>NC_088246.1:101946060-103416894 GCF_036013445.1 Caloenas nicobarica | reverse complement strand
TGAATTTGACACCCCTGCCTTAAATAAACTGTATTGGGTGAATGATAGAGAAACTATACTGCCAAAGCACATTATACCCGAAAGGTTTCAGCATTTCTTGTGAAAGCTGTAGGTGTGCACAAAACTACAAGCTCATAGAAGTGAGCCCTTCCTCATGAGCCCCCTGGAAGTGTGCTGTATTATGGCCTTTGTCCACCAAAGCACAATTTGCTGGATTACCACAGAGTACTTTAAAAGTATTATTCTTTCCTGGGGGAGAACAAGAGAAGAGTGCTTCTTCAGATAGAGGTGGTGAGAGGAACACGGTAAGTATTGTTATGATTAAAAAGAATAGTGGATTCTTACATACTTACGTTATTCTTGGTTTTGGAAAATGGCAAGCCTGAAGTAAATTAGGATTGAGATAGAGAAGCTTGTTTGCAGCAACTTGCTGCCTAACATCTATTCTGGAAGTTCTAGTGGACACAAAGACAGTCTGGATTCCCTGTGTTGAAATCAAAATGGCATGGTGCTCTCAGTAAAATATGGCTACTATCTGTTTTTTCTGTTAGTAATAGATTTACAAATCCTATACCTCTTTAAACCAGACTAGGAGGACACTATACCCTTTTCAGTCCTTGAATGTTGTTTTAACTACCAAATTGTATGACTCTGCTCCCTCAATATTTTGTGTAGTTGTTAATTTTCTGTTGGGCATTTCCCTAGCCTGCCTACACCATCTATATTTAAATAACATTTTGTATTTACTCCCCAGACTCTCCGTGTTTCTCAGGCTTGTTTGCCATCTCTGCTGATCCTGACTTCATTTTCCCCTTCACATTCAGTTGGACTTCTACCCTGGCTTCCCAGTAGACAGGCCAGCAGAAAGCATGGACAAAAAACCCATTGTGTGGGGCAGTACAGAAACATGGCGTAGACAAAGCACAGTCCCAAACAAAAGTGAGACACCTCACAACAGTGGCCATAGCTCTACATTTATACCACAGAGGCTCAGCTGTAGGGCCATCCAGCCGCATGGGCCCACCAGCCTTTGTAGACGTGGTTTGTTGTCCCTGCTATTCCAGGCATGAGGAAAGGGTATAAGTAGGTCTGGAGGCTGGCTACACTCTTGTATGTCTCTTCATTTTCTGGCTGCCGGGGCTCTACAGGCTCAGCAAAAACAGGCAGCGGGGCTTAGCACAGCCAGGAGCAGAGTGTCAGGCCTAGAGAGCTTCTCTGGCCCTAGCACCCAGAGCTTCCGAGTATGGTATGGAAATACTGCTCCCCCTCAGTTCACCAGTAAAAAACCTTCGCTATCCTTGCTGAAGATAGAATCAGGCAACTTGCAGGAAACCAGAGTAATACAACAATTTCAAGGTGCATAGAAGACAACAAATAGACCGGGATCGCTGGATCCCAACAAAAGAAATAAACTAAACTATTTCATCAGGAAATTGAGACCATTGACATTAGCTTTCTACCACCCAAGTAGCAGTTTGGGTTTCCAGTCTCATCCATGTAACACCAGTGGAAGAAGAACAGTTACGGGAGTTCAGTGAGGAAATGGCCTTATGGGAAGCTGTAGGGACACCAGGAGATAAATACAGGACACAGAGCCATCACACACGTCTGATTGACAGTGACATCAGCCAAGACAACCTGGCAACATTTTCCTGAAGGTAGCACTGTCTAATGAGGACTTACAGATCTCCTCATCACCTGTTGATAATCTTGAAAAAAACAGAGAGGAGAAGATGTACCTTGTGGTTTTCAGATGCCTTTTGAAGAGAAAAGGAGAACATGCAATCAGAACTTGTGTCTAAGATGGAGCTGATGTGTGCCAAGTTACACAAGTACACACACTTTAGGGGGATTGACCCCAAAGAGTGGGAAAATGGGCAGTCTGCAACCCATACATAAGCGCGTCTACTTCAGACATCCCAAAACAGGACCAAAACGGGACCAATTAGATTGTATAGTGCTGTCTATTATTCAACACTGCTTAACTCTTGGCTTTGTAGGAGAGTTTCCAGTGGCTCAAAACTTTAATAAACTTTGCTCACAGTGGCTGAAATTTTCCATAGGTCAGGCTAAGTGCCTGTGGAATATTGCAGCCAAAATGTGGCTGAACTATTTCTAAGTATTAGGTAGTCGTGCTTACAGCTTGACAATTGCCTAGCTTCATCTTCTGCATTGTGGCCAAAATGATTGATGAGGCTCAGACACGTGTGTGTCTGTCAGCTTGAGACTTAGATATGCGTTTGTCCCATCTAGAACATGATATTGATATAATGCTTGATATTCTGTGTCAGTTTGAATGGTTTATTTGGCTTGAGTTTGAGAGTGACACAGTCATTAATATTCCATTAAGGCCACACCAAGTTAGTCACAGGCCAACACCTCATCAACAATTCTGTTGATACAACACTAAAGAAAAAAGCCTAAAAAAAAACAGATTAAGGATTTTTTTATACACTGACATATTTATAGTCTTGTATTTCTTTGTTTTTAAAGACAAGTTGAATCACTGGCTATGTTTGGATAGCTGTGGAAGGGAAAAAAAAATATTAGCACGAATTTGAAAATCCTCTCTAAATCATTGAAGATAGCTCTTCTATGCAGTAAAAATGTTTTGTGAAATGAAGATCAGTAACTGAAAGGTTAAATTTGTTATAAACATGTTGCAGTTACCAAGAAGTGTTATTGAAACCCAGGAAATTCAGACTTAAGGTTGAAGTTAAAAGCAACTCCAGACAGCTGTTAGGCCGTGACTTCAAGGAAGAGGTGTTAGTAAGATTTATTGGGCAAAATTCATCTGACTCAAACCTAGTTTAAGCCAATGGACCTTTTAAAGTTAGTGATAAGAAACCACAGCTACATTGGACAGATAAGAGACTCTGACTTTTGTTTTTCTCAGATTGTCCAAATAGACTGACTTAAGGTGGCTTGGATATCTTAATCAGTAGCTTTTGTTACTGTAGAAATTTAGATTCCTTTTTTCTTTATTCTTCTGCCCATTTGTCTTTCTTGATCTTAAGCTGGGCACAGCATCATTTTATCAATTTTTAGGTATTTTTTCTTGATTTACTTCCCCGGATTTTCTTTCTTCCATTTAAAATACTCTTTTATTATCATCTTTCCCTGCTGTGAATATGATACTGTATAGAAGCAGGAGTAACATTCAGGGATAGCCCAGTCTTTTGTGTAGCAACACATCTTTCTGGAGACCCATGTAATTGTTCAGCTCCAGTAGAGAGACCCATGGAAGTCATGCACATTTTTTAAGGCTCAAATCCATAGTCTGAGGTGCTTTCCTGTTAGTAAATAGCAAATAGTGAATAGGTGAATGCAAATTGACCAAAGGCAAGAGAAATCCTTACTTGTTCAGAGGTCATCTGAAGAGTCCCACTGAGTCTTTTACAACATTTTTGCCATTATTTCTTTTTCAAGAGTCTGAAGACAAATGCAGACAAAAATTGGGAAAAAAAAAAAAAGTGGGGAATAAAGTATACATATCTACTTCACCTGAAGCATATCTGAACATCTGCCTCCCACATGAAGTGTTATTCTTCTTAGTGATTGACAAAAAGAGAAAGAAAAGCCAGTGGTATTAATGTATACAGCATTCTAGATTTCCCTGGCACTATAGTAGAACAAAGAAATAAAAAAACTGGTGCGAGAAAAGAAAAAAAGTCACCCCAAAGCAGGTTGTTTGCTTGCTAACAGAAGTGACAGCAATTTTTCCTGACATATTGGCTTCAAACAGTACAGAAGTAAAAACAGTGAAACACAGGACAAGAAAGATCAAAATGTGTCTGTGCCCCCAGGATCTTCCTCCCTTACCTTTACTTACAACCGCAGGATATGAATCACATACACCAGGGCCACCAAGCCCTAACACCTGATCTCCACTCGGCTTTCCTGGGAAAGGAGACACCCTTTTCAACTTTCTCAGTCAACACGTCACAGAGGAAAGGAAAGCCATGCAAAAATCAAGTCAGAGCTTTCCCAGTGATGAAGTATTTTTACAAAAAGCAAACGTTTTCCTTTGAATTATTACCATCTGAGTTATTTCCATGTTGAAGCTGAAGGCCAGTCATTTGCAAGTGCAACTACTTGGGGGCAGGAATATGGGGAGAGGGATCATTTCCATTTTTGCCAGTGTGTAAATCTTGGGTTTTGCTGGCTTCGGCTACCCTGATGAACTTGGACTCAGTGAAGGGCCCACTGTTTCAAGACTTGAATATGATTTTGGAGTCAATAATGTAAATGCTTTCTTATATTCAACACAAACAAGGCACAAGAGCAAATAGTCTCATTTATTGTTAAGGTGATGTGTAAATTAGCCATTAGATGTGCACCTACCCAAAACTCCAAGACTCAAAATGTCCACATATGTGTTTCTACTGCCTGGGTCTTTCCACTGAGAAAGCTGAGAACATATGTAGGTCTCCCTAGACTCATCAACTCTAATGCTTCTGGCACAGGTCTTCATCACCCCATCCTCTTCTGCCTATTTCTTTTTTTCTATTGTCTGCCCATATCATCTGATCCAGTAAACACATGGAACTACATTCTGTGTTGAAAAACAGGAATACTTTCTCTTGCAGTAAGTAAGGTTAATCATGCTCAAAAAAGGACTCTTAATGCAGCATCCCAAATATCTTCCTAGAAAACGTCCTATGGGCCCTAATTATCTCTCTCCAAATAAAAAGAATCGAGTCCAGAGTTTTATATATCTACTTAGTTTTCAAGTGGATTTTGCTGGTGGTTTAGATAAGCATGCTCATTAGCATCCATCAGATGCCCAGGCTTATTATTTCATTGCAATGTGTTGATTTGACTTTATTAAGACCTACAAGCCTTGATCCTGCCTGAAAGATGAACCCCTGAACAGATCTGCCGCAGCAGTTACAGTCATCTGAACAGGCTGTGTTAGTGCCCACAGCCCTGTGAAGTCTGCTGCCCTGCTTTGCACAAGGTTTTCACCTGCAGATTTTTTTCTTTTCTCCCATTGACTGAGTTCACAGCTTCTGACTGTTAAAGCACAGTGCTGAAAAGTCCCCATTTCTCCAGGTTTTGATGCAAGCTGCCCGTTTCTTTCTTTAACTTAAAAGGAAGAATGGATTCCTGGAATCTGGAAGAGCAGATTAACATGTCTAACACATCAACCAAATGAGCAGTATAGTTATGTCTTTCCCTGTCCTCTCCTCTTTTCCCCCCTCAACCCTTCCTCCCAAGTGAGGAATGCTAATAAGCTGTGTTATGTAGGCATAGTTTTGTATGTTCTTTGCCTGCCCCAGAGCTGGTGATTGCTTGGGACTGTAATTGCTTCTGGAGCTGCTCTCAGCACTGTGGCTTCAACTCTGCAGACATTGCTGCGGGAGAATGGGGAGAAAATATTCCTGTGGCAGCCCATCTTCTTTTTCCAGCTTAGGGAAGGAAATTCACAAATAACTTTTGGTCATGGTTTTATAATTCTTAAATAAACTTCTGAAGGATTGCTTGTGGGAAAGGGTGACAGACTAGTGAGTGAAAGAACTACACTTGGGCTTTCCAGCTGATGGTGCAATGGAAATGCTCCCCTAAGAAAGGCTTGCCGAGTACGTGAGCTTTCCTTTCAAATTCTTATAAAAACATGCTTTTCCTTTCAAATTCTTATAAAGCTTCATCAGCCCAAATGGTGTCAGAGTGCCTTCCATGGGCATTGAGTGATACAACCAATCACTAGTTTATTCAGTTCTTTCTTTTTCATCTTTTCCAAATTTCTCCCCTCTTTCTTTCTCTGCTCCAGAGGGACCCTTTCATTTTCCATCCAGGTCTTGTCAAACATTGTTACAATGCTTTTCAGTCTAGCTTTTGTCTCCCAAATGCTGTGGGGTCTGTTCATATTCTGGAGATGGAAGATCATTGCAGGTGGTCCCCAGCTGAAGGAGGCCTGAGACAGAGCTGAGGGGTACTGGGGAGGGAACGACCCAAAGGAGCGTGCCCAATGCTGTTGGGCAACCAGAGGTACCTGACACCAGGGCCAGTCTGGAGCCTTGCCTTGCCTGCAGCCTCCTCAAAGTTGCCTGTGATGGTAACGGAGACCAACTCTTCTCCAGCAGTCGGGAAGCAAAAGGATCCAGACCATGTCTTGTGCCAAGGCAGGGCTGAAGAGGTAGACGACATTTCCTCACAAGAGGTAAAACTACTCCCTATCATGTACAAAGGGTTAGCTACAATTTAGCCCCACATGTTTCCCTGAGTGACAGATACCCACCAGAACTGATGAGCTAATTCCAGCCTGAGAAAAATTAGCGTCTGTGTACTGAAGAAAGAAATGCTGAAGCAACAAACTGCTATGCCACTTGGCCTGGGACAATGAGACATCAATAATCTCATATTTTAAGTCCTTTTACCTAGCAATGCTTGCAAGCTCTGTCCATTAGCCCTCCTCCTGCCCCCCAGTGCCACCTCTAGAAATGATGAACTAAAATTCAGTTTGAGATCACACTTATTCCTGCATCCAAATCCATCACATATTATAGCCTCTCATGTTAGCACAAACATCCTTTAGAATGAAACTTTCCTATTACCATTTCCATTACAGAATCATTTCATCTGTAATAATTTTCCATCAGAGGCTGGAGAGGAGTCTGTTGCAGCTTTACCTGCTGTTCATACCAGGCACGATTGAGAGATACCATTTTTCTTTGTGTTTGAAACCAACAGGAGGAGGAAAAGGGTCTATAAATACAGATGATCAAGAGTATTTTACATCTAGCAGTATGCTGTGAAGCCCACCTGTAACAAAATAGGAGAGCAGAAGGGCGGGGGGGGCGAGATTTGGGAAAAATCGGAGTAGAATTAATCCTTCAGGCTGAACTGCCTCTGCGGAGTACAGCTATACAGCCCTGCCGACTCGAAGGGCTATTATTCAAGGGTTAAATGTCACTCAAATCAACCTCATTATGAACTGAGGGATGAGGAGGGGCTCGGGGGAGACACTGCTTTCTTATGCATTTCCAATTGAGCCGCTCTGGCCTGGAGATGACCTGCCGCACGATTTTTAAATTATCTCTGTGCGCGCTCTGCTTGTTTTGGAAATGCTCTAAATAAAAATAATGGACTGTCTTTTAATAAGTCTCATTGTGAAGATTCCACATATCAAACAACGCAGCGCAGCTTGGAGGCAAGCGACGGGCATGTGTGATCTAGCTGGAAGAGAGACAAATGGTGATGGGAGCAACTCCATCTAGGGACCGCTGACAAGAAAATGGCATTCGCAAACTGACACATCTGTCAGGGTGGAGAATATTGGCACCTGTCACGCAATTTCAGTCATGACTTTTAATAAAGCTGCTTTCCCTTAGGTAAAATTGGAACTTGACTGTAATATTAGCTGCAAGCACGTCTTGTTTTCCCCTTCAGAGCTCTTTTGTACGTGAGACGTTTCAAATGAATCTTAAAGCTGAAGTAATGATGTTTACTACTTCTTTCCTTAGCCCCCCCTCTTCTCTTTCCAAGTCTGGATTTGAAAGAGATGTTGTGTTGAGTTTTTTTTCTTTGCAAAATGTCTCCCCTTCATCTACCAATACCAGATTTTTTTGTATGTGTGTGTGCGCGCGAGTGTGTGTAGCGCTTTTTCTCTATCACTCTTTTTTTTTCCCTTTCCTCCTCCTTTTCAGCTGGGCTGTTGTTTGAGTGAATTTAGCCCGGGGAAGCATGTATATCATAAAAACTGGGTTGGGATTTGTTGGCTGTCAGTCAATAAATCAGTCAGAGTTTAATTACCAGGCATGTGATGGGAAGCGGTGACAGGCACCAGGTCTGTTGGATAGCATTTCTTATGGGGCAGCCGCTACTAAAAACAAAAAGTTAGAGAGTACGTGTGCATGAGTAGATGCCGGATGGGAAGAAGGGGGAGAAATGGAGGGGAGAAGGGGGAGAAGTGGAAAAGGAGAGTGGGGGAAAGGAAAAGTTGAGGAGTCCTGCAGCTGGAATCTACTACTATGAAGGGGAAAAAAAAAAATGTTTTGTGTTCTTAAAACAAAGACTATGAGCGTCTGTTTCAGGACAAAAAATAAGGTTTTTAACTGAAGCATTCCCATGTTTTGCTTGAAATATGTCAACGTGTTCTGAGTGTCGCCTGATGACTGTATTAACTTATGCTGCGCTAAAGTGCACCCCTTTGTTTAATACTTGCAAACATTTTATCAGAAATATTTTTTTAAAAGAAAAGAAAATAACTACAGTTGAGAGAACACATCAGGGAGATGGGACTGGAAGGAGCTGGAGAACTATTGTATTACAAAATGACATAATGTGTTAAAGGACCTTTCACAAAGTGAGAGCAAAGTTTTTTAATAAAATATGAAGGTTATATAACATTCCCAATGAGGAAATCAATAACCTGCTTTTTTTTTTTTTTTCCCCCCTCCTTCTTCTTTCCCCTTTTTGGAGGTTTTCCAGGATGTCTGACCACAAAAATCATGTACGAGTTTTTTTTCAAAGGCAATTCATACTTGACATGGTTTTTATTTTTGACTAGTGATGAGAGATGTCATCTTCTTCCTGTCATATGCCATGAAGCATTATGTGGAGATACCACAGGACGTTTTGACTGAAAAGATGCTCTATTTTCTTTTAACTATTCTCCTGTGGTGTGTCTCAGTGTGTGTTTCAGAAATCTTTTGTCCACTTCAAGGCATTATGGGTAACGGACACAAAAGTCTCTGGCTTGAGGTAGTGTAGCTGCTCCTCTCCTGGCAAATCATTTGTCCGTAAACACGAGGGAGCACAAGTGATTTGTGAGAAGGGGAGGAAAATGTTCAGCAGAAGAAGAGCTAGTTACAAGTGGACTTCAGCTGGTGAAAACTTAGCTGAAAAAATGTAATTTTTCAAATTTCATAGAACCGTCTCCACACACAAAAAAAATGTCAGATGGAATATGGAACTTTGCTTTATTTAGACAACTAATTTAAAGAGTGCCCTTTTTAAAAAATAAGAAAAAAACCACCCAAAAACCTGTTTTGCTCAGCTAGGCAGACTCCCATGCTGACAGCCTGTTTATCTCCTTGTCAGGTTGCTCCACAGCTGCCTCTGTGACTTCATCTATGTGACTCTGAATGCCCAGCAAGACCTCCCAGAATTCACCTGCAGGACCTCTTCCCTTCTATACTTTAAGTTGCTCCTGTCATGTCCAACTGACTGCATGTAAACTTCCTATCATTTTGCCCCTACCCTCTGTCAACTTTTGTCACTTCTCTTAGATGGCAAATTCCTTGGAGCAGAAACCTTCCTTCTTTAATGCTTTGCAAGTGCCTAGTGTACAGTGGTGTCTACTATAAATGTGTAACAGTAACTCTAGACTTTACATTAAGCAAGTATTCAAACCATATGGGGTGCAATATACAGACCTGGGTTGTGGAAGCCATCTCTCAATTGCATTCGCAGAGGGTCTGAAGAGGGAGAATTTGGAGGGGAAGAAAGTAATTTGTGGGTGGGGGGGTTACAGTCACCTGAAGATTTACATTCAATTAAAACTTTTGTGAATATTCCCCCTTTAATGAGCTTTCCTTCCCCTTTCCTTCCCTTTCTTCTGATGGTGGTCTGGGGATTTTGCAGTAGAGAAAAGCAGTTTTGAAATTCGTGCCTTATTCCCTTTCCCATGAACCACCGGCAGCACTGGGTTAGCCAATCTGAAAAGACTTCAGTACTAAATGTCTTGTGGATCTAAAGGAAAGTAAATATATACTTATTTAACCCTTCTCCTTGGAGGTGCTTGCTCCATTCCCTAACCCTGCCCTGGCTATTTTCTAAGTCCCACACCAGATTTTCTTACAGACTACTGGAAGGTCCCACAATGTCCTTCCAAGATTAGTTTGCCCAGCATCAGTAAAATTTGTTCAAGTAGTACAATGGTTAAACACTTGTTAAACAGACTCCACGGCGGCAGCAGCAACGTGAGTCTGGTGGGAACTCAGCTGGTCCCCACAGGGCATCCCACCAGCTCCTGCCATCAGGGTGTCCTGACTGCCCCAGACAGCACACAATTTCATTACACCGAGTTTGCCCTGCATGGAATGGCTTCCTAAATCCCAGTGCCATGTCCAGGTCTGAAGAAAGAGTCACAAGGGACACCAGTGCGTGATAGCACATGAAGCTGGCCAACCTCCGTGCCAAGCACTCGCCAGCAGCAGTGAGGGATATCCACCTGACGCCAGCGGTGGCTGGGAAGCAGGGAATCACGGAAAAAAATTCATAACTTGCTAAACCTCCTGCTATGCACCAAAGGTACATGGAAGCCATCAAAGTTGAAGCCTTAAGGTTCGTCTGAACACAAAAATAATAAGGAGACACAGAGCAGATCGGATCTAAAGTTGTAAGCCAGAATCCACCTCCTGAATGAGTCGCTCTGGCTATTAATGCAGTGTAAGAATGTCAAATTATTGTAATCTTTGTCAGAGGTCAACCTACATTAGAACAGCAGCTCAACAGACATAGGATAAATGCCTGTTAATAATATAGGAAAACTGCTTTTCGTGCTGCTGATAATTAACTTTACCCTACAAACACTTGCCTCTGCCCTGCTGCTCTCCTCCTTGGGCGAGCATGAGTGCTGGGCTTCTCCAGTGTGGAGTTTGTCTTCACCACAGGCCTGCATTGAGGCACTGGTAGTATCTCCACAGGCATTGCAGGATAGGGATTGCTAGTTTTCCTTTGTGAGCTTTTACACCTCCCAGCTTCAGCTTTGAGTTTTCGAATAAAATCCTTCAAATGCAGTTGACTTTTCATTAGCTTTAAATCACAATCAGGAATTTTCCTGGATTTCCACAGAAAAATTTTGGTGCTCAGGACTACTTAATGTAACTTTTGTCTACTAGAAAATCACCCATGCCTCCAAATGTAAGAAAACTATACTCTTGTCAAGCAACTACTTAGCTGCCTAAATTTGTGGAGCAAATTTACAGTTGGTCACAAGGAGTGGGGAGGTTTGGACATAGGAATCTGGTCCAAGCCTGCCCCTGCGAGACTGAAGAAACTTGCCAGAACAAGACATAGGCTTCTTGTTAGTGGCAGAAAACAGAAAGCAGATAAACAGAAACAGAAAGCAGGTAAATTTTCCCTATCACTGCATTTTGCTGCAAATGTTGTTCTCTGTTCTTCTCAATAGCCTGAAGAAAACAGACCCCTGATCTGCTTTTTTCTACTTTCTTTTGATACCTACCTGTCACATTCAAACGAAAAGGAATGTCTGATACATCCTGTGTATGGGTCAAAGGCTTCCTTAAAACAGCTCCACCCCTGAAGGATATCTTGCACAGTTCTGTGAGCTGAAGGACATGATCCCTGAACCAAAGCACTGGTGCTGAGAGGGTAGATTAAGGGGCCCAGGTCTAATCTCCCAGATTTCCCTGTAACCAAGTGCATTAATTGATATTTATTTAGGGAAGTGTGTGATGGCCTCTAGTGGTACACACTGTCGGCAAACACAGAAACATCACAGCTTCTCTGTTTTTTGAGTGGCACTGGAAGAAAAGTGTTCTGGATGTACTGACACCAGTCTATTGTTACCATATGAGTAACAAGACAGCCCCATGGCAGACGGGCTCGCTCTGTTTATAGCATTCTCCTTCCCCTCTCCTCCGCGCTCTGAGGAGGATGCACAGCACACACTGGGAACAAGTGCAGAAATTGATATTTAGAAGTGACACATTATATCCTACAGATTTCCTATGAATACCCCACTATGTTCCTGTGTCCAGCATCAGGGAATGACAACAGACTGATTTCACCATGGTTTTATTTTCCTGCTACCCACCAGGCACACACCATGGTCAGAAGTAAAATCTTCATTTGGTTCTTTTCTGCTGTGTTTCAGGGGTTTGGTTGGTTGGTTGGTTTTTTGCTTATTTTTTGTTTTGTTTCCCACCCCCCCCCTTTTTCACAATATATTGATTGCATCATCAGATCAAGACCATGGCAGGAGAACCAAAACTATGAGACATTTCCTTCTAGTGATGAGGTGGACTGAACCTCAACAGCACAAACAGGCCAAGGCTTCTTGCTGTGAGTGCAGCCTCTGCTATTACTACGGTGAACGTGATAGCCATTAACTAACCATCATCAGAAAAAATATAGCGCTCTCTCCCTCCTCCACTGCACACCAAGGCACATACCATATAAACATCATAAAGGACACAGCAAGAGAGAAAAAACACACTAGAGGCCATACTAAACCACATATAACCCTGATTTGAGAAGAGACTGTTATTCAAAGCGGTGAAAGCTTTCATATACTGTATGGCCAGAGAGTCGGATGTTTTCTTAACAGTTTCCTAAGCAATAATACATAGATAAAGAGGCTGGAATCTGCCATCCCCTTTATAACATATGCACGTCTATTTATGAAGACACTTAAGCGTGGATTTAGTAAGTCCAAGACAAAGCTCTAGAGGCGGCTGTCTCTTTAAATCCGTCTCCTACCAAGTGAAATTTGTGGCCCTGATGAATGGCAGAGCAGAGTCATCCATAAAAGGGCAGAGGAAAATCACACTCATTTGCATACAGTAATTATTCTCTGAATCAGGCCACCTTTATTGCTGCCAGAAAATCTACTGTCAGCATCACTCTATAGATCATGTTGGAAAAGCCAGCAGCTGAGGAGCGGGCTGGTGGCTTGGGACCCACTGGCCACCCTCACCACTGGGGCAGGCTGTGCTTCATCGTGGGTACCTATAGGTCCATCTTCTTTTGGGTCATGTCATAGGTGTCTTCGGCAACATAACAGGAGGATGAATGTCTGCACCCAGATAAAACCGAGGTGATGGAAGCCGTGCGGCATGGCTGGGGCAGTTCCCAGCTGTAGTTGGATAGACAGGATAATTTTTTCACCTTTTTTCCTTCCCACATGACATCATCTTTAACAAAACAAATAAAAGAGCAACATTGTACAAGTGTGGTAGCGTAACATCAACTTATCGGTCTGCTGCCTATACTTATGCTCCTGTTTGGCTCCATGTCAGTGAGCATTGGCAAATTAAAAAAAGCCATTGATGACTGGCATTTCAGCCAGCTGGCAGGAGAAGTAATGGGGGAAAGGGCACAGACAGGGACTGCAGAGGCAAAACCAACAGTAACCCGGAATCATCAAATGAGCAAAGATCAATGGGCCCAGATTCTCATCACAGCACCAACAACCCTGGCACCCGTCTGGGAATCCTCTCTCAGGTCTTCTTCTGATTCAGCAGGGCGGCCACAACACACAGCATGGAAACAGAGCTTATTCGGGTACCCTTGGGTAGCTTTAGGAGCAGCACCTTCCCATCTGTGTATTTCTGTCTACTTGCAATGCTACCAAGGAACTGAAGTCTGTTAGAGGCTCCACAGCAAGTATGTCCTTGGCATGAATCCAGTTGTGATCACACTTCTTGTGATACCAAAACCTGACATGCAAAAAACACGCGCTCCCAGTAACGAGTCGCGAAGATGAGAGCAGTTTGGAGCTGGAAGCTGTAACAGCAGCTTTGGTGCCAGCACTGCAATTTGCCACACGCTGGAGCAGGGCTCCCAGCTACCACCTGACACAAGCGCTCTCCACCACTGAGACAGATGGGAATAGAAGATCAACTGTCCTTATTTTGCAGGACCTGTCCACTGTCTCAGGTGTGTTTGCACAGCAGTTTGATCATAGGCCCAAAATCACAATCAAGTCTAAATTCATGTGTCCTGCTCAGGGCGGCTACAAAGTGACTTTAGGGAGTCAGTGTGGATATGAGCTTCTCATGAGAGTGGTTGCAAGGACTTCCTGGAGAAGTATTATCCTGTATTCTACACACTCCAAGGCGTCATCAGTTAGCCAATGTTTGGTGAAATATGGAATCCTTCCTTGAGACGTGTAATTTTGTAAGCCACAAGAAAAGCAACGATATGAGAGTGAATTAAAAATCTAGGAGTCCTGTGTCCAAACATCACAGCCTGCATCTTCTGTTCTGTCCTAGGAGGTCTACGTCTAGAGGCAGAAGGTCTGGGGAACATGTGGTGACTTCTCAAACACTGTAGTAGGGTTGCTTGCATGTTATGTTAGTGATAAGCTTTGTTCATCATTATCAGTGGATATTGAAAGTACATGGTGTGAGAAAACGGAGTAAGAAGTACACTAGAAACTTCAGGGAGCGAAAAGTGTTTTAAAATTCTCCCTGATCCCACTGATCATCATTTTTACTTGGTTGACTGCGAACATCATGAAGTTACAACTTTTTCTCTACACTCGCACCTCAATTAAGAGACAAACTCAGTACATTTAAATATAGTTTAATTTGTGATCTAACCAAACACTTTGGGCTTCCAAACAGCCACAAACACCTAAAAGGCATTCTTCCACCATATTTTAATTAAGCCAAAATGAAAACTTCGTGATACAACACAATGGCTTTTCAATGCTTCCAGCAGGTATTTTCAGCATTTTCATGTCATCCAGTCTTGGAGTTACTGAGGGGCTGCTTAAATAAGGATGTTTTTTAACCAGCCAGAGTTACTGAGCTTTTACAGATTTTGTTAGCCAACTGTTTTATGCTTCAGATCTACAGCAAAATTTTCAGTCAAAGCAGGACCTAATTTTTTCTCCAATAAATTAGAGGCAATAGCAAGCCATTTTGAATTAGATGGTATTTGCTGTGCTCAGGTGTATAACAATTAGCATAAAAATGTCTACAACCTACGACAGCTTCATGAATCTTCATTGACCTATTTAAAACAGACTGTACTTCACAGTCCTGTTTCCAGAGCAGGCATCTGTCCACATCAAGTCCACAGTCACCAGTTTGTTCTTTTGCCCCTTGTCTGATTCCTCAGGAAGGGAATATAGCAGGCCAGAGGGAGATGCCTACTCTAAAGCAAATTTCTGCTGACCAAAACACATCCAGCCATGTGCACAAGATAGGCTTTTCCCTCTATGAGGCTGGCAATAAGGTATTTTGCAAACATTAAATTAACTTAAATAAGCAGCAGGAGAAAGAAAAAGAAAACGAAAACGAAAACGAAAAAGAAAAAGAAAAAGAAAAAGAAAAAGAAAAAAGAAAAAGAAAAAAGAAAAAGAAAAAGAGAGAAGTCAGCATTGCTGAACAGTGCCTTGCCTAAAGCTCTGTCAAAGTACCTGACCCCTGACAGATCTAAAGTAAAGTCATTTAAATGATGTAAGGGATATAATTTTTTTTAAGCAAGTGGGACCAGCTCATGGCTTTGTTGTTTACTAGAGGACGAACCTGCTGATATTGGCTTGTTCAGATGAGCACTTATAAAACCACACCAATATATGTGTTTGCATTCTTCTTCGGGTAAAAATTTGTCAGAGAAGAAAGGCATTAAACCTGTAACCTCAGATAAAGATCAGATGTTTGATTTCAAACAGAAGAAAGCAAATATTCCACTATAGGCTCCGTTAATCCCTTGGATATCCCACAGAAACTGTGGGGCAGGACAGGCAGCCAGTGCTGCCCATGACACTCACCACTGCCTCGCAGCCACTGAGTTTCCTTGGGGAACATGATGGCTCCACACTATTTCTTTCCCTCTTCTCTGTCTCTCCAGCATTTGCAAAGCAAAGTGCATCAGCTGCCCATAGAAAGTGGTGTTGTTCCAAACAGAAACTAGGTTAGATATTTGTTTACAGTCCTGGTGCCACTGCTGGGTCTACCTGTTTTTTAAAATGCACTTTCAGGGCATCTGAAGGGGAAGAGGTGCTCAGATCCTCTCCACTAAAGGGAGAGACTTAGGGTACTTCAGAGACATCTCTGTTGTTTCTCTGACAACAAGAAGATGCACCTTTTATCTGTACTCCTTTCCCCCTTAGCCAGATATCCATGTCGCAGCTGTTGAAAATGTCCAGTGGAGTAACATTATATCCTGAATTAAAAGTCTGTGGCAAATCTACTCATTTTAATATCTGAAAGCAAATTGAAACCCTCCCATACCTAAGTGGCTTAGAGTGAAGTGGATAAACTTTACTGAAGAAAAAGAAGATAAGAAGAAACAGCAGAAATCAACCTCCTGTTTCTAAACACTTTTATGTATAAGTCAGGGGTTAAATGATACGAAGGCAGGGTGTAATAAGAAGTGCTAATAAATATTTTCATCTGGAAAATTTGATCCATGCAAGCCTGGGAATGTAACTATGAGGCGAACTTTTATGGTCTCCAGTTCGAGGCAGATCATGTGGAACATTTGGAAGCATGTGAGATCATGCCACACAAGTGTTTGCTATATTAATCAAACAGCACAATAGTTGCCTGGATACCCACATCATTTCATCAGCTGTGGTGGCCTGTTACCAGTTTTCAGAAAATGAAATGTGACCCCTGAGGACTGTAATTGGGTGAGTATAGTAATTTAGGAATGTTCAGGGGATCTGGAAAATCTGTCCAGCCAATTCGCTTACAGCCAGCCGTGGCAGAAGGGTATTTCAGCACTGAAGAATCACGCACGGTGCCTGTTATCAGTGTGGATACCCACTACCTTTCCTTTGCCTGTTTGCTGCTCAGTGCCAGTTACGATCAACTCCAGAGTCCTAATGAGCCTAGAGATAATTTTCTTTAATGAAGAATTAAGGCTGTGCCTTAGAATACTTGAAAAAGGGGTGAAAAAACATAAAAGCCAGTTCTGTGCTGGCAGAAACTATGGTGTATTTGCAATATAAACTGCTGTATCCTCTTATACAGAATGTTTGTTGTGATATAACTTGAATCATAAAGGGCAGCGATCTCATATTTTAACACAGGAGGCAAAAGCCCTTCGGGATTCATCCAAGCCTGTGGCATTTAGTTTAACCCAGTGTAACCCGATGCAGTTTTGAGGCAGGTAAACTGTGTGCTTGTTTTAATCACATTTGGGCTCTGTAACCAGTCCAAAGTTCGGGTCAATAGAGTGATGAATTCTCTAGCCACACCATCTTTAATACCAGCTGGGCTGGTTATTAGTTTTTTTTATTTGTACTGTTAAAGACCTATATAATTTGTAGTCTTGATCGTTTGTTTTTTAAAAGCTCAGAAATTTTCACACACTTTAATCAATTCATTTTCTTGGGGTAATAAAATTATTGTGTGATGTTTTCATAACGTATACAGGGCACAATTGTTTACAAATCTCTCATTTATTCTATTCCTAACAAGTTATCAAGCCTCCTGTTTCTGTGGCAGCAGATTGCATTAGATGCACAATATAGGAATACTAAAGGGCAGAAGAAGACCATATGCTCTATCATGGACTGCCTTTTAATCCCTGAAATACCAAATCATCAGTGTAATCCTTCCAGTCTACTTAAGAGTGGTCTGTCATAACCCTGGAACTGGGATGGAGGACGAAAGAAGGCACAGGGCCAGAAGTACTGCTAATGTAAATCAGTGCTCTTCCACTGACTTCAGCGATATCTTTAACACCAGCTGAGGTTATACCACAGATTGTTTAGCTCAGTGGTGTTAAAAGAAAAGATGGGCTTCTCAGAGCCTGTTTTGCAGGTCAAACACTGGTAGTACTTTATTCAGGGATGAACCAAATCATCTGAACTGTTCTGAACACTGCTAAATATATATTGTTGAAATAAGGTTATAAAAATTTAATATGCTTTTCTTTTGAAACTTCCTCTGAGGTCTTTTCTAAACTCTTTCAAGCAGAGTGCATCCTCCATATTGCATAAAGACAGCAAAAGTGGTTGTATTCCATGTTTTGATTAGTACTCATCTAAGAGGCTTGCTTCAAGATGGTTTTGGACCGCGACTGTTCAGATTGTTAGGAGGCTTTTCAGTTGTTCCTTTGAGTGTTGCCACTCAGCTGGCAAATGCTCCAGCAGGCATGGCTGGACATTTTAATTCTGATGCCAGAAATTACATCCTTCTATGATAATTCCAGCTGCAGTTGATGTCCTATTGCCATTCCCTTGGCAAGTTACCCAGGAAATTTGTAGTTGGTTGTCCGTAGGGTAGCTGCCTACTCTAAAGTTTTCGATGATCATTGCAGATGTTCATTTGTGGTTCTGCAATACACAGTGCCATTCCCAAGAAGCTATCTTATCACACATTGTAGTATTTCAAACCAGCTTAGGTTGATTCAGCAGGGAGGCTGCGTCCAAGAATATTTCAAAAGAGCCAGGATCAGGCTGTGGGGAGATTACAAGTGCAACTTTTCAAAGTGAACAGTTGCTTCTTCTCATTCGAGGCTTACCAACAGCATTTGAGTGGGACTTAAGAGGTACACTGATACTGTACATGATTAGCAGCGTGGCTCTGGGATGAGAACAATTATATATTGCATGAATTTTAAAATGACAAGTGGCTCTTCCTAAAAGAAACAAATCCAGGAAGAACTGTCCATCTGATGAAAGGTTGCCTGGCCTGTCCATGACAACAAACACAACTTTAAATAGTCTGTGACAAAGCATTTTAATTTGGTTTTGGAAAGTATTCATAGAAGTTACTTAAGGCTTTTTTGTATGAAACGTCTTGTTGGTGAGCCTTCTGAGAAACAGCTGGGGAACAGAAAACCTGCCTCTTTAGCTGATCTTATAAATATTCTCAGCTTCCATACTGTATGTTATTTTATTGATATACCCTCATTCCAGAAGGCAGATTTCACTGCAACAAGCCTTTCTAACCCCTAAGAAAAAAAGAAAAAGCTGAAACAAGAAGATGGGTGCATAATACAGGGCTCCTTGGAGGCAGACATTCCTACAATTATTCAGAGGTTTCTGCAAAACAATATTTAGTATTCTCTGTACTGGAAAAGAAAAAGACTAAATTTGAAACATCTCTGTACTCACTTCTAAGAACTAAGAACTTTCCAGCCATGATGCATGGCAGTCCAGAAATGAAGAAAAAGTTAAAAAGTTATATGGGTACAAACAATAACAACAATATCCTAGAAGTGACTGAAACTTATGTTGATCACATAAATACTCCTATTAATGTAGTGTCCAAAACAAAAATCTAATAGAAACATGATAGCGGGGGGGGGGGGTGCAGAGGGAAGAGAAGATAAATTACATTGCATTAGGAGCCAGGTGAAAAAATATTCCTAATGATTTTGTGATTTCATTTATTATTTCTTTAGGTAAGTGTCCAATGAACAGCCTATGGTCTTGAAAAAATACTTTTCAGAACAATGCCCTGAACCTCTTTATTAATTTTAGCCAATGAATTACTTATGAACTGCTTGCTGAGTGTGCTGGATATTTGTGAGCCAATATTTGCACAGATATTTGATCCTCCCAAGTCATATGGTATTATATTTTTGGTTTTATGCAAGACCTCCATAGAATAATGTAAATTAGAAATCATTTCCTAAAAACACTTGTAGGCAGAAAAAAGTTACCAGCTCAGATGTTTGCAAGAAAAAATGGCCACAGATTCAAGAATCTTAAGAATATTTGCAACGACATTTTGAAACATATTTTCCTCTATTTTGACCTATATAGCTTGTCATCACAGCAGGTAAAAGTAGCAGTTCTTGCTATTCTTGATCAATATGTCTTAGAGTTCTGTTCGTAAATATATTGACTTAATCTTAAAAGCAGTTACATTACTGATGAGTGTCTGTTCAGAGTCTCAACTGAGGACTAGAAATTTTCTGAAAATATCTGGGCTATGTTTATTTACACCTAGATTTATATTAATTTGTTCTAGTCTCAACAGCTTTAACATATGTATCTTGATCCTGTTTCAGGCATGCATAGCAATTGCATTTTGGGGGCATCTGGGGTATTTTTTATTTTGATAAGACCTCAAAGTTTACAAAGGTGCAACTACAAGAAGTGCGCATCTCACCTGTGATTTGTTCCATGTTTTGTAACCAATTTTTATGTAGAGAAAGTTGCAGGGAAACTGAGCAATGCAATGTAACGTTATCCTGCCACACATGGGCAATGCAGACATTTCTAAATTAATAAGAAGCATATAACCAATAATGGACCAACCTGGTGATTTGCTCCAACTAATTTTCCCTGCTCGAGAGCAAATAATCCTTTTCCTGTCCCCATAATCTCCCTTTGTATGGAGGTGGTGCCAGAAGACAATAAGGTTTGCTTGCCTACCTTCTTTGTTCTTGTTATGGTTGCAGCTGGGACAGAGTTAATTTTCTTCCTAGTAGCTGGTATAGTACAGTGGTTTTGATTTATTAGGAGAATAATGTTGATAACACACTGATGTTTTAGTTGTTGTTCAGCAGTCAAGCACTTTTCAGCTTCTCATGCTGTGCCAGGTGCACAAGAAGATGGGAGAGAGCCCGGTGAGGACAGCTGACCCTAGGTGACCAAAGGGATATTCCATACCATATGACGTCATGCTCAGGATGTATTTTGGGAGAAGCTGGCCAGGGGAACCACTACTCCAGACCTGGCTGGTTATTGGCTGATGGGTGGTGAGCAATTGCATTGTGCATCATTTGTTTTATATTCTATTATTACGTAGAGAGAGGGTCTCCTTCCCCTGTACTCTGCCCTGGTGAGACTGCATCTGGAATATTGTGTCCAGTTCTGGGCCCCACAGTTCAAGAAGGACAGGGAACTGCTGGAGAGAGTCCAGCGCAGGGCAACAAAGATGATTAAGGGAGTGGAGCATCTCCCGTATGAGGAAAGGCTGAGGGAGCTGGGGCTCTTTAGCTTGGAGAAGACTGAGGGGTGACCTCATTAATGTTTATAAATGTATAGAGGGTGAGTGTCATGAGGATGGAGCCAGGCTCTTCTCAGTGACAACCAATGATAGTACAAGGGGCAATGGGTACAAACTGGAACACAAGAGGTTCCACTTAAATATGAGAAGAAACTTCTTCACAGTGAGGATGACGGAGCACTGGAACAGGCTGCCCAGGGGGGTTGTGGAGTCTTCTCCTCTGGAGACATTCAAAACCCACCTGGACACCTTCCTGTGTAGCCTCATCTAGGTATTCCTGCTCCAGCTGGGGGACTGGACTAGATGATCTTATGGGGTCCCTTCCAATCCCTAACATTCTGTGATTCTGTGATTATTATCATTATCAGTATTTTCCCTTTCTGTCCTATTCAGCTCTTTGTCTTAAAACATGAGGTTTACCTTTCTTCTGATTCTCCCCGCCATCCCACTGTGCAGGAGGGAGCAGTGAGTGAATGGCTGTGTATGGTGTTTAACTGCTTGCTGGGTTAAACCACAACAGTTCTGTAAACCTGTGTGAACCTCCATTAGCCAGGTAAGAGAGGTGAAACCTCCATCCTTGCCCCATTCCTTCTGGCTCTTTTTACTGTAGCATGTAGATCTTCTGATGGGTTCCTCAAATCTCTCACTTCATTTCCCTATTTTAGCCACTTTGGTCTGTTCTAATAGTGTTTTGCACTGAATTTCCTTAGTGGCTTGCCAGACTGCAGGATCTTATACTTCAGAGCATTCCCTTTTTATGCCCTGACAAATGTCCTTCCTGTTTACCTGCAGCTGGAGCAACATGTTCACTCAGAGGCCAGCCAGTCCTGTCTCCATTCTCCATTCAGCCCATGCAGAAATTGGGGTAGAGTTCACCATTTTATATTGATGACTTTAATTCCTTTACAGAAATCTGTTGAGTGCAAAGACAGGCCTATTTCCCTGTCATTCATATGCATCCAGACCAAGATAAAATGTCCTCTGCTGTCTTACTGCATCTCCTTCCAATGTCCATTTTCGCCAAATCCTGGATTACCCGCAGACTCCACAGGATTAACAACAAATAATGAATTTTAAAAGTACTTAAAATGTTATTGTAGCCAAATTTTTGAATGTCAGAATCTCAGACTTCTGACATTTCAGAATTTAAGGAAATATAATTTGAGGGAAGCAGTAAACAAGAAGTACCTCGATTGATTAAGCCCTTGGCTCTGGAGAGCTTTTAGTGTGATGCTTTGGATAGAAAAGCGTCGTTCAGAGGGTGACCTTCTTCCTCAGTTCTCGCTGAAGTTGTTTGGCCATAACTTGGGGGGACATTTTCCTCTCTTTTCCAGATGTGGACAAATTATCAGAGAAGTGAACACACCGTAAACCATAAAGTATTCCTCTCTTTTTCCTTAGTGATGTGATCAGGCTAACTAATTGACCTTCACCCCGATGTGATCGGGCTAACCAATTCACTCTGAACATCCATTATTACACTGATGAGGTCTGACTGGCTGCCCTTACTGATTGACAAGAAAAAACGAGCCTTCTGAATATGATTCTAATCTATATTCCAGACAAAGAAAAAAAAGAAAAAGAGGAAAAAATTAATTCTGTCTCTTTAAATTTTAGAAATTATGACAATTATGCCTCCAGGTTTTTAATTTTCAATTTACCGATGTGATAAAGTACACTAAGTCACTTGACCTCCCTAAGAAGCAGTCTTGTCCTAGTGTCCTCATAGGTATCTGTGTCCATCTGGCAGAGATATTGTAATTCAAATCTTAAACTACATCTGACTGCTGAGCTGTGAGCTGTGCTGCTTTCATGCACCCTGTCATTTCCCCCTCCCTAACTTCAAAAGACTTAGAAAAATGCAAAGGGAACAATATCATATGGCAAATTCTGTTTATATGGCATGGCTTAGTCATCCTGATTTACATCACCCTGTCACCTAAACAGACCTGTTCACAATGCATAGCTGTCACTCAGGCTGAACCTTAGATTACTGTTAACGTTTGCAAAGGGATGGTTATGCAACACTACACAACAGTACATCAAGTACAGAGCCCAAGGCCAATAAAACTCAGTCCAAACTGACCTACGGATTCTCAAACTTCTGCTCTGCATACTGATGTATCTGATTACACTAGATAGATGAATACAACTAACAGTTTTAAAAACATACATTTTTTAAAATGGGCCAACTTATTTTCACCCAGGCTGTCATTCTTCCCTCATGTTGTCAAAAAACACCATGTACCCAGCCTCTATGAAAAGAAGGCAGGCTAGGTGTGCTTGCAATTAGAAGAATGTTTCTTCTTTAATTTCTGTATGAAGTCACTATAGCAATTTTATAGATGGGAAGCTTTGGAGCAGTGGAATGAAGGACAGGATATCTAATGAGCAATGAAACATCAACAGAAGAGCAGCTTATCCCACAGATGTGAGACAAAAATGTAAAGTTTAAAATCAAATTGATTAACATTTATCTGAAGCTCTGGTCTGATTACCTATCACGCCATTCAGTCCCTCCTCCTCACTCCTCCAAAAACGAGCACAGCCATCAATAAGAAGGGGATATAAGGGATGGTCTGGAGCAATCTGGTGCAGTTCCTGGACTGAAAAACCCGAAGCTGACACAGAGGCAGCGAGGCATGCTGGAAGGAGGCACGTTTCCAAAGTTAAATTGTCCCTTCATAGTGCCCTGAACTGTCCCCGGAGGCTGCTAGCACCAAGGAGCAGCCCCCAGACAGCCCTACCACATGGGTCGGGACCTGGCTGATACACCGCAATCCTAAAGCTGTGTGGAAAAATACATACATTCTTTGTGCCTGACCATTAGGGATTCCTTCACACCCATCCTCAGCAGCAACAGAAGATAAGTGGCGACATCAGGCACAACTCTGCAGCCTGATTCCCTGCCAAGGGTCCTGCCCAGGTACCTACCGGGACTTATGAAATTAAGATCATTAAGAAGAAAGAATTCCAGCAAGAGTGTTGTTCATTAGCCAATACACTCTATTTCAGTTTTGAATGAAAAGTTGTACCTGCTGCAGCTAAGGCAAAAATTCTTGAAAAACATCTTAACCAGTCCTGGCTTAGCTAAGCTGTCTAGTTCAGGCTGAGGCCTAGAAGAACTTTCCACTCAGAGGCCACTGCTACTTTTCCAGAAGAGATGATTTCTGAAGATGCTGATGCACAGAAGTTAAGAGACTCACAGCTGTGTATTCTGAGCACACACAAGTGTTGCATTTGCTGAGGTTAGACTGATGAGGTAAGGGGCAGGATAATAAAAAAATGCTCAGACAATAGACTTATTCTAGCCTGCTACATGTTAAAATGTAGGCAGGATATACATCCATAATCTAGCCTATATTCTTGCCAAAATCAATCTGGCATGGAGGGTGAAAGGAGACACAAAGGGTCAGCCCCTCATCTGTCATAAACCCGAGCTGTGGCAGTTCACCCTAAACGTGGGGCTGGCCCCAAGCAAACCCACAGGACAGTGACATGACAGATTTCCAGAAACAGAAGCCCAGTGTAAAAAGAGAAGTGCATAGCAGAAGTGGAGAAGGAAGAAGTGGCAGGGTGGAAGAGGAGAGCAGGGCTGCAGAGCAGAGCAAAGGAGAGCAGAGCAGGCAGCAGGACATTCTCAGCAGTTTTGACACTGCTGCTGCAAAGAGCTCTCTATGTTGTTATTTACCAGCCACTAAGAACTGCATTGTTGTTAATAAGTTATTACTTATATCTCAATAAACTGAGACAACCAGATAATTACTTAGGTGATTCCCCCTGCTTAGTCCTTTCTTCCACGATATTTTAATGTGAAAGCCATCTTTTATGTCTCTGTGCAGTAGTACACACTTGAGCGTTCAAGCCCATGTGTCATAGAATATGAGAAAAAAGCAACCACATAATAGAAAGCTGTAATTCCACTGATGGTTTCTGATGATAAGAAAAGCTGCAGTGGCACGGCTCAAAAGGGTTTGTCACCATAACTCCAGGATCAAATTTCCTCACGTTACAGAAAGATGGCAGAAAGAGTCTGCAAAGGAGACTCAAGGAGACATGTAATAAATGCCATGAAAAGAGCAATTCTTTCTGGTAGAAAAGCTTTAACACAGTCACAAAGTGCCTAATCGTGGAAGTGCTGAGTGACTTCACCCCGCCTTGAACTTCAGCAGGACGTGTGGTGCTCAGCACCTCCTCAGAAGAGGCTCAGCACTTCAGAGAATCGGGTCCTGAAGCAGGAGGAAAAATTGTTTTCAGAACTACATGTGGCAAGATATAAATTCCTTCCTAATCAGATAAATCAGGTTTTATTTAAGCATTGGCATACAGAGGAAAGAGAACCCAGACAGGATGATATATTTAAAACGATCCATTCATTTTCTCCTCCAGGGTGGAATCTAAGGTAAGAATCATTTTGAGAGGGATTTTACTGGCTCTAGTATCTGCTAGCCTTCCACACAGGGGTGAGTCAGAGCCTTCACAAAATACTTCATACATGTGAAGAGCCACAGCTCAGGCAAATCAAAGGTAGATAGCATCACAGCATGAAAGATTTTGTGTGAGAAAGACTATTTCTTGGCCATGATTTCAACCTCTGCCTAATTATTTCATGGTGAGACTTTTCTATAACAAAATCACAAGTTGTTGTGGCTGTGGTTTTGTTGTTTTGTGGGGGGTTTTTTGTTGTTGTTGGGGTTTTTTGTTGGTGGTGGTTTTGGTTTTTTAAACTTTGGTAAAGATCAAAACCAGCCTAAGACAAAGATCACACCAGAAAGAGTAGCCCGTGGATGAGAAGGAGGTAGCAAATGGAGGAAATGGTCCTGAGGATGTAAAATTCCTTCTTGGTCTCCCCACAGACAGCATACAAAATACATGCAGGTAGCTTCACAGCGAAGCAGGATGTTCCAGGGAAGTCCAACCTGAGCAAAGCTTCTCTCTTTCCCTGTTCTCTTTGGACTGTAGGAACAAGCGACCTTTGTGCTGCCTTCAGATTAGTAATTTGCTTTTCTAGCTGGGTCAAGCATGACTGTTAATGACTTACCTGCTGTATCGTGAAATTCAAGGCAGGATCCATGAATGAAGGTTCAAGGCAACAAACTTGGATGAAAAGCATACTTGGATCTTGCCCTCAAACTGCCATGGTATTCAAGACACCTGTGAACATTTAATATTACCTTTGCTATGCTGTACTGCTTCAAGAAGCCATAATTGCAAGGCATCCTAATTACCAAATTCAAACCCAAAAGGATTTTAAAAGGAAAAAAAGAATCGCCAATTCTGTCACAATGCAATTCCAGTCGCAGAATCAAAGCCAGTGAGTATGTGTAAATTGTTTTTGAAGAGCAGTCTTAGAAGCAGCCAAAAGCATCGAGATATTCCTAGTCTCTGGGCCTCTCATGAGTACTCCTTAGGCAGCCATCACAATTAGAGCAAGCTGATACTCATTACAATTTCCTGAGTATGCCAGTAAATGAGGTGGTAGGGTTTTCACACAAACTTGGAAATAGTCTAGACTCACTCAAAATGTAAAGCTATGTCTAAACTAGGGAATGTCTGAGAAGTTATAAGCTATGTTGTAACACCACAGCAAGGCAAGAGCTGGGCACACGCTCTGTGCCACCTCCATTCTCTCCTTCCCCAAAACATAAAACTGGATTGAATCTGAAGAATGATCTAGACAGCCAGAGAGGTCTAGGGTCTAAGGTCACAAAACAATACATACAAGCCCAGCAAGAGAAAAGTTGCATAAATGAATCTTGATGAGCTTGGTTGGGAAGACCAAATAAATCCAGAATCCTGTTGAACCCTCCAGGAAACAACATCATTCTTTCTGCTAGCCTCTGCCCCAGGCAGGCATGAGGATCTGTCTGAAGCTGGGATCTCAGGGCTGGTTCAAACACCTCTGGTTTCTTGGCCATTCAAACCGCACGAGTGTTTCTGGTCTTTATCATGAAAATTGGAGTATTTCTATTCTTTCTCTTCCTCTTTCTGAAAGCTCTTTTGTTTCATTTTTTCCCCCATCATATTCTGAGTATTTCTCTGACTAATAGCAGTTCCATATCATAGCCCCATTAGTCATCAGTAGAGAGCTGTACCTCAAGCTAAGTAAATTAAGCTGCATGTCCCACTCTATCTTGAAATGCTAGTGTGACTTACGAATACTGGAAATCCATCTTCAGGAGTCACACCTCATTTTCTGGTAATGAGCTGCAGAGTCTATGCACTGGACTGCCTCTCACTGATTGCTAAGGTGCTAAAGTTAAAGAATCCAGTATGCCCTATAAAATCACACAGTTGTAAATAGAGAAAGTTTCCCACTGAGTTATCTTCATAAATGAAGTTGCTGTAGCAAGCTTTTCCAAGAACTCACAGTCCCACATGCTGTAGTTAAACTGGGATAATGATTTACAGTGTATGAAATAACCTCCTAAAGCTGAACTTTTGGGATTGCACAAGGGACTGTTCATCCACATTCCAGGTTTGATTGCTCAGAATTTATCTTAATTATAAGGGGTTCAATTAGAGTGAAGAGAGAGGGACTGAGAGAGTGAGAGCAAGCAATACTAGAGCTCTACACTGAATGACTGACAGTGACATAATGCCATCAAGCAACTAACATGTTGTGGCACAGCATTTAAGTAGACCCTATTCTTCAAGCAGATCTGAAAAGTTTGCTTGGTTCTGCTGTCACTTGCAGGTAGCACAATGGGTAAAGAGGCAGAGATACACTATACAGGCACACAGCTTTATTGTTGCTTGAGTAACTACAGCTATTTAAGCAACAAGACTCCACAAGGCAGAGTGACACTGCACAATAAAATCATGCCTGTGGTGCACTGTAAGAGAGGATTATAAAAATAAAATCTCCCTTAACTATCTGAAACATGGATAAAACACATCATACAAGGATTTTCTCAAAAAGATTTAGAAAGGTCCCCCCCCAAAAAGGTCTAATGATGACATGGACCCATCTAGCCTTTCCACTAACTTGCTGTCTCAATAGTCCCTAATTTTTTTTTCATGTTATTGATCTAAAAACTTGTGACATTACAGACACAAAGCCCAGATGCCAAAGAGCTTACAGACATCCTGGACATAGAGCAGTGAAGTCACAGAGCAGTAGGTGGAGAACAGAAGGAAAAGACACAGATGCAACAGTGAGATCATTCAGTTACTCATCACAGGCACACACTCATGATGTCAGAACATTTTTTACAAAATGTATCTGGGTGAAGCAGAAAAGAAGCTGTTCTACATTGCCATGGTGATCTTTAAATATATTCTGAGGCTTTCCTTAGCGGTATGAGCACACAGCATTTATACCTCAGCAGCAGCATCACCTGAGCAGTGTGCACCAGCTGGACTTCAACAGTGCCCCCAAAGTGTGTGGGACAGACTGGGAGCAGCTGGTGCCGTCCTAATTATTTCCATGGCAGCTGAGGATTCTCCTGCACTCCAAGAATACTCAGCTGCTGCATTTACCCTCCCTCCCCTTTTTTTGCAAGAGGGTGTATATTTCCTTTGAAGAAGCAATGGGGGCTCATAAATTAGACTGACTTCTCCCAGCAACTGTTTCTTCTCCATTTTTCTGCATTCATTTACTCTTGTCATGTTTTTCAGTAGCAACTCATGAGAACAGCTCTGCTGTTCATCTACATAAGAGGAAAACTTCCCTTCTCATTGCAGTTCTGAATAGGATATCACAGCTGATTTGCCATGGCCATACATGTGGGCCAGGGCCACACGCAAGGAAAGGGAATCTTGATGGAGCTCCATCCTTGTGTTTAAAAACAAACGTGTAGAAGAAAATCACCACGGTGAAGGAGAGGGGAATATTGGTTGGGACAGAGGTTCTCTCTTCTTCTCACACCAGCAAATAAAACATTCAAACCACCAAAATATGATACACTGTCCATGGCTTTGTAGGAGAGGATATACAATTGATTCAAGTCCCTCCAGCTAACAAAACTCACAGGCTCACAGAGAAATTTTCTAATAAACATCTGAAATTAAAGCTCCATTGCTGACAGCAAAATTACAATTTACAGTTTAAAGACGCATTCAATTATAGTTACCCAGAGACAAAGAAGACAAGAAAAATAAAATAAAGCTGGAAAGAAAAGGAAGGACTTCAAATTTGCATCAAATTTTAATCCAATAATCTGACTTTAATTACCCAAAGCAGACTCTCTCCTAAAGTGATCGGTTTTGCCTCAGATCTCCAAATCTTTTGGCCCAAAGCCAAGTGGATAAGTGCTTTATCACTTGAGGCTGGGGGAGCATCCGTGTCTGCAGGCTCAGTGAGAATATTTATAGCTGGCATGCTTGGCTGCCATTGTGGATTTGGTTTAATCCACTGAGAGTCTTTTTACATCTTTGACTCTGTTTCATGCTTTGAACCAGTGGTAAGATTTTACTGGATTACTCCATTTCTCAGGACAGAAAGAGTATTGTTCTTTAGCCAACTTCTGAAAGTTCACACTTTAGCCTGTCTGCATTTTTCTTCTATTTGTGTACCCTTTGTCTGATACTGGGAAACTCTTAGGTAGTGAAAAAATTACCAAAGGCAAAGGAGCAACATGGATGTCGATTTTGGACATTTTTACTGAAGTTTTATAAGTCCTATCCATCTGATCTATTAGTAGTGGTTAACAATGTGGCAGAAGAAAAGCATTCTTAGAGGTAGTCCCTTCATTGTATTCTCTTTCATGGTAACAAAGGTAGTGTTACTTTTTCTTGACACTCCACCCCACCTTCATCTGCTGTCCCTGCTCTGCCTGAACTTCTCCATAGCAGATCTCTGTTCCTCAGCATCTCAAGATGTGAAAGTTTTCACTCCAGTTAGCACTTTCTCCTAAACCCCAGTGGTTGTCTTGCCAGCAACAGGATCTTACACTTTAAACGGCTCTTCTAGGTTGGACAGGAAGCAAAAGGCTTTTCCAGTTTTGAAGTATCCCATTCAAGGTGACTGGATTCAACCCCTGCAGCAGAGGAATCTAGGGCCATTTTCTGGCATGGTTCTGGTGGTGTGAAGACAGCTCTGGAAAGTATCAGAGTGTATGGGTAGGAAGGCAAGGACCTTGTTACTGTCTGCAAGGAAGGCTGTCCTTGCTGTATCAAGAGAGACCTCATGGGAAATAACAGCTTCAGAAGCCAGCAAAGCCCCCTGATCATATGAGGGACAAATGCAGACTTTGCCTTTAGGGAAAGAATCTGAAAGCAGTAACACTACTTGGTGTTGGGAATCCTTGCAAGACATGTTCAAACAGCAGTCTGTTGTAAAAGCATCAGTCACAAAGGTACCAGAAACCTACGTTTATTGGATCAAGTCACACATGTCTGAACAACAATTACAACAATTATAGTCCTGTCCCATCTCTCCGTGTTGACACCAGCAGTTACTGCTATAGGCTGCTTCCTCCTCCTCTGTTAATATATCAAAGAAACATAAAATCTGCTGTCATCAAAAATGTAACCAGTAAACAAAACACAAAGTTAAGATGAGAATTAACCAAAACCTGTGATAGAAGAGGCAGAGGGACATCCTTTAATAACCACTGCCTCAGAACAGCCAATGCCTGTTTCAACACAGACCCATTTCTATGGCCTCAGAACAGCTGTTGGCAACAGGCAATTAATTGTGGTTGAAAAAAGAATTAGTAGAACTGCAAGAAAACAGTTTCTGCTCTCTACTGTGCTACCAATGTCTTCTACATTGCCTTTGTTCAAGAGTTTGCTTTGTAAAAAGGGAAGTGATAACACTTATCTATTTAACACAGGTAAACATGACAAGCCTGATTCACGCATACATACTTTTTTTAGTGTATGCTTTTCCTTTCATACCACCAATAGAGCCTTTAGTTCAGACAGAAATCAGAATCAGTATTTATGAAATACTGAGATCCTAAACTCAGAATATGTTATACAAAAAAATCACAAACTCTATTTACACTGCTATGCGGATATTGTTGACAACAATGAATCAATTAATCTTTCACATTTCAAAATATTTATAAACTAACTGCACAGTTCTTGAGTTTTTCCATTTATAAATCACAGAGCAAGTGCTAACAAAGCCAGTTTGCTTCAAAATAATTGCGAGCACGTCAGGCAAGTTCAGAGCAAAATTCGTCCTTTCCTAACTGGATCTCCTCTAGCAAAGGAGACCTTCATCCTTCCTTCAGCAAATGCGTTGGCCAAAAAAAGGAGTAGACTGTCTCTTATTGTTAAATTTCTTCTCACTAGTAAAAGACTTTCTACTAGTAATCAGTGATGGAACAGCATACGCTCTAATTAAATCAAGGTAACCCCAAGCTTTTTGATTGAACAGGCTTTCCTCTATTGTTTTCTCTCTCCTTTGACCATGATTGTGCATGCACTGTTTTCCACATTGAAATCTGAAGCACATCACTACTGCCTCATGCCTATGTTGTTCATTAAGTTCTCCAGGTAACTCCATTCTTTTCACTTTCCTTTTCCAGTGCATCTGTGCACTACCAAATGCATCTGACATTCAACTCCAAATATTATTGCATTTTTAATGTAATTATTATATTGCAGGTAAGGCACATGTTCATATCGAATATACTGAAAATCACACCAATACTCAAGAAGAAGCATGAGTTGGTCAGGCCATGGATAAGATGCAGGAAACATCCTGAAGAGATTAATCATCACAGAAGACATCTGAGACTCAATTCTAATACAAATCAGTAGTAACAATTTTCTTAATCAACAGATGCACACCGAAATAAGATCAACAGAGATGAGATCAGAATTGGATTGCGATAACATGCATGCAAGTTATAGCACAGTTTCTTAAACCTAGTGTTATTTGTCTCCAAGGGTAGAGCAGATGTACTTTCCGAGTATCCTGACTTGAGGGATGTTTCCAAGAAAGGACATGGGTTATATTGTGAGTGCTGTAAAAAGAACTATAGTGTAAAGCACTGTAGCATGCAGAGGGTAGTACTAGAATATACTGTTATGGTTCGCTGTACCTGTAAAATTCATGAAATTATTGGCTTCTTTCAGCTGCAGTACAGTACTTTTACAGTAATTTGTCACTCTGTTTTCAGCAGGGATAATGGACCATGCCTTTTTCTAGGAGCATGTTATTTGGCCACTGGCAGCTCTTTATATTTGCCATGAGATCTCCAGTATCTACATGCTCCCCCTCACCCTCCCTCTACGGGACACTGCAAGCAATAATAGATCTGTGGGATTAACGTTTCTTTACCAGAAGTTAATGGGATCTGTGATGACTAGCGTTAATTGCCCTGGCTATGTCAAGTGTGCTGGTACTGTTCCTTTCAGTACACTGTTCCTCCACTTCTGCCTGCACACAATAATGTGACATCACTCCAGCCAAAGGCTCCTAGAAAAATCCCACAGCCATCGCTCCTCCCTATCTCACCTGACACTGCTTAATGTTGTCATTTTTATATGACCAGCATCTAGGAGCCCAGTAATAACCTTTTCTATGGCTGGAGATAAATGTGATGTAAAAATGAATGAAAAGGAAGATCAGGGAAAAAGCCCCTTCTGACCTGAGGGCTGATATTTTTCAGCTTTAATGTTCTCTTCTACCTACACCATAACATCAGTGATGAAACTACGCTTTTCCATCTTATTTGAAAACCCTAACATGCTATTGGCATTATTTTCCATGAGAAATGGTAAGTCATTAGAATTAGGAAGGAAATTGTTTTCCTGTCTGGTGACACATTGTGAGATTTTAAAATTTTTCTCTGTTCTGCAGTGCAACAAACCCAAAACATTTCTACACTTCTCATGAGAAAAAGCAGGGTGACTTTTGCTCCAGAAGAGCCAATGATGTGGAGGTTTGGCATCCTTCTAGCATACCGTAACAGAGACAGCAGGGAACAAACCTCTTTCTCTCACAGCCCCTGTTAAGGATATATTCTCCACATGATAAAATCTTTCAGTCTCTTTTCCATCTGGATTCCGACCACATGTGTGGTCATTCTGACATTAAAAATGAGTCAACTCCACTCCTCCCTGCCACCAAAAGGCATTTTTCATGAAGCATTTTAGATTTGCCTAACCATTGTTTTTATATTAATTCTTCTATGAAGTATGATGCATTGCAGTGCTCCAGAGCCAGAAAGCACATGGTTGTTCTGGAAAAGGTGTCTGATTTCATGGCCAAGTTATTTTCTCCCAAGGTGGGTATAATTTACATATTCTCCAGAACCAATGGAGCTAAGCACATGTTTCAGAAGGCAAAGGGCAAGTTTTATTTAAAGTAACCATGAGGAATATTCCTAAATGCAAATAACACCTTGGTTTTAACTGCTTGATGTCTACAGAAAAAAAAACCAAAAAAACCAAAAAAAACCCCACCAAAGTCATCGTATTTAAGCTAATAAAATGGAAGAACTTTCCCCATTTTTATTTTTTTTGCCACACAATGAAGTATGCCACTGTTTTTAAATACATGGAACGTCCTTCAACCTGCCCTGGGTTATTCAGACGCTTAAAGATGAACATCCTGAAAGAGAAAAGTGTCAAAACACTTTCCTGAAGTAAGATTTTCCCAGCTCAGGAAAGGGAGAGGATTCATACCAATCGAATGGTGAAATTGCCAAGCCTCCCATTTCATCTTCTATACTGGAAGCACCTCTCTCTTTCCATGAATTACACTGGGAGCCATGGGAAAGTACTTCCTATTTTCAGCACCTGGATTACTCATCTAGAGTTTTGTTACACGTAATCCTCTTGGTCTTGTTTTACAAATGCCATTTGTCTCTTGTTTCTACTAATTCCAGTAAAAAGAACACATTCACCTTTTTTATCTAATTAGGTAACTCTGCTCACATTTTTGGGAATAATACTTGTTAACTGTTGTTGCAAAACATTAAAGAACAGAAAAAATGAGTAAAAGTCTTATCTGCCTGCAAGCACCAGGGCGTCCAGCATCATGTTCAGCAGTCGGCATGTTCTAAAAATCCTCTTTTAAGCATAATGCAGGCCGAAGTCTTCAACCATCACCTGCTGAGCTCAGCAAATACATTCCCATTGCCAGCAACAGGCTTTTGCTGTACAGGTGGCTGCTCAACACACACCAACCATCAGATGCACCCTCCCATCCCTGATATTTCGCATGGAAAAGAAGTCTACTTGGTGTAGAGAAATGCCAAAAAAAGCAGATGTTGCCATGCAAGATGCTATGTTCATAAATAATTCCTGTGCTTGGTTCTTCTATTTATCTAAATACAAGCAGAAATTTCCAAAACTTGCAATTTGAGGCCTAGGCACTGTCAAAGTGGTTGCTGTATGGAGGTAAAACTGTGCATTTATGTCTGTCTGAGCTCTGATTTAACACAGTTCAGCAAAATCCTGAAGGAATAAAAACTGGTAACATTGCTGTAAAACTTTCTGGACCAGCTTTGAAGACACAAAGTCTGGAGGAGAGTTGAAATGAAGCAAAGGAATTGCCACTTTGGGAAGCATGTAAGCGTGCCTTGGTAAAAACCAGCACTAATGCTCCCAAACACCATCCTTTGAAGACTGTATGCTGTGAGTGAGCTGTAGATTTCCTGTCTTTTCTCATTAAAAATTCCACACACAAGCAAAGTTGCCCTATTCAGGCATGTGTTGTTAAGTTGTATTTGCTATAAAAAGGAGCTGAGGCAAAGGGCACCAAATCATGTAATCATATTTACCCTGCAATACCTGTAGTGAAGCGATACCCCAAATAACCAGAAATTAGTCTTTCAGGTACCAGCTGCTGTGTAACCATAGCAGAGAACTACATCTGGGCATATTTTCCTGTGACTTGATGCAGCAATACCGTCACCAGCAAGCTGCCAGTCGGCACTAGATTTTGCCACACTTGCTCCTTTCCAGATCTGCATTTCTTGGTCTTCTGCTAACAGGACTATGCCATAAAATCTTGCAGCTCTTGTAAATGGGCAGAGGAAAACCTTTGAGCTTCGACTTTATTTAAAATATTTGAGTCATCTTGTGACTACATAAGAACATGGGCAACTTGTCATTTTAATTATTAAGTGAAAGGATGATAATGCGTTTTGTGGGGTTTATAGCATTTCCATAGCAGCAGTCTACAAGAGTGAACACTGCAGTTTGTCCACAGGCATCTTACCTTTGTGTGGGTATATACAAAAAGTTACCTAATTCTTAAAGATGTTTCTCTGTGACCTTCTCTCGTACGCAGCATGTCTCACACCCTCCCCCACCTATGAGCACTACTGGTGGCCCTGCTCATAAGCTGTGCAGATGTTTCTGCCACATTATTGCAGCTTTATATTTGCAAGAGCCTTCTTAGAACAGATGTTCTTTCTGTGTGTATATACCATACTTCCCACTGCAAACACTTTTACAACACAAACAGCAGATTGCCTTGCTTCTGTCGTTCGGATCGAGAGAGTAAATGCCTCATTCTAATGATGTCGGTTTTCTTTCCAGGGTGCTTAATGTCTTCCCTTCCCTGCTTGCTGGCCCTGCTCACTGCAGGTGTTTTGTCTCTGTTCCTTAGGCTCTCCATCACTTATCTTTACTCCAAAGGGTCTCCCTAAAACTGTCTTCTTCCTGAATCTCCTTTACTGCTTTCGGTCTCTTTTAGTCCCTTCCGCTGTGTCCTCCTCCTTTTATAAAAACTGCTCTGTCTTCCTTAGCTCTGCTCAGTGAGAAGCTAATTCAATGGATTTAAATGGGAATGTCTTTTATTGGGTAAAATTCAATATAGACTGGTGAATATAGTTCCTACAAATTGTGGAATAGGAGACAATAATCCAGCCATGATGGCTCGAAGATGACAGTTCTTCGAGGAGCCAAAGGCATATCTTGCCTTCACCAAAACAAAAGGATTTTTAGAAGGTTTGTGTATACTGGAGATTGCAAAAACGTGAACACCATCTCCTCACTGCTAATTCTTAATCAAAAGCCTGACTTGTAAGTGCTATGATGTATACAGAGTCTTGTAAAATTATGACAACATTGCATAGATCTTTGGCTTTTTCGCAGAGATTTTGATTACTTTCAGGGGATGCTTTGTCCATGACTATTTCTGATTAAAAATTATCTGTTCTTGTGCTTTTAGTTTCTTCTCTTTTTTCATAAGGCATTTGTCAGTAGTACAAACAGCAATAATAAAATAAATTTCACAGCAATTACAAAAAGTAATATTTGTCACTGGATAGTAATAAATCATGAAGAGGTAATGGTGTGGATATCACTGCTGTGACAGCTAGTTTGCTTAGGATGCTTGTGCTGGACTGTTTATAAGTACCTGAAGTATCCTTATGGCAACTTGCACAGTACGAATGTGACAGGATGCTGAGAGCAGCTTCTTTGAATTTCTCCAACCTCAAAGTCGTGGAAGCTGTCACTCTTGTGCTCTGCAACCTCTTGAAACACAAGATATATCAGGCTCCTTCCTAATACCTATGATAAAAATCCTATCTTTTATTCTCTTACTGTATTTTCCTCTTTTTAAATCCTTTAAAATCACCCTACCTCTAGGTTTTCAGTTGATCATACTGTTCCATTTTGCTCACATTGTTTTCTTCTGCATCCTCTCTGCTGTAGTTCTCTTCCACATAAACACCATTCCACTAAAAAAATGCTCTTCCATCTCCTTACATTTGTTTCATTTTTCATATTACAACTTCCGTCTTACTCCTCACACAGACAAAGTAGCTATTTGACCTGTTCGGTTCCAGCTTCATAGATGCAACATTAGATGGTTGGCACCTACTATGCAGGCACTCTTCGCAGCTTTTGTGGCCACATGCTGCACTTACAAATGGTGCTTATACAGCCTAAAAAGTATCTTAGGCTCCACAGACAGTAAGATATGAATATGGTTACTTCGAATAAAAAAAAGAAATTACAATAAGTTGAAGCCACAGCTCAGGGTTTCATGAAAAGCTCAGTGATTTCCTCTTTTGCCCTTCTTTAAGCACTGTAAAATTCATAATCTGTTTCAATTTGTTTGGAAATCACTGATGTGTATGTCTGGTAGTCTATGAAACCCTGTACAACTGCTTACAAGTACTTTGGAAACAGCAATCCTGACACATATAAGTTTTTCTCATTTTCAGTCTTTTTTCTTCTTCACAAGTAAAATCTAGCCATTCTTTAAAAGTAGTTATAAACCAATGAAATAGTAATAAAGCCTATCTGTAAAATTTTCTCTCTCAGAATTTTTTATAAACCAGTTCTATTACCTCTTATTAATGCACTACAAATATAATCCATACTACACCCATCTACTTTAATATTATAACCTTGTAAAATATGCACGGCCATTTAAAAGACCTTGTATTTAAAAAGACTGGGTTACAGTCTTGCCAGGTCTCAGAGTTTTATCATGAATGTTGCAGTTTATTTGATGTTTCTCCTCAAAATTTGGAATTCAGCTGAAAAGGAAGAATTTCTGTGTCTGTTTCAAAAGGGAGTAAACATTTGTAGGGAGAAATTAGAAGGCACGTATATAAAGCTCAAAAATCTGAAAACAGGCTATTACTTTTTTTTCCTTTCTTTTTTTTTTTTTTTTTTTTAGATTTCATGATTTGTAACTTAATTGTTTGAGTTTTGCAGACAAGATCAAATAATGAGTTTTGGGTTGGGTTGGGTTTTTTTGTTCGTTAATTTGATTTTTTAAACTGTTGAGGCTAACAGCAATGGCCTATCTAATGTTGCTACTCCCCTGTTATACTGCCCGGAAAAGTCACACAACTTATTCTAAAGGCAGAATGAATCTGCAGAGCAGTTCAGAGGAGCTCCCAAGACCATTTAATCTAGCAGTCCTCTGAACTAAGCATTAGCACCAGTTGGAAATTCTTTTGAAAAATAGCAGTTGGGAAGAGGGTGTGTGAAAATTGAGGAAAAATAGATTCCCACTGCCATTTTCTCTGCACTGTGCCTATTCATCTCATTGGCATCTACCATGGGGCTGCTCAGTTCCCTTCCAAGATGTTCTATGCTCCTCAGTGTGGCAGTCACCAACACAAGAGTGCGGTTCTGAAATTGCTACTCAGCTTGATCACAGATTCAGATCGTTCTCCATACTGATATTACCAATTCAAGTACAGGTTCCCCACCACCTAAGGGAGTTCTGTTGAACTGGAACCACAATAGATATTGTTTAATGTGAAAATTAGTCTTTGGCAAACAAGAAATAGTTGCTAGATTAGGTAAATACATTGACTTTGCACAAGAGGGTCATCATCTTACTGTTAGCATTTAGTTGTTATTTATGAATACTGAGATCTTACCATGTGTTACAATTTAAGAGCAAAGATGTAATTGTCTTTAACCTTTTCTCCCCATGAAGAAAAAAAAAATATAAAAGTAGTCAGATGCCACAAGTTTGATAGTTCACAGTATTCATATTTAAACAATAGTTATATTTCACTAAATATAAAGCAAGCCCCACTTAATTCAAAGATAACTTGGAGTTGCCAAGATGTTGCTGATGTCACTAACATGACAGAGGTTTCTACCATGTCTTCAGAAAAATATGCTTTTGTGGAAGTATGCAAAGGAAACTGCACAAAATCTCACATTTCTTAGCCAGTGCTGCTTCTGAGTCATCCTCATCCACCATTCCAGTTCTGTCAACCAGAAGAGAATGAGCCTTATCTCCTCTGTATAGTGCTTTGTCTTCTACACCAGATTTCCCAGCTCCTGTTTCGCTAAGAGACAGGTGTCCTCATATTTCTCAGAATTAGGACAATAGATGAAATTACATTTGCTGTCTGCTATATCCACATAAAACTGGAGAAAACCATTTATTTATGTGGAATGAAACTGTATTTACCCAATAGACAAATTAAGAGCAGGGCCTACTACCTATCAAGAACTTCATTTTGATGAAATACAATAATGGGGTTGATGAAATGGAAATATTTCTTCATTATGACCAGCATGTAGGGCACCAGTACTAAGAAAGTAAAGTTCTGAAGTGACACCATGAGCCGTACGAAATCGCACAACTCAATCCCCAGCTTTTGAACATACTACATGAAGACAATACATATATTAACTTACTAGTGCAAGAAACTGCAGTGTACTTCCAGTACCACTGTGCTTAAGTTGCTCACTAATTTAGGAGAATTTAGGCTTCAGGGATGGAACGGATACTGCAAGGAACTACCCAATCTAGGAAACTGCTTTGTCTGGATAAAGATCTTTTTTTTAGCTCATTTTTATTTTTCCTTTTAAGTGAGAAGGATATGGAGCAGCTGCCTAAAGCAGAAATGCTACAAAACTCATTAGCCACAGTAAAATTAAATTAGTGCTCTCCAGATAATCCTAAGTTATTATCCATGAATCTTTGTACAACAGTGCTCCACATCTCTTTTCCACTCACACGTATTATTTCTGCCTTTGGAGTACTGTTTGGTGCCTTTTAGAAAGTCCATTGCTGAATCACTGAATGAGCATGGTCCCTGCCCTAAAAGATTAGGATGTTTTTTATTTTTTTCCCCCAGCTGTGGGAAATCCTTTGTTTGTAGTCCTATGCTGAAACAGTAGACCAAATTCTCCAATGTCTCCTATTCCATCCAGTTACTCAGATCCACATGAAAAGACTCCAGTCCTTGCCTACAGTCAAGGAAATCAAAGCACAGCCCTGAGGCACATTTTTGAGCAACCTGATTATAGCGGGTGCCAATTACAGGGGTTCAAATGGCCCACAGAGCAGTAATGGCAACCATGGCTCAGCAGAGCACTGGGAAGTCTTGCTCCTGCTCCCTTTTCTAATGTGGTAAACACTGGGTAAAATTTAAGGATCTTTTTAGGAGGATAAACCTCTGACATTTCATTTGTCCTCAGTGCTGCAGAACTGAAGCTTTGAGGACTTTCCCCAGTAAATCACAGGAGGATCTTTACATCCTTCTCGATACATGGGAGAACTGTGAGAAGGTATTGGTGGAATTGCATAATTTCACGTATGAATGTAGCACCTGAGCCCTAGCCTATAACCAAAATTGAGGCAGCTTGCTCTGTCAGAAGACCTGCAACACTTCCAAGACAGATTCTTCATAAGGGATCAGGCAGATACTGGAGACAATACTTGAGTATAGAGCTTGTAACTAACTTTGCTATATAGATGCACTCCCAAATTCTTTCACTCACTTTCACCACTCTTTTAATCAGAGTTGCAGACAGGCAATCAACTTTTTCCCAATCAAAGCGTTTTTACTTTAATTTGAAAATGGCTTTTTACAAAAAGTTCTTTGGATTCATTTTCTACTGTTTGAACAAAAAGCTGAAGGGAAAATTTTGTTTTCAAGAAACTGAGTTAGAAACCCAATCCAGTTACAGATTAGCAACAGTTGAGTGCCTAAAGGCAACCTCACAACACACCATCTGATTAATTTGAAACTAATCTGGACAGCTTTGAGAGAATATACACTGAACTATCCTCAGCCATGGGAACAGAAAAGGGCGAGGAAGATTTCAAGAAAAATAATAAGTGAAAAAAATTAATCAGAGAATCTTCTATTAAAAAAAAATTCCCTTTGTAAAATAATGATTAATCAAAAGACAAATAGCCTGTGGAGGAGAAAAAGTTAATTTTGACAAATTTCAGTAATTATCACTTTAAAATCTTTTCTTATCCTTTTTTTTTTTTTTTTTTTTTTTTTTTTTTAAACTGTGAGTAGCTTAGGAAAAACTTCTCAAAACTCTCGTTTGCCACTGTCAGCTCAGGGCTGTCTGTCTCTGAGAAACATGCAGTAACAATAACGACATAAATATATTAGTTTTTCTGAAGGTAACTTTTACATCTCTTTCACTACACCTCTCTGCATCATTGTGAGAAGTAAAGCACCCTCCTAATATCAAACATCTACATTAATTGACCAGTAGAGACCACTTCCATCCACTAAGACAGTACCAAGTAAGGTAATGGCAACACAAGGTTCCAGGCACCTTCTGCTCAAATATCTACCATTCACTGTTAGCAAACAAATCATAGGTTAGATGAATGCCTACATGAAGCAGAGGCACTAAAACAAATGTCTGAGAGAAGCATTTCCTGGATACATACTTGTGAAAGATCTTGAAGATGGTTTTTTTTTTAAGTGTCTCTGCAAAAAACAAAGGAAGACTATGACCTGTCTGCTTCCCACTGATAATCATTGCTTCCGAAGAAGTGCTAAACCATCTGTTCCAGGTATTGTCCCTGGAGTTTATCATCATAATGCTAAAGAACATATTTAAGTCCAGATTGCACCAAACCAAGATGGCAGACAGTTTTTCAGTTTCCCTGTGAAAGGGCCTGTGTACATAATCTCTGTTTTTTCCCCCATTTTGTCTCGAAAAGCTATACTGTATGCCATAACATCAATAAACTTGGTACACCACTGGAAAGCCATCCTTCCCAATCTGTGTTTCATGTGCAACATGTTGCCCACAAGACTTTCTGATATTGCTTGTGGATACAGTAAATTAAAAACTTATAACGAAGGCCAGCAGAGAGAGCAAAACTGTCTGCAAAATGCAAGTTGCTCAGTGTTGTTCCTTCTGGGACCCCTGTTCTAAAGTAGTGTGCAAATATTCTCAGCAAATCATAGCTTAGATATCAATTTGTTTGCCAAGCAATCCTCCGGACTCCCTGCTCACAATCATGAGAAAACATTTTATTTATTAATTATTATTTGTAATTTGGGAAAACAAATGGCTGTATTCCCAGTCACTCAACTCTTCTATCCGCATATGTGCATTTCAGGAATACAAGCTTTACCGCTAGCTTAGAGAGGCATTTTTTTCCCTGGGATCCTTCATTAAAACATTAGTAGCACATTACTGCTTAGCAGGTGCACAGACCCCATAGCCAAATGTTACTTGTTAACCATGGTGTGACATTATGTGGCCATAAATGTCTAGGTATTAATCACATGTTTTGATTTGTATTCAAAATGTGATTTATGCCCCTGTTTTCTAAGACTGCATGCTAAACTAACAAGGAAGATCGAAGGAATTCGGTTCACTCTGACAGCTGAATCTCCCTCTGCCACAAAGAGGATGTAGCTGTGAGCAAACAGGCCGTCCTGGAAGAGCAATGCGAATCAACCACATCAGCAATATGGGAGGGAAATTAAAGCTACCTTTGACAAATTCAACCAAATTCTTTCTCGTAGCAGGTGAAGAAGTATAACAACAGCTCACTGCAGGGTCCTGAAGGTAAAGGAAAATACAAGCAAACAACCCTCCCAGTCCCAATCTCCTTTTAAGTAAAAGAACAGACTTGTTCCCACTAGAAGTGGAGGTCTCCCATTCTATTCATGGCAGGGTTTGTCAACAATATAGCTGTGTGTTCATATTTATATGCTAATTTATATATGATCCCAAGAGGGCAGAGTGCACAGGCTGGCAGAAGGTCTGTAGTCCAGTTTCACTAAGTTTTTCCATGGTGCTATTTATTCAACTACGTATACCCTGTGCTACCATGGGTGTTGACACTAGAAATTTTGTTGTCGTTGCTATATCACCTGATAAAGTGATGACCCTTTGTCATTTCTGAGCCTTTTAGCTACGTTGATAAAAACACGTAATACAGATCATGCTTCAAGCACAGCACCTCACATGGAACACATATATGTGTGAGAAAAGCGCTAAGCAAAGCTGCAGAAAAGGCAAAGAGGAAAGCCCATAGAAGGATATTGGCTTTCCAAGCAACTGTGAGTTGGTTGTCTTCTCTAACTTTCTCCTAAAATCACATATGATTTGGCCTGTAGGAAATCAAGAGAGAACAAAAACATAGGATTCCATCCCAAAAGAAATATCTGAGACAATGTACTTTGAAACACCTGAAACTCAATGAAAGTGCATCCAGTCTCTCACAGAGAAATGACTGAACTCCATCTCTCTCCATAAAGTCTCCTGAGTTTCCAAAGGTGTCATTGTGCCACCATGTTCTTCATCTTCCTCTGGCATGCAGTATCTTATTTACTGGTACCTGTTCTACCTTGATCTTACCTTGTTAATAATGACATGTCTAGCTTTCTGATACAAGGCAGGAACACTGTCGCTGGCCTGAGAGGTTACCCAGGAGAAGGCATAACATTCACAAAGTATGTTATATCCTTGACTTCCACTTCCCTCCTCATGACATTCACTTTCTCCTGTAATTTCCAAGTCCAGTTAAGCAAATCACAATAATCAATTATGCTCTATGAAATTTTGTGTCTATGACCCCCCTTTCGTGTATGTGTTGCTTCCTATTAGCTAATGCCACACAATTAATTTCTTCTTGATATTCCTTTTGTGCTCAACAAGTGGTTATAGTTGTAGCCAACCCATCTTTTCAATGTAAACCTTCTTGCTCTAACATGGGAATGAAATCACTACAGATCTATTATTTCTCGGAACAGGATATTTCATTTGCATAAAATATTCTGCACTTGACACAGTGCCAGGAAGAAACACCTAAAGTCCATTCTTCATTGTGCTCTTGCTGTGGCCTTAGGAACAGAAGGAATCACCATGTTAGACTCACAACTATTACTCCTGAGGTCCTCAATTCTTAGTCCCATCTCTGATTTACATTCCCATGACTCTTTGAGAGCTCTGTCAAGGCAGTGACCAAGATAACGGACAAAAGGGAATTTCTTACATGATGTAATTTCACATTAAACAGGATGGTTCACAGGTTGTAATAGAAGGTCAACAGCAGATATTATAACCCCTAAATTGGTTGGGCAAAAAATGGTTATTTGAATCAAAACTTAAATAAAGCTCTATATGAGCCAAGGTAGCTGAAGGGAAGTGTCTCCCTGTGTGTTAGTGGTATGTCTGGTCTAATAACCTCAAAGGAAGGCAGATCCCATCCTTGTTCATTTTCATAGCATTGGGATTTACTGGCAGGGAATGGCACTAACACTGTCTTCAAATATACAATATCTCTTTTTACTTTTAAGTTGGATGGCTGTATTCCAAGGTAAAAAAAGATTATCTGAATGTCATTAATCCAATAGGAACGCAGAAAACGTACATTTTGGAGACAGATCAACCTGTTAAGCAAGAAAAGGAGACCAAGAAGAAATTAATTAATTGAATGGATTCGTGAGTCCCTCATTTGTTATTAACAAAGCACTGAAGAAGAAAGTGTTGATGAGACACAGTCATTCACCTTGGATCAGTATGCAAAAGGAAAATTCACCCCACTGCAGAGAGCTATCAAGGCCACATACATAGCTTTATGTACTGAGTTATGGTTGTTATAATAAACGGCAGACTCAACACTAGATATGTGTACTTTACCTAGGAATGAATTTCCCCCTAAAAAAACAATGAGTCAGATTTGAGAGGAGAAGAGAGCTGATTTAATATGAGGTATAGCAGGTAGTCACTAATGGACTTTTAGTTATTCCCAAAGATAAACACCCCCATAAAGGGTTTTAAGTAATTCTTAACATTATTTTCATATACTTTAAAGGCAATCAGTCTTTACTGCTATATGTCTCCATATTACAGAGCTATATGTGTCTTAGAATATTGCACACTTACACATGCATGCTACCTTCTGCTTTCATGGGCAGAAGCCCCCTGTGGTAGTAACAACCACAGTGTTAACCTTTCCTTTTCAGAAGTTTAATGCATTCTGAGTCAGCTCTTAGATCTTCTTTTTACATTCTTTGTGCTTTATAGACAAATTATATTATTTATAGCACTCTGGCTGTAGTGGGTTTTTTTAATTACCAAATAATATTACCAAAATGAATTTGATTTTAGCCATTGTATGGTGAAGTCAAAGCCTGCTCCTATACAATGGTATCCATCTACAAGATCTGCTGCAGTCCTTTCTCCAAAAAAAATTGAAGTTGTAATTTATTGTTTTGCTAAAAAGTACTTTGGTTACTTGAAACCGCTTGGGAGTTAAATGGACTCTTGAACACAAGGCCAGCACAAGGCCTAAGACGTGCTTAAGTGCATTTTGAGGATATAAGTGTGATTGAAGTGGTTGCATGGGACTGGTGTCAGTACTTCACACAGGAGAGAAGCTGACCATGTGTGAGTACTTCAGGAAATCACACCAAATTCTGATTTTCCCCCAACTTTCAGCAACTAAGCTAATAATTCTGCTGGGCTCTCACAGCCATGCTACAGTTCAGGACTGTTTCACTTTTCTAAGCAATCACAGAGGAGTAAAAAATACTCTAGGTTGTGGTTGAAGATCAAGTCATCAAAAATACCTCCTAATAATTTTAGGATCATGATTGTTCAAAAGGAAAAAAACCCTCAAGGAAATTTTAGAGAAAGGAAAGAAGTGGTAGATTCATCTAATCCACTTCTACTAAAGCTTTAAAGATTACCCTGCTTTTTGTGTTTGCTTGAAACCAGATTTCCCAAATATTCCCATACTGACATGTGCTGTGACTGGTTAGGACCAAGCCTGCTAGTTTAGAAAATTACTTTTTTGCTCTGTAAGTCAGTCCTGACAGTATCTAGTTACAAAAGGTAGAAAGAGGATTGGGGAAAGAGGGTTTTCTTCCAGTATGGAAAAACCTCAGAAGCTTCATTGCATCTGTTTACTGCTTTATTCCTGAATTTCCAAAACATTGACCGATTTAAATAAGGGCCAGATAGTATTGGAAGAGATCCTGAATAGTCAGTACTAGTTTAGTGAGATCAGTCAGGCCACAAAACCTTGCCAGAGTCGCTCCTCCCTCAGAAATTTTTGAATCTATATTTAAACATCCTTGATCTGGCCACAAGAGACACGATAGGGCTGACAGCAAGGGAAGAGGGGCAAGGAGGAAATTAGGGCTTCCAACAGAAGGGGGGGTGGGACAGCACTTCTAGAAAATCTGGGCTCTTTGGACATAATTGTCTGGCAGTGTATAGGTATTACTAAAACCCAGGATTATTTCCAACACTACATCATCATATCCACTACTGCTGCCTGCCAGTGTGTTAGTAGTAAATCTAAAGAGCCAGGAAAATAAGTGGAGCCTGTCTGCCTGCAATGAGTGTCTGGCCTCCACTCTGCAGCAGTCAATGCCTTTCTTAGAGAATTAAATTATCTGCTAAATATCTAAAATATTCCTGGGAGAATAAACGCTCCTTGCTTAATTTCTGGGGGTGGAAGGTGGGAGAAGGCTGGGATTTGAAGAGGAGAACAGCTAGAGGTATAAATGGAAGGCAGAGTGCTCCTGGAAACAAAAGGCCCAGTTGGCATTGTTATGGTGGCTTCACCAGCAGCCAGTCCCAACCTGGCAATGGTGCACACTTTGTGCTTTTCTTTCTTTCCTGGCATAATAATACTGCTGTAAGACTTAGGGGAAACTCTTTCCATTTGATTCTCCCAGGATTTGTTGCACACTACTTTCAGACCTCAGGGGTGGGAAAATCGGTTCTCCTCAACCAGCCCTAGAAAGAACTGCCTGTAGGAAGGATGCTTAACAAGAAGATGAAGTGACACAGAAATATCAAATCTTGTGGGTTTTTGTTAAAGGAGAGAAAGCAAAGCTCAGACAGAAGGCAAGCCCATAGGCATTGAGTTCAAACAGGAGGTCCAACAGTTTCTGAAATCTCACTTATGAGCAAAAAATTTTCTGATTTTTAACATTGGCATTTTGCCATCTGATCATGAGCTCTCTCTTGCATAGTAGCATCACAAGTGGAAAGACAGATTGTGACAAACTTAACCCAAAGTGGGCCTGCTCTCGGCATTTCGGCTGACTCTTCAGGATAAGCTTCTAATTTAGCGATTCAGTGTTGGAAAAAAGCTAACTCTTTTGATTTTTTTTTTTTTTTTAAGCAATATTTGCACTTTCATTTTCCAGCTCAGCTAAAGTTTGGAGTCCCAAAATACAACAAAGTACAAGTACTGTTTCTAACAACCAGCCCATGTGGCAAGAAGAATTATTTCAGAGGGAAATCCCTGTACATTTTAATATCTATTAATATGTAGTGGATATAAACCGCTTCTATGATGAGAGGGATAGGAATTTCTTCTCACACCCACCCACCAACAAGTAAGCTGCTGGACATGCGCAAGAAGTTAGGAGGGGACACAGATGGGACATCTGACTCCAGCTGACCAAAAGGATATCCTACTCCATAAAATGTCATGCTCAGAAATAAAAGCTGAGGGGGGGCATTTTGCCACGGCTGACGTCACTTGGGGACTGGCTGGGCATCGGTTGACTGGCGGAGCGCAATTGTGGGCATTTTTGCACCACCTTTTTTTTAAAAAAACTTATTAAACTGTCTTTATCTCAACCCATGAGATTTCTTACTTTTGTCCTTCCGATTCTTTCCCCCACCCCACTGGAGAGGAGTGAGAGAGCAGCTGTGTGGGGATGAGCTGTCCGCTGGGGTTGTCCCACAACACATAAGTATGACACGTTCCACTGGGCTGACCAGAACGCTCCCAAGGGAGGCCCTTGTGACAGAGACCATCCCACTCACACTAGCAGGTGCTGTACAATATTGTCCTCAGTATTCAGACTAGGATATTCTTCTAGGCGCCCACGACCTTTGCTTCAGTTTCCACGCTGAATTTGTTTCCATTCTTTTTCATTTGTTTGCACACTGATATCGTCCTTCAAGAGATTTTCTCCCATGTTGGTGCTTCTCCTCCCTCACACAGGAGATAATTTCGTCTCTTGATCTCTATGTGAAGGGCAAGCAAGCCAAGATCTACTACCTTTCTCTCATTTCATGTGCTCTGCATGTTTCTGATCATCCTAGTAGTCACACCCTGAACTTTATATTCAGCTTTCTTAAACACAGGAGACCACAACTGCATGCAAGACTCTGGATGAAGTTATCTGCCTACATACTCCTATGAAGGCTAACAGAATTATGAATGCAGGAATTTTTACCACGGAAAACTAAAATTTAAAATATAAAAAAAAAAAAAGTAGTTCTTTCACAGCTCTTGTCCCTCTTAGTATAGCTGATTTTTCTATGTGAATGGTGGCAGGCATATGAAAAAAAAAGTAAGTGACTGAAACCTGGAACTACAAGGAAGGTTTCTAATAAGTATTTTGCTTGGTATAATTGCAGTGGATATTAACTAACAGTTATATTTCCTCACAGAAAAAATATGTTTTGAATAAGCTTAAAATAGAACTTTCCACTGAGAATGCGTTAGTCACAGAACAGAGCAGGATTCTTGGGAATTTTGTAAGTCATCAGGGAAGAGACTCCCAGGAAAGCTATGAGATGAATGGCTTGTGGAGAACAAGAACTTCATGCCTGTTCTATGCAACTGAAGCCTAATAAAGCCCTTCTGAGGGGTCTGTATGGACACACCTAAAGGTAAATCCCATTTTCAAAGAGAAACACTAACTAACTTAGACGTGTGGATACTTTGTTCAGCTCCTTAATATATCATATTACCGCTTACCAGTTTGTAAGTGTAAGAACTGAAGAGGAAAATTTTCTCCTCTCTTACAAAAACTCAGATGTGCAAAATGTCTCAGCCTTCGTTTAAGAACTAAAGAAAGAACATTTGAAGTCCTGGATTAACAGCAACGACAACGAAACCAACAAAACAACCCCCTCCAAAAAAAAAACCAAAAACCACCACAACAAAACAATAAAAACCCTCTCACCCCACCCATCTGCATCCCCAACCCCCAGCTGGAGCATTCATCCAAGAGATGGTTGAGATGGTTCTAACCCATACTCTCTCTTACCATACTGCAGGAGCAAGGGACCGCTGCCCACCTTCTCCAGGGAGACCTCACAGCACCTTCTCAGCAACCACATCCCTCCAGAACAGAGCACCGCAGCCTGAGGCTGTCCTCTGAGTCATAGAAGGTGATTAAATCCTAATTTCATTCAGCCAGAGCAGTAGCTTAATTCAGGTCTCTCACTTCACTGGTGTAGCCTATGACCACCAAGCCATGGGGCTCTTGGGGTCATTGCTCGCTCTAAATTGAAGTTCTGAAGCCAGAAAACTTATTTCTAACACCATCTTCATGAAATGGCTATACTTTCTGCCTCCAGACTGTGTTTTCAGTGAAACAGCATTTTCCAATGGAAGTATCTTTATCGAAAGAGTTCCTGGTTAGCTTTCATGAGCATGTTGTACCATGAAGGGTGCCTACCATATAGAAGAAGCTAAAGGACCAACACATTTTGTGCCTACAAACTGAAAGGAAGTTTTCAGCTGCATTTTACTCTACTCTTGGGAACTCTTTCATCCCTTGCTGGCCTTCTCCAGCAGATCCACAAAAACCACTGCCTTTAGCAGAAACCAAGGAAACTCACAGTTCTCTGCACCAGATTTGACTCCCTTAACTCAAGCTGACAGACCCTTGCTCTAGACAAAGTCTTGTTCTTTTTAAAGGCTGGGCTCCCTCTGCTACCCCTCTTCATGTGGGACAGCCCTGGATCTCCTCCAGCTGGCCAGTTTTCCTGTCTGGTTTATGCAAGAGGAGAGACCATGGACCTGCCTGCTCCTTTCCCCATTTGAGGTTCCTTTCTTCCCAAGAACAATTATATCTGGCTCTTGCATGAGCTATATAAGGTTGCAATTGCCCTGAGAAGCCCTGGCCACCACAAGAGTCTTTTTTTTCTGTTTATGGCACTTATTGCAAACATTATTCCTAAATCCTCATTTATTTCTGCAGCCTACAAACTTGATGATAGCACTAATGCTGCCAGTCTCTCCAGTTTAATAAATTTTCAGCCTGAACAGTTTCTCTGCAGAAAAAGAGAGTCTCACAACCCTTCAAGGATATGCTTGATGTCTACTACTAATGCTTAGGGGTTAAGACTTTGTGGCAAACACCTGACAAGTCAGCTCCCAGTACTACTTACATAAATATGCTTTTGTTCTTAGAATACGTTACACCAGGTTTCATAAAAGCACCCGTGTGCAGCTATAAAAGATTTAAAAGATATAAATAATAACCTAGGAGTCATTTAAAGTTAGGATCAGCAAATTTCAAGGAAAGGATCAACCAACTTTGGTAATTTAACAACTGTTTAAAATACATTAGCAATATCTGGTTTAATCTTATTGTAATTTATAAGCTATGAGGTTTTGTAAGAAGAAAGTCACAGTAATATAGGAACATGAGAAATTAAGTAAAAGCTTACAAGTGAGTTTTTTAAAGAAAAAATCTATCATTTTACATACTCGTTAAAGACACATGAGCATACACATAAGCAAATGAATGAGCATGCAAAAATATGTATGAATGCTCTTCTAGTAAATGCAGAGGGGTGGTTTCAAAAGGAGCAGATATATTTAAGTTTTCTCTTCCTTTTCTATTCTGGGCAGCAGTATCAACAAAGAGCAGGTATTCAGAATTAACACATAGACATTTTTCATGCTTGAAAAAGAACCAAGTCTATAGTACTCCCAGTCAAGGAAGACATGTAAGGAAGGGATTCATTTTATGCATACCTAATGTCTATTTGCATATGTACCTCATATGTCTGGGGGTTCAGCACTTTTTTCAGCCTTTCTCACAGGCTTTATTGCCACAAAGAGGTTGGTACATGCCATACTGTGTCTCTGCAAGAAGCCAAAGTGAGAGCTGTTCACCATCCTGGCCGAACTTGAGCAGAACCAGTTGTTTAGCACTGCCAAAACTGTTCAACAGAGAAATTACAGAGTAAGGAAGCTTCTGAAAACAAAGAAGGTGGCCACTCACTAGGTTTCCACAATTTTCAGTTGGGTCACTTAGAAGCCAAAGCCTTCATCAGGAAAGTGATTCAGCACGCATCTGTCTGCACAATGGAGAACAGAGCTGGCCTTTTGCTCCAGGAAGGACTCGCTTGAATCAGCAGCCGGGAGTGGAAAAGCCACATGTGACTGAGCCTGTATCTGAGATAGCTTGGGCAGCTCTGACAGGCACTGTGGTTTCATGTGCTGCCAGACGTATGGCGACAGGTATTCCCAACAGGACCTGGGCAGGACCCTGTGCCCTGGGCCGGACCCTGTGCCCTGGGCCTGCTGCACAGCAGAGGCTTTTCTTGGCACCCTGTTGCCTGTGGCAGCTGATGTGACACGGGCCCGTCAGCATGACCGATGCTTTGAAAAGTGGTTTCACAGATAGGCATACATTTTCATTGTTGTTCTTCAAAAGTTTGCGGTTTAAAACAAAAAATGACCTCTTTGCACTGGAACCAAAAAAGGATAAACTATTTTAAGGAGGATCGTCATGCATTGCAGTGGTTTAGTTAGTGTCTCTCTTGCTTCATCCCCTCTCTCATAACAATAAAAGTCACTGAAATCTCAAATATGTAAGACATTAATGGCAGAAATCATGCTCCTCAGTTTCAAATTCTGTTTTAAAAGCACTTTCCATCCTTGCAGGGTTTTATTTTACAAATAATGCTGAAGCTAAATCTATTCTTTCAATATGGTGTTTATGACTTAGGTAAGCAAACAGAATCCTCAGCGTTGGGAACCATGAAATCCAGACCTGCTTCTGCTGTGTGACTTTGAATAAATATTTGTTTTACTCTCTGAGCTCCTTCCCTATTTTATCCTTCATCTGTTTAGACAAAGTTCTTCAAGATAGGGAGACTTTCTGCACCACATCGTCTCAGTCTTGGCAATGCTTCTCAAGTCCTACCACAACACAAGAGGTTAATTTGTATTCTGTGGAAAATAAAAACAGCAAGTAAGTTAATATAAAACTGCCATGATACAAATGGGCTTGGAGTTGCACAAGAGGAATATCATTATTAAAGGAAGGACTTGCCTTCTACTATATTTTTCCTATTAAAAAGATTCCTTCATAGAATTCTGCTGAGCTCTAGTGCTGCAGCAATATAAAATAAATTTCCTTCACTTAAAAAAAAATTAAACAGAGGCAGCAGTGAAACTATGTTGTTAATAAAGTCATCCAATGTCAATAGGAACAGAAGATAGTAAAGAAAGTAACATAGGGTGCAAAACTAGCAGTGCACTCTTCATATTTTTTAAATGTACAGATTTGCAAGGGGATATAATAGTCACGAAAGGAGGCTACTAATAGCTTTGGGACTTGGGCTGCTGAGAACATCTCAGGATTGGCCCCTGGAGTTCAGGAAGACACAGAAACAGTTGCCTAGCACAGCTCTGCAAGCATGTTTCAAACCTGAACTGGAAAAACCCTTGCAGTTTTTGTCCCGAACCTCTCTGGAGCAAAGTCTGCCAATTGTACCAGACTGCAAGGTAGTTTAATGATGTGGACAAATGGGCATTTTATTTCTTTTGTGTTCATCTGAGGAAATTTGGAAACCATACATTGTAGTATCTTTCAGTGTTCTGTGAACTGAGTAGGGAGCTTTCCAAGGTGTACAATAACTTGCCAGAGGTTCAGCAGCAAGACAAAACCTTGCAGCCTGTTACTGATAGTTCCTACACACATATAATAGAAAAGGTCCTTTATAAATACATTTGAAAATTCAGGAAAATTGCTTTTCTGGTCGATATCTAGAATGCCATTATAGAAATAAAATCTTCACCAGATGTATTCATAGACTGAAAAGTCTACAATATAGGAAAGGATTTAGTTCAGGTCATAGATATTGAAGTGTCTCTATTAGAATATAGAGATGTTTCAAAAAGAAACTGAACTCCATCTGTCCCCTCCCACATCCACTGCTTTCTACATTTGCCTATATATCACTTGATTACCTTCATCCTTCCCAGAGACCATAAAGTATCCTTCCCAAAACTTAGTGGTTTGTAAGTTAGATAAGAAATAAAGACAGAATCTAAAGGGACTCCTATAGCTTTTATAAATAGTCTTTTACAAAAGATAGGGTCTCATGAACTGTAAAGAAGTTACACTCTATTCCTGAGCAGTTTTCTGGTCAATACCATTTTTACATACTGCCTCTCATAATGGATAGTCCTCTCATGAAAGAATCATTCCAAATATTGCTTGTTTTTACAGTATGCAAATTATTTTGGGAGTCTTTCTCTCTGTTGTAAGGGGAGCTGTTCCTAATCCTCTTTGTACTTGATAGTCACATTTCCCATTAAAATTAATCTTTTCTAAAGAACATACTCATAGGACAAATATGCAGCAGGTGGTTCAGATCTATCCTCACAACCTGAAAGATCCCTGCTGTTTGTTACAGTGAGAATTTTCTTATTGGAAGTCTTCTAATATCCAAATACACCCTTGCCATTCAACAGCCACATGAGCAGGTCACAAGAAAGGGAACTCAGCTCATTCAGACTTTAAGTACTGTATTCCCTTAAGCCATATTTCTTTAATTTTAATGCTAAGTTAGTGTTATTTTATGGATGGTAACTAGAAATGACATAGTTGATCTTGTTCTTCTATTCACTGTTCTGGCTCTCCCACTGCACGGAATTATCTTAGGGAATATACTGTCCTGGCAGGAATATGGATTCAGAGATTCAGCAGACTTTTCCCATTCATATCTTGAGTTCATACATCTCAAATTTACTCTTAGTGTACATATATCTCATCTACCTTGATATTTTTAAGATGCCCAGATATTGCCACCGTAGCCATCTTTCTTTATTTAACCAGTTGACTTACATTGAAAGCTGTGCTTTAAATGCCTTGTTGGTGCTACCATGACCTTAGCCACACCTCTGATGTGTTGCATTGCTCCGGGAAGCAGAAAGGCTGAGGTAAGACCAGCTCTGAACATAACTGTAACACACATGTCCTGAGTGCACGTTACTGGAGCACCTGTGAAACATACAGCACTGTTCCTACACCAAAGCTCATAAAGACAACCGTGCTGCTGCTGCTGCTGCGGCTCTGACCATCAAGGAAAGCAGAGGGAGTCAGGCAGCAGCTGCTGGTGGGGCAGGGAGTGCTCCCCTTCTAGGTGCAGATGCCACCTCTGCTGCACACCTCCTGCCATCAGTGAGGGAAGCGAATCCCCAGGATCTCCCCCACACGCATGCACACATGTAAACATATGCACTTCTTGGGTCTCCGTCTTTGCTCCATATCTCCTGCTCTCTAGTCCATAACTCCGTATCACTGGAGCAGGAAATTTTTTGCTTCACTGAGAAGCTTTGACTGGCATCTGCATGAAACCCCCTGTTTTGCAAATTAAAGTTACAAAACTTATTTTGCCCTTAGTTCTGTTGCTTTCCTTGAGACCATCACTACACAAGCCTGAGAAATACGTGGGGGGATTCATATATGATAATGCTGACATTCAACTCTACGGCTGAACTGTCTAAAGAAAATCTCCAAACACTACTCCAATGATTAATCAGCTGTACATTCACAGAGAAATATTTGATGTACTGATCTACTCACCAAAGTCTTTTATTGTGTAGTCAAAGGTTATTTGGAATTTATCCATCCTCTTCAAGCAGGAGCTCACTATTATTAAGCAAAATTCAACCTGGAGGGCAGTGAGTCTATGCAAAGAATATGGAGTGTTTCAATTCAAAAAAATACTGAAAAGTAGCTTTGGGACATAGATTTAGGAAAGATTGTGTCAGTCTTTTAAATTAGTCCCCCACAGTCAGAAGCATCCGCTATGCGTGTAGTCCAGAAGGGTCACAAGAACGTTTATTCCTCCTGTCTCTATATACCATGTATCTTAATGTGTTAGAAAACATCTGAAAAAGGCCAGAAATCAAAGCTATAGACTGCCATGGGAATGTTGCCATTATGATGGATCCCTATGATAGCACAAAATTTTCTCTCTACTCTTCTTTCTTCAGATAGACAGTTGCTTTAAAACTTAAGCATACATCTTCAGCTCATGGAAAGGAAAGAAATGGAATTCAGACAAATACTAGGATTACACTGCAAAGGTAGGCTCAAACAAAGCCCCCTTCCACTAAAATTCAGAATCTCGGGTCCCTGTTCTGTTATGGAAGAAACGTCAGAACGTTTCTTAGTATTTGTTAAATATGTCTCACGCTCTTAATGAAAAATGTGTCTTTTCAAAATATAATAATTAACGCCTTTTATTGATCTCTGAAAGGAAATTATAAGTACATCTGAACTTATGATTATACACTGCTTATCTCAAAAGATTTCTGAATTTTCATAAAGTACAAGGACTGTAGACTCACTGAAGGGCAGAAGGATTTCACAGCTCAAGCCCCCTTGGCACCCAAAGATTACACCACACTGCAGCTCTTACCATGCTCATGAACCCGTGTTTCTTTACCAAAGTAGCTGGGAAATGTGTACCTGGTACCAGGACTCTGATCCAATGTTGAATGTGTTGTCCTGCAGGTTTCATACAGCCAAGAAGGCTTGCAGGGAAACCCCCAAAAATGTTTATTTTTGAAGACCCAGTGTCTGAAGGTGCTTGTTTGTGTAGCTTCTCACCAATTTAGGCTTGCACAGCATTTCAAGCTGCAGCTATGCAAGACAACACTTTTGATGAGACAAGAGAATATCACTGCCATAAAATGAGAGCCTTTAACATGACTGTTTTTCATTCTTGCCATAAATAATACAAGACCAGAGATCAGTAGGACACAAATGTTTCAGTGACTGTATAGATAACTGGTACCTAAATGGTAAAACTTAACCAGTTTTTAATAAGTTCTGCAGTGACCACCAGTCTTCCTCAGCTTCCACAGCCTTGATATTGAAATCCACACCGAGGCACATCATTTGGGAACCCCCAAAAAAATAATCTCCAAGCCACAAACCATACCAACAATGACAAGCTGAAAAACACTATATGAAATGAGACACTGGTCTTACCAATTTTCTTATTTGTGAAGTATTTTTTGTCATAAAACTGTTAAGAAAATCCATGTTAAGTTAATACACTAATGATACTCTCAGAATAAAAGCTGAAGACTTAGGGATTCTTTAGCGACTTGGAAAGTGCCTCTGGAAAAGGAGTGAGACAGTGGCAAAAATATTTCAGTACTGAGGGTACTTCAAACTCAAGAACTAGAAAGAGTCAGTAGTTGGACACATTATGCCCACCTGTCCATCTTTCTACAAAATGTAATTTTTCTTTCTTTTTTAAAATGAAAGTTTTGGCTTTATGGTGTTTGCATTCACATGATCTAGTGATTTACCATCAGGAAATATGTACGTCTACCCTAATACTTAATGTGTTAAATCTAAGACTCGTAGACTATTATTTTAGCAATCACAATTTTGTAGCATTTCACTTCAGCTAAAAATAATTTCACTGTTCTCATTTTGGAAATGCCAGACTTGTTTGTATGTCTTGCCTCTGAGTTCTTTCAGTCTGTCTTCTACATGTATTGTAGTTGCACTTCCACACATTCTCATGCCTTAAAAATACTTCAGAAAATATATATAGGGCTGTAGAACCAAGACAGCTCAACTCTGTTTAGTTAGCAACCATTTTACCTTCACCACGGGGAGAACTATGGTACTAAAAGCTAATAACACAGAGGTTATTTACATAGACAGCTTGCTGGGACCAGGAAAATTGCACTTACATGAAAAGTTTGTTGTTCTTAAGGTCTATCATTAAAGCACAGTTCTTTTTCATTAAAGCACAGTTCTTTTTTAATTTTCTTTTTCCTTTTTTTTTTTTTTTTTTTGTTGTTGGTTTTTTTTGGTTTGGTTGCTTGGTTGGTTGGTTGTTCTCCTTAAAGCCCAGTGGAAAACAGGCTGTTACTGTAAAAGTAGTGCAACCAGCTATCTTCAAAATCTTAATAGGCAAAGTGGATTGACCTCAGTTCATCTTCATGGAGTTTAGGAAAAATTTCAATTTACTTCCTAAATAATTACCATCTGAATGTTGACTTTACCTTCCTAAGATTAGCACATTAAAAAGCCTGTATTCAGGGATGTTAATGCAGTGCAATTCTGTGTGCACATACACACAGACTCACAAGAAATCCAATATATTCTTTATATAGACAAGCTTCAACTGAGGATTTACTTATTCTTTTGTTGAAGAATGAAAAAAAAATCCCAGAAATAAAACAGAGAAATGGATATGGTTAGAGCTTTGGAGGGAAAGACTTTATTTAGCATTCAGATTTTTGAGGTTAGGCATTAAGATTCTATGGATGCAACAACTGTAATCCAAACTCTATCTTTTTAAAACAAGCCTATGGAAGAAAGCAGGCAAGAAATGATTCATGTGTCAGAGGAGGCATTTAAAATGGGAAAATTAGAACACTATCTAGTTATCACATAAAGTTTGTAAGTTGCCCAGTAAGACTCCAATGGACTCAACTGATTGAGCAATGACTTTGGAAGTTTGGGTTTTTTGGAAGTTTGCACTTTTTTTTAAATGAGTCAAGCATTGAGGGAGGTATTTGTTCATTTCAGGGAATGTTTGACTACCTTAACTGATATGGTTGGAGTTATCCAGCTAGATGAAGACTTGACAGTACAGATCCTTAGCCATACCTAGGTAGGCTCCATTCTCATAATCACTTTCCCCGATAGTCATTTTCTTCCTTGGGAAAATCTTTCTCTGCTGCAGTGGGTGCTGGCAGATGTCTCTCAGCATCTTAAAGGAAGACAAGCAGAAGAATTTGTTCTGGTTTGGCATCATCTAGAACATCTGCTCCTCTGAATGTGCAGTAGATGAGGAAAGTAAAAAAATATGTACCTCAGTTTAATGGGGAAATTATTTTTTTCTCTTCTGCATCGCTGTCTTAGTTTCTCCGATTTCTTTTGGTATCAAAAGTTTTGCATTTCTCTTTGCAACATTTTTATTCTGATTCCTCTCCATGTATTCTACCAACATGAATGTCTCCCACAGCATCCTTGCTGCTAAACTGAGGAAGTGTGTTCTGGACAATCAGGTAGTGAGGTGGACTGTGAACTGGCTGAAGGAAAGAAGCCAGAGAGTTGTGGTCAATGGGACAGAGTCTAGTTGGAAGCCTGTATCTAGTGGAGTGCCTCAAGGGTCAGTACTGGGACCGGTATTATTCAATATATTCATCAATGACTTGAATGAGGGAATTTAGTGTACTACCAGCAAGTTTGCTGATGACGCCAAGCTGGGAGGAGTGGCTGACACGCCAGAAGGCCGTGCTGCCATCCAGCGAGATCTGGACAGGCTGGAGAGTTGAGGGGGGGGAAATTTAATGAAGTATAACAAGAGCAAGTGCAGAGTCTTGCATCTGGGCAAGAACAACCCCAGGTTCCAGTATAAGTTGTGGAATGACCTGTTAGAGAGCAGTGTAGGGGAAAGGGAGGTGGGGGCCTGGTGGACAGCAGGATGACCATGAGCCAGCACTGTGCCCTTGTGGCCAGGAAGGCCAATGGCATCCTGGGGTTTATTAGAAGAGGGGTGGTTAGTAGGTCGAGAGAGGTTCTCCTTCCCCTCTACTCTGCCCTGGTGAGACCGCATCTGGAATATTGTGTCCAGTTCTGGGCCCCACAGTTCAAGAAGGACAGGGAACTGCTGGAGAGAGTCCGGCGCAGGGCCACAAAGGTGATGAAGGGAGTGGAGCAACTCCCTTATGAGGAAAGGCTGAGGGAGCTGGGTCTCTTTAGTTTGGAGGAGACTGAAGGGTGACCTCATTAATGTTTATAAATATGTAAAGGGTGGGTGTCACGAGGATGGAGCCAGGCTCTTCTCGGTGACAACCAATGATAGTACAAGGGGCAATGGGTACAAACTGGAACACAGGAGATTCCACTTAAATATGAGAAGAAACTTCTTCACAGTGGGGATTATAGAACACTGGAACAAGCTGCCCAGGGGGGTTGTGGAGTGTCCTTCTCTGGAGACATTCAAAACCCACCTGGACGCCTTCCTGTGTAACCTCATCTAGGTGTTCCTGCTCCAGCAGGGAGATCGGACTAGATGATCTTTAAAGGTCCCTTCCAATCCCTAACACCCTGTGATTCTGTGATATCTCCCCAGTCATCATCTCTTGGCATTTGTCTCTCCTGAAAATTCTCTATGACAACTTTAATATCAGTCACTTTTTCTGCACTGTTTCTCATAATAAAGCTTAAGTCTTTCTGTGTTTCTTTTTAAAAGTTTGTGAGTTCTGATTCTAATACATCACCCCAAAGCCAGATTTTCCCTTGTCTGGAACAAATATAGACTCTGAGGGAACCCTCAAAATCAGTACAATCTGATTAATTCTGTTTGGAGACAGTATACTGCAAGATGGGCTTTTAACTATACTTTATACTAATTTTTTTAGAATTCCCACAGACAGATCACAGAGATGACGGCTGGGCTTGCCATAAAACTCATGAATGATTTATAACCAATTTATGGTCACTTGCCTTGTCTCGTTTATAAAAACAAAGCTTAAGAAATATGGTTAGTTGTTTAAAAAGATATTTTTTTAAATGGGAAATGGAACTGTCTATCCTCACTCTCTGGATCAATTCAAGCTCATAGCATTAGTGTTCAAAAGTTGCCAGTAGTTTGATGGCATGAGTTAAGTCAGTTTGTGGTTTCAGTCTAGGCTTTGGGAGACAAATGCCCACGTTACAAAAAGCCACTAAATATAACACTAATGGATGTTTAATCAGATTAAAGTTTGAAAATACATGGAGATTGAACTAGCCTGTAAAGTTATCCTTCCAGGCTAGAAAAATAAGGCCATGGAAAAGCTGAGCAGGTAACTAGCCTTGCAAAAGCTATTGGTTCCATTAGAAGACTTCAGAGGACTTCAGTCTTGGGTGCTTTTGGCCTAACTCCCTTTCACAATTCATTTTAGTATGAAAAATTTACTAGAGAAAAATACACTAAGCACTTACAGGTTGACGATTTGCTGCAAGCACTGTTGCATTCTCTGCATATGTACATGTATATCATGTAAGTGGTTTTGTTCTTTTGTTTTCAATTGTCAAGGGCATTTTCTTTGTCCGGATTGCCTTCTCTCTTTCATGTTTTCAGTACTATTAGCATTTTATATAATGCAATAAACTTTTTATTATTTGAAAATACCTATCATACATTAAAAATAAAGAAATCTAAACCAGTTAGAATTAAAGAATTGCACATGCTCTGAACATTTCTGTTAACCAAAATGCCTTTCACCTGGAAGAATTCTTGGAGACTATAGAGAAAAGTGATTACAATTGAGGTAGAGTTTTAATTTTAGTATTCATATGCTTAACCCAAGCCTGGAAAATCATATTTGTATAAAAGCTGAGTTAGTTCAATATATGTATTGCAACTCGGATGGCTTAAGAAATATCTGTTTATTGCCCAACTTGAAATTTCAAAGTTAATGTCCAAAATAGCTAAGTTTGACACAGGATTCAGTGTGATTGGCACACATCAGTCCAATACCCCAAGGAGTGTGATCCAGGCTGTTAATGCTCCATCACAGACTTGCTTTCATCACCAGGTGAACAATCTATGAAATGAGTCCAAACTTCATCATTTTTCAGCCCAGGTTTCTCTGAAGATGCTAAGGGAATCCAAAAACTAAAGATTCCAGTCAGACACATATTTCCACCAGCTGGTGTTTGGTAGGGGTGCTAGGGACATCTATTTTTTTCTGCATCTTTGCTCATCCACTGGCGGCAAGTTCACTCACGATTATATTTACAAGCACAACATTACCATTGTATAGCAAGGATACCACAAGACATAAACTAGTGCAACAAGCAGCTGAAGAGATCACATGAAGTGAGTTAATTTTAATCTTACTTCCTTTCTACTATCCCAGCATCTTATCAGATCTGGTTGTATATAGCCAAGTGTGCTATGTGTGTAGAAAATGTGTGAAATTTGGAACAGAGAGGTTGGTCTTAGTCCTAAATAATATACAGAATGAAAAATGTTGAGAGCCATTGATTTAGACAAATAGACTCCCAAATGACATTTGTATTTTGCTGTCGTTGCTATAAATACTTTGTCTTTTTTAGGCAAAGCTTTTCCTGGATGTTATTCTGAGAGGATCATTCACAGTGCTTTTGACCTTTTACTGTACACTACTCCATTAACATCCTGTGGAGAAATTCTCTTTATATATGTAATTGATGCATTTTATGAGACACAAATCAAAATAGATAGTCAAAAAATAGATAGTATGAAACTCAGGAAGAGCTGCCTGCTTGAGTACTTTGTTGGCATATTGCCTATGGTTGATAGTGTCAACTCAACATATGGCCCTTCAAATGCACTGATGAATCCTCTTATGGGAATAAAGTAAGTCTTGTCTGTGATGTGTTTAAAGTTCTAAAGCAGTCCAACAAATAAAGCAAGTTGTAGCTCTAGTGAGGAGGAGACCTTACAGACTTGTGTGCAAACAGTACAGCTTCCCACCACAATTATTTTCTAATAATTTCCACGGGCCAGTGTGAACACTCTTGCACAATACCAGAGTCATTATTGAAATAGTTACTACTTGAGCACAGCCAAATTATGTTACAAGCTGATTTAGCTGGATGAGTACTAAACTTCAAAAAAGACAGTTGTTAAGCTTGTTCTGAAGCCATAGATGTATCCTCAAATTAGAGAAAACTTGAAATAGTGCAGAAAAGAAAGGATGGCAAAATTATGCAATTAAAATTCTCATCTAACCTCCTGAACAAGATCCAACAACCACAGAGTGTCTGAAATTATATATTTAGTGTTCATATGTGGCAGTGATAGAGTAAAAGAATTTGTATTAGTTTGGCTTTTCATACACACATGCAAAACAAACAGTCTCCATGCCAAGAAGTGAAAGGCTGTATGGCAGAGGACTAGAAAGACGAAGGCAGCGCTACTGCCTGCTCATCTGAATGAAGTAAAAGGATGAACACCTGACCCAAAGGGTATAGAAATGTCTGAAATAATGACCCGGTATCCCTTTTAATGTTACTGTTGTTAAATGAAGCGAACACTGCTGTAAAATGCTGTTCTCTCTGTTATTTTTGCCACTGATTCTAGTTGTCCTCTCAGGCCATGAATAAAACTTGAAGAAGGGCAGTCTGGTGCACAAATGTTCTTGTTATCTTAACGGAGTCAATGGTCAAAGGTGAAAAAAATTCATAGAGTAGTTATGATTAAAGGTAGGTTTTTAAATGCTTTTGATAAAGGCTTGTAAAACAGCCAAAAGAGATCCTGCAATTTTAATGTTAAGTGGCTTTTGTATTGGAAAAATGCCCAAGGGCCATGTCTAGCACGGTCACTTACAAATGACTGATGGGAGATCAATATAGACAGAGTGGAGATGCAGCTTTGTCACTGGGATATGTAGTTAGTATGTGATTAGCCTTAAGTAGCATTGACTTGGATGTAGATGGGCAGTAAAGTGCTTAATACCCAGTCAGCATGATAGCCGCTTGTATACAAAAGTTAATGAAATAGGAAAATCGCATTATCATTATACACCCAAAGGGGCTTCCCACACCCATTTGGGGATTTTAGGAGAAGATCAGTCTGACAATGAGCTGTGTAGAGCTGCCAGTCCCAACAGCATTAACTATGAATTTGGTTTTCCTCTATGACGAGCAATCCCCTATGGCTTGGTAAACCACCTAGTTAAGTTGTATGTGCAGCCTTTTTGTAGGGTAACAAGGAGGCCACTTTGCCCTTCTCAGAGGCAGACAATCCTGTAAAATAAGCAAAAAGTAGAAGCAAAGAGCAGAGAAAGTAAATGAGGAGGTACTTTGAGGCAGGTAAGATCCTCTGGCACTGATAACATGTTGCACTAAATCTCTCTTCCTTAGTGTGAGGGTCATTATACATAATCAGGTCCAGATTATCTCACCAGACATTTCACTTTTTCCTCCTTTTGTTCAGATGCATTATTGGTAAAACAGGATTTTAAAATGCATTTGACTGCATTCTTGATAAAGCATTTTTACCCAAGGATGTCGTAGAGTTCCTATGACTGAAGGCTTTCAAGATGCGATTGGACAGGGTGCTAGATGATCTCTAGGCTCCCTTTCACATGAAAAGTTGGACCAGATGATCTTTTGAGGTGCCTTCTAACCTGGGCCGTTCTATGGTTATAGCACCTTCTTATTTCACAAACACACACACATACATGCTGGCTCTATTTTCAAAACACAGGCTTAGTGGGGGACACATATTTTTAACTTACGCATCTAAGATGTACCTTGATTCGTCTTTCTGGGGAGGGTTGTGTCTTCTTTTCTTCTATAGGGAGCTCTGTATTATACCCCTGTTAAATAGCAAAATAACCTAAATTAGGCATCATGAATTAGATATCATGAATCCCCCTTGATATAAAATTCTGAACTCCTCCGTTTGTTGCTCAGAAGAAGAGAGCATACCTATGAAACGGAGAACAAGAAGTTAGTAATTTCAAGTGCTCTGAATAATATTTACTCCTTTTTTGCTACATGAAAAAGAATAAATCGCTCTCCGAAAAAGCATCACCTATGTTATCTTCTGTGACCTCCTACCCCATTACTCGTAGTATTAAAATGTTTGCCTCAATTTTAGTCACACAGTGTAAATTGAAATTATTTCATGGCTAACCTAATATTTCCAGGGCCATGGTGAAGCCAGAAATCTGTGGTCTAGGACCATAACATGCCTTTCTAATGGACCCTCAGTACACAGTTAATTACAGGGAGAATTTGAGTATCCAGCTGTCAAAAGCCACTGTCACACAGCACCAGTCAGAAAGGCTCCTCACTCAGTATCTCTGTTGCATTCAAACCTGGACACCCTTGCAAGATTCCCACTTGAAGTGGAGATGACCCAGAAGAGCCCTGAAGGCTTAATGTTGGACAGTGCGTGCGTAAAATTTGGGGGGTGTATAACAACATGCATCTAAAATCATTACACCCCTTATTAGGAAACGATAGTGCACACATCATCAGCTAATTAGATGTGGGCCAAACTACTAATGGAGCCATAACCTGGGTCATTGATTCCCAAAGCATTTATTCTTTTACCAAGCTAAAGGAGAAGCTCTGTAGTTCAAACAAGGCAAAATCTCAGCTATACTTAGTCCATCCTTTTAGCTGCCTGAACTCACTGCTGACTGAAGCCCTTCTGAGGGCATTGAACTGAGCTAGTAGCTCAGCTTCTATAGCTGTGGTTATTTCATGCGTGTTTGATTATTCCTAGTGAAATGCAAAAAAAATAATTTATTAATATTTACAAGAAGGTGACACGGTTTCTTCTCCAAAGAATCTATATAAGCATACTCAGAAGACAAAACAATCTATTCTTCAAATTATTTTGTACAATTTATCAAAACTGAATAATTTGCCCAGGCAAGATTTGGCTACTTATCAAAAGAAACATGGTTGTCCAGTCACTTTCCAATAAGAACAGTAACATATTAGTGTCTTTTGCAGCATTTTGTTAAATGTGCAGTCAGCTAACACTCAAGAGTAAATACACAGCCACAGCTGAGGCCTTCAACTCGACATTTCCAGGTTCACAAGTCCCAGACCTGTCACACATTTTCTTTGTGACCCTGGGCAAGATATTTAATCTCTCAGTCCTCCATCTATATAACAGCTAACTTATTAGTTGCCTTTATTGCTATAGACGACAGAACAAGAACAGTGTCCAATTATAAATATGTTCAGTGCTGGATATGATGGAGATGTGTTGATAGTTGAGGCCTCAGAAAGCTGCTCTAACAAAAAGCAGCCAGCAATTATGAGTGGTGGTTTTGGCATGCAGCTTTCTGACTGTGTTTCTGTAGTCTTCTCACCCCGATCCTCCTTACATGTGAAATCTGCTAGACCCCGCAAGGCTATGAGGGCAGGTGAGGCTCGACCAAATGTCTGTTTCTGTCTCCAAAGGTCTCTGGATGTATTTGAGAATCATGTTGATATGACCTTCTAGAAATTCATAGATTTTGAAATAGTCCTGAAACTTTATACCTTTGACATAGTGAGGGAGAATTATTGACTTGGCCCTCAGCTTCCATGGAAAGTATTCAATTTGTTTGCATGGTCATATATTTACCACACCAAGACTTTGTCTCCTAGAAATACAATGCTTGCCAATGAGTTGTTTCTCATGACCTGAGAAGCTAAGCGATGTCTAATATTGATCAGTGGTTCATACATTAATGGAAATAGCTAAATTGAAAAAGATCCTCTTTATACACACTGTGGCAAATTGTATCTGTTTGACTGGAAAGGGCAACCTTTTATTGAACAGCATAGTGGTTTGCTTTTAGTTGAGTTTATTCCTTTCTACAAAGGTTTTTCCCCTTTCTGAATTGTTCCGCAAAAGAATTGGTTTTTTCTCTCTCTGCTGACCACATTTAGTACATGCCTATCTTAATAATGACTCTCAGTTTACCTTCAATCATCTCCATGATGTAGGAAAAGCCGATCTGGGTTTCCTATGTCAATGAAGTACAGTGCAATAGGGGACTAATTTATTTCTACCAACAACAGGCAGGACTCTATTACATCTTTTCCTAGACCTTTTTCCAGGGCTGAGGCTGCAACAGGTTTATCTGTACCTCTTTTCATCAAGTGATTTCCACTTCTGAAGTAGTGTTGCGTTCCTCAGGTCCAGGAGATGTTGCCTCATGCTGTGCCATAACCATCCTTCCTCTGAAAGAATCGTACCAGTCAGAAAATATTGCACCAGAGTCTCAGCTGGTCTCTTCCCAAGTCCATATCTATTATCTGTGTCTGACTATTTTACATCAGCATGCCTACACCACCTATGTTCTTGGCCCACTTACTTCCACTATACCAACCAGCATCAATAAGATGGTTGACAGGAAGACAAAAAGCAAACCTTATGGGACAGGGCTAAGGATTGCCCTTTATTTAGGCTGGGTGAGAAGGAGCCAGGTGAGCCTGACATTAGACAATAGCCACAGGAGGTTTTTCGGTTTAACGGCTTTGCTTATGAAGGGACATAACAAATGGAGTTTGCGCAAATTAAGCTTAAGGTGAGCTGATAGAGCAGTTTTATTGCTCGGGAAATGACTGCACTCTGCTTAGCATCAGTCATTGCCTCCTGATCCCATCTTTGAAAGATCCCAACATTTTATATTTATTTACCAACACAAATTACATTGGCAGCCAGTCACTTCAAACAATCTGCCTGGTCTGGTACAGCCAAGCATACAAGGTTTCAACAAAGAAAAATAAAAGATCTGTTCTTCCTATTCAAAGAGTGACAGATATAGCCTAGCCCAGGCTCTTGGTCAGCCAGCTGGCACTCCATTATATCACACTTTAAAACAAAAAAACTCCTTATTTCACTAATACTTTCAGTGGGACTAACTATTACAGAAAACAATTATTGGCAGTGTGGTATCTTCACTTCAGCTAGACTGAACCTCTTTCTGTCTAACACATTTTTTGACACAGCAATGAAATGTGATGAACTGAAGACCTACCTCTGTTGTGGACAAGCTGTGTTCTTATTCTGTTTTGATTCTAAATAAAATAAACAGCAGAGAAAAGGTCCTGTTGTGGATTTGGGCAAGAATAAAGCAGCACAAGCAAGTAGAAAGATGTTCTTTAGTCTATAGGGCCTCTCATTTCCACAAACTTTTCATTTGGCGGTTTTAGTAAACTCCCATTAACACTCATTTTCTCTGTCCTGTGCAGAATTGCTGCATAGTCATCCCACCGAATAAATAAATAAGAAAGAATCATCATGGTTCATAGTGGTGAGTTATTTAAGAAAAGAGGTAATTGTTGATTTTCCAGGACATCTTATTCGTGCAAAAGGAAAAGTATCTAGGGACAGCATGGTGCAAGGGAGTCAGCTTAGGGCAAGGACAGCTAGAGTTATTTAAGATGTTAGCTTTAAATTTTCCTATCTCTAAAATATGTTCATGGTGTGTACCAAACAAATGTTGTGAGGATTAGTCAAGGAGCCAATTTCTTGCCTTTGCACTTGCTGAGTGACCCTGTGGACATCAGCAGAACTTTCTCCCTTTAAAAGAAAGATTTGGCTCAACACACACACAGTGGCTCAAATCCACGGGGCACTGAACTTCATGAAGATCAAAATGACAGCCACTTCTTAGCATGAGATGTGAGGTTTGTTGTACGTTGTCAAGCAAGGCTCATCTCACAGTCACATCTCATTACTCCCATAGCCTCTTTCTCAAAGCACTTCATCCTCTCCAGCTGGTAGGTACTGGCTCAGTTCAAAAGGTTAAACTGTTGTTTCTAAAGGATCTAGAAGAACAAGTCTTGACAAGGAAGAGAGCTGCAACTCCCTAATAAATCATGCACACCACTCAGTTGTGGGACTTGCAAAGTACAAAATTAAATTGTGTTCACATTGCCTGTCCTGACTCACAGAAATGCAATATGAGAATGATTCTTTTAATCAAGTCACACATGTTAGGACTTTTTGTAAAATAAAAACTAGGGCAGGTTGTACAGACCAGGAATAAATACTAAAGGAAAGAGAATGGTCTGTGGAAATCAATCTCTTCTTTATATACTCCCAAATTATACTCATAAAGAAGGGCCTCCAGCGGCTCTGTCAGTCATGATAAAGCTATCACTCTGAGATTTATTACAGGTTCTCTCCTTGTGTTTTCAATGGAAAACATCCTACAGGTGTGCCTGCATTACTACCAGAGATACATGAAGATTAATTACATGTCCGAGTGCTGCAATTCATTGACATTTTTTCAAATATTTAACTTGCATTCAAAGTCATGCCCTAAAAAAAAGGACGAGCTGGAAAAGTCAGAGTGGGAATAAAAAATTTTCAAGGATCAAAGAGTAATCACCATTTAACTCTTAGCTGCAGGAATTTAGCCCAAGCTTTCTCCCTGATGCACTAAGGAATCTCTGAGCTTTGCATTTCATCTCTTTTAACAAAATCCAAATTCTATTTTTTTCACTTTAGCTTCCTCCCCAGAAAGATTGGTGTGTACCAATAGCTTCATTTCCTAAACTCTTGGGCATTCTTACCTGGGACAGCAGCAGTCCCATGCTACTCAGTCTACACAGAGAGCCAGAATCAGGCTTTTAGGCAAGGTAACTCAATTAGAGCTGTTGGTCCACAGTGCTGATTAGTTTATTTTCTTCTGCAGGGAAAAAGTGTGTGATGCTTCATTGCCTAGGATGGGAAATACAATTCTTTCCTGTGCCCCAATCCCTCTCCCTCACTGATCCCTCAAGAGCAGGTAGAAACTGGACTTCGCTGTGTTAGGGAAAGGCTGCCAGGAACAAGATCTCACTTACTCTAGAGGGCAAAAAAAGCAAGCACACCCAAGCTGTTCTCAGGAATGCAGAGACTGTCCCTGTCATGAGCTGCAGAGCAAACTTGCTTGAAAAGGGGAAATGTTTAAGGTCCACTTTGCCATGGTACAAGGCACATAAAATAATAATCAGCTTTGCTGTAAAAAAAGCTGCTATGTGTTTTAAATCCACCATCTTGACAAACATCATCTAAATAAGTTGCAGCAGTCCAAACGTATTGGTACTGTCATGAGAACTGAAGGCAGACCAAGAAAGGGTTTTGATTTACTGTTTTTCAAGGTCTAAGATGAACAAATACAGAGTGGTTCTTTTTATTTATATTCTTGCAATTGATGCTAAAGTAGCATTTAGGCAATGAAGTATATAGGTTGCAATTGAAAAAGGAAAAACATAATCCCTAAACATTGTATATCTTTGTCCAAGTAAAGAAATGAAAAATCTAACCAATACAGTCCAAAGTGTCTGGATCTTATTCAGCAGAAAATCAAACTTTCTGAGAGCTGAATCAGTGGTATGGTGGGGGTGGCATTTCCCCGGTGAGAGAGACAAAATGGGGTCCACTGCAAAAACAACCGTGTGTTCTTGTCTCACCACCTCCCTTCTCCCACCTCCTTACTCTTCCTGCCAGGGTCTGAGTCTTCTTACCCATCGAGTCCTCTCAAAATTACACAATTAAACACTCTCCCCCTCTCCAGTTCAAATAACCAGTAAATTTGTTTCAGTGGGGAAAGATAGTCACAAAATCAGAGACAAGAATGAAGGTCTGTGAGACAACCAGTTCATTATGAAGGATATTTTAACACTGGTCAAAACAAACAAAATATACGAGAAACAAGAACTCCTAGCAAAATAGTTCTAGCTAAGCTGAGAGCTAGCAACTTTTCAGTTCAAATATTAATCTTTCTTTTTTTCTTTTGGTATCTTCAAAATGGCAAGATTCGTTTCAAAAAAAAAGGATGATTGACTCTTACATGAGATGCCAGAACAGTTTTTTCCAAGACAAACAGCAGAAGACATTTTAAAATAGGACTAAGCAAGAGAGAATATTTATTAGTGAGCTTAAGGAATTTTCTGGATCATACTACATCCAGGGCCTTTATCTGTCTTAAAGTCTTTTCTGCCTATGCAGCTTCAGCTTGCTGCACTTTCAGTTTTCTTGCTCCTGCTGCCATCTGGAACTGGTTGTTATTACCCCTTACTACTCTTGTGCCCAGGGAAACACAGAAGAGTAACATTCTCTAAAACACAAAGTTAAGTTTTCAATTCAGCCTTTACTAATCTGGGAAATCTAGGAGCTATCTAGAGGCAACCGTAGTGGCAAAGTTTTCATATGGCAGGTTGATGATGTGTGATGGAATAGAAGAATTCAGTCCATAAATGATTGGCTACAAGACTGGTGCTACAGACAGGGCTTTGGATTCTTTGATAATGGCTGCTTTTATAAGACACCAGTCCAGACACTGATACGTGGGAAAGGTTTATCTCACAATTTATCTCACAAAGGAATTAGCAGGGCTCATTTGGAGAGCTTTAAACTAGATTTGAAGGGGGATGGGGTTGTAGCTGGGCTTGCACCAGTGGAGCAGCACTCTAGAACTGATGAAGACCAGGAGGCCTCCCATCCTCCTCAGGTGAAATCAGTGTGCTCAGCTCACTCCCTGAAATGCCTGTACATCAATGCGCACAGCATGGGGAATAAGCAGGAGGAGTTAGAAACCTGTGTTCAGTCAGGAGATTATGATCTGGTGACAATTACAGAGACATGGTGGGACAGCTCACATGACTGGAATGTGGTCATGGATGGCTATGTCCTTCTCGGGAAAGACAGGCCAGCCAAGCGTGGTGGTGGAGTTGCTCTTTACGTGAGAGAGCAAGTACAACGTATTGAGCACTGTCCAGGGGTGGATGAAGAGTGAGTTGAGAGTCTGTGGGTGAGAATGAAGGGGCAGGCTGGCAGGGGTGATACTGTCGTGGATGTCTATTACAGGCCACCAGATCAGGTGAGGACATTCACGAGGCCTTCTACAGGCAGCTGAGAGCAGCCTCCCAATTACAGGCCCTGGTTGTGGTCGGGGATGTTTGCTGGAAGGACTACTAAGCCAGCCATCCACAGTCCAGGAGGTTCCTCCAGTGCATTGGTGATAATTTCCTGATGCAAATGGTGGATGAGCCAACTAGAAGAGGAGCACTGTTAGATCTCCTCCTTGCTAACAAAGAGGGTCTGGTTGAAGCAGTAAAGGTTGAGGGCTGCCTTGGCTGAAGCGACCAGGAGATGGTGGAGTTCAGGATCTCACATGGCAGGAAAAGAATACGAAGCAGAATTGTAACCCTGGACTTCAGTATGGCCATCTTTGGCCTTTTCAAGCAACTGCTAGGGGAAATCCTGTGGGCGAGGGTACTTGAAGGTAAAGGGGCCCAAGATAGTTGGTTAGCATTCAAGGACTGCTTATTCAAAGCTCAAAATCAGAGCATCCCGACATGTAGGAAGTCAAAGAAGGGAGCCAGGAGACCTGCTTGGTTAAACAGGGAACTGCTGGGCAAGCTCAAGTGGAAGAGGAGAGTTCACAGATCATGGAAGGAGGGGCTGGCCACTTGGGAAGAATATAAGGCTGTTGTCAAAGGATGTTGCCTATCTTGATTTCAGTAAAGCATTTGACACGGTCTCCCACAGCATCCTCGCAGCTAAACTGAGAAAATGTGTTCTGGACAATCAGGTAGTGAGGTGGACTGTGAACTGGCTGAAGGAAAGAAGCCAGAGAGTTGCGGTCAATGGGCAGAGTCTAGTTGGAAGCCTGTATCTAGTGGAGTGCCTCAAGGGTTAGTACTGGGACCGGTATTATTCAATATATTCATCAACGACTTGGATGAAGGAATAGAGTGCACTGTCAGCAAGTTTGCTGATGACGCCAAGCTGGGAGGAGTGGCTGACGCGCCAGAAGGCTGTGCTGCCATCCAGCGAGATCTGGACAGGCTAGAGAGTTGCGGGGGGGAAATTTAATGAAGTATAACAAGAGCAAGTGCAGAGTCTTGCATCTGGGCAGGAACAACCCCCGGTTCCAGTATAAGTTGTGGAAAGACCTATCAGAGAGCAGTGTAGGGGAAAGGGACCTGGGGGTCCTGGTGGACAGCAGCATGACCATGAGCCAGCACTGTGCCCTTGTGGCCAAGAAGGCCAATGGCATCCTGGGGTGTATTAGAAGGGGGGTGGTTAGTAGGTCGAGAGAGGTTCTCCTTCCCTTCTACTCTGCCCTGGTGAGACCACATCTGGAATATTGTGTCCAGTTCTGGGCCCCTCAGTTCAAGAAGGACAGGGAACTGCTGGAGAGAGTCCGGCGCAGGGCCACAAAGATGGTTAAGGGAGTGGAGCATCTCCCTTATGAGGAAAGGCTGAGGGAGCTGGGGCTCTTTAGCTTGGAGAAGAGGAGACTGAGGGTGACCACATTAATGTTTATAAATATGTAAAGGGTGAGTGTCACAAGGATGGAGCCAGGCTCTTCTCGGTGACAACCAATGATAGTACAAGGGGCAATGGGTACAAACTGGAACACAGGAGATTCCACTTAAATATGAGAAGAAACTTCTTCACAGTGAGGATGACGGAGTACTGGAACAGGCTGCCCAGGGCGGGTGTGGAGTCTCCTTCTCTGGAGACATTCAAAACCCGCCTGGACACATTCCTGTGTAATCTCATCTAGGTGTTCCTGCTCCGGCAGGGGGATTGGACTAGATGATCTTTCGAGGTCCCTTCCAATCCCTAACATTCTGTGATTCTGTGATTCTGTGATGGTTCCCTTTAAGGAAGAAAGTTTAAGGTCTTTATAAAAAATGATTAAATCTACCAGGCAAACAGAACGGCATTTTTTGGTGGCAGCCAGCCCATCAGATTTCATATAATGACTCCAAATCCACATCTGTTAGGACACAAATTGAACATGAAAATTGCTGATCAAGGCTTATTGTCATGGAACTACTATCAGTATTGACAAACCTCAAAACTGAAACAGACACACAACAGTTTTGCAAGACAAGAAGACAGTCATCTGGCAGGTAATCCATGAAGACAGCAGGTAAATCCAGCAGGCTAAATCTCATCATCCATTTGTGGGTTAAAATGACACAAGAAAAAATGTGAACTCTTACTGAATACAATGGATAGGTTCTGATCCTTCAAAATGGATTATGCAAAAATTCAGATCTTATTCAACAAATCAGCCTTCTGTGCAATCAAATTACAAGTGAACATTTAATTTTCAAAAGCCAAGTTCTTGGAAGTGTTTATAGAGTTTCTCAACTCTGTCCCTGCAAGTGCAAGCTTTCCCCGTAATATTCCCTGCAATATACTCTGAAAGCAATATTCCCTGCAGTACTCCCTGCTATCAAAGGACTAGGCTGGCCCTAGAGGACACAATGAGTTCTTCTAGAACATGTGTAGAGTTGCTTCCCTGTCACCTACATAAAATTTGCTATGTTCGTGTACAGATCTTTGGCAGGCACAGCCAACTTACACAAAAGAGAATGATGTATCCATGTCCAGCTTCTTTACCTGTCATCATTTAAAAAGAAAAGAAAAGAAAAGAAAAAATAAAACAAACAAACCACACTACACATTTGCATATACTATAACTAAAACATTAAAGAAAAATATTTTTTTATATGATGTGTTACACAGTTTTTGTCAGTATTGCATTCAGCTTCACTGTTTTGCCCATGTAGTGGATTTCTTTTGTTAGTGCTGGTCTATCACATAGCAGAAGGGAAGCAAAATGTTAGTCAAATTGGAAAATTTGACTTTAAAAAGTAAACATTAGCAGAGCTTCTCCAAAACAGATTAAGGATCTAGTATTGATTAATGTCTAGTATTATAAACCAAGACACTTACTTAAAATCAGAAGATTTTAAGAGCAATATATATTGTGTTACTTTTCTTGTTGTGTGGGATTGAAATTTTACATTTCATGTCACCGAGCTTTTGCACCATCATGGGGTTTAGACGCATCACATTTTTTACTGAAAACCAAGATTTTCACGTAATTTGGTTAAAATAATCAAGCTTTTAAGAAAAACATAACACAAAATGAGTGATAATATCACAAGCATGGAAAAATGTGAAACCATATTAAAATAATGTTTAATAATTTATATCTCAAGATAAAATTTGATGTTCCACTAACATGGTAAAGAGTGCCTGGGCTAATAGCAATTTAGGAGTTTCTGTCATGACAAGATAAGGTTATACTATGTTCCTATACTTTTAAAATCTCTTTGGTTAGGCCGATAAAGAATCATCCAAAAATATACGATCTTTTTTTTACAGTCTAAAGCAGATTGTGACTCATAAAAGTACGTGTCTTTTTCTAATTCTTTTTTTTTAAGGAAAAAAAAACCTCTGTAAAAAGAGAATCTGGGCATGAGGATTGAGTTTTGAATTCTGTTTAAGATCACAAAAGTTCTATCACAGAGAGTTAGAAGTATCCAAGAATTCACTGCAAAAACAGTACAACCTCCTTGTACACAAAATGAAATGATATTAAACAAAGAGATAAGAATTACTAAATTGAGAACACATTTCAAATTTTATAAGAGAATCAGGTTAACTGCAGCATGGAATATGCCAGTGGCTTTCTTTACAGGTAATCTAAATGGTACCATCCTCTAAAAATCTAAAAATATGTGATAAATAATTCAGCTTTGGAGAGCATGGAAGGAAATTCACATGCTTCATTGATTGTAAAGGAAATTATATTCCAAACATGTTTACTTGATAAACAGATTAAGTAAAAATTTAAGGTTTTGTTGTTGTTGTTGTTCTGTAAGAAGAGCAGTGACAGCAATTGGAAAAGCCCAAATTCTTTGGAGATTAAACCAAGAATTCCAGATGCTCTTAACATATCAAAACATATCATGGTCAAAAGTCGAAACTAGACATTTTCTGATAACAGAATCTTACTTCCTAGAAAGATAAAGCCAGTTGCCTTTTCCTCCTAGCGATATTCAAATAAAAAATCACCTGATCTCACAAACCTTCATCAGGTGCTTCCTCTGAATTTTTACTTTCAGTGCAAGTTTTCCTGAATAAGAATGGCAATAACAGACCGATAGACATGAAACACTTGCCCTGGCTATTTCTTATAGCAAGCAGTTGCGTCATGTCTAATACTTAGATTGTAACCCCTAAGGACGAATGCTGTCACTCTGTTACATGTTTATAAACTGCCTCCCTTAAAATAACGCAGGCCTTAAGATGCTACAGCAATACTTATACCATTTTTTATATATGTATTTTTTCTCCTCCAATCTTGGGAAATGCAGAAAATAAATAAAAAATGTTTACAGAGTTAATATTCATTGGAATTCAAAGTGTATTTTCTATTCCATATAGCCCATCAATAATCAATTTGATATGGTGCATAAAGGAAACACAAATAAAAAAAGGTAAGGGATAATGTAAAAAATATATCTGACATTTTTTTTTCCCTAAAATTCCACTTCTTTACTTGGGAGTTGATATTGCTAGTAAGAAAACAAACGCAAATAATTGATCATTTTAGTACTTGAGTTGCAGGAAACTATTTGGAGATATGCTCTGGACAAGCACATCTCTGCTGAATCTCAGTTATTTGTTGACTGTGTAAATCAAACATACATATAAATCAATCAAGTATAAAAGCCTTTGCAGCATACACGTTCTAGAATTATTTTGCATGCATAGGGGTCTGCGTTCCTGGCCAAACAAAGACTGTGGCACGCTTTTTTGAAGGATCTAAGCCCAATCACAAACTTTTCTATTTGTGTTTCATAAAGTTTGCGACCATCTTTCACTTTCTTTAGCATAAGTGTACAGCACCATTTATAAAAATAAACATCTTTTAAAAGACCTTTCAAAAATAGCATCTATCTCATAATATTTCTTCCCCTCACAAGTCCAAGAGAGTAGAAAGAACCTACAGCGTACATGATGTCACGTAATTAAACCATTATAACAGAGGTAGAAACTACTGCAAGTAGGCCATGTGAAAACCTGTACACAGCAGGAAGGACATAATCATCGTGGTTTAACACTGGCTGGCAACTAAGCACCACACGGCCACTCAGTCACTCACTCTCCTCAGTGGGATGGGGGAGAGAACCAAGAGTAAAAGTGAGAAAAGTCCTGGGTTGAGATAAAGACAACTTAGTAGGTAAAGCAAAATCAGCGCACGCCAGCAAAGCAAAACAAGGGATTCATTCACTACTTTCCATGGGCAGGCAGGTGTTCAGCCATCTCCAGGAATGCCGGGCTCCATCACTTGCAAGGGTCACTTGGGAAGACAAACACCACTACTCCAAACATCCCCCCACTTCCTCCTTCTTCTTCAGGTTTATACACTGAGCATGATGTCATATGGTATGGAATATCCCTTTGGTCAGTTGGAGTCAGCTGTCCCAGGTGTGTCTTCTCCCAACCTTTCGTGCAGTTCCCACCTTCTCATTGGCAGGCCAGCATGAAAAGCTGAAAAGCCCTTGACTGCTTAGCAACAACTGAAACATCAGTGTGTTATCAACATTATTCTCCTACTAAATCCAAAACACAGCACCATACCAGCTACTAGGAAGAAAACTAACTCTATCTCAGCTAAAACCAGAACAAGTAGCCAGGCAATACTACAGAGTCATCTGGAAATGTCTGTTTCAGGCACTTGGAAACTGTCATTGCAGATAACAGCAACTCTGGTTTTAAAGTCACAGACAGATGCAATATCAAAATCATTTTAAAATTTCCATCCCCTGAAGGAATCTTGTCATTAAGGCTGGGTCCGTAGCTACTGACTCAAGCAACATTGGTGCTATTCTCTGGCACTAAAGTGTTTATATGTCTCTAGTGATTAACTATTCGAACATTTCTTGATATCAGTGTGGCCTCTCCCAAGTAGCCAGAATCTCTCTTAGCCTTTTCCAGGCATGGTTTGCTCTCCGAGGACCTTGTGCCATAGTTCACATACAGGAAACCAGTTTTGGAGGCTCACTAGTAGGAAGCTCTCCAACAGTCACTGAGGCCATGGGAGCTGGTCCCCATGACTAAGAATATTCCTAAATTTGTCCAGTTTACCAGATTAGGCATAACCTGTTCACTCTAGATCAGAAAGCAATTTTGGTTTTGTAATATTTCTAGTGTTGATCTGAACCATAGCAGTTTTGCCTGTTAAGGACACAAGCCAAACTCCTCACAACTTGTGCACACAGCCATGGGCAAATCATGCCCATGTGGAAAGGCACGGTAATGGCATGCAGCCCATACATACTGCTTTGTAGGGAGCTGAAAGAAACAAGTGTCATGACATTTCATTTGTCCCTCTTTCATACTTTCTTGCTCCAGCTATTTCTGGCCTTTGCAAGCATTCAGGACAGTCCAAAGTTTCCCTGACACAGCAGGACCAAGGTAGCTCAGAGACTGGAACAGTTCACAGCATTTACAATGTTTTGTACCTGCTTGCGGAGTTGCTCTAGTTCCTGTGGATCCATTTCAACTCCACAGAGTCTTGCTGTTTCAAGGCCATGGATTCTGCATCAAGATAATCTATCAAAATTTTTAAAAAACCAAAAGTAATCACAATAATTTAAAAATTGATTGACGTGAAAATTGTAGTACTTTTTATATATCTTAACACACAGGGCTGGCACTAGTGCAGAGTGATTAAAACTTTGACACATATAGCAACACTTTTCACATAAGAGATGCAGGACAAACATTATCTGAGGAGTTTAATGTTTTTATTGAAATCTTATATGTTTTCATGTTAAGCACTGACAACCATTTTAGCCACAAATCTAGACTTCGCCATGGAGAATTGAAGGAGGAAGGTCCCTGAGTCTGGTGTTAATCAAGGTTTCAATGGGGTGACATCACTTTATATCAGGTGAGGATATTGACTAACAGTTTAAAAGAGTGATACAAAATAAGAAAGAGAAGAAAGCAAATGATAGTCAAGGTTACATGAACTCTTGCTACTATTCTTCTGCTAATGAATAGCAGAGAATGCTTTTCTTAATGATGAGGTAACTGATGAGGTAACATCTGAATTTTGCAGATAAAATCAGTATTACCTCTGGTATGCAATAAAGAAACATGCTGACAGTAGGAGTATGAGAGGAGAAGCAGTGGGAAAGGAAAGAAATTACATAATTTGTAGGGATTCGAAACGTACATCAGGATTTAATATCTGAAACTACAGTACAGATGCAGCATTTAAAATTTAAACAAATACTTCAAAGGTTTCTAGATATGTTATGGTCTGTATTTATTTTGCACACATTTCTATGTGCTCTCAAAGAGTAAAAAAAGTTATTAAAAAAATCAAAACTTCACATAAACAGAACCCAGCTGCTTCATCACTCATCTCTGCAGCAGTGGCATATTTCCCTTGAGTGTTTCAAAGCTGTAGGACCAAGGGAGTATCTCATGGAAAGTCCATGAGGCAATGCATTGTACTGGTCAGCAATGAAGTATCTATACCTAAGCAGACACAGAGTTGCTGACAGTGACCAGCCTCTAGCTCTATCACAAGGAGAAGGATTCTCATTTTCTGCCCTCTTCTGATGTGAAATACAAATTGCCCATGCTGTTCAACGTGATAACAATGTTTTGGGGTTTTTTAGTAAAATTGTTGAAGTTGAGTATGTGTGTATCTACACTTATCCATATCAGTCAGGGAATTTGAAATTGCTGTGCTGGGAGTATTTGGAAGACTGGCAAACCAACTTTAAAATAAAACTTCAGTAGACTGACATTCATGAATGACAGTTTGTGCCAACAGCTAGTTCTTATACATTAACACTACATAACTTTACATACACAAAACTATTAGTTCACTATGTCCTGAATTGCCTGTGCGTACTCAATACCCCGGAGCTGATGCACCAGTGACTGCAGTCCTCAGTGGTTTATAGTTGAGGCAGTCAAGGTCATAAGTCTTGAGAGTTCTTTTGTGGGCAAAGTTCCTCTGGATGTCTGATGTTTTTTGCAGCTTGCTGCTCTACCAAAAAGGAATCCCATCCCATTTGCTCCCAATGCTGCTTATCTTGTTTTTTGCTTGTGTATTCAGTAGGATATCCTGCCTATTTGCTGTCCCTTGTGCTTATCTTGTTCTTTGTTCTTTACCTTGCAAATTCTGCTACTTAGGTTGCTGTTGATGTGTTTCGCCATGCTTCCTACTTGTAACTACACAAGGTTTTGTTTACTCTTTGGTGGACACATTGTTCACATACTGAAGTGAAATACTTTCACATTGTGTTTGTCTATGCCATAACCATGTCAAATATATATATGTTGTTGGCTATGCTATTTTAGTATGCTTCTAGTTATGTTTAAGGCAAGCAAATATTAATTCAATCCTAACAATGACTGTACTCTAATGTGTATCCTAACCCTGACTATTCCAACGATTTATAGGTGTCACAGCCTCTGGTTTGGCTATGGTGGCGACCTCAGGTAAAACCAGGCTCTGTGGCAGAAATAAGCAACCAAAGAGCTGTTCATTAGACAGCCAGAAGAACAGAATAATTAACCCACCACAGTGGCGTGATTTAAGACAAAAGCATCACACTTGTAACACCATTTTCTTTAGTCAGTACAGTGTCACTGCAGTGGTGCTCTGCACATTTACTGAAATAAAATCTATTTCAGAGCAGCAAAATAGAGATTATGTGAAGATGACACCATACAGAGATTCACTATTCATAAACTGAAGTTATTCTCCCTTGTGCTGCAGAAGATGTTAAATTAAAGAACACAGTAGTTAGTATCTTTGATGTAGAAAAAAAGGCAAGAGAGAAGAAGGATAAGTGTTATCATCAGCCTGTCTAAGGGAGAGCAGAAATAACAGATGCAGGAATAGACTGATTTTGACTTAACTAAAACGCTTTTTTGGCCTTAATGAAATGGTTTTCTAGTCCTGATGTGCAACAGAGCCAGCAGCAGAGGCTCTCTGCTTTGATACAGACCAACAAGTGAGAAATGACATGCAAGTACGTTTAAGAAACCTGACATGACAGCTGCTTACCTAGTCTCTCTACTCCACAGATGTACTACTGCACCAGGGAAGAGAAGGCATCCATCATACTCTTCAGCCAGAAGGCAGAGGAGGATCGTTTAAGGAAAAGTTTTCACAGCTTCTGTGAAAACAAAAATGGAAGCCATGCTAAGAAAATTGGATGCTGGGAAAACCCCAGAAGAGCCTCTGTGTGAAGAAAATTCTCCTCTGGGGTTACCGATGGCAAGTGCTGAGGAGAACCTTGGCAGGAGCTGTGCCGAGGAGCTGGTGCCACTCCAACCCAGAGACCGAACGGACCAGGCCATCCACAGTGCCCTTCAGCTAGGGTAAGCAATCAACGGTGCTCAGTAATCTCATTATCATTTCTCTCTTCCCCAGTTAAAAAAACTCTCTGCAATCAGTGACACAGACAGAAGACGTGCATCAGTAGCAGGAAGCCAGGTAGGGTGAGGGGCATGTTGTCTGGGGGGGCAGAGGGTGGTAAAGATGTGTTCAGGAGCACAGCGGGGCAGCTGCAGTGCTTCCATCTGTCTCACGTTCGGCAGTGAGCCTCTGAGACCTCCATTCCCCAAAAACCCGCTGCTGCAGGGACTCGCTGTGCAGCTACGTCATGAGGTTCCGAGATTCCTATTACTCACAAGTACCAAAATGACAAAAGGCAAATTTCTTCCAGGTACTGACACCTGCCAGAGGATGAATGAACACCGCATGTGTCCGTGGGCCACCTTAAAAGGCTGCCACTGACAGTGGCAGGAATTACTGACCCACCTCCAATATAAACTTGGCCTTCATGGAAGGAGGGATGTGTAATGCATACTTTCTGACTGCTTTGTCAGTGATCTCAGTCCTGACCCAATGGGTCTAGTCTGAAATTATTGGGCTTCTAATTGCTTTTTAATTTAAAGCAATTACAAAAGGGGGCACTACCAAACATCATTTGTACTTGTGGGATCACGCATGGCGTTTAATTGGGAAGACTACATCAGGAAATTTTTGTTAGAAATCTCATTCTACCCATATGCCACAATACCTGAAATTCAGAATTCATATGGCAAGATATATGAGTATTTTTAGCAACAGATGGTTATTTTGTTTAGAATATTGAAGTGAAAAACAGACTCAACTGTTTAGACTTGCCTGAAACTCATGAATCACGCTCTTAGCTTTGTGGCATTGCTCTTTATTGTTTTAGCCACTTAAGAAGAGACCATTGTTAAAGGTTAACAGAGCCAAAGAGGCATCTAGAAAGAAAATAAATTCCTGTTGCCCTTTAATCTTCCTTCAAAATTTACAGCAGTGTGGAACATGACCTTGAGAAGTCATGTTAATTGACACAATGATGACCATGGTCTCGCGGTCATTGTAGACAGAGATAAGTTGTGTCCAGCAACAACTTTGCAGATTGTGAGTCAGTTCTCACTAGACTAAGGTTTTTCCATGATTGAAAAAACACTTTGTCTCTGCCTAGACACACTGTGTAGTCACGGTCATCATTGCATTAGTTAACGTGACTTCTCAAGGACATGTTTTAACTTGTCACGCTGTTCCGGTGAAGTTTAGCCCACTGAGAGGGATATCAAGAGGGTATTAGAAAAGTATGGGGCCAGCTCTATCAAAAAGGACAGATTCTTCTGCAGCAGTTCATAATAGAGAAGTGACATCTCTGCCTTGCCATGCTATCTGAAGTGACATCTTCATGTTGCAGCATGAAGCCTGTAGCATTATGTGGAGTGACATCTCCACAGAACTGACTAAAGTTCATGCTAATTGCAGCTTGGTCTCGGGAAAAGAGTTTTGCAAAAACATTACTGAAAACCCTCTGAGGAGGGCAGGCACCAGCCAGCAATGCTGAGCCCCAAGTACCAGAAAGTGCTTAGTCCTGTTAACAAAAAAACAACATGGCATCTTTCCCCTGAGTTATAAGAACAGGTCACCTTTGATAACAAGAATTCATTGCTCTGTTTCTCTGCAGAGAGAAAAGGTGCTTCATTTTTCCTCTTGCAAATATGTTGGTGAGAAAGTAAACGTCTTCCCTGTAATTACAGCTGTTCCGCTCTGCTTAAGCAAAAGGAAACACGTGGCCTTTCTTCCTGAAGGAAAACTTGAGTCTTACTTGATTTCTACGAGTTCAAGGCTGTGTCTGTATGTCTGTGCCTTTAAGAAAGTGATCTTAAGCTCTGTCTGGTCCTGGGATCAAGGCTCACAGATTCACAGCTATCCTACAGTTGGGTAGTTTTCTTTCTTTGAAGATATCAGCAAGGCCAGCTCTCTGATTCTGGCTTTGATGTCGATTATTCCAGCATCTCTACCTCCTCCCCAGCAAAAGAGCCCAGCAGACTGAGAATGGCCAGAAGAAGTCCAAAAAAGTGCTGGGACAGAGGTTAAGACTTGGGGATCATTAAAAGATATACAACAGTCTGGAGGGAGGATAGGGAGGTGATAATACAATAGCATGTTTCCATCAGCTTGGCTTCCAGCCTTCAGAGGAGAAAGGGCAAAGAGGAGATACTCCTCCATGCTTGAGTGCGGTTACTTTATATATTTGTAGATCATTACCAGAGGGCCAGGAATCTGGTTTTGAGTACTAGCCAGTATTCTCTGATGGCCCAATTTCAAGTGCTTGACTCAAGTTTTACCTTAGTTAATGGCCCGTTTACTGAAGTTGCCATTTTTTGCTGGTTTTAAGGCACTTCAGAAGAATGTTACCTATGTAGACCTTGGCCAAGTCAGATCTCAGCTATTAATAATTTGTTTTCAGACTTACATTTTCAATAATGAAGTGATTTGATTTTTAGCTTACTAGGTTCAACTAGCACCTTTACTCTCAAATTGTGTTTCTGGGGCATATACTTTTAATAATTCTAAGCACAGATAAAGGAAATGCTTTCCCCTTTCGGAAATTTTCTTTCTGAGGCTGTTTTACAGACTCATACATAATTCCCTCTGCTATACTAGTGGAAACTTTCTCTCCAGCTGGGTTTATTAAAAATTGTTGTATTTACCAGGAGCTCAAGTTTTGTTTTTCATATATGGGTCTGGTTCAAATTGGCAGTGACAGAAAAGTTACCTATTACATAGTACAGGGGAATTCAAACTTGCTGCACTAGTTACTCTCAGCACTGACCTGATGCAATTTAAGGGACAAGGTGAATACCCATCAGTAGGAAAATGTCATTATTCACCACAAATAAACAGAATTACCTGTTCTTAAACAGTAAGGTCATCTGTTTCACATTCTATCCACCTTGGACTGATCGGAGCAAATTAGATTCTGTGCTAATCAGCTCAAGACATGTGCTGAAAATGTAGAAATCCATTATTTGATTTTCTTGCAGTAATTCTCAGAGAATGTGTATGCCCAATGAAGAATGCAAAAGTATTTAACCTTGGTAGGACCCAATCCTGCAAATTTTTGGGACTTATGCTGAGTGGTCTTATCAGGTTAAATAGGACCCCTCACATAAATGAAGACTGCATAATGGGCATAGTGAGAAGGTGGGTTTACAATCTGTCAACAGCATCTTTTTAGCTACTTACTACCAGTCAAGACTGTATCTTATCTACCCTAATTTTGCAGAATTCAGAAATTAGTAGGCTTAGCTGCATCTTTTCAATCCTATCAAGAATGAAGTGGCAAGACCAACACTGGACAATTATCACTTTATGTTAGAATGAGACTCCATTTAGGCATGAAAGGTCAGGGGACAGTTAAGTCAGTCCTTTTTTAATTTAAATTTCATTAGTTTTGCACATTACATTTGTCATGGCTGTACTAAAATAAGTTCCAAATCAGGTCATCTATGAAGAATGTGGGAATGAGAGTCTAAGTAGATGGTTTCTATTCTTTGCTTTGCTGTTCCTTCCCACATGAGCTTGAACAAATCATATAAACGTCTTTTTCAGCTGCTAAATGACAAAAGTAAGTGTAATATCCTCTGTGAGTTTCACTTTACTCAAAGAAAATGAATGCATTCAGATTCCTATCTATACTCAATAGATTCCTATATGTACACCAAATAAAAGTACTTATTAGCAGTATTTTGTCATTTGTTCTTTTTAATTTCAATATATCTCTGTGCCCTACTACCTCAGGACTGTATCCATTGACTTCCAAGAGACTCTTATCTCTGCTTCATAGTTGACTGCCTTAAAATCAATACATATTAAAAAAAATCATATTCCTACTGTAGTTTTTTTTGAAAGGTTTGGGGTTTTTTTGTTAATTTGTGAATTTTTCTACCCATATGAGAATATTCACTCTTACTGTCGATAAAAAGGGACACGAAAAAAGTTATCTAGGTCCTTTTTTCTTTCCCCCATCATGTTTAAGAGCAAGACATAAGCAGAGAAGTCTATATCAAAATACTGGAATTTGAATAGGAAAAATAATTTCATGCTTACAAAGGCCTATGATCTTGTTTATGGAAGAGCAAACATTTTTTGTGCAAATGATCTGTAAAATATGGGGAAAATCCATTTATTTCTCTGTCAATGTTTGGGCAGCTGTGGTCAATCCTTGTAGGATTTGCGATCTTCAAAATAGAGGTTAAATGAGAGAAGGAAGAAATGCATATTGCTTAGCTTTCCACATACCTTGAATAGTCTCGGTAATGCTGTCATAACTTGAGTAACGGTGATGTTGCAGGCTTTGGAAATCTGTGTTTTCAAAGTCTAAATGGGTTGAAAACAAATCAGTACAACTTTACTCCAGTACCAGCTACTTTATTTTTAGGAAAGGCACAGGCCCACCCTACCTTTCCATGCTTTCTTCCTAAACCAGGTCTATCAAGGCGAGGCTTCCCATGACTTAAACTTAGTCATCCAACATGTCACATTGGGATTGCAAGGATTTCTCACAGTCACTTGAATGTGTAAGAGGACAGTAACTTGGAATCTGTGCTTCTTGCTTCTGGTCATATCAAACCATAAAACTGTCTTATAAATTGCAATTAGATACATTCAGTTCAGGCTTTAAGGCTAAACTGACAAAGCAGAGATTGAACAAGTTTACAGTCAGAATTAGAAATGCTGCATGGATACTTATTAGACCTTTTAGTTTGTGTCTAACACCATACTAGTGCAATTATCCTCCTCTAAAATTTCAAATTAGTGGTTACTCTATTACCTTTGCTGCTTCAGATTTGTGAGACGATCTCTCCGTTGCATTTAATTGCATAATGTATTAATGCAACATCTGTAAGCTGGCATGGGCAATAATATCACATCAATAATTTGGAAATAGTAAGAGTCTTTTTAGTTCAAGGTAAAAACACACTAGGTTTGTGCATCAAGGGATTTCCTTCATTACAGGTGAATTCAGGGCCACTCTGAGGGTCAGCACCAGGAGACCAGACACTACGTAAATTCCCAAAATGAGGATGAAAAAAGAATTAGTGGCACAATGACTTGTTACTGGATGAATTTCCCTCTAAACGGGAACTGCTTCATTAGCACATACCCTCTCCTTATCGCAAGACTAAAACCAAATAAATCAAACCCTGGCTAGACTTAACCAATATTTTTTGTCATCATAATGTCTCTTTTTCAAAAGAGTTACATGATTCAAGTTCATTTTAATAGCGAGCAATGAAGAAATTACAGTTGTTTCCATTCACACATAGCTCTAATGGGAAAAGCTTGACAGTAACTGCCGCTGCAAGAAATTCTTAACTTTTTCAGGAAAGGCACTAGTGTTCCTACATGGGTAATTACATCCTGATTCTGAGATTTTCCAGAAAAAATTGAGACAATAGCTTTGTCCCCTAGATTGGAGAGGACTAACTGGAAAAAAAAAAAAATCTCTTCAGGTTAAAAATATTTTTTCAAAAGTAAGTGATTGTGATAGAAAGAGTAGATTACATCATTCATTTCCATAGCAACAAAACTTGTAAAATAACAAAATGACAAAACTTGTAAAATTACAATAACGTTAGCAGAAGTTATTTGAAATACCTTCCTTGTTAGTTGATATAAAACTCCAGTGAAAAGACAAGACAAATAAATAGAAAGGTTTGCTTCTTCTATTGAGGGCTGATCCACTATTTGTCTCTCTTCTCGATTTTTCCCCCTAATATTTTGAACTTTTTTGGAACAAAGAAATACCCCTTTGTCTCTTTGATAGCATAAAAGCAATTCTCTCTTCCTCAGCCTCTCACTCTACCTCCCGCATTCTCTTCTGCTTTCCTCCTTCATCTGTTTTCAGCTACCTTCATCATTTTCTCTATCCAAATAATTTTTTTAATACAGCCAACAAAAGCACATATGTAACACTGGAATTAAAAACAAGGGGGTAAATCCCAGAAGAGGAATCACAAAATACCAAAATGTTGATTGGTGACAAAATCTCACTCACAAGCTGTATCAACAAGGACTCCTTCAGTTTTAGTTTTCCTCTTAAATGCTACCATATTCTTCTTTAATCACAACTGTATTTAAATGTTGAGGCAGTCTAAGAGGAAAATGCTTATCTAATGAAATCAGAGTCTTCTTGAATCTTCTGCTGTGTAAAAGCCTCTGTTTACTCACAATAAATAGAAATATGTTCTGTAAGTAAATCCAGTAGATTTCAGCATGACTACTCTCAAAGTAAATTGCTATTCTGTAGGAAAAAAGATAGTAGATTCAAACTTGTTGGGAAGTGCTGCATTGAAATAACTGCTAGAAATGTTATGAACTTTGCTTTACAGCCAACGACTTTTTTTACAAGAAATGTGGAAAACATTAGCTAAAATTGTGTTGGTCTGTACAATTTTATTCTGTTAAAGACAGGTTTTATGATACATTTAGCCTTTTAAATGACACTAATAGTCCCTGGAGACACATGGTCTTTCCTGTAGTTCAACAATTAAGTCTATTTCAATGTTATTTGGATAAGCTGAAACAATTCAGTTACTGTATGTCTGCTCAGTGGTGTGTACTGTAAGGCTAATGGAAACCACCTAGAGTTAACAAAATAATAAGGCTTTAGCCAGCTTTAGACATCTACCTAACTTTTGTAGAGAAGGCTGAAAACTGAGTGGTAGAACGGGTCATTTTATTGGCAGAGAAAGGAGTGTATTTTTCATCTCTCATTCCACACATACGCACCCCTCCTCCCATCCACCACCACACACATACTTCAAAAAAAATGACCTAAAGTTTACACAGGTCATAAGTCTGAGTTGATAATGAGCATGATTAATCACAATTGTGTTTCTGTTTTTCTTTTCTCTTTCTGCTTTTGAAATGTATTACTTGCTAAATTGTAGTAGTAAGGTTTTCAGATTTGTGTGCATAAATATACAAGTCATTTAGTCCTTACATATATATATGCACACGTATATACCGCATGTTCTGAATTGCTCACACTTTTGTGTAGTAAATGCGTGTTTATATAAACTATGTTGCTCTGGCTAGACTGCTTCCACTACCAAACTAGTTCTTTTAGACCTAGCTTAAATATCTCTACAGAGAGCTACTATGAAGACATATCTATAACTAGATTTTTACCACATGATAAAAAGAAAGTAAGAGGGAATAATTAAGAGGGCTCCAGATTTAAAATCGTGGCTTTATTTCAAATCCCAAGCCTTGGACTAATCAGAAATAAGGAGGATAAAAGGTACAGAAGGAGCTAAGTTAATCACCGGTTAAACTGGCTAATAGTTCACCATCAACCTGTACTGGGAGTGGGAAGAAGAATTGGAAGGCTACCGGTATTAATCTGCTTCCTACAAACCTCCAGTTTCCCAAGATTTTTGCATCTTGAGAATCAAACTGAAATTCTTCTGTTAGGGCTGATTCAAAGTATGTCAGTTATTTCTTTGGAGTCAGTTAAATCTGTGAGGCTGCTGAAGCACATTCTGAATATAGGTGTAACATAGGACAAGCCGTGTCCTGGCCTGTATGTGAACTATGTGAGGAGAGTCTTCTGATCATGGCATACCATTGGAGATACAGATGAGGGAATAACAGCAATCCCAGCTATGAAAACTACACACACCCTGTGACATTTCAGGTCTAGAGAACCTTGAGAAAAGTTAAAAAAAATCATAGAAAACAGATGTGTTTGTCAAAATTATTTGTGCTGCCAAAAGCTTGGCTTTATACACACACACATACTAAAACAAGAAGTTGGTAAAGACTGTTCCAATATTGCTGAAATTATTAATACTTGGTCAAAATACTCAACAGCTGTAGGTGCAAGGTGAGGCGATCTACCCTCTGAAAGTGAATTTTGCATAGGAAACCCTTTCATCCATCAGGACCAAAGGTGGAGATCTTTTGGGGTGGAAAATTTGGCAAAGGACAGCTCCAGAGGATTCTTCAATATTTATTTGTCAAGGATGGACTTAAAACTCATTTTCTGCCAAGAAAACCCCCACCCAGGTAGTTGAGTGGCTCTACTCACACTGGTGCCCCCACATTAACGCCGGGTCCAGGGCCAAAGTCCACGTCCACCAACACAAACAATTGCAAATGCACCAGGCTCCAGATGAGATGGGTTGCGTACGTTCAGAAAGTCAGTAGCAGTAGAACCTGGTCAAAGCAGCCAAGTATTAACATACAGCTAAAAGTGATCATCTAACACCAAATTCGGTAGGACTGGAAGGTATATAGTGCCTTCTCAAGGGCTTTGCTTTTTTGAAGAGGTTTGCTGTAGTGATGACCCTCCTGTAGACAGCTAGAGAAGGTTTCCTCAGAAGACTCCTGACATATATCCAGGCATGTATCCAGATAAAGCCATTAACTAAACTGAACATTTAATTTTGGGGTAGTCAACACTGAATTTGATCTAGAAATTATTAGAATATACCATTACAAACGATTAGCTCCTTTGACCAGAAGGTGTCTTTTTATTAGTGTTAAAGGGTATCAGGTTATGAAGACTGGACTCATCCTTCTGCACTTATTCAAGAATTTTCAAGGGACAACAGGAATACAAAATAAGGTCTGTGGAAGAGCTTTTATTTCATCTAATGCACACAGACTACTATTCTGCAGGCTGCAAAGGTACATTTTAATTACCACAGTGAAAGCAGATGTAAAATCAATAAGGTGTTTTATTTCTCTCATTGATATGTATAAATACTTACTTTACAGCAAGGTTAAGCTGAGTTTTCTGTCATTAGATGTAGGGATTGATACAGGCCGTTCAAACCAGGTTAGAGCAGCAGAGAACAGAGTAGCCCTCCATGTCACACCATCACCTGAAAACATTCACTCAATATTTCAGAAACTATTTTCTGGGCTATTCAGAAATTTCTGTCATCATCCAGTTGGGACTGAAGACTGTAATGGGCAAAACTTTATTACAAATAACTGGGTCAGCCATTCTAGTATTTATACAATTGTTCTTGCTTGTCTTAATTTATGAAGTAGTTCAATTACTATAGAATTTATTGGGGATGGCTCATTTTAACAGAAGCACTAATTCTATGCTCAGAGGATGTATAGAAATTGATGGTCAGTTCCTGTTCTTCATTTTCAGCAGAGATGGATCAAATTCAGAGCCTCCCACTGAAACTGTCTCAAACTCTTGAGGAAAATTCAAACTGCATTTGCAAGTTATCAATGCCCTAGTTTTTTACATTTATTTTTTTATGTCTTTAGTTATTTATTTACTTATTTATTTTATTGGGAGCAAGAATGACAGTCTCCTATTGCCCTTGGCTGACTTCAAGAAGGTTCTCTCTCCTCTCATAATGGTTCTCATTTATCTAAGAGAAATCAGCCAAGCTCTTCATCACCTAAAGTCCCTCCATCAAAAACACTGATAATCATTCCTACATGTCACTTTTTACTTCACTCTGAATGAAAATAAACTTGGAAAAACTCCACAGGAAGAAAGGCTGGCCCAGCAACTTCATTGTCTAACTTGAGACATCATTGGACTCTGCCTCTACTACAAATGCGTCTGAGACACTAGACAGACCAAGCCCACAACTTCAGAAGACTTTAAATATTTAAGCATAGCTTACCTGAGCACTGAAATCAAATGCAAAGTTTTGCATTTTAAATTTTTATAGATTTTATACCTCAGTTTTCCTTGTTAGAAGGAATTTCCCTCTCTGACAGTGGTGCTGGGAATATGCCTTCAATGCTGAGAGGCACACAAGTATCTTAGTAATAGGTGCCATACAAGTGCTACTGACTCAAAGCCAGTTCCACACTATTGCCTCAATTTTATATCTTCATTAAGAAGTTGGTTTCAATTTTACAAGGCTTTGCTACTGCACCATTATGCACATAGTGCCCAGATGACAGTCCAATCTGCTCTACAAAAATGTGCATAATATTTCTTCTACTTTTTAAGAAGTACCTTCTGTATTTTAAGATTTCATTTGAGCTTGGTTTGTGACCGGTTTTCACACATTCCTCATGTATTCCATTGTGAGGGCTCTTGGAGAAATTTGTAGGAAAGAGGTACTTGCACTGTCTGTACAATGATGTGCAGAAGGACCCAAACTAGAAAACATCTGGTTATACTGTACAGACAGGGGAACCATGGAGGCAAGTTTGCCAGTAGCAGAATATTAGTCTTGAATAAATTAGAAGGAAGAGATCATTCACAGGCTCTTTTCTAGCAAAATTATGTGAATATCAGATTAACATGGGACAACAGCCCAGTGAGAATAGAGCCCTTATGATTCAAAATGCAGAAATATCAGAGGCAACATGTCACAAAAGTAAGGAACAGCAAGGATGAAGATGCTACGATTATTTTTTTTTCTTTTTTATTTTTTCCTTTTTCCTTTTTTTTTTTTTTGCTGCAGTCACATAAGACGAAGTGCCTTATCAAGGCATATGCTTTAAGGGGCCAATTTTGCATCTAATGAAGTCAATGGAAAAAAACATTGAGTTCAATGATGCAACATAATGTCCTTAATGAAAAAAGTAATCTCATGTTAGGACCCACTTTTGAACCCATTTAAGTTGATGGAAATCTTTCTTTTGATTTCAAAAGCACCAGATTAAAATACCAAGTATTCAAAAAGAAAGACATCTGCAAAGTCTCTTTATGAGTGCATCCCATCTATCCAAAGTTTCAATTAAGCCATGGAGACACTAGTTCATGATTCTATAGATATGGTCAGAGTGCCTATGTGTCTAAAATAATCATGAGCTCAGACACTGGCAGGACAATTTTATCTGAATATCTTTATGTTTAACTCTTTGTGCCAATAAAATTAAGTGTGACATTTATGGAACCTGCCATTTTGACTTACTGTATGCTTATGCTAAAATTCCAAGGAAGAGGTGTCATTTTTTCTCTCCGTGTATACTCTACCTCAACAAGCAACAATTCATTCTACTCACACTTTTCTTTTTTTAATATCACTGTAGCTCTGAGACCAGGCAGAGAAAATATCAACCCAAATGCTTAAGGCAGGAGAGGTTGGCGGTGGGGGGAGAACATGTAGGGAAGAAAGTTATGAATGGAAACCATTGTGGCTGGCCTTTTTTTTAAGCAAGAGTGATGGCAGAGAACATGGCTGTCCTCAGTCCAAATTCAGAAAACACAATTTGGGAAATAAAGGGATCAGTAGTTCTGCTGTCAGGGTAAATTTTACCTCAGGAAAAAAAAAAAGTGCTGGTGTATTCAAGAGCTAGGTGAAACTTGTTTTGCTCCTGAACTAAACAAACCTTTAAATCAAAAAAGGTAAATTCATGTTGGCAGGTATGAATTTTCTGAAAAGCAAGAGAAATAACACAGCACATGAGACAAAGCCAATAAACTCCAGTCATTTTTGGCTACTGATGAGAGGACACCCTCTCCCCAATGCATGATGGGAAGGTCAGCAATGCAAGGCCACCAAAGCTGTGCTTCCACACCTATACGCTAGTGGTGCGCATTGACCACAACAAGTCTTCAACACCAACAGGGAAAGTGATGGCATAGATATGACAGTTAATGTGCAAGTTAAGAGATGTGTTTCAGTACTTCCCTCTCCCTGTTATTAACCATAATGTAATCCTTTTATAATCATCCAGCTGCTCAGATTTTTTAATGATGCATCTGGAACTCTGAGTGCTGGAGGTCAGGAAATGAATGTAGTTTCTTCCATCACTAGAAAGTGGGAGAGCAACATAGCTTCTGTTAAAGAAGACAGCAAAAGGAGGAACAGGAGCACTCTTTCTATATAATCCCCCAAGCAGCTGACACTGAAATCAGAATGAAGAATCTTAATTTTAATTGTGAGGCTGTTTCCTGGATTAATAAGGAGCAGAGGCATCCCACCAGCATTTAGGTCCTGCAGCAGGATGAGCAGAGCACCCATGGGTCTGACATAAACTGGCCTACCACATTTACAACCTTGCGCTACCCTAAGCACGGTTAAGTTTTCTATGCTTTCCTTTTTAGATGGGAAATTTGGAGGCAGGGACTACCTTCTTCCATATATTTGTACAACTACACAGCACTAAAGAGACCCACTTAACATTAGTGCATTCATCTTTTGATGCATATTTAATGCATCAGTTATATGTCAATGTTAGATCAGTATATAAACACACACATATGCTCTTGGACAAACGCATCCATGCATCAAAACTCTGCATCCATACTTTAATGTATTTAATTAAGAGAGTAACCCATTATAACTAATTATGGTTTATATTTTCATAATACTGTTTTATGGTTATTACCTATTCCCTTCAGTTCTATCTATCTATAAGCCTTACGTGATGTGACAATATCTAAAGATCTCTTTGTTTCACACAAAACTAGAAAAACCTAGGCTGATCTCAAAGTTTTGACACTGTCCATTCTGCACTATGTGGCCTGCAAACTGACTTAATCTTTTTGCTTTTCTCCATGCAGATAATCTGATCAGGAACATCATATACAAGTTATGCTTTGTGAGACATTCACATGCATGTGTGCCCACTCCACAGGAGGCTATCCCAGGACTTTCATGACAGCAAATACTAGGAAAAGTGGTGCAAAGGTATAACCAACATTTCAAGCATCATAATAATTTATGCTAAGAATACTAAAACTATACATCAATACAGGAAAAATAGCTCAAAATAGAGAAATAAGACAACCCATACAGTTCCGGACAAAAATATCAGCAAAGTGAAGTTTTGAAATGGAAGCTAAACATTGAAGAACTTTGATTTGATATCTTTCTGGATCCTCTGAAAACCTTCTATTCAAAGAACAGCTATCACTCTGGGCCATGTTAGCCCAGAATTTATGAATTCATTTTAAAGCATATTTTTCTTTATTTTATTTAATTGTAAATATTTTTATTGATTGGAAAGACAGAGGCTGATAACAGGTTTTCTTTTAGTTTATAATAGCACCTCCAATAAGAAGTGGTATCACTAAATAACTACAATATTTTTTATAAAGAGGATAGAGATTTTAGTGTAACACCTTATTAAACTACATATACCAGTGCTTTTCAGAAAGATTTTTCCCTCTCTCCAGTTCTAATTCTTTCTCCCTTCCCATTGCATTTCTTCACATCTTTCACCCCGAGGGTGTTGGAGCACTGGAACAAGCTCCCCAGGGAGGCAGTCACAACCCCAAACCTGACAGTGTTCAAGAAGAGACTGGACAACACCCTCAGACACACAGTGTGAACTGTGGGGTTGTCCTGTGCAGGGACAGGAGCTGGAATCAATGATCCTTGTGGGTCCCTTCCAACTCAGGACATTCTGTGATTCTATGATCTCTCTCAGTATCCACTAACTGAAGGAAAGCAGCATGCCTTCACAGGGAAAGGAAAAAAAAAAAAAAAAGGAGAGAAGCTAGTTTTCACCTTGTTTTTCATGAGCTCATGTGTTTTAAAGCCACCACATTTTGTAGAGACACTTTGGATTTGCAGTGGTTTGCTCAACAGCTGTCTCACCTCCTCCCAGTTGTCCACCTTGGGAAGCCAGTGCAGGATGTGCAGGACAACTGGCCTTCTTAAGGCACAGGCAAGACAGGCTCCTTCTGTTTGCACGCAGCATTGGGGGGCAGTCAACGTGCAGCCCAGATACAAAATAAGGCCCTTAGTTGGTTTTCCAGAGCATTGCTGGCAGTGCAGCACCAGCCAGGGTGGCTACAAGTGTAGCTTGGTGTTGGAGCAGTAAGGCACAGGTTCCTTGGGCATGCAGCAAGAAGCAAAGCTGCCTCCATGGAGATCTGCCAGGTCTTGCAGATTTTTGATGTATGACACACAGCTTTAGTTGGGGTGGTCACTCTGCAAAATATATCATTTTCCCAGTCCATACCACTCCCTTTACCTTTTCACTGGCTGCATCTGACATCAGGCACAGAGGAAATAGGGTACGATCTCAGCTGTCAGTTCACCAGTGCAGAAACACCACAGCAAAAAAAAAATCATAGGACTATAAACTTTTTTAGTTCAGTAGGTTTTGAAGGCCCAATGTCCTGACGAAAAATTGTCATCAGGAACCACTGGAAGGTTTTTTAAGGACGCCAACCAAGCCACACAGACTTGAATAACAATGGCAAAAATAATTTTGAACTATTATAACAGAATAAATATACCTCAGTACTCAGAAATAATAATGGCAATTTTTGAGCCACAAATAAAGCAATGCATGTTAGTGTATGTATGAAAGTAAGCAGGAAAAAGTCCACGTGTAATTCAAGTAATTCTGCTCCATGGCTGTAATGAGCACAGAGGTAAAGACAACTCGTTCCACTGCAGCACAGTCTAATATATGTTCAGCCTCAGCCTGACCTTTTAATCTTCTCATTGGTAAAATAAATATTCTAGAAAAAGAAAATCAGAGCAAAAGAAAAGAAAAAAAAATAAGGAAAACAGAGAAAAAAAGAAAAGAAAAAGACAAAGACACTAAGAAGAACTATTGAAAGCCTGTACAGACAAGTATGAATCAATTATTCTCAAAAGCAGATGTAAAATGAAGCTGCTTAAACATATAAGGCACTTCTACATTGTATTCAAATAATACTGAAATTATAGAGCTGTCGCAGCATTCGCAGACCTGTCGAGGGTGTCTTTCTTACCACATTATGATTTAGCATTTCTCATGTAGCAATTTTAACATTAGAGTCATTGGACAGAAAAACCGTAAACTGTACACAAAGCACCACCTCTCTTTTTTTTGTGGTCTTAAAAAGATCTCTGAGAACTGATTTTGCCATTAACTAATTAACTAAATAAATAAATAAGAATGACATGGAAGTATTCATAAAAGTGCAGAAATGCTAGTCTCAAGAGAGAGAGCGTGCACTTCTGTAGAACAAATGTAACTGTGAAGATTTAAATAATTTGATGGCACATAACCTAATCTGACATGGCAGCAGGTTATTTTACAAATTGTGAAAGGCTCTGCCCACCAGTGTCATAATAAGAGCCTCTTTGAGAGGCAAATCAGAGATGCGGATTTTTCTGGAGGCAAAGACGCAAGTGATAGAAATGGAGATGGAGAGAGTGAAGTAACTTCTAACAATTCTGAGCAACCTGATCTAGTTGAAGATGTCCCTGCTCATTGCAGGAGGATTGGACTAGGTGACCTTTGAAGGTCCTTTCCAACCCAAACTGTTCTATGATTCCATGATTCTATGAATTTGTTTTCTAGGCTGCACAGCTCCGGGTGAGGCAGCATGTCCAGCACCTGTACCCGGGATCCCTGTGCAACCAATGGGCAGATCAAACCTAACACTAGCAGTAGAGAGGTGCATACGGCATGGTTTCATAATTATTTAACAGATGGCACTGGGCGTCATTCGGCAGGATCATGTCCCATGTGGGGGTGGATGGGGAAGGGCTGCAGATGTCCTCAGGGAGGTCACAGAACCACTCACAACCTGTGCTCATAGGGTTCCTGCTGGGCTACAGTGTGCAGCTTATGGATAAAGGTGGCTCTGTCAGGGGGCCTGATGTTCTCGAAGGCAATTGCTGACCCTCACAAGTCCAATTAGCAGTTAGACACTCCCTGAGACAGCCCATGGGACCAATCCCATGTTGCACACACATATATAGAAACATTCTTTGCACTCAGTGCTGTGTCTACAAGCTTTGCTGATGCTTTCAACAGATCAAATGTATATTGGGAAGAATGAACGCTGAACCAGCTCTGGACACGAACAGATACATGTACACATGTGTGTCACTGAAAGACATGAACTGCAAAATGCTGATGAACTAGAACCAAACGCAATATATTTAAGGGGATATTTTCAATCACTTTCTCTTATTGCTATAATTTGATGAGATAATCCTAATCATTTAACTCTAAAAAACTCACAGATCATGAACAATGGCTCCATTAAATCTATTGTCACTAGCAGTAACATGAGGAGCAAAGGCTCACCGGCTATTCTCACAGCATCTGATTTTTTTCAGTCAGTCTCTCATTCCACATCAGCTGCCATCTGGACAAAATTCAGCAGCCATGACACCTGCTTGAAGAACAAGATTCTGATCAGATGGAATGGGCTGGGACTTTATCTCGAGAGCAGAAATGTAAATTGTTGGTTACACAATTGCTTAAAAGGTTTGTAAATTATGTGCCTTCAGCTCAGCATATGGTTCACGTGAAATATGGACTTGTGAACTTTTCGCAGAACTTGAGCTTGGATGATATAGTGGTGGCTGTTTTATAAACATGTGTGATAAATAAGTACAACTTTACATGTATACACACAAGAGATGGTGTCAATGGCTTTCGGCACCCTTTTAAATAATGATACTATTTTATGTTTGCTTTGCAGTATAAAAAAATATTTATTTATCCCAAATATCCACGTAGACCTCACACTGCTGTTGGAAAATCCAGTCAAGAAAACCTGGGGCTTTCTGGCTATAAAGCCCTGGTGAGGAAAACAGCCCCTGTTGCCATTCTGCCAAGGCAAGTGGTACCAACTCAGATCCTCCCTTGGCTGGGTATAGCACAGCCCCTCAGCCCTTTTTCCCCTAGCAGAGTTGTAATTTCTGTAAGGATGGGTACGGTCAGCACAAAAACTCTTCTCTCCTGGCAGAGGTCACTCTGCCTCTGGTGGCTCGGGAGTCAGCAGTGAAAACCACCTGAGCAACTCTGCCCTTTGCAGAGCAGGGACCAGAGAAACTCCCAACAGCTATTCACTAATGAATTTGTAGAAGAGGAAATGCCAGTTTGCATGCACAAATACAGACACTGCAAGTGCTTAAATACCGCTTTTGTTGACCTTCTGGGATATATGCCTCTGTAGATTTCTCACACTTCATGAGGGGGACCAAAAGAAGAACGGAATCTGAAGAAACATGGATTCTTATTGCCTTCACTGACTCCAGCTAGTGCTGCTAAGATATTAATGCGTTTCTTTTCTTTCCCTATCTTGAAAAAAAAAAAAAAAGCCACCACAACCAACCAACCCAAACTGTTGAGGACTTTTTTGGGGGTATGATACAAGTTATGCCAAGTTATGGTGCTTTATAGCAGCCAGCTTTGCAGTCCTAAATGGCCTTCTCTAGCCTTATCCTTCTGCCTGCCTACAAGAAATAGTGACAAATTACAGAGAGGGGGGAGAGACTGAAGAAAGAAATATTCCATTTTTAATTGCCTTTTCATTTTCTTTTTATAGCCATGCTTAAACTGTGAGTTATCAGAAGCTGTTCAAAGTCTTTTCTCTTTACCATTTTAAAATATATTCCTCCTAAAGCCAGATGAAAAATATGGTTAATGGGGTTTTGTGACTCCCACAAAGTCCCCTACAAATTAAGGAACTTTGAAAAAATGTCAGCTGCCCAGTTCCCAAGAAAGAAAAATTAAACAATAAAGGCTTATCGACTTGTTCCTGAGAAGATAAAGCACTTATGAATGAGACCCTCTCATACTCTCTGGTTTGTGATCAAAGTCTGCGGTTTCCAAGATTCACAGAAAATATTCTGATTAGTAAAAAAAAAAAAAAAAAAATGCTCTGATTAAATGAGTTTTAAGATTTTATAACTGAATCCCATCCTCCCTTCAACCTGTTTTCATACAATGTGCTGTCTCATTCAGTCGTGCTGCTATCACTACCAATTATAACCAGTGCCATAAAAACATCACATTCATGCAGATCAGCTGATTGTGCCAAGTTCAAGAAAGGACAGCAGGATAGAGATGACAGCAGCTTCTGCTGGCTCTGCTCCAAAGTCCCTTCAGGCTTGTTGTTGTTTTTCTCTTCTGCAGACCCCCAGGATTTCATTTTCTCAGAAATATTAATGCCATCCCCCTCTCTAAGAGGGCCTGACTCCCAGTCCACTGACACCACTGAGGGTATTTCTATTGACTTCAACAGATCATCTACATAGCTCTTCTTCTTTCATGTCTTCCTCCTTTACACTATTTCTGATCGCTCACATATTCAATACATGTACATCACATACAGATAAACTGTAGGATTACGACCATCTTCTTTGTTGTGCATATGGCTTCTACACGGTCTAAAAGACCATAGAGCAAAACGGGAAAAAGCCACCTGTGGAAGACTTCCAATTTTAAATTTTCTGACTTGTGGAGTCTTGTTTTATGCCATCTAGAGAAAGGGAGATAACACAAAATAAAAAGGAGGGCTCGTACTACCTCTTTCTTGTCCAAGCACAGTAAACAAGGCGTCTTTCTAGAATCTTGTTAGATTACTATTGTATGCACAGGAGGGTTTCCTGACTTCATTTATTTGGAAATTGAAAACTGTTTCACCTGGAAAATAATTATAACCATAGCTAGCTAGCTGGCTATATTAATCAGAACTGAAAATTGGTTTAAAATGTTTTACCTTAACTAATGCCATCAGCAAGAGTAAGCTGAAGAAACCAACTCTTCTTACACTGCATAAAGGAAAACGAGATTTTAAAAAAATCTTTCTTATTCTCTTTCCCTCTGTCACTCCATATTCCTGATATTAGAAATGTGAGGGCAATTTCATCGACAAGACAGTGGTCAGCTGCAGAAAGGAGGATCATTCACTTCTCCATATGAGCAGCAGCAAAACCTGGCCTAAAATATCCACTGCAGAGTTTTTAAAAAATCTTACCTCATAACAGAAGACAAATATGTAATTTTTATTTTACTCATTTTAATCTTAAAAAAAATACAAATCTTTCTAACATTAAGACAGTTGAACACAGTATTCAAACATCCTTCAGGCTTCTAACCTGCCCAGTGGTGCATATTTTTAGCATTCAGCTGATTTGGCTAACGAAGCAGGGACAGCACTAATTGCTGCAGGAGGCTGATGTGGAAGAAAATAGTCACATTCTTCCTTTAACGTGGCGCAGTCTGCCATGACGCTGCAGAATGACACAGCAAACTCAGAATAGCAACTGAACCAAGTGAGTCTTCCTAATGCCAGACAGGGATCATAGAAAATGATGGAGTGTCTCTGAATTTAAGACAAGAAGTAAAAAATATGCAAAGTCTGGAAGGCCAGCTCATGCTGAAGGAATATTTGCTTTGATTTAATTGATGATAAAAGAAAATCCAGGAGAAAGGTGAGTTTGGATGACATTCAAGTGTGTGTCCTGTGTTAGGAGGAGGGTAGAGATACCATCTGCTTCCATTACCCTTCATCACTAGAACCACAATGGATAAGCACAACTATGAAAACAGCCTTTGCTATACAAGAAGAGGCCATGGCCAACAAAGTCAAAGATTTGCTGTTTCATCTACTGCTGGCCTCTCCTCTAAGGCATCTGCTCTGGAGCGGCTGGTAGAAGGCAGAACCAACAGCAGTGGGGAGCAGCAGGAGGAAGGTACCTGCTCCCTTAGGAGTGAATTTTCCCCTTACTCATTTTCTTCCACATAAAAGGGGAATACCATAGCAGTGCAGTTATGTTTCCCTTGCTCCAGCAAAAGTAACTCTCAACCCTTTGGTCTGTTATTTACATGTTGAAAGTGATGCATAGAAATAATGCCAAATGGTGTGTTTTTGTCAGAGGTAGTATAAACAAACAAGGAAGCATAGAAGGAATTTTCTAGCGCCAGGAAGAGAAAATCCTTTGTCTCCTTAAACAAAATCGGATTTGAAAAACAGTCAGGCTTTCCTCATCTCATAATCCACCTGATCACTACGTCCCTCTCTCTCCAGTATGAAATGCAGGAGGCATACAATCACTTTCCTGGTAAAATGCACAGACAAGCAGAATAGGTTTACATAATGTTAATATAGACAAATGACATGTACAACATATCTCGCTGCAATTTAATTAGATTAATTAGATCAATATAATTAGCAGTGCTATATTACACTATCAAGACTTAGCCTTGCAAAGAACACTGCTAAAAATGGTTTACAGTCTTAGAGCATCATAACAGCGCATGCAGTATCCATGCTATCACGCATCAATATCACCACTAACACGCTATTAATACTGGGAGTTTATAGGACACTCAGGAGAAACATAAAACACTACCCGTGCAGAGGAAAATTTTGATAATGGAGCCTGTGAAATTATTTCAACAGTTGAAAAGAGCTCACTCGAACTTAATTCCAAACTACAGCATGGTCATGATTATATAGCAAGTTAATTTAACCCATCGAGGCAGGAGCAGGCATAATGAACAAAACAGACTGAGGTAGCATGACTTACCAATGAGCATTTTGCTGAGAGTTCTCCAGAAGTTTTGTACACATAATAAATCACAAGTGGCTGTTTAACTATTGCATCATCTACTTGGACATAGACTAGATGTCACACTTGCTGAAATCTGATACAGTTGTTATTGTTTTTAATAGTGATTTTGCATTAAACAGGGCTGTGGGATTGTGGTAAAAAATATTGACTTAGGCTGCTAGTGCGCTCAATATACTTGGGCTCATAACTTACCAAACGAAGTATGTACGTGTAACACCTTGAAACAAGTACCGTGACTTTCTGTACCCAGAAATCATAGTCTTTGCAAGGAGAAAAGAAGAAAACCAGCAATTCCAGCTTGTTCAAAATAACAGTCTCTAAAATTGATAAATTAACCAGAATTCATGTTAATGGTTTTCTCCCACTAAGCAGAGAAGCTATTCATAACTATTCCATCTGTACTTTTAATTTAATTTTTGCACCAAATTCTACTAAGAAAAAACCTGGTACATTAACCAGTTAGGCTAGGAAAGGGTTTTTTCTCTTGCAATTAGACACACATAAGAATAAATCTGTTCCTGGAAGCGATGTAATAACAGCCCTGGAATCTGCTATTTATGCACAAGATACATAGACAAGGCAAAAATGCTAGAATGCATATTTCCATTCTGTAGCCTTTACTGGTGAGAGATGGCTCAAACTATATGTCCATTTGACCGTGGAGTACTGAGGAAATAAAATCGACCCATTTCATAAAGAAAACCAGATATATCAGTTGCTGCCGCCCTCGTCTCCCTAGAAGACTGAAGAATGTCTGGACAAAATGGCCTTGTTTCAGTCTGTGTATCTTGACTAGCCACAAGAATTAGGTCCCAGCCATCCTCAAGCCCATTAAAAGAACAAGTGCAGAAAGTTTAGATGTGGCTCAGATTTTCTTAAGAACACATGCAACTAAAATGTGTGTATCTCCCTATAACTGCCAAAAGAAGTCATCCCATTTTCCATAGTTTTTAGGAATAGTTCATTATTATTGATATATTATGGTTTACACTAGCGGTATTCTAAGCCATCTAAGCCTTGATCATACTTTTTATTTAAAGAAGAAGTTAAATGTGAAGATCCCCTCTGCCTGCCGGTTGTGAATATTCATTAATGCTCAACTGATAAAACCAGCATCATTCCGGCTTTATCAGTCTTCAGTATCGTATTTGAGATGCTATACCTGATTTTGACTTTGGTTAATTTTACATCCTTATTACCTACAATCTAGTCTTCGCTAGATTTACACTACCAGGTAAATAGAATAAAGCACAGAGGACTGAAATAAAGTGTCTTGTGTCTGGAAATAGTCACCTGTGTTATGGAAATTGTGAAAGCTGAAATCGAATGTTATAGCTTTCCAGCTTTTTTAATGTGATACTTATTTTAGCTTGTCTGATAGAAAACTTTGCTTGCTCACTTTCTGTGTGATACATTCAGAAGAAAGTAGTACTATTTTCTTGTGAGAGCCCAATTAGTAAAAAGCAGATAGGTTGTTCAGCTGATATTAAATTAAAAACTTAGGAGTAGAAGCCATTTGCGTCAATTTTCCATTTTGTCACTCTCTTTTTCAAATAGCTAATTTAGGATACTCCATCACACACTAGTGTTTTATGGTATGTATATTTTATGACAGCTAAATGACAAATTTGTCTGAAATGAAGCTGTTCTTTGAAGAGTTAATTATAACCTGTGTAACATATTAAAGCAAATCAATATATATTTGGAATGAGTCACTATTGAATCTTATTCCAAACAGAGCAAACCTATTCTAAAAATTAAAGCTCCATTTTTAACTCAGTTTTTGCCAAAATAATCTAATTTGAGAGTTAATTAGTAGAAAAGGAATACTTCGTTGATATATCTGTGCAGCAATCCTTTTCTAATGTAATATTATGTAACATACTTGTATGATGTTCAGCTGAAAATTTCACATCTAATGTTGTTTGACAGCAAAACAATGGGACAGACTGGTCTAATTGGTGAACACCTTGACATATGTGATATTTGGACTTTGAAAAGCATCACAAAATTTGGGGTATCTTTTCCAATCTTTCAAGCTCTTTCAAATAATTAGACAGAGATCTAAGAATTTACTCTGTGAATTGCTCAAGGACTAAAGAAAGAAAAATGCATTATATTTTTCCAGTCATCTCCAGAACTAGGATTTTTGTCTCAGGTGACTACCAGTAATTTTAGGGTACAGGTTGTCACTATAATTTCATACAATGTATAACGTGTTTCAAAGTTGACCCACCTTTTTCTAATAGTGATTACAAAGCTTAAGAAGCAGACCTCAAATACTTCATTTGTACAAAATGAAGGAAAATATTAAAATAATAAAGAAAAAAATATAGCACTAACACACAAAGATCCTGAAACAGAGAAACAAAAAAGACAAGGTTTATCATATTCATTGGTTTTATAGTTTCAAAAAAAGTCTGAAGAAAAATAAGAACATGTATAAAGCAATTCACGTTCTACTCAGGGAAGTGAGCTTTTCAGTTATATGTGGAGGCTAGCTTCACATATGATTATCTATAGGTATCTAGCAGAATCCTGTCTCATCTGATCATACCTTGGTCAGGTAGGCTCTGCAACTGTGTGTTCATTTTAAGAAAATGGGGTTTATTGCTGTAGCTGCAAAGAAGACAGAAGTAATATAAAACCAATCCATTGTTTGTACAATTATAGGCAGATTATGACCAGGATTGCAGGAGCAAATCAGTATGTCATCTGCATACAATGAACCCAAATTTATGGAGTTTCAAATTTTCATTCCTTGAAGCAATTCTTAGCTGCCGAAAAAAAAAAAAAAAAAAAATAAAAGGCTAAAGGTTCAATTACAATTGCAAAAAGAAAAGAGGATAATGGACAGCCTTGTCTGGCTCCCTCGTGTCATTTTAAAAAGGGCGAGTTTAAATTGCTAGTGTGTACAGACCTGGTCAGGATATTACACAATATTTTTAATCCAATTTTTATGAAGGTCTTTCTAAAGTGAAGAGTGTGAGGGTTTGGAGGTTTTGTTATTGTTGTGGGTGTTTGGTTTTTTGTCATTTTTGTCTGTTTGTTTTTCTCTTTGTTTTGTTCAGTTTGCTGTTTTGTTTTGGTTTTTGGTTTGTTGGGGTTGTTTTGAGAACAGCCAACAAGTATTTCCATTTTAATGAATCTGAAGAGTTTCCTAGTCAGTTGAATGGACAAGCCTATATTATCAAACTCTCACGGTGAATAAACGCAAAACCCTGAATCATCCTGAGTGAAGCACAGCGGAAAGCGTGCAGACTGATCTATGTGGAAATCAGCTGTGATGAGCTGAAGTGTCCCAGCAAGCCCCTTCTTCCCTTGAAACCTTCACTTAAGACTTACTAGAGAGTGCCTGGATGTGCGCTTTGCACACGGGAGTGTATTTCAGTACTGGTAAATAAATGTAGTCTGATGTTTAAGACCAATATCCAATGCTGCAGGTAGACAGGAAAACCAGTTCGTTGGGATTGTCGAGTTGTGTAATAACAGACTTTTTGGTTCAAATGTTCCGTTAAACTCTTCTAATAACAGTTTGGTTGTGTATGTATGAATTCCCACTGAATGTTTACTGGCAACTCATCTAAGCACGTTTCTTTCCCCACTGTTAGTCTTCAGCAGCATTTATTATTTCTTATTAAGTCTAAGGTTACACTTTGATCTGGTGAAAGTTTCAATAAAGTGCTTTTGTTTACAAACTTTATCTCCTGTTTAAAGTGACTTGGAAGATTAGAGTGTCTGACACTGCTCTTTGAAAGTGTTATTTATGATGTCTAGATCATATGTCAAAGTTTGAGGCTTTAGTTTTAATAATTGACGCAGTTTGGGATACTTCATCTTATTCTTTACACAGAACATGTGCCAGCAGTTTCTCATTTGTATTCTTACTGGTTTACTTTATGTGAAAGCTTTTCTGCAGTCATGGCGTGTTGCCGTTCGTTCACTTTTTGTCAGCTAATTCAGTTGAGGTTTTTTTACTACACATATTAGTATTCATTGATTTTTGTCATTTTAAAACTATTATTCAAAATTACTATTGTTGTACCTCTCCTTTTTTGAGGTCTGCACCACTGTTAATTGTGGTTTTTAATGATTCCCATCTTGGATTTTATAGCATATTATTACCATCACAGAATCAAGTTTCAAATTAATATTTTGGTCTGAAGGAAAGCACTCCTTTTTTCAAGAAGTGTTTGACTTGTTCATACAGTTTCTTACTTGTTACAATTGTAAAATGAAATTTTTCTGCTACTCCTACAGTGGGGAAACTACCCCAAATATCTTACTTTAGTCTTACAGTTTGTGAGACAGGTATGAGACAGAAGATTTGCTTGACCCTTAGTGGTAAAGATTTTCTATGGAGAAGAACCTATGTCCATCTCCAAGACACATGCTCTTCAGGTCTATTATCTGCAGCATCCTCACCACAGAGGGCACAGGACCATCTTCCAGATACTGCAAATGCCAGGCTGGTTTGGATGAATGAAGTGTCAAAAGAGAAGTCAAATATGTGTGTGTAACACTCGTGTGACATTTTCACTTTGGCCTCCTTTTTCTAAAAGATAGATCACAGCATATAGATCCACTTTCCATGTGCTCTTCATAGTTGGCCCAAGACAAAAACTGAAGTGCTGTAAGCTGGAGACAGCTAAAAGGCAGACCACTCTCTACTCCAGTCCACCACTTGAGGCAAATGAGCAAATGCTTCTTGATAGCCCAAAAGGAAGACCTTTCTCAATATTGTCACCCGTGTACCTATGACTGATGACACTCCCAGCTGAAGCTTGGGTCTGTGCATCACATTGACAGTCAATGGGCAGCCCTCAACAAAAGGTCAGTTCTTTGAAGTATTGCCTTTCCCTGCTAACCTCACCTTGTCTTATCCACAAAAAGCTGGATCCCACTTCTTTTCAACCATGTATTTACTTCTCAGAGGTACTGGGATATCTGGGCAATGATATCGACTGCCTCTGCAAAAGCAGACAGGCAGCTGTGTATGCTTGCTCTCGATATATCCCACATGATCGCAGAATTATAGAATAGTTTGGGTTCGAAGGGACCTTCAAAGGTCATCTAATCGAACCCCCCTGCAATGAGCAGGGACATCTGCAACTAGATCAGTTTGCTCAGAGCCCCGTCCAGCCTGGCATTGAATGTCTCCAGGGATGGGGCATCTACCACCTCTCTGGGCAACCTGTGCCGGTATCTTACCACCCTCGTTGTAAAAAAATTCTTCCTCATAGAGATTGAAAACTACATATCCCACAAGGGAGGATCTTCCAAGAGTAACACACAGAGCCAGCTCAGAGCTGCACATCTAGTCGTGCCAGGTCCTAGAAGAGAATCAGCTGCACCCGAGAGACTGGTGGAGTCAAGGGCTGTTGACGGATCAAGCAGCAGTGACGTACATGTCTTCCCTTGCTCAGTGGCCATGAGAAGTTCACCCACCAGAATCACTAGAGCTGTCTCCACATTGTACTCAAGACTGATACCTGATTATGAAGAGTGCTGGATTTTGGCAGCTGGAGTCCTAAACACTTCTTTTCCAGTATTTTTGTTTATACATTTGTTTATACATAAGAGTTTATATATCTTAAGTATTCATGTTTCCCAAACTTGTTGAGGTGAAGAGAGATGGCAGAGAGAGGTCTAAGAAGCTTTAAGAAGCCTAGCTTTCAATCATTTATCAGCTTAGCTTTAATATAAAAATCGATTATTTCAAACTTTAAATCTTCTGTTAGAATTTGTTTAAAATGGAAAGCTTCTTTCTCCCAAGAGATTTCGTTTCTTTATAGATTGTTGGATTAAAATACAATCTTCCTGTTGGAGTTCTCCCTATTTTAATGATCCTTCTGTAAGCACAAGGTTCTTTGTCCTGTAGGAGAAACAGAGAGAGAGAAAAAAAGAAAAAACGGTACTTGTCTGGTGGTCTCACATAGAGAATATTTTCCAGGAGTGTATAAAAAAAGGAAAGTAGGACAGCAGCTTTATTGTGCATAATAGTTATTGCGAATAGACAGAAATGGTGATGTATTTTTTGCCACAGCAGTGACATATACAGTAGTAATTGCACAGTATCATGGGAATTATCCAAAACTCTCATGCTAGATTTCATCATATCTCATGTATTAGCTCTCCACACAACTTATATTACAACAGCACACTGACAATGGGCAAGTAAATCTATGAATTTAAGATAAGCCATCCTGCCCATAGAGTATGAGAGAAATTGGTAAGATCATGAACATCCTTAAGTTGGTTATCACATTTTGATGTCCTAAATTCAAATTTTAAATCAACAGAAGTTCCCACAAAAAACTGTAATTAAACGCAAATAAATGCTCAAGGATTATAATTTCTTTCTGCCATGCCAAGATGCTACATATAGCTAATATAGCTGCAGATGCACTGGGTAACCAAGGTACTGATATGCTGTTTAAAAATATTAACTGACAAACACAAAAGCACTAGGAGAACAGCAGATGTTCAATTACCATAGAACAGGGTCTATACCCTACTTTTACTAACGTTAATATAATCGATTAAACCAGAGAGATCTTACTGATAAATAGCTGTTGTTGGGGTAGAATATTAACTGAAGAAAAAATTATATGAAGGCTTAAGGTTAGGACTTGATTGAAGATTTTAGACTACTGAATCTATTTAGTGATTAGATGGGGACTAAAGGGAACATGTTATCTCAGAATGAATATGAGTTATTTGTTGGGACAAAGAGCCAAAGTCCCGGGTGTCATGCTTTCATCTACTTAGAGCAAATGGAGGAAACTTGGCTTCTCAGCAGTGGTCAGTAATCAAATGTGAAAATTCAGTCAAGTTACTATTTTCTCAATTACAAAGCTTTCTAATGTATTGTTTTAAAGTAATTGAAAATAAGCATGGGTGGGAATAACATTTTCATTTAAAAAACATTTCTGCATCACGAATGTCTAAACAAAATACACCAAATAGCTCCATTTTGAATGGTCTAACTCTGTCTATCATAAGTGCTGATGTAAATTACACAAGGGTTCAGAGCTACATCATTTTCCCTACTGTATTTTTCTGTTTTCATTCCAAGTGCAATTTCACACAGGAAGGGTGAAGAGAACCACCAGGAGGGGCCAAGTTTGCACAGGATGAGGTTTTCTTCACACTGACTTTTCACTCAGAGTAAATATCTATAGAAAGACTTTTAGAATTTGCTATGTAAGGAGAGAATTTCTTAATTCAAGATGTAATTCTGCTCAGTCATTTGCAGATGTATACTTACAAACATTTACACATGGAAACTTTGTAGCGGCTTTCAGTCAGTCTTATTCTGTTCGCTGTTGCAATGCAACAACAACAGCAACAAAAAAGACACAAAGTGATACCACAAGCTGTATCTAAAAATGATACAAAAGCAAAAGACACTCCAGCTTTACCTCTCTAGAATGTGTGCATGATGGCACCATCTACAGAAAAAGGAGACACTTTCTTCAGTTGAACACTATTAACACTTTCCTAAATCACCATATTTCTCCATTAAATTCGTGTTCCAGGGTTCATGAGATTTGATACTTGTCTCTTCCTTCCAATAACACTTTAAAATAACACAGAATTCATGCAAAAGCTAATTCTGAATTTGTATCTAGGACTCAAAACGCATGAATCTGTATATGTCTTAGAGCACAATTCTGAAGGATCAAAAGCACTTCGATTTTGTGGATATTTATAAACAAATAATGAAATGAACTTGTCATCCAGCCCAAGTTTCTTGAGATTAGTCTCTCCAGTGAAATAATTAAGAATCTGATCCTTCACACTGATCCCTTTACATCCTGTTGATAAAAGAGGAGATATAAAGTGGAATTTTTGCTACTAAAGCATCCCTCCTACTGTTAAGCTATGCAAGCACCAGTGCCATGGTAAAGCATCAGGCACAGCTTTGCTTTGAACAACTTTTGGACAAGGAAGGCATCCAAGATCCTTCATGGACAATCCTTGTGGAGAACAGATTAAGGATACTAAGAAAAGACTGTTTGTAGTATTTCCGCCCGAAATCTGTGAAGCATCAGATGGTGCTATGCAAACTAAGCCAAAATTCCAGACACAATCATGGAAGTAGGTTAAGATCTGCCATCTGATTTTTTTCTCAAGGACCTATAATTTGAACTGAAAGTTTCCAGAGCTTAGCTGTGCTGAAGAAACAGTCACAAGCTGACTGCACTTGATCATTTGAACTGGGTGCACCCAAGAAGAGGATGCATTTTGTAAATTCAGCTACTTCAGGGAAAAAAAAAAAAATACAACCATGATACTTGTGTATGAAGACAATCTTAGGCCAAAAAAAGAAATTAGAGAATCAAGCACAGCATGACTTCTGTTTGCATAGAAAAGAGCTCTCCAGAAAGATATGCAGAGGGTTTAGAATTCTTTTTAATCATTTTTTAAAAATCTATTTTTTAAGAAAGTAAGAAACATCTCCATGATCTGGACACATACACTAAAATGGAATTTCGAAACTATTTTTTAAACTTCCATCTTTTGGATATGGGGGTATGTGACTATTACAGATCTTCAGCAATCACACAGCTAAATCATTCAGTTAAACTTGTGATTAAAGAAAAACAAGCTGTAAGTGAAGTAGACAGAACTGCTAATACCAGGCAGCTGGGACAGAAAGTAGCATAATAGATTGATCAATGTAACGACTGACTAAAACTCCGTTCTAAAATAAGCTGCAGGACAAATAGGGGTAAAAATCCTTCCTGACTACACAGTCATTTCTTTATGATCAATTCCTACATCTACATTGCATAGTGTTACACACACTGGTTGAGATTAAAATCTTGAAGCTCTGTTTTTTGGATCTGTCTCAACTGGCAGCTTATTCAAGGATATTAATCAGGTCTGATTCATAATTCTCAAAATGTCGTAAAGAGGGCTCACATTAAAAAAAAAAATCATGTATATCACGCAAACATCTTTCTGGGGATGACTCAGTCAGATGTAGGTTGTGCCACAACTCTGTTGCGGTGTGTACTGCTGTTTGAGTCACTGATTGTAACCAGATTTCTTTGAACCTGATTTTCCCTGGAAATCCTACAGCGTTTTTTTTTTCCTTTCTTTCCCTCCTCAGAAGACCAAAAAGACACAAATGAACAGATCTTCCATAAATTACTGTCACCCTAGCTGTACCCTCAACACACCACAGTAATGAAAAGCATTAATTATATCTGGATACTGTTGTTTTAAAATTAGACATTGGTTACAAGCAACAACAACAAAAACATAGAATCATGAGTCTGGGACAGATCATTTTTGTTTTCGTCAAGCATGAATCAGTCACCAAAGGATTGCAATGTTCTTCAGGACAAAAAGACTTTTTCTCATGGTATTTCATCTTCTGGACAAGATACTCTCTGAAGGGGATGCAACAAATGTGGGGGAAAAGGTCAGTGTGGAAAAGCCATCCATGCTGAAGGTTTTCTAGAGTCCTGTGGGTTTGGTTACATACATAAACCCAGTTGTCAGGCTGAATAGGGAAGGTAGGCGAGTTACATTGAGTCAGGTCAGTTGGAACCTAAGAACATTAAGAAATAGAGCTGTAAATTGTAGAGCCTGACCTGGACAGCTGGAATATTCTACAAAGTAGAGCATTATTTAAAGACCTTTTCTGAAGGTTACAAACAACCCTCTGGCTTAAGTCCTGAACAGAGCTAATTAAAAAGTGCTTCTCCAATCAGAATTTATTTGCCCTTTAGTGGCAATTCAAATAGTAAAAATTTTCTTCCAAAATTCAAAACATGCTGATATGGAAATACTCCTATGTTGCCTATATATATATGTGTGTGTGTATATACATATATGTATGTGTATATATATATGTGTGTGTGTAATTCAGACATTGTCTGCTTTCATTCTCTTCTGTTGGTCCACTTTGCCAAGAGCTTTCACTTGCAGAAAGTCATTATGACCTTTCCTCTGGGACAATGCAAAGGCAACATGCTGGAAAGCATCACACGGTGAATGTTTTGGCTTCAGCCTATCAGTGAGAAATACTGAGTATTTGGGAAGCCAGTCCCAGAAAGAGGATGGAGACAAGAAAAAATAGCCCCACAACTCTCACAAAGTCTTATTTCCAAATCAAAATGTTTTGTTCTTCAGACAAAACTGTATATAAACTCTGTCATGTCTTTAAAGCCTATACATTTTTTAAAATCTCCTTTAAATGAATCTGAAAGGGAAAAAAAAAAATCTTTAGCAAAACTAACCATATCTGATGAAAATAACTATACAGTTATCAACAAGTCTTTTCAGCTTTAAATAGTCACAATTTAGGCTACAGTAAATATGGTTAGTGCAAGTATACATATTTGTAGAAAAAGTAATAGGTGTTCAACTAAGACTGATAGAGAAAGCTTCATGTACTTAGGAAAAAATCCAGAAATCATAAAGGATATTTCGGAGTTGCCTTATATGAAAAAGTCACAGACATAATTTTATATTGTTTCATTTTTCAGAACAAAGTAATTTACTTCATAAAACATAAAATCCATCTTTTACCTGCCTATTATATAGTGTCATGAAAGGTAAGAAATAAATGTTTTATCACTGTCAACTTGAATATGCAGCTCACACCTTTCTTGCTCCATCTTAAGAATAGTCAAGGAGGTAAAAAAAAAAAATTTAAATTAAAAATATGCGAAAAGTTGACTAACATGCTCTGTACTAAAAAGGTTAAAAGACATGTTTTGGGATCTTCTGGGTACATGTACCCTAAAGTTTTATTATATAATTCTAAAGAATATTTTAAATTTTCTTTTACACGCTACAGCTTGTAAGTCATCCAAGTCCTACTTATTTAAAAATGCTAAGACAATCTTCTTTTAAGTATTTTCTAAATGGATGTAAAATCTGTGAGGTTTTTTAGTTCTAATTACAAGTATTTGTCAATCTATTTCAATTTCACAATTCTACTTGAGTTGCTTAAAAAATAACCTTGTGTTTCTCCAATTTGGGTAAGTCAAACATACAGTCCACAAATTATTTTGATTTTTTTTTTTTAACTAGCACATTAAATCACCTTAATGAGATATGTTGGATCTACCCAGGGTCTTACATCTACCCAGTATCACCAGATTCAAGACTATTTTTTCTCCATTTTCTCCATTACTTCATACTGTTGTTGTCAAAGAAGACCAGAATCGTTTTCTATCATGAAAATATAGAAACAGTAGAGACCTCAAAACAAGTCCTTATGAACTTGGAATAAGACTGTGATGCTGTGATGCTCTGACTTGGGTTGCATTGCTCTTGGGAGAGTCATCTGAAACTTTTATTCTGTTTTTTCCAGTTGAACAATGGAAAGAAAACACATATATTGCTACGCCATTACAACAGCAAATTCCATACATCCCTCTTAATATATTACATTACTCTATGTTATTATTGTAGTCGATATTGTTATTACTAGCACTATTTTTTTTTTAAAGTGTACCTATTTTTCTGCAGATGAGTGTAGCGACCAAGCGGTCAAAAACATTGAGAGTATTGCCATTACTACTGGTGGGAAATACTTCTGAAGGAATAATTTTCAAAGGACAGTTCAAAAGTGTCCAAAGTAAGATGCTTTGGAAATTTATATGGGGTTTTGCCAAACTTTTGTTTCAGAGAAAAACAAAGACAAAAGTTCCAGCAATGAAGAAAAATGTACTGCTTGGATATCTTCCAAATGAACCATTTTGGATTTTTTTGCATGTTGCAAGCTTGTGTTTTTCAATATAAAAGTATCAAAAGGAAAAATTGTAATAAAAGGATGTGATTTTGCCAAAGTGACTTGCTTTGATTGATCAGCAATATTTTAATGTGAGCGGAAAATGGGATCTGAAATTTTTTCACTGCAGAGAAATTTAAAGCTTGCATCTTTTACATTTTCTTTCCTTCAGGCAGGCAGCAGAACAGCAAAATTCAGGTTAAATGTGTGCCACTGAAAGTCTTCCTGCACAAGGTGGTCTTCCTTTGTCTGCAAGCTTCAACACCAAAATCTTCTGTAAAACAACCCGAAGTGGCCCTTGTGATCTTCAATAAATGGCCAAACAGGCACATGTGTAGCCTACAAAAACTTCAGTAGATGCTGTTTCCCAGGGATCCAATTGCAGACCGTAACACATTCTGGGAAAGGTCCTGCACAGGTAAAACACCTCAACAAGATACATGAAGTCTTTCATCCAGTAGCATTGCTAATGGCACAGAGACTTTCTCAAATGATTTTGATATACATGTAAATCAGAAAAACATTTATATACTTCAGTGAAGGAGCATTCTGGGTACAAATTCAAAAGCTTATTTTCCTCCATTGCATAAAAAGAAACTTGCAACTCTATATCCAAATCACTAGGGAAAAAAAAAATTTAAATAATTTTAAAAATTAGGAATAACTCCTGCACAGATTTTTTGCTAGCATCAGTACTTTAGTCTAAGGACATTTTCTGTCTCATGCTGGCTGCTTGCTGCTTCATAACATTTGACAAATTCTTGGTTCCTAAAAGTAACCATAAATACTTTGTGGATTGCTTCATTTAGCACGGAGTTTTCAGGACCTGACCCTGATATTCAATGTGGTTCTGTCTTCCCTTTGTAGTTTCTCTTTATTTTTATTCATTTCCAGTTCTGATAACTTTTTTGGTCTCCATCCTCCTCTCAACCACAGGAGAGAATCACCATCTGCAAAATGGAATTTCCCCAGGCATGAGAATTTCTTTTGGAGGGGGTTCTGTTTTGGGAGTGCTAAGGCATACAGGAGCAGCACTTATAAATCCAGTATTTAGGAAAAAAAAAAAAACCACAACCCACACACACACAAAAAAACCCAAACAAACAAACAAACCCAACAAAAACAACAAAAAAGTGAAGACAGTAGAGAAACTAGGGATTTTGTGCAAGTGGTGCACAACTGTTGTGAATTCCTATCAAAGCAGTAAAAGGGGATTGCCAAAGCAGCTATTATATAATCTCTCTCCAGAACTACAACATCATATGTTTTTAATAATAGCCATTCAAGAGACCAGAAATTACATGCATTTTAAAAACAGAGAGAATAGGCACAAGAAGGAATTTTGCTAGGTAATAACCTAGTAAAAATCACATAGTGAGAATACAGTCAAAGCAGAAAGCTCCAAACATCAGCCTTCAGAGAGATAAGATATCAGAACCATGTTTGGAATATTTTGCTGGATAAATTCTATTAAAAATGAGATACTATACCGTAAATATAAGATCATGTGTTCAGTCGTTGTGTCGGTGCTCAGGGCTTCTGGTTCATTCCCCAAAGTACAATATCCCAGATATTATACCAAAGCTGTACAGTACAGGTTTCCATCACTCAGCAACCTTTAAACTGGAGCATGTAAATGAAATATTTTACACTGCAAAACTAACCTTAAGACTAGTGTAACATAATCCTGATTCACTGCTGTCTGCAGTACTGTTAAATGTAGAAATCTTAACCTGCACTAATGAAAAATATCATGCCTGATTTTACTAAGCACCTAGACAGGCACTTATATAATTCCATGTTTCTAGTAAGATTAGCAAAGCAACATCCAAGTCAAAATGAAAACAATCAGAAAGCTCAGGTTGCATTAAAGATTTGCTTATGAATACCTCTGATTTTGCTTTGATTGTATGCATGAAGTCCACTTTCCAAGAATTCTATCATAATTGCCTCTATAATATTTGTTTTGCATGCAACTAGGGAAATAAGGGTAAACAATCTATTTTCTCTATTATCTTTTAGCTGGTAGTCATGGTAATACCTAAAACATATATTGTTTTTGTAGGCTTCCTGACTTTTTGCGTTTGGCAATGGCAAAATAACAAAAACTATTTCAGAGGACATTAATTCCTAAGCAGTGCAAGCAGATCTAATTCAGCTACACAGGCAATATATTTGCCAGGAAGTACCATGGGAATCCTTGGAAATGCTCCTAGGATCTCTTACTCATTCCTGGGACAGCCCTGGTTAATGTTTCCTTCCTGTGAAATCAAAAACAGTTCAAGGGGAAAGTAAAACCTCTTGGAGTTCTACTTTTAATGTGATATAGTCTATCCTCTCACAAAACAAGAAATTAGCCCTGAAGAATGATTGCTTTATTTACATCAGGTGCACAATTAGGTACCTGAAATTTGGCACTGATTGGACATGAAAAGACAAAAAGGCTGGTGAGAAAAAGGAGCTATATGACCTGCGTAGGCATGCAATTCATGCTACTTTAAAATAGCAGGCAGGAGAATGTTTGGATGTGATTTCTGGCTTTTTCTTTTACTGCACATAACCTATCAACTGTGCAAGTCAATATATGGTTACCTGCACCCTATCCATGATTCTTTATGAAAATCCATGTTGGACTAGCTAATATACAAACAGAAGGAAAAGAAAACCTTTTCTAAGCAAAACTGTGTCTACTGTTTCACCATTTTTTCCCACGAGATATTTGTGAGACTATTCCTTCATTTCCTTTTTCAGTGTACTAGTTTCACTGTGTGTGCCCAGCAGTCTACTTCTGCACCTCAATAGTGTTTCTAACCCTGTATGCAAGATACATAAACTTTATAAAAAAACGTGGACAATGTGAAATCAGTTTCAAAAAGCTATGTGGTGCTAGAGAAATTGTGCCCCAAAACTCACTAAGGGTCATCCCAGTGTAATCAGCACTATACACTACTTATATCCTCCATGTATTTGTGATATTTGTGAGCAACAGGGTCACTCATATTTTTGAACTCTGTTGCAAGTCATATCAAGAAAATTTCAGTGTTTCAGCTATAAACATGATTAAACTACAACTAACACATAGTAGGAGTATGCCAACATATTTTCATGTAAACTTGTTCTTCTGCTGTTCTGCATTTGGAACAGTGGCAAGTACAAACATGTTTTATGTTTCAAGCCCCTCAAAGTAGTTGTGTTGCCACATAGCTTGAGCAGACAGATCACAGCAAGGGGGTAATGCAGGTGAAAGCCCTCTGATCCTGCAGCTCTTGGCCTCAGTAAGGGCAAAATCAGGCTTGTCAAAGTCACATGCCTCCTTTATTCCTCTTGAGTATACATCCATTCCCTTTCTGCTTTTCCAGCAGGCTGCGGCCTAACCCTGGCTAGCCGTCCCCTTCCTTCCTCTCTAATTTCCTGAGGTGTCCACTTCTTTTCTCATTTCTAAGCTGTCTTTATTATTATACATACCATTAGGTAAGCCCAAAATGGTCACGGGAGGCCTAGATAAGATTTTTATGACCCATCTCCTTGTATCTGGATTGTGTCACCTTGTGCGAAGAATGTCCTTAGTGTCTTGTCATAGTGCAGGGTTACCAGGTACTCATCCTTGTATGCCCCCAGCCAGTTTGGTGTAACGAAACACATCCCCCAGAGTCAGTAGAGTGCTCTGGGGACCACTTCTGGTCTGTTTGTCCTCTGTCAGCTGACCAAGTACATTGTCTTTCCAGCTCCTCATGACAGGGTTTCTGCTAGAAGCCTCTAAGTCCTTAAATCTCCTGCTAACCAAAAAACAAACCCATACAGAAAATTCACAGCTTTATTTTATCCACCTCCTTCGTCTTTCTTCCTCCTTCCATGCAAACCAAGCCTATGAAGCCTTGCATTAAGAGCAAGGAACAAACTAAGTCCATTTAGAAACCGTATAGTTCAAGTGTATTACACAAATGACCAGCCCCCACCTTCGTTCTGAAGGAAATCAATACAGCAATAGAAACACTGACTTCAGGAAGAGAAAAGGAAAAAAAAAAAAAAAACCACAAGCAAAAAACAAACAAAAAGCCACACACTAAAATAAAATAAAATAAAATAAATACTGACATCCACATTTTGTAGTAATTTTGAAGAAATCAATGGTTCACACTAACAAATGCAACATGCAGATTTTGTTAATAGCTTAGAGACAAGCCTGCCATTTTTGGCAAATAAAATAATATCTCTCCAAATTTTATTTCCTTCCAACCATAAGAAACTGTGCCAGTACTGAACAACCTCTAAAAGCTCTTTGAGTTGGAGTGCAGGGCTCACAGAGAAAGAAAAGCACCCTGATACCTGCCATTTTCTCTGTGTATGGTAAAAAAGTTCACTCCATTTGAACTCTGATCACCAGCAGACCTGCATCATTTTGCCCCATATGTTTTATTGAAATAAACTAAAATGCACTCTACCTTATAGCTAGCTATCTCAAAAAGAAGTATTTATCTTGTACATCCCTCTGTTGAGTTATTTTCTCCATTCATTTGCTGAATTCTGGAAAGCTGCTGCTTTGCGTTTTATTTTTTATTGATTCTACCAGTTATTGGGAGGCTGGACAGGAAAGGAAATAAATCAGTGGAAAAAAGTTGCAAGCATCCCTGCAGCGGAGCTCCCCTGTAGTCTGCTCAAGACAAGGCATCTGCCTTTAAAGTCATTGAAAACTCCCTGTTACCTAAAAAAAAGTTAAAATGGCTAAGGAGACTTGAGAATCAAAAACGCAGCACCACAAGCATTGGCTAGTGCTGGAATGTGAAGCACAGATGGTTTAATATATCACAATAAATCTCTTACCAGCCTTTGCAACATAGTACTTCAGATTAAAAAAAGTTTAAGTTACAATCTGTGAACAAAATGTTGTCCTCAGAGGCAGAGAGGAAACACTTTTGACTTTACTGAGAGTTGCAGCTTCATTTTAGAAAACATTTAATTAATATTTGTTTTTAAAGGAGCTGATCGAAAGTTTCTTCTTATCTTAATTCATAATTATGAAATTCCACCCAAAAGACTACATAATGACTCAACAGTAACATCCCCAACCTAGCTAAAAAAATGCCATTCAGCATTTATCCTCCTCACTCAGGACACCTGGAACAGCAGCTTGTGATCCACCTGCTTCACAGACATTAGAGAGTGCAGGACAATTATCAGAGCAAAGTAAGAATGTCATTTAAGCTACAAAGTGCTCACGTTACATAAAGCTGACACATCAGAATAACTGCTTTGAGCAACTGGATTTGCATAAATGAAAGAGCTACAGACCATGACTGTCACAAAGATGTCACATCAATTGGACTGTGCTTCCTTCTTCATTAGGTTTGTGTGGGGGCAGTCCAGGAAAGAGGGAAGAATGAGGGGAAGAGAGAAGGGTTAGCTATTTTGGATGACATAGTACAGCTGCAGTTTCCATTTTTGACAAGTCAAGGACTGTATTTTTAGAATTAAGAACTCAAAGGGCATTGGGTACAAGCCGGTAGTTTTTTGATCTAAGGAACATTAACATTCATTTCTAATTCATATAAGTTGGCATGCATCTTCAGTTGCATCTGCAATGTTTATTCCATCATTTGCTTCGTTTCACATGAGTTCTTTCATTTAAACAATATTCTTGTATAGTAGGGGCGATGGCCCCTGAGCTCTCTCCAGTGGCATCAGCAGCATCCTATGTCTCCCTTGGAGAAGTTAACAGCGGGCAAAGAGTTCGTACCACGTAATTTATCATACTCATGAATGCAGTTCATGAACATAATGCAGTTTTTACAAGTTTGTTTTCTATATGAAGCTGTCCAATAAATGTTTTGTGCAAACCAATTTCAGCCTACAAATTGCTCATAAACTGCTCACTGTGAGTACTACTCACAGTATATGCTACTTGTAATTCAGTAATCAGCCTTTGGGATGGGTCAGGATGATCGCATGGCTTGGTGGACTTCCCTGAGCGCCAAACTAATCCAACCAAACCCCAAGCAGAGTAGAAAATGGGAGGTTGACCAGGTAATAAAGCAGGACACAGTAGATGTAACACCAAAAGGTACTGGTGAAGCTATGAAGGATCAGGAAAGATAGACTCGTAAATGTTAAAAACAAGTGTCATCTTGCATGTTAGCAGTACAAGAAAATAAACAGCATTTCCAAGCGAGGAGCTGTAAGCAAGTTTAGTCTCCCTATTCTTTATTTAGGAGGATGGCCCAGGCCAAGAGGAAATTGGCCTTGATCTGGCCAAAATTACCAGGTTTACCATGATAAATAAAGTCATTTCGTTTCATCAACTTTTTAAAAGTTGCATTTTTCACTACTAGACACATAACAAGACTTTGCCCTTCCTAGATTATTTATTTCAACCAACAGCTCACAACAACCATGTACAAAAGTAGAAAGGCTTGTGGAAGGATATGAACACTGATTTTTTAACACTTCTTAACAAAAAAGAAAAAAATCTAAAAATATTATTTGAGCGATGAGATGTGTTGGTACTGTTCCTTACTTCAGATTCCATGTTCTAGAAAATTTAGAAATACCAAGCATGGAATATTGTCTCCCACCCTCCAGATAGTTGCCTTAGAATTGAGGGAGAAAATAAAAATGTTATTTCTCCATACTACATGTAAGTTTAATCACAGTGCATTTTTCTTCCATTTGCCTCAAGGCAAAACAGAAATTTTAGAGAGGGCTGAACAGTTGCCGATAGATCATAGAGGTAGGCAGAGAGGCAGGAAAAGTGCATAAACCTATTATTGGCAAAGCAGAATAAGCAAAGGGGGACTCAGTAGGAGAATTAGCAGAAATGTAGGTCAGAGCTAAGACCTTTGTGTCCTGGAGGCTAGAAGAGAAAGTCTGAAACTACAGCAAAGTCACACAGAGGAAGTGTTTTTCAAGGCATGATTGTGCACATCACCGTTGGTGCTGAAGAAACTTCAGAGAATTTACTGTGCAATAATAACTGTAATTTCTGTAGTGGGTAGCACATGAGTTAAATTCTAAAACACTCCAGCACTTTCGGTTCCACACAGAAAATTGTATTAAACAAGGTCCAGAGGTTTTTTTCTTCCAGTCCTGCAACCACTATTGGAAGAAAAGAGAAACTCCAAAAGCTCTGGGTGTCTGATTCTTTTCAGATGAGTGGGGGCTTTTTGAGATCAGATGTGCTTACATTTTGCCAAGGCTTCAACAGCTGGCCACGTTGCTTGCTCCTTCAAACACAGTGGTGGCCCAGAGCTTCCCAGGGTAGGGGGTGCCCCCATTTGCAATGCAAACTTCTAAACCAGAATCTGCCTGGACTTGGATCTTTTGAACATGTGACATCCTGCCAATCATGGACAGTTATCTGCAAATATTAGGGAGAGGAACTATGTGTTGAAGAATAAAAATAAACCATAGGAATATTTTTATCTGATGGGGCAAGGTTTGAATGTATTCATAACAGTTTTTCAGTCATCAGTGATGAAGAGGAAAAAGTCAGCTCCAGAAGAAAATTATGATGAAAAAGCTCAATGGTCTGAAAAGCCAAAGTTGAGCACTGAAGGAAGTGTGAAGTAGAGGTAATACCAATCATTGATCTTCCATCAGTTAGTAGCAATAGCATTGAGAAGCCAAATATTCATCACCTCCCACCATACAAGTGAACTGTAATTTTGCAGCTTGGAAAAATGTCATCTTTCAATTGTATCTTGCCTTTCAGTAGGTAGTAAAATATTGCCATCATCTGTGGGCACATACCATAAGGCTTTTGGAGCTTATCTTTGCACAGATAATTTCAATCTCTAGCATCCAGAGAAATTAAATGAGGTCACATGTAAAATACAAGTGTTATGTGAAAACCAGCAACACATCACATCAACGCCAGGAAAGCATCATGCTAACAGTAATAAAACTGTTTGTCCAATATTGTTAGTTACATACATTTTCAACTCCTGCAGACGGTAGTTATTGTTCAGAGACTTCTGGCATAATAATGCATTGTGCACGCAACTGTTAGGAAGCATAAAACAGGGATGAGACAAATGATCTTTCCAACTTTCACTCACTGGATTCTTCTCAGCACTTGGTTTCCATAGTCTATCCATTTCATCTGGTCACTTGGGATGTCAGCAAGTAGTGATGATACAAGTATACAGTCAGGTGCTGCTATTTACCAAGCACCATGCTACACCTATTGCTTGAATAAATCTGAACAGCATCTTAAAGCAAAGAAGACACTGCTGCAGTAACATTGACAGAAGACCTAGCTATTAAGCTGTCTACAGAGTCTAGTATCAGTGAAATGTTTGACAGCCGCAGGGACAAATATGTATTAGCAACATTGCTTAATCCATGTTTCAAGGGCAGAATTGAAACCATGCCTTCACCCTATGCAGGCACAGATTGCTGGAAGGATACTGTCATAAATAACAGTGCTGGAGGCCATACCATTATGTACCTCCTCTTCTCCCTCATCCCTCCACTTAGCTCCCCTAGGCCAAGTATATCTCATAAAGCAGAAGATGCACAAGCTCCTGGAACATCACAGAGTGCAAAAGAAGTAATCACAGCATACCTATAGTTCCTGGGTCTTCCTTTATCAGCTCAGAGTGGGGCAGTACCTCCCAGGAAAAACTCAATTTGTCCATATCATGGGAAGAATATGTCCATTATGAAAGGTCTATAGGTGTCGTGGGAGACCTTTTCATATGCTGGGAAGTGAGAAGTTGACTTTCGAAAAGATATGCTCTAGTTCAGACAGGAATTAATTCAGCAGAGCCTATGGCCTGTGTTAAGCAGGAGGTCAGATTTGATGATCGCAATGGTCCCTTCTGGCTTTGTAATCTATAAAGTCTAACTACTTTAAGGGGAAAGGAAAAAAAAAAAAGACAAAGAAAGAAACCAGTACTGGAATTTTTAAACCTCAAAATTCCCCACCATCCAATATGTGCTTAGATTTCTTTTTCAGGTATGTTTCTGGCACTGAGACACATGGAAGAAGTGGGCTTAATAAACCGCAATATAGAGCACCTCTTTCTTAAGGGAGTAATTTGAAAAGCTTAGCAAGTTATACATGCAACATGCAGGTGACCCTCTAAATTAGCCTAATGGAGGAGACTGCAGTAGAATCTATCAATCAAAATTCTTAAAGGAAGGTGAAGAGGCATATTACCAAGTGTTGTGCTTATATTCCTATTCCCTTTTTCCTCACTTCCCAAATATTATATAAAAGATATTCTCTGCTCTCCGCTTGAATAATTTGGCAGAAGATAAGAATTGTGCAAATCTCTGTTCTGTGAGAGCTTTTCCTGGAGCTTTGATTCACCTGGGTTCATAAATCTCTGGGTTTTGCTTTGAGGTTTAAGGACATGTGAGGTACAAAACTGCAAACTGATCTCATGTTAATAGTGTGCAAAAATTACAAAGCCATGAATGGATTTACATTTGCAACTTGGGAACAATGGACTGATTTTCCTATTTGTGACAAAAATCTACAGCCAGGCACATTTTACTGTACATCTGTAGCACATGGGCACACAGATACATATGCAGCTGATTTACTTGCTGGAAATTTGTGAGTGAATCCAAAGAGTGAAAGCTCATAGAAAGTAAACAATTTGGAGAGTATTCTTTCCCAAAGCATCCTTCATCTTAGGTTTCTGGATTATTTCACTTTTATTTTCTCTCGTAGTACTGAATGCTAAATCAAATAAAATCCACACCATGTAAAACAAGAAATCAGTCAAACTATTGAGACTGTAAGGTTTGTGTTTATGCCAGAACATTTAAACAGAAAATACAAATCCCAGATTTGAACATACACATTCAGGTAAATTCAGCAGGTATGGTAAAATTGGGTAACCTCTTTTTTCTCTGCACTGATTTCATAAAACAGGATACTCTTTTCAAGAATAAGTCAGAAAAGAACAGTTGTACCAATATCAAACTAAGTATTATGTTTACATATTTTCACTAAAAGCAAACTAAGCAAACTGTAATACAAAAATGGTAAATTTATCTTCATTTGAAAGGGAATATTTTTGTAAGGATAATTATGGTGGCTAAAAGGGAGTATTTTGCTTTGATAAAAACAATTTGGTAGGAGGTGGAGGGGATAAGACGTTTAGTTCACATTTTCCATTCCAATTTCACCTGTGAAACAAAAACAGAGGGGTCTATCTCACTTTTAATAACTATGTGGCTTGTGAGAAGTCACCCATACAAACTTCCATCAGAATTCCTACCCAGGCACACATTGCAAAGACAAGTATGTGTCTCTTCTCTAATTATTGTTACCATTTGTTCTGGGTGACAAAGAGGGAAGCCAGGCTTAAGCTTCATTGCCTTAAGTGTTAATCTTCCTCCTGATGTTGGGCCCCAACAAGTCTTATTAATATGCCTCAAATGGGCAACATTCAAGTTGCTCCAAGAAACTACAAAACGGTAACAGTTATAGACACAAAGTTGAGGAAACTTCCACATCTAGAAAAGAAACGATTTTCAAAGAGACTTGGGAGTAGAAGGATGCAGACAATTTTGAAAATCCCACTCTTAAAGACTTCTGTCTCCATGAAGTACATATAGGTTAGGCACATACAGCAAGATCCACAGTAAGGCTATGTATTTTTCAGGTTCTTGAGCCAGGCAAAAGGTTCCACTGAACTGTGCAGAGGCTCCTTCACCTCCTACCATCCTTAAAAGACATCCCATAAAGAAGTTCAATTTTTTTCTGGCTGTTCAGATAGGTAGCTCCTCCTCTCCTGGGCAGAAGTGCCAAAAAAAGGCTAATCCTTCCCTTTAGACTTTGCAGCTTGGAGGTGTGTAGCCTGTTATCAAAATTCAATACCCCTGTGGCTCCCTGTACCACATGCTTTGCAAAGATCACATTACATCTGTCACTTCAAGGTGCAAGGACTCACTTATGCTACCTGGTGCTAAGTGCAGGGGAAAAAGGCACTTTGTAAGTAAAGATGGGACTGACCAACCAGAAAGCAGCAAATCCCCTTGACCCAAACCTCTGCAGAAGGGAAGAGGAAGAGTGAACAGTTTTTTCCTGCAATTACAGCCCCGTTTCCCACCTCCCAGCCATACGTACACTCTCAGCACTCTAATCTCAAGGGTACATGCACACAAACTCACAAATACACTTTTAAGTCTCCTCTAAACAGATCTGGGGTACGTCTGCTCTGTCACACTCAAAGCAAGTTAGTCAAGAAGAAACTACTTTGAGACTCCTGCTACAGCTAGATAGTTTTATGTACAGGTACTAGATAGCTTTAAGAATGCCCATCAGCAGAAACTTTGAACTTCAGGGCGGGGAGTATGTGTTTCAGAAACATATATGCCTGGGAAACTTTAATGCTTCCAGGTTTTGTCAAGAAAGCTGCCACAATTCTGGGTCCTAAGTCTAGAGCCTTGCCTTCACTAGCAACACTGAGAATCCTAATGCAAAGGCAATGATCTTTCCTGTTGTCATTTTAAATACTGCATTATTTATTCCCACTTGGAATAGACCTAGTAAACACAGTATTTAAAAATTATTTTGTCTTCCTATATGGGAGCTCCCAATGGTTTTGGACTTGTGAAGCAACAGAGAAATATCTGCCAAAAAACCTCCCTCAAACCAGGAAGCATTAGGAAAAAGTCTCAGGAAAGCCTAATCCCACAATATTTGTAATTTGCGTCAGCTTGGCTGAGTCTCCAAGACCCTGGATGCTTGTGTGCATTGGAATCACTGATCTTTTTAAAAATGTGGTCCTTCCTCAGAAGCATTTGAAACACTCTCATCTTGCTGCTCATTCGAGCTCAGGTAAAATCAGATAAGCTTGATGTCCCCACTTCCACTGGAGGTATGCCTACAGCACAGATAGGCTGGCATGGGTGCTGGCAGGTCTCTTGGCATGGACTTCAGATCAGGCTGTGGGATCCCATCAGGTATCTCAGGTATGTGCTCAGATCACTGGTCCCTACTGAAGCCTGTACCAGTGTGCGTTCATGCCTGTTGCTAAAACCCAGTTAATTCCATAGTTTCCTGTCCAAGTAACTCAATAAATGTAGATCACTAGCAGTAAACCAGGTTTGGGGGTTTTTTTAATGAAAAGCAAGGAAAGCTGGGTCTTGAAAAACCATGCTCTACTATTCACCAGCTAGCTTTGCTTTCCAAGCATGGCAAAGTTGTGGCAAAAATAAATATATATATAAATAACTGCAGCAATCAGCAAGAGGGAAGCAAGCAGAGGAGAAGGCTTTGCCCAGCAGCAGGCTGAGAGGAGCTGATAATGAATGACTGATGATGATTACATGCAATTTTTTCCTTCCTGCAAAATAATAGATACCGGCCAAGTCAGACCCACAGTGCCAGAGCACCACAGAGCCAGGCTGGAAAACTGGCTTGTCAGCTGCCCTCTGCTTCCTCAGCAGGTGATGCACCCAACTTCAGGTGGTGGTGAGCTGCCCCAGACACCCAACAGGGTGCATGCAGCTGCTCCTGGGCCACCTCCACAGGCAGCATGGCCCCTGGGCAGGAGCAGTCAAGGGAAAGGAATGGCAGAGCAACTAATTTAGAAGAGGAAAGGAAGAAGGAGAAACCCACTTAACAAAAGTGCTTATGATTAATGGCTCAGAGTTGAGAGGAAAGTTTACATATGCACTTGGAGAGGAGGAAAGGATGTTCACAAGCTTCCTCCATGACAAATGCAGGCAAGAAATGGGAGGAAAGAACTATTAATCAGAGGTACAAACAGATTTTTTTTTTTTTCCACCCAGGAGAAGCTGATCCAGGTAAATGGCTCGGAGTGGCTGTTTCCAGCTTGCCCTTTACAGAGGGCTGCTCAGCAGGCCCCACTGCTCTCTGCCATGAGCCAGCACCCTTTGAGCCCAGCTCTTTCATCTCCTCGCACAAAGTGGAAAAAAACCCTAAAGACAGCATATGAGTAAAATCCTTCATCTTCGTGTTTCAGGCACTGTTGTTATTCACAGAGCACCTTACAAGCATGGCTACCTGCCAGTCAAACAAATACCACTCTACCGAGTCCCCTAAACAGCCATCTGATCCTTTTCTAACTGTTGTTTAGAGTTGTTTAGGGGTGCCCATGGAGTGATGATTAATAGCCCCAGGCGCTGTGCAAGCACTTGGAATATGCATTTCTTACTAGTAGGGACATTTTTTCCTTCATATTTTTATTGGTTGTGTTTTATTAGTCACATTGCTCTTCAGCCTCCCTGCAGCATTGGCAGCAATGCCATTAGCTCGAGATGAAGGTGCATGTCCTCCCTTCATGGCTGAGGTGAGGTACCACAATAAAAGCAATATCAATAAACAGTACATTGCAGAAAATTAATAAGCAATGTACTGATGAATTGTTGGCAGCCAGTAGTGACTACAGAATAGGTAACACACTTAATATCAAGTCATTTCTTGTTTTGGTTGCTAAGAAAGTATTTAGGAGTCTTGATAGTATGTAGTAAAACAGACTGGAGAAGGTATACAAATATTAAGTGAAGTCCGAGCACATTAATTACTTAGTAAGTGCTTGTAATTATCTGACAACTGGAGCACCTTGCTTGATCTAACATATGTAGTGTTACTCCTTTGCACCAGCCACAAGAAACATTATGGAAACATTAGTGCTGTGTGATAAAATATCCCGCTCTCTTACCCCAGTATCTCAGAGATCTGCACAGCAGGGCAAAGCCTCACAGCATCCCAGCAGCTAGATAAGCCTTTCTATACCTATGTTACAAATGGGCAAGGAGAAGCAGGGATCCCTGGAAGGTCTTAAACTGTACATTGAGGTGAAAAAGAAAAGCATCATCATGCACCAAGGCTCTCATAGAGGAACAAGGACATCTGGTTTTGAATTCTTGGCTTTGTCTGGAGCATCACTTTTCCATATGTAAAATAAGGATGATAGTAAATCTCATCATATACACATAGGTCCCACATGACAACAATTAACATGTCATCCACCTAAAAGGCACTTCCATGTCACTGCTATCACAGTTGAACAGTAAGCCATGAACATCACTGCCTACAGAAGTGAAGTCTCAGGTGGCAAATTCTTCAGGGGTGAGGACACCCCTTCCTCACACACAGGTGCGGAGCAGAGCACAGAGAGGGGCTGATTTTGCCTCGCATTTCTAGGTGCAACTGCAATTCAGCCAACAAAGACCATGAATGTGCACACAGCATTCTCTGCATACTGATGTACAAGAATGGAGAAGATGTTACACACCACCAGCAGCTTTGCAAGGAGAAATAAGAGATGCTATTATAGCTAACTACCTTTTTTTTTTCCTCCCATTTCCAGAACTTTCTGGAATGCTTTATGGCTTACTCCTTTTATTAAGTTGCTTAAAGGCATGAAGGAAGAAATTATGTGAAGGAAAGACAAGATTAACATATTTCCAAACACACTATTTAAAAAAAAATCACCTGGTCCCTACAAGAACATCACTGACTAAATCATTAAAAAGGGGGAGAAAAATCCTGTACAACATCCCATCCAGATGGTAGTTCCAGTGCTCCGTGGTCAGCCTGTTTATTAATGAACATCTGTTTTCCTTACAAAACAGGGTGGACTTTCTACTATAAATTCTCCTTTCACATATTTCTTGGAAAATGACATTAGGAGTTATTCACTGTCACATAGATAAGCCAAATTTATCTTTAATTTTAGAAATTGCATATTAATTATAGCATTTCTGTCACTCACTAGATTATTGAGGAATGTATTGCTAAGCCATACAACTAGTTGAATATTGAAAAAATACCCCAAAATATGACTTTGTCTTTGAAGATATTTGGCTCCAGTCCCTTGAGTTGTCCTTTCCTTTTAGCTTTGTGCACAACTGGATGAATGCTGCTGTTAAAGATGATAGTGGACATCAGACTTCAAAGCACTCTACATATAGTGCTAGAGTCCCCTAAAATAATCAATAAATTTGAGCATATCACTGTCTGGTAGTGGATACTTTTTGAATAGAAAAATGACGTTATTGTAATTCAAGAAAAGTTTCTTCTTAGTTCTAACCATATCTCATCATTTACTGAATGTTATACACTGAATTACATAGGGAGACTGAGATTGGGTAACCTAAGAGGCAATTAAAATTTGGAGACAGACCAGAGTTATAACTACAGCACCATATGTAGGGCAATATTTTAATTACAAATGAGAATGTGATGGAAGATTTTAGTCCAGTCTCAGGATTTTGAAGCACCACAATCAAAAGATATTGAAAGGGAATGTTTGGATGCAACTCTTCTAAAAGTAAGGTTTAGATTTAAATTCAAAAAGATTGAATTGTCTATTAATGATATGCACCTTCTGAAAGCATAAGGATCTGGTAACTTTTCTAGAATAGGTATTTTCTCAATACAATGCTTCTTTTAAAACTCTGGTGCAGAACAATAGTACTCTTACAATATCTTTCTTTTTGTGCTCTCACATCAATTTACGAAAGAAATAAGCTTGGAGCTGGTGTACCTGCTTATGCAGAAGTTTCAAAGCCATAGACAAGTGATTGTTGTTTGATTTTTTTAACAGAAAGACTTCAAGGCTTTGAAGTTGTAAAGAATACATGTGTGCATGTGTGTGTGTGTGTACAAGCATGTCTTTGTTTCTGTGTTCACTCTGATATGCAAGGTACATTATTTATCTGCAATTCAATGGCTGTGATATCACTATGACACCCAACAGGTGAAAAAACTATGAAAAAAGAGCATATTACTTGTTTACCGGAAGCCACAATACTGAGGGCAGTGAAACTGTGCTATTTAGAAAACACAGCTCCTTGCTAGTTTCAAACTCTGTAGCATAGTTACCACCAAACTCAGCTTTTCACCTCAATCAGAGTGGTAAGCATTTCAGCTAATAAAAAAAAAAGATGAACAAAACAAACAAAACAAAAAAACTCCAAGCAACCAAATGCAGGAGACAAAAGCCAGACAAAACCTCATGGTTAAATCATTACACTGCTTGTGTTGTGCATCCTGCAGTTTGCTCTTTCAGAGAAAATGTGGACATTCCCATAGGAAACAGGGCAAAGCAGAACTGCACTGAACTCAGGAGAGGGGACCTTGGGAAGGGGGTTTGGCTTTTATCAACTGATGAGGTGGCTCCCTTTTTCTGATTGCTTTCTGTCATGGGTAATCAGGATTGCCACAGAAGGAGTTACCTCATACAAGCAAAGAGGAATTGGCTCAGCTGTGGCTGTAGCTGGAAGACCCAGTGGGTTCAGAGGCTGAGCCAGCTCTGGGCACCCCACAGTGGTAGCTGGGCTTCTCCCACCTTCTCCTTGTGGCTGCCATCCCCTCCTGCCCACTCCTCTCACCTGAGAGGATCTCACCATCCAGCAACAAGAAGCTCGGCAGCGGACAAGAGCTCTGCCTCTGGTGCGAAGTCGGTGGCAGAACAGGTTTGGCACCTCATCTGAAGTTCTAAATAAGCACTTAGAGATGCAAATGCCCCAGGCTATACTCATGGAGACTTCAGGAAGCAAAATTAAGCCTAGGTTTGGTTTAATCTGCAAACTGTGAGTACAAAAAGGGATTTAAATACCTGGTCTTGTGCTTCTAAAAGGACAAGTGTAAAACCTCATAGAAACATCCTCCTTGAGGAAGGCTTGTAGCCAAGTCATGGAGCTGAAACTGCTTTCAGGTCAGTTCTATGTCCATTACAGCTGATGTAAGTCATATCATTTTTCTGTGCCTCACTGCCTCCCTTGGACTCTTCTGTTCAGGCAGTAAAGTTTCCAGAAGGAATCATCTCTGGCTATGTCTGTCTTGGTCTTAGTTCAGTGGCCTTCGGCTGAGGCAGTTTCATAACTATCTGTTTCTCTGCCACAACAACAAATCTCCAATTATAAGCTTAATTGAATGGCTTCAAAAAGGGGGAAGAGCGTCATCTCCTATGCACATACATTTAATAAAAATGAGACTGGGACACAAAGCTGTTACAGCTTGCATATTTCAGAAGAAAAATCAAATACTATAGGATATTTCAGGATTTTCAAGGTTGCCTCATGATATCCTTGCGCTGCTGTGTATGGGAGACAGGCATTTAGAGCCCCAAGGTTCTTTCAAATATCCTGGCCTTAGTAGTTAACAGTGTTTTATCACCAGTTGAGGGATGTCTTTCCAACCTTAGGGTAGTCATTGTGATCTACACAGTGGCCTGGAACTGCACAGGTTTGCCTCTAATCCCAGCTCTGTTAGTTCACAAAGATGCCCTTGAGTTAATCACCTCACTCTGCAAAACTTTTATTCCCCGTATGCAAGATGCAGACCCTGACAGTTACTTCATTTTTAAAGAACTTGAAGATGTACTGGTGAAGATGTCTTAAGTAACAGCTGCATATTATCGTTAATAACTCACGCTCCTTATGCAATATTCTCTGTGCCAAAGATGGAAGTCATTCAATTTGCAGAACTGCCATTAATTGCTCTCTTGCTGTTAAAAAGGAAGAATAAGAGCTTGAGAAACTCTTGCAATTGGAGTAGTGGGGGAAAAATCAAGACCAATTTTCGTGTGAGACTGGTTGAATTTGTTATTGATGCAATTGCCTACAACAGAAAGAAGGTAGGTTCACTGCCTCTAGGAACAGCCTTCCCATACTCTTTCAGGAGCATCCTAAATTCTCCTAAAAAATGACAAGAGCTCTTTTCAGTTCCTCAGTCACCCAGTCTCTAATTAAGCCGAAAAATAGTTTGACCCTTTGCTCAATTTCAGTATCCTTAGTGTAATGCATTTTAATCAAAAGTAGACTTTAAGATGTCGGGTTTTTCCTTTTGCACTGGCATCTTGAAATTACAAGGTACTAGGAAGATGCAAAAGAAAGATGGCTGTTTGCAGGTTTGTTGTTTTTTTTTTTTTTAATGAAGAAGGTTAAAAACCACAAACAAACAAAAAACAAAACAAACACAAAAAAATCTCGTGTGTTCAAAGCAAAGTTAGATAGTTAAGTTGTAAGCACTTCTCTTTATTCCATAATTATAAGTGAAATTTTCTTTAATGTGTAGCAATAATGCTCAAGCTATTCTATTTTGCAATTAGTAATAGTATACAACACCATGGGGCATGATAGCTAGCAAAGTTTTTCTAGTCTAATGTATTGCCCATATCTATCTGCCTTATTTCCCAGTGCCTTGGCTTTTCAATCCAGCCTTTATGCTGGAAATCTGGGACTGCATGGAGCAGTAGTTACTTACCTTTTTAAGGAAAGAGTTCGAAGCAAGACTGCTGAGTAGCTCAAATCATTCCCATACAGAGCAGTGTATAATAGATTTCTTTTTCTTGTTTGTTTGTGTCAAATAGAAAAGCTGGAGATGTGACTGCTTGAATCCTTTAGTCCTGAAAAGCCCTAAGTTCTTTCCTAACTTGCACAATGCTATGCAAACCAGGCAAAAAAGTGACAGGAAAAAGCAAAAAAAAAAAAAGCAAAAAAAAAAAAAAAAAAGGCAAAAAAAAAAAGCAGAGGTCATCAAGACCCAGCAATGTGCATCAATTTTTCTCACAAATGAAGGAATAAATTTATCATTACAGAGGCTGCATTAGTTGCTGTGGACATGCACCATTTCCAAGATTTCTCGGGGGGTGAGAATACTGTGTACCAGAGCCAGCTTTTCCATTAGGCTTTTAACCGCAATGCTTCCTTGTTTTCCAGATGAGGAGCTAGATTTAGAAGCACAGGGAGGGGAAGCAAGCACACACAAAAAACCACCAACCCTCTGGCTAAATTAAAATAAAACCTAGGTGAAGCCTCAGTGGGAAACTTGCTGCACAAATTGGATCTCCAAATGCAGAAAAAATTAATTATGTGATGCACAGTAATGAAGTAAGCAACACCTTGAAGTTAAACTGGACAGAGCTATTGATTCAGCAAAAAAATAAGCACTTTGCTTCACCCTCTCTGTTGTTCTAGTGTTAGTTTGGACTGTTGCCTGACCATTTCCAGCTAGCGTTTAGTTCATTTGCAGCTGTTCTAAATGCATGTTCTTCCCCAATAGTTCAGGCACAAACTGATCCCATCTGAGTTAATACGTTGGTTTTGGGGAAAATACTGTGTATTTAAAAAAAAAAAAAAAAAAAAAAAAGAGCTTGTTGTAAACACAGCAGAACAGAACTTGCCACCAGCCTGGAGCTCTGAAGTGGACGGCTCTCAAGGCCTCTAGGGAAGCAGATAGAATTGCTCAAGCAGTTTTACCTACCTCTGCTCCAACACTGATGGTAAATCACTAGCAACTGATGAGCTACCTTCCACCCAGAGAAGTCCCATTTTGCCCCATCCTACAAAGCTTTCTGCCTTCTCCACTTTCATGTGCTGTGTAAACGGGAATTCTGTCTAAGAAAGATGACTTGGGCTGTGCACGCAAGTGATGCAGGAAGCACACAGCCTGCCCAACTGCAGCAGCACGTTTTAATTCTATACAGCTATTCTTAGTCTGTTCTGCAGCCTGAGGAGCCTTCCGAACAGCAGTGCCCACCTCACTGCTCAGAAACCCTTTGAAAGCCACAGCTTCACTGACCAAAAGCTTTCTGTTTCAAACCACAACCAGCACCTAACTCTCTGTGCAGCTCTGCACAGAGGACCAGTGCTGCTGGTGCATGAGACTACATGTTTCTGTGATCCTTCTGCCTCCTCCATCAGCCACAGTCATGCATCCTGCTTGTCTTTCTGTGCCACTTTCCAGTTAGTGGCACTGTTTTAAGTATTGACTTTGAGCTTTGAATTGCTAAATAATTTGGCTGTGCACATCTTTAGCAACCACCTCTTCCTAGGAATCTGTTCAGTGGAACTGTCTTGACTGGCAGACACCTGAATTACCTGGGAGCAAGCTCAGCTGCAGGACACTTCACATGAGGGGTTCTTCATTCCAGATATTTTTACCTCCCTCCTTGGCTCAGCAGAACCAAGATTATTGGCCTTCAGGCCGTGCCACAAAACCTTGCTGTTGTTCTTGGCTTTTCCCGGGAAGGTTACAGAGACAGACAGAGGCATTACAGAACTTTCTGCTGGAGTACTTTTTCAGATGCTGAGCTATTAAAGTCTCTATACTTTATAATGATTGCTGTTGTGCCTGAAGTTTCAGTTGACTGCCTTTATTCAAACCAAAAATAATCAATCAATATATTGTTCTTTATGGACAATGATAAAAACCTGTTATTTGTTAGTAGCTCATTGTTTTACTTCAGCTTCTACTGTTTTACTGAAACATGAAGGAAATTAAGACATACTTAAAAGAAGACATTTTACCTTTTGCCTCTTATTTGGCAGACTAGTCAGGGCCAAAATGTTGCATGTAGGAGGTTCTAATCCACTTTCTCTTTTCCTGTCCTCTACTTTGCAACAATGAAGACAAAGTAAAATTTTCCACTGTTTTAATCAGGAAGAAAGCAACTTTGTTGCGAACTGAAACTACGGTCTTCCCCTCCCCACCAGCACTGTGCAGTCCTTTCAGCTGACTCACACAACAGGCCTGGAAGAGCATGATCTCACTTCGCAGAAGGTCTGAGCAGCTGACATCTGGTGGATTGACATGTGTCAACACTAAGACATTATTCTTTAGGGTAGGAAAAAAGCTACAGTCATGAGACTGGGATGAGGATACAGAACTCTAGGTACGGTGATGCATTATTTCACTTTAAGAAGAAAAAAAAATGTAGGCTTATTCCCTGAAAGATTTTCCTAGGAGTAAAGTCTGCTAGACTGTGAAATAGTTTTAGAACAGAGGGAGTCTGTAGTAGAGAGAAAAAAAAGTAGTCCAAAAACTCGTGAAGCTCATTGAAGACTTCTGTTGTATTTATTAATTCTGGACAAAAAGCAAACTGGACTGGATTCACAAAAGGGGTTAGACTCGGCACTGTATACTTAAGCTTTGTCATTTTTGCCATTAGCCTCGGCACTTAATGGAAAGGCCGGCTATAGGTCAGGTGCCAGCAGTCAGCTACAGATGGAATTCAAAGATGGCATGGTTTGTAAAGAAAGCCTAAGACAGCTCAGGTGAGTTTTGCTCATAGGCGAAAGAAGTGGCTTAAGATCTGCTCTTCAAACCAATTCAAGGGCTTGACTCTAGGCTGAAGCTAAACGTTTCTCTCTCCTTGGGATTTGGAGCCATGTGGCATTCCCTGGATGTCCAGGAAGGGAAGGAAAAGTCAAGTCTGAAATCCTTCCTTCATGAGAGTGGAGTTTGACTCTCTCAAATCCTAATTGGCTGCTCTAAACAGCCTGTATCAATTAAGGTATAAGAAGAATAATTACCTCCATATTATATTTTCTGAGCAGTATAATGTATTCGAAGCATGCCTACCATATTAAAAACTAGCTGCAGATACAGCGTGTAAGTCCTAGTAGGGCTTAAGCCCAGGATAAGATCAAAGTACCTTCTCATTATCAAAACAGCTGATTTTGCATACAGTACAGAAATAATAGCCAAGAATCTACATAAAGAATCTGTGGGTGTCTCTAGCATCAAAAAAAAAAAAAAACCCTACAAAAACGCTCTGAGGTTTAACATGTCAAACATGAGTATCTAAAGAGACATTTAGTCACATAGCTTGTCCCCCTCCCCAGGTTATGATGGTAGCAAATGAAAGTGTAAATCCCTGAAACAGAATTGCTTTCCTGGTTTGTACTTTCAACTTCAACATTTGACCTTGGATTATCTGTACTAGGAAATTTTCCTTTGCTAAAAAGCCCAGGAGTCATCCCTCTGTCCCTCTGAACACAAAACTGTCAGACCATGCCAAACATCATGACCATGAGCAAGGTTTGAACCTCAGTTTCTCCAACTCAGTTCTTTCTGCTCCAAAGGGGAAGCAAACTACCAGGGACAAAGAAACCAGTTTTCCCATCCCTGATTCACTGATCAACACAGGCTTGCTTTGAGACCTGGAGCAGAAGTACATTACCAGGCATTAAATATGAAGTGGGCTAAGAGAACAACAAGCACGCAACCAATGAAAACCTTGACCGTCTTAATATATGATACTCTATAACTTGATTTCAGGTAGTCAGTTCAATTAAATACAGTTAAGTGCTTTAGTGACAAAAAAAAATGAAAAAAAAAGCTAAAGTTGTCATTGACTTCGATGTCTATTTTTAACACACTGAGTCCCTTGGTGCCACTAAGTTGTTGCAGGTTAATTAATGACTGCATAAATGTAAAGAGCTTTACATTTCTTTTCATTTAGGGAACACAGACTACATTTCAAGGAAAAACAGAAAGCTTATCAACCTGGGTTATCCAAAATTATTCAGCGCAAAATATAGACACTAAGACAAAGCCCACCATTAATACAGTAGGGCAAGGACACTGAGTGTGACTTTGTTCGGAAAGGGAATCATACCATTCCTAGTGAATAAAGTTAATCATTTCTCTAGGCCTTTTTTTGCCCTCCATGAGTTACCTGTTAAGTCCCAGTTCCTTCAAGTTTGCTTAATGTAGCCCTTGGATTCTTCATAAACATATGGCACAAATATTAATGAGTCACTGTTGCCCCAGTGTAATTGGTCATCTAACCAAACGGCTCTCTTTACATTCCTTGATTGGATTACCTCATTTTCTTTACAGAAGTGTCTAAAAATTGATTGTAGCTTAGTTTCTTTCAGGAGGTTTTTTCATTAACAACCCCACCTTCACCCAAACTACCTACCCCAACTTGAATCCTTAAAATCCCTAAAATTATTTCTTATGTTCCTGTGCAACAAGCTCATTCTCTGTCTCCAGTTTTAATTATCAACCTATGATAATGAGCATGGCTTTGGTAGCTTTAGCCTAAATGGCTCTTGTGAATGTTATTTGCACGCTTATGAATAACACTTTTTCCTTCCATAACTTCAGTTGCCAGGCTAAATATTCACAAAGAAGAGACTAGAAGAGATTGCAAATTCCAATAAAACAAGTATATATATTTCTTTTATTTTATTTTTTTTTTCTTGTGTTTGTGTGTGTGTGTGTGTATTCATCCTGCTGGAGGCAAAAGAAACCTCTAACATCTATAAAGATCTGAACCACACATGACAACAACCATTCCTTCTAGAGTGTTAAATGTTAATACTTTTAGATAAACAGAACTTATTTATCATAACACTGTCTGCGGGATTCTGATAATGTTGGGGGAGGAGATTAATTTGTCTTGCATTTTAAATAGAGATGGCCGCTGGCATCAAAATCCAGATCTAGCTTTTAGCTACCCAGTTATCTGCGAATTTGACATTCTGGGTACTGCATCCCTCACCAGAATATCTCCATAATACCAATGGGCAAGCCCTACGTGGTGACATAGTGGCAGCACAGATCAGTTCCTCCTTCTCCCCAAAGCAGGCAGCATGCCTAGCTGGACCACAACACAGAATCTCCCTGGTAATTAAAAGATCTAAGAGTTAGGAATGGATTTTATTTCCAGGGTTTTAATAAGCACATCATATGGCATAAGGGTCTTACCATTTTTTGTGATCAATTTGGATTATGATGGTACTTTTGTTGGCCCAGGAATACAGTATGCAGCTCCACTTCTGGACAGAGGTTTGCAGACCCTGTAAATCTCCAGTATAAGGACTACATAGTACATAGATAATATATCCCACTCCAAACCTGTTGTCATGCCCCTTCCTTTTCCTCACTCTCTCAGGGCTACTGGTACAGCACTAGCAAAGCAGGTGTGCCTAGGACAGGAGCCCACACGAGCCACTGTACTGCATTATCCCTTGCTCAATATTATACTTCATAAGTTGTAAACTTTTATTATCCAAAGTACTGGCTCTTGTACACTTGATAGCTACCATAACCGTAGCTGAAGGAACAAAAGTGGTTGGTGTGGATGAGTACTGAAGGAAGTTCTCGATCTTCAAACAAGGCAAGGTGACCCGGGAACTAAGTGTCCCCACATAACACTCTGGAGACACTAGTTCTGTGACACCCTACAGGCTTCACAGCAGCACCCTATGAGGAAATGAATGGAACTCTGAGACTTCAGAGCCACCTGAATAGTGACAGTAGATGGTATATGTAAAGAAATCTGAAATGCCAGAACAAAATACACGAAGCAGATAAAATCAACATTAGAGCCCATCTACAACATATTTTAATTCAAAATTATTGGATCATTTCCTAGTGGGCATCAAGAAAATGAAACAAATACAGCACAGGGTGATCCTCCCTATGAAAACCAAAATCAGTTTTGTTAAGATAAGTCTAAAAAGAAGTCAGATATATACTGGCATTTCATTCCTGTGACCTTTTAACTCATTCACTACATCCCTACCTCAGCCCATTTGGAGAACTCAGATCCAACCTGTAAGGCAGGGAAAACATGAAATGCTTTAGTGCTGAATGACTGTATATGCACAAAACCGTCAAATTAACAAAGAGTCATCCACAACCCAAATTCTGGCATTTTCTAACTTTTGAGTATTTAAGTAAAGTTGTAAACCAATATTCTTTTAATGCTTGCTGTGTTTTTTTGGTTTAGTTTGGGTTTTTTTTACACTTAGTGCCTAGGGTTTGCAGGTGTGAAAACAATGGATCTATAAATAAGTTGCATACAATTCTTTACATTCATTTCTTAGTTGGACAAGAGGGTTGCAGAGGAAAAATGTCTGCCGTACTTGCCAGACAGGACACTGTACACTTGTGTATAAAATGTACGCTTTGAAAACATAGCCAAGCTATTTTATGTGCTGGAAACAACGTAACAGCGTTAGTGCCTCCAGCACCGTCAAGGTGAATTTTCTCCCAGGTGTCTGAACCTTGCTCAGATATCTCCCCATAGCGTTCCATGCAGACAGACTGCACAGACACACACACACCCCCTTCTGTGGCATGCTGCAAGGTGTCTGAGGAGCAAAGCTGGTAAATAGATGTGATGCTTCAAGAGGAGAGATTGAAAGACATGCGAGAAAGGCTCCGATACATGTGAGGCAATATCACGTATGTGTGAGCACTATGTGTGAACCTGATACATATCAGGCAGCATCATGTAAGAAGCAGTGGGTGTGTGTGCCTAATGATTTTTCTCTAAATAAACAAATATATCCACATCTTCTGGCCACCTTACACCAGGCTGCCACTCCAGGCCTCGGAAACAGTAGCAGCTCGGGAGGGCAGGGACCAGCTCTGCCAAGGCTGCTGCTGAGCAAAGCGAAAGGATATGAGAGAGCTGCAGCGCTTACGAGGGTGACAAGGACAGGTGGCAAAGGAAAAGACTTGTATTTGTGCTCGGGCTTCCAAGAGCTACACATCGTTGTGGCTTTGCCTCCCTTGAAAGCGTGGATTGGGAAGGGGTGACCTCCCTCGGCAGGTCCCTGGAGGAGAGGGGAGCAGGCGCTGCGGACGGCAGCTCCATCAGCCAGGCAGAAATCCATGGGAGGCTGCAGGGAGGTGAGAAATCACCCCGACAACACATTTCACCTGGCAGTCCGACATTGTTTATCAGCATAATAAAAAGTGCCAATACTTACCACCTGTCTAAAATATGCAGTAGTAATAAACACAGTTACAGGGCATATTATGGTCAATGATGAGATATTAATTTATACCCCTGGAAGAAGGGAAGGAAGGCAGAGGCTGCGGTGCATTACAGGGGGCAAAGCTTGCTGTGGATGAGGCTGAGGTCTTTTCCTCTCTGATGAGAACAAATAGAAAATTGCATTGATTTTGTGTGTGTGTTGGGGTTTTTTTTAGTTTTAAAATAATATCCCTGTTTCTATGATCAAGTTACAGAAACAAACAGGCAGGATGTTACCTTTCCATTCTTATGTCAGCTGGTAACATCTGCATGAGAGCACGTGTTGATTTGGTATAGAATTACAGATAAATTAATTCAGGTGTGTGGGTCCACTAAAGTCAGGGCTCCCTGGGGTGCCAGGAGCAGTGGGGGGTCCCCATGGGAGTCCATCAGGGCATGACCTGGCAGCCAGGGCCTGTCCCATCCCCCAGCCAGGAGCCATGCAGCCAGGGGAACTGGGGCAGCCCCAGCCCTGGGCACCGGGCACCTCCCTGGGGACTGGGACAAGGCTGGGTCAGGACAGGACATGGGCCTCTGGGTGAGGACCCCATGGCCAGGCAGGGCAGGAGTATAAGCAGCTGGAGGCCCGCCCTGTTGCAGCATCACTGGGGCAGGGGCTGATGGCCTCATGGGGCTGAGATGGGGTCCCAGCCATGGGGGGTGTGGGGACCCCCAATGGGTGGGCAGGGACAGGGAGGGCCAACAGATGCCAACATATGGTGCTCTCTCACCAGCCCCTGCATCATTGACTGAGTTTTTCCCTCCTCGCCCCACCTCCTTGACTCCAGTTCTGAACTAGAGCTTTTATAGGATGTTTTAGCCCTTCTGGCTTTGGGCTGTTTCCTTCATGAAGAGTGAGAACCCATCCACGAGGTGCCTTTGCCAGCAGCACCATCCTCTGAGCAAATATGGGGAGGTTGCAGGATGCGCAGGGCTCTCTCAGTGCCACTGAAAACCCAAGTAAAACTTAGTTACTTCTAGCGCAACTTTGGATAAATGGGCTTGCCACCAAGTAAAAATATACAAATTCTCTGTGTACAGGAGCATTTTCACCTACAAAATCCAGAGACTCACTTCCCACCCATGAATAAGAGCTTTGTGAGTACATCCGCATGGTAGAAACTGCAGGTAGTTGTTTTAAGTGGTGTATTTTAATAGATTTATTGTCTTTTTTAATTTGGAAAGGTAACAACTATCTTTCAGGGAAGGATTTTTTTTTTTTTTCCAGAAACTTGCAGTGGTCAATCAGGCCACCCATGTTGAACACAACCTCGCAAACATCACTGATAATCTTCATAATTCAGAGAACTTATGCTGCATTTTGCCTTTAGGTGAACTTCAGCTGTAAAAACACTGTCATTTGAAAAGGCCAGACTATGCACAGAGTGGTAAGGGCTGGCACCAAGTCACTCAACAACTGCATGTTATTCTACATTATGGTACTGTTTAAGACCATAGTTAGCTGGGATTTTTTTTAAAAAAAACACTTATTTTTGGCCATGAAATTTCAATTAGCTTGAATGTAATTTAATGTCATGGCCATCAATATGGGTCACTGTTTTCCAGAAAATTATATGACACAAGGCACATTATAGGAAATAATTGTAAGCTTAACTGTAGTGAGAAAGGTGGGTGTCCATAGCTTCTTAGATAGCTGTTTGCCTATAACTTTAGAACTACAATGAAAGGGAGAGGTAGCCCTATGCTTAAAAATACAGTTATGTACAGAAGCAAGCGTGCACTTTCATGCTTATGTGTCGGGTCACCCAGGATTAGACTGGGGTTTTCACTTGCCTCATCTTGCAGCACAGCTGGGAGGGGAAGGCAGATGGAGGAGAACACCTTCCCCTGACTTGCTGCCCTCCTGCTGGCAGGGCAAAGTTGGAGTCCAGGCGCTCAAGCATGTGAAAGATGAAGAAAACCAGCAAAAGGAAAAGGTCCTGCTGAGTGAAAAGCAGACATCCTTGGGCCACCTGCAGGGTGAGCAGAGGGGGCAGCTACAGCATCTAAAGAAGTGGGAGCGCACTAAAGGCTGGCTCAAGCTCTTTGCCATGTGCTCTTAGGGACACACAGATTAATAGTCGGGTTTCTAGCCATGTTTTGGCTAACTCTAACTCAGTCATGTGTAGATTTTAGCAGAACAAACAACTCTTAGTGATCACGTTAAATGCAACGTACATTCAAATATCTGTGCCCAGATAAAAATCTTCCTGCAGTGTATGATTCAAGAATGTTAATTAGCACATTAAAACACAACTGAAAGTCTCAGGAGAGAAAAACCCTGGGATGTCAGTATTTGAATGTAAAACCAACTTCTACCGATGGCCTTGCAGAAAGATTGGGAGCTTTCTGTTTGCCTTCAGCTTTTGGGTCAGAAGTAGTTTTTTTACAAGGAACACTAGAGAGCACAGATGCAGGAAAATAATCATTTTCCTGTCTGATTATTTGGGGCAGGGATTAGATCCATTCACCACTTGCCTGTACGTTTGTATCGTCTTTCCATGGCACAATGTGTGGAGTCACCTCTACAAATGAAATAAAGAAAATAAGATAGTCTCACATGTTGGTGAATTTAAGGGCAAATGAGTTCTAGAAATCCCACTCAGAAATTTTCTTGGCATGCCACGTGAAGTTAAATGCCAGATTTCCCCCCACCCCCTACCTTTAGTTGTCTCAAGAATTATTTAGAACTGGCCTCACTGTCTACCAAACATCTATGCTCTTTCTCTCTCACACAGATATACATGGGCACCCCCACGCTGCCGCACTGGTGTGTGCATACATCTCTCCAGCTGTGTCCTGGAGGTTCCCGGGAGCCTGAAGGGAATGCTCATGAAACATGACTTTCACAGATTCTCGGTCCATCTGGAAGACTAGGGCAGCATATGGCAGGGCAGCACAGTAACTGTTTGCGGACATGTCAGACTATTTTTGCCTTGTGTATTACCTGATTAAGGTAAGAGAAGACGTGCTGATATAAGTCTCTTTCTCCCACATTAACCCTCTCCAATTTTATTTTTCAATTTAAAAAGAAAGGATGTTTTGGCCAGCCCTGCAGGGGCAGTTTTTCCCAAAAGGTACAAGAATGCTCGCATAAACATGCCGTTGCTGATACAATTATACCAGCTTAGCATAGAGAGAGATAAAAAAAGGTGTACAAGGGAAGAATTTTTTTTAATATAAATTGTTGGGTTAACCCTGGGGCTGAAGGAAAAGGTACAGTTCAAGACAAAAAAAAAAAAAAAAAAAAAAAAAAAAAAGATTAGGAAATAATAACTAAAGCTGCATGCTTTATTACTTCAGGTAAAAATATCTTATGAATAATATAATCATTGTCTCTGGTTATTGGGTATGAAAAAGATAAGTGTAATCAGTGTACTGTGATACAGGAACATTAACACTTTCACATTGACTGGATACAGACTTAGAAATGAGTTAAGAATCACTGGGTCATCTAAGTGGAGGATTATTCCGCACACAGGCCCCTAGGTCAATTTAAATTATTTAATTTATCTCAGTGACCGCGGGGGCCTAACCATCCCTATTCCTTCATTTTTATCTTGCAGTCCTGTTAGCATAGGTCTAATACTGGGGGATCAGAAAGGCTAGACTAACAAGGCAGTGTACCAAAGTGCAGGCATTGGCTCTTGTAGGGTTAATAATAGAACCACAAAGAGAAATGACTCAAATTATACCAAGGACATTTTATTACCCAGCAGCTTTAATCAGTGGTTTTTTTTTTTTTTTTTTACACATTATTATACCAAGGGTCCTTTCAGTGCTCATTGGCTTGTTACAAGCATTAAAAGAAGGGACGATGCATTGCAATTAATTCTGTGTCTTGCCCTGAGTCTCACTATTTCCTTTGAGCAGAGTTGGGAGGAAGCAGACAGATGCAGCCTACCCTGCTGCTGAAAGCTGTCCAAAAATTACCAGGAAAGAAGGTGAAATAAGTTTACTGTTGTGATATGTTTTCACTCATTTCTTGTACAGACAGTTGGGACCACTGTAGTCATTTACTCGCAGACGATATTCAGCATCAAGGCACACAGGGGTTTTTTGTGACCCACCATCCAATCCCACTGCCTATGATCACCAGGCTGGTTTCACTAAGGGGTCAGTATGTGTAATACTCCCACTAATGTGTTTGGGAGCTGTGAAAATTTATCACTTGGGCTCTTCCTCCTCAAGTGAAAGGTTTTAAGGTAACTGCTAGTTAGTAGCATTTTTCTAGAAGTTGCAGATCTGGTGGCTTTCTAGCAAAGAGGAAGAAAGAAGAAAAGAGTACAGTAGGGCCAAAAGAAAGATCCCAAAGCACTGATGAGACAAATCAGGAAAGAGCTAGTGGCTAGAGTCTGTACTGAATTATCGAAAAATATAGTCGTGCTTCAATGTGAATTTAAATTAAATGAGCTACAAAACCAACTGTAAGATCATCTTGATCCCACAGAAAAGGTGAAAAGCCTGACCTCAGATAAGGTACAACCTCATTGAAGAAAGCAAATCAATGACATTGGTGGGCTAATACAATATGGTGCTAGGCTTTGAAATTCGCAAAGGCCTTGTGCTCTTATTTTCTGGGAAGTCAGGAAATTCATGTTATCCATTTAGTCATACTCTACAGTGGATCAATAGGTTTAAGCTTCTCATTGGTTTTGTTTTTGATGTGAAGCTGATATTCTCATAGATATTAAGGTATTTCCCCTTGTGTGGTGCTCTTTGAGCAAGCAGATGGTAGGATGTTATCATGTCTGTGCTGTCCCTTCATCTGTGAAAAGCTTCAGCTGAAGTAATCACAGTTTAGTGACCCAAAGTAAATTTCTAAAAAAGGAGAAATTACCTGCACTGAACATCTTCCTGGGATGGTATTTAAGGATGAAACGAGTAACGGAGAGTCCACAGCTACCAGATCTCCTTATGTGAAGCATTATACACCCAGTCTGGACTTCAGCAACAGCTAACCAAGCACCATTCAGGGCAGTGTTAAACACGCTGCAGAAGTTTACCTACCAGGCAGGATTCAAAACATGGTACACATTGTTTTGCAGCTCCAGAAGAGAAACCATGCCTAGCAAGGCAAGTTTGTTCTCTAACATTTTGCTTTTCCTTTGTCCAACTTTTATTATTTCAGTTCACTTTAAATTCTATGCATAATAATATCCCAAACACGAAAGAATTTACCTGAAGCAATCAGCTTTTGCCTATTTACTGTCTGCAAATCTATGCTAGCTCAAGGTTGTGTGTGGAATGAAACTCAGCCTTGGCTTGCTCAAAGCAAAATCACAGGAGGTTTCCTCTTGGGAAGTTTGTTTTAAATTTAAGACAAAACCCAATTCAAAGAAAGAGTTAAATCTGGGATTTTTTTCACCCAAAAGTAGAACAGAAATCTCAGACAACTCTGCAGCACTGAAGAAAGTCAGATCTAGATAAAGCTTCTCAAACTTTAAGTCATGGCAAGGTTTCAGAATTGGCTACAAATATCGCATTAAAAAAAAGCACAACAAAATCACTGACTTAGTTCTGCAGTAAGAGAAGAAATGTTATTGGTTGGTTTTGGGTTTTTTTGGTTTGGTTTGGTTTTAATTAACTGCTGAATAATCAGTCTTGACAGTATTCCCAAAGCTAATACCTCCCCCTCTTGCAGATGAGCTTAGGCTGCTCAGTGGTTTCATACAGTGTGTTCTTTTTAGCAAGCCAACCTTTTCCACCAATGTCAGAAGAAGGATCATTCTGGTCTCCCTGTAAGAAACTGTTTACATGCAGATTTATGCAGTCTATAGGTAATGTTTCAGGGGAAACTCAAGGTGGAGGTTGTTGACTCTATATATACTGTCAAATGTGAACATGAAATAATGGTTGTTCAATGCTATTCAATGCACTTTAATAAGAGCTATTCATTTAGTGCTTGTTTTTTCCTTTTAATTGGAGATATGCAACAGCAATGATATTTTAAAATAAAAACATACTCTCATTTTAAAAGATTACTTTTTTCAGAATGTATTTGAATTTAGATGCTCTGAGAAGGGTCCTACGAGATACTATACTTCAGTCAACCAGGTAGAAGAAAACAGATACTCCTGAAATGAAATCAGAGTTGCTAGACACCAAAAAAAGAATCAGAGGAATCTGGAGGAAACTGTAGTTTAAGTGGAGAGTTGTGAAAGTCTTGAAACAAAATGCTATAGGCCAGCTGCAAAGCATATTCACTGAAAAACTTGAGAACAGCCATTTGAAATTATTTTGAAAGCATCGGCAGGTCAAATATTCTACTATTGATTCTCCAAGATGCTCAAGAGAAGCAATTATTTTTATTTGCTATCTTTTTTGAATTGGCCAAGAGGCCTAGATATCTGTCCTGGTTTCGGCTGGGATAGAGTTAATTTTCTTCCTAGTGGCTGGTATAGTGCTGTGTTTTGGATTTAGAATGAGAATAACGTTGATAACACAGAGATTCACAGAGTGGTGAGGGTTGGAAGGGAACCTCTGGAGATCATCTAGTCCAACCCACCTGCTAAAGCAGGTTCACCTAGAATAGATCACACAGGAATGCGTCCAGGCAGGTTTTGAATGTTTGCAGAGAACGAGACTCCACAACCTAAACACACTGATGTTTTAGTTGTTGCTAAGCAGTCAAGGACTTTTTAGCTTCTCACACCATTCCAAGGGCACAAGAAGCTGAGAAGGGGCACAGCCAGGACAGCTGGCCCAAAATGGCCAACAGGATATTCCATACCATATGATGCTATGTTCAGCATATATTTTGGGGGAAGAAGAAGGGAGGGGGAGATGTTCAGAGTGATGGTGTTTGTCTTCCCAAGTAATTGTTACATGTGATGGAGCCCTGCGTTCCTAGAGATGGCTGAACACTTGCCGATGGGAAGCAGTGAATTAATCCCTTGTTTTGCTTTGCCGGCACGTGCAGCTTTTGCTTTACCTATTAAACTGTCTTTATCTCAACCCATGAGTTTTATCACTTTTACCTTTCTGATTCTCTCCCTCATCTCACCAGGGTAGGGAATGAGCAAGTGGCTGCATGGTGCTCAGTTGCCAGCTGGAGTTAAACCACAACAATGTCCACAACAATCTCCAAAAACATTACAGAAGCAGCTTTGGTTGTTACTCCAATGTAGCAATGCTCCTTGCCTCAATCAGTTTTGCCTTTTTATTGAGGAAATACTTTGTTTTCCTTCACTGAATAAGTAGCATACAACCAACCTCTCCGGTGAAGCTTCAGCTTTACTTCTCTTATCCCTCGAATTAATGGAGGAAAGTGAAGTTTATAAACACACTGGAGCTTGTAACATTAGAAACACTTGCCTGTGTTTGCAGGTCCCCAAATGCACAGCCTCATTTGCTGCCCAATCAAACTCAATAGTTGTAACAGTTACCTATGCTGGTCTTACTCTAGAGTTTAAAATTCCCCACCTACAATATATATAGTTAGTCTTAATAAATAAATGACTTGGACCATGCATTATATATCATTCAAATCCATGAGGACACAAATTATGTATAATACATTGGCTGTGTAATTTATTTATTAAGCAAAACGTGAATTTTCCATGGTTGTGTTTTGAGACACAGTTTGTCACACACAGCTAAATGATGTATTCTTATTAGTCCCACTCAATTACCAAGTCATCCCTCTGTGCACTGTATATTTGTTAATGATAGTGCCACAACGCTGCATCTACAATACCTGTGATTTTAGTGATTCATAACCACTCACTAAAACTGTGAAAATGATAAATTGACTGCTGTTGATTAAATGCCGACAACAGTATGTTTCATATGTGTTTGTCGCAGTTAGGAGTTAAAGAAACGGCATTGCTCCAATCATTTAAATATCTAATTAAGCAGAACCCTGGCTAGATAGAAAGAGCTTGTTGGAATGAAATATCATTAAAAGAAAAAAAAAGTATAGCACTGTTTTTTTCTTGTGTGTACATAAAGCCTTTTAATCTCAACCCCACTGATCATAAATATGTCATGAACAAAACAAGACCAAAAGATAAAAATTAAAAAGGCTGAGGAACTTGGAGTGGAGTCCTCCCAGGCTCACTGCACAGCTGCATATGGTTGATTTGACGGCTTTAGCTGATATCTGAGATTAGCTTGAAACAACAGTGAACTCCAGTAACATATAAGGCCATCCTTAATGACAGCCCTTTAGACTGGGGCAAATAGAGTAGAGAGGAGATGATGGGGGAGAAGCTACATTATAGTAAAGCAAATAGCACCTCTCAGCCTCCCACTGTAGGGAGAAATGTTTGCACATTTGTAGCAAAGGAATGGTAGAAGAAGGGGAAAATATCTCTTTCAAACTTAGATTAATTATCTTTATTGCTTTGCTTAATGTTTTTTTTCTCCCTTTAGATTAATCCTGTATATAGTTCTCAAGCTAATACTGGAAGCAGAGCAGAACAAGACCAAGAAAAGTGGATGTTTCTGTGCCAACAATTTGACTCCTTTCTGAGGATGCTGGAGTAGACAGAGTAATAAAAATAAAGACTTGCCAATTTCTGGTCATCTTATTAAGATGAATTGGAAGGGATATTTTCCCCTCCCTCATTTTGAATTTGGAGCTAAGTAGATACACACCAGAGTACATTAGGGGTTTCTGTCTTATTTTTTTCCTAACCATTCTTCACACAAGGAATGCTTCCATAATTCTGTACCTAAATAGTGACTTTCACTTCAAATCACTTTGCACACTCTGTGGCCAGAACACTGCCTATTTAACAGGAGAAGCAGAGAGGGGAAAATATCTGGTGCAAAGTCTGTATCTTCTATAGTCTGTTGTAGGTTTTCTCTTTTAAACATAGGAACTATGCCATGTCCAAAAAAGCTTTACATTTTAAATCTGCAAAGAACACGTATGTGCAGTTTATCGTGACTCAGGAGCAGAGGTCTAAGCCAATTCTGCCTAAATTTTAACTTGTGTCCACAAGGACAGTAAATATTTTAGACATGATGCTTACACCACAAAATCACGTTCTGCAGCAGAGTCCTACTAATATGGCATGTATGGTCTTTTTCATTTTGTTTTCAAATATTCTTTCTCTACAAAAAATATGTCCCCAGCATGGCACATATCTTCTGCTCCTGTACCCCTGGACTCCCAGTCAGAGTTTCGTAGAAGCCAGTAAATTAAGAGAAAAGGAAAGACATCTGTCTTTCCTATAAACTGCTTTCTGCAAGGTGAACAAATATTAATTGTGATAAAGAATGCAGCACCTGGCTATGCGGTGCTGTTACAGAGAAAATGGTGTTTCAAGGTGGTTAATACGATGGTTAAAGTGACATGCCTAAATCAACAAAGAAAATAAGGGCAAAAATTGTAACTTGTACTAAGTACCTCTGAAATTTAGACTAGCACCTTATTTCCAGAGCAACAAACCATCCAGTCCTCTTGTCAGTTAATGGGTCTGTTAAAGATACTTTGCCCTTAAAACATATTTTATCTGTAGAACTGAAAGAAAATATTCTTCTATACTCTGTACACTTACCTGCCACATTGCTAAGACCACAAAGACTAGAATATAAAATATTATTGTTACAGAAATCTTGAGCTTTCCCCTTCAGTCCACGAAGCAGTGATATTGGATAAACCATTTACCTGAGCCATAGAAGTCAGAAATTAAATTTCTCTATGCCGGGTCCACCCTTGCATGTCCATTGGTAGAAGTGGCTTTACCCAGAGACAGCAGAGTGGCATTTGTTGCTCCGTGCTAAACTTCACTCAGCAGCAGGAAGTTGCAACAGCATAAATGAGCTAAAAAGTGCAGCAAAACAGTGAGGCCTTCATTCACTGGGATCCATGTAACTACACAGTCACACCTGCCTAAAACATGTAGTCCTGCAGCTGACTGCGGGTTAGAAGGACCAAAGGACCAGTCTGGCCTTTAAGTTTAGCATTTGGTTACATGCAATAATGCAGACAGAGCAGCACTGAGCTTAGCACTGCTTAATTCACCCTCTCAGGGAAAAGAAGCCTCTGACAGAACCCCTTGCCTTTTTTCAGAAGGGTCCCTGTTGGTGAGTAAACGTCTTAAAGAAATAAAAACCTAGATTCAAAAAAGAGTTAAGGACTTGAATGGGGTAGAAGGAAAGAAGGAAAACCCTTCTAGTCCATGCTAGAGTGGACAGAGGCTTTTCTCAGCACAGCATCTCCACTACAACCTCCACATGAATCTCTGAGCAGCTTGGAAAATCTTCATGAATAATTCCTTAGGCAGAGCTCAATTCCTTCAGTACTCCAGAGGATAAGCCATCCCTGGGGACAGGTATGGAAAATACCAGTAAGGAGCTGGTTACCCACTAGAGACCTTGAGAAGCCCTTGGAAAAAGCCATCTCGTGTTAAAAGAGCAAATAACAAAACCAAGTTCAGCAGAACAACTCAGGGACATCAGCTCATAACCATTAAAGAGCCCCACTGTTAACTTATTCAGAAACATAAAGAGAAACTTGCTAGAAAGCACAGAGGTAGAAAGAAAAGGCAAATAAGTATCCAACAACGACAGCAGCAAAAACAACAACAACAACAACAAAGACATTTCTGGGCTAGAACAAGCTGGGGAGAACAAGTGTGTTGGGGTGGGTGGGTTCTTCATGTACACTTGTATGTACATACACATCAGACAATTGCCCATGGAGAGGGCAGGGAGAAAAGAAAGCCAATGGGTGCTGGGAAAAGCTGCTGCTATGGTTAGCTTGTTCTTCCAAGTGAGGTTTGCACAAGTATCTGAAGCACATCCCCCAACTGTGCTATGTAACTATGGAGCACATCTGGGAAGGAAAGACAAAGATTTTTCCCTGGGCCAGAGACCAGACAGATCAGGAATTACTGTCTTTTCATTGGTTTTTTATTTGTTTTGGTTTGGTTTTCATGTTTATCCCATCCAGACCCTAAACCTGAACCCTGCATCTTGCCACAATAAAAGTAATAAACCTATTATGCACCAATGGAGAGGAGATATGAAGGCACTGTTGTATCTCTAAGCTGGGAAGGAAACAGTGTCTGGAGCAAAAATAATAAAGTGTCCTGATTTTTCATGACAGATTCACCATCCCAGCAATTAAATACTTTTAAAAGTCCGAGTATCATGTTATTTTGCATCCAAAAGTCCACAGGAAAAGAATAGATAAAAAGCATTGCATAGAAGTGCCACGCATTAATGCTTCCAACACAACATTCTACACTCTAACAGAGTCCTAGTGAAACTTACCTTTCAGACAAAATGCCTAACTAGATCTTAACTATAAATAATTGGGGGAGAAGGGAATAAAACAACAAATTTGTCAAATAAAGACCCAAAGTATTAGGTGTCATAGAAAATGTGCATGTCATTCTTCCATAAATAAAGTTGCTAAGCAGATTTACTGTGAAACAATTTATGCTGTGTTACGTAAATGGCAAAATTCTTAAGCCTGCTAGGTTGTAAAGAGCAAATCTGTGAAAAGAATCAATTTTTACCATCAGTCACACCATACATTTAGCAGGTATCTATTTTACCCACAAGCCTTGCAGATATGCAAATAAATACATAAATTGCCAAATGTATCAGCTATTCTAATGGCGTTTTTCACCTCATTTTTTTCCTAAAAGAAATGAACAATTGTTTTAGTAAACATGGATGGATGCCCCTTTCCAATTTCTTTCTAATCAAACAGAAACTTGGCAGTGAACCAAAGTATTTACTCTTCAGACAACACAATGTTTTAGCTGCTACTTAGCTACTCCTACTGTAAAAGACTCTTATCAAGGACCATGAAGTATACTTGTTATAGAGAATAAGCTTCTCAGCTGGCCTTTTGCTTACCCACTGCACAAGCAACAGTGAAAGGCAGGTTAGAGAACCACAAATATTTCTGGTTAGAATCAAGGAATCAAGATAAAATACCAAGAATTTAACAGAGGACAAAACTATGAGTGAACTAGAAGGCATAGAACAAAAATCTAAACTGAGGAGGTTGGAAGGAACACGGAATATAAGAAGAGGTGACAGGATGATGGGGAGAGAATAGGACGATGGGAAAGAGAATAGGATGTAAGCAACAGAAAAAGATTCAAAAAAGCAAAAGCAATAGAAGTGAAACATGATTTCAAGGAGCTGAAAGCATATCACTGAAGCATTAGAAACCGGAAGGTCCATTCTCTTTCCACCAAGCACTAGGGAATGGACTGGGGAATGGAAGTCAACAAACCGGATGAACTGAACCCGCTTTTGTTTACAGGTGCGAAATCAGATAACAAGTGTTAAATGGAAAGGATGACTACATGTTAACCCTTGCATAACATGTCTGTGAGTCATTTTCTAGCTTTCAACATCTATGATAAGCCATTACTGCTAAATTGATACTTCCCTACATTTTCTGATATAAGCTCTGCTCCCTCAGCTGAAAGGGAAACTCTCAATTAGAGCCTTCCGTACCCCCAGATTTCAAAGAGTTGTAACAGGAAAATCAATCCATCTTTCAGTTCCTTCCTGCTGCAGGCCCAGTATTTATTTTCCATGCACATCCACGGGACAAAAATGTCAAGTGTTCAAATGTTTCTGAAAAGGGTGACTGCATTCATGACTGAACTATTTTGAAGCCAATGAAAGGATAGGAAATAATTCTTCCATACCTGCTTGGTCTATACGATGGTGTCACAAAAAAAAAAAAAAAAAGAATGCGTTGAAGGTAGGCAGAAGACGCATTGCTGCACAATGAGAAATAAAATGCCAATAGTTTAACTGGTTATGCTGTAATCACATATCTTTGATACTAATATTGGAATTCAGAATTAGCATGTTCTTCTACTCACCCACACCACACAAACGAAGAAACCAGGCAGCACAGAGGCACAGGCACAAGGTGCTCCTCTGAGTGCCAGCCAACATCTGACTGGGACACACCTACAGAGCCACCCGGTTTGCAATGCATCTAGGAAACGAGTGCATCTACTAAGCACAGACAAACCCCATCCAAACACTAAAGGCAATCTGCTGTGGTTTTGCTTTGAACTTGCATGACTAAAACAAATAGAAAATATTTCTTTCCACCAGGAGCATTTTCCTTCCATTCTCATGGCTGTCCTCTACTATTGGCCACTGTTGCTCAGACTCTGTGATATAATCTCTGAATAAAGTTTCCCCTTGCAAAACTGAAGCAAATGATAATGCAAGGTAGTGACATAAAATGCAGTCTTTCCACTAAGACATTGAAATATTGTTTAATTAAGGCTGTTTTGTTTTGGTTTTTAAGTTAAGCCGTTCCTGAAACTGTTGCGAATGTTAGTTTTCTAATCTTTAGTTATTTCCCAGTGATCACTAGGGATGATTGGCTGGCAGACGGTATCAATCAGCCTGAGCACAAGAATTTGCACAGTACTGTATTTCCAAAAAATGTGCAGTGAATATTCAAGGCTCTTTCTTGACTAGGTACCATAATTACTCTGATTGGATCTTGTCTTCCATTTTCAAGCTGTTCACCAGCAGCAGAAGTGTCACTCAGTTCCAGACTCACTTCAAGTGAAAGAAAAACTTCAGTATGTATGAGAAAGAGCAGTAACAATAAAAAGTGGTATATAGAAACTACTGAAGATGAAAATTCTTATAAATAAAAATAAGCTTCCTGATTTATGTCTATCTTACATTTGCCCCCATTTATTCTCTGTGTGTAAGCAAAGTTACTCTCTCCATTTTTCCACCAATAATTCATTTAGGTTTGTGGAATTGAGAGGTTCCATTTCAAATTCTAAAACACAACAGAAGCCGAAACTTACTGTAATTATTGCAGAAGAGACATGAACAGATATTATAAAGGAAAAGGGCTGTGAAGTGGAAGCCGTAAGAGAATGATCGGTATAAACTAGAAACTGATTTACCCCTCATATCATAGAATCATTCAGGGTGGAAAAGCCCTTTAAGATCATCAAGTCCAACCATTAACCTGGCACTGTCAAGTCCACCATTAAACCATGTCCCTAAGCACCACATCTACACATCTTTTAACTACCTCCAGAGGTGGAAATTCAACCACTTCCCTGGGCAGCCTGTTCCAATGCTTCACAACCCTCTCCATGAAGAAGTTTGTTCTAATATCCAATCTAAACCTTCCCTGGTGCAACTTGAGGCCATTTCTTCTCAACCTATCACTTGCTACTTGGGAAAAGAGACCAATACTCACCTCGCTACAACCTCCTTCCAGGTAGTTGCAGAGGGCGATCAGGTCTCCCCTCAGCCTCCTTTTCTCCAGGCTAAACAGCCCCAGTTCCCTCAGCAGCTCCTCATCAGACTTGTGCTCCAGCCCCCTCACCAGCTTAATTGCCTTTCTCTGCACTCTCTCCAGCACTTCAGTGTCTTTCTTGTAGTGAGGGGCCCAAAACTCAACACAGGATTTGAGGTGGGGCCTCACCAGTGCTGAATACAGGGGGACAATCACTTCCCTAGTCCTGCTGGCCACACTATTCCTGATACAAGCCAGGCTGCTGTTGGCCTTTTTGGCCACCTGGGCACACTGCTGGCTGTCGACCAACACTTCCAGATCCTTTTCTGCCAGGCAGCTTTCCAGCCACTCTTCCCCAGGCCTGTATCGTTACATAGGGTTGTTGTGACCCAAGTGCAGGACCTGTCACTTGGCCTTGTTTAATCTCATGCAATTGGCCTCAGCCCATCAATCCAGCTGGTTCAGATCTCTCTGTAGAGCCTTCCTACCTTACAGTAGATCAACATTCCCACTCAACGTGTGTCGTCTGCAAACTTACTGAGGGTGCACTCAATACGTTTGTCCAGATCATTGATAAAGAGATTAAACAGAACTGGCCCCAATACTGAATGCTGGGGAACACCACTCGTGACCAGCTGCCAACTGGATTTAACTTCATTCACTGCAACTCTTTGGTCCTGGTCATCCAGTCAGTTCTTTACCCAGCAAGAGTATACCTGTTGAAGTCGTGAGCAGCCAGTTTCTCCAGGAGAATGCTGTGGGAAATGGTGTCAAACACTTTACTAAATTTTAGGTAGACAACATCCACAGCCTTTCTCTCATCCACTAAGAGGATTACCTTGTCATAGAAGGAGATCAGGTTAGTCAAGCAGGACCTGCCTTTTATAAACCCGTGCTGACTGGGCCCAGTCACCTGGTTGTCCTGTACATGCCAGGTTATGGCACTCAGCATGATCTGCTCCATAATCTTCCCAGGCACTCAGGTCAGACTGACAGGCCTGTAGCTCCCTGGATCCTCCTTCCAGCCCTTCTTGTAGATGGGTGTCACATTTGCTGACCTCCAGTCAATTGGGACCTTCCCAGTTAGCCAGGACTGCTAATAAATGGTTGAAAGTGGCTTGGTGAGCACCTTTGCCAGCTTCCTCAGAATCCTTGGGTGGATCCCATCTGGCCCCATAGACTTGTGTGTCTAACTGGTGTAACAGGTCATTAACCATTTCCCCTTGGACCCTGGGGTCTTCATTCTGCTCCCCATCCCTGTCTTCCACCTCAGGGGGCTGGGTACCTGCAGCACAACTGGTCTTATTATTACAGACTGAGGCAAAGAAGGCATTTAGTACCTCAGCCTTTTCCTTGTCCTCTGTCATTATGTTTCCTACCACATCCGCTGAAGGATGGAGATTCTCCTTAGCCCTCCTTTTGTTGCTAATGTATTTATAGAAACATTTTTTACTGTCTTTTATGGCAGTAGCCAGATTAAGTTCTAGTTGGGCTTTGGCACTTCTAATATTCTCCTTTCATAACTTCAAAACGTCCTTGTAGTCCTTCTAAGTTTTCTGCCCCTTCTTCCAAAGGCATAAACTCTCCTTTTTTTCCTGAATTCCAGCTGAAGCTCTCTGTTCAGCCAGTCCAAAGTTTGTTGGGCTGCTTGGGAAGGTGGATGGTGTGGTATTGCTTATGTCTTTTCATTTAAAATTTATTTAAAGGTATTTGCAGTTAATGTGGCATGCCTGCTTAAACAATATATTCGCTTCTTGTTTTGCAGAGTATTTGTTATAATTTCTCCAAATTTAAACAAAATGCTGTACTCTTTCAGTGCTTGAGCCTACATAAAGTCTTAATGGAGACAAAGTAGAACCCTTTATTGGCGTTAATGTCTTTAAAGCATTCCTAAAAACAGAGACACTAAGGTGTCTATCTACTGATACATTCAGGTCTCACCAGATTTTCATCTTCTGAGAAAAATTTGAAATCATGAAATAGGTGTTTGGTCTTCCAATTTGCTCAGTTTAAAGCACAGTTAATACCTCACTAAAAACAAAACCATAAAATTAAACAAACAAAAACCCCATATATATCTAGTCTGTCTGCTTCCAATACATGTCAAGTTATAAAAGGAGTCTGTCATTTATAAAAGGGAGTAGACTTCACTTCTAACGCAAGAAGTAAACTTCGATTTCAGGGGAAATTTACGCTGAGACAACTGTATTAGTCAATACGTAAAATAATGACAGTTCCTAGGGAGTAAGGGAATTAGAGATTAGTGATGTATCACAGGCTGCCAGAATTAGAAACACAGGGGCTAGAAGAAATTTTGTTCTGAGCAAGAAGTTCAACTAACCTGCAAATTCTCCCTCCCTCAAAAAAAAAAAAAAAAAAAAAAGAAAGAAAAAAAAGCAGGATGAATGAGTAGGGTTAGCCAAGTGAGGACATAGAAGAACTTGAGAAACCTCAGAACTATTCATTGCAGGTTTCCACTAAATGAAAAAAAAACTGAAAGAGTAACTATGTTTTCTTTTCAAAGTCATTTGGGAGAGATTATGTTTTCTTCTTGGTTTCCAAGCCTTTGCAATGTACTTTTTGACCATTCTTTCCCAAGGCAAGAACTGAAAGTTTTTTCTTCAAAAGTTAAAGCTGAGAGGATCACCCATAACCTGATTCCAGAAGCTGTGGATTTAAGGGTCACAGAAAGGCTCCTGCTTTTCCCCTTAGAAGACTACAGGATACACAAAAGACAAATATTAAGAGTTCCACAAGTCCCATGACATGGTCATTCCCAACTCAAACAGACACGGGTGCTAAAGAGTGCAGCAGCTGCTATATATTTGAATAATTTTCCAATATCATGTGTGAACAAAAGGTACCAAGACACAAAAATTCCAACCATCATCCACTAATACGTGTTGAACCTGAGTAAAACAATGCTGTCTGAGAATCTCAAATCACAGTTAAATTTCAGTGCTTTTGTCCTTATTTTTCCACAGTATCTAAGTTCTTACCATGCTGTCAGAACAGACGCATGACATAATGCAGTATAAAGTTATGCTTTGAATCTATTTTTGGCATGGCTCCATGCAGTTCTTGCTATGTTTCCTTAAATAAGAAGCACGTTAATTACTGGGATGCATTTTGAGCAAACACACTATTTTGAGTACTGCTACCTCCTTGATATGAGATTTTGGTCTACATTTCACTTGCAACCTGCAGAAACACACCACGAATCTGAAATTTCAGAAAATCTGGAGTAAGGTCTAACAAATCCAACTTCAGCTACATGGGATATGGAACCAAAGTATTCCCACTGTGCAAGCTATTATAAATTTTTGTTCTTTGTAGTTGAAATCAGGATCTGGATGACTGAATTTATTTTCTCCATTTGTCTCCTGTGAAAACCAGTTCTGTGTAGGTGTCCACAGCAGAGACTGATCTGTTCAGATTCAGTTGTTTGAGCTACTTTGCATCAGTTTTAGTAAATAGCCACATGCCTTCCATTTTTTTCTTTCTCAGACATTTTCTTTCTTGTTAGAGAAGCTTTAAAAAAAAAAGAAAAAAAGTAAGTGCTTTCTTCGTGAGTCTTCGGCCTTACGTAGTGGCCTGTCCTCCCAGTGTCCTTCCCCAGGCCCCGAGTCATGCATCACTCATCTTGTCACATTGAACTCCAGATGCTCCTACCCTAGAGAATGCTCTGACTCTGGCAATTTTTCTTCATTCTCACTAACAATTTGGTAATGAAATATTGATTTTTAGTTAGATTCATATTGATGCTATTAGGTTTGCATTGATAAATCATGCTGGCCTCCTGTCTGAGAGGCTAGAAAGTGCTACACTGAACCCTGGAGATTACAATCAACTCATTGATGTGTTAATTTGATGGATTTTTTCGTTCTCTTAGAAGGAGTAGGAGGGGTAGGGGAAGATTTTTCAGTACGGCTGTTGTAAAGTTTTCACAGTGAAATCAGGGACAGTAATTGTGGGGTTTTCTATGCACATTTGCTTTAAAAGTGTCTTTCTGCCTGTTTGTCCAGAACATAAAAAGAAAGGAGGGGGAGAAGGACTCTGGGGTTGAGAGGATATGACACACCTTGTAAACAGAGCTCCAGACTCCCACATGGAGTGGAAAAAATAGGAACAGTTAAGTGCCAATTAAACCCTTCAGAGGTCACAGTCAAAAAGCATTTCCTTTTGCTAAACAGGTCTTCATGTAGAGCTAAATCCCAGGTGAAGTGAAAATATTGTGGAAATGGGAACCCCCTCTGCTGGCCCTATTCTACCTGGAGCTCCATGGTGGGATACCTCCCCCCTCCTCTCTCTAGCAAAGTGCCACTTAGAGAGCAAATGTCCACATGCATCTGCAGCCTATTTAAAACAGCCTCTAGCTTTGATTTATGGTACTGTGCAAATGTAATACCTGTCATTAAGGGACAATACGTGCTGAACCAAAGGATTACATTGTGATTTCCTTCAAAGGCACAAGGTTTCGAGGGGGTGCAGCAGCCACTACAGCTCAGGATGAAAAGGTTTTTAGAGAACACTTGAGTCAAAATTTGCTGTATCATTATTTTCTGAAGCAAAACCATTTCACATTTAGGTGTTGCTTTACTTATTTTCCCCAAAAGATTATCATCTTCCCCTTCATCTGTATGCCCCACCATGTCCCTCAGCACCAAGGGACAGTAGCAAACCCTGTTTGACAAGGAACCGATCCTGTGAGCTTTACCCCACTGATATAATTTCTCAAGTCCTTAAGACAGATTTTTTTTTTTTTTTTCCCCCAGCGTTCTCATCCTTTCTTTTCCTGCTCTTTTAAGAACACTGGTGATCAGCCTGCCAAGTCAACGACATCTTAACCAAGTCTGAACCTCACACAGGCTACATTTGTCCAAGAGAGTTACCAAAAGCCTCAGCAAAAGACAGTCTAGATACCTTTGATTAATAATTATCATATGGAGCTAGAGCGGACAGAGAGTGTATGGAAGAAGCTCCGTTATCAACTTTTCCTGCCCTTCCAAGAGGTTTCACTACTCTGTTCAAGGTTGAACCATTAAAAATAATAATGCCATTGCACATAGGACAGTTTATTATTACCTTAGATGTTTTGTTTTGGTGCCAGGTGAAAGAAAGAAGAGGAATTTGGAGGTAAAGAAAAAATAAGGGGTTTTGTGCCATGTGGGAATGGACACCTTTTTGCTGGAACATGCTTAAATGAACCACTTATGTACTAGGACATTTTCTAATTAGCTTCAGTTCAAGGCTCCCTCCCCACCTTCCTCTCCTTCTTCTCCTTCCAACATGAAAGCATACAAAGAGTCTTGTCATGAAGAAATATGTCCCAGTACATGAGGAGGCAATCATCTGTACCTTCAAAAGATGATGTCAATGATGAAACTGTTAGTTAAATTCTGTTGTACTATTGACATCTTAATGCCACAAACCCAGCTGGTATGAGATCAGTAACATAAACAGCCGAGTTTAAATTAATCTCTTTGAACCTCACTGCTGAACTGAAACCTCTGTTTGACAGTCTAAACTGCCGACTCCATCTTCCTCTCCAGTTATACAGTAGGCTAAACATAAAAAAAAAAGCACCCTGCTAATGCAAAAAGGTTTCACTTGTAGCAGGGAAATTTAAGCTCTGGCAACCATTTTGAGCACAGCTCTTCCTCCTTGCACACATGTAGTAGTTTGCATTATCGCATATGCTGTTAACTAATTTACTCATTTATTTAGATTTTTGCAGTACTTATCCCATGCTCCAAGTGCTTTTAGAATTATTTAAACATTCAGTGCAACACTCAACATTTAAATTTACAATTCAGTTAAGAATACTTAGGTTACGCTAGAACAACTAAATTTAAAACTAATTTACTCTACCAAAGCACCCTCACAGGAGACCCACAGGGAGTTAAAGCTATCAGCCCAGCTCTATCCCAAATGTCTGCCTGAAAAAGCTGAGGAAGAAAGGAAAGGCAAGCAAGCCTCTGTGCTGCTGGAGCTCAAACCAATACAGGTTCTGAAGACCAGAGAAGACAGCTATGTTCCAGGATGAGAAACCCATTAAGAAAGTGTCCTGCCAGCTACTCTATTCCTTTAAAAGCCAGTTCCAGCCATTCCATCAATGACTTACCACATCCCAAACTACTTCATTGGGAGTTATAAATCTGTGTCCACTGAAGTTCACGTCAGCTCTCTCCTATGAGCACAAGGTGGCTCAGGGTTTTTACCCACAGTCAAGCCACCATGGCTAAGCAAGTTACCAGAGATCAGTTGAACCCAGATAACTCTCTTTGAGTGCCCTTATAGCCCATCATAAATATGAGGTAATTCAATTTAGCCTGCAATGAAAATAGATTAAGCTAAGTCAAATCACCTTACATTTGTCAAAGGCGAGGAGGACACACACGGACTGTTTCTGCAGCTTAGCTGATGCATGGTAACCCGCTAAACTGCAGTAACTCAATTGCAGGTCTGAGCCCTAAACTGCAGGCACTTCTTGACATGAAACATGTCACTTTTCAGTAGATTTTTTTCACTAACCTTAACACCTACAGGCAACCAAAGTAAGAACAAAAAGTCGTGCCACATGGTTTACCTGAAGGCTGATTTAACCAGGTGTGCAAGTACTTGCATGAGATTGCACATGTGAATTACACTTGAAGTTTTTAGGTGTTCTTACCTTACTATTGGAATGCTCCAACTGCCAGTTTAAGAAACTTTTGTGGGCCACAGGGCACCAAGAGCTAAATGCAAAGCTCTTGAGAGAGTGCAGAGTTTATTTAAAGCTGCACGACCATCACAGTATTACAAGGACAAGAACTACAGGAATGGTGGGAGGAAAGGAAAGGAAAGGAAAGGAAAGGAAAGGAAAGGAAAGGAAAGGAAAGGAAAGGAAAGGAAAGGAAAGGAAAGGAAAGGAAAGGAAAGGAAAGGAAAGGAAAGGAAAGAGGAAGGAAGGAAGGAAGGAAGGAAGGAAGGAAGGAAGGAAGGAAGGAAGGAAGGAAGGAAGGAAGGAAGGAAGGAAGGAAGAGAAAGAAAGACAGAAAGAAAGAAAGAGAGAAAGAAAGAAAGAAAGAGAGAAAGAGAGAAAGAAAGAGAGAAAGAGAAAGAAAGAGAGAGAGAAAGAGAGAAAGAAAGAGAGAAAGAGAGAAAGAGAGAAAGAAAGAGAGAGAGAAAGAGAGAAAGAGAGAAAGAGAGAAAGAGAGAAAGAGAGAAAGAGAGAAAGAAAGAGAGAAAGAGAGAAAGAGAGAAAGAGAGAAAGAGAGAAAGAAAGAAAGAAAGAAAGAAAGAGAGAAAGAAAGAAAGAGAGAAAGAAAGAAAGAAAGAAAGAAAGAAAGAAAGAAAGAAAGAAAGAAAGAAAGAAAGAAAGAAAGAAAGAAAGAGAGAAAGAAAGAAAGAAAGAAAGAGAGAAAGAAAGAAAGAAAGAAGAAGGAAAATTAAGGGCTAAGGTCTAGAAATTGCATCTTTTCTGGCTGATTACACAATATTTGTTGTTATTTTTAGGGTCTGGATGACAAGGAATGACATAGTTACCCAGAGATCTGTATTTTCTGCGTGACAAAGCGTAGCAGGGAAGCACATGCTGCACATAAACAGTAAATGATTTTCTAATTATTATCTATTTTCCTAATTATTTCCATATCAGATTTCCTCAAAATTTCTTAAATACTCTTGATCCAGTTGACACCTCTAATGCTGTAGTATGAGATTCCTTCCATACCGTTCAGGAATAAAATCCATCATAAAACAGCCCCTAGAAATCTCAGGGTATTTCACACGTGATCTTTGCAATTTCCACACTTTGGATCTTCTGCACACACACAGCTCCTCTTCTTTGAGCCTCTTGTATTTTCACCTTGCAAAGCTCCAGCTAACCTCACTTTCTGTTTTAATTTTAGGTTAAGTCATATCATCCCCACAGAGACCCTGGCCACCAGGAGAAGTACTCCAGCCTTCTTCTTGTAGAGGTAGCAGCCATGTCCGCGGTGGCTTTCCAGTGGCATGCAGGTGTTCACTTTGCTCAGGAATGGAAATCTCACAAACTGTGGCAAATCATAGCAGCACTGTAAGGCGTGTGTTTAATTAACAAAGCCTGAAGGGCCCTGCGGGGAGACAAAAGAAACAAAACCATCTAAATCAGGAAGATTTTAGTGAGTTTAGCCTGGGCGGAGGGTGAGACCTGAAGCCTCTCTGCAGGGAGCACAGCAGGGAGCAATGTTTTTCCACCAGGTCAGCTCCCGCCTCATTCCCCAAGGCCAGCTCGTCCCTGAGGTGAGACCTGGGGACTGAGGGTGCCAGCGGGGACAAGGAGGTCGGTTCTTTCCAGGAGATGTCTCACAGCTTGCCATGGAGACTCATACAGCTGGCCTTCCCCTGACCCTTCCCCTCCCCGAGCGAGAGCCACAATTAGATTTCACTAAAAGACAAAACCTCTCTTCCTCCCTCTCACCGTAGGGGTCCTGAGGAGGGGGAAGGGAGAGAAACATCATCAACATGGAAAATAATTTCCTGCTTGCCAGCGTATCTTAAATTGATGCAGGCAACAGCATTCCTTGCAAATGTTAAATTAATTTGGAAAGTCTTCATGTATTGTTCCTTACCATGAAGAGCACTCATCACTTCTCGCTGGCTATCTGCCCTGCCTAGGAACAGAGAGGGAAATTTAACAGGCCACAGCAAAAACGTTCATGAGGCTGCAGCCTGTGGCTTAGCGTGAGAGCTGGGAAATTCCTGTCGCCCAAAATATTGGGCAGCAATGACAGCTTTGTCTTGAATGCAGAGAATTCCAAATTTATTAAGACTGCTGCAGCAACTGTGAAAGGAAGATTGAATTGTCCTTAAAGGAAAATAAAGGTAAATAATGATATTCCTTTGGCTTCAGGCTTACTTAAAGCCTGCTTAAAGGTTCGATATCTAAAAGCTCTCTGGACTAACAACTGTGTAGGTATGGAGAACAATATTCTCAAAATGTCAAAAGAACCTAGAAATATTTAAAGATCTAACAAATCAGCTTCCGATTAGTTTGAACTGTGCATGCAAAATTGTGCTGTGGGTTTGTTTAAATGGTAGAAGGAAGCAAGAATGATTCAAATTAGATTCTGTAGAGCAGGTTTCTTTCTTTGTTCTTTTAAAAAACACTATATTGCCAAAATTTGATTCTATATTATATTTAATTTTCCATTGCTGCTTTACCTCACTGTAGATGCGTCCAAGTGTAGCCACTCTCTATTCCAGTGACTTTCAGCTATTAGCTCTATTTATCTACTTTAAGTTATTGGACTTGCTCACACTTTCCCCCAGCCTTATATTTTAGAGGATGCTGTTACATACTAAGCCATTCTGTCTTTTACCTATCTAGTAATTTTGATTTTTTTTCTTTCCTCCTCAGGATGGATTTTTTTGTTATTAAACCCACATTCTGCATCAGCCTGCTAAGTTCAAGATTGACCTTTAACGTCATTTTGCTTTTAGGCTTCCATTTCCTTCCCTAAAAACTACTTCTGGAATTTCATTTCTAGTTAGGAGAGAGTCTGAGCTGCAAAAAGTCTCTAACCCCTCTAACCTCATGAGCATTTGGATCCAGAGGTTTGGGTAGCCACAGCCAGGCTGGCCAGCTGTGGAGGCTGGATCTGGACCCAAGCTGTGATTCCAGTTGCCTGAAGGTCACAACTTCAGGAACCACTATTTCCATGACAATCATTGTTTAGAGAGGGCCCAGCTACTTTATTTTTAAAAGTTTACAGTACGCTAGCAAGAGGAGCATGACTGGTTTTTTTTCCCAGTAAATACCCAATTCCCATATTAAGAGAGAAAGGTCTCCTGGTTCACCCACTCAGGAACTAGAGTGTTGCCTCATAAAACAGAGCAGAACTCCCCTGTTATTGCTCAGCTCATTCACTGAACTTTAATTATGAGATATCATGAAAAGAAGCATTTTAAAAGTCAATTTTTGAAACTGACCTCAGTAACACTAGTAAGGGACCAGATTAGGAGACAAAACAAAATGGCCGTAACAGTGTTATCTCCTTTATTCTGCAGAATGGAGAAATCTCCTTCTGGGTGAGGGACCATGTTAGAAAGCCACAGGATCAGCAGTGCTGCATTATTTTGTTTGTCTTGTCACTCCAGACAAAGTATGCTGTCTAACCAATTCTAAAATACTAATTGAAATAGGAGGTGACTCCTTCCTGACCTGAAAATTTCCACCACATCCGCTGAAAAGGTACAGCATGTATTGAACATATGAGTTTAATATATTCAACATCCTAAACAGTCTTTCCCACTTTCCCTCCACCATGTTGCACCACCACATGCAGAAATCTCCTCTAGAGGTATTAATGGGCTTGCTGGTTTTTCTGACCTGTGTTTCAGGTCATAATGTGGGTTTTTCAAACACGAGTTTTTCAATTCCCACCTTGCAAACAAAGCCTGTGCCCATCCCAGACCAAGGAACAAAACTGGAAAGATCACTATCCAGTCTTTCCATTTAAGAGTTTTTAAGACTAATGGTGCCTCACAGCTCTATCCAAAAATCAACTCTTTTTTTGCCAGAGATGGTGAAAAGCAACTCATAGCATGAATGGCTTGCAGTTTCAGGCAGGCAGGTCAGACTAAAACCGGGAGTAAAGCAGCATCTCTATTTGACAGACGGAAGAAAGGCACAGAATGATAAAATGGCTTGCCTAGGCGAGGACAAAGAAATAAACCCACATCTTCAAAGGTACAGCCTAATGCCTTAAGATGAAGCTTTATTATCTGTCTTTGCCCACAAAAGAGTGATAGAACTAACGTCGAAGGGTGGGGAGGGCTCTAATCTGAATAATCCAGTCCTAAACACAAATTAGTAATGATAGCCACAAAGGCAGCATGGTCTCCTGCTTTCTTTTTCTAGTTCCACAGTAAGGATTTCCAAATTGGACTTACCTCATTTTAGGTGACCAGGGAAGTCAGGAAACATAGATTTTAATAGCAAGCACTCTCAGGTATATAGATCAGTCACAGGGACAAAGAGAGACATACTCATGGCTTTGTAGATTAATTAACTGAAGGTTACTTGACATTAGTGATGGGGGAAAGGCTACTCGAGCAGCCTGCTGAAGAAAAGACACTTTAGCAACCATATTGATTTCCCACGTGCACCTAAGCGGCAGTAACAATTTTGCTTCACCAGTGAGGGCCTGACCTTCCACCTTAGGTTTGCTTTCCCAGAGCATCCTATATAACACCAAATGATGATACATGATAACAGAAAGAAACAAGAAAGATCTTAACAGGTCCCAAGTGCTTGATGGTTTTCAGGAAATGACTTCTCAAATGTGGGTTTACAGTCTCTGCTTAAAACCAACAATTTAGTATACTGGGTTGGCATCAGTATGCAAAGGCCCAGAGCTTATCTGACTCAGGGCTCAGAAATACTACTCCAGTCTCTGGAAAAATCAGTAGAGCGAGCAATGAACAGCTCTATCCTTTCTTTCACATTAAATTGCAAGCAAAAGGTTTTCTTCTGCAAAATCATTAGTTAAAGGGGTAAACATTTGAAATTTGATCTGCGTTTCAAGACACTTATGTCACTAGAGAATTAACCCGAACTTCTTTTTTTTTTTGTATACAACATCTATTTCCAGCTTTCCTTCTTCCCTTTTCTAGCCTGGCTATCCCAGTTCCTAACAAACTTCTGGCATAGACTTAAGCTAATTAGTTTTGCTGGGTGTTATCACATGTAAGGTAAAAAAGACAGATGAGTATATTAGGCACATCTGATCAAGTTTAAGAGTACAGCTAGGTGGTAGTGGGAAAGACATGTACCTGTGACGACCACATGCAAAATCCATCACCAACCACTTCTTCCCACTGGTAGGTCATGGAGGAGACCACGCTCACAAATAATCGGAGAGGCCATTTGCCATGATAGCTGATTGCTGAAGAAAAGGAAATGCAAACTAAACAGAAACCCTAAAAATTCTGTGCAATGGACCTGTTTCACAAAGGCGAGGTGGATATTTTTGAGGTTAATATTTTAAGCATTTGGAAGGAGAAAAGTTGATCACTGCCATGTATATTTTCCATCCATGTAGTTCTTGTATCAGATCAGCCGGTATGGGTAGGTTTGTTAACCAGACTATGTACTGCAGAGCTAAGCTAGAGGTGGAGAAATTTCTTTGTACCCATGTCACAGCCCTTTAAACAAGATTCGAGCATGGCCTCGCGAACACGCAATGCCTGTGTGTTTCCTTTGTATGTGAATCAGGTAGAGGTCCACAAGCCACATTAACTGGCTTGCAATCTTCTAGTAATTACCAATAGGCAGCCTGTCGCTTTGTCCATACCTACAGGGAAAAATGGTATTTATCTGTATAACCCCAATCCCACATTTTAAAATCTTGCTACTTATTCAGATTAAATCTTACTGTCATTGTTTCTAGAAGCTATTAAGCCCTGTTGAAAAAGTAGTTATCTTGCTTCTCCAGTCTATTCTCTGCACTAGAGATAGGGTTTTGTAGAGTTGCAAATCAGAATTTAAAAAATTAAAAAAAAAAAAATTCATCGATCTGTCAGGATTTTATGAAACCAGCTAATAGGTGACAGAAATAAGATGTGTTGCTTTAGTAAATTACTAGAAAACAAACAAAGGAAATGCTTATCTTCCTGTTTTAATATGTAACTTCACTTTTTTCTAATATTTAAAATCTGACCACCTGCAAAAGATTATCAAGAGCCTCTGTGGATTTGCAGGAATGCTTGCATACTTGGAGTAAATGAGATACTCTCGCTAGCACACACTGCTCCCTGTCATTCAGCGTGCTAACAGCAAGAGACAGGGCCATCAGCAATGCAATTGTTATTATTTGGTAAAGGCTGGTGGTGACTTATGAGTTTCAGAATGCAGCTTCCTCATTTGTTTAATGTCGAGAGATTACAGTTTCCATTTACTATGGTTTTATAACATGCAGGTGGGAAAAATATCTTTTTTTTCTGAAAGCCTGTCAGTAACCAGTGCCAAGGCTGAAATATTCCTGCTCGATTCTTGCAAATGAACCTACTCGTGTCTGGGTACAGCAGAAGGTCCAGATCCCACAACCCATCGTGCTCCTCAGCTGCTGCCATGGGCTGGGACGTGGTGCCCATGGGCAGGCAGTGACGGCCACACACCACAGCCCATCAGATGAGATCCAGGCTGAGCGCAGCCTGTGGTGAGCTGCTTTGGAGGAGGCAGCTGGGTAAGCGGTGGGGGGCTGCCACACTCTCACAGACCTCCGGAAGGACTCCTGGCCCTGCTTGTCTTCCCGTCTTGGCTTACCCAACACTGAGGGGGATAAAGAGAGTATTTCCTTCTATTGGAAAGGTCCTGCACTGAGGAACTCTGATGTCCTGGAGAAGAGATCCATCTGTATGCTGATGTTTTAAAAAGCTGGGGAGGATTTTATGGACTGCAAAACAGTGGGTCTGAAATGCAAAATATTTGAGGCACAGGCCCTTCCAAGCCTCTTTTCCCTGGTCCCAGCCTCCTGGCTGCCAAAACCAAGGCTTCAGTTTGGGGGTTCAGGCTGAGCTGTGTCTTCAATGCCTCAGCTCTATATTGCTTCAGAAGAAAACCAGTCTGTTAACCAGGCTGGCACTCCAAAATCAGTTTAGCAGAGGGTAAAGGTGGGCAGGTGAGGGCTCTGCCTGGGAGGATGTTACCCCATGCTGCTTGAGTGCCTGCACTCCATTTGCTCTCTCAAGAAGCAGAGTTGGCACCACAGTAGTCTATGATGCAGCACGGAGGTGGGAAATAAGATGAGGCACTAACAGGGTTGCTGCTAGTGGAGCCTAAATAGGGAAAGTTAGTAGGACAGGACAAGTTTTAGGCAGAAAAAATGCCCTCACTTCTCCACCAAAGAAGGTTCTTTTCTTCTTCACAAGACGAGAGAAATCAGACTCTTCCACCAGGATCAAGAGTTTCAGCACAGGTAGGTAAAGAAAATATCCATGTTGAATGGATCCCCACAAACATTTGCAGAGCATGGACACACGAAGGTAAAAATTCATAATACATGTGCTGGCAAGTCACATGGCAAGGCTGACGAGGAGACTTGTAGTCTGACGCTGCCCTGCAGACACTAATGGTAAAAATGGACTTTGTGCTAAACGGGCCCCAGCTAAGTGGTGTCTGGTTGTGTTTGATTTGTTACTGTGAACCAACAATATGATATTGCAAGAGTGAGTTGGGGGTTAAATTCAAAAGGTTTCAAAATGATGCTTTAAGTTCAATTCAGGTTCAAGAAAAAGAAAACTGAGGTGGGAGGGTAAGTAGCAGGGTTGTGCGCTTGGTGTCCCTCCCTTTTCCACACTCGTGTTTGCTGTTAATAATAATGGTACCAGTGTGAAATATATGTTCTTAGCACTGCTTTGAAAAATTTACTGCTGTGAGTTCTGGATATACCTTGAACGTACGTAGGCATAAACATTACTTGGTATGGGGATGTGGAATCTTTCTTTTGAGATCTGCTTGTATTGCCCAGCTTTGCACCATCACAACATCAGCCACAGCATGAAATCGGAGTGATGGAAGGGCCAGCCGGGAAGGCTCTGGGTCAGCTTAGTAGAAAAGTCTCCACACTAGGGAAGGAGGCTCAAGCCAAAGCAATCTGACTCCCTAAGCCCTGAACTCCAGTGAAACTATGATCCAGGTGTTGCAGCTGTAGCTGATCTCAACTAAAAACCTCATATGAAATCTGAGGTTAATCTTAGTCACATTAGCATTACAATTCTAAATATAGGCTTTCAATTGTCCCTCCTCATCTGAGTCTAAAGGCGCAGTAAATTTAGTGTGGTTTTCCCCACCTCTATGGACTAGGGAGATGCTATTCCATCCATTTATTCCAAGCAGGGAGCTGGAGCATATTTCCACAGGGAATTTATCCAGCGTAACACAGGTAGTTCATAAAAGGATAAGGACCTCTCCTGAGCCCCATGCTTATTTGGCAGACAATTTCTCCTCTATAGTTATGAGAAGGGTCAAAAACCATATTCAAATTTCACAGCCTTGGCTCAGTCCCAAACCAGCCTGCAGAGCACAGTAGTTTCACCCAATGAGAACTGGCATTTTTTCCTTTTCTTTTTGATACTAAACCTTCTTTCCCATTGCTGTTTGCAAAGGCTGCAGGGGCGTGGACACACAAGCTGGTCTAAGCTGCAGGTAAAAGATGAGAGCAAAATTCGGAGGTCAGTGTGGGATTCAATACTCTACCTCACAGACCTTGTTAGCAGGTGTTAGCCTGGCCTTTTGGGCACAAGTGATGTCCTTCATTTAGTCACAAATTGCATGTTCCGGGAAATGGGAGCCCATCATAGTTAGCCCAGAGATAGAGAGGACAACAAAACAATTTTGTTTGCATGTCATGAGATGAAAATATCTTCCTACTAATCTTAAGATGTACTGAGGGAAGAGTTCACATGTATCTTATAAAAATAATATTTTTGATTTGAAAAATAGTTACACATATAAAGGAAGAAATAAAATATGGCTTAATATACCTTTTTTCATTTAGGTTGAAACAGACCGGTTGTCTATACCTTCTCCTGTACACAAAATTCTTCACTGTGTGTTTAATTACATGTCACATTTATTTTAGGCTTTGTGTCCAAAAATATCCCAAGTCAAAGCAGAAAAATCACTTCACCCATCACTGAAATTCAGTCACTTCTGGGATGAAGAATGGCAGTCAAGGGGACAGCTAGTACACAGTAACCTTGGCCAAAAACCCAGGTGCAGAAATCTGCTACCACCAGAAGTGCCATGGGACCTAGCTTTTAAAGACTTTCCCACAGTAAATTAAATAAAAGTGTATTTATCTACTTCAGCAAAATGAAATGTTGAGTTGACTCAGCCAAGCCTCAATCTCTTGTTTTAGAGACTCTGGGCATTTTCAAGCATAATGCAGAAAACTCTGTGCCCTTGCACTTCCAGCTTATGGCAATGATAGAAAAAGGTTGTAACAAATCAGTGACCAAGTAAGACTTCGAATTTCTCCAGAACTTGGGCTCTCCAAAACCACAAGGTGATGGCAAATTCGGAATTTAGATCCCCCTTCTGACATTTGCTCATCTGCACTCTATTATCAATTTAAAAAAAAAAAAAAAAAAAAAAGGAAGATTACTTTTGTCAGCATTGGAACTGAGATTCACGTTTATCTGGCACAAGATACAAATACACATAACAAACATGCTAAGTCATTGCTAGTTCTTTGCAATATTATCCAGCACACCAAATGACCCATTTACAAAGTTACTTCGACACTTATGCATATAAGATTCTTCCGAACAAAAGGTTCTCTTGTTTCAACAACTTTGTGATGGGAAAGAAATGTGATACTGGCTTTTTGAGCACACTTAGCAGAAGTACAGACAATTGGCACTGCGACAATACTATTTATTCTTACAAACACCAGATTTTTTTTCCTTCCATTTTTTTAGGCTCGGGAAACGCAAAATTTCATTGGAGAAGCAGATTTAATAAGTGATTAGAGGATAATCACTATTCACTTGTAATATGCAAAGGGCAATTTTGGGTTGTGAGGTAGTCTGTGGGTCATGTGAATTTAATTGTCATATCCAGAGACTTATACCATATTAAGTGTATCCCTAGTGAAACAGCAGTGTTGTAAATCTGTGAGATAGATATATATATATATGCACACTATTTTATAACAGAGCTATGGGAATAGTCCATTACCTATAAAATAAAGAAACAATGTTAAATATGCCAGATCAATTTCCTCATGAAACCAGCAACAAATACTTAGCTAGTTACTACAAGAGACTCCAACGTTCAGCTCAGGTTCCATGCACTGTCCCCTTTCCACCATTTCAGCTAGTGCTTGCCATGTCTATGTAGAAAGTGTCAGGTTAAACAAACCCTCTTGGAAGACGTCAGGATAAAATCATCTGTTAAGTTCCTTTTTCTTATTTCTTTGGGAAAAAAAAAAAAAATCTTTACAGCAAGGGGAGCTAAAATAAGCAGGGAGGGACTACAAGATTGCCTGTACACAAAAGCCATGCTGACCGTCTTGTTTGCGAACGGGGGGATCTGAAGCTGAACTCTTGACCCACTTGAAGTCATTGGGGATTCTGCCATTGGTCTAAATGGGATGCAGGATTATTCTGAAACTTCTGCAGGCTACACCTTGGCTCTTATGTTGCTCACCCAGTGACTTTCCATTCCTTTATTCCATCCCACTGCTGGAAGCAGACAAATCTCCGATTTTCCACCACCTGCAACTCAGCTTTCTCCCTAAAAATTCCTTTTTCTCTGTTGTTTTCTGGAACTCTTAGAGGGTCTCGTCCTTTCTGAGTTATGGTTCAAGTAGAAGGAGCTTAGCTAGATAACATTAAAAAAGCAGTTTTCAGATAAGACGCCACAGCAGTTTGTCAATATAAGTCCTGAGATAGGAATCTTAAAGGTTTTTTTGGTGGGGATTGCTGAAAAGACAACATTTGCCATTTCACAGTTATTACATTACTGTGATATCTTCACTGCTACCTATGGAAAGGTATCAGTTATCTCAGGTATCTGAAGCAGAATGTTTGAGAACAGTTTGCTGTAATGAAAGAGAGGAAAAAAAAAAGTGACTGAAGAGAAAGGTGCTGCAAAGAAAAAAGACCATAGTGGAGTCTGAAATCTAGTATGCCACTTCACTCTTAATGCAATTTTTTTTGCATTATTGTTATTATTTTGGCATGTCGCCTTGCACTGAGACCAGAAATGCAGCCAGGATTTTAACCCTGAATTTCCTGGCTTTTATGAGCTTAAAGGCAACCTTTAATGTTACTCAAACATAGTCCTATATAGCTGAATTGATTTAACAGTGTGCTTTAGCTAAATGGAGAATCTCCATAGCAGTTACTTCAAGGGGCTCAGAAGCAGCCCATGTTCACTTGCAGAACTCTGAGATGCCCTTTCAGATGTGGCTCCCAATAATGTTCTAATTCCTGGACTCCAGAGGCAGCCACTTGCACAGCAGGCCTATCCTAAATATTATTTTTATAATAGCAGAATAACACTCTGATTATCCTTTTACACAAACTGGAATAGATTTGGGACCCATTGTTTTGCACAAGAGGACAGCAACACCTACCTCACATTTTGCACTCATTCAATGTTTAATGAGCACGTCTAATCTTTCCAAGCTGAAGCTACTTGAAAAGTAAAACCAGTTTACCAAGGCTGCATGTGGGGGCATGGGGTGGTCTCACAGCATTGAAAAAAGCACCAGGTTATATACATTGCACAGGACATGGTGAATACATTACAGACATGCAGCTTTAGGTAAAGGGGGAGTGATTTAATATTTCTATTTGGAATATTCCATACTCAAAAAAACCTTAATTGTTAGAGGCTAGCCTACATGAAAGTTTTCTTTCTTGTTTTGAATAACATTCTGCAGATGGAGATAACTGTTCAAAAATTAGTCCACAGTAAAGAAATGGCTTGAACTATGGTGCTACAGCTATTAAGTATTAAAAATTAGTAGGTGGCTACATTTTTCTTTCGACAAACCTCTTATTTCTTTTTGTACTGAGTTTTGTTTTGTTCTAGCATCTAATTATGTATTTTGTGAGCATAAAGCAATCTCACATGCTGTAAGGCCAAGTGTGTTTAAAACACAAATCATGATTCAGAACTGTAGTGTGGAGATTGGAAGCTGATCTTGAAGCTGATAGTTATTGGCTTGGGCTTCTCACCGCTTCTATCTGAAAACATAAGCCTCACTTAGAAAGGGAAGGTTGTCCTCTGTGGAAACAAAACAACTAATTCAGAAGCGGCCTAATGCTTTAACTCAGCTAAAGGTACTCAGCTAAAGGCATGTACACATGAACAGAGTACACATGATCAAATGGGAGCACTTCTATGTCTATACACCTGATGCGCTAAATCCCATAAGAGCGTTCTGCTCTGTTGTGGGGTCCCAGGATAGAAAGGCCTGGTTGCTTTTGTAAGTAATGAGAAAGAAAGAGGGAGGGGACCTTGTCCTCCAGGAAGATGGAAGGAATAAAGAGTATTCTTGTAAAATGTTATAAATGTTGCATTTAAATAGAAAAGTCTTAAATTGCGGAGCTGGTCCATGTAATAGAAGGATCAGTAATTTTAAAAGAGTGCCAGAAATGAGCCAATTTCACAAGCTATTTGAAGGATATTTTCATGTAACTTTTGGCCAAATCAATGTTCCAAAAAGTCTGAAAATTGAATCCTAATTAGTTACAAGGATCCCTCTGGCTCAAGTTGACTATTATATTGTGTTCCATGCTCCCGAGGCAGACAAGAGCCATCACACCTTGCCAACATATGACAAGGAGAAAGGTAAACTCACCATGCCATTGCTTTCAGAAGAGTTTAAATCAAGAAAAGAGAGAAAATTACACAAATCTTGAAGGAGAATTGCCATTCTTTCCACATAATAACAGTCATCTGGGATAATATGCCTGTATTTCACTTGTCAAAGCATGCTGTTTACTATTTGGTCTTTTAATAGTGAATTTAGTGAACATTAAGAGACATTAAGGCAAAGCAAGCATTTTTATGTTATATCAGCTCATTCCCCTGCCCCTCAATACACAGGTCTTTACATTCTTTTGTGTGTTCTGAAGAGACCTTATACATCTTTCCATACAGGTTAAGCTGACACCGCAGAAATGAACATGACCAATTTAAATCTTTATTAAAAATATAAATGTCTCGAATACTCAAACTGCCTATTCATAAAACAGGGACTTTCGCTCTTGCACATGCTGAATAGGTTTGGGGGTTGCTCTGGGGACAGTTTTTGGTTAGCGCTCCCCCACCCCACGAATTTTTTCCTGTTGTTCTACAAGAAGTGAAATGCTAATCTCAGCTCCACCTCTATTGGGTCACCTCCAGGTCAGCAGATTAGAGAAATCAGCAGAAGAATAAAGATAGTCTACTCCAACTGCAGGGCAGGATGACCCAGTTATTGATCAATCTGATGGCAGCATTTGAACAATGACAGTCATCTGTCAGAAAGCAGGAGGTGGCTCCTCATTAACACACCACTCACCTGCCCTGAGCTACAACTATTTTATAATAATATCTATCATTCACCTCCAAGGTGTTGCTTCTTTCTCTGGCTACGTGAAATAACAGACACTATTTTCTGCCCCCCTTCCTGCTGTTTCATTTTCTTGGAGCTGACTCAACCTGCATCGCCTTACCAAAAAAACCCAAAAAAAACCAAAAAAAAAACCAAGCAGAAATACCCAAGTAAAACCAAACAGACGAAAATGATTCTAACTAATTTTCTAAGATTTTCAAGACTTCAGGTTAAAATAAGCAAACTGAGTTGTTTAAATACCATCTTTAACACACTAACATACCACACTTATAAATTGGCCTCTTTCTTCCAACTAACAGGTCAACCCTTATTTCTGCCAATCTGATTTCACCGCGACTGTCCCAACAGGTTCCCTCGCACAAGCTTTATACTATCATACAGATTTTAGAATTACTCTGCTTTGCTCTGCCAGTTTTCAATCCACATGCAGACGTTAAGCCAAAATAATATTTAAAGCAAATAATTCTTTCATAAAATACTGCTTATCGACACACATTTTTGTTATTAGATGTACACATGCGTGGAGGTCAGACACTTGGGCTGATGACTAGCCAAATGCAGCCCTGGTTCTACTATTAGCTATGCCTAGGAATGGGCTCACAGCAATTTCCATCTGCCTCCTCGAAAAACCTGACCATAAGAGATATCATTAAAGGGAAGGAAGTATACAGGTAATGTAAACTAGAACTCACCCCACCACTTGTATTCAATATTATTAATATGCACTGGACCAACAAACTGCAAGGCACCTACAGATTTCTTGCTCCCCTGTCTTTGATTCTAGTGCTTCTGTTATTATCCAGTCTTTAAAATCTCTTCAAACAAAAAACTGGAAACCTATATAGCCTGAGGATTTTCATTAAAGCAAATCCCCATGATCTTGGTTTTCAGCATAGTGGGTACTATTATTTTAACCCAAAGGTCCTATCCACCCTGCAGCTCCACATAACCTGCTGCTGCTTCTCAGCAGCTAGCCCTGACCCCCAGCCCATGATCTTCTCCCGCCCTGTTCCCGTAACCCCCCTGCTTCTGATTTTGTGGAGGTTATTTGAGGATGAGAAATCTTAAAGGGCTGCAGATTATTTGCCGTGGAAATTATAGCACCTCTCTCAAGTGTAGAACTAGTGTGAAGCAGTTCCTGAAGTGACACCAAACCCCACAGTGGTCAAGGGAGGATTCCACTTTCTCAGCAATATGAGAGTATTAATAATCATATAAAGTATGGAAATGCCTCAGCACCAACAAAGATCAGAAGCCTTGGTGCTAAGAACAAGCTTGCCAGAACTGACTATGCATCCTGAAAAGCCTGCATTGAAAATGGACAACAGAAACAAATGATGGAACCAACTTCCAAGCACAGCAAGAAACGTGTGTGCTGCCAGCATTACACAAGAGCTATCACATCCTTTCACTGGATGTGCTTGTAAAAAGGACATCTGTCCTCAGCTGTTGCGGGTCTCCTGTACCAAACCCAGCTGCGGATGAACCACCTTCCTCACACAAGCCAGCCCCCAGAGGAAAGACCAAGAAATGAAAGGCAGCAGCTGCTTAGCAGTCATTAGTAACAGGTAGCGCCGTGTCCTTGTGTTTCTGGAGGAGGATCACAGTACAGCAGTTGGAGAGGAGGGAGGAATCACTGACTCGGAGTGCCCCGAAAACACTGAGCCAAATCCCATCCAAACGACGCCTGTCTGCTCGCATGGGCTGGAAATCAAGCAGAGTTACCGAAGTGCTGGTATTTCTGGCCTTCACTCCTACGGCAAGGACAGCATCTCGCAGGCTGTCTAAGCCACTTCAAGTTCCAGTTGGACATTATTAGTGCACACTAAAATGGTGAAAAAGCCAGATCCACAGATGTTTTAAATACTTAAGAAAAGAGATCCACTTCAAATTTGGCACTCCAGATCATTTTTTCCTTCTCACTTTCTTGTTAGCAGGCACTTGTATTTTTACTAAAAGGTACAAAACTGTATTTTAATTTTGGCAACAAATCAAGACAGTATTCTCTGTATTATGCTGTTTCCTAGCATCAGACACCAGCAAAACGTCAACAACAATAATTTAAAGAAAAAAAAAAAGTGTGATGAAACAAACAACTAACCATATTTTAGAAACACTTGGATCACAGTCTTTCTCCCTAAAGTCTGTTTGTTACATTGCCTGTTACTTACCCATAATGTTCTCCTTTTAGTAAGAGTGCTCTGTGGATGATTTGATGCCGTTAATGTCTACTTTTCTGGGAGGAGAGAGAAGAAAGGAAACGTTACTCCCGAACTCTGACCTCTGTGGATGGCTTTCTGAGGGATGCATTCCACTAATTGTCTTCTGTTTGAGCTGCACTGGCTGTAATTGCGTATATAAGGCTTGCGTTTTGCTTGCTTTACTTTTTTACAGTACAGAACAGTGTGTCCACAATGGTGCATTAAAGTAATAATCATGAAAATAGTGTCCATCAAGTAATTTCAGTGCTGTTACCACGCTGGGATATAACCACCCTGCAAGCCCTGTGTGGTTACACCTGGGCTCCGTCCGCCTCTGTGCCATTAGCCCTCCGCCCTGGAAAGAGAAGCAAGCAGCACCAACCTCACGGTTCCCAAGTTTGCAGCTTTCCTTCCATCTAAAACAATATTTGGCAGCACAGTTAGTGCCCCCTCCTCTGCTACAAGCACCCATGCGTTTTGGTGTGAGCGCATCTTCGGTGCGGCTGGAACAGGAGCTTGGCAGGGAGATTGCACAGAAGCCCTCAGCTTCACTCTCCTACAAAGAAGGAAAATATTATCATCATGTTACAGGCGAACAATCTCATATATTTAAGTAATACACCAAGCAGTAGCACGTGAATTAGTTCAGAACTAATGAAGGTGGCCACAATGTTACTGAATCTTCCCCTCACTCTGCAGATGTGCCTGCAAATCTTTCGTGGCTGGCTGTTCGTGCAGAAGGGCCCCGAAGCACATACAGGGGCTGGTTTCTCCCCTCATGGCCTTTTCCTCCAAATAATGCCTTTTTTCCCCAGGAAAAAAAAAAAAAAGCTTCATTTTATTCTTCCTCTTACTGTCATTTTCTCCTTTCTTGAACAGGGCTACTGTTAACTTTATTTCCAGACTAAAATGATTTGTCTCTTTTTTTTTCCTTTCTTTTTCCCTAGTGGAAAATGTTATAAATAAAATATTCATAAGAGAATATCCACCTATCTTTTCCAGTTTTTTCTTTATTTGATCAGGAAATCCATGTTAAAATCCTAATTTCTCTTTAATTAACTTCTTATAACTGTATATGTTGATTTTTGTACACGTATGCACGTATTTTTGTACTGAGTATCCCTTTTATGGTGCATATATACACATCTAGTCTCTTTCTATATATGAATAATATAGTAGTACATCTCCCTCTCATGTCCTTTGTGTTTATATACAGACATATATATGTCTCTGTGTGTGTATTCCCTTGTATGTACATATATGTATGTATATATGGATAATATATATATAATTGCCTGGGCTTTACAAATGGATGCCAGCAAGCGAATACCTGTCTATTGCTCTGTCAAATGTGACTCGCTGGGAAAGCTATTGGGTTTATAGAAGAGACAAACATTTCAGGCACGCCATTCTGGGGTAATGAAGCATGGCAACAAAATATACCTGTGCAACATTTGATAAAGATGAGCTGACACACCAGTCCAAATAGGTTCTTTTGTGTGTCTGCACGTGTCTACCATCATTGCTTTCATCTTAAAACAGGAAGGTAGCAATAGCAGCAGCAGCTGGCAGGAACCATGAGAGGAAGAGCAGCTCACACAATTAGACATCGTTTACCTCTGGCCTTTATTTCACTCCCCTCTCCCTCTAATTTATTATGTGTTTTCTCCATCTCTATGCAAAAAAAAAAAAAAAAAAGGCTCAATTTTTCTTTCTTTCTCATGCTATCCAGCTCTTTTTACAGAGGGACTAAACAAGACAATAGGCAAAATCCCATGGCGTTTAGCTTTGGATCTTAACTTGAAATGCTTCTTAGTGGGGTTTTTATGGCCTTTATTGTTCTTTGATTAATGTAAAGTAAAATTAAACCCTACAGTTACACATTAGTACATCAACTAGAAAGAAGGCAAAACTGCGCTGCGTACCTCGCTTTACAAAAACCATATTTTGTTGTGTTTAGGTAAAAAGCCTCACCTGGTGCAGGGACCTTGGAAGGGAAGGGAATTGTTGACTTCAGCCATGGTGCTGAGCACTGCAAGCAACCCGAGTTACACCACTCTCCTCATGAGAGGCTGGGGAATAAACAGCCCTTCTTTAGGTGCAGGAATTGTCCTGGTATGTGGAGCACAGCAAAGAGGTCTCACGGGCTCTGCCTGACCCCCAAAGATTTGGCTTTCAAGGGCTGTGGTAACTAGAGATAACCAAATTTTATGGTAGTTGTCATGTGGATCTGCACCAGTTTTTACCAAAGAGAGACAGCTGCAAAAATCTTTCTTCCAGGTTAAATTTCAAACCACATTTTCATTGCATGGAGATGCTATACCTATGTGTATGTTTACAAATGTTTGCATTCAACTCAAATGAAAGCTTAATTATGTATAGCATTCTGGTTAACATCTATTGAACAGGCTGAAGCCTTTTTTCTATATATACTGTATATGGCACATATGCTGTGTTTCTTTTATTTTGTTTATTAGATATCCTCTGCTCTCCTCTCTTCTCCTTGCACGCAGTCTCCTTGGTATGTGTGATTTTTCACTCTGCCAGCTGCTAAATTCATTTTTACTCTGGGTTTCCAGTGGATCTTTCTTCTTTTTCCACAGACGTTTATAGGCAGAATGCATAACAGTTCAGCTGAAGTAAAACTTTCAGCATTATGGGTTTTGAGTGTGGTTTGAAATCAGACGGAATGAGTTTGGCCCTTCATAATCTCTATACCGAAGCAACACGTAACTTAAATGGATCATTCCTTTTTCTCCCTACTAAAACACCTGCTAAATCTGAAAGATGGGTCATAGATTTGGCATTGTGTTTTCCTCAGAGCAGCAGTATTTTTATTCTTTACTAGTAGTCACTGTGACTAATAATAAATGCCTCTTAACATGCTTATTCTTTTCAATTTTCATCAGTAGTCAGAGCATGGGAACTTCAGTTTCAACCTCTTGTTGTCCCCCGCCGCGCACCCCTTTCATAAAATCTATTGTATCTTTAGCCAAGTTCACAAGTTAAATGACACATATGTGGCCTTTCTGTTCATTTTATCTGACACTAAGACAATTCAATTGATGCTCAGAAGAAAAAATCCCAAAATTACAGAGCATCTCTGCCAAGGGTAAGAATAGGTCAAGAGTCAAAGGAATATAAGCAAACTGTCTTTTATACACAGGAAGCAGTTAACATGTGGAATAAAAGAACAAGGATAGCAATTGATGAAACATTTGGGAGAAACTTAGATAAACAATCATGAAAAAGATTTAGACAAGTGCTTGGAGTAGCCAAAAAAATAAATAAAACTAATATAGAGTGTGCGAGCCACTTCATCATCGTTCCGTTCTGGAATAGCTGAAATAAAATGGCAATGAGCAGATAAACTGCAAAATATCATTATGATTTAGTAGCCATTTCTTTCCATCAGAGCCACTGTTTTAATTGTCACTCTTTCAAATTACAAAGTAACAATAAAATACCCTTTTCGATTTACGGCAACGAGATCCTTTGAATTGAATTTCAGAAATTAGTTGATTTGACTGATGGGTGCGTAATGGGGATATACTATTTACAGGGGGAAATGCATTTCCAGTGGAAGGTTTTGAAAAAGCACAGCAAAATAGATATTTATAAGAAGGATTTTGGATGACTTACATACATAGACACACACACAAATATATATATTCACCCTGAGGTACAACAAACAATATTTCTCTTTAATCCTAAAAGCTTCTACCAAAGAAAAAAAGTTCATGGGCGCTTGGACCATTTATTCCAGTAACAGCCAACTGTACAATCTCCATGACCTCATTATAACTCTTAGTTTTTCTCACTGTATATAGAGACATGGATTTTTTTCCTGAATGTTAAGCCAAATCTGGAAATATTGGTGACTTATAGGCCATCTCACTCTGCCCGAGAGTTAATGTGGAGTAGCCTACATCAGCCATCACATTTTGCATTGCAATGGCAAAATTCCAGCTGACTTTAATGGAGCCAGAATTTCACCCCAGGTGCACTGTTACAATTGACTAGGGCCTGATAGATTGATTCCTGAGATGCTCTGGATTCCAGATGTGGATCTCATAAAATTGTAGAGTGTGGTGTGTGCAAAGGTCTTTTGTTGTTGTTCCTTTTTTTGGTCCATTAAATAAAAAATAATAATAAAACACAGTCCTTGTAAGTAGGGCAATGGAGAATATGTGCTGGTCTTTTTCTCTGTCTTCCAAGAAACAGTCCCTTCTTCTTTCTCTGCTACTTGTGATCTTACATTTATATAGCAAGGGGAGAAAAAAAAAAAAAAAGGAAAAAAACACCAACACCACAGTCAGTGAGCTGCATCTGGTTTAACATATAAGTAGAGCTGAGTCCATGTGTGCCTGTTGAAATTTTATCAGCAACACCTACAATAGAGAGTCTAATCAGAAACCAATTGTGTTAAGTAACAGAGACTGAAAAATACCCTCAAAAGCCAAACAGTCCACAGGTCTGTAACAGAAATGGAGCAAAAGAAGCCTTCACCTGCAGAGGGACATGCAGTAATAAACAAAAGAAAAGGAAAGAAAGAGAGATATCCCACCGTAAAATAAGCCCTGAGATAACTGGAAACCACATGGTGCCATCAGCAGGGAAGGTGTTTCCCATCCTGAGCCTGTCTTGGGGAAGGGTGGGCACCTACCCTCTTGTAACCAGGTACCTGTGCTGCCTTCTAAAATTGCCCTTCCTCTTTTCTTTTGCCTTTATAAATATCTGAGATAAGTCCATCTACATCGATCTCTATGTCTTTCAGGAGTCTAGAGAGGTGGGGAGGGGAAAAAAACTATTCCCAGAAGCCTATTGACAGTGGGATAGTTTCTGCTCAGTAAGGACACAAAGGCAAAATTCGAGCCTTTTTTCCCTATTACACTCAGTAGTACTGTGTAGAAATCCTCCTCACACTCCACAAGACAGAGATGGAGAGACAGGGACAACAGAAAACCAGGGAAGAAGAAGATGTGCAGTCAACAGAGTTACCCTGCTGCTGCCTTTGGCTTCCCAGGGGTTGGGAAGCTGAGGCAGAGAAGTGAGGGAGCCCAGGTAGGGACATGATGCTTGGTGCTGCAGCAAGGGCTGGTCTCATCATGCTTTTCCATGGCTTGATGGAGCACGTATGTGCTGCACATAAGTTAGAAACAGAGTCAGGAGCGACGGGAAAGATGCTATGTAGGATAAGCTTTCGAATATTTCCTAGCAAGGATGAGGTGTCCAAAGCAGAGGGCTGCAAAGCAAAACAAGCAAGGCAACCAAAAAGTGGAGACAGTCAAAAAGGAGATGCCTGATTTTGAGGTAATGTTACCTGGGGCCGTAGAGCCTATCCCCCCACTCAATTCACTGAGTGCAATAGCAGCAAAAGCAGGCTGCACATCATCAAGTGAAATTGTTGCAGGTGTGTTAGATGTGGTTGAAAGACAGAATGACAAAGAGGGAAGAGTTTTCACGAAGTTACAGGGAACACAGATTAAAAACACCGTACTATATTAAAAAAACAACATATCCACTACATGTACACTATAAAGGCATACCAAAAATAACTATAACTATCCCTCTGTTTGTGAGCAATATAGTGCTATTTTAAAACCCTCTGAAAAGCACTCTGTAGCCACTGTGTTAAAAGACATGTCTGGTCTTGTATTTCTGAACAAATTTCTCTGTTTACAATTTCTGCTGTGGACAAAAAATATTTTGTGTGAATCTGTGTTTGTGTGGAATTATCAGATGCATCTGCCCATGGAAGGACAAACATAGACAAGGTCAAAGGAAAATATTCTTTAGAATAGCCCTTAAGCAGGCAGAGGAATTAGGTCTGATTTATGAATGTATTTTCACAATTCACTTGAAAATTTGTAATGTCTGTGCAGCCTGGCAAGAAAAAAAGGTGAGGGTAATGTGAAGGAATGCTTCTATTCCACTTTATTGTAAAATTATCCCATGTTACCTGCTCTAATCCCCTGAAAACAAATTAAATCCTCACTAAGCTGACTTTAAATCAATAGTTTCATTTAAGAATAGTGTGACTTAATAAAAATAAAAAACTAACTGGTCCAGCCAATTTAAGAGGGAAATAAATCATTGCCCAAGGAAAAAAGCAGATTTGACTTGTATATGGGCCACAGTTTTGTTGAGGGGACTAACCTGCTGTCTAAATTAACTCAGGGTGTATTACAAATCTCATCAGCCTCATTCAGAAATTTGCTCCACTGTACTAGGAGAGAAGATTGCCAAAAAAAAGAGATGTTATGAAATGAACCAATATTTCTGAGAACACTTAGTAAATCATATAAGAAAACATGTCTTTGAATCGCCCTGAAAGATCACCTCACGCTCCAGCATCTCCCTTGTCTAACTTGTTTGGAGAGGATGTTTGTGAAGTAAAAAGGATGCCATATTTGCAGCTAGGGCAAGAGCAAAAATAGTGACATTAGAAACAGGAGAGAAAGGAGCAGAGCGATGAATAGACAGGCAAGCTGCCAGCTGTTTAATTCATTCGTACAGCAAAACTAGTTAAAATAATAACTGAATAAATTATTTGTAAATCTATAGATTGAATTATCATGCAATCTTTGCAGCTTGGTGAAGATATTACTTCAACGTTATTGAGCGTGGATATATTTATCACTAATTTCCTTTTTAAATGTTATGAAACTTGCATAATAAAAGTCTTAAAGGTTTGGAAAGCCAGAATATAAACAGAGGCCACAACAAAGTGCCTTACTGAAATCAGGGCAAGTTATGCATTGCAGCTAACTGACAGCAGGAGAATTTAATAATCCTGACTCCAGTTGACTTATTCTAAGCGTTCCCGGATGAATACCTTTCTCTGTCACTTACCACATTTCCAGGCAAGCCTTTGAAAACTATCTTTTAAAAAACCTGTGTAAGGGCACCCCACAAGTTGGCAACAAAGGACAGGACTGGCTTTTCCAGAAGCTCAGGAAATGCTTTAACTACACACCCGTCTTGTAGCCCACTGTGATAATCTGTAAGAACTGACAAGGTTTCTGGATTTGCTTCATACACCCTGGATTCAAGGAAGGGATTGTGGAGAATCTGTGAGCCTACAGACCTGGATTAGAAGAAAGGACTTCTCATGTGACATTTCTTCACATTTGTCTGGTTCCTCCAACACGATCCCAAAAGGCGTTAATATTTTCATCTCATTTTCTTCCCTTAGAACCTTCATGGACCTGTAGGAATAAACACTAAAGATTTTGGTGATAAAAACCCTAAAAAATCAGGTGATGACTGGGAAAGAAAAATTAGAGGCATGTAAAGGAACGATGACAGGGCATAGACTTTAACCTTGGCATTCGCCTTGCTGTATCATCAGCGCAGGCTTGCCAACACTGGCAGGTCAAACATAAAACTACCTCGCAGACATGTTTCAGTGGAGAAGCAAAACAAACAGTAAAACGTCCAGTTTTATAAAACTGGTGAAGCTGTTCTTCTTCAGTTAGTTTTATTCCTAAGCACAGACATTACCATAAAAAGTGAGGACATTAAAAAACAAAAAAAATCCTCAAGACTACCCAAGTTTGCAAGGAACCTGAAAGAGATTGACTTGGAGGGCTCCAGAGGAAATGGACTATATTGCAGAATGAAATGCTCCAAACTGCTCTGAACCTGCCTGACAGAATACTATATGACTGTGTGTTTAACAGGTAGAGTCGCAGTTATCCGTATTTGTATTCCCCAGTAAGTGCTCCTGGGCTCTGCTATCCCACTGTGATTTTGAGATATGAGGTCTGAAGGAGAGTTGGATCAAGTAGCGTCTCACAAGATCATCTGCACTGGGCCTTTATTTCTTTTTTCTTTTGGTTATCATTTTTCTTATCCTTTCTTGATTCTGAGCCTGCCTATTTATTTGTTATAAGGATAACCATCTGTGTTAGAGCTAGAATGAAGCATCGTTGTACATGTTACATTTGTATTTGATGGACTCCTTCTTGCTAGATAAAAATATAGTATGCTGTTGTACACTGTATCAGACTAAAAATAAAGAAGTTAGTTTTCTTTCTGGCTCTGAATTATTTAATGAGCTTCAAGATGAGCTTCATATTCACAAAGAAGACTTATGGCTGCATTCTCCCAAGTGAGAAGGTCTTCACTATGCTCTGAATTTTTCATTTTTTTTCCCAAATTCCTTAGAAATGAGTGCTTTTCTTCATGTCAGCCAGAATTCCCCAAGAATCTGTCAAGATAACATCTCAAGTTACCAAAATCATCAGGCCACCCAGTGCCCACATAATAATATTTTCAAAGCATACTCTCCTTTTGGACTCCTTAACATCTTTTTTTAAAATTCAGGAACTCCAAGCCACAATTAGGACACTCAAAATCCTACAATATTAGAAAGTAGTGGTGCTTTTTTGAAAACTTTTCCCCAAGCCATGGGTCATGACACTTCTTTTTGCAAACCCTTTCTGTCTTATCATTCCTCCTCTTGTTTTATAGTTGAACGTTCAGAAAAAGGTGTCTATTTTGCATTTGCAAGGTACCTTCAAAGCAACTCTTGCTTGCAGTAACTTGTAACTTACACGTGCAAACTCAAACCTGTTAAAGAGAGAAATGCGAGGAATGCAAATCAGGTCAGAATCATACTGACAAAATGATAACACTCAGAAAGTGCTTGTAAGGTTGTATGAAAGGTCCAAACCTTGAAGTTGAATTTTGAATACTTGCCCTTTAAATTCTATTATAAGTTTAAGGCAAACCTTAGGGCTTCTTAACATTCAGCTTTGACAAGGGAATAAATTACTACGAGAATATAATTCATTGGTTTAACATCAAGGGAGAATAAGTTAGTATGTAAAGACAATAGTAAATGATACATTACAGACATCATCATTGTGGTGTTATGGATGATATTGTCCTGGGGTGTAAGATTATTTATTTCTTTTTACCTAGTACAGAGCCAAGCACAGCTTTATTCATTAAAAAGAACTAAATAAGTAATATTAATGAATTCATATAGTGAATATACAATATGCCCATAACGCACATGCATTGCATAAAGACAAAAAAAGAGCAAATAATTATTTTCTAAAACAAAGCTGTTGCCAGAACCTCTGCCTTGTCTAAGGGTCTCCTTGTTACTCATACTTAAAGATTTTTCTGTTTCAAAATTCCAGGGTGCCATTATTTGTAAAGAGCATTTTCAAACCTTTGTTATTTAACAAAGTTTATGTGTCCTAAAGACCCTGGGATCAACCCATCTTCCTGGATTTGCCATACTGGTCAGGCTTTCAGGACACACTTGGGTGTAACAATGAGTACACTGATGAACCAGTTGATGACATTAGTCATTAAGCTGGGACAGCTTCATAAATTAGATTTTGTAATCCATTTGCTTTTGTATTTTAATGTCCTTGGCATCTAATGCACCATAATATTAGTACTTAATCTGGATAACATAACTACAAATGCTTAGATGTTCCTCATCACCTGGATGATGAGAAAATAGAAATACTCATTCAAAGTTTTGGAGATTAAACTGCAAGAGTCATAAAGTTCTGAAGAGCTCTGGTACAATCTATGGATGCATTTAGCTAGTGCACTCCACAGAGGGATGTTCTCTCTACAGCTCAAGGGAAGGTTGTAAAGTGACGACAGAAATCCAAACACCCATTCCCATGATAGAGAGTGTCTCGTGCTACTTTCACATGCCTGATTTAGTTGGAGATATATTTACAGCATGCAAATAGAGCTACATTTTGGGGGCTATGCACAATTTCTTCTTAGTAAGGGGTTTTATTGTTAAATTGAAATAAACAAATACTCCGGATATTTAAATATCTCCTTCTTTTCATGTTTGCTATGGAATCACAATAAATATTTGGGGTTCTGGATTTCTTTTGCCTACCGATTTCCCTTGTCATTGCTCATCCTGTGACTGACTACATGCAGAAACTTACCAAGAGACCAAACAAAGAACTATAAATCTCTCTAGTTCTTGGTAATCTCACGCATTCCTGGCTCCCAGCTGATCTATCAAGAGGTCATTTGGTTGAAAGCCAACTTGCCAGACCTCCTTCCCTTGTCACTGTTTTAATACTGTTTTAATTTCCTCTTTTGCTTGCTTTGTTCTCAGTACTGGTACATTTTAAAAGAAATAGCATTTGCATCTTTACAAGGAATACCATTTTAATTAAGACATTCTTGGACAACAACAAAAAAGACCCTCTGCCTCTGAGAGTATGTCTTGACAACTTGTTTTTAGTGTTTGGGAACACATATCACTTTGTTCAGTTCTGTAAAAGCAGACCGTTTCAGGCAACTGTTTAATAGTATCCCAAGGAAAGAAAAAAAGAGAAGGCTAAGGGAGCACAAATCAGTGGCTACTTATCCCAAGCCTACTTATTATAGACAGCAGTCTTCTCTCTGGCTGATGGCAGAAGTATTTTAAACATACACACACTATCTTCGCTTGCAGATTTGTATATAGTCTGACTCACAGGGAATCAGACGAATTATGGGGGGCAGCAGTCTTCCAGCATTGCAAAGGACAAACTTCTTGCCTGGCCAGTTTTCCTTTAGCTTTTCTAAGTGAGAAGCACATCTTGGCCTTGATTGATCTAGCAGTCTGGTTTTGGCTCTCTAGTTGTTGGTCTCTTTCCCAAGCTGGCTGTTGACAGGCTATGGAGTATTGCACATGGTTTTTAATCTTCAGGAAACATGAAGCACGCATAGCTGGCTCCAAATCACCAGCCCTGCCATACCACAGAAGAGGAAAGATGGGGTTTAGGGGAAGGGCTGTCGTATAGAGGGGTGGGAGCAGCAGGAGATTGCAGAGTATTCAGTATAACTCAGACACTGCTATGCTCTCACTGAGACTGAGACATCTGAAATTGCTTGACCAATGTCTCAGGTATTTGAAGCTAGGCCAGGAGCTGTTTGGTCTCTACAAATACCTGAAAAGATATCAAAAAGGCAGCACAGCGTTGTCTCTTCCTCTGCTCAACCGCAAGTATTTCCATTTACAAGCAATTGGCGTATTCAATCCAATATCGTGTTTCGTGCTTACCTGAGATGCAGCTGGAAATCAAAACAGTCCTTCAGGCAGAAAAAAGGAAAACATTTCTGCAGATGATGTCAATTCTCTCTCTTCTCCCAGCTTTTGTTGCTGTTGTCATTCTTTGTAGTGAAGGAAAATGCCCAAAGAACCCATTTGATTTGCTGCCAGTCAGAGGATGGCAATGCTCTGACTTGTTCACTTTCAACCCCAGATTTGGGTGATGTGAGTTTAATCCTGCCCCAGATACTGCAGCTCGGGCCTGCTTCTAGAGTACATCTCCCTCCAGCCAACAGTGCCAGAGCTCAGGGTCGGTAGCACCACCAGCCCAGCAAAGACCACTGTCAGCTCCTTTGACAAGTGCACAAAACAGGAGCTCTTTAGCAAGTTACTTAGGAAATTCCCTGTATCTAGGCAAGCCTTTGGCAGAAGAAAAAAAACAGCAACTGGCTCGGTCTTTCTGTGATTACACCAGAGTAACCCCACCTCCCCCAGAACCTGTGCCTTTTCTCCTTCAGCGACTCAACAGATGAGGAGCAACCTCACAGATCGAGTTATGTCTCTGTCCTACCATTATTTGATAGCTTTGGAGGGCAGAGAGTGTGTCAAATGTTTATAAGGGCAGTCCTGGAAGAAGGAGCTGGGAGAGAAGAGGTTTGTGGGAGAGGCAGAGAGCTGTCAGATCAGCTACATGAAGGACAGGTTTTCCTAGCTCCAGCCAGCAAACACATTTCCAGATTTTTTTACCCTTGCGCCTTTATATTATAGTATTATTACTCTTTATATTTTAATAAGTTTCCCCATTGTTGTGACATGTGACAGCAGCACCTGTGTTGGTGGATGAAGCAAAGTGGGAACAATGCCTTGTTGTCTGTAACAAATACCTGTCAATTCCAGATTGACAATTTCTACTTAAGCTAATTTACAAAAAGAAAGGTAAAACACCCTCTCCTGGGGTATTATGAAAAGAAATAACGAAACATTTGATATATGCTTTTACAATTAGAACAAAACCTAAAGCTTTAGCTTAACAGCAGAAAAGAAAATAATAGAATGAAAAAAAATTAACATGTGATCTGATTGACAGTTGCTACAAAAAAAAAAGTTATATGCCTGTGTATATATTCTGATCTGTAAAACAAATGTATTCAGCTGGAAAGTGGGTGAAAATCTTCCTCCTTCTCTTCCAGACTGACCTATATGTGCCACAAAGCGCTCCAAAGGCCAATATCTGCAGGTGATGAAGGTGGCTTTTGCCTCCAGGATCAAGCCATTACTGATTCACTTGCTCAGTGAACACAAGGCCATGTGGGTTTTATCAGTGCAGCTGGTATGTTTATAGCATTTAATGGAGCAAAGCGCAATCTCTCCTAGGAAGGGCTAGGTGTGCTTCAGAAAGGAAGTTCTTTACCAGTTCCCTCCTTCTTTTCTCCTCTTTTAGGGATTTAATGATGGAATTTGGCTTTCTCTCTATGCTGACCATCCTCGACTGAACCCAAACACTGTGGAAATCTAGTAGGAAAAAAAATATTACCTATTCCTTCCAATTCTCTGTACCAGCATGGACAGTGGCATGCAGAAGGATGCCCTGATAGGGACAACGAGTCCCTTCCCCTGCTGCTATATAAGCTCCACCACCATGCAAACCATGGCAGACCCTGCAGAAGCGACTGTGTCTCATGGACATGTTAGGGAGAGGCCGTGTTTGCTCTGATACAGGCAGACAGACGGCACGTTTCAAGAGCCCATTCTCTTAAACACATCGCTTCCCTATTTTCTGCCTTCAGCATCTGAGAAAATGGGGCTTCATTAATGTTATTCTAGACAAAGCGTGGCAGAGAAATGTAACTTTAAAAAAAAAAAGGCTGTATTTTTAAATTGAGAGAGACCAATTACAAAAGCTATAAACACTTTAATCATTTCTCTGAACATGTGGAAATACATACATTGTGAACCTTTTTCATAGGAAATGCTGAAATCCTCTTCTTAATGGCACATTTTCTTAATGGCTTTACAGTTTCTCAGTTCATTTCAAAGGGCTGTTATTTGTTATGTGGACATAAGTTTAGATTATGGTTTAGAATGCTGAGAGATGTTTGAAAGAATTATCTGGTGGATGGTGGCAGCTTCTTTTGCGTTGCCTTCTGTTCTTGCTTTGAAATATATGGCGGTAGGGACACAGGGGGTTGGAATTCCTGTATGTTAAATATTCCCCATAAAAATGTGGAGTTAAATCCTGTCCCTGGTCAAATCAGGAATATATCTAGCATTTCTTCAACTGTGAGATTTTATCCAGGTATTTTACTTTATTAAGTACTAAAGTAAAAATAAAGTTTATAAAAAGGATGTCGTTATTCTCTGCAATGAGATATTTATACCTTATGCTATGGTTCTTTGATCTTTGGGGGGCATAACGATAGTATGTGCAAGACTGAAAGAAAAAAATGGAGCAAAAATGTGTTGTATAAAAAGGAGTCATGACAGGGGCATTGCAGATGATGAAGTCAGAAAACTAGAAAACATTGATAATTTCTGGAAACAGAACACTCTTTGTAAAGGATGGAATGTGGGTTACATGAGTGTCTTAGAATGATGTGGATGTCTTGGATGAAATCCCAGTTCTGTTGAACGCAATGGGGAATTTTTCCTTTCACTGAAGCAAAATCAAGCTTTCGCTTGCCCCTTGCTTTAAAAACATTTTGAGGCGCAGTGGAATTTCTTCTTTAGAAACAAATCTTGTCTGTTTTAGCCATTCGCACTCTACTATCCTGCCCTGCACTATGGTTGCTTGTATTCCAGAGCTCTAAGCTTGAGATCTTTCACTACTCAAGTATCCCACACAAGGGAATCACCCCTAAGTCAGAGACTGCTCTCATTCACCAAGAGCCGAGTTTAGACAATTTGCATTGAACAGCTATCAATGCCCCTGTACCATTGCTAAAAAGCCTGTTCCACTGACTCTGAGAGCATTTCCACAGACTTGGGAAAGCCTGAATGAAATTTTTGGAGGTCTAGCAAATCACTCCCTGTTACAGTCTTCTTGTCCAAACCCAAGTCTTGCTGGACACCATAGAGGCTTTAGAGGTCTGAAAGGAAAGATGAGCAAAATAAAATAAAAATAGACAGCATGTTTTATTGGAAGGCAGATGAGTAAGCCAACCTTAGCAGCTGAATTTGCCAGTACTTCAAAGCAAGGAGAGATAGCTAACGTAATGCCACACAGTGCTTATGCGAGGTGAGAGCTGAAGCTTCCTCAGGAGTCCAGCCCCTGATCTAAAGTGGGTGCCAGCTCGCCTCGGGCCCTTCCTTCCCCAGGGAGTACTTCACCATCTCCTGGTTTGGTTTCCATTCCACTGTAAGGAGGAAGGATGCAATTACCAGTGAATCGCAAATGTTTGGAGTCCTCAGCACTTCAAATGTAACCTCTAAGAGGTTACTCCACATACTCTGCTACAGATATTTTACTTGTGCTTGTTGATGGAAAGGCATACGCTAGGTCATTGCTCTGTTCTCTTCTATCACAAATCCAGATATTACACTAACATGTCTTCTGAAATGACAAGGCAAATTTGACATGACCTGTGGGATTCCTCCTGTGAGGAGCCATCACTCAGTCCAAACCACGGAGAGTAGATTTCAGCTGATGTGGACACAAATCAGTTAAAAGCTGATTTTTTTTTTCCTCTACTGTGGCTGATTTCACAAACAATGAAGATGTGGGTTTTTTGCTGAAACAGTTAAGTCTGTAGTTTTCATTTTTTTTTTTCCCCACCAGCACACACACACTGGATATTCACCTGGTATTCGGAGAGGGCTACACACCCCTCCATATGAGGTAGCAATGTGGAAGACTATAGCCCATTGCTTTTCTTGTTTTGATTAAAGTCTCACATTACCTATTCTGCTTGCAGACTGCAATTCTTGCAGTACTTTTTCTAAGTGGAGGTGGATGCAAATTGCCTCTCTGTCTGCATCATGGACTGTTGCTTGCTACATTCAGGCTTGCTGCATGCCCAATCAGCTCACTTACAGTGTTGACATGGCAAATATTACCCAAAAGTTTTAGGACAATTTATATAATTTGTGCAATTATTCCGCAGTTTACACATCGCATGAAATTGTTGGAATGTTCTCACTTACTGGAGGAGAGCAGATAAATTCACCAAATGTCAACCTCTAAGGACCATATTCAAACAATGATGTTGTCTGTGCCTGTGGGGGAGAAGACTGAGCCTGGCAGCCAGATGTCCACGGTGCTTTACTCCCAGAGAAAGAAAAGGCGCGTGCGTGTGTGCATGCACGCGTGCGTGTGTGTGCATGTGTGTGTGAGAGAGAGATACAATACTGGAAAAGAAGATTTCTTTCTGTCTTTTAACAATGAAATTTAATTTTGAGAATCTTACATTGAATAAAAAACACTTAGAACGCATTGAATTTGCCTTCCTCATCTAGCACAAATGTTTCGATCTCTGGCCATATAGTAGGGTATTTCATTAAGATTTCAATCCAAAGACTTGTCTTAGCTGTGTGCAACAAACTGGGAGGTCTGCAATATTTTACATTGTAGTTCTTCCCTGTAAATTTGAAGTTGGATTCTACCTTTCAACTATGGGTTGCACACCTTAACAACTATAACTAGTGCAACAAGAGCTATTTCAAAACAACATGTAAATGGTGCCTGAAGAGCCAAAAGCTTCCTTCTAGGCATTCCAATAGCCTGGGAATCTCTGCGAAGAGCTATGGCTGGACCAGCAGGTATGTGCTTCATGGAGAAATTACAGAGAGCTCCAAATGGTGATTTGATGGATATCATTTGACGAGAGGAGGGGGACCAACAGATGTGTATGGAGGAAGATTCTTCTGCCTTCCACTCCCAGGGCAGCAATACCAGTCCTGCTTTGGTGCATGAAGGCCTGTGCAAGGCAACTGCGGCTTAAACATCCATGTGAGCACTAATGCCCATGCTCATTCTGCCTGTCAAAGCTGAGGAGAGCACTTAGCATCTTCCAGGAAATTACCAGCATGACCACATCCAATAGACTCAACAAATGCTACTTCCTATCTGAGGAAGGAAGAAAGATGGAAGGAACTTTACACAAGAAAAGAAATGTGCACCACTCACATAGTAAGAGAGAAGCAGTAATTGGACTTTCAGGAGGACCTATAGCTCTGGGACTTCAGTGAATGTCTAGAAACACTGTGCACAGCCCAAAGACATCTTTATCAATATACGAAGGAGAATACAGAGCTCCTTATGTCTAAGAAATCTACATAGCCATCAATAAGATTGGATAGTTTTATTGTTTTCATTACCAAGTGTCAGATTTTAATGCCAGCTGAGGCACATGTAAAGAATGGATTGGTTTGCTTAAGATATAGTGCTCATGTGATTAGCCTTTCCACCCATCCCAGCTCATGATGCCATATGTACTGACAGGAGCATCTTATAGTACTGCTCAGACACCACAAAACCTGTAATTTATTTATTCCCCCTAATGTCTATAAGAGGCAGGGAAGTTCCATTACAGCAATTTCACAAATAAGGAAAAAAAAAAATCACTGAGAAACTCAGCAGACAGAATCACCCCGGAAATTTACCCAGGATGAAAGAGGGTGCTGGAGTCCCTCCTAACAGACTGGCCGAGTGTTTTTCTTCTTGACATCTGTATGTGATTTGCTAATATTCCCAGAAGTGCAGATGTTACAACAGCCTGCCCTCCCACCAGTTTGCAAGCGTGCTGGGAGGCCCTTCCACTTTGAAGGTTTCAGGTCACATTTAGCCTAAATCCATCTCTTTGCAATCAAACAGAGAAACACCTGTCAGTTTTGGGGAACATACTTCAGCTTTAGGAGGTGAGGGACACTGAATATGGAGAGAAGAACAAAAGAACATCTGCTGGTGCTTGCCCCAGGGCAGGAGATCAAAGATCACGCTTTTTCAAAGGTGGTCACACTGTCCAGGAACGTAAAACAAAAGACAAACTGTGATTGATAAGTAGATTCTATCACTCCATAGACCCCTAACAACAGAGAAAATATTTATTTATAATTCTCTATATCCATTTATATATTGCTTCTTCCCTCCCTCAGCGCTTGTCTTCTGATTTCAGCTTGCTTAGCATTCTTTTTCATTATTGTATTCTCTGCACTTTGGATTCTGGTTTATGTTCAAGTTCTTGTTTTACTAGAAATGCTACGTCCCGGTGGAATTAAAATCCAAATTGGATTTAGAGCAGTGCTTAATTTGAGCTCCAGTGTCCCAGATGTTGGTTAGGTGCTGTGAACACTGCAAAATGTAATAACGTTTCTCACCTAAAAAAGATCCGTTAATATAACGCTGGGAATGAGATGTGCTGAGAGCCAATGGAAGCCAAGAGAAATCCAAGTAAACGTTGCCAAAGTGCTTTTTCTCCCCTTGATTCCCACCCTCTCCCTGGGCTTTAGGTATTGCAGCACATGTGGAAGGCCCCTACAACACTAGGAAATGCTATACAGTTGTGATTTCATAGAACAAAACAAATAGCCTCACCTCCTCTAATATTTAATCCAGATTTGCGGTTTCCCAGTGGGCGGCTGTAAAATCACCCCGTGTGGTGGGGTCCTTCAGTAGCGCGGCAGCGCCAAGTCTCAAGGTGGCTGAGCTGAGGGTTATGTTTCAATTTGGCAGTCTAACACCGTTTCCATAGACAAATTAACATTGTTTCATTTCATTTTGACACCATAATGTCTTTTCCATAGACCTGCACTGACATTGTCGTGAAATCATTGCATCCCAATCAAGTGAATGGGAAATTAGCACCGTGACACAAAACATACTGAGAAAGTAACCACAGCTTAGTTTATTTGTCAAGCTGAAATACCTCAGCCGCCTTTAAACGCATTTTCTGAAGCACCAGAAGAGCTGAGTGCAGTAATCAACACTAACAAACATACAGTGGAAAATATATTCCTTGCATTCAAGATTTAGGAAAGCTGCTAAAAATGAATGGTCCTCACTGCAGGCTTTGCAGGTTAGGGCTGATGCCCTCCCTCCCTCCCTCTCAGCATTTCTCTTTAGTGCTTGCATCTCAGATGAGGGTTTGTAATTGTCTGGAATCGGTGCAACCTCTGCATCCCCTGGGCTGTTCAATACACTCAGTGCAACGGCTGCTGGGGAATGTTGCTGTTAATATTTTGATCAGAGCAAAGTGGAAAACATCTTGGAGTTTCCAGGTTTGAGTTCGAGAGCCTTGTTAAGAGTGCTACCATGAGAACTAAATTTGAAACCACAAAAATCTCTGTTTACAGGAGAAATGTCCTGTTTACTTTAACACAGAGTACAAGCAGAAAATAAAAATAAAAATTAAAAAAAATCTTTAAAAAATAATTTTTTAAAAAAACCACCACCCACCAGTGGCCCAAATCACTGACTTCCTAAAATTTTTGCTCTCAGACTCCATCATAGCAACAGAAAAAATGTTCATCTCCCAGCCTAAGCATATTAAAGGGTTCACATATACAATATTCCCTTATGCTAGCGATATGTGAAATGCTAGCATATCAACCTACATAACTACTTTCATTTCTCTTTATCCCATCTGTATGCATACACAAATACTAAAAGAAGGCAGGGTCGCACAGCCAGCACACAAAAGTGTCCAAATCTGCCTCTCTCACATGCTGTTACTCCCTGGTACCTGTCACCTTTTTCTTTTGTGCCAGCCCACTAGTAGCCCTCTCCCCACTCCCCAAATCTGCTTTCTCCTCATTGCACCTCCCAGCCTTCTCTGCCCTTCGCAATCCCTCAGTGCTTTCCCAGCCTCTCCCTGTAGCTTCTTCTATGCAATCTTGTTCCTGCATCCCACACCCCTCTTGCCTCCCATCACCTCACTCCTCAGCTTTTCAGGCAGCTGCACTGAGGAAACAAGGGACAAATCTTCTCATTCTCTATCTTGTGATTTGAGCTTACCTGTAGCAACCACAGGTTGTAGCCACAGGTATATTACTATACCTATAGTAGCCATGAGCAACTTAAGGCAAGTTTCAACCGCCCTCTACTAGGGCTGGGTCAGATTCTGCTGCCAAACTTGAATGTACCTCAGCTAAATCAGTGTAAGAATAAGATTTTATGGAGGATTACAGCCCAAGGAAGTATGGGCAGATTTTCACATGGGTTTTAAAATCTAAGAGTCCGCTTCATCTGTACCTGAACTATTTTTTCATGATTCTTTCATTTAAAAAAATGGTTTGAGACAAAGAATTGTTTAAGATATGTTCAGTCCAGAATGTTAAAGCTTAGAAACTGAAAGCATGTTAAAATAATGGGAACATATTTAGCAGCCTTAACCGCAGCCTTATAACAGACCCACAACTGTAATAGCCTTACAGATCATGTTTCTACAGGGTAACTGTGCACATGCCCATGGACATGCCTCACCTGGAAATCAGAAGATTACTCCAGTCAGTAATGAGACAGAAAGCCCTACAAGTCCCACTAGAGGAAGAGTGTTTTCAGGGGCACCACAAATAAATAGACTAAAACCAAAAAGAGCTGATGACAATATAAGGCTTAGAGCAGGGAGAGTAAAAACCAGTGTAAATTTAGAGATGAAAGTAGCTGAGCTTAAACACAGAGACTATGTTTCACACATATGCATCACATATCTAAGACTAAACATTAAATGAAGCTAAGCAGTTCAAGCCAGTGCAAGTACACTCAGATTCACTTTGCAGATCTGGACCCAATTCCTTAAGAAAGCCTTTCCCCAGTGTCCCCTAACCTACAGTTATTTTGAGGGAAAGAGACTTCAGAGTCTGTGATCTGGACCTTGCTGATCTCCCACATTGACATGCACAACCCACTTATCCCATCTGAAAGAGGAGTCATCCCTGCTGCCCCTGGGCTCAAGGCACCTCTGCTTCTGTGACACTGCTAGATTATAGCAACAAGAAATAAAGACTGGGGTTTACTTTGCCACAACCATACGTTTTGGTGGTTTTGAACCCGAACTACCTGCCTCACTTCCAAAACTTACAATGGCTTTCTGCAGGACTTTTCAGTACAGTACAGAGAAGCCTTTGGGTAAGGAGAAGGTAGTCCTTCTAAAAGTGACGGTAATTTACATCTTGTGTATCAGCTCACACCTTGCACTCACTTTTGAGCTGAGGGGACCACAGGGATCAGTTGAGCTATCAGCTTATTTAATACTCATTCCCCCAATTCATGGACCCCTGCCAACAAGATACTCCTGAAGAGGGTTCAGCAAAGCTGATGCCCAAGTGGGATTGTGCCATAATCCTCTCCCTGCAGCCTGGCCCCAGGCACTTTTGCTTACTTATACTTGTGGAAAGAGAAGGAAGAAGCATAAAGTGTGGGCAAAAGAGAAAAAATAAAGGAATCATTTCATCCTACATTTGACAACAAAGAAATTGTGTTTCACTCCTAGCACCTCAATCTACTCTCTGCTTTGCACATATAGGAAGTGAATTAGATTGAGCCAAATTCACTGTTTTAAAAATCATCTAGGCACTGCCTTTCAATTTTCAGTGTCTTTTCCTCTTTGATGTGTTCATATATAATAATTTCCACTCATACTATCCAAGAATCTCAGATATTCATGAAGAAGCAGCTGGGCCAACTTGCCTGTCACTTCACTCTCTTTCACGCTGCCCTGACAGCACGAAGCAGATGAACTCGTGTGGGTATCAACCTCTGGAAGATTTCCCTCGCCTGATGGGAACCCTCTGTTGTCATCAGGCTGTTGGCCAAAGCACTGACTTGGGAGCTGTTTGCCTCTTCCCAGCTGGCATCAAATTACTGTAGCAGCCTCTCGGCAATTCTAGAATAAGTAGGAGTTCAGGTTTAAGCTCCTGTCCTGTTCATAACACCAGTATCCAGAAGGACATTTCTCTTATCCATCCCATCCCTACAGTGGGGCGGTTGAGTGCTCAGATGGAGCCAGGCCATGTCACACTGTGGAGATTCATCCATCCCAAACGTTGGCCCCAGGCTCATAGTGCTGCCTGGGGGCCTGGGACCGCCTCGCTGAGCAGCCCTGTCCCAAAAAATGTGCACATGATCCCTCTCCCTCCGAGCAGGCAGTCCTCAAAAGGCAGCCTCTGACCCTCTGGTACCATACTTTCACCCTCAATTATCCTTTCAGTCAGAATCGTGGCCTATAATGGTCTGTGGACAATTTTAGCCCTCTGCAGTATTTTCATACAGCTCTAAGTGGCCAGAATAGGGGCTCCCAGATCTTGCCTGGACTGCTCTATACCAGTTTGTTCAAAGTATTTGGTGGTGAAAGACTAATTAGGACTCTTTAACTATTCCTCCACTCATTTACTCAGCAGAATCACTTTTAGTTATATTATCATTTACCTTAGCAGAATCACTCTGAGTTATATTCTAACTCTTCTGCATGGAGAATGCACCACAAGAATCCAATCTGTGGTGATCTTTGTGGCCTTTCCAGCCATTTTTAGTCTCAAGTTCATGCTTTTTCAAATTCTAGTTAGTCTGTTTATCAAAATCCTATGTGGAAAATATGTGAATTGTCAGAGAAGCCCTTTTTTCAGTATCAACTTGCTCACGTTGGATTCCTTACAAATGGAGCTGTAGTTTATTTTACAGGATACCTCCTGGCCCACAACTTCCTCAGGTATCCGAAGCAAACCAAGAAATGTGCCCAGCTGAGATCCTCCCGTGCTCAAGCCGATTCATGGGCTGAAACCACGACTGCGATAAGTGCACTGAAAAGATTATTAATAGAGGAAGCTGCTTAGAATAAGGCTGTAAGCGGTCACGCGGCTTTCATTTTAAAAAAGCTAAAAATACAAGCCTCTCGTGTCGACGTAACTCTTCCGAAAACCGGCACTTGTCTGTTATTCAGGACCCACACTGTTATTGTTGTTGTTTGGCTGGTCACCTGGCTGGGGAGGGAAAGAAAAAAGGAGGGCAGAGAAAAGCAAAAAAAAAAAAGAACTTAGGAATCATTTCAAGGCCTGAGATGCAGACAGGTTTGCCGAGAGATATCTTGGAACTGTACAAGGTAAACATGGTCTAAATCACCTGCTTTGGGAAGATAAGTACCGTGAGTTCTCTAAGCTAAATGTACACCACTGAAATTTGATTGAAAACTTTGCGATGTGAAGACTGAAAATCACAAGAAGGAGGCAGGCAGCATTTAATCTCCTGTTGGATGACAATTCAAGATAGACTGATAGAGATACCTGCTGCCTGATAAACCAGTCAATATTGTAGATGGTAGATACTTGCAGGAAACAGACACTGCAAAGGGAGAAAAAATCCTAGGTAGTTTTATATTTTCATCCTGTTCTCAGCTCCCTGCTAAGCAGGACAAGACTTGTATTTTCCTCTATTAAGTTATCGCACTTCAGATGCTGCAAGCACCCAGATTTCTTTTAAAAGGGCATGTTGTTTAAAGTAGGAATAAAATATATACAAAATATATGCATGAAATCCAAGGAATTCCAAGTGTCTGGAAACCACATCACGACAGAAACCAAAGGTGACCGATCCTGCCAAGATTCCTTATACAATTTTTTTCCTGTATATTATGGATTAATTATGTGCCTACTAACCTATTGCAAACTGAATGGTGGTGGTTTTGTACAAGCAGCAAGTCTTTTGAACAAGTGTACCTGGTTGTGAGACCATAAAAAAAAAGCACAAAGTTTGAAAAGGCATGAGGAAACCACAGACAAGCAGGAAGCACTATTTACACTACGCTTTGAAAGGACTCGGATAAGTGGATGTATACATGTTTTCACCACAACACTTCAGTTTTTGTGTGCACCTATCCTTCGAGTTATGTTTATTACAAGAGCTAAGACAGCAGGTTTTCTAACAGCTCTCTGCTGCTGCTGTCTTACCATGATTTTCCTATCTTTTAATTAAAAGTATATTTCACAGCCAAGCCAAATGTTTTATAATAACAAGAAGGAAACACAGAGAAACAGCAAGGAAAACTTTTGACCTGCTGTGGACTGAACATACTTCTTCTTGCCATGCAATGGGACTAAATCATCGCATGTGTTGCTGATGGACATTCATCATTATTTCTGCCCAAACTGAAGGCATATTTCATTTTCCTGAAGCCTGGATTTTCTCCAAGTTTTGCAGGAAAATGTTGCTGCCACTGGCGCTTGTTGCTGTATGTCACCACCTGCTGGCAAATATCAGTTGAGGGTTTCTGTCTTGATTGCGCAGATGAAACGGCCTAGACAAGGACTTTTATCTTCCTTGATAGAGACAGACTCGTGACCACAAACACAACATATGTCATTTAAACAGATTTTTGGTCTTGAATGCGTATATTCAGACCAAACCTGTTTCTCTAAGATGCAATCTGGATCCTGCAAACCATGACTCAGGCAACTAGGCCTTAATAAAGAAGAAAAGATAGAATTGCATCAAAAAGGTTACCAATGGGAAAATGTTCACACACTCCCCTGGTTCACATACCTGAGTTTGCTAGAAAAATAAACCAAAGTTTAAAAATACATGGCATAGGCTGCTGCAATATTTAATAAAAGGTAACTTAGAGTGAAAACTCACAATAAACTTGTAGAAACACTCTCAGATTTAAATTCCCTGATATATGCTATTTATTTCACAGATTTAACAATGAGAGTTTGGGCTTTTCTATTTTTTTTTTTCTGCAGATATTTTTTAGAAATCAGCCTTTTGAATGTGAAAGCATATTTCGAAGCACCTGATACTTATTCTAACCACTCTAATAGGTAAACGTGCATTGCAGTGTGGGCACTAATGCTGATAATTCATATCATTTATCTGATAGATCAGGAGCCATTACAGCCTGTTGTGTAAATTCATATTTTGGCACTCTTTAAAAAGTGGATTATTATTGACCCAATAGACCATAACAGCTCCAAAGAAGCCATTACTATCTATTGTGTAAATCCTTCATGGTGCATGTTTTATTGACCCTTTGGAGCCATCATGGTCTGTCTTGTCAATCCGAATGCCATGCACGTGTATTAAGGCTGCCTGCGTAATATCCGTACAGAGCGGTAGTCACATTATTGATGCGTGCCCCTACAAAATTACATTTTGAGCCACATCGGCCAGCTGGTTTATCCTCAGGTTCCAAAACACCTATTGTTCTGGTTTGCATTCTGAGCTAGAGACAAGAGCTACAAAAATGGCCTGAAGATAATGAAGTTGTTACTCTTTCTTTTTTTCTTTTTTTTTTTTTTTTAAAAAAAAAAAGGTGAAAATCAGGCTTCCTTTCACAAGGAAGAAAAGAGAAATAGCTGTGGGTGGTCAGACCACCACAGCTCTTCTCTGTGACCCCCTCTCCTCTCCTAGCTGCACACGTATAGCACAAATGTGTAAAGGAAATATCCTCTCCTCCCTTCATGGTCTGCAAAAGCCACCTTGCCGGACAGCAGGGTAGCTGGTTTGCCTGCATGAGGCGGGGAAGCTGAGTAGAATTTGCCCTCTGCACTAGGATGACCAACCTGCACAAGGTGTGGGTAGGCTTGCACATAACACTAAGCAAAAGGGCTCATATGTGCCATGTGCATCAAGGTGCCTGGATTTGAGGGCTTTTATGAGAAACAGAAGGGAAAAAAACGAGGCCTCAGTGGAAAGCGTGTCCTAAGGGAGTGCCGACTGCTGCTTCCAGGCTGGAAATGTCTGGCCGGCCAACCCTGCAAACCAAACTCCTGGAAATCCTTCCTGTCTGGCTGACCCCTCTGGAGGGGGGCAGTGCAGCCCACCCTGAGCATCACTCTGCCCAGTGCATGTCCATCAAGGCAAACACAGCTCGTTGTCAGGAGCCTGTCACCTGCAGATGGTCTCACTCCTTTTCTTCAATGAGTCACAAACAAAAAACGCACAGAAGCCACGTAACCTGAGCCACCTCCAAAGTAAAGTCTTCCTGAGGCCAGATTGAATTCAGCTGAACAGCCAGTGGGGCTGAGTTCAACCTGCAGCTGCCTAAATGCTTGAATTATTCCTATGTCTGGCATAATAAAGATCAAGTGTTGGCAGTGGTTGCTTGTCTTATACATTCATAAATATTTATCCAAATATTAATGAGCAGAAAAACAATTTATTTCTTTTTTTCTAATTGTAACATCAATCCTAATATGTTTTGTTACTTAGTCACCCCACAAGTAAATTGATTTTCTTATCCACCAATAGGTATTTAAATGTTTTACAAGTGCATGCCAGGATCCTGAAATGAGAACTGTGTTTGGAACTTGTAGTAGGGCTGGTACTTTTAGATTTTTTTTTTTTTTTTGCTAACAGAGTAGGACTTATGTAATAAAAGTTCAGCATGAAGGATGGGTAGCGGTTTCATGCAATGTATATCTCCGAAGGGTTCTTCAGGCAGTACACAAATACAATGTATGTATGCAAAATGCACAGTGTGCTGCAGAAGAGCATTTGCTCCTACTGTTCCTCTCCACACATTTTTTATCTTTTTCACACACACATCTCTTGTGCATAATATTGGCATAATTTGTGATTCTCGGTTGCAAGTGCGGGTATCTAATTTCCAAGATGGCATCCGAGAACTCTTCTTGAAATTTAGTTTCCAATTCAGCAGCCTGCTAAAGCATGCGATTGGCTTGATGCACATGGAGTGTCCCAGCAAAGTCAGCTACCTGCTTAGGCACCTTGCTAAACTGAGGCCTCGCTTCTGGTAGATCTCAACGAGTTTTCATCACCCACCTAGATAATGAAAGATGCAGGTAATCTGACCTTGCGCAGTAACTGAAAACTTTTTCAGTGATATTTCTTGTGACAGCTGCTTATTTCCTCGAAGGGCAAGATAAAGCCTTTGGTCTATGCAATTTACTAAAAGAACACTTTATTAGTCCAGCATTTCCATTTTATTGGGTGCTCACTGATACTCTGATGTGCATTAGTACCACAGGGACACAGCAAATAACCTCTGGTGCTGGTAAATATTAGGCATGAGACCCTCTTCTTCCTGCATAGGTACCCATAAGTTCACTAGGTGGTATATATGGGAGATGGAGCTTCTCTGACATTACTGGAATTACACCAGTGATCCAGGAGGCTCATCTATTTCAGGCAGTCTAATGATGTTTCTCAGTGCCCTCCCAAATGAGCAAACTGGAGTTTGGTTTTTTTTTTTGCATGGACATGTTTTGTCATTTGCCTTTTGGTAGTGGTTTATTTGCCATTCTTCTGATGAACAGAATAAAAAGTTCCCCCAATTTAGTAGAAGTATGCAAAATCCTTTGCCTTTCCCCTAATAAGATGAAGAAGAATTTAGGTAGACTCGATATTGATGAAATTTGTACACAGGATACAATGTTTTCCAAATAAACACATTTATTTCATAAATGGTAGCTTTACCTCTTTTCTAATTCACTTATTTTTAGAGCTAGGAATTGATTTGTTCAAAGGTAAGAATAGCAGCTTTACCATCAGCTTCAGGGGAGCTATCCCCAAAACACACTGGTGTAAGCACAGGCAAAATTTTGACCCAGTATCCTGGACTAAGGGCTGCTTTCCTCCTGGATTTCTGAGACAAGGGACAATTTGTAATATTGCCAAATGAACCCCCTACAAGGAGAGGGCAAGGGGATCCAGCAGGGTTCAAAGCCTGTGACAGCCAGTTTAAGTCAGGAATAAAGACCGCACCTTCTGGGAATATTATGTACACCTTACTGGTCCCCATTTCAGCTACAGGAAAGAGGGACTGGACCAGGCAGCTTCATCTCAACACTGTAAAAAATTGCATTCATATATGTCCCCACTGCTACAGTTCAGATCAGAAAATTCCCTGAAAAACCTGCACTAAGCTTTGTCACAGTTTTTCAGGGTTATTGTCGAAATTCCCAGGGTCTGATACCCTTCTGGTTCAGTGCACAGCCTTATGCTGGATTTTTTTTATGTGTTAACAATAAACACTTATGATCTGGATATTTTTTTATTAATATCGTAGCATTCCACTTCTGTTCACAAAGCTATGGACAGGCAAGCCTTTGCCTGGCTCTCTGAGGACAGGACACACAGCTGATGGGCCGCCCGAAACAGCAGAGGCACTGAGAAAAAATACAACCGAAATTTTCAGCATCAGGAGAACCTCACTCATAAACTCCTGACAGACCAAACACATCGGAGCTGGAATTACTGGAAAGATGATGATTTATCTTCAAGCTTCCCAACTGCAGCCGACTCTGAATCCTGCCACAAAAGGCAAACAAAAAACAAGAAAATATTTGATGACTTTGTGTTTTTCTATGACAACCAGCATCATTTATGACCCATTATGTAATGACATGAGCATTATACATTGAAAAGCTGTCTTCAAAGACATTGTAAATAAACATTTCTGGTTTGCAAACAGGAAGCCAGAGATATTACTGTGGAAGCTGAGAGGATGGGGTTAGATTCTTGAAACGTGAGTGATTTGTTTTCTGCTTCCATCTCTCCCGAACTCATGGTGCAGTCATATTGATATTAGCTAATGCAAGTCATTTTCTCTCCACCCTTAGAGATAAAATATAACTTAAAAAAAAAAAAAAAAGCAGCATCAGTAGAAAGACAGACCAGCTAGATACAAAATGAGAAGGAAAAGCAGCAAAAAGATAAAATAGGAGGTATAACGTGTTTGAGGCTACAGAGACTCAGACCAAGTGCCGGAAGAGTCTAAACTCCAACAGTGACCCACTACAGCAACTTTAGCAGAAGGCACAAAATCACTGAGAATAAATATTCCCATGGGAAGCGTCTTCAAATTCTACGTATGGCATATGCAGGTATGTTCTGTGCCATGTAGGAGGAGGTTTTTGAGACACATGCAGTCATCCTGGCAATCAGAAGTGCACAAAGAGAGGTCGTAGTTCATATTAGCCTAAGTATTTCTGTGGAAAAAAAGGGTTTGGGGCTCAATATACTTCAGGACTGAGACAAGCAACAAACTTCAAGCTAGTCTTTGCCGCTACTTTTTCAGACCTGAAAAAATGCCTGTATACTCAAAATCCTGTCTGGTTTTTGAGCTATGCTTCTCAGTCCAGTAACTATGTCTCTACAAACCATGCTCAGCTCCTACCCTTAAGCCATTACAAGTACTACAGCGCTACTAACTACCTGCCCTTGGCCTGAGTGAAGCAAATTGCTGACAGCAATAGGTTTTAACCAGACAAGTCACACCCTCCTCTCTCTGCAGCCCGTGCAGGGGGTCACCGGGGGGGTCCAGCAAAGCACGGGCCGCCAGCCAATAGGGGGGTCGGAGCAGGGCTCCCCCCCAGCTGCCACCAGAGCAGGATCAGGCCCTTTCTCCTTTTGACATATTTCAAAACAATCCCCTTTTTCCTACGCTAACCGCTCATAACAGTTGCCCGGTCCAGGCATCAAATAAACACTGGCTTTTATATCCCAGCACTAGTGTTATTGTGAAGGAAGTGTTCAGTCAAACAATACCACTGAACAAAATCTTTTCTCCTACTGATGTCGTGTGACAATTTTTTTTTTTTTTTTTTTTTTACTTTAACCTGAATTTCTAACCCATTTTAAACCTGCCCTTTTTTCACACATTAATGGGAAGATTTTTTTTTTTCCTTTCGCTGTCTTTTTCCCCCCCTTCAGTAGATGAACTTTAAATGCAATAGTGTGCTCATCCTGAGTGACCCTGCCTGCTGGGAGTAATTGTCTAGAGAAGAATAGAAGAATCTAAGAGCTTTTGTGCAAGGGAATAGAGAAGACAGACTTTATTATGATTCTGAATCGTCAGCTCGCTCTCTTTTTTTTCTTTCTCTCTCTCTTTCTTTTTTTTTTTTTTTTCAGGTTCTAACAGCTGTTTCCCATCACAACCAGTGTTTGAAAGACACAGCAAAATTGAGTGTATCAGTATCACAATTAGTTTCACAGGCGGCTAATAACTTACTTGCCAGCCATGCCTGATTTAATCAGGACAGTCCTGATTTATGGTTGTTTGTCCCAGTGTCCGATTTTCTCTGCCAGCTCCATCACAAGGAGATGCACGCAGCCTGCTTCTGTGCTCCGTCAGGGCCACCGGTTCACTATGGTGGGATCGCTGCACCGGAGGGGAAAAAGGAGGAGGCAGCTTAAATGAGAAGTCTGGAGTCCTCTAACACAACTCGGGAAACATATTCTTCTCACTGCGATAAACAGAGCGGCTCACACTAGCGCAGGCGTGCCAGGCTGACTTGTGCGGGCTTCTACATTTATCAAGGTATCTCACAGTGACCTGCTACCCCCCCCGCTTCCCTTGTGACCTGGAGGAACCCCCTGGGTTAGGGTCAAGAGGTGATTTTAGCAGCACATTATCTCAAGCCTGCAAGGCCCCGAGCTGCTGTGAGTGAGTCTTCTGTCAATGGTGCCAAATTACGCGTGGCTCATTTTTGCAAAGTGATCTACTGCTGCTGCACATTGGGGACAGAGCTGAGACCATCCAATTCATTTTTCTTAGGACTGCAAGCTGGTCTGGAGGAAGTCCCAGCAGTGAGAGCCTGGCTCATGCCTTTCTCACTCAGCAACTCCACTCCTTGGAGTTGAAAAAAATGTCCATGAGAAGCTATTTAACGGATCGGTTGTAGCACTTAAAAGATGAGTTCTGAGATAGCCTTGCCTGTGGATGGAAAAAGGCAGGGAAAAGAAAAAGAGCAAACAGGTTTGTAGGAGGCTTTTGGCTAGGCTGGCTATACCATTCTTCCTCCCACTTAAAGGAAACATGCAAAACTTTTCCTTGAAGATCACAGAAAAGTAAGCAAAGCTGTGTCATTAACAGGCATCTTAATTAACACCTGCACAGCCCTTCAGGGTGGATTTCCCTGCAGCCAGATCGCTCCAGCACTCTCCTTCACATTTCTCTGCAAGGGTCTCTTTGCTGGGATGGTTACGAGACCAGGGCAGTGACTAAGCCATCGTTGATCCAAGCCTAAAGCCCATTGCTGCCTCAGTTTTACCTTGGGCTCCCTGAGGTGAGGCAAGGGAAAAGGTCTGTCTGTATTCACTGTTCCTCTCTCGTTTTCTGGTGCAGCTGGGTTTTGCCTGTATTTCTCAAGTGGAGAGGAGGTCAAGGTCCAAATCTGTGGCTGCAGTTTCTAGGTGCCATGACAGTAACAATAACCCTCAGGGATGTGTAATTAGTAGAGCTGCAGCACATTCATGTCAGAGGGAGCTTGTGCATCATGATTAAGAGTGTTTTCAACCTGAGAACAGAGGTTTTCTGCTTTAGCTTGAAAGGTTGTCGTGGAAAATCCCTTGTGTCACCCGTTCTTAAAGATGTGTGTTATACTCCTGTGGTTAGCTCTGAAACATGAAAGACAAGATGGGCCTGGTCATCACCTTCTTAAGTCAGGGATCCAGAAATCTCAGGCACATGGTTTGAATGGGGAGATGCAAGCAGATACTTTGCACCTTCCTTATATGCGCTGGGGGATCACGCCGCAAGGGGCTTTGCTTAGGGCTGCCACACAGTCCTGGTCCTTGTCCTGGGGAGCTTACAGTTTGGGTAGAAAGGCAACAAACTCACTGGGAGGCTTGAAAGGAGGAAGGGTGGGCTTTTTTTCATATTTTCCTCTTTTCTTACCTTATATATAGTATTTGGTAATGCATGACAGAGAACGCACAGTTATTCAAAGCATAACGACGAATCAAGCTACAGGAGAGGGTACTGACCAGCTCCCTGCACGACAAGGCACGAGCAAAGGCCACAGGCCATGTTTTTCTCTAGCTGCAAGAGTCAAATCTACATTTGCAACCCCCCGTCTCCCTAAGGAGCAAGAATGAGAGCATCTGAGTTGCTTATTTCACTTAATTTTAAATAGATTCAAAACGCAAATCTGCGTTCAGGTTTCCCAGACGAATAAAAACCTCTCGCACAATACCTTTTAGAGGAGGTATTCACAGTGCTTCAGCCGGAGCATTTCCCTCCGCCTCTCATGTTCCCTATCAGCTGTTTACAGCTGGCCCTCCCTTCAGGACAGAGACACACCAACCTGCCCTACAGCAGGGTCCAGTCTCTATACAGTCCCTAATGGGGGACTTAAGCTTTTCCCTGAGGCCTTTGGAAGAGCCTCACACCCTTCTTTGTTTCAGGCTAAAGTGGACTGAAGCAGTTTCTAAACCTTAACTGAGGCAGCAGTCTCATTTTTAGGACCTAAAGCAGAACCTGGGTCTAACATGTCCATTCAGGCAGGTATCCAAGCGCATGGATTTTGAGTGCTAACATCTCTATTTTCTTTCAGGAGGACACATCATCTTTTTCTCATCAAAGGCAGCAGAAAGCGGAACTGGAGCTGCAGTGACTCCAGTAAGAAATCTGCACTTGGGATTACTCCTTGCAGTTCTCTTTTCTTCCTCTGTTTACACAAAAGACAGACCATGTTCAATGGTATCAGCACAACCCAACCATGATACTCATTGAACAGTTAACACACAGACACATACAAAGAGAAAAAGAAAAAGAAAAAGTGACAGTCTATCCATCTCACTTGGCATGTTTATATGTCCTTCTTAACCATAAAAAAGAAGCCTGTTTACAAAGCGGAGTGTCAGTAACATTGTGTAGAAGAACACTTATCTGAGAAACTTTGATCTCCTTCTGAAGCACCATTACTCTGAGACTGAAGGGCTAATGGCTCCTTGGGTGGGAGAGAAAGTTTTTCAACAGAAAAAGAAGGAAGTTTATTGTGCTATCTAGTGGACACATTTAGAAAATCCTGCTCCTCGGAAATAAGTCGTGGCTGTGTCACCGGCAGCCTTATCCCACATCACGCAGGCTGCCAAACGGCGGGGGGAAAATTGAGGAATTGAGACCTCCTATAATGGGGTAGTGGGGAAGATGTTACTTTGGGGCAGGGCTGCGATCTTGCTCGTTTAGGTTACGGACATATTAACAGAGCTGAGAGCTAAACCAGACACACAGCCTGCCTGTTGGAGCTAACGTTTTCCATTTACAGACTTGGGGCCACATTTTACAATACTGATTCACTTATCTAGGTCCTACTTGAATGAGTAATTTTATTGGCTTCAAGAGCACGAGCAGAACATTGGCCTCATCAACAGGAGTAAAAACTACTGCCAGGAGAGTGATGGGATCAGATCCTAAAACATCCAGTGATGAGTTATTACTAAAAATAAAAATATGACTGCTCTTTTTAAAAAGGTTGTGAATTTCTGGGATCCAAAAAGCGGGCTGAAAAACACACTTAAGACTCAGGTAGATCCGGTTTCAGATAGGTCAGAAATTCCACAAGAACATCATCATTCACTCCATCACCTTTGCAAAAACAGCACAAAATCTTGCCCAGTCCTTTTTTTCTTCCTAATTCTGAGTTTGCCAGATCTCCCTAAGACGCTGAGGTTCACTTGATGCTTCACTACAGTCAAAGATTTGAGTATCTCAGATCCTTCCTGCAAACATATTTCTCTAAAATGTTTGTTAAAACGCATGTCAAGTTGAAACTTAATAGCACAGACCTTCATCACAAACATAAACAGCACCTCCGGAGGCTCACACATCACTGCTCTTTGCTTGCATCTGTCCTGCTGCTCTCAGTTTTATTTCTCTGTGCTGCTGCTTGCACTTTTCAACTTCTCCCGTCTGTCGTCGAGTTCTTCATTCAAAGGCCACTGAAATCCTCGGGAGCCCATCCAATACCTGCCACTGGTTTTGGGTCCCACCACAGCAATTCTGCCCTGCGAGCCCTGACCGCTTCCTTCCAGGTGCCAAACAACCCCATTAACTAACCTCGTTAAAAATATTCTGGCCTTTGAACCTCCGTGTCTATTGTATAAACATATATTTCTCTCGCAAACATTCCTGGGGAGACAATCCCGAGATAGGCTGGATCTGTCTTTTGCGAGTTGCTTGGCCTATTGAAACAATTAGCTTGAAAGAGGGACTTTAAAAGATGAGGGGTTTGTGCCCATGAAAGAAAAGCAGCGGCTTCAAAAGAGTGTGATTTATATGAAAGGGAGAAAAAAATAAAAGGAAGCAGAATAGTTAAGCTCATTGAGTTTCCATCCTGTAGTTTCCTTATTTTGCTAGACTGTGAAAGACGGCGGCCAGGCTCTATAGAGAGTGCACATTTGAACCCAGATTTACTAATGACTGATACAGCAGTCACGAAAGTTCAGTCTCTGCCTTTCTTCTTCCAAAAAAACAAGGCATTTGTACACCACCGTATTTTTTGGTGAGCGACAAATAAGGCAACTGTTAGTGCAAGGCGTTTAAGATAGATAATACCCCATTTGGAAACCAAGACGAAGTACCCTTCTATCTGGCATAGCCTTGAAACATTTACAGAAAGCCTTTTAATGGAGATTTAGTGCATGTATAATAATAACACAGAATTTGATACCCTCCAGGAAAAAACTGCCCAGTGCTCCCTTAACAACCACAATGACCGCACAACTTGTTATACCTAAAGTTAATAAACTGGAATTAAGGTTATGAATAAACTTTATTAACAAGCAGCAGCCTGTGTCTTCTCCCGCTTGCGACTGTCCCGTGAGCACCGAAGCCCCTACGTTTATCCCTTGGTTTATCTTTCCTGAGGCACGCAGCCATCCCTGAAAGCTCTGGCGGCGACTGAGATATACCGGGGCAGCGCCAAAAAATATAGAATATTAAAATAGAATAAAATAAATAAAAATGAAATAAATAAAAATGAAATAAATAAAAATGAAATAAATAAAAATGAAATAAAATGAAATAAATAAAATAAAATAAAATAAAATAAAATAAAATAAAGTAAAATTAAATTAAATTAAAAACAAAGTAAAACAAAATAAAGTAAAAGAAAATAAAATAAAGTAAAATTAAATTAAATTAAATTAAAAATAAAACAAAACAAAACAAAACAAAACAAAACAAAATAAAATAAAATAAAATAAAATCGTAACATAGCATAAAATAACGGGATTGTTTTCTTGCCTTCCACGTTCCTCAGCACCATTTGGGGTCCCGAGGACCCGCGGCCGGGGTGCCGGGGGTGGGGGCTGGGCGGGCTGGCGGGGTCCGGGAGCCGCGCGCAGCCGAGCGGCGCGGGCGACACCGTGTGGCCGCAGGCGGGAGCGCCCCCGATCGTACCCGCGGGGATTTCGGAGGGGGCAGCCCCAGGGGGCCCCTCCTGCCCACCTCCCTGCCGCCCCCTTTTGGTGCAGCATTTGCAGAGCCCTTCAATTGCCCGGGGGTCAGAGGCCGCTGCTTTCCTTCGAGAGCCAGAGGTGCTGTTACGTGAGTGCTGGAGGAGGAATGTGCCCTAAAATAACTTTCGGTGCAGCCGAGGGAGACGTTTGCCTTGACGGTCCATTTTAGGCAGCTGCGGGCAGGGGAGCCAGGAGGGGGATTTGCAGGAATGTGGCTCTTCCCTTTGTCAGCAGGGCCAGTGAGGTGGGCACGTCAGGGAGACGGGAAGAAATTCACCTTCCTCACCCCAACCTCCTCCTGTTTTTGAACCAAACTGCATAAGCCAGCGGGAGGAGGATGAGGCAGCACGCTCCAGCCCCTGCCTGTACAGTTTCTGGGTCAGATGTCCTCGTGGGGAGATGGCTTTATTTAGACAGAGTAGGTGATGATGAGATATCATTTGTTGGGCCAACAGAATTACAATGCGTGCGGTTTGGGCCTCTACAAGTCTGTCCTCAATTATTATTGTTTATTTTGGTTCTTTCCCAAGTCCCTTTCAGATAGAGTGTCTTCACTCATGTTTTTTTGTTCTTTCAGGAACAGGCACGAGAATCCAAAATCCAGGCCTCGCCTGACAGCACATCCCTGTGCCAAAAAGGACAAAGCAATTGTAATTGCTGTCAGGAGTGAGCTTTCAACAGGCCCCTGCGAGCAGAGGCAGCGAATCACAACCAATTCTTCCCTTCCTTGCTTCCCAAAATGCCCGTAAACTTTGTTCTGCCAACAGAGAAGGGCCAGTGGTGGAAAGGGCATGCTGTGGAGTCACGACCTCCGCTCATAGACCTCCTGCTTTTGGAGCTGTTCAGTACTGCCACCTGCTCTCCCCAGAGATACTAAATAAACAAAACCAAAAATATTTAAAAGCTTTGTAATGTAGCTGCTCTCGCAGGCAGAAAAGGAGGCTAGATGCTTTGTGCTCCTCTGGATATGTTATATTTGAAGTATATAAAACATTTTGTGAGTCTCCTGTTAGCCTTTCCACATGCTAAACACCACAGGAACACTTCAGGTTCCTGAACATAGATTTCTTTAACTGTTTTGGATGTGGTGGGATTTCCAAAATATCTGCATGACCTGAAAGAGATGACATAGGAGCTGCAGAAGATCTACATCTTTTCAGAGAATTGGTTTATCGCCATGTAGGACAGTCAAGAACATCTAAAATGGCACTAGAAACAAATGTTTAGGCAACTTTATCCCACCCACGTATCCCAGTTTTTTGCCTACCTTTGTTAGGTACAGACACTCAAGAAGTCTGGGGCCTTTTAAACATCCTCAGTACACAGCTGAAAAGAATACAGGTGGAAGACCACTGAGAATCAGGTAGTATTTGAATTAAGACAAGTATAGGCTAGAAAGTCAGTGGAGTTGCAGTGGTAGTTGCTGCAGCTCTGTGTTCATGCTCAAAGACTTTAGCACAGACTTTTGCCTGCAATGGGAAAGTCTCCATCCCAGGTTCATGACCTCTTGCCGTCAATCCTGAACTGACCGTATTAGTTTGGTTCCTGGCCCTTTAAACCTCATCTAAAGTAATGGAGAGCAGAACATTGTCCACCTCTTTCTGTAACCATGTCAAAAAAAGCATCCAGTGTCCATCAAAACCCCCTATTACCCCACCGCTGTTTGACAAGTTTTAAGGAAAGGAAGTCACTTTCACTCCAGCAAAATAAATGCTGAAATGACTGATCACAAAATTGGGAACAAGGTCACAAAATAGAAAAAATAATGAAGAGTATTTATAGGTATGGCCTTTAAGAACAGAGCTCTTCTCTTAAGATACAATGTCTAGGTGTATAATGGGAAAGCCATCTCATCTTCCCATTGCTGTAGAGAAACTATTAAAGTATCATCTTAAGAAACATGTCTTTCTTCCTGGCTCATACCTCAGTCTAAGGAAATACCTTCAATGAGAACTTAAATCAGCAGATATCCAGAAAAGAGACCATTCTTAAGCCTACTAGGAGCCAGTGCACCTTTCTTCTTCTCCTCCCTGTGGTTCTGTTTAAAGTGAGAGATGTCTGGTGCTGGGAATAATGCAACTACAGCTTTATTTCTGTCACCCAGAGGAAAGAGGCTTCTTTCTTATTGTGGTAGCTCAGCTTCACCTGAAATCTGGTCCACTCCTCCAGCAACATAAATGGAGCAAGAAGATTCTCAAACCTCCCTCACAGATTTGATTTAGGTAACACTTTTTCTGCTCGTTGCAATACTTAGTAATCACGTATCTTAAAAATTAATGATTATCTCAAACCTATACATATATAATTTAACACAAAATGATAACACTGTAGTTAGCATGTTGCCTCCAGCATAACAAAGCAGCCAAGCATGACACAAAAACATTCTGAATGCCCAAGGTGGGAATACATACATTTGTGTTAAAAACAGCTTATTTGGGGGGACTCTAAAATTACCCATGCTGTACATCTGTTAAATACACATTTAATCTCTGAAAACTTATGCCCACTGTCCTGTGCTACAGCTCTAACTCTGCATTCTGGAAGCAGCCACTGGAAATGTATGACAGGTTTTGGCTAAGGCTGTATATAGCATGGCATTACATTGTGCCCCTTTAGACATAATATGATGCAATACAACACAATGTTATAATAAGAAAGGTTAATGTAACAACTTATATTACTATAGCTGAAGTTAAACCACTCCATTGACTGACACAAGAGCAAATTCCCCCAGATTATGCTGTGATATGAAAGAAGAAGAAAGTTTCAGCACCTAAAAAGTCCATAGAGCCACTGATCTTTAATCGAGGTGGTGTGAGATCCCTCAGAAGCATGGCAGCCTGTTCAGTGTGGTGTTTTGTAGCAGGCTGGTAACTCGGGTATTGGGATTCTTGCAGGAGGACTTTGCTTCTACAGAACAAGCACCTGGAGGTGGTGCTGGTGGCCTGGGAAAGCACTGGTACCCCTGCCATGGTACTCCTTCCCTCCCTTTCTTGAACCTGCTGAATCCATGCTAGGCTGGTCTACTTTGATGTATTCCTGGTTAGAGAGATGAGCTTTGCCAACTGGGAGAAGACAAGAACATTGTGCACTCCTTTTTTTCTCTCTACCGAAGCAGAAAGGTCTTAGATAGAGGGTTGCCCCAGCTCTTTGGAAAGAGACTGGTGAAGGCCAGGGAAAAAGACTAGTACTATGAGTGTAGTGCCAGCACCCAATAGCTTTGATGTCACAGATAGAAAAATAACATTACTGTGCTATCTTGCCTCATCCCCCTCATGTTATTCTCTGTTTCAATGGCTAATGTGTGAAGAAGGGCCACTGAATGCTCTCCTGTATCAGGGCTTGCAGAAGTGCTTTTTTTCAGCTCATCTGGAAAGTCTCAGAGGAATCTGTTGAGGGCCTGGAGGTCAGTGTCTTCAGAGGGCTGGAGCAACCCTTACATTTCAGTAACTGGTGTTCTCACTCACAGTCTGCCTGAATTTCTGTTCAGAGCTTGACACAATCTCATTGTTCACAGGAGTTTTCAGACAGTCTGAATGATGAAATCAGCTTCCCTCTTGATAGATTTGTGGCGAAGGAACTCCTTGATGAGATATTTGCTCTTTACCTCTGTTCATGTCTCAAACCAGACTGTTGATAGTATCCAAAGTTATCACAATGCAGCTACAACACTAAATGGCTTACACTGGTCTTTGACTCCCATTGCTAAGAAATGTCTCTAGATACCCATCAAAGTAGAGGGCTGCCTATATAAGAGATTTTTAGGAGGGCAGTAAAGTCTGAGTTAGTAAACCAAAGTGAAGACAATGTTAAAGAGCAAGGACTCTTCCAAGAGCCTGGCACGTCTGGAGTTGTCTCCCATTCCTACAGAAGGAGCCTCAGCTATGGCACATCCACTGTCAACCCTGATTATACACCATGGACATCTTCACATAAGGAAGTCCTTCAGCTAAAGAAGTCCCGCACCTACTGAGAAGTGCATCGGTGAACAGCAATGTACCGACTCGACTGAAGACTTACTGAATGCCAGTTCAGACCACAAGACTACCAACACACAGCTTAACGCTCCTTGTACTCTGCACTGACCTGGGCTTCCTTTGGAAGTGCAAATACTTTGTATTCCAAAAGTGTCAAAAATGTGAACGATCATACCATCTCAGGAGGGAAAAACTATACACCGTGTCTCACCAGGTACAAATGAAAACAGTATTCTTGATCACAGTCATTACGTTGTGAGTAGGTGCAGCCCAGAATTTAGCAGGATAAAAAGGCAGTTCTAGTTCTAGTTCTATGGTTGAGAAAAATTTTACCAGTTCTTCTCACTTGTCTGAGCATTTGGTTTCATGTAATTAAACATGCCATGAGAAAAAAACAAAACAAAAACAAACAAAAACAACCACAAAAAAACCCAAACCAAAACCAACTAACTAACCAAACCAACCAAACAAACAAAAAAACCCCAGTCCTTTGTCAGACTGACAGTTAAACCCTAACGTAAAACCATAACTTCAAGTGTGTTCAAAGCTGAAAATCCAATCTGACTGACATTTTGTCTTTAACACATGCTGTGGTAAGCTCAAATTAAATGCACCACGCTAAATCACACATGCTTTGGAAATTTTGGCATGTAAGGGAAGCATGGGGCAACATATAGTGCCAGACCAAATTTTCAGCCTCCTTTTCTTCGTGTTTCAAATTTTACTCAGACCTTCAAGGTTATATACATTTCATAGTTTAATTTCTGTTATTCCCTAAGGCATCGGTGCATATTTACCCACTAACTATAGTAAATCCTTTGAAACGAAATAATTTATAATAGGTATATTACAATCCTTTCAGATTAGTTGTGATCTAATCTGTAGGTACATATTTAGAAACTCTAAAATACTTTCAAGACTTTTACCTTGAGATAGACTAAGAACACACAGTGCATAAACACATTCATAACGGTTCACATTTTAGCAAGATGATCCATTCTCCAAAGCCAGAAAATATATATAATAAAGATAATTGAATATTAGCCACCTTTCAAACGTTAATTGCATCACTTTCTTAAAAAAAGAAGTGTTTGCAGAAATGTTTTTGTAAATCAAAGACATGTTCAAACTGCAGATGCAGAGAGAAACAAGAAATGCCAGGTTTGGTTATACCATCACTTAGGCATGGCTTTAAATTTACAGCTTAAGTCCGAATAAAATGTGGCTTAAATAAAGAGTATTTTCTCCCTGTTGATGGCCAAACTTCAGGAGTTTGTTGCCTCAAAAATCAGAAGTCTGCCTTATCATCGTCTCACATATCAAAACCACTTCTTGGTAGTTTGATCAATTTTCCCATGATTCTGATGAACTGTCAAGCAGTTCCCACCCCTGTTCAGTGGAGCTATATTAGTGCAACAAAGCCATGGCACAAGTCAACACACGGCATCATTTCTGCTCAGTAGTGCTATACCAGTCTGAATGTACACTGTTCTTGCTAAGGGATTAGTGATGATAAATAAGTAACTATAGCAGGGCAAGTAGGTGACAAGAGTGGGAAAATTTGGTAAAGTTATAATAATGGAGCTTGATATGGTGAATGCCTATACTAACTTCTATCATGTCACGGGATGCAGAACTCATACTTCAGTGGATGAACATATGCCATGACTAGTGTGAAGTAGAGAAACTTGGTGACTGCAGTGAGAATGCTTATTACTGCTTAAAATTTTTTTTTTAAAAAATCTAACCAGATATGTTATCTCTACATACTGTGTCGCTACCTCTTCTTAAATCTCCACTTGCAAAGATCTGCTAGGATGTCTGGCAGTCATGTTATTTTTTTTTAACAGAAATTTCTAATTGTAATGACTGCAAGCTAAAGCTTGAAAGTGTGAACACTGAAGAACACTGAAGAACACTGAAGATTATGATGCTAGCAGATAAGTAAAATAAATCCAAATCTTTACAATTTTTAAACCATTTCTGTAATCTTTTGCATGTCTTCCTCCTTATCATCTTAATCTAAAACATTATTTTGAAATGATCCTTCTCTAAATACACATCTACACAGCACTTTTTTTTTCTTTTTCTTTAGGAGGACAAGAGTTTGATACTCACCAGGAAAAAAAAATAGGCAGGCTAGTAAGTAGGCATTTCTGATGAAATAATCCAAATTCTTTGTTGATATTTCCCTTATGTACTGAAGATTAAATGAAAAACATAACCTATCCAGTGGTTTGATTTTCCATACATTTATATATATTTTGCCTATTTAATCCATACTGCATAGCACAGAAGTAAATCCTGAAGCGAAATTCCTTTTTGAAAGCATCCCACCAGTCTCACCATCCCATACTTCCTTACACACTGAACTCCCCCTGGCTGGTTCATCCCTGATGTGCTGTGCTCAGCAAGGAGAAGAAAGCATCTTAGAGAAGGACTTGATAGGCTTTTGTGCTATGCAAAGCTCTATGGTACTCTTTGGGGCTATACTAACACCTAAGTGTTGGGGGGTAGGAGGGCTGTGAAGAAAATATAGGAAGAAGAAAAGGCAGAGGACTCCAAGTCACTGGCTTGGGGGGAAAAAATTGGAAAAAGGATGATTGCTCCACCACTTTCATCCACGGCTCCACTCTGGTTACCTACATTTCAGATGTAGATATGGTTATGGGTGCCTCGGCTTGTGGATGTCCATCTTGAGGTATTTCCTTGTATCCTAAATAAATAAACCGTGTGTCAGGTAAAGGGTTTTTCTATGGTGGTATCAGATTGTCAGCCTAAAGCAAAAGACATTACTTCTCTTCACATCAGTGAGAGTTTTTCCTGTTGTTTGTTTGTTTGTTTTAGAGAGTGATAGGGACCTCATTAAACTCTAATCAAAGCCCATTGAATCTTAGATGTACTTTGGGTAAACCCTTCAGAGACAAAATGACATTCAGATAGATAGGCAGATATAGACAGAACAGCAAGTTTTTGGCTGGGACTTCAGCCTCCATTACAGATAGGTACTTCCAGGTTAAACACATAAGCAAATGTTCTCCCCTCCTCCTTCTTCTGTGCAGCCCTATGGGACAGGGCATAGCCAAACCTTACTCCAATTTCTCTGTTCTCAACTGCTGAGGGACAGTGAACAGATCAGGAAGCCTGTTATTCCAAATCTGAAATTCCAAGTGCATTACTTGTTCAAATTAAGCCATGTGATACAGTTTTAGTTCATTGATTTGACAACTGTGACATTTAAAACAATGTTTCTGATACAGGAACTGCTGGAAAAGCAAATGAAAAATGTCCCAAAAGCAAGTCATTGTGGAAAGTAAGCACAGCTGGGCCCTAATTCTTTAATAAATTGGAATGAATATTCCCAGAACAGATTTTCAGTATTTAGCTGTGTTTTTAAATTGCAAGACTTCTGAACTTGCATGACACCTGGAAAACATACCATCCTCACTCTCTCCCCAAACTGAGCATTTCAAGAACTTTTCTTGTCTGTATGAAAAAAAAAAGTCCCTTAGTTCAAGTGTGATTATGCCTGGTTTTTAAACATAAAGTTTAAAGCTACAATACATAGAACTTTGAAATAACTTAGGCATCTGACAGTATAAATATTTGTTTACTGAGATTTTCAGAGTTACCAAAGCAGGTCAAAACACCCCAAAGGTGCCCTTTAAAATGTTATTATCTACTTGCATATCTACTTTCTACCTTCCCATTTCCTGTATTCTCTTGTCCCATTGTCTCCATTGCCAGCCTTTCCTCCTTTACTTTCCTGCACATGCCAGACTAAAGAACACTTCACTTCTGCTTTCCCCACCTATGTCTCAGCATGTTGACCGTACTTTTGCCTGGATTTTGAAGACCATTAGAATACACACAGTCACTGAGGGATATTGTTGTACAGCTTGATCAGGTAAGCAAAAACAGTCTAGTGTACCTGTAAAATGCAGAGGCATCATAAAAACAGAGAAGAAGAAAAAAAAAAAAAAAGAAAGAAAATAATTGCGGTGTTTTCATTCCTCCTAGGTGAAGGAAGAGATTGGCATGGAAGCTCAGTTTTCACACTCTGTTCCTGCCCAATTTGTTGGCCAGTCCGCTCTTCAATCCCCACTCACCCGTGAGGAGTTGAAAAGGGCAGAACCCAAGCAGCACGAAATGGGAGTGAGACTTGTAAAGACAATGAAACAAAATGAATAGACATAGGTAAAATAATCCTAAAACAATGACAGCTCTCTTTATTGTAAAAACCGAGATGATAAAACGGATAGTAAAACTTTTAATCACCTCTTTACCACACTGTGCAAGACTGCTGCTGTCAGGGTCCTGCAGTCAAGCCGTGGCCAGGCTGAGCAGGTTTTTTTAGAGTTTCATTCTTCATCTGCAGATTTCAGGAATGAAAGGATTGTTCCTAGGAGAGGAAGTTAAAATTTAAATTGCCCAATTTCTTCCTTAGGCTGGCATAAATCAAAAGTATCAATTGAGTTAGGCTGGTTGGAAAGAGCTGAAAATCTGGTCTGCAATCTTTAAAAGAAAATGCATTTCTATTGTACATACAAAACTAATTTTTCTTGCCTCCATAAAACATAGGAAATGAAGAGAAAATAAAAAGTTCAAAGTACCGTCCTAGGTCCCGTGGTCTCTTTTTGGAGCGTCAGTCATCGGTCTTAAAATAAGGTCCTCCAAGGATACAAAGGCCTCCAAATTTAAAGGAATCCCAAAATTGTGGCCAGAGGCCCAGGGTGCCAACAGCTGACCAGGACAAAAGGGCAGACTTCCACCACAAATCTGTCAAACTTGAAGCATTTTTATGAAGCATTTCAAGTTAAACTAATTGTTCCTTTTTGAGTTTTGTCCTGGTTCTACTCAGTTGCCATGTAATTGTGCCAGAAGATAGAACAGGAAATCCTGAATCAAAACCTTCCAATTTTAGATACAGATGATCCACGAAGCCCTGTCAAGAGTCTGGCCTGAGGGGGGTTCTAGCTCTTCATTTGCCACATATATATGTTTCCTTACATCTATTTCAGAAACACAATCTTTTTCCTCTTTTAGTCTTGGATACATTTCCTGAACCGAATGCTGGTTGCCACTCCTGCTGACTGACTGACTGACTGATGAAGCCTGCACCTATTTCTAAATTAAAGCTGAGACTAGACTACAGCATGTGTGAGCCAGGCTCTGATGAGAGGGGTGCTTGAATAAAAAGGATGGTTGTGGTAGAGAAGGTACAAGTCAGAGATTTAGGCTCTGTGCTTGTTCTCAGGCTGGTGATTTGGGAAAGATCACTCTGCCCTTTACCAATAAAAGAGGAAGAAATTTACCCCTCTCCTTGCTGCTCCATTTCTCCATGACACAGGAATAGAGGAAGGAGAAGAAGGTATTTGTTTGGAGCATCCACCCCACCATTATGCTCAGGCCATGCTGTTAAATTCCAGTAGCAGCCCAGCCCTCCTGGGAGCACAGGGAGCTCCAGGCTGTTGCTGTACGTCTGACAGAGCTGGTAGGCAAACTAAGATGGATTTGAAACTTCTCCTCCTAACACAGGAGGAAAAAAGATTAAAACAAATGGGCAACAGGATGGCTAATAGCACTGGTGCAATCACTGGCAATAGCAGATGTAATAGAGTCAGCCTTGGAGCGAGCTGCAGAGTGGTGATGTTACTTTATTCTTAGTAATGATTGGTGTTAACTAATATTTGTCTGCTGAATGCCTACAGGTCCTTGTCAAGGATCAGGCCCCCACTACGGCTGGCCCTGAATACAACCTAATAAAAAGCCACCATCCTCCAGAGCTTGAAATTGAAGCACAAGTCAAAAGACAATAAGTGAATTCTGCAAAGAAACAGGTGGACCCTGGGGTAAGAATGAGACAAATGTGTGATGACATGGCCTGAAAGTGGCCAAACAGTTACATGCAAGAGGATGAGAAATGCAGCTATTTCTGTTAATTTGAAGAGTCCCTCAGACAGTCTATCCAAGTTAAAGTTGCCAGGTCTTTTGATGTTTTTTCGGAGTTGAAGTCCCCCTCCTGGTAAGCAGCTGTCAGGGAGGCAGGGAAGAGGTAGCCTCTCTCTCGAGGTGACGTGAAGTGAATGCGGGAGCAGCAATGTTGATACCCAAGGCTAACTCTCTGCACATAGTCCATTTGAACTGCATCTTCCAGAAGCCAAACCAGACTTCCCAGGCAGCTAATAAAAGGGAGTTTTCTTCTGTACAAACCGGCTGCTGCCAAATGGCCACTGCAGACTGAGCAAGCGGTCCTTCCGCAGGCTCGTCCTCTTCAGAAAATAACGATGGCTTTGCTGTTTCTGCTGACCAGCTCTGTACTGAAATGGGAAAGGCTCCATACATGTAATAGGAGCTCAGAGACCATGGTAATGAGTACGGTATAAAAAATGATAGATAGTTGGATGGACGGATATCTCTTTATCATTTCTCTGAGCCATCCAATTTCCCCAGGCACGGAGTACACCCTGGAGATTTGGGTTTAAGGCAGAGAAAGCTTTACACGATGGATTGAGTGTTGTTGCAAATATGTAAATAAAAAATAGCTCTTTAATTTTTTATGAGGTGTGCATTTTAAAGCTCTGCTTTGGCCTCCTTACTCAGGCAAATTTGCCACCTAACAAAATGGCAGTCATACCTGAACAAACATAACTATGATCTACACGTAAAACATCTGTATTAAAAATTAACTAATGAAAAAATATTTGGATAATATTAAGAAAAGTAAAAAACCTGTGCTGAATATCCAGCAAAAGATTCCCAGAGTGCAAAGTACATTAGGCTATGGAAGATTCTCTTCATAGGCCACATGCTGCACGCTCACATGCTCGAATCCCACAGAAACAGGCTTTGCACGGGGAAGCTAATGGGATACGGGGGCAAGCGGAGTGTCGCAGCCGCCCCACTGCCATGTGTGACATGTCTCAAGGCAGCCTGTGCACAGCAGGGTGTAGTGGTGGCACTGCACAGGGCCAAGCCTTTCAGCAGCATGGAAGACATCCTGATGCCAGGCCCTTGATGCCAGGCCCTTGATGTACCTAATGGGCAGGACTGTCAAGAAAAAGCCCGAGATGGGGTTTAAGCACGAAACTCCCAAACTGGGAGCTGTGTTGCCACCACACTGGCAGAGGGAGGCAGAGGGCTAACGCCTCCCAAAGGACAGGGCCTGAGCTGGCTGGATGGTGCTGGGTCACAGGGGGGCACAGCCTCACCCAGCATCTCAAACGCACAGACTGCACCTCACCACACTGGGATCTCTGAGGTGACCCTAGTCTTTGTGGTGAAGTATACTTCACACAACTGGTTTCCTCTGCCATGACAGCATCTCCGTACAATCCTTCTGGGGACAGACTTTTTAGCAGGGACTGTTAGGACAGGACAAGGGGTAATGGTTATAAACTAAAGGAGGGGAGATTCAGGCTAGATATGAGGAAGAAATTTTTTACACTGAGGGTGGTGAAACACTGTCCCAGGTTGCCCAGAGAGGTAGTAGATGCCCCATCCCTGGAAACATTCCAGGCCAGGCTGAAGGCGCTCTGAGCAACCTGATCTAGTTGCAGATGTCCCTGCTCATGGCAGGGGTTTGGACTAGATGACCTTTGAAGGTCCCTTCCAACTCAAACTATGCTATGATTCTTTGATTCTCTGCCAGGGACCTGCATGGCTCCATTCCCAGCTGCACGGAGGGGACAGCATGCCCCTGCCTGCCTCTCTTCCCCCATCCTGGTTGCCCTTACACACTGAAAACAGGGAGTCTACAGAACAATAAAAGACACACTGCAGGTGATTTACATGGAGGGTGGCTAAGGCAAAGCAATGTGCATGACTGGAAACAATCCCGAGCTGGTAGGACCACAGAAAAGATGGTCCACTCCTAATCGCACTATTCCCTCTCCAGGATCTCCAGCAAGATGTGGGAATTTTCACTGATAGATCACCATCATTCAAAGGAAACACTTTTTTTTTCTTTCAGAGCTCTGATTCTGCTTGCGTTTAAGAAAAAAATATGAGAACTGTTTTCCTGCAAGACGTCCGAGTGTAAATATCATCCACGAGAAGAGACTCTCTGCCATTAAAAACATCCTTGTTTTGTTCATACCACCAAAGACACAGTGTTCTGCCTAACTAAAGGTCACAAACCAGCAGAAATTTGAATGCTTCTGTCAGCAATCCAAGAGATTTCACACAAAGCCTGTAACCCATCCAGTAAACATATATACATACATACATATACACAGATATTTATATACACACACATACATATAATGAAGGAGGAAATGTTTCCTTTAATAACATGACCTTGTTGTGTGGTACCACTGTTTAAGAAAAGGTTTATTAATGAAGCCAGCAGAAGTGCAGCAGTGTACGTTAAGGCAGTGAAAACACCCTTTCCTTCTTTTGCAGTTGCACTGAAACCCTCACATACCATCCACAGTCTTGCAGTGTTTAGGTGTAAATAACACTCAGTGTGTACAAAGCTCCCCCTTTCATATTCATTACTGTCATAGCTTTGAAAGGAAAAAAGCAGAGGTCATTTATTAGAGGTTACTTTTCATGCAAAACACCCTGTGGTTGCTGTCATTCAGAACTACTTAGTCTACGCCCTCAGTCATCTATTAGCAGGGCTTCAGGTCATAACCTTTAGTGGCATTTGGAATCCCAGAACCTCTGATTAGTGCAGGATTTACATATCCTTCAGTAAAAAATGCTCAGCTATAGAAATGCATGAAGTGTTGTAAATTTGTTTGGCCTTTTGTCTGGAATACATATGAACTCTGCATTCAAAGTAGGGTGCATTAAACTATATTTGTTTGTCATGTTATAGCTCCTCTATTAATGTGGCATCAGTTAACCCATTAAAGACGAACTGCCCTTTCAAAATGGACTCATAATTGAGCACAAAGAGGAGGTGGATGCTGGTGCAATTAGTAGGTTCAGATTACATGAGCCAACCACTAGTTCTTCTTTAGGCCTGTTAGATTTTTCTCAGGGAAGTAGCCATGCCTGTACCAAGTTGGATTTAACGGTCTCTGCTGAGATCCATATCATGAAATTTTACTGGAAGGTGCGAGAATACTACTGAGTCGTTGCCTCGGCAGATGGTAGCAAGTTGTTACCAATCATGCACTTTTTGAGTATCAGTAGTGCAGAAACATCGTTCATTTGCAATACAGGATCAATACGTGTTATTTTTTTCTTGCTGGAATTTGGAAATAAAGCCAAATCACACTGTTCTTCTAACAGAAATGTCATTAACAAGCATTAGCATGACTAATTGGTTGATTTAGCTCAGCAGGGAGGATTTGTCAAACAATACTAAGCTGGTTTCCCAGATATCCAAGTACTTGGGGTCCTCTTCTACGTTCTCAATGAATTTCAAGGAAAACATATCTAAAGGGTATGACATTCATGGTGCATGACTAAAATCAGTCATTTGTGTGTTTGAAAGGACCTCAACTGAACTTCGTTTCTCTAAGTCATACACACTGAGAGACCCCCTATGTTTTATTCAGGTTCACTACGACTCTCCTGCCTGAATGTGAATTCTAAAAAATTCTAAAATTCTAAAAACAAAAGTGGTAGCCTGGTGCAGTGAGGGGTCCCCTATACCGCCACAGAGCTTCACCAGGATGTCCAGACCTCTGAATCAAAATAAATTCCAGATGGAAGATGAGTTAGCCTGTGATCTTGCTGCTGAGGTAGTTAATTCAGATGTCAATGAGTGCCAGTGAGTATACAGCAACCAGAATACTTGATGGAGAGGTATTTTCCACACACGCGTTTTGGCTTTGGATGGTTATATGTCCCCTCTAGCTAAAGCTTGGGACATTTTCACATTAAATTTTCCAAAATTTGCATTTAGGGTCTACCCCCTTACACTAAATGAATACCTGAGCACGGATATTGGCTGGTTGACATCTTTGGCTCCCAGTTCCTTTCCAACTGAGAGCTGATGTGCTGGACTAATTCAAAACAGTGAAAGGAGATGAGAAGCCAAGAGACAGGCAAGCCAGATGCATAGCGAACAGTGGTTAATGGTTCTAAGAATTTTTTTCCACTTAGAAGTCAGTCTCAAAATCTTTTGTTCAAAGAGCAACCTCAACCACCTCCCTGACAAATCCAGCATTATTTCTGGTTGTCTCTGTTTCACAAACACAGATGCAGGAGGAACTCGTTGGTGTCCTGCAAATGGCAATGAGAGACATAGTCTGGAGGGATGCTCCCTGCATGGATGGAGTTTTGGTAGACTGATTTGAGGACAACAAAGAAGACAACACCTCTGCAGGTCTGTGACGTGTCTTAACATCAAATGATTGTCCAGTTCGGTAGGTACTCTTTGACCTGCCTACAACAAGTTGAGCATGTCTGAACGGCCTGACCTTCTGAGTATGAAACCTGACTTTTGATGTCACAGCTGTACATTGTTTCACCTGGAGGCTGCAATTTTGGAGGGAAGAGGTCAAGCATTTAAAAGTACCTCCTGGTTTAAATTAAACTCAGTCATAAAGGGCAAAGAGACTCCACATTTGGGTGATTTGCTGCAGTGGCCTGGAACCAACCCACCCTCCAGGGAAGCAGAAGGACACAATCTCACCTCTAAATTGGCAGTGATGGGGAAAGACTGCCAACACATGAACACTATCTCACGTGATATTGAACTCGACTTTTTCAATTCAAGAAAGTATTTCAAGGCCTTAGGGGCTGAAATTGGGAGCACAGATATACCCCAATAAGAAAACCTGACCCTTTGGCTCTATCTTTCTTACCACAGAGGAGCAATAGCTTTTCAATCATAAGAGACATCAAAAAGCCTATCTGTGGCAGGCAGAAGGCTGAAATATCTACTTAGGAAATGTAATTTTCCTGCAGCATCAGGTCTGGCATGGGTACCTTCATTGATCAGGCTTCATAAGCCCCTAGGGTTACCAAACTCAGCTGGGTAGAATCACACATGCTTCATCTTATTTTACCTTTCACATATCCAAGTGCACAGCAGAACCAGAGGAAAGACAGATGGCAATTTTCCATTCTGCAGGATCAGAAAAGAGTGTGACACGGAGCCAACGATCACATGAGCTCAGGAGCAAAGCTTAGGACATTTCCTATGGGAATCTGAGGTGGTGAATGATCAACCACAGGACATACCCTGACTGAAAATAGCATCAAGGGTCTAGCCATTATCTACCATTCATGTTCCAAAAGCCTGAAATGCAACACATTCTCCAATATTGTACTCAGAAGTTGCAGAAGGCTGGATGCTGCCAGGTGAACATGATTTCTGGTACACCTGACCCACACAGGGAGAGTCTCAGATGCACAGGGAAGGATCTCTGCTGCTCTCATCTAGATGTGGCACTGTTCCAGTGCACATTAATACCTAGAGTAAACAACACATAAAAAGTGCATCAGTAGGTGTTAAGGTTGCTCTACAGGGACACAGATGAGAGCTGGTTTTCTGAGCTTTCATGAGATTTCAGAAAAAGCCTCATCAGTCATCCCCTTATGACAAAAGAAGCTTCATGCATGGGACAGTGCTCACCACCCACAGAATAAGAGCCCTGGGGGACATATCAAGGGTAAGGAAGGATTAATAATGGGAAACAATGAAAAGTAATAGAGAAGAGAAGAGAAAGTAAGAAGCAGTAAAAGACATGGTGGAATGGGATCAAAGCAGTAAAACGACTTTGAAAGCAAACTTTCTCACGTGGTTCGTTGAAAAGAATAGATGGCATACAGACACCCCTTAACTTATATAGCTATTTGTCAGCACAAGTAAGAAGGGTAGCCTGCCAATAACTCTGAGCCTGACGACTTCTGGCTGCCTGTGGCACGCATATTTATTCAAAGTGCAAATGGAGAAAGGGAGCGGCAGCACTCTAAAACAGATTTTTTTTTTTGTAATATGAAGAAAGAGAACTGGACTGACACCACAGACTCTGTTCCACATGGGCCAGTGATGAAAAAGGTGCCTAGCTCCAACAATTTGTAAGAGAATCTGCTTTTTTCTACTAGTTAAGCAGTTAATCCTCATTCATCAAAGCGTTTACACTGACTTCAGACTGTTGGACACCAACAGGTCTCCAGCGCACCTTTAGTTAAGCTGGAACACTAAAGTTTTCCTAAAATGAGACCCAAGGAAACAATCTGTTTACACAGAGGTCAGGGAATGCTTTGTGACCAGCTTCAGCAAGAGAAGACTGAATCCCATGTTGCATGGTTAGAAATGGTATTTTAAAAATGAATTTAATTTAGAAATCATTTTATTAATCTAAGTGCCATATTTGTTATCTCTTCCTTGAGTAAATCCTCTACCCTTTAATTATTCTCCTCAAAAACCCAGTTATATAAAAGTCTAATATTCAGAAGAATACTTGATATATTGTTCCTGTTTAGCCTGAAGATGACAACTTCAAGTGCTGATCCGTCCCTGCTACTGAATGGGAGAAGCCCTGCTGAGGTCAGAACTGAGAAGAGTTACCACCAGGTCTCTACCTTGTCCCATCAGTTACTCACGCAGGTTTGATGTACCAGACTCCCAGTGTGATTTAGTTAGATGAAAGGTTTCCAGCTTCTGTTGGAACTCAAATGTGAATCACAAAATCTCCACTAAATAAGGAAATAAAATTAAATACAATTTTGTTCAACTTAAGTGAAAGTTTTTTGTTTATATGTACAGATACATGTATCTCTGTATATGTATATGGTTTTCAGTGGATTGCTCTGACTGTCTGCCTTACAGCTGCAGCACATTCGCTGTGTTTGAGAATGCTGCGCCCTTCCCCTGTATAGGAGACTGTGACTGCAAGAGTAGAAGACACATCCATATGTTCTCCCCTGTGCTTTCCCCCCTCTACTTCAGTACCGCCCCCCCCCAGCATCCTGACACTGCCTCAGACAAGGTGGTCTGACATTTTTCCCACTTCACAGGTTAACTCCATTTATTACACCACCATTCTTCAAAATTCACCACCCCTGTCCATGTTTGCAGTGCCTGTGCACTGCAGCGCCTTCAAATATTACTCTCTGCTGTCTTAGGCGCTTGTGCATTGACCTTATCAACTTCCCTTGGAATGATAATTATAAACAGCACTTTAAACACCAGATTTATTTAAAAATGAAGTGTTCAAGTGAGCACAGCACGACCAAGTCTCGGGGAACATGATTTTTATCTCTGGCTCTCTCACTGACTGGCTATTAAGACTTCAGGCAAGTTACCGAGTTAATCTGCGCTTACTTTCAGCGCTCAGATTCGTCTCTCCTTAAACTTCACAGTCTCAGGGACAAGGACTGTCTTTTTACTCCACATTTGTAAAATGGGAGACACAGTAAGGCCTTGTTAGTAACTGGGATCTGTAGCTATTACGGCAATACCGCAAATGCTGTTAACATTTTATAATTAAATACTGTACTGCAAATGTATTAAGTGCCCGACAGTCAAACAACCTAATAGGTCCCTGCCACATAATCAAGGGTAGATTTCACTTAAAACAATAATGGTAAAGAAGGCATTTGAGTGTAGAAACTAGAGCAGACTGGAAATAGAGGCTCTGTGATATTTTCCTGGCTTACGGAAGCGTTTTCTGCCTTCCATCCGAGCTGCTGTGGCGTGACTTGCTTGCCCTCCTGGCAGACCAGCGTGCGGATGGGTGTATCGGTGCCGCACCGAGCAGGGGCTGCCCCATACGCCGGGAGGATGAGCTCAGGCTCATGGTCATGGGCCATTCGGCCAGCCCAGCACAGGGGCAGCGTGGGTGCTTCTGCCTGAAAATGGTGTTGTGTAGAAATATCCTTACTCAGCAGACGGCTGAGAGCAGAGCTGCTCAACAGAGCAGGCACTTGCACAGCTTGTACTCGGTGCTGGTGAGGTGGCACCTAAAATCCTGTGTTCAGTTTTGGGTCCCTCACTACAGGAAAGACATTGAAGTACTAGAGAGAGTGCAGAGGAGGGTGACGAAGCTGGTGAGGGGTCTGGAGCACAAGTCTGATGAGGAGCGGCTGAGGGAACTGGGGCTGTTTGGCCTGGAGAAAAGGAGGCTGAGGGGAGATCTGATCGCTGTCTGCAACTGCCTGAAAGGAGGTTGTAGCGTGGAGGGGGTTGGTCTCTTCTCCCAAGTAACAAGTGACAGGACAAGAGGAAATGGCCTGAAGTTGTGCCAGGGCAGGTTTAGTTCGGATATTAGGAAAAACTTCTTTACCAGAAGGGTTGTCAAGCATTGGAACAGGCTGCCCAGGGAAGTGGTGGAGTCACCATCCCTGGAGGTGTTTAAAAGGCATTTAGATGTGGTTCTTAGGGACATGGTTTAGTGACAGCGTTAGGTTAACAGTTGGACTCGATGATCTTGAGGGTCTCTTTCACCCAAAATGATTCTATGATTCTGTGATTCTGTGACTGGTGAACAAATGGAGACGGGAGAGGAAATCACCATCTAACTGCCTGCAGTACCGTGTCCAGCTAGGACTCTGCTGTCCCCTCCTGCAAAGAGGAGGTGGCAGTAGTTATGCAAAAATCTACTGACCTCACTTCAAGACAAAAACCTGCAGCAGGGATAAAGTCGGTGACAAACACCAAATGCATGGTTTATCAGACAGACGCATTTAATTTGTAGGCATACACAGATATTGTAGAGTAGAACTGGGACCCAAACAATTTGTGTGCACCGATTTTTGCACTGGACTCAAGCTGTTCTCTGACATCCCATACCAGAATTTTTTTTAAACTATCCTATGACACGAAGTGAAAAATCCCTGTTGAGCTGCCTTTATCACAAGTGTCTCCACCTCTCTGAAATTTCCCAGCAAAGCATCCATGAGAAACACAACAATGCCAATTTAGTCATTGTCTCATTTTCCAGCCGTTGGTAATGGACATACTGTGCCTTACCCTGTAACGATAAAACTGAAGCCACACTCTCTGTGTTTATGGGCCTCTGCTATGTCTAAGTGGTGACATCTATGCCAAAATAGATCTTTTTTTTTTTCTACAGCTGAAAAAATACACCAATAAGCCACTTAGCTGAAATGTTCTCAAAGAGGTGAGAAGGATTATTTTTTTAAAATCACATAAACAGAATGGTGTCTTTTTACGATTTTTAAATACTAAATATTTATAAGGAAACAAAACAAAACAAAACACACCACAGTTCTATACCAGGTTCGGTCTTTCGGAATTTCTGTATCATAGAACGAAAATCCCTTAAATAATTTCAGTTGTAGGTGCTGCTCAGTGAAATATTTTCTAAAGTGGTTGGGTTGAGGGGTTTTTTGGAGGGAAGAGGTGTGAACCCATCAAATCCAGTTAGAACAACGTATTTACACACCATGTATGAGCAAACCAGTGCTGCTGGGACTGAGACTGCCAGGTGAAGGCTCAGGAAAAGGCTGTAGCCTGCAGCAGGGAGGAACTTCTGTTCCTGCGAGTCTCACACATTGCCATAAATGACCATCTGAAGGCTTTTCCAGAAGGACAATCCTGGATTAACAGACAGCTGAGATAGTGGAGTGGCAAAGAAATACTTTCAGCTCCTATTCAAAACCAACAATGACAATACCCAGGAATTACTCCTTTTGTTTTCCCGTTATTATACCCATCACAATCTGGATAACTGGGAGGTGGGGATGGGAGAAGAGAGAGCAGCAGATGTTTCCAAACCTCCTGGCCAAGCTGTCTGCAAGATGCTTCACATCTGGGAGGGAAACCATTCATCTATGAACTGCAGTAGTTACTTAATCCCTATACCCACAGAAAACTGGAGAAGAGCATAAAGGCTGAGGCAGTTCTGTATGTTCTAGTCAAAAGCCCCTGTTCTGGCAACCCAACACCGAGCCTAGGCTGAGATGTACGGTTTCCTTCTTACTTTGCCCCTCTCTCCATGCCCCCGCCCCCATTTTAAGACTGTTTATCTTAGGCCTGCAAGTCTAGTTCTTTGTAGGTTTTGGGTGTTGGGGGTTTTTTGTTGGTTTTGTTTTATTTTGTTTTCAAATGAAAATGCCTAGTTATGTGTAACATATGGATTTTATAAAGGTGGCTGTGTATCACAGGTAAAACAGAAAAAGAAAGAATGAAGTTTATTATTTTACACTGTGGAGTGGACACCCTGTATGGCTAATTCTTGAGTTAAATGAGTTTTCCAATAAAATGTTTAGTCTTGCATTGAACAATTATTTTAAATACTTTGCCACCAAGAAAGTAATGTGGTGTAAGTTTTATGAACATTTATTTTTTTCCTTTCACGGAAACATTTGCTTGACTGATCCCTTATAGTTCCAGAAACAAATACGAGTGCATTTGCTTAAAATAACAAAGCCACACACAATACTTTACTCATTAGGATGATTTAGCAGTGGTTCAGTATTTCTTTTGGCTGAGTGCTCTGGATGAAATCCCATGTATACAGTCTTGTATTTTACACCAATACTTTTACTTCAGGTTATACAGTAATCTCTGTCAGACTCTGTGCCCCAAGTACAGTATAGAAAGCTATCTGCTTGTGGAATGTCTCTGTCAAAGGGGCATGTGCAGAAGACATTTTAAAAATTAAACTGGCTCAATGCATTACACTTTATGGGTGTCAGAGCAGAGAATTAACTGAGATAGTAAACCCATACTCCTCACCACTTAAAAGATAAACATAGTCACTGACCAAAGGATATTTTTGCAACTATGAGGAAAAAATTAGCCTCAGTTCTAGAAAATCTGTCTCAGCCTGTCCTCTTTCCTCTTCATGCCTAATACATGTAGAAAAAAAAAATCTGTTAAACTGTAAATTTAATTAAAAGAAACCTCATAAAACCTATTAGTACAATCTCTACGCTTACTCCTCTGTACCAAACTTTTATTGGGTTCCCTTTTTATGTGCCACAATAATCCTTCATGAAATTTCTCCTTAAGTATCTTTAATTCATATCTCTCTGGCTGGTGACACTCGCCACCCCTGCAGTCCTGAGCCAGGTGACTGTAGCCCAAGCGCTGTGTGTCCAGTGTTGCAGTACAAGGTTTTCCAGCTCAAACTCACCAAATGCCACCCTGTGACCCCACGCTCCACTGCCTGCTGCTCCGCGCCATTTGGGTACCAAAATGTTACTTTGCTTGAGGAAGGGTGACAGAATCCTGCCCTAAAGAGGAGCATGTATTTACAGGTCCCGTTTTTGCCATCCTTCCACAGATTTGTTTCCTACTGGCTTAATTAGAGCTGCAGGGGAGCTTCTAATTTTTCTGGTCACACTTTATTATCCTCTGATTATTAGCCATTCGTCTTCATCTTTCTCTAGGTTCTTTTTTCCTTTTTTGTTTTTTTTTCAATTTTAAGAAATAAAATTTCAAAAATAGCCAGGAATGAGATATATGTTGAAAATCAATTTATCCTTTTGTCAAAGTAATTGCTAGCTGGGGATGATAATTTCTTTGTTCCGAGCAGATACAGAAGTATTGTCTTGGCCTTCTAAATTGGTACGCCATACCCCATGCTGTCTGCAAGTATCAGTATGGAGCCATGCACAGTAGATGCTGAATATACTATATAACGGAGGTGTCCCTGTCTAACAAAAACTAACTCTCTTTTTTTTTTTTTTTTTTAAATGGAAGAGAAATAATGAGACAACCGCGCAGCATTTTAGTCCACATTTCTCTATTTCCTTCCCATAAAAGGTCTCAAAGAAATGCAAAGCACTATTGAAGAGTTCAAAGACATACCTCAGAATGTGACTGCACATTCAAGGCACACTGACATATTCAAGACTGGATAGCTCTATTGGGGGGGGCGCGGAGGGGAAGAAAGAAAGAGAGAGAAAAGAAAGAAAAATGCTCAGCATACAAAATACAATACACAATATCTAGTTCTACTGTGTGAAACTCACTGCATTCATTTTGCACACTGAGCAAACTAGGTCCCAGAGTATAACACATACAATAAATCCAGCCATTTTTTTTCCATGGAGGTGATTTCTAGAGAAGCTAAAAATTACTTGGTGTAAATGATGCAGAGGCTGATGCAGCTGAATTTATAAATTGGGTTGAAAAGTTTGACATGCTGAATTAGATTATACCGTATAATGCATCACTAAGTAATTGATATGTACATTACATGCAAAGAAAGCCCTGCTAACTCAAGTGTAACTTTTTTTTTTTGCATTATTGTGCAACTTGGCCATCAGCTCATCGTCAGTTAAACAAATTTTCAAAAGGAGGTTTAGTCCTTTATGAACTGAATAAAATTACGATTTTTGTTACATTCTGGTATTCTGAAAATAAAATACAGGACAAGTACACTTAAAAAGTAGAAAAGAAGTAGAAACGCATCAGAGCATTTAAAGCTCTATTTGGGGAGGGTTATCTATTTTAAGGAAGTTTTCCCTACATTTGTTCAAGAAATGTAAAAGTCCAGGTGAAAGATGCGCAACACCAGCACCAGCTGGAGAGGTGATGAGGAATGGAAGAGAATGGGGAACATACAATTACCTCAGTTAAAAGCAAACAATGTAACACGGTTCACAGGAAGGTTCTAGGAGCACAATAGAAATTTTTTAAAATCCTACCAGAAAGAAATCTGTTCTATACTAGCTGTTCAGTATATTTCCAGTCTTCCACTGATGAGCTGCATTTATTTCAAGGAGATGAGAGCATTTCCCTCTGCAATTACTAGAATATCTGCCCTGATCCAATGCTGATTACAGTACAGGGTCTTAAATCTCTGTAATCTGTCTGAAATGTTATTAAATATTAGATTTCGGTGTGATTTGTTTTCTTATCACTTTACTTGTAACTTTACTGCCATTCACCGCCAAGAGACCTTGAACTGAAGGCTGCTGCTTTAATCTCAATTTGTTATACTAAAATGCAAAATTAAAGAAAAATGAAGAAAGTTGACTATTACCAAGGAATGTGATGGATAACATTGTGTCATTTTTGAGTTTTAATATTATAAACTGAATTTTATGATACTCTACCCTAATAGTGACGTATTTAACATTTTAAGACTGAATATAATCATTTTATGGGACAAAATGGGTATTGTTAGAAAATTATACAGTAGTACTTTGTCAAATCCTTGTATATTAAATACCAAAACACTGTGATAAAATAATGGTAAGAGTCTCACTTGTTCTTGGAGAAGAAAATCTGTCTTTACGTCTTATCTTTGGTTCAAGACCTCCTGGAGGTCTCTGGTCAGTGAGAAGCGCAGTGTGTCACACGTGTCACCACACCTGGCTGCATGGGGGTGATGGACAGGTAGCATTTACAACGTACTGGCAGTTTCAATTTGAAAATATGAAATAGGGGTGGGTTTCTATCCCAACAACTCCTGCTTTGCTTCCAGGCAACTCCAGTTTGGTAGATGCCCAAAGGATGTATACCAAAGGGAACAGGCATGGGTGTGCTTTCAAACAGCACAGGAGCAGCCAGAAATGCATCACTTTGCTTTTCCTCCTGTGTTTGACCACTTCCCACGAAAGAGGTCCTCTCTTCCAGATCACCAGCCAAGCTCAGACATCCTTACATCCAAGTCTCTCTAATGCGCTTCTGGCACGCTGCTGATAATGATGCTTGTTGATTTGCATCGCAGTTTCCTTCTAGCATTCTCTTTCCCTGACCTTCATTTGCCTCCCTCTCAGCTCATCCTTAAACGGTGGAGCACTTGGGATACAAAGGAATAAAAAACACACAGAAATCCAAATTCTTGTTCAGAATGAGCTACCTCGCTGGAACGTGGTAGGACATGACCAACGATTATAACACTGGTACATGTCTGTTGTGGTAAAGGATGGTGGCCTTCTGGACTGAGAAAGAACCATTCCCTGATGTCAGGAGTCTGAAACTCAGACAAAGTCCAAACCCAAAATAAAACCAAATAAAAATAATATCTCGATAGCAATATTAAACATTATGACTGCAGTATGCAATGTACAAATGGCAGTGACTCTGGAGATGAGATCTAATCATACGTGCATGATACAGATGCACAAAGAGGGAGGACAGCACAGGACTTGCAGCCATGGAAATCTGCAGATCGGGATACAAACCGAGCAACTCCATTGTGCTTTGTCTGCCTGAATCACTATTCACCATCATCCAACTGATGTCCCTCCTTAACAGCCTATCCTGAAAGTGTATATCATAAAATGAGGCCACCAAGACTTGTACAGGGCTGGCTCTCTTCACTGATTTTAATTCACTAAGTAGAAATGCTGCACAAGCTCAGTTTATGTGGAAAAATCCATATCAGCAAAGGCACACGTTGGCCCTCCTTTGGGGAGAAAATGATAGTATTTCAAATTGGGTTTTCTGTACAGATGAGTAGGGTCCCACAGTGAGAAAGGTGTCTACAGAAAAGAATGGTGACCGAGATTTTTATTCATATGTGCATAAAGGCTTTGAATAGCTATGCCATGTTTTTGTTAGTTATGTAGGTCTCTTCGGGGATCTATAAAGATTGTGTATTCACAAAAATTAAACATTTCATAGCTGTCAAATGAAAAGTGTCAAATAAATGAGGTCTGGAGGAGTTTTCAAGTCCATTCTAACTGGTGGAAAAGATAGGAAGAAAAAAAGAAAAAAAAAAAAAAAAAGAGGAAGAAAACCAGGCTTATACTTTGGATATCACTGAACATGAAAAGACAATCTAGCTACGTTTGATGTTCACGAAGGGGTTAATGTTAGCATCGTCTGCTCTAAAAAGTTCTGTCCAACAACCTCTGGTGCCCCTGATATAAAGCCCCAAGCATGATACTTTATTGCTTGAATTTGTCGTCTCTTACTGGTGAGATTTAGGGACAGAGTTCTTTCCCTAAGTCCTCCTCACCAAATGCAGGTCAACAAAGGCCTTACTGGCTGGTGTATTTTCCCAGGTTGCTTTCAGATTCACACTCCAGATGAATGTCCCAACCCCTCCACTCTCTTTGTCCCGCTCCTTCCGCGGTTTTTGTTCATTAACACACAAAGTGAAACACTCTTCATTTTAGTCTGACAGAGAAATGATTTTTTTTTAAATGGTATTTTTTAATTCTAGAGTATCCCAAGAGAGGAAAACTTCAGCGTAAAATTTAGTGAAACTCAGGGATGCCTATCTATAGCAAGAGAAATAAACTAGAGATTAGTTCCTCTGTCTTATTCAGCTTAAACCTACTAGAAGCCTTCACAAATACTTAGGACAAACTTCACCCAAAGCAGAATCCAAATAGATTCTCCCTCCATCCATGGACAGTCCTGGAAAGAAAGGTCACAACCATCTTTCATGGAGAAGACAATCACAAAATCATTTCTGTGATGTTAGTTCCAAATAAACATCAATTACCCTGCCTGCGACATTATCCCAGGGCTCAGTACAGCAGAGGAACATTTATTTAAACATGCCAGCTTTGTTTAAAGTGTAAGAGAATTCCCCTAAAAATACTTTCAAAACAGAAATTAACATCAATTAAAAAAAAAAAATCAGCCCATGTTTGTGGAACAAGAAGAGAAATAAAACCTGTCTGATCATACCAAAAAAGTACATGCAAGTAAATTTGTAGTACAAAGCACGGAAGTGAAGCTGGCTCATTATCTCTGAGTTTTGCTTTTTCTCCTCTCATAAAACAAAGACCAAAAAACCTAAACAAATAAACAAAACCCAACCCAACCCAAACAAACAGGGGTGGAAACGTGAGGGGAAAAGGAAACACTCACTCGCAAGACTCTCTCTAGTGCCACCTTCGGAGATGTCAGCAAACATAAAGAGCCACACCAGCAGCAGGACAAAACATTACAAATATTAGGAGCCGCATATTTTGCATCAGGCTGAAGTCCCCGGGGAGCTCTAATGCCTGAGGGGGAGCAGGCGGTGGCATGGCCCAGGTTTGGGGGCCCAGGAGCAGAAGGGCAGCAGGAACACTGGCCGGGGACAGAGTGGGCACCAAGAGGAAGAGGATGGCACGGTGCTGCAGCAAGAGGACTCGGAGTATTTGCGTGCTGTGGGGTGCTGTTCTAAAAGTGGCTCTTCCTCACATGATTGCTGTGACTTGGCTCACTATTCTATCAAAATTTTTTTAAAAAATCAAGAAAACCTAAAACAAAACGAAAAACCCCACAAACAAACAAAAAACCAAGCCAAAACCAAACAAAAATCAAACAAGAACAAAACCAACAAACACAAAACAAAACCAAAAACCAACCAAACAAAAAAACAACAACACCCAAAAAAACCCCCAAAAAACCCATCCCAAACCAGTCTTCTAGAAAATTTCTGGTTATGTTTCAATCTGGAGACATAAAAGCCCAGACACCTAAAAGGTCCATCCCAGAGCCGTAGCAACCCAGCAATAATTAAAGAGAACATTTTTATATTATGGCACAATACAGTCCTGGTGTTTGGACTTGTCAAAACAAACAAACCATATTCAGTGAAATCTGTGGCACAAAAGAGCTAAACAAATTACGGGGTAGAGGCAAACGTGGCTGCACCATCAGCATTCAAGACCCGAAGAAAAGAGTGGAAACTTTCAGGGTCTGAATGCAGGAGTGGAAAAGCTAATTGAGCACAAATGAAAGGATCTATTACGGCTGAAAGAATAAGTGAGAGTACAGGCAGGACAATACTCTCATTTATGATTCGAATATCCATGGGTAGTGGAGTACAGCTTTAAATACAATTTACAGCCTTGATTACAAATGACTATGTGCATCAACTTGGAAGGAATGCGAAGACTGTGAGCGAGAGAAAGAGCCTGCCTTGTCGGAAAGGAAGGAGAAGGGGATAAGTGAAGGCAGAGCTGGGCTGGACACTCAGAAGCAATTGGAATGCACAGAATTATGAAATAGCGCTTTTAAAAACCTGAAGTTGAACTGATTAGTGGGCAAGAAGGCTCACATTTAAAATAACTGAATTGCCCAGTGATAAGATTATAAAGGGAGATTTATGCCAGATAATCACAGTGAAATCAAGGAAAGGGAGTATCATTCTGTCCCTGTGTCTTCCAAAAGCAAAATATAAAAATATGAATGTGGTAAAAATAATAAGTACTGGAAATGAAGAACAAGGACAGGCTCCTACTTTTATGGAAAGCATCAGTATGTTTTTTCCTCAGCCTACAGGAGACTCAAAACCAGTCTGAAACCATCCAAGTTATGAATTACTTTCTACCCAGAAACTGCCTGTATCCTCACTGTACCCTTTTTTAAAAGCTGTGTTATGTTTTATGGATCAAATATGACTTCTGTTGAGGCTGAGAGAGTTGGGGTTGTTCAGCCTGGAGAAGAGAAGGCTCCAGGGAGACCTTATTGTGGCCTTTCGGTACTTAAAAGGCGCTTATAGGAAAGATGGGGACAGACTTTTTAGCAGGACCTGCTGCAACAGGACAAGGGGTGATGGCTTGAAACTAAAGGAGGAGAGATTCAGGCTAGACATGAGAAAGACATTTTTTACAATGAGGTGGGTGAAACACTGGCACAGGTTGCCCAGAGAGGTGGTAGATGCACCATCCCTGGAGATATTCCAGGCCAGGCTGGACGGGGCTCCGAGCAACCTGATCTAGTTGAACATGTCCCTGCTCATGGCAGGGGGTTGGACTAGATGAGCTTTGAAGGTTCCTTCCAACCCAAACTGTTCTGTGATTCTGTTAAACTGACAATTATATTTTCCAAGAGTTTGAAAATTCTAAAAATGTTATGAAAATTCTGACAAGATTTGGGCTATGTAGGAAGAAAATAAGTACCAGCCTCTCATGGATGGACACTGGTACCTTTAGGTTGCACAGGCTTTATGTTCTCATGCTTTTTATTCTGCATCCATCCAAAGCTTGTGAGGATATTACATACCACAGCAGCTAGGAATATTCAGGAAAAAGCCATCAGCCATCCACAGGTCACAATTTCCCAATTCTCCCAGAGTCTGGCTGAAATCAGAAACTCACTGTAAGGCAGATGGTGGGAGCTACACCTCAGCAATGAGGAGATAGGCACAAGCAGAAGCAAACAGCTGGATGAAGTTCTGACCTTCACACCTGCAGGACATCAGTACCTGAGCACTCAGCTCTTTACACTCTTTACTGGTATTGGCTATATAATAAGGGTAAGGATGCATTTACCTCTTCCCCTAGGTGGGCCTCAGACATTGTTTCTTCCAAGTGGAAATAGATCTCTTATTCAAAATGATCTGTGCATCCATGACGGTCAGGCTTAATTAGTGGCAGTGCACCATATGCTCAAGAATGAAACCTAAATTTCAAAGGCCTCCATGCCTAGTGCAATATGCAGTAGTCCCTCAACTAAAGAAAATTAAGGAACTATGTATATCCCCACAACATCCCAACCATCACTCACCGAACACCCTTCAGGATCAGTTTCCAAAATCTGCAGGTGGTGACAACAATCAAACATCAGGAATTACCTCTCCTCTCGTAACCAAGAGCCAAAATCTTCATGATTATGTGGATGGAAGCCTATAACTGTGTAATAAAGAGGAAGAAAAAGAGAGGTTTCTCGATGACTAATTCAAGAACCACAGAGCTCTCATCTATGAGCCTTAAAAGTAACCACACAAAGGACAGAAGTCTCCTCTGTTTTCCTCATCATAACCATTCCTTGCAGAACACAATAATGCTGGGGCAAGTGTGTGTATTTTTACTTCTTTTGTAAGGTTTCAGCTGGCACATTTTTTAAGCAAGGCAGTTAGCGTGAGTAGCCAAACATAGTACCATTTCCCCACAATTATGCATTTTTTAAGGACATTGTTTTTGAAATGAAAAGGGAACGAAACTATATGGCATATGCTCCCAGTCTCAGATTGGGTGTGGAAGAAAATAATGGCCACACACTGCTATACAATTAGCTCTGTCTTGGAAAGGAAATATATTGATGTTTTTCTAAGCAATGCCAGGTGGTTTATTCACCAAATAATGAGACACTAAATGGATCTAAAGATTCTTGGCAACTGGTGAATGCTTACCTTGGACTCCCTAGTCCTCTCTTCAAGAAATAGTTTGCTTTTCCCAAGAGGTTTCTTAAGGAGCTCCTCAGCTGCGATTAAAAGCAAATAACAGTGGACTGAAGGTTGGTTAACTTATATTTGTTTAATGATACAGCTTAGGGAACTGTGAGTGCACATCAGATGTCTCTCATTGATTTAATAAACAGCTTCAGCCATAGGAAGACCCTGTTTTCAAAGTCATAATTATTTTTTAAAACAAACAAATAAATAAACTGTTGTTAGCTTTTCTCTAACCATCTCTGTGGAAAATCCTCTTAAAAATATATAATTTTAGGTACATTATTAGAAAGAGTAACAAAACCTTACAATCATATTTCCCTGTGCTGCAGGAGGAGGGCAGCACAGAGAACCTCACCTCAGAGCAGAGCACTTCTGGGAGCAGGAGGTGGCTGTGCCTGTACCTGCAAGTGGCGAGCACAGTGACAACTGGAGGTGGCCATAACCCAGCATGGAAGGCCAAGGGAGCCAACCTCCTCCTTGCCTCTGAAGCTGAGCGAGAAAGGGAAAGGCTGATATCTCAACAGGCTTATAGCAGCCTCCCTGCTCTGCATCGACTGCAAAGCAAACCTGCTCCATGTTGGAAAGAAGGACTTGAACAGATCCAGCTCAAACAGCTGCCCAAGCACCACTCATGGTAGGGCACCGAGGGCCTCAAAGCCAATGTCACAGAAATTCTTGGGGCAATCCCATGTTTGATGGGCCAGAGAAGCACCAGCTGAATCATCCCATTGACCACTGGGAAATCCAATGTTTCAATGATGGCTCTCTGTCCACCTGTACATACCCACACTCTGTACTGCTCCACTTTTGGGAACGGGAAAGAAGATGCTCTAGTTTCAAACAAAACTGACCTAGGAGCAGTGCACCTCGTGTATATCACAGAATCACAGAATAGTTTGGGTTGGAAGGGACCTGTGGAGATCACCTAGTCCAACCCACCTGCTAACGCAGGTTCACCTAGAGTAGATTGCACAGGAATGTGTCCAAGCGGGTCTTGAATGTCTCCAGAGAAGGAGACTCCACAGCCTCTCTGGGCAGCCTGTTCCAGTGCTCTGGCACCCTCAAAGCAAAGACGTTTTTCCTCATATTTAGATGGAACCTCCTGTGCTTCAGTCTGTGCCTGTTGCCCCTCATCCTGTTGTTTGGCACCACTGAAAGGAGTCTGGTCCCATCCTCTTGACACCCGCCCTTGAGATATTTATGAGCACAGATAAGGTCCCCTCTCAGCCTTCTCTTCTTCAGGCTGAACAGACCCAGCTCTCTCAGTGTCTCCTCATAAGAAAGGTGCTCTAGGCCCCTAACCATCTTCGTAGCCCACTGCTGGACTCGCTGTATATGTACAAACCAACATAATGGATAACCCTAGGGCTGCTGAAGTCAGGCTTAAGTGTTTCTGTTTCCTTCATTTCTGCAGATGAGTACCCTGCACAGACAGGGGTGGATGAGGCCACGTGGGCTGGGGTGGACACCAACATCAGGGAAGCACCAGCACCTGGCAGGTAACAGCAGCTGGACATCACACAGGGGAAAGGCTTTGCAGGAATGTGCCATTTCATGAGTACCAGCAGATAGCAAATCCATTAGCTGATGAATTTTGCTCCTCTTTCTCTTTGTCAATTTAGGGAGCAAAGCACATTATTAAAAAATTAATGATGTAAAAAAATGCTGTGAATAATTCTTCGCTTATGGTTTCTCCTCCAAATGTTTGGTATTTAGAATTAGTATTGCTTTGGCCATCTCTGTCCAAAGATTGCTCCCATTGCAAGAGACGACTATTTGCAGCCAGTGATTGGAAATTTCATTTACGTGAATACAAATTGATATCTATTTAAAATCCTACTTCTCAAGTACATCTACTTAAGCACAATTTTCTAGAAATTTCCACAAAACTCTAAACATACTGAACACTGCAAGGCTTCCCAAGAAGAACTAATTACAATGCCCAGATTCATGTTTGAAGAAAATCTTGAAGCAACGGCTCTGTTCTCATTTAAATATGTGACTACTGCCTTTATTATGCACAAAGCATTATAACCATTTATATACGTTCCAAGCGATATATTACCGAGTTGAACCTAGTTTCCCCTTCTTTTGTTCTGGGTTCATAACCTTGCTGTATTATCTTCCATAACTCTATAGCTTGCTAATGCATAATTCAAGCCTCTCTTATTGACAAAAGGCGGCAGAAAGAATATTTCAATGCCACTTTCCCACGTAGATAGTATTGCTTTCACTTCAACTGGTGTCATTTCCATACTAAAGCCAAATCTTTTAAAGTATATTAAGTATCATTTTCATTGCTTCTTCGTAGTTGCTTCACTGGGACAACTACACCTGTTTACCTCCGTCTTCTGAGACTACTTTATTGCAAGGTTTTAGTTGGATTTTTTTTTTTTTTTAAGATGGGTTTCTTGCTAAAAGCAGAAACTTCAGTTAAGCATTATGAGCTAATGTATGACATCAGCTTCACGCTAATCTTTTGATTTAACTAGAGCTTGGCTTCAGGATTGGTGTCACAGTTTCCCCACATGTGTGTAGGGAGCAGGACCATTTTGCAGTCGTCCTGCAATGCCTGTCCTAAATTCATTCCCTTCACAAAATAACTATGCACAAAGGCAGATAGTGAGTTTCCGTGCATCACTGACGGGAGGTCAAATTGGTCCGCACATTCAGCCATGCAACTCTGCAAAAATCCCACTGATTTTAATGCAGTTGCTTCAAATAAGCACAGGTAAGAAGGAGAAGAGTTTGCCCTTTTCCCTATTGGAGAAGGATGGAGAGGACTCTGAAGTTTTTCGGTCCCTTCTCAGAAACAGCTTGCATCCTTCCAATGGTACAAAAGTGCTGTGGACTCATGGATAGACAGAATAATTAAAAACAGCAATTAAAGGCACTGTAGAAACAGTGAAGTATCAAACTTTCCACATCCTTACCCAGGCAGGATAAGACTGGCAAGTTCTTGTGCCTCCACAGACCCTCAGCTCAATGTTATCCCATTAGAGCATCTTTTGGAAGCATAAAATGCACGCAACATCTTTCTTTATGGATTGCTGTAGTGTAGTGAGCAGCTATTTTTCCTTTGTACCAGCCCCATGGAGAGATGGTCACCACGACCCTTACACAGTCCCTGTTCTCTGTGGCACAGCATGTTGGACTATGCAAGGAGCTGCGGGGTGAGGCTTCTCTGTAGGATTCCTACACACCTATGCATTTCCCTGAGCTGTCAAATCCTGCTCTCTCACCTCTCACATGCCCTGGTAGGCAGTCTGGGCTCCATCTGAAGCCCAACTGCCTACAGATGCCACCTGCCCTTGTGGCAAGCCACGTCGACCAGCCAGCCAGCATGATTTGTTTCCTATCTTGGTTGCAGTAAGAGCAGAAGTTCAGGGCAGGTTGACTGAAACCAAGAGCACCAGGGCCCATCCCCATGGCAGGTAATGCCTACAGAGCACTGCATGTCCCCTGGGCATTGCGCCTCATTTCTCAAAGCAGCATCTAGTTTTGCCTCACAGGCAGCTTAAAGGCGCTCAAACAGATAAGCGAGGTGGGCAGAGGGTGAATTTGCTGGAACTTCAGGCCCAGCCTAGAGTCACTTCTGCACCGCAGCCCACGTGCAGCTTTCGCACCAGAAAATGTCTCTTACTACACAGTGCCTGGCACAGACAGGCACATACCTAAGAGCCCTTTATATAAGAAAAGAAACTCTAATCTTACAAAGAAAATTATTTTGCCAGAAGTAGTATGAAAAATGATCAGAGGTGGCCCTGTGAGGCATCTGTACTCCCTGAAGCCATATTTACCAAACCAGCCTCGGTAATAATGTGACCAAGTCAACATCTAGCTAGGTTTACAACCCTGGTGCTTCTTCCCATGACACCTCAGCGCTCAGGTTCAAATTCCTGAAGCACTGTAATGCCGGCTACAACCGAAATACATCCTCTAAACTTAGAAGATCGTTTTTCTTTCTCTAAAAACTCTCAAAGTCTTTACAAAGACTCATTTTCTGCAAAATATTCAGAAAATACAACTCGAGGTTGTATTCAGGTGGGTTTAGTGGTGCCTCCAGCTGTGCCTCATTTTAATAAGTCACTGTTTATTAAACAGAACCAATGCAAAGGAGAATGAACTCAGTTATGAAACAATTTAATGTTTAGGACAGCAACACTGTTGTCGCTTGGACTACTCCCCTTCTACTTGCCTCGCCTCAAAGTCCATGTAATTTCTCACATTGTATGCTGTTGGAGGAGACAAAATAAAAATAACTTAAGTAACTTCACATGGAATCCCTTAGATGTTTCTAACCCTGAAAACGCTAAAACTTCCAGGAGCAGCGTAGGAAATGGAGCAGCCCATTAACAACATGCTGTGAAGTAAATTAGCAGCCTCTCCAGCAGCAAGTGAAAAGCCAATGTCATTTTTGACACTTGCTCACTACTTCCCCCTGCCCTCAACACTGTAGCTGGAAAATGGCTTTGTCAAACATCACATACAACACTAAGCAAAGAACCAGATCTATACAATCACCCATAAGATTATCTTCAGCAATTACAAATGATGAATTCACCGGAATTTCCCTTGGATCTGCTTGGGTTTAACCCTAACACTGTGGTCAGCCTACATCATGAAGTTCCTACAGGCTTCTTGCAGGTCACTTCTGCCCATAAATGACCTCTGGTCAAATGCTAGGGAGCCCTTACTGGCAAAGGGCGACCACAGAGTTGCAATGAGCTTTTCCAGAAATCACTGCCCAGAGTCTCAGTCACTCATCCCGTGAAGGGAGGCCTGGTACACCTACCCAGCTAAAGGAGCTGGGGGCTGCTGGGCTGCTCCCATTGCACAGCTGGTGCAAAACAAAACAAAACAAACAAAAAACCAAAACACAACCCAAAAAAACAACAACCAAAACAAAAACCAACCCACAGTTGTGCCAAAGCAGAGATGCCCTCCTCGATGTCAGGGCTTTGACTACTCTTGATTCTTTTCATGGCTCTGTCGTGGTGGATGTGCTGCTGAGGCAAATTGCATGAGGTTCAACAAGGCTGGTCAAGTGCCAAGTCCTGTACTTGGGTCACGACAACCCCAGGCAGCGCTACAGGCTTGGGGAAGAGTGGCTGGAAAGGTGCCTGGCGGAAAGGGATCTGGAAGTGTTGATTGACAGCCAGCTGAATATGAGCCAGCAGTGTGCCCAGGTGGCCAAAAAGGCCAACAGCATCCTGGCTTGTATCAGGAATAGTGCAGCCAGGACTGCAGAAGTGATTGTGCCACTGTACTCGGTGCTGGTGAGGCAGCACCTCAAATCCTGTGTTCAGTTTTGGGTCCCTCACTACAAGAAAGACATTGAGGTGCTGGAAAGAGTTCAGAGAAGGGCAATGAAGCTGGTGAGGGGCCTGGAGCACAAGTCTGATGAGGAGCGGCTGAGGGAACTGGGGCTGTTTGGCCTGGAGAAAAGGAGGCTGAGGGGAGACCTGATCGCTGTCTGCAACTGCCTGAAAGGAGGCTGTAGCATGGAGGGGGTTGGTCTCTTCTCCCAAGTGACAGGACAAGAGGAAATGGCCTCAAGTTGCACCAAGGAAGGTTCAGATCAGATATTCGGAAAAATTTCGTCATGGAAAGGGTTGTGAAGCATTGGAACAGGCTGCCCAGGGAAGTGGTGAAGTCACTGTCCCTGGAGGTGTTTAAAAGACATATAGATGAGGTTCCTAGAAACATGGTTTAGTGCTAGAGTTAGTTTATGGTTGGACTTGATGATCTTAAGGCTCTCTTCCAACCAAAATGATTCTATGATCCTATGTGGCTCACAGGACGTGAGCAAGCAGTGCTTGCTGGCTGCGAGCTGGGGAAGCAAGTGGGTCAGGGAAGGGAGCCCAAAAGCACACGTGTCACTGCTGGTGACACAGCAAGTGTGTGTCCCCCCTCACCACCCCAGGGCCAGCGGCAGCAGGCAGACTTGCCCTCTCAAAGCAGGGATGATGAGCAACCAGAGATCAAGCACCTGAGCAAACTTCCACATAATTCCACCTTTTAGTTAGCAAATTTCCACAGGTCTGACACTGCGAAAGGCCTGTGAAGCCTGCCAGTAGACGTACCATTCCTACAGATATCAAATGCACTCAATACCACATCTGCACCAGGCTTCCTCCAGACTGCCTCTCTAGCATTGCAGTCCAGGGTTGCTCTCTCCTCTGTCAATATTTGAAATTAAAAAAACTTGGGAAAAACCATTATTCCCATATCCACAGCAGGCTTTTGCACGTTACTTGGAGCAAGGCCACACAACTGATTTGCCATCTGACAGGAGAGGTGGGAAGGAAACCCCAGTAGAGGGGACAGGACTCCTGGCAAACCCCTGACGTGGACTTCTTGATGACAGAAACTTTTCCTAGCTGCTTGTTCCCACCACTGCTCTGACAATGACACCTCCTCCGTGGCACAAGCAACCACCTGCATCTGTGCCCTCCGAGGGAGAAGGAAAGGAATACATGAATTAGAAGTCTGGGAAAGCAGTAGCCAGCAAACGAGTAACCATTTAAGTCTGTGGTCCTCCGTGGGTGAGCTGACCACAGTGACCTCCCACTGCTGGCTCCCATCTGGAAGAATTGACCCTGCAACCCCTGCAGCATCAGCATGACTCTCACAAAAACTTGTGGGGAAATCAATAAATTGTTCAGTTTACAACCTACCTTTGCCAAGGGAGATCCTTAGCACCGCTCCACCACTCTGTTCCAAGCCGTAGGTCCCAGAAACCACGAGTGGCTCCTTAGTTGTCCCAGGCAAGGCACAACACTGCCCTGTGCCAGAAAAGTAAGTTGAATTCTGGGAGTAAGCTGAACTGGAAGGCCAGTGTCCCTTTTATTTCATGTCTTGCCAGAATAAAGAATATTTAGAAGATAAATAAATAATTTTTCTCTGCTTAGAAGAATCTTCTAAGTTTCCTGTGGTACTTGAGTTGATGATGATGAAATATGACATGCAGAGATTTTCACTTAGAGAAATGGAAAATGGGTGCCTCACATTCTCTAAACTCTTGACAACTCACCTTTGTAGAGAACACTGACGACACAGGAACAAACAAATCAAGCCATCTGCACCCATCTTACATGAACTACAATTTAAATTTGAGATACAAAGGATCTTACAAAGGAGACAGTCAAGTGTCTGAAGCCATTTTAATATTGGATGTTTTTTCTTAACAGCTTTGAGGATCCCAGCTCTTCTATCCAACATACTGTGGGGCATCTTAAAATATTCTGTAGTAGAGAATGCTATCTGAATATACCCTCTAGCATCCTCAAAGGATTGCTCCAGTTCAGCATCTCCTTACAACACTATGCCTTCTTGCCTGCCCTGTTTTTCTTTTTTTTCTTTTTTCTTTTTATTTTCCTTCCTGCTTGGGGCTAATCAGAATCTGCTTGTTTCTTGAAAAGAGCAATATGCTTTTCAAAACCCCTTGGGTACTGGAGAGACCCTTCAGTCCAGCCTCAACTACTCGTAATTATATTTCTAACTCTAACTCACCCATCAGTTAAGGGAATAAAGATCCAAAAAGGCATGCCCTTATTTTCTGTCAGAACATCACTCAGGCTCATGCCAGAAAATAACATTTTTGCACAATAGGATGATTCACCAAGTTTAAATTACGTGACTTTTCCTGATTTCCAATCCATCCCCATAGAAGTTGCCTTCATGTCCCTTCTCCCTTTCATCTGAACAGAAGCCCTTTGCAGTGAGATCTGCACTGGGCACAGACCTTTACTTGTTAGGTTTCAGAGCTTCTGCTCCATCTCCACATCCTTCTGATCTTTCTCCTTGTTGACTTTACTCTTTCTGGCAACTTTTCCTCTCTTTGATGATTCTCCTACGAACCTCTCACTCCACTCCTGGCTTCTCCTCAGTCCTGTCCTCAGCTTTAGCCTTTCTCATACATTGTCTTCCATATACTTACTTTAAATCCAGAGGGTCAAAACTTAGCCCCTTACTGATCTTTCACGTTTACCTTTTTTTTTTTTTAATGGCCCTGTGGGGAACATCCACCTCAGGACTCAGATCCATAGATCTGGGTCACACTAATGCTCTTGATCCCTTTAGTCAAGCCACAACAAATCCAACCCCTGTTCTGTGCCTGCTTCCTACTCCCAATACAAGATCGTTTTCTCTCGCTGAATAGCAAGCGTCCCTCATTCTCAGTACTAAGACGTGATCAATTTGGAAATAACACTTATTTATATCCAGCACATAAGGATTTTTTTCCATCTGTGGTTTGCCATTTGTCCACCAGCTCTGAATGACAGGAAATTTGGGGCGGGGGGGGGAGGGCGGGATTAGGTTTGGGTTGTGTTTGTTGGTTTTCTCCCAAAAGCAGCACTAATGAACCTGAAGAAAAAAAAATATAGGCGTTACTATAAGTAAGTTTGTGACGGCTATTGTCTACCTTGAGACAACTTAAGGATGTCACTGCACAGTTATAGTGCTTCTCAAGAATGCCAGCATAAGCACAGCCCCACAGAAATCAGTCAACAGGGGGGTACCTCTGTGCTCCCGCTGATCTTCAACTGTTTTACACCCCTAGCTGCTCCAGAAACAGTTGTTTCATAATTTATAATTAATGAAAAGCTACAGCGGAAGGAATATTTATATATATTCATGTACTCTCTTTCATCTGAGTTCCTCTCTAAATACTGGAATCCACCAGGCACTCCTTGCACTATAAACTCCCGGTGAATCCACACGAGCTTTGCCTCCAACTAGTGAACTGCCCTGAAGTGCGGGGCTGTCAAACACAGCAAAAGAGAAGGGAGAGAGAGCAATTCAGTCCTTGGCACATTACTGCTGGCTTAAAAAATACTGGCTTGCAGAGGGAGTGGGAAATGTGACTTGACACAAAACGCAACCTTCCCGATTTTTAACCCAACACATTTTATGCAGCAGCAACCTAATAAAGAAGTTACCTCTTGCTTCAATCCAGGTCTGCTCACCACAGATTGGTTTTTCAAGGAAAAATCCCTAAATGTGCCAATGAATCCCAGCAACCCTGCTGGAGCTGCTGAGATCTGCTCTAACTAGTTCAGCCCAGGAATGCAGCAAGCAAGGAGAATAAAAGCCAACACAGGTCATGGACCCCTTGAGCATGAACACGAGCAAATGAGAGGACGCCCTCCCACTAGAAGGATGTGATTTTGTAAAACGACTCAAGTGTGACAAATGTACACGCGTGCTCCATGATGCACGGCACCACACAGTACTAGGAGGTGGTGACACATTTACAGGGGTGACCACGAAACACGGTGTCAATGCCTGGAAATCCTTCCAGTGACAGATTTTTAACCGACAGTCAGTAGCAGAATGCTTTTTTTGCATCAACAGGAGATGCTATTTTCTAAAGAATAATTTTCTTAACTAGTTGTTTTCATGTAAGCAGAGTCTGCCATAGGATGGGGGCAGCAATTTACACTAAGGCTTTTCACTAAGGACTTTAAGTGGTTTTGAAATACAAAACTAAAAGCTGTTTTGGCTTTCTGATTTGCTTTCCATTTTGCAGTATGTACCGATTTATTCATAGCATTTCTGACAGAAGGAATTTCAAGAATGCAAACAGCATGATGGCAACGTAGTGGCTGATTAACTCTGTGGAAAAAGTGTCTCCAAGTTCGACTTTCGGTCAGCGCACAACACTGAGGATACAAAAATACTCTGGCAAGGATGGTCCTTCTTTCATTTCAGCTATAATAAATAGATCTTCTACACCTTAGCTATAATAAACCGCGCCAAAACCAGAAAGAGGGAGAGAGAAAGCGAGAGATGGCAGATACACTGAGAATCTGCAACATAGATAATCAAACCCTTTATTGTCTTAGTTACATTAGACTTGCAACACCATAAAAACCTGTTAAGAAGAAGAAACAGTAGATTGGTAGAGGTAGTAGAAAGTCCCTGTAACAGTCATAAAAGGGCTTTACAGGAAGCGTGTCATGCCAAAAAAAAGTTATCGTGTTGCTTAAAAGAGCTGGTCAAAGCCCGTTGACTAAATAAATAAGGAACGCAACTAATTTTAAATACCGTGGCCGAACTAAAATAACAAATCAATACAATACCATGATAAAGAAGAAAATAGAAATCGTGGGATTCGCCCCTGAAAACAGATCGTCTTTAGGGTTGGCTTTCCCCCACCCACTCTTATTTCTTGTTTAATTAAGTGAAAATCTCGTTTCTGTCCTATACACGGCATATAATTATTTAAACTGATTTCCCCTACTGTTGTTTTTCATGGAGCTAAATTATGATTGTAAATTTTGCTGATTAGTACCCTGGTAATGGCAGTGACAACACTGGCTTCTCTGTCAGAGATTCTGGAAGAAAAGCTCCAGAAAAGAAGCTTTTGGCTCTAAATATTAACTCAGATTTTCTAGATCAGCTTTCAAAAAAAATACAGTTGAAAAAAAAAAAAAAAGAAAAATTACAAATGTACACTACACTTTCGTGCCATTCGGGGTACAGAAGAGTTTTTAATAACTAAAACACAAACAAATAGGCTAAGCAACTAGCTTTTGTGCATTCCTGAACTGACACCATTACTTTCACTCATGGAAAATACGACTCGGAAAAGCAACAAAACAAAAGCGAAAACAAAACAAAATGAAACAAATCGAGAAAGCTAGTGCAAACCCAAAATGATAATCATTAAGCAACACAGCAAAATTTTTTTTTCTTTTTTTCTCCTTTTTTTTTTTTTTTTGGTGTACAATGGAATGTGTCTATGCGACCTCCCTCAAAATAACTTCACAGAACAGTTAATTACAGTCACGTGTAAGTATTTGCACAGACATTCCTAACTACACCGAGACTTACAGAGAATCCTGGTATACATCTGGTGTAATAGCATAGAGAAAAACTAGTTTAAAAAAAATACATAAGAAAGTTAATTTGCATTGTTGCAAGTGTTGCGAAGTAGACAAAAACTGTCAAGTAATTTAAAACAAGTAACAAGTAGTATCCAGAACCAATTACTGACTAGATTTTTTTAAAAAAAGCAACCCCAGCCCACCAAAACTGTTAGAACAGAAAGATCATCACACTTTAAGGTTTTTTCTGCTTTTTTTTTTTAAACAAATCTTTGTGTCAGAAGCCCATTTCTACAAAAACAGCACTATTCCATTATTGTATTAAGTAAACTGTTGCTCTCACCTGTATTAAAGGTTAGCATCATTTCTGTACATGTAAAATTATTGCTTTTTTGAAAAATATATTTAGCATGCTAGGGTTTTTTTTAATCCATTTTCTGCCTTTACAAAATGTTACAATTTAAAAAAAAAACTAGTAAAGCTTTTGCAAAAATTTTCACAGAACATTTTCTTTCAAGGCAGCAGTAACTTTTGATAATGCATAAAATTATATGTGCAAAATCTGAAACTCTCAGAAATATTACCATCACACATAGTGTCACAGCAATAAGAAAAGAAAATATTTATATCTGTGGAATACATTTTTAATTGCTTACACTGCATGGTTTAACAACCTGTTATGTGCCACAACCCCACCTTGAAAACTTGCAGTTAAAGAGTTACTGTAGAAGAGGTATATAAAGCTTTTTTTGTTTTTCTTCTTTTTTTCCTAACACCACCAGTGATCACCAAGTACAAGACATGACACATTTATATGAGCATTAACCTGCCACCACAAAAGAAGTTCCTCGTCTTTCCAAAACGTCACCGGGCCCAGGGAGGAGCGGTAGCCGGTCTGCTGAACCCAATGCCGGAGCAGAGAGGACCTTACGGGCCCAGGGCTGCCTCAACTTCTTCACTGACACCTTTTCTCTTCCAAACATACAGATCAGCGGTGTTAGACAGCTGAGCATTTTAATTTTTTTATTTTTTTTTTCTTTTTTTAAAACATGAAGACTTCCTTTGTGATCAGGTCGAAGAAAGTAGCCCTGTTACAAAAAAAAAAGGTCCTGAGAGTAAAACACAGAAGCCTGTTTTGTCTTTTTTTTTTTTTCTTAGTGTTCGACTAGCTTTTCTTTTCCAAAGCTGAATAGAACCTTTTCTCTGGAAGTGTTTCAATTTCCATATTCACATACTATTAATGGTGCGCAGTCAAGAGTGAGAGCACTAGAAATGCAAGTGGTCCCCAAACTGTAATGAAACAAACCATTGCAGAATGACGGTCTTTCTCTTTAGTCCCTTTAATCCTTCATCAAGCATTGCTTTCTCAGCACCGAATGCCACCTTTTCCCTGCACCCCCCCCTTCTTCCTCTCTCTGATTTTTTTGTAATTTGCTTTTCAGCATGACAGGCAGTGGCAGTTTCATTAATTAATACTTCTCCAGCCTTCGAATCCACTGCTGTTTTTCACATGTATCAAATAGTCATTGTGAGCATCAGGGAGGTTTTTGTTACAGTGCTTAACTTCTTCATGCTGTCCAAATCACATAAAGTTTAATTTTTCCAGTGTCTCAAACTTCTCTTGATTAATATAGATGCCTTGTGCTGCCACAGCGCTTGCCAACTCCACTGTTTATTATAAAGGAAATAAGGAACCGTGGGACTGATTAGTACGTCAATTTATATATATCTCGTGTAGCATCTTCATTTATTTTAAAATGATTAACAGCGCGGAGGCACCCCCCTCCTCGCCGAGCGCTGGTTTCCGTCTGGTGCAGGGGCTGCGGGTGAGGCGATGGCTGGCGGGGGGGCCGCGGGGCGGCTGCGCGGGGGGCTGCCCCCGCTGCCCCTCGGGCTGGGGGCTGCCGGCATGGGGGGCTCCTCCGCCGGGGCTCTAGGTGCCCTTCCGGAGAGGCAGCATGTGGGCAACCTCCGCACCGCCGTGGTCTCTCCCCTGCAACAAGGACGACACAGGGGAAAAAAAAAAAAATAAAAAAAAATAAAGCTCATTCTCGCCTCTGCTCCCACACATAACCCTCCAGCAAGCCCTGCTGGTGCTCCTTACCCTTTATTAGCATCACGTACGTCCATTTTGGCCCACCACATGAGGAGTTTTTTGGCTTTTTTTTTAATCACCTCCAGCAAGACAAAAGTGTGTCAGGCCCACACAAAGTCCCCAACGGCTCAGAAGAGCAAGTAATAGCATTTCATGGAGCACTTCAGAAAACGCTGAGAACAAGGAGGGGAGGAAGAGACCTCCAAAAAGAGGAATTTTGAGCGAGCCAAAAGGGATTCGTAACTACATGAGCGTTTTAAAAAGCCTGAAGTTTGAGGTCACAGAGGCAGCTAAAGAAAGAGAAACTGAATTCTGGCGCACGTCTGTCAAATATTAAGGCAGCCTTTTCTTCCCCGCCCCCCGCCCCATGTCATCTTCCTTTTATTTTTTTTTGGTAATTATTCATGAAAATTGGCTATGTTGAAAAAAATAGCAGGGATATTCTAAAATCAAGTGAAATTAAAGATAACATCATGAATAAGTGGGAGCCTGCAGCTCCCAAGAAAAGCTTTAAAATGACATTTAGAACATCACTGTCGGAACAATGCGGTTTACAATCCTGATCCTAAAACAACATGGCAAGATTAATCTTACATAAATGCATTATCCTTAAGCTAAAGTCTTGATGAAGCGAAACAGACCATTTTAAATTAATGCAACATAAAATACGGCACCCATGTAAAATCCGAGCAAGTTTCAAGCTGTGCCTATGGCAGCCCTCAAAATAGCTAACGAAAGCCCAGCTCTGGTTGACATAATGTATTAAGTGCATCTCTTTTGTTAATAGATTTAGAAAATTCCTAATTAAACCTGGCCTGAGATTCATGACATTTACCAGTCAAAGTTTGGTTTAAGTCTGAAAGATTTGCAACAAAATTAAAGAAAAAAAAAGCTGCTGTACAGACTGCAGTATATTTGAAATGTAGGAAACAGTAACTGAATGAGAGATGTGATAAAACTTCCTTAGTTGGATGCTGAATTTCCTGCAGTAAACCAAGAAAGATGCTTTACATTTTTGCGTGGCTGCATCATGCCTGAGAGACCGAGCCACAATTCCAGGAGGAGGCATTCATCATTAAAACGTCTCTTATCAAACCAGCTCTCCGTACATGAGGGAGCACGGCAGGGTTTTGCTGAGCCGAGGGAGGAGAGACGGAGGAAGAGAGGGGAAGGGATGGCAGGCGCCTTGCCCCAGTTTCCCTGGGTGAGAACTGAAAAAAGGGCTGTGATTAGGGGCGCTTTTTTTGGGATGGACAGCCTGTGGGGTGCCAGGTGGCGGAGGGGTGCCCTGTGGGTCTGAGCACCATGCACCCATGGACTGTGCTGAACTGGGGACCACGAATGGGGTCATCCATCCTCCAAATCCCACCTGGCCAGGAGGTGCAGGGTGGCTGGGAGTGGGTGGCCAGACCCCTCTGATAATGGCCAATGGGAAACAGCATCTTGGTTTCCCGTGTGCCAAAACCCACTCAGCAGCTCACCCCCCCATCCTTGTACCAACCTGAGTGGTCAGTCAGATTTTAACCAGCTGACAGCTGCACTGAATTCTTCCTAAAGGGTGAAAAAAATTACCATTTTAAAAAGTAGGTTTTCTACACTTGCAGCATTTTAGAGGGGGGAAAAATAGTAGGGCTTTTCCGTAAATGAAACCTCCAGTTTCCATGCCAAAAGCTGCTTTCATACCAACTTCTAGGGCTTTTCACCAGTTAACAGGAAAATTCAGTTTGTGTGCATGTCAATATACTGGAGACAGATTATTGTATGACATTGAAATAAATCACAATAATCAGTTCGGAGCACAGATACCTTTCCAGTTTGCTGGCAAGGGGAAAGTGTTGGGACAAGAACTACAGCTGCTAATCCTGCCTATAATGCTCATAAACTAACGGACACACAGTACAGGCATATTACTCAGATGCTGGTACAGCAGCCTCCATGATTCCTTGATTGTTTGCGTTATAATCTCCATATGTATGAACGAGACAAATTAGGTTGCCATTTATTTGTTCATTATCTATTATTTTGATTAATGGAATTCTTGTTCTCAGAATAACTATTTAAAAATAACATTTGCAATAATGAGGACTGAACTATTAATCATGATCTTTAGTAGAAACTCTGCAAGGAACTGGGGCAAGACATTTCATATGAACAAATGTCATAAATAGGATTTCTAAACAGACAGTGCTAAAATTTCAAATGAAAAAAAACCAACAATCAAACTCAGAAACAAATGGTTTAAATAACGTCTTCATCTGTGGGGGTTTTTTCTTCTCCTCCCCTTCTCTCCAAAGTTGTTCTAGGACAAGAAGGGCTGTAGTGTTGCTGGACTATAAAAACATCAGAGGTAACAGATGCCTCCAGCCTTTCCCCCAAGCTCCTTTACAATATACATGTATATATATATACTGTTTTCTTGGTGGTTGTTTCCAAACTGCCTATCCCCCAAATTCTGGCTACTCACATTTATGGCCTCTCAAGTATTTAACATTGCAAGAAATATTCTAAAACACTTAAGAGGGGAGAAAATAAAGCTCATGAACTCCTTAATGAGGGTGGTTTACCCCTATCATGCCACACCTACTGCCTCCCTCTCTTATCAGTCAATGAGGCCCAAGAACTGTGGTGTCCAGAGCTCCTTCACAGAAAAGGACCATCAATGACTGCTGCCTCGGGGAGAGCTTCAGACAGAGATATCCATGATAATAACTGTTCTTTTTTTTTTTTTCTGGGTTGCAGCTTTTAATTAATTTTCTGCATGTAAAAGTGTGTTTTTCCAGAGAGTGCAAAGGTTGGAGGTTTGGGGGTTTTGCTTGTGTCACTCACACAAAAGGCTGAGAACTTGGTGTCTCTGGCTCCAGCACTGCAAGTATGTTCCACACACACACGTGTGTGTATATATATATATATATACACACACACACACACACATACTCTCAATTAGACAGAACTCTTCCTCACTGCTAACCAGTAAATCACGCCTTTTGAACAGCCAATTACTTGTTCCTCAAAATTTTTAGAGCATGTTGTTCCACACAGCACTGATAAACTGTATTCCTAAAGCAGGCCAAGTTTTTATATGTTTTTTAAAAAAGCAACAGAAGAAGTTAAATGCAAGACATATGTATTAGAAATTGTTACCACTGCTGTCATCATTTTGCAAAAGCAGGCTAGAGACTGGCTCCTGTGCCTCTGAACGCATCTGGGAATTGGGCTTCTGGCTGCAACTCTGCAGAATCAGGCAATGTCTCTGAAATGACCCCTGGCTTTAGGAGAGTTTTGCTGCCAGAGCTGCAGCAGCTTCACGATTCACATGGTCGCAGGGACCCTTCCGAAGGGGAGCCAGCTTCTGTCTTGCCATGTATAAAAGCAACTGGAGTGCGCTCCCCGAATTCATGCCTACCAAATCAGGTCTTTAGATGCTGCTTAGTGTATTCCAAACTAAGATACATATTCATTGTGGATAAGCAAGCTTAATTATGGATATATTGGGATAGTTAGCATTTATAAAAATATTCAGAATATTCAGTATGTTTAATATGGCAGCATTTCAAGAGAATATACATGACTTTGCACAGATTGTATTGACTTGGGATAAGTAATGAGCATTTTTTGCCCTTTAGACAAAGAAGAGTAAAAAATATTCCAGAGTTGATGGGAAATTCATTTTACATGAATATGTCCTTATTTTTTTAAAGCATTCAGGTAGCAGAAACCACAGTAATTAACGTTATGAAGGAAATGAACATCTTATTTCCCATTTTTTTTAATATATTTCACTGGTGCTGATAACAAAGCATGAAACACAGCCTAATGCTAATATTCTCAAAACTGGGGGTGTATAGTCTTCTTTACATAGCCCTGTAGGCCGCCTGCTTTCCAGTAATGCTGAACACCTGCATCTCCTGTTGGTAGTTCACTACACTAAAGTAGGTTTCCTATTTAGACACCTAAATATAGATTTAGCTGGCTCATTTTTGAAAAAGCCTTCCTGTAGATCCTATTTTTAACACGCAGAATTAGAATTATTCTACAAGAAAACTGCTATATAATGTAGCACTGTAATAAGCTGGGGGACTTTAAAAGCCCTACCTAACATTCTTTTGTAAAGGAAACCTTTTGAGATGATCTGGTTGACTACTGAAGGGAACGGGGGAACTGTGAAACACTAATGTTAATATTTTTACTCTTTAGCAGACTAGTCAGGGGAAAATATTTTACCTGTAAGGAGAAAACATTATGTAAAGTGAATCATTTCCACTTAACATTAAAAAAAAAATCCTTTCATTCTCAAGCTACCATATGTGGTAACTAACATTTCTTGCTCGGAGCATGTGTATGGCACTTCTGTAACTTGAACTGACTTTACACCTTAAACTCTCATGAACAGATCTGTCCCCAATTAAGAAACGAAATGAAGACAGGGAGTGACAATGTTTAATGTAGGAAAACGTAATGTTATCAGAATGCTGCAGGCATCGTTCTCAGTGCAAGCTTGTTTCTCTGCTTCTAAAGGCCCCTACAGCTGCAGGTAGAAATGAGTGCGTTTTCCCTCCCCTGGAGTCTTCTGGGGGAGCACAAAGCCTGCTCACGATGTAAAACAGCAGACAAGTGAGTAATCCTAAGCGACACAGATGCTGACAAACCGAGACAAAGGCTGATACTGAGGAGCAAACAAGGCAAAAGAAAGGGAACTATCTCCTGGAGAAGTGATCATACCGCAGCTTCTGTGGAAGAGAAACTGACTGGCAAGAGACAAAGCGATTCATGAAGCTAACCCCAACCCAGCATTCTGCTATATTGAGAGATGCTGTAATTTAATCAAATACTTTGAAGACAGATTGACACAGACTGAGACTGCAAGAGCAAACTACATTTGCTGTGGAAGAAGCTAGTCAATAAATTCTGGCATGGCAGTAGTTTACAAAGACAAGATTATAAGTAAATTTATTGTGCAGTAATACAACCCAAATTACAAAGAGAGTCCAGATGCAGGCTGGGCTGTCACATCTCTTTTTTGGATAGATACAGCCATTTCAGAATTTTTTTGAAATATATTTCCAGCTTTGACCTTATATTGTCTTTTAGAGGAAAAAAGCCCAGATGCCTTATCTCAACTACACGAGACAATATCATGAGCATGAAAAGATGAAAGAGCATTTTAAAGATGCTTAGGTTTACTAAATCTATATCACTAAACCTATGAGAACCAAAGACTAGTTGAGCTAGTTTGCAGAGCTGCAGTGTTTCACTCTGCCACATACTTCTACTGAGAGGTATGTCCTTGCACAATTTTATTAGATAAGCACCAGAAGTAGAGCGCTTTCATCTAATTCTCCAACTATAGCATAACTTTGCTGCTACTATCCCACAAAAGCAAAGGAAACATTGCTCACAACAACACCTACCTAAGTGCTAAGCCATCCTGAAAGCTTTATGAGAAGAGCTGTTGGCCACTTCTATGACCTGACAGCAACTCAGATACTCCTGTGGCAGCAGTTGGGTTCCCCACATAGCCTTTGGGCTGGAAAGATGAGCAAAAGAGAAGGAGCTCAGAGTCTCCATGAAGGGTGCAGCATATGAACTATGTGACATGGTGCGCAGTGAGGATGTTAACTGAGCAACTAGAAACCAACTCCTGAACTTCATGAAGGAGGGACTAGCATGGAGATGCATTCTCTAAGCACGGCCAAAACCATCTGCAATTGTTTAATAAGAGACAGGAGGACAGGAAAAGTGCTGTAGCCAAAATTACACCAAAAATGTGGATGAAAGGAAATGTGAGTGATGTTTTCACAAGGCCATAAAACTGCCCATGAGAAGGTGTGCCCTGAAACCCACCTGCCAAGCTGGAAGATGGAATGGGAAGATCCAGATTATGACACTGGTCTCCAAAGACATAAGATACACAAACCAAATTCAGTTTAATGGTTTTCTATGTAACAGCTTCGTCATATATAATTCAGAGCGCTGAGAAGTGTTTATTAAGACAGGAAACTCTGTATACTAGAAACAGGAAAGCACACCACCACAGAGAGTCCACAGAAACTGGAAGATGAGAGCCTTTCAAAGGCCAGATATCAGGATATCAGGGTACAAGAAGTACTCTTCAGAAAAATACAGACTAAACATTAGTTGTATTGTTGCAGTAGGAAACATGCTAGTTGTAAAAGCAAATTATTTCTAGGAATTCTTTACGTTCTATCTCATTATTACATATCACTGTGCATTACAGAGTTACCTATCCCATCCAGGCCCCAGTAAGCCAGTAACATGTTTTTTTAAACACTAGCTACCTGCTCTACAATTAACTGACTCTCTATATAACAGACTTCGATAAAACACTTAAAAAATTTAAGAGCTAAAACCCAAGCAACGCTGTCATTATTTATACATGTTATAAAACAGTCAGTGCTTTAGTGATGAGTATCACTGCGCAACTTTTTCCCAGCTACCACATTAAAAACCAAACATCCAATTAATTGTAAAACATACTTGTTTTGGGGCATCTGCGGAGGTGGTGTGAACTTCAGTACCTCGGAGTCCATTAGACTCAAATACCACTGTGGGAACAAGAGGGCTTGTTAACAGATGAACATTCAAGCTTCGTTAGTGTGTATACATTATTTGAGACCATTACAGATTAACCACGTTCAAAAAAAGACACCAGCTACTAGCCTGTGGCCGGAAAATACCAATTTACCGTAACACTTACTGTAAGAGAGTGTGCTAATGGCAGCCTAGGGCCACTGCCCTTTTTAATTCAGACTTCGGCGCTGAAGAAAGCAATCACTGACAACATTAATTATCAGTGTATGTGTAAAGGGACCCTCTTCTTGCATTACTTACCATTTGGCCTCTGTCATTTTGCATCAGACTGGCTTATGTATGCATCATTCACACTTTTCAGGAGGAACCCGCTAGCCTCACTGTCTCGCACAGTGCTCAGGAGGTCTCTCGACACCGGTGGCTTTAGCCTCCTACAGCCTCAACCACAGACCGTGCCAGGTTAAAAACGGCTGGTGGGGATTTCCCGGTTTAGGGCTGACCGGTCTGCGGAAAAATCTCGTTTCTCGCAAAAATGTTCCTGTCAACAACAACGATCAGGCAAAACAAAGCCTTACGTTGTGCTGAGAGGGGTACTTTGATTTCAATTTGTGCTGGTGGCAACAGAATTCATTAGCATATTCGTTTCTGAGTACCTTACTCTCTAATTAAAATAAAACATTTGCAAACAGACTTATCTTAAATGCATTGCAATTTTATGGGGTTTGGGCAGGGATCAGATAAGCAATATCTGGAGAACAAGAGCAATATTCATAAAAATAAAAAACCTGTCTATTAGATTTAGGTACTGGAATTACTTAGGTTAGCATAGTAAGTGAAACATAATTCTTCGCATTTTGTTGGCTGGATCCAAAAGCAGGCAAGTGGGAAAGGGAGAAAGCAAGAGCGAGTGTGAAAAGGTACCTGTGTGGGACCTCTGATGAGTTCTGAGGTGACTGGGTTGGGTAAAGCATTTTCCACATTCTCTGCAGACGCAGTCTCCTTGGCGTGTTTGTGTCCTGAGCATCCCTGTAGTTGGGAGGGAGGGAGGGAGAGAGGGAGGACAGGGTAGCGGGGGGAGAGGAGAGAGGAAAGTTGAGAAGAAAACATTATGCCAGAAGAAAACATCATTAGTATGTCTAATGTGTCATTATGTGAGGCTACCTTCAGGCCCTGGATGACAACTGTCAGCCTTCATCTAGGCACTGGCTGACAGGCCAGGCACACAGAGGACTGCAAGAATGCATAAATTACATTGAATTAAAAAATGCTCCCCGTGATGTGCCCGCACCAGGACTGGCATGTCAGGTGTGCGCTTTTCAGAGCAGCTGGATCCACTTCTCAGCCATCACCCAGCTTTGTCAAGCAGTACATCAGGCAAATCAAAGTGACTCCAGCGTGGCGGAGACAAGTCACATGGATAATAGGAAGTGAGTAGGACCAGAGCCCGACTGTCCCCCCCGGGCAGCAATACCTCAGAGACAAATGCAGAGCGAGCGGAGCCATCACCGACTGATCAAACCTTTCGCCCCTGCCTACCTGCCTGCCGGTGCTGCTTTGACCCCAGACCTCTGAGGCACAGACGAAAGACATCTGTGAATGAAAGTGTCATTCCGGACATTTTGAGCTGGTAGCAGCACAGCAGCCTTCCCCCAGCCCTGGGTAAACATGTTTTCTAGGCCATTAGCATTTGTGGAAAACCACTCAAACCTCTCCTTTTTCTCCAAAGGTCAGTTTACAGCATCTGACTTAAAGGGCTAGTCTTTGTCTTTTTGCTGCTGATCAAAAAAGACACATTTGACTTTTATTGGACTTTTTTATTATTAAAAAAAAATCGTGTTTGAACATCTTTTCTATTTTGGTAAAACTCCCTCCTTGGAAGGAAAGAGTTGATGTTTCCATTTGCCACTGGAATACTTCGGCTTTTAAAGATATTCTTAGGGCGTTGTCAGCACAAGTGAAGTTTCAGTTTTTCTTTCATTCACACCCCCCCACTCCATTACAGCATTTAAAACGAATAAAATTGTGAATAAAGAAGTGGCAACAAAAGCCCCTGCCACAATTGAAAAATCAATTGCAGGATTCCAGAGGGCTCATCTGAAAATGAATGGAAAAGAAGACGGGCTGCCATTTACTCTGTTGGTATTGCACCAAGTGTCCTGCAGTGTTTTTTACCACAGCACATACTGAAAAGAAATGTCTGGCTGAAAAAAAAAAAAAAAAACCAAAACCAAACCAAACAAAAACAACAACAACCAAAAACACCACCAAAAAAACCCAACAACCGAAAAAAATAACCACCGCCCCACTCACAAATTGCTTTCTCTCTTTATAATAGCACCTCCTGCAGATGGCAGCATAGTCTGTATAATGTAGCTGAACACACTCCCAGCAATTAAGTTCCTGGCAGTCAAACACAAGATCATGAATTAGAGGCAAATCCAGACCACATATACACCCACACCAAAAAAAAAAAAAAAAAAAAAAAAAAAAAAAAAAAAAAAAAAATCACTTAAATTTCAATAAGAGTTTCACTGTACTGTAAGACAGTCATGATTAAAACAGGTTTTCTTGTCTGTTACTAGCATTTTCCCCTCACTGGCCAGAACAACAGCTGCAGGCTTGAAAGCAAAGCTGAGCCAAGTGTGTTGAGGCACCAGACATGGCCTTTGCTGGACCACTGTGCCGTCCACCAGACAGGCAGGGACAGGCAGGGATGGGCAAGGCAGCTGAGCAGCTCCCGCAGAGCCTGGGAGACCTGGGTTCCTCAGGTGGTTTTCTGCCACCTGCGGAAAGACATTTAATCTCCGTATACCCCAAGTCTCCTTCTGTGAAAGATGAATACGCTCAGCAGCCTTCATAGAAACACTGCTCCCACTTGAGTCGTGCACGAGGCAGGCTGAGAAGGCTGTTGTAAGCCAACGTACCCTGTACGAAGCCTGAATGTGATGAGGGTAAGACTTTGATCTATCCCCGCCCCGGCACTCACTTGACCATACTTATTTAAAAAAACAGGTGCAAAAAATGGATTGTTTCCAGGTATATTTGCGGTTTTTGCATTTCCTAAGAACCATAAAGCTTTTGATAGTTGAGAGCTTTGAGCTACAGGCATCATTGCTGCAAGGCGATATCCATCTGAGTCATCACTCAGGTGATCCTACAGGTGAACAAAAGAGGGTGGATGACTACAGGTGTTAGCAAATTAAGGCAAATGAACATGACTATCTGAATGGGAGCTCCTGCGAAATCGGTGCTCAAAGCCAGTCTGAAAGAGCCCCAGGGACAGAATGCATCTGCTGCCATAACCCGCCTTTTCCTCATGTGGTGATTCATGTAAATATCATGAATAAAATAAATGACCACTACTAAATATAATAATAAGATTATCTCTATAAGCATTTGGGAAGACTGGACAGTGTGAAACAACCCTAGTGTATGCGCAGCAAGCTTTGTGTTTGCAGCTGCATCACAAAAGCACGTACGGCATCACTCTTTTCCAAGGACACACTGGAATAGACATAAATGTAAAAGAAAGGATCCCAGAAATAAATCTAGTAACTCTAAGGGAAGTTGAACACTGCCATATCACACACTGAAACATTCTACTACAATCCAAGATGAGGTAGTGTACCAAACACCCAAGCGAAGCCTACTGGGAACATTCAATTGGTAAAAAAAACCTCATGTGACAAATAGTATACCTAAGTGGGATTTTTGGTTGCTTATGTCATGATTGCCATATTCAGACTTAATTGTATGATGCATACTGACTCAGAGGGGCTCAGTCTAGGGCCGTGTGTTATTTCAGACAAGGTTCATTTACCCTCCTCTATTCGCAGTTGGTAGGATCTTGTTCCTTTTGCCTGCAGCAGCTTTTTTAGTGATATGATTAACAGCCATCACGCCAATTAGTCTGGAGAACCATCAACAACATGGAAGCTGTATGTAAAATAAAGACACGCTACATAAAAAACAAGGTTTCAAATTCTGAAAACTTGATTGCTGTAAAACACTTGGAATGAAAGAAGAGATTTCAAGGCAGAGATGGGTACTACACAACTCCCACTTAAAGTGTCTCTGGAAATCACTGCCCGGCAAAAACATTTTGGTAGTAAAATCCCTCTTTTTAAAATTAGGTAAATACAGACCTCCTTGGAAACCTGCCCCTACTTTACTTTGCCCCAACGGTCCTCATGGTTTTCAGATGCCTGCGTACACCAAGTCACATTCTAGTTCCTGGCTTTTACTGTTTCTCTCCATCCTTCTTAGCATGGCTGGGAGCTCACTGGACCAGTAAAATTTCTCTGAGCAGCCTGACTATTAAATAACACCAAGGAGGGCACCCACGTGAAGGTACCCCAAGCTGATGGTGGAACAATTAACTGGTATTTAGAGCAGGCAGGGAGAAACTTTAGACAACATTTCCAGGCACTGGGATGGCAAAATCAAAGTTGGCTGGACAAAAACAGGAACGCTGACCTTGCAGTTTCAGAAACCAAGCATTTCCTCCTCTGCTTCCTTAACAAAAACCAGGAGCTTGATGTTAGTTGCATTCATCACATAGCCCCTAACACCTGCAAAATGGTCTACTTGATAGCAATAAATAACAGTTGCTTCTTATATAGCATTACTTTTTCAATGACTCAGTAAAACTGACAATGGAGTGGCTGAAAGCTGCACCTCATGGACTATTTCAGACAGATTTTGCCTTTCTGTCTTCTCCAAAAGGCCTTCCACCAAGACCTAACCAAATTCTATGGCTCCTTCCTCGCCTCACAGCTGACAGACCAGTCAACTCACACAAACCTTCTGGGCACTAGACCAGAGCTGTCCTTAGACTATCAGCTTCCAAACGTCCTGGGTTTCATCCCACTTGAAAGATGGGGTCACAAGCTCCATTTCACACATGCTTTTGACAAAACAGAGAGCATTACGTCAGGTGAGGACACTAGAACACCAGTCTGGAACACATGCTTTTTCCATGGGGAGTTCGGTTCTTGCACAACTTCTACTAAGAGAAGAAGCGTATATAAAAAAATGGGATGGTTTACGAACAGTGAGAACTGGGACTATGGCTCCCATTCTCCCCCCTGCCCTACACACACACACACCCCTCCAGCCCAACAGTAATAAATCAGTGTGATTTTCAGTTTCCACTGAGACAAACTAATTCTGGCAGATAATCAGGAAAGTATGGTTTCAAATGAAAATAAAAAGGTGTTGGTTTTTGGTTTTTTTTTCCTTCTTCTTTTACATGGCAGTTGACTGGCAGGAGACAGAAGGAGAGCTATGATACCTTTTTAGTCCCTGAACTTTTAAACTGGCTATTTGCACCAACTGCCTCTTCTGCTTACGTGAATTAGTAAGCGCAGATTCGGCCCTATCTCTTTTTAATTATAAACATACAAATGGATCAAAAGAATGATTTGAAAACAACAGCAGTCTTTGATATGAACAACGAAGATCTTAAGACTTTCGTCATGAAAGACAAAGGACACTGACAAGTAATCACCTTTCTCTGTTGTTGGAAGACTTGTTTGCAGACAAAATTGAACAAAACCTCAAAAATAACATCACAGATAAGCCCCAGAGAACGTTTACTTTGCCTGAAGCAAAAGGACTATGGTGCGTGCCAGCACACAGGGATCTTCCTGTGATGACTCCTGTGACAGCACATCTATGTAACTTTAGCCCGCGTGAAGCGAGGGGACAAAGGAATAGTAATACTCCAGGTGAAACTAGACACGTTTAACCTGCGACAGAAATGTCACACAGTGAACGAGAGGGGATGCTGCAATGTTAGAGATTGGTAAACAAACCTATTCAAGCCTATCCAGAAATGATAAAAACAATGAACTTGTAATCCTAACTGTTAAAGGGAAGGAAGGAAGAAACCGTGAAACAGCATGCTGTGGCTGTGAACGAAGCGGGAACAAGCCGCACCCTCAGCTATGGAAGGGCTTGTGAAAATCTTACCTGCGTGATCCAGGACAGGGCTGTTGGCACCGCAGGTTTGGTACAACGAAGCAAGGTCCTTTGGAATGTATGTTTTAAAGATATTTAAAACGTCCAAATGTTTCTCATGCCCGTCTGATCCCAGATCCTGCTTGCTGGAGTGTAAAGCCGGAGAAGCTCCCACGGCGGTGGGCTGGGGCTGCAGCAGTGGGCTCGCTCGTGCTGCCGCTGTGCAGTTTGCCAATGTCCTCATCTCGCTCCCAGCCTTCGTGTGAGACTCCCTCTGAGGCACCAGTGGCTCTTCGTGTTTAGCGTACTGCTCGCTTTTACACAGAGGATGATACTGCGGCGGCGGGCTGAATTTGGCCTTCATGGAGTCGGACACACACTGCTTACCTGGAGAGGCAAAACTAGGACTTCCTTGGGGAACCCCGTACTTTTCCACTTGCTTACTGTTGGTGGGCTGTGTGCTAGGCCTGGATATGACTGTCGGAGTAGGTGTTACGCTTCTGTTATACGCTCCCATTTGCATAAGTTTGGAATTTGCTTCATATTTACTTTTTTGTTGTGCTGCTATGCTGTATTGCTCCTGGGAATGGTTCAACTTGGGCTGTCTGTACCCATCCAGGCCTGATAAGCGCGGACCACAGTGGCCAAACGCATGACTGTCCTTTGACTGATGGGTAGTCCCGGACTTTGCAGTCATCCCGATGGAGAGAGAGCTGCTTTTGGACCCCGTCGATGCACTTGGCACTTGAGTGCGCGTAAATCTGGCAAGGGGCAAAGGCTGGCACTCCTTACCACCCAGAGCGGGAGGGGGGCCGGTACGCCCACTCCTTGCCAGAAAGACCAGGTTGTTTTTAATACTCTTGAATCCGTTCTGTTGAACCCAAGGGGGGACCATTGAGTTACAGCTGATTTTGTGCAAAATTGTTTTGTGCATCCATAGGACTTCAGGGTAGTAGGTCTTGTGACTGCAGAAAGGACACGGGTAGACAATTAAAGCAGCCTGCAAGGATGTATTCAGATTTTTATTGCATGAACTATCCCTTGTTGATTTTTCACTCAAATCGAGCGGAGCTACCTCTTGAGCTTCAGCACCTTTTTCTGTCAGAGGATGCTCCCTGTGTAAGTCCAGCAAATATTCTCTAGCGCGACTAGCCTGCACTTCAAGTGAAGTTTTCAAATCCATGACCATGTTTGAAGATGCCTGGCTCACACCCGAGGCAAAGCTAGCAATGCGACTAGAGCAAGGGAGCCCTTGGCTATGGTGAAATGCTGGCATCTTTATGTCTGTAGAACCTTTTAGATCTTCGTATTTTGAAAAAGGCTCCTTGCTGATGCTCTCCAGTGCTGACACCAGGGCAGGAATCTCTGGTTTAGATTCCCTGGCCTCATTTTCTCTGGCATTGCGGCTTCCCAGCTTCGGGAGTTCATCCAACTGAGATGTTACCATCGGGGTTTCCTCCTCAGAAAAGTTGCAGCGGTATGGCTTTTCATCTGAATGGGACAAACAAAAAAACCCATCATTGTCATTTTATGCAGAAAGGAGCCCAAAACACTGAGCAAAATTCAAGATTAGAATAAGATAGCAGGAAAAAATGCAAACTTTGGTATTAGTGTCGTAATGACATGCTAGAGACTAAATGTACTGTATAAACAAGAAAATATTGAAATAAGACACAACAGTTCAATTTACTTTTAAAGATGACTGCAAATTCTGGATAAACTCTCTAATGCTGCATGTTCCTGACATTTTGAAGAAAGAACAATTCAGAAATATACCTATATTAAAATTCCAGGACTGCAAGAAAAATAAACAAATATGCAACCATTTAAAGCTTTAACAAAAGCAAAGATAATGGAGCCAGATAAGACTGACCTAGTTAAAAGTTTGTCAGCGCTTCCATTACAAGCCCCTATATTCAAAGAGTTTCTAACCCAGCAATAAAAATTGGCTCCACAAAAAACCTAAGCATACAAGCAGGCACAGCACATAGAATAAATTGCTCACTTAAGAGGGACTTTTGCAGTGGCCAAGAGTACAAGATGAGTTATGAATGATGTAAATTTTGAATTTTCCATCCGTTAGTTTAAAGCAGACACATTTTTTAACATACTTTTTACGTGTGAGTCAAACTTCAGGAACATTTTATGACCACTCGATCCACTGAGAGATAAGGAGTTCAATATTTTCAGCCATGTAGGTTACAGAATTCAAACCACACTTTTGATTCTTCTCATCTTCTTCACTTCTCAGCCCTCCAGAGTACATTTATCTACCTTAACACACGTCCTGGAAAGGGAACATACTGGGCAGTAATTAAAGCCATTTAAAAGGGAAAGAGGAGAGTTGAATCTGTTTTGCTGGGAGCTCTGGCTACCTCTGCCTGCTCTTCCAATGCCGATCTTTCACAGCCGCTGATCAAGCCATTGAATCCCTCCAAATCAGATCACAAATCGCTTCTGCAGAGATTTCCATCACAGCACTAAGGTTTACTGCACTGAAACCATTTAACATGTAACTGAATGGAATCATCTGACAAACTTTCAGTTTCAATTAACATGCAGTTAATGAGCCACTGCCAGGCAAGTGTAAGGAGACAATGCTCCATCTAAAACATCACTAGTCCAAAGTGATCGCTGCATCCGTAGGAGGGGTGAGAATGGGAAAGGAGTGAACTGCTCTAGAGCTGCATATCCTCTCACATGAATTCATAAAAGCCAGCACTTCAGAAAATCAAGAGCTGTTTGTTAGTGCAGTGCAGCGCCACGGGCATTATTCTGCACGGCACAATGGAAGAAGCACGTCTTCACTGGAGTTCCACTGCAAAAAAGTCTATTTAGCCTTGCCTTCAATTCAAGCAAAAAAAATTCTTAAGCTTTTCTTTAATTTGAGGTAATTAGGTTAAAAATAACTCAAAGATTTCCAGCCTTGCAGGGCTGAGTGCTCACTCTGCTAAGATAATTTTCTTTTCAAACCACCACAACCTAGAAACTTGTTTTTCCTGTGTTGCAGGGGGCACAGCTTTGGGAAAGCACATGCCCAGCACTTCTAGCCAAATTTACAATTTGAAACAAAGACACCGAATGCAGCGGTGAAATCTGACACTGCACATCTGTGTTATTTTCAAAGCACATCTGTCAAACTCCAAAATATTTGTGCTCTTAAATAAGATTTCAAGGCTTCTCTTCATGATCGCAAGTAGTGGCTCCTTTGATCACCGTAGTAAATAATAAAGCAAAGCAAAACCAAATCACTGGGTTGTAGCAGTATCCAGCAGAGACTGAATCAACCTACGGGTGACGCTGCGCAGAGCGGGCAGAGGAGGGAGGTGAGGGACCACAACCAGCCCCGCTTTGGGGGTCTGCGGAGCCAGGAGGCATCGGTTGCTCCTTGGTCCACCTGTGCAGAAGTGACGAAGGGGTACATCGGCAAATGCCCGCGAGTCCCAGGTTGCTCTGCGTACCTCAGACACTCCTTGATGCTTTCTGACTCAGTCGAAAACCTACGCACTGCACTGCTTCTGCAAGGAGGACAAAGTCGAACAGAGTGTGAGGTGGCACAGGTCTGAGCACTCTGCACTCTTTAGGTCTGGACTGTGCAATTCAGGTCCGTGCTAGGCGAGGGAAGGAGCAGGAGGAAGCGGAGACAGAGACTACAGTCCCATGTGCCCCAACAGCCATAGGTATAAAGTCTGGGACTGCAAACCCAGAGGTAGCTACTACAGTCCTTTTAGCCCTATTGCTTTAGTGCAGCCACAAAAGACAAAGGGATTTTCTACGTGGAAAATGTAGCACAGAGCACGAAAATGATGAAGGCATCTCTGAGGTGTATCAAGGGCTGCAGTTGCCCTAATGCTAGAGGTATAGTTTCTAACATCTCTTCATAATGTCTTGCCAGATTCAATTTTTCTGATGTCTCATACGAACAGTACTGAACATACTAGAAATAATTTTGAAAGCTTTGATCAAAGTTTCAGTACCGATATTTGCGTTAATTGTTCAAGCTGCACTTCCAGCAAGCAAACAAACGAGCTCTACACCCCTTCTCCAAGATGTGGACGGACATGTTTTCCACCTGCAGGCCAACTCATACTTCTTCCCCAGCCCCATCCTGCTCTCCCCACCAGGGACCTGACACTCCAGATATTGACACCCAGGCTGAAACGCCACCACGTGCCGCACTCCCCATCACAGGTTGTGGTCCCGTTGGGCTATGAGTAGGTAGCAAATGCCAGGGGGAAAGAGGGAATGCAGGCAGGAGGAGTCAGTATGTGACCCAATAATACAGGCAGAGCCTTTTTAGAAAAATAGATTAAATTTATTTCTGCCTGCTCCCAGCTGCTTGCCCCAGCTGAAAACGGGTACTAACAATCCTTTTAAATCACTGGTATAAAATATTGCTCTAACCAGCACAGTGCAGGCATTACTGTCACCAGAAACTTTTGAGATTTTATTATGGCCAGGTCAAAGCAAAAAGCCGTGAATGGGATTCCTTTTCCATGATCTCTAGGGACTATAACTCACATTTCTCATTGAAAGAGTTCTTGGCTAAGCATGCTCTCACTTTTTATCCTCCAATCCCTATCATCTCCTCACGTTTGTCTCAATTCCTTTGTTTCTTACACAAAACAGCTGTTTATCTGCTGCACTTGAAGAGTGAGAGAGGTCCTTTTACCACATCTCTGAAGTGTTACGCAGGGGTGTCTGCTGAAGTGGACACATTTTACAAGTTTCCCGCCCAGGAGGTAGCTGCTGATGCCACCTCGTGCCTTTGGCTTGGCCATAGCTTCAAGTATCAACAGCATCGCAGACCACAGGAGCACAAAGCAGGATAGCACGAAGTACTTAACTGTATGGGAAACCATGGTCCAGAAACACAGGAACATTCAGGAATTCAACCAGTTCTTCAAAAATTTACCTAATTGTCATCATTTAGTTACATATCTTACACAGGCAGACGAAACTGACTCCCCTTCTCCCCACACACTCGTATCTCTCTTCTCTCTTTCTCCTCCTCACAGGCATAAATTCCACTTGTTTCCTCCCCAGCTCTGTTTCTCCACAAAACCAAATTTCAGAATGGGCCACACAGCTGTTTTAATTCATGAGGCTTCCTATAAAGTAAACCAGGCTACAAGCCTGAGGACAATGGAACTGTGATTTCTATTCAGAAGAGCAGAACTGGCTAGAAATTGGCCTCTTTTCTGGCTAGCATTACAGCACTAGGAGTTGAAGGGAAAGGAGCAGATGTAATGTGTTTGATTTTTAGTAAACATTTGATAGTGATTTGCACTTTGAGATGAATGCTGTGGCTCCATTTGAAAACTGGCTGCAAATAAATCATGATAAAAGCAAAGGATCACATTGGAAAAAGGTGCAATATTGCAAGACCTGTATTAGGTCCTATTTCACTTGGTATTTTCTTTAATGATCCAGAAGAGACTCTAGACAGCACACTAACTTAAATCTCCAGGAAATATCGCATTTGGAGGAGCTGCAACAATAACGAGGACAAGGAAATAATGCACAGGGACTTAGAGAGAATAGAAATGCAGTCTGAAAATAATCAAATGAGATTCATTCTGGAAAAAGGCAGGCTAAGACAAGTGAAGGGAAACATTCCAAAAAAACCCAAGCAGTGGGAGAGCGCAACCTGGAAAGCAGCAATGTTGAAAATAACAGATGTTACAATAGATGGCAAGTTAAACACAAGCGTACTAGGTGAGGTTCTTCAGCTTAGCTTTCACAAATAAAAGCATGCACTACAGAATTTAAAATAAAAATAGAACTACCCCTCTGAAGAAGACATGATGGCCATGCTGGTCACACTATTTTATACACACACACACATATATATACACACCACAGTATTGGGCAATATGTAGAAGCAATATGTAACCATAATACGAGACACAGCAGGGGAAAAAATGCAAAAACTAGGTTTGCAGTAGAGAATCAGTCTTTTGTCCTGTGAAAGGAAGGTCCAATGAAAATACTCCATGCCTCTAGCGTATCTGTGCAGATCTGCAAATAGGGACAAGTCAGAAGGAGTTGAGAGAACTGCAACAGAAAAGTAACCGACCAGAAAATAAAGATGAAGACTTAAGTGTCTCTCACATGGCTGAGGGAAAATGGGAGGGTGACAGGCCAATGCCTGCAGCCTCCCCAGGAGCACCAAGCTCCAAAGGAGAGAATTATGTCATCCTGAGCACTGGAGTCTATCACAGCAATCAGATATAATTGCGCGCAGGAAAACTTATGATGAGCAGGAAAAAAAAAAAAAAAAAAAAAAAAATCTCAATTATGTGTATTTTTCAGCTTGCAGAATAAATGTCAAGGGAAGAGGTGGAACACCACTTGGACTGTAAAACCTCTATGGACAAAACACAGATTATCAATGCATGACAAAAATCCATTCTTTTCACAGGGAGGCAGAAAGCATGACTTACTCCTCTCCTTTGCTCTACCAGCACAGCAAACCAAACCAAACCCCCTTGTACACTAATACCCACACACTACAACTGCATTGTAGACATACACCAAAACCAGCCTTTCTTTCATACTAACTTCCTATGTGGTTAGCTAAGGAAAGGACGCCTGGAGCACTCAACGGTGAGTCCGTGATGCTCCTTAGCAGTAGGTTTATCATCTGAGCACAGGCCAGGCTGACCCAGTATCTGTTTTGCAGAGGATGATTTATCTTCCAGCAGCCATGCCCCCTGCCTGCATATCTACTTCTTATACTTCACACAGCATCTACCAGCTCCCCTGCTTTCTGCTCTGGCTGCTTCACTGGGCAGATCCCCAATGTAGTGGCAAAGCAGATGTGAGGTGGGAGACAACTCTTACAAACCCTCTTAGGTTTTCTTACAGCACAAGGCCACATGCCTCAATGAGATACTGGGAATAAAAACTGATGCTATTTTGATACGAGATCCAGCTTCTCATCTGAAAAGCTCTTCTTGCTTTACATGTTGTTAGATGTTTTCAGATGTAGCTACCGCAGCTCCTCAGTAGTTCAGAAAAAGAGACGACGAAGGATCAGACCAGTCGGTACTGCAGATCGGGACAGGCTGGCAGGTAAGAGCGTGATGCTAAAGGGCAGAAAGCACACGATCAACTAACATCCCTGCTTCCTCTCAGACTAATTTTAGAATTAGCTGTGAGTGGTTTTGGCTGAAGATTTGAGGTTTTTAACAGGGCAGAAACCCAACACAGCTCTTGAGACTGAGATGCTGGCTGATACAGAGGTTGTACCAGTCAGCTCACCCTTCCTGCAGAGGTTTCCCTGCGGCTGTGCGAGGGGAGAAGCAGGGGAGAAGGGGAGAAAGAAGGGATGCTGTCCCACACCATGGCCCAGCAGTGCACAAAGAACAAGTCCCAGGTGCCCCAAGAAGTCCTGCATCTGTCTGCTCATGAGCAAGATGTTTCTGGTTTATACTGCACTGCTTTTCTTTATTATTCTTCACCATTATTTTTTCCCTTTTTTTTGTTTGTGGTTAAATGTTGGGGAGTTACCTTTTCACTTCCACACCATTAGCCGTACATTTCTAACAATGCTATACTTCCATCCTTAGCAAATAAACCCAGATCACAAGTTTACCAATCAGAACTAGCAGCCCTGTGGTATAGTTTGCATTCATGGTCTCCATTCTCCTCTTCTACATCTAGAGACCTTGTAGTTCCTAAAATGACTTCTCATTGACGCTTCAATCTCATGGCTGACAATTTCAGGTCAAGGATGCATGATGGCAACTGTCAGCTTTCAATCGAGTATTTATTGGGAAAGGACGCAGACTATGAAAAAGCATGATCTCACAAGTAGAGAGAGAAGAACTACAGTTTTGCATCCCTGGTTTTTTTGGGAGTGGGCCCAGGAAGGGGAAATTACTATCTGACCAAAGCAATTTTAACTCTTCTAGGCACCTTAGAGTAACGAAATTTAGCATTTTTTCACCCACTCTTTCCTTCACAAACTGTACTACCACTCTTGCCATGATGATTCCATGACTAGTGCTTAAAGCCCTAAATTCAACTTTTTTTAAGACCATGCAATTTTTCAGCTGGTTTTCTTGCACATTTGTTTTCAGGCTTCCCTCTATTCCTGGAACAGCAACATATGGATTTATTCCAAAGTCCTGTTTGCTTCATTTCACTAACTTTACCCTTTGCAATTTCTAGCTTTACCCCCAAGTTACTCTTCACTCTCGCTGCTGAACGCTTAAAACATCGTACCACAATGCCCTGAGTGTGCAAATAGCTGAAGGGCCTCATTATATTGTTTGCCTCCTTTCCTCTGCAGAACTGGGGGACGCTGCAGGGGGTGAAAGTGGGGACAGGCCAGCCGAGCCCACGGCTCCCTGGTCTCCATTTGACTAATCTCTCTGGCATTGTCCGGGAGGACACCTGCTGCTCCTGAAAACAAAACCCACTGAGCTCTTACAATCCAAGCAGCAAAAAACATGAATAGGCAACAATCTAACTAATTCAATAAAGTTTGTTCACAGTTCTGGACTGCACATGTTGAGGTACTTGAATTATTTTAGATTTTTATTATCATCAGAGATACTGATTGCATTAGTTTTGCATTTTGGAAAAAATCTGAAAGGTCACCAAAGTGATTGGAAAAAAACCCACCAAAATTTTAGTTGATTAAATTTGAAACTTAACCTTTTAAGATGAGTAAAATCTGAGTCTGAGAACAGTTATGGTATAGCACACAAAAGACCCCTTTCTCCAAGGTATTCCCTAACTCAGTAAAATTACAAATTCCTTTGCACAGCAGAAACGCTTTAGAGTTATGTCACATTTCAAGGAACACTTCTTTTTTCCTTTTTTATTTTTTTAAGAAAAGGGAGGCCTGAACCCATCCCCCATCTCCACAGCTACAGATGCAAAGGCCAGCAAGGTTACTGGAATTTCAAGCACTTTAAATAGAGAATAGGCACCAAAGTAGTAATGGAGGAACTAGGTGGGAAAGGGTATCAGCTCCAAAATCTGTCAGGGTAAACTGCATGTTATTAGGTACCAGAGGCAAGATGAAAAAAAAGCTGAGAGTTCACAGCAAATTTTTTCTTTCCAGCTACTTGTGTATAATTTTTCCTTAAAGAGTATTTGGCTTTATTGTTATCTAGGGTATTGATGCTACAAGCCTTCCAAAGGCCAACTGGCTGCAAGATCATGTGCAAATTACTCCACTCTCCCCTCGCGTAGTATCTTTTCATCACCCTCAGCTTCACACAGGTGCACATCAAGTGCGACAAGCTTTGCGCCCAAGTCTAAAGGCAAACAAACTCTCTTCTAGCGCCGGGTGCTTCAGGATCTCTCTCCCAGGCATCAGCCCTTCCAGAGTCAACACAGAGTTTATTTGAGGGTGAGGGAAGGAAAGAATCCACAGCAGAGCACATAACGAAGTGACAGTGCACGTGTGGGTAAAATGCCAGCAGCAGCCACAGACATGGCACTTCCAGCGTTCATCACGTCTTTCCGCACCTCCTCAGTGAGATTTGTTTGTAAGTCATTGCATATATGGTGCATAGGAATTCTGGGCAGTGGCAGAGCTAGCAATGACTTACCAACCCTTTCACTTCTGTATTTCTCACAAAGGTACATGAGGGTAATCTCTGCTCGGCAACAGAGGAAAAGCTCCACAAAATAATGTGTACTTATCTGCAGGCAAACCTGTAGCTCATGTTATCACAATATTTCCAAGCGCCTTTTCCACCCCTCATCCGCACGAGCTTGACCCAAGGATAGTTAAGACTTCAGCAGGGCTTTTTCCAGTTGAGAACAAAGTTTGTCCTTTAAACAAAGAGTTGCAGGGGAGGTGACACTGGTCTGTCCAGCCTCACACAGCAAGGCTGCAACTAACACATCCAGTCCCCAGGTGGCTGCTGCATCTTGCTCGCATGCCCAGCACGGCCCCTTCTGGGACTGGATTTCCCAGTCGTGTTCCACAGCCCCTCTTGACCCTGTGAGCTTCAAGAGCATCCCAGGGTCTTCCCACTTCGTGCAGGGCTGCTCCAGCTATAGCCAGGCAAAGCATGGCACCAAGAAACCAAACTGAATTGCCCACGTTACGCACAGCTTTTTCACCTCTGTCCCCACCTCACAAAACTTCAAACCTGCTTTTCTTCCTTTAGGAAACGTAACGTCAAAGTGCACAAGTGGATGCTGAAGAAAAGGTCTATCACCCCCACTCATGGACAAAAGGCACTAACATACAGGCACCTTCACAGTCCCACATCATTGTCTGGATGCTGGAAGGTGGTGAGGGAATGGTAACTACTTATCTATAAACTATGGATATATTAGAGGCAGAGTTGAATATGTACACAGGACCAACACAAAAACACTTGCAGGGACTGCCTGCCAAAATGAAAACTGTATGATTTGACATTGCCTTAAATGTTGCTGCCCATAATATACTTAAAGAAAATTATGGGATATAAAACCTCTGGAATGCTCTGTGAAATTAGGAAGTGATTAGGTCAGATGATACCAATTTGACTCTAACACAGCTTTGTCGTAATGCCAGAGTTAATAGCAATACCGTATGAACTGGTCCAAAACCAAAGCAGAGTACTTCCCATACGCTTTGTAGCTGCCAGGCATTTCTGCGTGTGTGGCCCTGCCTGTTAAGTTTGGTGCAGGTAGAAGGAGGAAAAAGAAAGGGCATCAGACCATTAACACAGCAGGATACGTAATTAAATTTGAGAGGGTAGGATTTGAGTAGGGGGTGGTGTGTCTTTTGGCTTTTGGGTTGGTGTTGTGTTTTTTCTTTTTAATTTAAGGCACAGAAAGAGAAGTACAACTGATGCATCAAAACTACTTGCAGAGGAGATGGAAAATTACTACTCAAGATGTTTTTTTTTCTTTTTTTTTTTTTTAAAAGTAAGTGGCAGCCTGCCTATACAGCCACTCCAAACACAGACCCAAACAGTTGTAAATCTTCCTGGAGATCTTCCGTTTCATTCCAACAGTCAGACTTGCCCCAATGTCTGCTTCAGAGCGTCTTCTTGATCTCCACCTGTTCCTCTTTCTTCAAGTACATTAAGGAGAAAAGCTTTCCAGGCCAGGACTGTGAACTGGCAGCCACCTCGTACAGCTTAACATTCCTCATCCAATACTTCACTTCTCCTGTCATATATTAAGTGTGGGTAGCATATTGCCATACATCATAAAGCTCTTTAACCAGAGCTACTCAGTCAGAAAACAGAGGGTACAGCTGTGCTCTAGGCTAGCATTCTGCAGAAATACCTAAGCTACAGCCAGCAAACCCAGTGTAGCAACAGAGGTAGCACAGCTATGGAAATAAGGAGCTCTGCATCGCCTAATTTACCTTGTCTCTCCTACCAAAGGCCATGCTACCATGGCCAGTGGCTCTATTCAGAGACTTCAGGCAGTCATGGATCGCTACTGTGCATGTCAGTCCTATCAAATACAGCGGCACATCACAGAAAGGTGAGCTTAGATTATAAGTATTACGAGTATTTAAAGATTCACTAGGTATACAGTACTTGGGCACAGAATCTCTTTCCTTGTGTTAATTTTTTTTTCAGGTTTTCAGAGGAAAGAAGTTTGGAAAGAGAATGGAAAAAATAGGGCTGGAAAAGTAAAAGAAGCAAGTCGGATCAAATCCACAACACAGGCTGGACAGACTGAACTATCACCACTGGAAACTGGATGCCCTTGGTGAGGGGTGAGATTGCTGCATCGTAATTATCACCATTACACGGTGCCACAAAGATGCGGCAGGACAGGTGAGGGACCGAGCCCAGGTGGGTGTGGGATGTAGAGTTCCCTCAAGGTACAGGAAGGCTCTAAGCTACTGAGAGATCACAAGCTGATTTAAACAGCTCTGCTCCAGATGGATCAAAGGCAACCAGACCTCCCAGGGAGGATGCATTACAGCTGCAGGCATGAGGGCAGCCTCTGGCCACTTGGCCAAGGCCACTGACTTAGTACCAAGGCTGAACCGCACCAAACGTGCTGCACACGGAACCTGCAGCCCTGGGCCAAAGGCCTCAAGAGAAGAATCTGGAGGCCCTGCCTGCCAGACCCAGCTCCCCATCAGCAGCATTTGCTCCCACTGACCACACAGGGCAGGGGTATTTGCAGTTTGGCTAATTGCTAGATAAGTGGCCTTTCCTTCCCCCTTCCTTTTCTTTCCAGTGTCCTCCCTTGCTCCTTTATGTAGGAACAGAGGAAACGGTAACAATAACTACAGGAGGCACTTCCAGCAAAATAAATGGCCTTTCAGACCTGGCTTGAAACAACCCTGTGACAGCTTTACGCAGATCACTAAAGACATCAGCCATTTACTGGCAACTTCCATAATCCCCTTGAAGAGCTGATAGACAAAGCAGGCTGGAACCTACGGCCACCAGCATGGCAGCAGAAAGGGCAGCTGCCTGCCGGCAAAATGCACTCTTAAAAAGGGATTTGGAGTTTAGAATTTTTCCTGACACTTTTTCATTTATACCAAGAGGCAAATTTTGAGAGCTCATGAGAGCACCAAAGTTCTGGGCTCACTTAAATTCTGACTTTTTAAAGTCTTACTAATGTAGAAAAAAGGTAAGAGGGAAAAAAAAAAACTTTTAAGATGTAATTTTAAAGAGAAAATAAATAAATTCCAGCATCTATTGATCTCTGGTGCATAAGCTTCTCATTTCAAAAAGAGAGGAAGCCGCCTGTTTGGGAAGGAAGTCAGATGAGAATCATCCCACGGTGCACGATGTAGCTCAGAAAGGTCAGGAGACAAGGGGATGTCTCTAAGATGTACTGAAAAAAGAAGAACTGGCTGTATGTTTTAATGAATCTTTCAAATAATAAAAACATTGTTATGCTAAAGGAAGCGGAGGGAGGAGAAATCAAATTCATTTGAAAAATGGCAATAGCAACACATCACTTTTAAAATAAGCTTCACAGACAACAAAACAGTTAATTCTGCACCTGTGAGTCATGACTATTTATATCACACACTCATTTTAATAAGTAAAGCGCTGTGTTAAAACACTAAAACATTATTAAATACTGAAACTAACTACTGCATATAGCACACAGGAAGCTTCGCAACTTTTCCAATTAGCACCAAGGCTTAAATGCAGAAGCAAAAGAAATGCTGAAAAACACTGCCACAGGCTGGCTTAATTTGGAATTTCTCCTTTTCGAAAGGATTTGAGGGGGAAAAAAAAAGCCAACAAAAAAAAAAAAAAAAAACCCGACAATACCACCACAAACAAAAAACTCAACAAACACACTCAAAAAACCCAAAACAAACAAACAAACAAACCCCCCCCCCCAAAAAAAAAACAACAAACAAAAAAGCCAACGCATTCAGAAGGCCTGGAAGATACTACAGATTTTTTTCCTTTCCCAGCCCTCATTCTGTTACGTACTTCACCAGAAAGCAGGAAAGTATGTTTAATGGCAACACACAAACTTGATTTGATAGAAAAGAGCTTCTACACATGTACCTGCAGCAGCCTGCAAAGACCATTTTGGGTGAGAGGCTGAGTTAACCTCACTGACACCTCTTGCCTCCATATTGAGAGCGAGCTCCTAAAAAGGAGCATGAAAAATCCCCATGACTGCCATGAGATTAACAAAGGCAGAGTTTAAAACGCTGATGATCAGCTATCTATGAGGTGCCCTTAAACAGAAAGATGCCTGCGACTTTAGTACAAAGCTTTTCTCCTCAGACATGCAAACCTGGCGGGACAGAGGAGCATCTCACTGGGAACGAGGAACGAGCTGCATCAGTTCTTGGGCAAGAGCTGTGGCCTGGTGTATTTTTGCAAAAAGCAGTACTGACACCTCTCCGCCTGAGGAGCTTAAGTGTTAATTATTCCCCAGCGTTCAGGTCCTGAGTTTTTGGAAAAGCAGGAGGGCCATCTGCTTTCCCAGCAGCACACAACGGGTCTGGGCAGAGCAGCTCCGGCAGGTTGAACAATGCACTGGGGGGAACAAGGGGAACTGAGGTAACCAAACCACCTCCCCACGCCGCCACCAGAGGCGTGTATCAGTTGCAGGGTCTGTTGTTATGCACATAAAACTCCACAGGGAAAAAAAAAAAAAAAAAAAAAAAAAAAAAAAAAAAAGAAGAAGGATTAAGTTACCAACAAAGACAGAGCTCCTCAGATCACCTACATCATTTACTTGCCATTCATCCACTCCCTTCTGTTACAAAAGGCAGGATATCCCCCCCCATCCCAACCACAGTTGACTCCTAAAGACTGCTTCCAGACAGAAATAAAACTTGCCTGAAGAAAAACAGGCTTAAGAAATCAATCTGGTTAATTCACATTCTTAAATAGCAGAAAATCATGCAGGAAAAAACCAGATGTTTGCCCAGATATTTCCAAAAAGAGAAAGGTAAACAACTGCATAGTGTGTGTGTATGTATGTCCCCCCAGTAGCATCACACAAAGAGGCACTTTGTAACCACAACTATTCTGGTAAAGACACAGATTAAACCAATGTCAGGGAAATAAAGCATTTTGAAAATCCTCCTTGGAGTCATTTAAAATCTATTCACTAAAATGCATTTAATCCATTACTTAATCCACCTGCACACCTGACTATACACAGGGTGCAGGTGATAACTAGTTTTTTTCATCACAAACATTGCATGAAGCTGATTTGAGTTCTAGTTCTTTAATCAAAAGAAACACATAGCTTCTCAAGTGACTCAAAGCAGTTACAAAAGGCTACATACAGTTACTTATCTCTGTGAACAAAGTAATACACTCTTAGCACTACTACGCTGCACTTCACCTTGGCACTACCATCTGCATATAATCACAGAATCATAAAACAGTCTGGGTTAGGAGGACCTTCAAAGGTCATCTAGTCCACTCCCCTGCCATGAGCAGAGACATCTTCAACTAGATCAGGTTGCTCAGAGCCCCATCCAGCTTGGCCTGGAATGTCTCCAGGGATGGGACATCTACCATCTCTCTGTACAATGCCAGTGTTTCGCCACCCCCCATTGTAAACAATTTCTTCCTCCCGTCTAGCCTGAATCTCCCCTCCTTTAGTTTAAAACCATCACCCCTTTTCCTATTGCAACAGGTCCCGCTAAAAAGTCTGTCCCCACCTTTCTTATAGACCACTTTCGAGTGCTGAAAGGCTGCACTAAGGTCCCCCTGGAACCTTCTCCAGGCTGAACCACCCCAGCTCTCTCAGCCTGTCCTCACAGGAGAGGTGTTCCAGCCCTCTGATCATTTTTCTGCTCCCCATTAAAACCTCACTCTATGAATTTATCATGATGTGCCGCACATTTGACCTTTCCCTCCCATGAACACACCGCCGTAGCTCCTGCGTCCCAAAGAGCACAGTGCAATCAGATGTTTGCTGCACACTGCCTACAAGAAAGCTCTGGTATTTTCCCTCTCATTAAAGGCGCTGTTATTTCCCCCGCATGCCGATGTCAGTCCCTGGCTCAGCAGCAAGCAGGCACCGGGCAGCTGCGGATCGCAGAGCTGGCGAGCAGGCCGGCAGCAGGAGGAGGAGGAGGAGGAGGAGGAAGACGAGGAAGAAGAAGAAAGGGAGGGGGGAGGACTCGGCGCCGGCCACTCCTTCCACCGCCACCAGGTGGCGCCGCCGCCCAGCGGATGAGCCGCCGCTGCCGCAGGGGCTGGGCCGACCCACCCTCCACCGCCACCCCTCCCGAAAGCGCCTTCTTGTCTGCGCCTCGGCTTAGGCGGAGCAACGCCTGGGCTTCCCGCTCCAAAAACACCCCCCCACACACCCCGCAAACAAAAAAAAACGAACCAACGAGAACAAAAATAAACCAAAAAACAACAAAAGACACCACAAAACACACCCCGCAGGTGAGAACGTTCCTACAACCACTGCTTGGGACCACCAGCCCTGAGCGTGGCTAAGCCAGTGCAGGTGGAAACCTCCCATCCCGCGAATCGCCATCAGCACCTGCAGCCTGAGTTGGGTCCTCTGCACCAGAGAATGCCTCCAAGTTGAGGAAAAAAAACATAAATTAAATAGTAATAACAGTATTCTATGCTATTCAAAAGCAAACACACACACGCAAAGCCGCCAGTGCCGAAAGAGAACTCGCCGCAGGACTGGGAAGAGGCAGCCAGCATCCCACAGATCTTCCCATTACGCCGTTTACCAACTGTGAATTTGGGAAACCTGGTCCCCACCCTGGGGAAGTCTCTAAACTGATCTCCCCGGCCATCCATAACCGAAACTGTACGCACTGTTACTCCTCTGTGTGACAGGGACACACAAGTCATGCAGTGACCAAGAGGAGACACTTGCCAGCGCTGCAGGGCACAGGGGGGCTCCGTCCTCTCAAACACTTCCCACAGGACTGAGGTGTGCCAAGGTGTCTCACAACGATGAGCAACTCACTTTAGGTTAGGCTGAAGTGTTTGCAACCCCCAAGAAAATAAAGAGAATAAAATCCTTCTCACAGCTGAACCTGTGTCTGGTCCAATGATTTGGGGTGTAAGTAGAGAAATGCCAGGGAACAAGAAGTACACTATTTTGATGGGCTTTTCTACATAATGTGCTATATTATACTTTTTTTCTTTAAAATCAAAACTCTCTTGAAATAATACACCCCAACAAGCTAATACAGGTTACTTCACAGGAAGCACCACAATTACAGATGGTAGAAAAGCATGCATTTTAGGAGAAACAAAACATCCAACACAGAGGTTTTGTCTTTTGTTCAGTGCTCCTGCTACGTAGAAAGATCTCCATCAAAACAGGCCAGAGTTTGGGCAGTCAGCAGTAGGATGAGGTCATGTCAATCTCTATGTTTCTTTTCAGAGAGTCATTCTTGATGCGGGGTAATCAGTGAGCCCACATGCATCTCTCTACAGGAAAGAACCGCTTCAACTTCTTGTGCAGCCACTGGGGGAAATACAGAAACGTGGGAGAAGAAAACACAAAGAACTCACAAATGCAAAATCCTTTCCCTGCCGAGCATTGAGAGAACATTATTGTAGATTTTAAAAGGGCTGTAGGAGTGGGAGAAGCTTCACTTACATAAAACTAACAGGAAGGTAAACCAATGAGCAGTAACGTGCACAAGAAAGCAGGTATCTATGGAGATGGTATCCAACATTTGCAACCAAGTCAGTTTTAAATTACTCCAAACCACTGGTTTACAGTCAGAGGAGGACAAGCTAAGATGCTGCAGCAACACACGATTAAAATATTTGGAGAGGGCATGTGAATAAAAAGCTTCAGATTTTTTGAAATATATTGAGGAAAAAAAAAGTACATTTTTATGTTCTGAATTCAACTTCAAGACTAAGACAAATCTTGAGTAGGATAAATGGAGACACTTCTTTATTCCCAGGAAAAAAAAAAGAAACAACAAAACACAAGGATTTCAAGGAAGGAATCTGATAGAAAGGCCTAGGTTTGTTAAGGCAATAAAGGATTTTGGGTAATCCCACTTTTTAGCATTAAAACATACTTCGTATGCTTTCATTCATATAGCATAGCTTTCAGAAGACAAGTATATTTCACCATATTCTGAAAAATGTGGAAGTGCTACCCATCACTAGGCACCCATGTGCACTTGATTGGCATCTATTTTCCCTTTCGGCCTATCGATGAATGAGCGCAAACCACCGACTCATCCCTGACGCTACCTACACTTTTCCACTTGATCCTTTGGGAATTGAGAGCAACAGTAGCAAAGTCAGAACATGCACTTTAAAGATATTTTATGAAAGTTTAACAAAATGTATCACTTTCAAGCTAAATTCTCAAAAAAGTTGCCTGGTTTAAAGATCTAGGTTTAATTCGTATAATAGTTCTTTCCATCATTACAGAACAAAAGATCTCTGCACAAAATCAGAGCATAAAGGAGCACAGAGCTTACTAGCTCCTTTCCAAGGCTCTGTCTTAATTTTGTATATTTGTTGATGAAATACTGGCTTTCCCAAGCTGACTGACAACAATTTCCCTCCCCTCCCTCCTTTTTTATTTTACAAAGAGCCTTTAAAGTTTTCTTTTGTCTATAATTAAGAAATTAGACATGATGAGGTACCTCTTTTCATTTTGTTTGGGGTTTGCGAGCAGACTTCCCATGAGAAGGGAATCCTTAGCATGATTTCTGTATTTCAGTGGTCTGTGATTCAGGTCACAGGTGTGAAAGCCACCCTCCACGGCACCATGCAGAATTCGGCAGCAAGCACCTTTAACCAACTACAAAGGCTGAGTCAACCTTTCAATCTCCACTGAGTTTCCACAAAAGGACTTCACCCTAATGTTTCTTCTCCTTTGCCCTTCCCGTTTGAATTTTCCTGTCTATCCTTCTGAATTATTCAGCCCACGGAAAACCTCATTACATCTGGTTTTGCCTTAGACAAAACAATGAAGGTGCTTTCTGGAGCTCTTTCCCCCACACACTTCCAGTATCTCGAGAACACATCCTTCTTGCCACTCACCAGTAGTCTTTCTCTGTCCTTTCGTCTTGCTCCACTCCCTGTTTCACAAGAAAAAAGTTTAACTCAGAGAGTGGATGGCTTTACAGTTAAAGGCATCCAAAGACATTCCAAGTTACAGCTATTGGTTTTACCACATATTTTTGTCCCATAAATGACCATGAGAAAGTTATTCAATCCTTCTGAGATTCAAGTTCCCTGTCCTCTAGAAGAGGAGCGCTATTACTCAGAAATAAGTGTCTCTTAGCTCCAACTAACTGAGCTTTGTCGTCTGTGTGACTCAACTCTCCACGTAAAGTCTCTGGCTTAAGTTCAGCTGTGGTTCCTTGACCACCTGCCCTGGCCAGGACAGGGAACTTAATAAAGCTGCTGTGCTGCCTGTTTTTGAAGATGTAGCATGGTGAGAACAGCCATACTGATCATCATATCCAGTCGTCATCATTTACTACAACTGCATATTCAGATCAGAGTTTGTAGCCTGGTTATATTCCTACTTTCCACTCAAGTTAACTAGCCGCAGCAAAGCTCTAAGTAATTATGTAGGGCAAAAACAGTCCCAGTCATTACAAAATAAAGTAAATTTAAAATAAATGAACTGCACTTTACATTCTCTTTGCCTTTCTCCTTACCCCACACCTCTGAACACCACTCTTCAGTTTTTCCTCAACTTTCTTTATACTTTCAATGCATTATATTTGTACTTATGAAAAGTCGGAAAACCTCCTTTAGGCAGTAACTCTTGCCCAGGAAATTCACGCTCCCTCATCCCAAACATAAAATTCAGACTTCAATTAAGCTACCAGGAACTTCATACTGCTGAATATTACTGGTACGTGCATTATACTAGATGTTTCCTTGCTGGTTAGTGTTGGACTTCAGAGTGAAGTACAGTTTTAGCCTGGAAATCTTCTCAACAGAAACAACTTTACACATTTAAGACTATGTAGTATTTTTAATACTGTGGTAAAATACAATCTTTGTTTCCAAACAAATAATAATGCAAGTACCATAGCAGCTCTTCTAAAAACACTTCATTCTGTTTACCTAAAACAGGCATTGTTTCTGCAGTGTTGTACTCCTGTACTTAGAATGAGAAGTGCCTTTAAAATGGAGCTGAATTTTTTATTAATATCCTATTTTGGTTGAAAACTGATCCATTACTACTGGTAGCAAACTTAAGCTGTAACATTAAAAACATAAAACTAAATTTTTAATAGAAGTTGTTTCTATGTAACCTAATTATCCAGGTTACTATCTGAGTCATCTTGTTACTAGGCTGAAAAAAATCCACAAAAAACAAAGCAATATTTTGTCTAATAACATTAGTGAATCACAAGAAATGATTTTTTTTTTTTCCTGTGGAAAGCAGCAATTGAAACATATCACCCTGCTACAAACAGTACTTTCAAAATATGCATATTTGGATCTTAGACTCATTTTAAGTAGCTTTCATGAAATTCATCTAGCCTTCCCTTTAACATTAAGTATGAGAAATTTAACGTATCAGCATATGCTCAGTGAAAGTTGCTTCCAAATTCTAGGTGGACAGGTTTTATAATCCAAGTTGAAAGGCACCAGGAGGGGTTGTGAAGAGTGTCTCTATCTCTCTGCCAGTCTCCTCAAGCCCAATTTCTTGCCAGTTTAGTTTTCTCCATCCCGTAGGTTCTCTCTGCAAGAGATGGCTGCACCCTCAAAATGGAGATCCATCACTAAACAAGTCTCACCTCTCTTTGAAACACCATCTGAGCAGGTTTCCCATTCCCCCAAAGACAGAAGCATGCTATTAACAGCCCTTTCACTGAGATTGTCTTGTTGAGGATGAGTGCCAACCTACCTTTTCTACCAAGCTCCTTCCTGCATCTAAGAGGATCTAATAAATCCCTTATTTGGTGTGGCCTGTCCTCTACGACATGAAGACTCAGGGTGATAATGAGTCAATACAGTCTAAAGATAGATCAGCCTGCTCTGACAGCTTAATAGCTTGTTACGGGGAGCTGTAGCGCTTAATAAGGCAAAGAAAAACAACTGGGAGTGGCACTTTCCAGCTTGGCCAATAAATAAATAGTTAGATAAATAAATAAAACCAACCAAAACTAGAAAGAGAGAAACACACAACTTGTGTTCATCAAAAGTTTTAGTGCTAGAGTTAGGTTATGGTTGGATGTGATGATCCCGAGCATCTCTTCCAACCAAAATGATTCTATGATCATCATTTTACTACTCATCACTAAGTCAGTCTCAGAGCTGATGACAATATCTGCATACCCCAGATGCAAAGCCCGTGTTTACCAGGCGATGCTGGCCAGAGATGGAAAGGATAAATCACCTCTGCCTACTCACTCCCTGAACTGGTACCCAGGACAGGCTCTCCAGCAAATTGCTGGAAACGGATGCCACCTCCACCACATCTCCTGATGATCAGTTTAAAGGGAAAACAGGGAAAGCTGTTAGGCTGGCAGCTCTTCCCTTCTGCCTTGCTGAACTCCAGCACCAATCACCAGCTTGGCAGACAGTTACAGGTCTTCGCCCAGTCTTAGCCTACGTGTCTATCAAGCACTGCCAAAGAAGAGCCATGACACCACGCCGCAGCCTCAGGATACATGGTTTGGAAGAACGCAGAAGCTCAACCTTCTTAATTAGTTAATTCCCCAGAAGGAGTTCATTCCACGAACATCTGCACTTCCAGGGAATGTCAAGTTTTGTTGGAAGAAGCAAGAATGGCAACAAACCCACAGTATCCACACGAGTGACATTTTAAAATAAAACTTGCATGACAGTTACAACAAGGGCCTTTTTCTTTAAGCGACCTTGTCACAGCCCATCAGCTTAAGATCCCAGAGGAGGCCCACCACTCCTATCCACGGTTGCTGAAGAGTCACTCTTGATACATGCCACCTTCAGATTTGAAAAATCTGCAGGTTTATATTTTGCAGGCAAAACTGATGAAGGACAGGCTATTGCAGGTATACCTTAAAAAAAAAAAAAAAAGAAAAAAAAAAAAAGAAAAATGCAAGATCACTGCAGAGGTTGGGTTCCAACTTCTTTCCTTATTAAAAATATGATGATATTTTGGACCTGACAGGAAATAACCAAAACTGCTACAGTGCTGCTTCCCCTGTGAGCAAAACAAATCAGGAGTAGAAATGTATGAGCCACTACCTCAAGTGCTCCAATGGTACTTTGAGGCACATCAGCCTGTGCTGAGCAGCGAAGCACCCCTGAAGGGCTGTAACTTTGGTTAGAACTTGTAATTCAGAAATCTCCCAGTGACCCCATTATCAGCATAGCATGGAGAAGACAGAGCTGGTCTCGGTATATGGAGGCTATGACTATTCAGGGAGCTCTAATCAGAAGGAATTTAACTGAACAAACAGCCGTGGCTCCCAGAGAAAGGCTGAGCACTTTTAAAAATTGAAAGTATCTGACCGTATGCTTTAGAACAATAAGATAAAATTATTACACTAAACCCCTTTAATTAATGCATGCGACAGAAGCTGTGATTTTTAAACCCTAATCTCCCTGTCATTTCAGTTTTTAAGAAATAGTAAGAAGCACCCATCTGCTCAAGCTGCCACATGAGGCCCAAAGTTCTGTTCTCACACCAGTTTTGCGCCGGATGTCTCAATAAATTCACTGCTTATTTACATCAGCCAAAAGGGAGAAAAAAGCTGCTGATCTCTTAAGTTTGCCTCCCTGCAAAAATGGCCAAATTACATTTTGCTGTTACACACACCATTTTTCTCCCTAGAAGCAGGGGCTTGTTGTATCCCCCCCAGAAGAAAACTCATAGGTCATTTTGAAAACCATGACAGATGTTTAATTACAGAGGCACTAGAAGGCATGATTTTGAGAAGGTCAAACACAGAACTGTAGCTGACAACCAAATGGCTAAAGTGTCTGCTGTACCACTAACAAAGCAAAACCTCTGCTAATCCACATTTTGCTAATTCGAACACCTAATAATTCATATGCAAGCAAAAAGCTGCTGGTGGCACAACATGTCTGAATAACCATTTAATAGCAGGAATCTGTGGTGCGATCTCATGTTACTAGGGGTGTATTACGAAATACAGCACACAGCAGTCAGCGCTCTGTTATGAAATATCAAACCAAACTCTTACTCTCCACAACTAAGAACAAAGTATCTTTTGTAATGCAGGTTTCCTCCCCCTCTATTAATCCACAAAGTTCATTCATTTAAATGGGTCCTTTACTCAGTGATGTAAATGAACAGGGATCTACAGTACATCTGTGGGCTGTGTGGCAGGAAGAGAATAGAGATGGCACTGCCTTCTCCGCTGGTATTTCCAGCAGTTTCTTACAAATTTCTCACTGATTCCCTGGAAGTTCTTACTCTAGGTTCCAATTCAAAAACTTTCTTTTACCCAGGAAGTGAGAAAATCCTATTTTGACCTATTAAAAACAAACAAACAAAACCAAACCAAACAAAAATGCACACGAAACCAATCAAACAACAACAAAAAAAACCAGCTGGACCTGTGACTAAAATTTCTTGGACATGCCTCTGAGTGGAGCAGGATCTGCCCCTTCTTTGCTGAGTTAAATTCAGTAGCAATTAATCTTCATCCTTTATCCACCCTCACAGCTGAGAGTGAGGCGTACACGCTCTGCCGTGTTGTTAAATTGTGCACTGAGCATGCACCAAGACGAAACATTGTCCTAACAGATTTAAGCATGCCTCAAAGCACATCGTTCTGACAGCGCCTGGGTCTCCGTCATCGCTCTCATAACTATCAATGATTCTGGTTAATTTTACAATCACGAGAGGTACAAGCCTCCATCTGGTTAGTCTACATACTATTACAGAGTTGGAACCACACTGATCAACAAAATATGTTGGCCAGTAAGGCTCTGTTAAGGTGGACTGGTGACTGGAGAACAGCTCTACTTTCAGCTATGCTGAAGACCCACCGTGAATGCAAGCAAGCAGAGCAGGAGGACCCGGGCTCCCCTGGGGAGCGGTGCCTGAAGCTCCAGGGCTGCCAGGGGAGGCATGGCAGCCGGATCAGGGTTCAGGTGTGCCGGCAGGACTGCTTGGTAACTCCACACGTCGGGCTTAGTCTCCTGAATGCTTGCAGCGCATATGGCAAAAGCCTGCCACAGCTCCTTCCCTAGAAGGGATCTGAAGAGATTTCCTGGTTTAATGCCTGTGACTGAAGTGACTTCATGAGTACAGGTGGTGGGATACCCAAACATTTTTGTTCCCTGCTTGCACAAACACCAAATATAACAGCACCCTCAGCCACAATGGAGTAGTGGCATAGCTGTTACTATGACGCTAGCCAACACCATGCCACCCCTCAGCAAGAAGCCCTGCCTTACAGGTCTGATGGGGAGAGCAGCCATGGTTTCCCTGCAAGGATCCTCACGTCAAGAGTCCCAAGGCTACATCCATGCCAGAAGCCAAAACCGGACACCCACGGGACTATCATCATGGATACAGATAACCCATTGAGGCTGCTGTTTGTGTAGTTACAGTCAAAATCCTCTCCCTCTGCAAAAGACCCAGGAAAAAGTCCCATTTGGCTGACATCATTGCATTTGCATTAGGGGTCCCTTCCACCAGACCCATACTGGTCAGGGGGCAGCATTGCTATAAAGCCTAACACGGACAATGTTGCTGGGGGAGCCTGCAACGCAGAGTTCATCTAGGTCTCCTGTGCAAGAGACGTTTCTTGCTCATCTTCCAATTGTGGGTTACTTTTGGCTGTTTTCATGGACTAACACTCCCCTTCATCCTCTTCTGTCTTCCAGTACAGGGGCCAGCGTTGATTTCTCTGAAGTCTGGCTAAATTTTATTCTTATTTTCTAAATATGCCCTCCGTGTGAACTCCTGGTAAGCAGAATGTTCAAGTGCGGAACTAAGTCTCTGTAGATCTGTACCTATAGCACATTCTCAAACAAATTAGCAAAAACTCAAATTACTATGCTTATAAGCAATGTACTCCGGAAGTAAAACAAATGCAAAATTAAAGCGCATTTTCTCATTTTGGACTTTAGAAAACACTTCTCCAGTAGGACACTGAGTAAACTGATATAAATGCTCTTAAAACTTGAGATTATTCTGTAATGCTAAATTTGCATAAGAGGCTCTTCACAGCACAGTATACATAATGTACGATTATACAATGGAACTCCCTTATGCATCCAGGTAGGAAACAAAACACCTCAACCCTCATATTGTTTCAATCAGTTTTTTTGTATTAACCTACCAGGCAAGCAGAAACAGGCCATGAGCAAAGGGCAAGCATCCCCTCTTCCTCCTGCTTTTGTTGAGAACTCCCCACAGCCCTACTCGCAATCAGCCACAGTACAGAATCCCCCAACCACATTTTATTTCATTCACCTAATATTATTCTAGATACATACAAGAGGCCTGTTAGGATCCTGCTGAAGTCACCGATGACACAACTATTAACCTAAAAGGAAGGAGAACTGGTCCAAAGAATATAAATAGATAACAAGCAGTAAATTCAGAGCTTCTCCCAGCTCTGGACAGCTGGTGTTTTTAAAAACCCAGCGGTTCCATAGCATAAGCAATGAAAAACAGGTTACAGAACTCAGCAACAGGAATTAATAAAAGTGACCAAAGGTCATCTGTAGTCTATCAATCACTGTATCATTTACAGTTCATATTACAGTAGAAAGGTATGAATGTTGTCAGTGCTGTACAGTGGCTACTCTGAGATCTATCATGAATAATGGATAGAGGTTATCCATTTGAGGCCCAGCCTATTATTCAAAACTCTAAACCTGCCGTTCACCAACAGCAAAAAGCGCTGTAGATGAAGGATGGAGGGGCACTACAGGGAACTATTTTCAATGATGCAAGCAGTGATGAGGGAATACAGACTATCTGAAAACAAAAGCTGAATTTTTCTGAGACCCAAGACACTACCCTTCGTGAAGCAGCAAAACAGCATTTCATGTCTACCTATTTTGCACAATTTACTGCCAAGAATAAAATATGCCAGCCAAGTCTGAACTTGAGGTTTCAGTCTTAAATCTCTTAAAAGCTTGGTTGTTTGAGTTGAAGGCTGGGAAGTGCATTTGCCTCACACTCCCTTATATATTTTGCATTGAGCATCTAGTATGCATCTTCCTGATAAAGTGACTTTGACCTACCGTCAAAGAATAAGGAGTCTCACTGTTACAGACCAAGGTTTTGATGTCATTTTTAAAACAAGTGAATAACAGACCACAAATAGCTATGTTTACAAACTACATTGGATGCCTGACAAACTAAGACTTGCAATACAACCTACACTGTATTAATCCTGACACAGCCATTACCCAAGTAACTTGCTCCGTGATGGCATTAATTCCAACGCTAGCAAATTGCAGGGTACCTTTGAAATTTGGAGTAAGGTTAATACAGCAAATATTAATCTATTAACTACTAACGGTCCTACTAACTACTGCCTTGTAAGACAGGGCAATTTATTTACAGTTCAGCATAACTGAAGAATCAACATCTTGGACTCTCCAAATCCATACTCAGGGTACAAAACAGATCGTCATTTTGTCTTAGACTTCAGAAGGTCAAGCTCACTGGGCTGCCTTTGTATGGTTTATAATGTCAGAATAATCCTTTACTACAATTACGGCCTGAGACATTGAATGGAATTGTTTAAGAACAGCAGCCTCACTGTTTACTCCTTACAGCAGCATCTCATCGGCGGCATTTGACCAGGCCACAATACAGTTACGTCCTTTGACAAGCAACACCTGAAACAACTTATCTTCACACATCCCAGGATACAACAGAAATATAACATTTTTTACATTAAATATGAGAGGCAAGTAGTCAAAAGAAAGATTTCTCTGCAAATATAGGGACATCAGAGCCTGCTTTTAATTCCCTTTGCCGAAACACAAGGCCCTGTCTAGACACCAGCCTTAAGGCACTCTCTTTGTCTATAAGGCAGGCCCGAGTATACTGTTAAGCATAAAGATTGTCAAAAAACCTGTTTGGGCTTTTGCAAATTAGTACTATGCATTGAGTAGACAGCATAGTTCTTAATCTCATGTCTGACAGAAGCAAAAGAACACTACAGTCTTTTTGGTAAACTCAACCTTTCCTTGTGAAAAGCCATCCTCCCTCCAACTCGGCCTGTTAGGAAACCGCCCTGAAGAAGGCTTTGTTCAAATCTTCACTTTTTCCTACCAGGAGATCAATTTTGTTTATTTTGACTGAGTTTTGGAGCCCAGCTCCTTTGATCTTGTGGACTCCAAGTTCAGTAATACTGGTTTCGTACTTGACTTCTTACAGCCTCTCACTCATCATTGCCACCAACTCCGTGGTGCCCCTTTTTGACCAGAAACTAATTAACATCCTGCTGAACACAACAGCAGCGCCCCTTCTGCCACGCTTCGTGTAAATAGCAAAACCCAATCCCGTTCCTATCTTCACTTCAAAATATTTTTCTCACACCAAGCTCTCATACAATGGCTTGCATGTAGCAATCGGGCTGTAGACACCTTACACATGTACGGTTGGTGGTGGCTTTTGATGGCCTGGATTCTCAGCTGTTCACTCCTGAGGTTACAGCCACAGACATCCAGGCAAGTGGATGAACCCACTTTGATACACTATTGTGGTGACAGGATAGTTGCAGAGACTGAACAGTTTTCACTAAGAAATTTACAGCTGAATTGCTGAGCCCTTGGTATGGTGGCAGGGTGGGGAAAAGGAAAGACAGAGAGGGGAAAGAGACTTGATTGCACATAAATAATTTATCACTAACTTAACTCTCTTGCTTCCACATAATTCCTCAGCTAGTTACACAGTCAAAAGGCCCACAAAATATTTTACATGGATAGGCAAATACAAACAGCAGTATTTAGTATATTGATTATGAAGATCAGCTTTGCCTTAGAACATATGAGCAAAATACAAGACAAAAGCACAAATGAACTTCATAATTTAGAAAACATTTAATTGCACTTTAAAGAAAGCCTAGGAAAATCGCTGCACAATCAGAAGGCAGTCATTTATTAATATGTGATGATCATATATTTCTGTTCTTTCTAGTTAGACTTAGATCTGAAATATGAGCCTTATATGGAATGAGGCTTTGACGACAGTCATTCATTTGGGAAAGCTTTTCCAGCCTTTTTGTTTCACACAAATGATTTGAATGTTTAAAGCATTTCAAGAATTTCTGCCTAGGTATTAATAAAAAGATGTTGTCTTTTCCATCTTTTATATCTTTATTAAGCTTTTGGTGAAAATGCAGCTGCTGATTTACAAGTGATTAAAAAATAATATATATACAAGCAGGCAGCCATTTTCACAATCTGGCAAGTAACACATTTCCATAAATAACAAAGAATACAGGATCATGATATCAGCTGTTCAGAAGCTTTAAAAAGTCGCAATGCCTCTAATTTTGCAGTAATTATTTGCTGGATTGTTTTTATTTATGGCTTCACATTGAATTTAGAAACGTATTCCCTGAACTTTAAGCACGATGCTCCTGACTGGCTGTCTCTGCTGTTTTCTCACTCACCACGTATCTGTCCCCACACCGGCCCACAAGCTGGGCTTGCAAAGGTTTGCAAATATCTGAAATTTGCTTCTCATGCATTTGCACGCACACATTGCATACACAATTAGGTCATTTGTTTGCATCCGTGGTCAGTTGCCCTGTTACCTGGCTCTTCAGGCACAGAATGTTAATTGCATTGTACAGCAGCTTTAGATAATTAGACACAGCTGTAGGGTTGAAAATAGTAACACACAGTGGGAAATTCTGCCGGACAATTTTGGTCATAAACACTTTCCTAGTTCTCAGATATACCGTTATCTATTCCTTAACTCTCTGTTTTGATCCCTGATTAAAGTTTTCTTTTAGTTTTCCCTTGGGGACTTTGCCAAGCATTCCACTTGAAAATGGTTCTGTGACATCGTCACTTGGCTTCTTTCTACTAGAAAAAAATCATATAGACAATTATGTGAAAATACAAGATATTTCCCTAAAAGAACAATGGAAAATTGAGAAAGAAAAAAGTATTTTTAACTAACAGAGCTGATGGACATGAAGGCGTTGTTAGTTTTTTCTTTTAAATGGCATGTGTAATAATGCATTTCACGTATTTCTTCCCTCTCGAAAAGCTGACATTTTTTTCCAGAGAGAGAGAGGAAGCTCCACTTCAGGGGCTGGGGCGGGGGGCAGAGAAACACAAACACAAAACACCACACACCACGATTGTCTCAGATCTGCTCAATTAATCTTCTTCCACAAAAGTTACAAGCCATGTTAGCTTAGAAGCCGATTTTGGCAATTTCATTACCTCATTATTCAGGTGAATAAAAAAGAAAAATTCAATGTTACATTTCTTCATAAAAATTATAAGACTATTCTTGTTATTTCTCATACGAAAATATAAACAAGTCACATCTCAGACATCTTTAAAGAATGGCTTGTTGTATTGGAGGGAACGTTTGAAAATAAAGGGGGGAAATCTTATACTGGCAATTGTGAAAGCATGAAAAGCCAATCGGCACAAAAGCATATGTAGAAATAAAGTGAAATAAAAACGTGTTTATCCATTCTGACTGTATATCTGGCATCCCACAACCAGAGTACAGTATTAGTTTTAAGAGTGTAATCAAGCTCTTTCTTCATTGGTTTTGAGTCTAGATACAGAAGACTCTGAGAAGAGCTGTGATAATACACATTAACCCCAGAAATCAGAGCAGAGAATATTCCTTTAATTTTGATTCATGAGTTAAGATTTTTTCTTCCTTATTTTCTAACTGCCACTAACCGTATTTCTGCTCTTCTGCTTCGAGTGAGCACCCAGCTACTAGGGGATTTCCGAAGTGGGATTACCCGTGTTTCTTCAGTTCCTGCTGGCTGCTTACACTTGCACCTGTGACAATTTAACTGAGCTGGCTGTCAACGACCAGCAACCAAACGTGAGGAAATAGCAAAGAGATCTAAGCTCTCTCAGAAGCAAAGCGCGTGGATGAAATGTAACCTCCAGGGTGGGATTTCTTCTTTTGGCTGAAATTGGTGAGGACTCCTAATTCCTAAAAAGAACAGAAAATTTAAGCTAGCCTAAAAACTTCCGCCTTTTTGTCCTCAGAGTCTTTTTTTTCCATTCAGCTTTTGCTGAACTACAGTCACACTGCAGAATATAATTAACCCCTAAGTAAGGGAAGAATGGGAAAATGGTTTCCCTTCTCTTCTCAGGAAAAGCCTTTTGGGGTGGGGGGTGGGGGTCAAAACAGAACAGTACCGCAGCTTAAAGAGAGGCGTAACTAAGCTTTCATACAACATCTGTATGACATTTGCACATGCACTCACTTCCAGGGAAGAGACCGACATCAAAACTAATGGAGAACATCCCAACCCTCTGAACACAGGAAGAATGCTGTAGCCTTCCCAAGCTGCGCATTTAATACTGTAAAACAAGAGATCAGCAAAGGAGCCTAATATCTCCCGTGTTGCCTTTACTGTTGTTTTTGGCTAGGTAGTGATACAAAGTTCTTAAACAGATTTATCCTACTGTTCCATGTAGAAAAGACTTATGTACACCGAGACTACTGTAAAACAATGGCTACACAATGCGCCTCATCATCTTCTGGTTGTTATGCACAGTAATTGATTCCAGGGTCAACACTATGATGCTGCAACAAAGGGCTATAGCTTAAGGGTAAAGAATAAGCACCAGGAGTTAATGGAAGTTCTATTACTGCATAAATGCCCCCAAAATGAAAGAAAGACCGAAAATAAAATATTCCGTATAAGCAAAACTGATTATGAATGCAATGTGCAACCTTGGCTTTCAACAAGCTGTTAATTTCATTAAAGAGAAGAAACGTACCGAGTCCTTTCAAGTATCTGTAACAAGAAAACAACACATTAGGATTATGAAGTTGAGTTTACAAATAGAGCTTGCCATCAGTGCCAATTTATTTGTGTGAAAATACAGGCAAAGAAAGGTGTCTGGAATTACAGCATTACTGATAAAACACCCATTACTGGGGTATAGGCAACTTTGTTCAAAACACCATGTGTGATTGCTCCACCAAATCTAAACATCTGGGGCAAGTTACACATCTGGCTTTAGTGCCTTTGAAATGACATGCTATGTTTAAGCTAAGAGGTCCAGCCACACCAGTTTTAACAGTCATGTTTTCAAAGTCTGGCACTTTATCATTTTCAATCTTCCTATTCAATGACATTTTTGATAAAAATATATTTATTCCTTTTCTCTGCACGCCAGGAAAGTGAAACAGATGTAAAAGAACTGCAAATGTCTCTTTTCAAAGTGTTTCTTCAAATATTAATAATTATCTCGCAACACTCAAGCACTCAGATGAAAAGGTACAAAGCAATATAATCATCCTTGTGATTTACCAGCTGAAACACTAAGACACACAACGTGTCAAAATGGAATCCCTCCTTTGTACGCTTCGCTGCTCCTTCACTTCTTCCCTTTTTAGTTTCCACTGTTCCCAGGACCTGAAAACAACTTTTACCTGTTTTTCTTTAACCTGCTCTGCTGCCATGCACAGCTTCAAGCGCTGGGGCTGCTCACACAGGCTTGTGGCAGGGGCCCCAATGCACTCCCACACTTTAACGCCATGATGCTCAGCTATGATGCTTCCTTCCTTGGAGCTCCACTTTCTCTCCACGTGCACGCCACGGTCGCTCATTTCCTTCCTTTCAACAACACTGTTTTTTCGAGCGCCAACTGTGCCTGCACAGGCTGACTCCCCGCAGGGTGCCAACCTCCCTGGCACCTGTTGCTCCGGGGCCTCTGCCATCCTCACGGCCCCTCTCCCATGAGCCAACGCCACGACACCGCTTGTGCAAACATCACCCTTACCTCCACCTTACTTCCTTAGGCCCTCGATGCAGCTTTTTTCCAAGGCTGCTCCTAAGGCTCCCATTTGCTACCATTCCTACAGAAACCACCCAAGGGTTTGCAGCTGACGGGAGCCTGAATCCACACGAATCCCTCCAAGGCAAACGCTTCTATCACTTCCTTCAGTTCACAACCGGATGATCGTCGCAACCAGCTGGATCAAAGGGAAATGCCCCCAGCCACCCTCCCACGGCACCCAGCTCTCAGGAGCACCAGCGCGAGTGCCCAGTTCGCCCACAGCACCGCCAAGAGATGTCAGGAAACGGCACTTTGTCTCACTCTAAATTCAGAACCTCAGCAAAAGAAATGTCCATTGGTTATCTTACAACATATGTGCTGCGTGATGCTTTCCATACTGTGCATCGGACCAAACATATTCACATTAGAAAGCAAATTCCTAGGAAGCGCAGATATTACAGAAGACAGCGTTTCTGGCTCGTGCTTTTGCACACCCTCCATTCCCCGCTACGACAGGGATCCCGGGAGGGCTGTCAGCATCAGAGCGGCTTGCAAGTGTCAGTGAGCCTTCAGAAGTTGTTCTTTACAACACTGGGATGCATCCCTCATACTAACACATCAGCCTTTTCCCATTTACATATATTAATCTATATTTGTTATACACACACACATACACACTTTTTGAATTTTCATCTTGCCCTTCTCAAGTATTCTTCAGCTTGATGTGGTTTTTAGTTACATTACGTTTTTGACCCATTCCACACTTCACCTCCCTAGGTATCATGTTTCTTTCCTTTTGGCTTCTGAAGGCCACAAAGAAAGTTGCAAAACTGGAATTTGAGTAAACACTGTATGAAGACTACTTTCCATGATGCCTTGGTTGAGTGAACTCAGTATTTCGACTTACTGAATAATCCTAAGAGATTTTCTTTGTGGTTTTTAGTTTGCCTTTTTTTTTTTTTTTTCAATTTTGCTCTATTATAACTGATGAAAAAAGGTCATTCTAGAAGAAAATTTTAACAGCACAAAAAAATTTCATTATGCATTAATAACACCTCATCCATTACAAGCCTTAATATTAGGCACTTGCACCCTGATAACAGAGATAAAAAACGCTAACAACTTCACTTGCAAAATGAAGTGATTCTGTTTGAATTACAACTAAGGTGTCATGTCTGTGTGTATAAACTAATGAAAAAGCAACACTCCACATTTCCACACAAATAATAGCATTGCGGCTTCCTTGTCGAACATGTTTAGCGCTACAGTAGCAAGTGATCCTCACTTACACACACCCATTTTGTTGTCCCAGAACAATCCAAATAAAGATTGATTTTTTCCTGTTACAATTTTACTTGCCATTCTGTGTTTGACGATTTTTTTTAAGGCTTCTCCAGGCTTCAACAGTACTTAAGGTTAAGACGTTTCCAGGAAATTGCTGTGCGTGTGGATACAGGCATGTGTAAGGACAAGAAACTTCTGCAAAGTATTAAAAGGGGTTTAGGATTAATGTGTTCCATGTGCAGTGTAATCTGTATTTCCTGAATTCTCTTTTAAGGGAAGAGAAGGATCTATTTGTTTCATTATCTAGTAAAAAAGGCTTTACTGCCTACTGAATAAAGGCTAAACCACAGAAAACTGAACACACCTTTGGTTCACTGGTGCTACACACTGAGCAAAACATGCAAAAGGCAAAGCCCACATGCAGCATCTGCTCCACCACTTTTGGGGTACAGCAGGGATGGGAAGAGATGAAGTCTTTTACGTCCTGTTGGCATCCCGACTCATTGCATTCAATCTTTCACTATCATAACACTGGCATATAACCTCTATTGTCAAAACACACTGAAAATGTTTCACAAAGTGAGGGGGGGAAAAAAGCCATTTAGAGTTGAGATTCGCACTTCCAAAAGAACCCATATTATTTCCCCTCTGGTTGTGCTTCTTTTCCCAAGAAAATACTTGGTTTTTGCTGACAGCAGCTTGCCTCAAATACTATTTAAGCAGTAAGACATCACAAGACATATGCTATCCTGAGATAACACACACCTCTGAAGTACTGTTAGGTGTAGCTGATGCCTTCAACTGCCTGATGAATTTGTTATCTCAAAGAAACACAAGGTTTGGGAGTGTCTTGTATTACGAACTAAAACCAAATTTAGTCTTAAAAAATAAATAAAATAAATCACTGATTTTGTATTCTTTCAGGAAAAAAAGAGAAAAAAAAAAAAAAAGAGAGAGAGATCTGACTTGGAGTAGCTACCCCTAACTTATGGCTCCCAAACAAGACTAAAGTTACAGCTGTGATAAGACAAAAAAATCATTTTAATGGATATTTATTTTTCTGTTATTTAAAGTAACAGAGATAATTAAGTAATATCTGACGTTTGAGATTACCAACCTGGAAAACCAAGTTCTAAAAAGCAGGAAAGCAAATCTTTCCCCATGGGTCCTGTACAAGGAGTAGCACCTCATTCTCTAAATCCACATTAAGGAAGCACCTATATCCAAGCTGCAATAAGCATGGATTGAGAGAGTACTTTTGTCTTTCACATGGACATTTTCTCAACAGAGATTCTGTACTTTAGAAGGATGAAGTGTTGTATTTTTGCCCTTAGCATCACTAAACTGTAACCAAATACATTAACAGAATATCCACAAAAGACAATTCTGAGATTTGCTCCTCCCCCAGTCTTATCCCCATAAAGTATGTACGCTACAGTACGTTTCAGGATATGCAATTTACACCAGCATCAATTACAGAAAGGGAAGATTACTCAATTCTTCTTTAACCTCAAGCCACCAGGTGCCAAATGGTTCAACAAAGTAGTTAAGAATGATTCCAACCTGACTGCTCATATGCTTAAAAGCAAGCCAGCAGTTACGAGTTTTGCTGGATCAGGGCCAAAGCATTCAGCAACTTGCCAGTTCAAACCCATGCTGTCTACAAACAAGAAAAACAAATTCACCATGAAAATAAGTTCCCTACACATTTACAAATCCATTCCAGGCATTGAAAGTGATGTCTAGATATTGGTCACAAAATACGGCACAGTCGCAGTCACACACAGGATCCAAAAGTCTCAATCAAGGACTGGGGCATTGAAAATTATAATGAAAAACTCAAAGTTTTCCTCCACAATTTCCATAAAATTCACTATATGCCTTTCAGCTCCCTTAAAATCCAGGCTGGTTGGATCCATGATTGCTTGTAGGCAATCAAGAGAAAACCGAGAATAAAAAAAAAGTTATTGATGCTCCCAATATAAAGCGTTCCCTTGACTGCAGCTAAGTTGCTCTTGACTTTACTGGTATGACTGGTACCACAATCAGGCCCATTCAAGTTAAAGCAATCCAGTGGTTGAATGAGACTACTGGGTTAAAAAAAGTAATAAAATGAAGTCAAGTGACACATAAAACTTGCATTCGTAAAATGCACCTGCAGGAAACAAATTATCTACCAACACTAGGCCAAACCAGGAATTACTTTTATACCCTGTGCAGCCCTGCAGACTCCACCAGGTTTTAGCTCACGCAGAATTTAGCCTACCACATCCACTGAGAGCATCTACTGCCAAACCTAATGTGTCAACAAAGAAAACCTGACTCTTGGTTTAAGATAGATGTTGAAGGGTGAACTGTGAACCGTGATGTTAAGAGCGGCAAAAAGATTTAACATCAAAGACTTCTACATAAGTCCCTTGTTAGCAGTCATTTACAGATCAGTAGAATCCCACTAAACACAGTCACAGTGCTACTGAAATATTTGGAAATCAGACTGAAAACACTACCATTGTAATTTTCATTGCCTGAATCTTGTTTTCCTAGCTGGGGGAGCGGGAGTCCTCACTCACTAATCAGAAACTCTAGAAAACAAAAGCAATACACAATGTGATCTTATGACTATAAATATCACGCAGCAGTACTTCACATGCTATAACTTAACGTAATAGAAACATCCAGCACTAAGAAATAACAGAATAGCTGAACTGGCTTTTACAATGCAGCAAGGCCAGGACAGGTGTCAAGAATTAAGAGTTTTGAGAAAGCTGAGTTACTGTGCAGCTGGATTCCCAAGTACACAGCCCTATTTGATGATGTTTATAATACCTGCTGAAGAAGAGCTAAAAGCCAAGTATGAAAACTGGAACTCTTGTGCAACTGACTTCAGCATAAAGAGGTATTTTTGAATGCACAAACTGAAACCAAGATGGCTAAGAGATATACACGCCCTTGGAAATATTTTTTTAAATGCTAGTGTTTGGTAAGTATGGAATGAAGATTGGCAATTCAGGGAAGACTAAACATAGAGCTCTTGTGCCAACACTACCAAAGGCTTCAGAAGAAGTATGAAGAACCAGTCTTACTTCGGGCATCTTACAAGAACTGCAGGGCAAAGTTTATCCTACTATGATCTACCTTTAAGAAACCACACTCGATTCCTTGCTTGCTAATAGATAAAATAAAGGCTGGGTAAACCTCTCTCTCACTTAGCATCTTGGTACAAATTTTCTTCCAAGCTGACCTATGCTTTGGTCGCTCATATAACAGACCTACGGCTATAATAAACTGTCTAAACAACACTCCTGTCTAATTGTGTCGCTTGTTATTGTATATGGTAACCTACAGAAAAGGAACAGTAATAATTAAATCTAATACAGTAGAAGTATTTTGACATGCTGTGTCAAAATACCCTGCACAAAATTCTTCAGTACTTAAACAAGACCCCAGTGAAACATTTGCAATGAAATAAAAGAAATGCAACAGTTGGATTGACAACTTCAAAATGCTGCAAAAGTTCTCTCTGAGAATAACAAGTAACAATAACAAAGGCAATCTCTAGTATAAGAAGTCGTTAATCTACTGAAGTATTGAATATCTCAAGCTCATCCAGCAAGCCTTAGTTCTGACTTGAGCTGTGTGTTATCTGTTCCACATCACCGTGCTCCACTGCAAGAGGAACTTGAACTACTGTTTAACACTCTTGCTGGCCACCCACATTACATGAGACCGAATAAAACAGGACCTACTAACGCAGAGCACAGTAATCAGGAACACAGTGGAAATTACCCAAGATGCCTACAGGGCAATCGTTAAACATTTCTTAGTTGGTATGTCGTCAGGGTAATGTATAGCATTAAAGAGTACAGATTGCATTATCCCAAAGCATTGCTGCCCTGCTCCAGTCAAACACTTTTTGCACAAGTTTCCTAAAGCACAGCTCCCATCATCACCCTAAAATAAAGAAGGTCCAAGCAACTCCATGTGTGTGAGGTACACATGCCAAGAGAGGTTTTAACCACACCTCTACATGTCTTATGGCTCTTGTCTCTTCATTTCGCCTCAATGCACGCTTCAGTGACTCTGGCTGTCAGAATTTTTCTTGTTATCCATTTCTTTGGGATGATCGGCATAATTTCTATTTTGTTCTGTTCCCTCAGTTGTTCTTCCCATTCACATCAACCCACAGTTAAAGATAAATTAAAACAAAAAGCTATTGCTGATGGCAGCACCACAGAAATCTAGTCACACACAGGCAATATCCTCTGTAGTCCTGAGGAGTGCAGAAGAGTCCAAATGGAGGGAAGAGGTAACAAAGTGCTGCTGTGGAGATATACAAAGGCCTGTACGGGTCAAAAATCATGCTCCAACCTGCAGTGCTTTGCAGAAAAACTTCAGATCATAAGAAAATACCACACCATATGTGGCTTTGCTACGCACACCAAGATTGGACTATTGTGCATTACAACAAGGTAGATGTAAAAGAGAAATTTCTGGTATTATTAGGCACGTTCAAACTAGGTAACTGATCTAGTCCTGATCCACCGAATTTGCTTTAAGGAACAGTTTGAACTTTGCGAAGTCCCAAACAACACCTAATGCATCTTACTTCTGCAAACACAGGGTCCTTGCCTCTGCTCGACTGCCCCTGTGACTTGAATCATCAACTTGCTGTATTTGAAAGTCCTGGCATTAGTCCCCACAGTGTTAACAAGCAAAACAATTAGTTGTGGTTGAAAAGTTGAAGGGGTTTTATATTCCGACAACCACTCCACAGCAATGCCAAAATTAACTGGTAAAGCGCGTAACCACAGTGTAACATCTTTATCTTCGTGGTAGGGATCTAATAGAAGCCACCGAGACACTGTTCGTCCTTGAAACTACCTCAATTGTTGGAATTCTAGGGCAGCAGTTACCAACTGTCCAGCGCTGAGACATTCTCCCAATTTGTTGTGTGCTTATTCTGTAAAATAAATATGCCAAATAACTTCAACATACTTAAAATCGTGGATACAGACCAAGATTTTCATTTGGTGTAAAATGTCCCAACAGCACTGCCTTCAGTGGCATTGTACTGTAAGATTTACAGTAAGGGAGAGCCTGGCATGAGAAGTACCTAAAGTGTAATTATTTGATTAAGATATATAATAAAAATGTTTGATTTTTAAATACTGGAGAGGACTTCCCTTGCACACAGAAGAACATTTTTTCACATAAGCAGAACAATGAAGCCCTGGTGCTGGATACTGGCAGCTGTGTGTCATGCACTCCGGAAACAGAAAACATTTACTAGGATTATCTTTCTCTCTTCTTTGGAGTTACTATACACTTAAATTTTTCTATTTTCACTTGCTTAGCTGTTTTATTCTTACTGTTCCTCTCCACTCCCAAATCACAGCCTCACCATTTTACTGGAAAATTAAAGCAACTCTGGACATTTTTTACATTTGATTTCTTTTAAAGCAAAAGCCTTATGAAACTAGGCACTTTTTGTTAAAGCTCCAACTCTTGGATGTTATAATTTATATCTGAGCAACACGAAGTCCAAATTTATGCTTCATCTATCTCTCCTCTTATTCTGCTTTTGCAAAACTTACTAATGTCATTACATTTCTATTTAAGCGTTCCAACTTAAATATAGGATTTTCTTATGTCTGGGATAAGTGGTATGTGTTACATCCCCCGGTTTTTATAACCTGTAAGCAATTCACAGGCAGCTGTGTCTTCAATTTACTAATAAAGATGCTATATCGGTGTCTGGCTGGCCATGAATTTCCGGAAGTTTTTTAAATGTAACAAACAAAGTACTCCAAAACTAGGTCCGGCTTCTCTCTTTTTTTTTAATTCGCTTAAGCTAAAACCAAGGAGTTGAGAGTCCAGGACTTTAGCAGATTGATAACAAGCAGCCAGTGGGCCCACTGGCAGGTGTGGACAAGGCGAGCTCCTGATGCTGTCTCCCATTTGTGACTGCTCCAGATCTTCTGGTTTTCACATGGAAATCCTTTTGCGGGTTACCCACCTCCCAGTGCAGGGTGTCATGAGCCCTCACGGCTTCAGTGCAAGACACCCAGCATGCTGGCTCTGCCTTGGAGGGTCTGAACCCCAAACGCCATCCAACACCTCTTGTCAGCCTCCCCTCCTCTTTGAAACCTCATCGCATGGCACAGCTCCCTTCATCGAGGTCTCCTCACCCAGCACTGATCCTCCATCTCCTCTCTGCCTTCCTCCATGCCCCGTTCTCTCCTCCCTGCTCCCATGTCTTGTCTTGCCCCTTCATGGAGTTCCTCTTCTCCTGAGCAAGTCCCACCATGCCACTGGTAATTCCCAAGCCAAATGCAACCACACACCACTGTTTTGTACTCACTGGTTTTTTTTGATGCTCTGTGCTGTCCAGGAACTTGTGTCCACCTCATCTATTCAAGCCTATGGGCTTCTCGGGCCTAAAGCTGCGGTCGTACGTGCCTAGCGCAACAGCTTTCACTCACCATCAGCCCCTTCCTGCATCAGCCAGCGTAATAAAAACAGCATGTATTCACTAGGAGTGAATCAGTCTCTCCTTAAAGCATTTCAAAAATCTGGAGGAGTCTGACAGAAGGAAAAAAAATAAATTAAAGAAAAATAAAAGGGAGAAAAGTGGCAGGAGAGGAGGGAAACGAAATGGAGGAGGTAGTTGTCACCAGAAGCAGCATTCCCTCTGACGTGCAACACGCTCCCCTGCCACTGCCACCATTCCCTGACAAGGTCAGGCTACAAGCAGCATTCCCCTCCTGTATTCCTATATAACACTCCTTTTCATCATTTTTTTTTTTTTCCTTTTTTTCCCCCCCGCTCCCTCCCTAGATTACTCTTAACATTTACTTCCTGTGCAGTCTGGCGCTTACGTGCAAAAAGAAGTACCTTTATGGCACTCCCTTACCGACTGGGGTACCACAGGCCTGTGCTCTTACTATGTTTGCCAAGCACCAAGTGGTATTTAAATAGTTTTCACTTCTTTTCTTCATCTTCCCGCCTCAAAAATTATACTTCCTTCTTCATTTCAGGACTGAAAGAGTTCATAGCACCTAATGTAACAAACTAACACCCTCAGTGCTAAGTACACCATAATAATGAGGAGGCTTATGTTAAGCCTTAAAAATATTAGCCACCGAATTCAGCACACAAGCTCAGTTATTTCTTTGGCATACCTAAAACTACATTTTAGTTGAGAAGCTGAAAGATTTGAAAAATAAGAGTATTTTCCCTTCCACTTTTATCAACACATGCATAATCCCTCTCTACTCTCTCAAAGTTCTGGGGTTTTTTTTAGTTAAAAATGAACATCACCAAAAAAAAAAAAAGCCTCAAGTTGGGGAAAAGCCGAGCAAGAACTCACAGCTTTGGATGCAACTCTGGAAATTCAGGTAGTTTGCTAGTGGCTTGAATGCCATATAAAAACAAAGACTCATCTGGGGCAGGAAGACCTCGAAAATATTCAAAGTCTGCTCTTAACAGAGCGAACATGCTCTGGGCCACCTCTTCCCACACAGCTGTCACACAAAGCACATATACCTCATGCATATATCTTTGTATGACAGGTATCACACTGTACACCACGTGTAACTCTAGAAAACTGATTTTCACCCTCCTTCCAACAAGATGGAAAGCACTTTGTAACCAGCTAGCTTACCCCCGGCAGCTGATAAGCTGGGTTTGCAAACACTACCCCCATGCCTCAGAAATCATTATGGTACTCTACATAGACGGCAGAGACAAATTACCCATGCGTTAAAAGCAAAGTAGTGCCTACCCTGGAGGCTCTCAATCCCATTTTACATGCAAGGCGCAATTCTTGCTTTTCTACCAGTAAACCCTATCGATATTTCCCAGCCGCAGTCACCCTCAGCCCCAACATTTGCTGGCTCTAAGTGACCACGGAGGTGCATTGCCAGCCTCCCTGCTGCAAGACATGGTGTGTCAACAGGACTGCTCAGATTATTAAGAATTAAACACAGAAAGAAGTACTTTCTGCTGAGTCAAGGCCAAAACATTCAATACTTGACAGTGTCAAGGCCCTTTTCTGACCCAGGATATGTGCCCAAGCAATGTGTCAAAGCGGGGAAAACCAGTGAAGATATACAAATAAATATACAGATATTATATAACCTTATGAGTAGCGTAAGATCTTCCTGACCACAGCCTGCAATAAAATAATGCCGTAGAAGGCCTGTCAGGAACAGGAACCGAGAGTGCTTGCTTGCCCGTCTTCACCGGGGAAGGATGCTGTCTGTGGGGCTGGAGCACGGCTCTCAACCGAAAAGCTTCACCAACAAGAATAACTACAAAAAGCTGTGGCAGAGGATAGCAAACTGCAGCACTTCTAGGACAAAACGTGCTTCAAGGCCACACCAAAATGCCTGATTTTAGGAAGAGCGTACATCAGTGTGGAATTTGGCCTATATTCTGTACATCTTACGTTATTGTTTGTAGAGGAGGGAAAGCAAGCCTCTTGAGTTAAAGCACCAATCTGCAGAAGAGTAAAATTAGTCCTACAGGCTGTGGGACCAAAAGAGCTCAGTCCCTTAGAAAATAAGGGCAGTGTCAGCAAATCTGCATACCAAAAATGAAAATTGAGAAACTTAAGCTTGAACATGGATCTACGAAAATTCCTTAAAAACAAAACAAAAACCCCCACAATTTCATTTGAATCCAAAAGTCTTTGTCACTTGTAAAAAAAGTTCACTGACACAGTGACTTTATTTAAATAAACTCTATTAAGAAGCAAGGGTAACAAACATTTATGTTGGTCATAAGATTAAAACATTTCTTATTAGCCAATTAAATACTTGATTAGCTCTTCAGTTGTGATGTTAGCAAATACAAAATGCAGCAGACACCCTCCCAGCCCATCAGTGAGCACCCATCCCTTTTCCAAGATGTGCCTTTACTTGGACCCATCAGTTTGCTGCTTTACAGTTAAAGAAGGACCAATTTGTCACCTGAAGAAACAAGCTTGCAGGTGTTGGCTAGTGACATCAGCTAAGCCAGTCACCTTAATTCCTTCAAGAGAACCTGCTGCGTGACTTTAACTCTCACCTTTCACTCCTGCAACAAGGGCTCAGAGCTTGAGTTGAAGCAAGAAGTGGGACATGCAAAGAGATGAGACGGCTCCTCTTGTTAGAAATAAAGTGCTGAATACAGAGAGAGCATGAGAAGGGCTTTCCTATTTGAACATCATGTGAAAAAGTGTTTTGGTGTTTTCAGCCCGTCTCCAGAGAGATGGTTTTCCATCACAGCAGTTTCCATAAGGGCACTGTACATTACACTGGTAAAACATGGCAGCCTCATTTAACTCCAGATAAAGATGCAGTTTTATCACAGCATCTTGTGTCAACTGTACCGAGGTGTTTTAGGCAGCAGCTGATGGATTTTCACACAAAGTATGTATCGTCCCATAAGGAACTTTAGGCGTCCAAAATCTGACAGCAGATGGGAGAGCCAAATTTTTAGTCTTTTAAATGGGCAAGTAATCATAGTGAAAATATTTAATCCAGCTTGTTGCTAGGACTTTTTGGAATTGTGGTTTATGGAAAGGGCAAGAAAGCATAAAAAAAAGTGGAGTTCTTGGTTTAATTTACATTTCTGTTCTAGTGTGCACCCAGTTTGTCCACCAGGGACTTGATCCAAGTTGTAGCAAAATCAAGTTTAGGACCATTCTAGTAAGTTTTAAGGACAAACAGATGGGTTTAATTTTTTATAATTTCAATCCTTTGGAGCTCTCTTCCCTCTACGCCTTACATTTTGAAAGTTATATTGCCAAGCAGCATGGGCCCCAACTTGAGTTGTCCTAAAACCATGAGACTTTCATGAAAGAAACTTAATGACAAAAAAACCAATATATATATATCCAACATTGCTTCAAAACTTTATGAAAAACGTATAACTATTAATAAATAATTCTGGAAAATGTTGCTTTGCTGCTGCAGGGTCTGTAGCCAGTGGAGAAAGCACAACATTATATAATAATCCTGAAAGAACACAGCTAATTTAATAATCCCACCCTCTCCCACAATGGTGCAGATTACTTCATCTGCTATGGTCTTGAAAATGAGTTTAACTCTATAGATAACTATGTCCTTCACAACAAAATGAATTAAAATGAGAGGAAAACGTTATTGTTCAAACAGAAATGAAACAAACAGCACAAGGCTAGTAAGCAAAGAATGGCTTGTCTCAGATTTCTAGAAGGGTATTATAAACAATGGTGAACAACAAAAGTAAAATATAAAAAAAAACCTACAGAAGTGGTTAATGCTGTTCTTTTAAACATTTACTTCGTTGCTATTCGGAGAATAATTTGTTCCATTTAGTAGTGTTGGGCTCAAAGGACTGCTTTAATCCAGAGAGATTAATTATAGCCTTTGGAGTTATAAACACAATTTAGGAAGTGAAGTAGAGGAGAGAGATGCCTCTCACGCTGACTATTAACAAGTTTACACACTTCGGGGCTACACCACGCAGGCTGCGCCCCTGCTACACCTGCATGCTACAGGCAGAACAATGCACAGGATGCCCAGAAATCGGGGAAAAACAGCCCCTGAGATGTCCAGGGAAGACACTACCCTGCAGTGTTGCTATAGGCAACTAAAATACTTTTCAGGTGTCCTTCATCAAAATGCAAGTTCACCTGCACCTTATGAAGATGTCCTCTGATCTCACTTTTATTACCCATGCCAGAAACAAGCAACAGCACTCAGGGGGCTCAGGACCCCATCCACGCTGCCTTTAAACCTCTTGCATGCTTCCACACATCTCTCCCTCTGCTCATCGCCGTGTCCCGTGCTGGGAGACGCGAGGACCAGCGACAGCAAATGGGACAAGGCTGGGAGCCATCTTACCTAGTGAAGGGTCAGCTGCTCCCTCCTCCGAGCTCTCCTCGGCCCCCTCCTCCCCCAGGCCGGAGGTAGCCGAGTCCTCCGGGGCAGACGCAGAGCCAGGGGTGCTGGGCCCGCTGACAGACCCCGAGTCCCCTTCCTCGCTGCTGGAGCCGTAGCGGTCGGGCTGGGCGGCCGTCCCTCCCTCACCGCCGCTCCTCCGGCCCTTGCGGTGCACCCGGGAGTGCAGCACCATTTGGTGGTAGGTGCGGAAGATCTTCCCGCACTCGAAGCACTCGGTGGACTTGTTCTGGACAGCCCGGCGGCTCTGGCGTGAGGCAGGGCGGTAGTCCAGGTCCCCGGGGGCCAGCGGGCAGCTCTCCCCCACTGGAGGGGCGCCAGTTTTCTCCAGGCGCCCGCTGGTGCAGCTCTTCTTCTTGGGGTTGCTGGAAGAGCTGGGCGAGTCCTGGTCTCGCTTGCGCTTCTCCTGGTTGACAAGGATATACTCTCTCTTATCCTTGTCGTAAGTCACGTCTGCATCTGCCAGGGCCTCGTCCCATCCCACATACTTCACATATTCGGAGGGCTCTACTACTTTTCCTTTGGTGGCCAGCTGCCAAGCTTGGTAGCTACTGACCGGATCCAGCTCGGCTACTCTTTTCCCAGTTTGTCCTCTTGTAACTCTGTCCAGCCCCATAGATGGCTTTAGATTGAGACACTGCAAGAAAAACTGCTTCGTTACAGAGGAGCTTAGGCTCCCATCAATTAAGTCGTCAGCTTTATCCCCAGCGCTGCCCTGCTGCACTCGGTAGTGAACAGCGTTATGCACTTTCAGGCTTTCCATATTTGTAAACAGATTTCCACACTTGGTGCACACTTCATACAGAGACAGGCCTGTCACAATCGTCTCCTCCTGTATCACATCATTGATAGTGGCTATGAGATCCAAATCATTTTTTGGTTTGTTTTTGCTCCCGGTCTTGGGGCCATGTGACTTCATGTGGTTTTTGAGAAACCAGGGCTCTTTGAATCTCCTGCCACAAATGTGGCACCCGTGATCAAATGACCCCCTGTGCTTTTTCATGTGAGCTTTCAGGAACCAGGTTTGACTAAAGGCCTGACCACAGACTTCACATGGAAACTCACCCGCACTCAGCTCACTCTTGCAGTTCTCAGCGTAGGTTTCCCCATTTGGGACTTGAGCTGTTATATGGTCCTTCTCTACGTGGTTTAACAGCGTCTCCTCCCTCAGGGTCATGTAGCTACACAATCTGCACTTGAATGGTTTGTGGACCTGGTGGAGGTGCTGCTCCAGGTCCTTTTTCCTTTCAAATTTGTTTTTGCAGAAGGTGCACTGGTAAGAGGTCAGCTTGCCATCCTCCTCGGCTGGCACCACCTCCATGACCTCCTTCTTGCTGCTTCTCAACAAGATTTTGCTGCTGTCTACCCGAGTGGTACCGTTCAAGATCTTGTTGCAGGCAGATGTACTTTTAGTGGGGCTAGTGCACCCACCCAGGCCTCCCGAAATGCCCATCTCCCCCACCTGCGCCTCTCCCATCTCTGCCTCATGCCCCTGGCTTAAAGTGCCTGTTCTGTGACTACGGATGTGGATCTTCAGGTTGCCCTTTTGGGAAGCTCTGTGATCACAGTAAGGACATTTGTAGGGCTTCTCCCCTGTGTGCTTCCTCATGTGCTGCGACAAGGAGCTCTGAAAAGGGAAACTTTTACCGCAGATGCAGCAGCTGTGGCATGTGGTCTTGTCAGCATCCATGTCGTTCTTGCTCAGTTTGCCTGGGCTAGAGGATCTCCGTAACTCCATTTCTGCCTCTCTATTACGATCCATCTGTATTACTCCAACATCGGGTGAGCAAGGCGTGAGGACAAAAGCATGTCCGGCAGCAGAGGAGGGCTGGACCGTGTTCTCAATCATACGGTTCTGCAGAGAGATGTTTTACTGCTTCATTCTCAGAGTAACATTTCTCCTTTCAGCTGCGAGACAGTGTCCGGAGCATTGATTTATTTCTGTGTGTTCTGTAAGCAGATGGCATAGATCACCTGAAACAAGAACAGAAGTCACACAAATGTACAGGAATTGTGTAAGCAGATTCTTAAATATATTTAAACATATTTATATTTTTACTTCAACAGTTTCTGTCACTCACTCCACATTCAAAAGCATACCATGCTACAATTTATTGCACCAAAAAGCAGCAGCTTGTCCTTTTGCTGATATTCTAGACATCAATGGCGAGCATTCAAAGCATCATTAATAAACAACTAAAATCCAAAAAAGAGCAACCATTCATTTCCATACACTGACACCACAGTGTTTTTAAATAAGTGCAAACTTAAAAAATAATTTTTGTTTTAAAACCAGGCAGAAGTAGCTAAAAGTACACCTTAAATGAGGAAAACATTTCTTGAGGGGTTTGTTACATTTTAAATCTGTGGCTTTACCATAACGTGTAATTCCATGTAAAATACTTACTTGCCAAAGATAAAAGGTTTTCCTAGAGACTTTAGCAAGTATCATATTCCTGCTGGCAACTGCATTACTTTGCATCTCAGACAGCTCTGCTGTGCTTGATGTGGCATGCACAGAGCAGGCGCAGACGCTGAGGACGCTCAGTACTTTGATTAGAGAGAAAACAAGAATCCAGAGCCTGACAAAGCAGTCAAGAAAATCAAAAGTTACTTCCTGATGGACAACGAAGGAAAAAAAAAAAACCCTCAAAGTGTAACATTTAGTCTCAATCTAATAATGTAAACTGATAATGTGCATAGATATCAAATAATCTAAAAAGTGAGTGATTTATGTCAACAAGACATACAGGAAATCACAGCATCACCCACCTCAATGAAGCAGAATCCTAACCATAAACAAACAAAACAAGAAACAGCTTTGATTCACAAAACAGATTAAGAAAAGCTTTAAAGCTTTTGTATCTTGTTATGATTAAAAGTAAGGGTCACTATCTGCCTCAGCAATGCAAGACGCCTGCAATTCTCCACCTTGAATACGGCAAAAAATCAATGGTTAAGATTTCCACAGATGGATTCTTTTCCAATTACCACAACTGTAAAACAAAAATCTCCCCTCCTCTCTCTCCTCATTAAGTACTACAAACACCACATGACTAAGATCAAAGAATACTGTATTCTCTCATGGAGAGAACCAATCTATTACTACATTAAGAAAACACCAGCTTCTTAAAACATAGCTAAAAATATGTAGAACAATAACAAGACTGCATATTGACACACCCATCACTTGAAATCTATGACTCAATAAAGAGCTATAGCTCTATAGTTCCAAATTTTAAGGTTTCTCATTGTATTCACCTCTGAGTCTCTTCAATATGCAAATAAATAATCTAACCACATCACCAGCATAAGCCTAACAAAAAGCAAGGTAAAACCAATGCAATGCTCATCTCAATTACACACTGTAGAATAAGTTTGTTATCTTTGAGTTAATCTTGCCCTCTCACTTGCTACAAGACCACTCATTTCTGGGTTTGATTTTCTGCATATCTAGCATCTGTTCAGCACGTTAAGAGTACCAACAGCATCTACCCAAAATACCTTTTCCTCAGAGAACTGACAGTAATATCTAAGGGATATGTTACAAATGCAATTTCATTTCTTGAATGAAGCTTTTTCATATTGTGAATAATTTATTCTGGGAAAAAAAAAATCACATCAGATCACAAATTCAGAATTCCATATGAGCAGGAAGTTTACAAACAAGAGCATCTAAATTAATCTCTGAAATTAGCCATTTACACTGCATACTGACGGACGAAACAATTCAAAGTAGCATCATTTATTCGACCTGTCATTACCAATCCATAGTGTCTTATAATCAAAGATTTAACCTAAACTCATTAGACAACAAAAGGAAACTACAGAGTAATTTCTTGCATTTACCACAACGATACACTTGAACAAGCAACAGCTTCTGAAATGTTCTGCACCATCATCGATAAAAAGATAGTAAGCTTTAGGGACAGATTTTTCCAGGTATTTTAGATAACGTTTTCTACATTCTGCCTTTTCTATAGTTTACATCAGTGAGAACACTGCTCCTTGGCACACTGACTTCTAGACTAGGGACTACTTTTTTTTTTTTTTTTTAATGTAGGTCCCATTTTAACTCAACTCTCTACAGTGTTTCCTGTCTGAAAGTTCAAAAGAGCTTTAAGAGTCAAACTTAGACAAGAATGCTGTATGCGGCAGTTCAGGCACATATAAATCCAAAGCTTCAGATTCCCTTTGTTTACTTGGGCAGAGCTTCCCTGGGCTTAGCCTTGACATATTTCGCTTTAATTATTTATAGCATTTTCATTAATGAAACTTAGTTATGAAAATGAGGATATGAAGAAAGCATTACTTATAAGAGGAATATTAGCCACTCGCAGGATATCTCCCTAACCCTGTATTAAATTAGGCCCGAGGGGAGGAAAAACTCAGAGTTAAAAAATTACCAAATTATTCAGTTAGTCTAAAATACTTAATGGTAGTGCTATCATCTCCACCAAAATATTCCGAGAAAATTGTTTCATCTTTAGCTTGGCCAATGCATTGCAATTTATAACTTTAGAAGTCAAAATAAAGTATTCCCAGATTTCGATTATTTGAATTCATACACATTTAAGATTCCCAAAATTTCAAGTCTCACCTTCCACAGACACATTCCAGAGGGAGGAAGGGTGTCCACCTACTCCAAGTTCGTTTCACACAGTGTGTGGAAGTCTGCTTTAGGCTTTGGTAAATTGACTGACACAAATATCTACGAACGGCTCACAATGCCCTCCTCACATCATTTGAGTGCCACTTAAAAGTAATTATTTTAGAGGGGCTCTTTGCAGAACAGCAAGACTAGCATTCATTGGGAAGGAAGAGGCAGCAAATACAAAATAAAAATGACAACTTTGAAAAATACTTCAGTTCAGAAGACTAAACATACAAAATTAGGAAAACAGCACTTGTAAAGAGTATTTCCAATAGAAAATAACATTTTGGCTTAATAATTTCCACCTTAGTATTAGTTACCAAACAACCATTTCAACATCAAAGATGGCACAAGGGATGGAAGACGTCAAAGAGTAAATCAAACCACACTGATTACTCTTCCACTGTGAGTAAAATTTTGCCATAGCTATTTTTGTTTCTTTCTGGCTGCCTGCAACGATAAAAATATTTGTAGTTTGAAATAATTACACATTTGAAAGTATTTTGAAATAATTCTCTTTCAGCACACATGAAACACAGTCACCTCCCTGCTACCCTAAGGCTACTAAAAAAATGTTTCAACTCTCAGTAATTTCAGGTGATAACGAATAACCTTTCACAGCTTTGGTCTCAGTTCAGCCTGCAGTTCCTTAGCTCTGGCTTGTCACACAGAATCCATAGCAGAGTCACATCCAGGCCGCGGATTTCTCCCAGACTTGTCACAGCACAGAGGCAAACCATAAGGAAATGCAACTCAATGTAAACTGTAAATTAACATGTAGTCTTTAAAAATATTTTGTGTGTTTAAAGGGCATTGCAGCCTATGCCAAATGCCACACAACTCCTTGAGGAGGGTTTGATATTCTGCTCTAAGGGGCATATGAACTACCTTCCTTTTGCAGGACTAGGGATCGGGAGTTCACATACAAAGCCACTGGCCGGGGCCTGGGAGGCATTTTCAGCTCCTTTAAAAGACACTGAGACATTTAACATCATCACCATTCACATGCAGTTTTGGTATATAAAGCAAGGTGGAAGAGACACATGAATGAAGACCCAAAACCAGCAGGGGTTGTGCACCAAGAAATGCCTTTGCTCAGTCAAATATTTTTGTTATAAGGCTTGTTCCTGCACCCAGTGCCTCACAGAGTCTTTGCCACGTGGGAACAAATACAAATAAACTTACTACTTTATTGTCCCCTATAAGAGAAAATAAGCTTTCCTACACGCTTGAACCCATTATTTGTCAGCATGTGTAAAAGTACGGGGGAGCGGCACTTTAAGTAAAACAGGAGCACTCTGAAACATCTACTACTCTTCACGCCACCTGCATGTTCTGGAAGAGGATCAGGGATGCTGGGAGGGCTCCCCACAGGGCAACACAGACCCTCTTAAAGACATTTTGTGCTGCTTGGAAAACAATTTAAAAAAAACAACAACAAAAAAAAAAAAAAAAAAAAAAAAAAAAAAAAAAAACCAACCACACACCCACACCCACACACCAAGAAAACTGAAAAATAGAATGCAAGAGATATCATATTAAAAAAGCAACTGCAAATTCATTTCTTACATACAAATATCCTGTGCAGTGTAGACTGAGAAGGAAACACAACAAAATTATTTCTGTTCCGACACAAAGACTACATACTTTTTAAATTTCTCTTCAATTAAACCTGACTTTAAATATCATATTGCATAGGCTGCTCTGGCAAAAAGGGAAAACTCTTCAGTAAGTAATAAATAAGAACATACAATCTGGGAAGCTACATAGACCTTTTCAAATACCACAGTGCAAATTTCAAAACAAGCTGCTTTCAGTTTGGGTGTATTTCAAGTCCCATCTGAAAGATAAACACGCTGGAGAAATATCGCACTTCTAATGTACAGGAGGTTTGAATATACACTGTAATCACTCCACTGTGTTCCTATGCCAAAAGCAACAATAACTTTAAAAAAAACACCAAACACACAACACTGTGAGGTGTGATCTTGTGGAAACAATATCTTACTGAAATTCCTTCTAGATGATGAAATGATAGGACATAGCATCTAAACTTCTAGGTGAATTTGAGAAATTTATATCTTTCAAAGAACAGCAACCTGGAGAGCTGACCTCTCCTGACTGGAGAAGGCTCAGGTTGCCCCAGAGCCAGACAGACTTTGCTGTTCAGAGTGAAGAGGCCAGAAGAGAGCAAAGTACAGGAAAAACATGGTCGAAAAGACAGAGAACATTTTACACCTGCCTCACCAGCCTTCATGCTGACTGAAACAGAGACCTGTCTCCCAAACCGTGTCTTCTCCCCTGGCCGCAGAGCCACCACCCTTCGCACACACCAGCCTGGCTCTACCTGCAGACCCTCGTCCTCCTCCCTGTGCAAGGGGACATGAGACATCTGACCACCTGGGTCCCACTGGAGGTCACGGGTCCACCCCCTTGATTAGAGGCTCAATCCTGCTGTCCTCACTTAGGCAGCAGCCCTATTGAAATTTCTCTTATGGACCACATCACTCGCCTATAGATCCTTCACTGCCTTGAGCTGACAGCATCCTTCAGACTACACCAGAGGGTAGAAGAGCATGCATATCTTTAAACAGTAAGCCCATATCTGAATTTGTAGGAAATCCTGGCATTCTGCAACCTATAATCTAAACATGCCATTAGGTAAAGGCAGCATAGCTCTGAATTGGTTTTCTGAAGAGTAATCCAAACTAATCCAGTAAAAAGCTATCCCAAAACCACAAGCCAGTTGTAGAAGACTGTCAAATTTTCAAATGTATTCAGTTATTAAAAGCTGCGATCTTGACAAAAGACCTCCTGAAGTTTGTTTAAGCCTGCCAAAACTGACATGGGACTGGAAAGGAAAAATAAAAAGCCTCTGAAGAAAAATAAATAAATAAATAAATAAAATTTAAAAAATCTATTATAGTCTATTTCCACTTAGGCTTTACAAAATCCTTAAGCAGCACTTTGCAACATTTTTTTTGTTTAATTATTTTAAACTAGGCTTCCCCTGCAGCTGAGGGAGCTTTTCCCATTTGAAAAGTTTGCTGCCTGAACGTTGACATATTATTTTGAGCTCCTCCAAATACATCATATGTTTTTGTGTCTTTCTGCCTCCATGATCTAATGACATTTTGCAGCAGGCTTTGCAGCGGCAGCCAGGACTGAGAAAGCACAGTCAGGCCTTTCTCAAGCGATGCCACACCCTTAGCAGGGGAAAGAATACACTGAAATAAAGATAAAAATGCTAATGCTGAAAAAGCTGTAGGCAGGCATTTACAACAAGGTGATCTCCCTCAAAACAAAGTCAGAAAAACCCCCGTATCCCAGATCTTTTTGTGGCTCCTCAAGAACCAGTTCAGGAGCAAGAGGAGGGAGTTTGCTTTTGAGCTGCCACGGGGTATGTTGAAAAACAGAGCGCTGTAACCCACTCAGTACATATTTTGTGTTTTAGTATACTGTGCGTGTTTGTCTTCTGGGAGACAAAGAAATGTACTTTATTAGTTACACTGTAGTATTCTAAGCAATGAATTGAAATATATCATTAACATCCAGGACAAGCTTTATCTTGCTCCCAAAACAAAGGGACTATTCTTTGAACAAACTGAGGGGGAAAATCCCATAATGACAATGAAGAGTTCCTCTCCCTAAAAACCACGCTGCACAAGAGTAACAATTACGGGCTTATATTCTACAGACTGGGGTTGCAAATAGCTGCATGAAGCGATGCATTCACTATAGGGAGAGCAAGTACCATTGATGACAAGGCCTTGGGGCTTCTGCTGTTCACAGACCAATCAATAATCCATTATGAACAAAATACATTTCCCCTCTAATATGAAGAAATGAATAAAAGGGAACCAGTATCACTAGTACTTTCATGGGAAAAAAAAAGAAAAACACACCACACACACAAAAAACCCCACAACAATGCAAAAATCACAAAATGCCACCACCACAAGACTGCAAACTAGTGATGTCTAACACTGACAGAACTATCCACAACAACCCTTTATTTTACAGCTGTTGCTGGAGACCACTATATTATAGTCCAAAATAATTTTAAAAAGCAAGCTTATTTTAAAGGCAAGATTCTTTCAAGGCTACTTGTTCTGGCTGCAGGACAAAACAAAAAAAGCAATATGAATCTTTCAAGACAAGGAAGAGCAAATGAACTAACTTCATCTAGGTATCTACCAGTTTGCTTCAAACCATTTTCTAACGCAACATAAAAAAGAAATTCTGATTAGAAATAACTGTCCACATGCGACAGGTCAACCATAACAAGACTTTATTGCAGCAGCTGTGTTACTATCGAGACATGAGGTCCTGAAATTGCTGTTTTCCCGTTGTCAATGTCACGTGCTGCAATACAATCAAGAGAAGACCCATTTAAATAGCAAAGCCGTAGCATACCTCAGCATCCTCAGTCCAGTTCCTACCTAGACATCTCAACACAGCATCATAAGATAGGACAAAAGCTCTCCTGAAAAATTACAGATAAAGTATTCAACTTTTTTTTTCTTTAAGTTACTGATTCTTTGATGGGTAACAGTAAAATAGATCCAAAGGCAACACTGAGACCAATATTATTAATGCATAAAGCAGTCTATATCCTTTTTCTGAAATATAAAGACTAGTAGTTAAAGTTGACCTCACAAGCTGGGGGGCTGGAGGAATGAATACACAATGTGATTATTGATCAGCCCTAGAAAAGCCAAGAACTGTATTAGTGCAGATGTGATTCCCCACCACCACCACCCCAGGGTCATTAATGATATATGCTGGAAAGTCAAAAGCTCTTATTTTGACACGTTGTAATAGTATCACTAATTCTGAATATCAGCATCATTTGGGTTAAAAAAAATCTTTAAAAAACAAACAAAAAAAGCCCTCCATTTTACTTCAATTTAACAATAATGTTTTCCTAATTTGGCCACACCCACAGAGTTATATTAGTGTCTTAGTATTCTCAAGTACTAAAAATGAAAAGTTAAAGAAACATCCACAATTCTGAGAGTATCAAACCAAAAACGAGTCAGTTACAAACACAAGCAAAGTCACCTCAATACTGTATATCACCTCCTTATTCAAATCGATGGCATTGATGCTGTCTGTTCATGCATGTCTATGGAGATGCACATACACATGAGCAGCACAGTACTCTCCCAGCATCCAACAGTGCTTTTATATTTAATGATCTTGTTAGGGTTTCCACTGCAAACCAATTTACATGGAGTTGTAACATGGCCATTTAAAATCTGCAGCGCGGGGGCTAATTTCAAACTGTACGGGCAGGCTATTTTCCTGCTAATATGCTCTGTTACGTTCTGCTCAGTTTGCATCTTAAAATGGGGGGGGGAAATGTATATGTTTTTGCTTGCAGCATCATGACAGGGAAATACTTAGTTTTATTATTTTTACATTAACTGCAGAAGGATAAGGACCAGATCTTCAGCCGGTATAAAATACTGGAGTGCAGTACATCGCTCACACATACACCCACCCCTTCTTACTGTCTCTTTCACCTGCCCCATCAATGTGAGCTACACACAAACCACATCCTCGGCTGCCGTAAATGCGCATAGTGCCATGAGATCGATTTCTATCAAATAAGAAGCTACTATACTCCTAGCTAAGACTGGAATGCCTTTGTGCTGTGTAAATCAAGACCACAATGTAAGAAAAACACGAGCATAATTAAAAGTAAATATTTTGAATTGTTGATTTCCTTACCCCAGCAAAAGTTACATGAAGCAACATTGTCCTAAGTGCCCAAATTCCTCGCATCACAACTAACAATTACACCAGTGAGAAATGAACTTCAGTTATTCAGTAAATACATACAGCAGTGTAATGACTTGCCCATAGCAGACCTCAAATGTAAAACGTTCTATGTTTAATACCAAGAAAATTTACTAGCTACAGCTATGTGTTCAGCAGGTCAAAGGAAGGTAAAGATTATTTCTATGGTACATTGCTATGAAATAAGCTGTGTGGAGAATTAAGAAATTCAACGTAATAAATTAATTTTTCTTATACCTAATATATCCTATTGCTCAAATTGCTACAGTAAAATCATTACCTTATAAATACAAGTGTTGCCAAGCATTAACTTGTTAACAGATTTAGAATTACAGCACTGTTGTTTGATTAACTATAAAAGCCGTACCGTAATAAAAAATCATTTCTGAAGTAACCCCAGCAATTTGTTTGCTTACTTTTTCTCCCTCACAGTGTTACAAAGGAACTGCAAAGCACTGAAACAAGCTTTTGGGCTATACTTCCTTATTTATTTTCAAAATCCCATTTTAAGAGAGTAAAAAGATTGCATTAAAAAAAAGGGGGGGGGGGAAGGGGAAAAGGGGAAAAGGAAAGGGAGACAGAGGGAGAGAGAAAAGGCAGAGGAACTGTGCCCTGAAATACAAGGAGTGATAATCACATGCAATAAACCATAAAAGCATTCTGTTAAACATTACCTTCTGAGGTAGCACTGCTTAGCACTGAGAAGCAACACAAAACTCAAAGAACGCACACCACCAAAACCTCATTTTCAGTTGTTAGGTTACTTTTTTTTTTTAATATATATATATGTATGCATATATGTATGTATGTATGTGTGTGTATATATACACACACACACACACACACACACTATTTCACTGGAAGCTCTTGCAAAGCACAAAACAACACAGACCAGCTCTATTTTAGGAAGCTTTCTTAAACGTTTAAGAACTTAAGCAGGTAATTAAGACTTTCAATCACAGTTTTTTCCATTCTCTGCAACACTACTGAATGTCAAGCATGCAGACTATGCCCAGGCGTGAGCACAGACACCCTGCACTTCAGAGATCCCAAACCAGCCATGCTGAAGCTCGTCCTGCACCAGCTGAGACTCAGGACCTGCCACGCTGCTTAAACTGGGCAGAGCTTTGGCTTGGTGCCACCAGCCCCAAACCAGCAGAGGACAGTGCTAAAGGCCAATCTGTGGATTGTCAGTGTCTCAGAAATACCTTTGTTTCACTTTCTTTTGCTAAGGTACACAGCACCGCTGGAGATCACTTCATCCACAAGCGTAATTTATGATGATGAGCTTATCTTACACTTGCTAATAAGAGACAGGTGATCACTTGTTCACAAGTTTCTAAGTGCACCAGCAGTTTGAAAGACAAGATGTCCAGCTCTGGAGCCCTCAGCACAGGACAGACATGGACCTGTTGGAGAGGGTCCAGAGGAGGCCACAAAAATGATCAGAGGGCTGGAACAGCTCTGCTGTGAGGACAGGCTGAGAGAGTTGGGGTTGTTCAGCCTGGAGAAGAGAAGGCTCTGGGGAGACCTTATTGCGGCCTTTCAGTAGTTAAATGGGGCCTACAAGAAAGACGGGGACAGACTTTTTAGCAGGGCCTGCTGCGATAGGACAAGGGGTAATGGTTTTAAACGAAAGGAGGGGAGATTTGGGCTAGACAAGAGGAAGACGTTCCCAGAGAGGTGGTCGATGCCCCATCCCTGGAAACATTCCAGGCCAGGCTGGACGGGGCTCTGAGCAACCTGATCTAGTTGCAGATGTCCCTGCTCATTGTAGAGGGGTTGGACTCAATGACCTTTGAAGGTCTCTTCCAACCCAAACTACTCTATGGTTCTATGCCTGCTGTTGCTTCATTATTCTGTTAATTCATATTAATTCAACATACAGAGTTTTCTGCAGTTCTCATCATTAAAATCTACTTCCACTATGTATGTGATAAATCCAGCTGTAAAATATACTCAATCTTGCACTGGCCCATCACTGTCAGCATAGAAAAGCAAACGAGTATAGCCAGTACAACAAGAGTGACATTACCATACAGCATGAATTGACTTATACAGTGGGGTAACTACTTTTTTCCTCCTTTCATTTATTTACTTTTTTAAACACAATGGAAAGAAAGCATTACTCCTGTATATTGAATCAATACAAAGCACAAGATTCCATTTTCTGGATTTCAAAGTTCCCAGCCAAGAGAAAAAAAAAAAAGAAAAAAAAAAAACCACAACACTCGAACCCAAATATTTCAGCTGTCATTTTGTTCAGCTTATTTTGGTATGAAGCGCTGAACTATCTCTGTGGAACATCACTGCAATGTATCATCCACAGAGACAAACAGATTCCATCCTCTGCTTATAAATACAATTTCAAGGCACATTTTACCAACAGTGTTAACTTTGCTCTCCTTACTGCACAACGCATGCTTCAGATTAGGTCAGGTCACTGTGGATATCCCGAGATGAACACTGACAACTCTCTTCAGAACTACTCCGCTTTCCTTACATGAACAGGTACGGGTACATCCCCTCCCCTTGGCATTTAATCAAAGACTTTGAATCTTTGGGCCAGTCCCACACCTACAGCATATAAATTGTTTCCTCAGAAATCCAAAGACAGACAGAAATTTATCAAAGTGCAGAAAATTGTTGTGTCACATCCTCCATGAAAGAGAAGGGCCTGGATGGACGTCCATCCCCAGAACCACCCCTGAGCTCCCTCACTGCCGGCCTTGGGAACAGCAAAGTAGAGCCAAGAGCAGTAAAAAACAAAGGAACAAAACCCAGACCCTAACTAAACTCTTCTGCAGCCTCAGCACACAAATGCTGAGCAACAACTTAAACACAAAACAAAACAAATCTGAAACTATCGCTCACAGGATAGCAAGCAAACAAGCCTGCAAGGAAGAAAATGATGCTGCACAGGCTATTGCCGGTTTGTTTATTTTTCCATACAACTACAACTTGCAAGACAGATCTATCGACTGGCAAGACAAACTTGAATTACAGACAGCAAGAACATAAATCTGTTCGCATCACCAAATACTATAGTTAGACTTTATTTCTCCTTTCAAAGAAATGCGGTTGTGTACCACTAACACCCCAACACCCTCCCCCTCACACGCATGGCCCCTCGCCACACAGAACTCAACACGCCGCCATTACTACAGACACATCACTTCACCTTCCACCACAGCGCGTGTTCCTGCCCACCCCACTGACAGCCACCCCGCTCCTGTGGCACCAACCTCCATCCTTCCTTCCTCCCACCCTCCCGCCCAGCTCCATGCCGCCTCCCTCGCCGCCGTGCCCCCCGGCCCCAGCTGTCCTCGCACACCACGGGCCTGTCAGCTCCCTTCTGGATCACCTGCAGGCAGCTGCCAGGCGCCCGGCCCCTCTCCCCAGCCATCGCCGTCCTGACCCACACGGCTTAAAGGCCACTTCTCTTCCCCGCTCCTCCCCTTCTGTCTGCCCACTCTTGGGCCTCTGCTTTCTCCCCAATGCTTCTGCTTCTTCCAGAAGCACTTTGGCCTCCTCCTCTCTCTCAAACCTGTTTGGGCTCTTCGTGACTAATTCTTCCATTTGGGCTCTCCCTCACTTGCATGGGTTCAGTCCCTGCGCACTGGCTCCCTGTTTGCCGAGACATTTCAGCACAAGCTTAAGTGCCGCCTCCTTCCCCATTCCGTCCTCTTCCCTAGAAGATGCCCAGTCTTCAGGCTTTTCCACCTTCAGTTACTATGGAGTCTTCTCCAGCCACCAAGCTCGTAACTTGTTCCCTTCGGGTCTATTTAAGTAACTCTGCTGCTAACACAGCACAGTGCTCTCCCAAAAATCAAAGGATGCCAACACCCAGGTCAAATGTCTCACCTGTCAGGTTCGAGTGCTCTTCTTCTCCTTCAAGGACCTCCACAGTTCTTTTGTGCGGGCAGTGATTCACTCTCCCTAATGCACCTTTTGTATCAGTTTCCCCATTTTACGACCTTGTGTTGCGACAATACATATATAAATGGTTTTTCACTTTTCTTTTATTCATTCTTAAAAGCATATTTTCCATAAATGACTCAATATTATTTTCCAAAATGAAACCCACTTGGTTTTGTTGGTTTTTGTTTTTTGTTTTTTTTTCTTGCCCTTTTGGTTTTTTCCCCTAATGCATAATATATATAGAACTTATTGCTATGTTCTAATTGGTATGTATATTCCTCAAGGCAGGGACTTGAAATCTTTTATATACACTTTTTTATATACTTTTATACAGTGTCAAATGTTCCAACTTCAAATACTTTTTAAGAGCAAATTATCATTATAAAGTCAGGCTTCACCTTCTCAAAGAGTCAAAGCCCTCTTTTCATCAGAGGTACAGCCAGAATTTGAGAAACAGAGATTCTTTCCCATGAGCCCCCAAAAGTAAACTAATCTACCCAGAGTTCATCTCTTAATGAAATGAAAGGACCGTCAGATAGTGAAGAAACAAACAAAGCATAAAACACATGTCACTAACCCCTAGTTTCTCTGCCTTTCTGAAACACAGGTTTCCAGCCAATGTTATCCATTTACAGGATATTAATAACAACGAGAAGCATAATGATAAATAAGTTTCAGGTGCCACATAACACCAAAGGAAAACCTTCTCTCTCCACTTCTTCAGGTCACAAGCAACTGGAACAAAGTGGGCTATGCAGAACATCAAATTAAAGTCAGAAATCCCTAGTGGCGAGGTATTCTTCTTACAGGGGTTACTCTCTTTCTACACTTGGGACCACAGGTCTGATTTAAAAGCTTTGCAAACTCACTTTCCTCCACCACATGCATGCTGCTTTATATCACACCCTTTACTGTTTTGCAAATACAAATATACTCCTTTACTTGTCTGGGCCATGCTGAAGAGAATAGATTTTCCACCAGAGAAGCACAACATAACTGTGACTCCTTAACTCCAAGAGCAGACTTTGAGCCACACTGCTAAGTCCTTAAACCTGTTACACAACAAATAAGCATGGATTACAGCATGGCTGGTTCATTATGGGATGCTATTCCTAACACACAAATGCCACGTGTCTGAGCCACATACATAAAAACCATTCTCCTATTTTTTGCTACATGCCTTTTTTTTAATCACTTTGACTTTTCTACATCTCACCCATTATCTACTCACTATTTCATCTATTTTTATACCACAGAGAATGCTAAATAATCATGATGTAGCAGCACAGTATTACACTTACTCTGTATACAAACAACTGCTCACAGTACAGTTACTTGACACTTTTTACTATCAAAACAAACCATTTATAACTATATATTATCCTTAGTACTTCATGACTACTTCACTTGCAGTGCTAATCACAGCACAAATAAAAAGAAGCCATCTATGCTGAGGAAGTTTTTATTTCAGTAGAAATATCAAGCAAAACTAATCAAAAATGCCTGACTATAGGCACATTTTTAGGCAGGTGTAATCACATTTTGGCAGGTTTACAATAGTCAGCTACAATGTTTGCTAATACTTTAGAGGATTTTGGATTTTATTTTTTTTAAAACAGGTTTAGATAAGCACACCCATATTTACTTCCTTAGGTAATGGGTACGTTTATCAAAGTCACTCTTTATAATCTGAAGAGAAGATTTCCTCACAAGAAAAAACTTGCCATATAAAAAAAAATCCCAGCCTCACAGCTTGACTAACAGTAAAAAACACATTATTGAAAGAAAAACTCACATAGCATTATTACTAATGTATATGCGGTCGCGAATACAGCACCTTATCTATAGTCATATATTTTCTGAACATAAGGAAACTTTTCTCATAAAACCCATGTATCAGGCTTGTAATCAAGCAGGGACAACTCCTTTCAACATCACAACGCTTAAAATACAGCTTTACTACTAAATGCTAAGTATCATTCCTCATTCTATCACACTTCTCTACTTACAGGCTTTCAAGTACCTCCTGAACTTCCCATTCAATTAACATATAAAGTCAAGGTGTTACTTAAAAACAATATCCAAAACCAGGTATGGTTAAAACTTGCACAGAAAGCACAATAAAAATGATTATTGTAGTACTGCCAACTCAGAGCACTAAACCTCATGGGTTAAGCACTCAAATATCTTGATATATCCAAAGACTCAGGAGAGGTTTTTGGACGTAATTTAGCTGTGGATTCTCTTATTTGCCTTTTGAGCTTTTACAGTATGCTCGGTCACGTCCCAAGCTTCTTCCAAAAACCACGAAGCCAAGGAACTGTCTCTTCTCAGAGGTTTACATCTGACTGCAGAAAAAAGGACTTTGGGAAATGATCCCTATCTTCTCCACTGACAAAATCATAAGTGGGAACACCATAAGTGAAGCCATCAGATGTGGTATTCCTTTCCTCTACCCATAAAACATTCCTCAGGAAGCTACGGCAGCTTGTCTATAAACATCTGATGCAGGGGGACAGAACAATCCCTCCACATACTCATTCGGTGGATGGCCAGATGTACCAAGCATGTATAGCCTCCACTGACTCCATGGGATTTACATGTAACCAAAAAATTAGGCAAAAGAAAACAAACCATTTTATTTGGTTTAGAGAAAAACAAGATCTGATTTAGGTATAGAACATTTGAGATCCAGGTTCATAAATATTTTCCTCAGTGTTTTCAACTAGACTTAACAAAATTAAGAACGCTAAAGAAAAAATGCAGTATTAAAAACCATCTTCATCTGATGAGCCTGTATAACCATAAAAAAAAAAAAAAAAAAGGTACCCACTGACAGACATCCAGTGCCCCATACTCCTTGGCGCAGCTACTTCTGCAGGACACAAGTCCTTTGTTCTATCTGCCAGGTGTCTTGCAGCACAAATGTGGCACAAACTTCGCAAAACCTTGAATGGTACTAAAAATAACTTGATCTTCTGCCAGAACGTTTCTAGTAAAGCATAACCCTGATAATACTGTAAGACAAGACAGCTCTGAGGCAGCAGACAAACCCCACCGTGCCTCACTTGGGTTTGTCATTTGCAAAACTGGGTCTGTCTTGGGTACAACTAAAGGCAGCTGCAGCATCTGCTAACACCAAAACCAGTTAAGAGGAAATACTTTGGGTTGTTTCGACCCAAATTATAAGGTATCCTGTAGAAGAGAAGCAGCAGGCCAGTCCTCTGAGACACACCAATAATGCTGGAATATAAAGGTCTGGATTAGCATCTGTTTCACCATCTTATTGTCTAGAACATTATCACCTTCAAACTTGCGAGGATTATGTTCTCCCACATGCTGCAGACTACAAACCAAAGCTACAAAGAGTGGGCGCATGCTCCTGCCTAGATGCTTCCTCATGTGGCCTTCGAGATGAGTGGAACCCACTGAGCCTGGTTGTATTTGGCCACCATGGGGCAACATGGTACCTCTTGCATGAGGCAACTGCTCTTTGGGAAGCCCATGACAGCAGTTTTGTACAGCTCTTCTGTTCCACAAGGATCTCTCGTCTCAGGGCTAGCGGAGAGAGAGATCGCTGGCTTACAGGAGGTTTAGGCATGCCGATGGCTTTTTTGGTTACAAACTGTTGAGTCAAAGTCTAACCCGAGTCAGACAGGTTATCCAACCAACTTTAGCAGAGTCACTGCACACTTACACCCGCACGAGAAGGGAAGACACCAGCTCTTTGTTTTTCATTTTTAAGTGCAAGACTGTCATTTATCTTCTTTATGCATTTGGAATTGTTTCTTTTTGCACCAGCCTTCTTTTTAAACCATGTCTGAGCCTACGAGGTACAGGTAAGTTGGAAACCAAGGCGCCCAAAATTCTAAGTTCCCAATTCGCCTAGTGCCTCACCACTACCTAACTGATTCAAATGAGGCTCAACTTTCGCAAATGGACAAACTTATGAAAGAAAAGCCCATCCAGGGCTAAGAAACCAAAAAGACACAGACATGACCTCTAGCGTAGGAAGTCACTGAGCTGCCAACTGGTAAAACTGGGAGAGTACCCCAGGAGAAGTTAACACCAAAGGCTCGTCCCACTTGTCACACTCCTTCCCTAAGTACCTGCCAACCCAAGCGCTGTCAGAGGGAGGACAATGGAGTACAAAAACCTTCATCCTGACCCAATTCAGACCCTCTTATGTTCCCCTTGACTATTAATAACAAATCACAAGCCATCTGCTGCTGTACAAGGAAAGGCTGAAGGCATCCCCGCATCCAGATCTTACAGCCCGGCCAGCCCCTGCTGAAGGGTGGGGAGTCGCTTTTATGTGACCGCAGAATTTCAGGCCAAGCCTTATCTCTCTACGGCAAGTTGCAAAACAGCCAGCGCTGCAGCCGCCCAGCGTACAGCCAGCATCCCCGGCGGAGCGGTGGGAACGCGCCTTGCCAAGGGAAAGCTGACTCCCCTCCCTGCCTTTTTATGAACATATGCGAGAGGTCAACGGCCTCCAGAAAAGCTGACAACACAACTTTCGGGCTGGGAAGGCAAATAGTGCTGGTAACCCAGACATTAAAAAAAAAAAAAAAAAAAAAACGCCAAACAAACAAAAAAAAAACCACTCACACATATCTCCTCTCACTTTGCTACCTGTGCTATTTCTGCATCAACTTGGCACCGCACAGGCTGTCAGGAACACGGGCATCTTCCTTGCTGCAAACCAAGCACTGCCGCAGCTGCCGACGAGGAGCTTCGGAGACAACCTTGTCGTGCCTCCATCAAACGGACTGGACTGAAAAACTCAAGCCAAGTGTCTTGCATGCAAAGGGGAGGAACAGGAATCAAGGAAAACACGTACGTAATTAATCGCAGGGATTTTGTTTTCTTAAGCAATGACATTTTAAAGGATGTCGTAAGCTTTAAAGGGCTTCAGTACCCGAACACCATTAGATTTCTTAAGTGAATGGTATGAAGAAAGAGAGAATATTATCAGTGTACTTAAACATACTCAGCCTTCACAGCTTTCACTGTACAACCCATAGTTTCTCTGTTTGAAACACTGAAACTCATCTGCAGAGATTTTGTGGCTAACAAGCATTTGATTTCACTTTCCAGCAACAATACAGCCATCGTATTACAAATATCCTCAAATGAAACTTTAATTATTTTCTGAGAGTCACTTGGCAGCTGTTAATGAAGGCAAACTGTTAGGGAAATCCTGCCAAAAGAAAGTAATGACCAGATGTTTATCAGTGCAGCAAGGTCTAATTTAACTGAGTAACAACTTTAAATCACTAAAAAGAGCCTGACCCATCTATTATCAACACTCATCCCAACAGTGATTTTAAAGTACTTCTCTTACACCCAGAATCTATATAAGCCCTTGAAGAAGTAGTTTAGAAACCATGAAATATATGGAAATATCTGAATAAGAGCAATAACTTTAAAGGCCTTTCCCATTTAAATCTCAAATTGGTTTTGGTAACTTCTATTAACCTCTCTTTACAGCTTTCTCGGAGCTCACAATGCTCCTGCAACCTAAAATAAAACAAACTGCAGCGATGTCAGAAAGGTAAGAGATGCATGCTTTAATTACCCTATGGTAATAAACTTTGTCACCTACATTAACATCGTAAACGAAAACAACACATGCAGATTCGGGGATGGTTTGTGCCCCGTGTTGCCACACCTGTGCGGCAGCAGCTCATTAAGGCACTGAGCTGTGCCCATGAGGATCTGGTGCCAGGCTGTCAAATAGCACACTACAACCACTTGTATTGCAAAAAACAGCTTAGTTGGAACTGCACAGCACAGGATGTTGAGAAAAGACTCGCATTTCGTACTGATATTATGAGACTGATCTTTTTCACAAAGCCAAGGCGAACTATGTTTCCGTGTACATTAAGTAACTGGAAAGCGCAACTGAACAAATGGCTCGTATCACCTTACATTTGCTTATAAGGGATTTGCAACCCAAAAATACTTAAACTACTCCAAGAGCCCTTTGACATAAAGATTCTAAACTCCAAGGCATAAAACCACTTCAGCACAGGGCAGAAATACCAAATTTAACAGCACTTCTTTTTAGAAGAATGCTTTTTCCTTCACTGGTTCACATGGCCATATCTCCGGCCTATTGAGCAAATAAATGAAACAACATCTATGCATTTTATAATTAAGTTCTCTCCACATTATTGTTCTCATTCTCCACTGTACTTCAAGGAAGAAGTATAGCTGCCAAGCACTGAAGGCACTCCTCATATAAAGCGCCTTAGAGAACAAAGGCTTAAGCCAAAAGTTGGTCTCATTCATTCAGTACAATAAAATCTTTCCAGAGAGAGTCTCCACAATGATCAAATATCACTCATCAAAAGGGCACAAAATCACAGTTCTTCACCCATCAATTCTAGCACCCACAAGAAGATTTCCTGGGACTGTTAAAATTATTTATAATTATTTCAATCACTTATCTGAAGAAATACAATCAACAACTGAAAAACTATGTGTGAGGTTTTAATTATTCTCTTAGTGTCTTGCCATGAAGTTTGTTCTAACATTTTTTCAGCTGGCCAAGAAAAGCAAACACGTGTCAAGGTCAGAGAGAAATAGTTTGTTCTCGCTTCATCTGAATTCCAGTTCTGGGCAACAAAAAACCTTGCAATTTAAACAGGAAACTGGCTTGATAGTTCTGAATTCATCTTTTCCATGAATGAAGAAGCAACATGCAGCGAGTCTGCCCGCTTCTGCTTGTTCATCATTGAAGAAAAAAAAAAAAAAAGCCCAAGATCGGGTTTGCTGGAGAATATCTGCAAGCAGTGGCCGGTTTAATAAAGGTATTCTTCAAAGAAGCTCAGGAGATGTAACTGCAGAGCAAAGTAGCATGTTGCTTTCCTAATACTAGAGTGTTTATTTCTAACACGAACTGGAGTCTCTTGTACAAAAAAATTTTGAAGATAATCAAGTGCAAATGCTGCCAGGTAACCACTCATCATACAAGCTAGTGTAGTTTCAGTGACATTGCAAGCATGCTATGGCTTTACTTTGGCTGACCTAGAGCTTAACTGCTGCACTAGTTTTTTAAAAATCAATTTTACTGGAATAAAAAGTAATTTTATGATCTTCACTGTTCATATTTGGTACCAAGACAACAGAGCATGCACAATCATGAGGACATTTCCTTAAAGTCTGAGCCACTACAGCAGTGATTCATAGGAGAAAAAAAAAATACTTTTTCTAAAAACAGCATCATCATTTTGTCATAGGAGCAGCCTTAAGACAAGACCAGCTTTAGAAGGTGCAAATTCTGAAACAGGCAACAGCATCCTTGTTGAAAAAGGTGCATCTTGACTGCATGCATCAAGCAGCTCTCTAACACCATAAGCCATATAACCACTCCATTAGTTAGCCTGAGCTGTAATGTTTTACTCTGATAATATCTTAGTATGGTGAGTTCCACACACTAAATGTCTTTGAGAGCTCAGCTCATTCTTGCACCCAGACACATGAAGACATATCACTTCACCCAAGCGTCACTCCAACTCCACAAACTGTTACAGGCAAAATTGCTTTTGAACCTAAGTTCAGATTAGAATATTAGTAAAATAAACTGAGTCTAAAGCAACCTTTCCTCAATGCCTACATTTAACTTGAAAGAGATGTTAAGCAGGTTTAAGACTACAGTAAATTTTATACACTTGCACGTGCGCAGGCGTGCAGCAGTTATAGATAGAGGCATAAATTGACATTTTCAAAGTAGCCACAGAGACTTAGGCATCTTATTTTGAAGGTTCCTTTGAAAAATTCAGTTGTGCTTTTTGCAAGTCTCCTCATTCGCTTTTTTGTATAAGCGTTAATCAGACAATCTAGTGATAAGTACTCAAGAATGCATACCCAGGAAAAAAAAAAAAAAAAAAAAAATCTGTCTTGCACAGAGGAGGAAAGGAAGGAAAAAAACAGGAAAAAAAAGAGAGAAGGAGCGAGGGAGAGAGGTTAGAAAGTGAGTTTTTGAAGGAAGTACTTTTTTGTCTACCCTTTTAGTGCTTGAGGGTTCAGTATGCTAGAATTGCTACTCTGAAAATGCCCTATTTTGTCTGCAGAGCAAACCAAAGAGTGTCTGAAACCATTAAACTTCCAGGTATTACCCAGAACGGCTATTTAAAAGGACACATAGTGAATCTTGTTTAAAATTTAATAACAAGAGGTATTTTATACTGCCTAAGGAAATCTATGATGTTCTGAGCCTCACAGCTTGTCTGAACTGTATGGCAGTATTACAGGATGTATTTAAAACTGCTATTTTATAAATATACTTTCCTAAAATATGTTGTCTTAGCATTCCACATGTTTTGTGGTACACTGCCTGAATAAAAATACCTGATGCACATGAATTAGTGTCCTAAAGTGGCCTGCATTAGACAAAGCCTCATGCATCTCCTGTTCGACATAAAACTATTAAACTGTTCCAAATGGTAAAGTCATCATTTCATAATTGTAACTCTAAATTAAGGCTTTTGTGTTGTTATTCTTCAGGAAAACTTGCACCTATGTTTTACAATGAGAGGAAAAATATCAAAATACATCACACTAGAGGTTTATGAATTAATCCATTGTATCACTGATGAAACATGCATAAAGCCAAAATCTGTTCCATTTCCAGACTACTTTTTTTTCCTCCTACAGGAACAAAAGTTGACCTACAATGATTTTCCTTTCTGAAACCAAATGCAGAGGGTGGGCTATGCTGCAAACACAGGCTTTTCAGACATCTTAAAAAAAAGAGAGAGAAGATATTAAGAACAAAATGAAAAGAAACTTCAGACATTAACTGAAACTTTACACAAGCCTCAATTCTGCAAACACTTATGCAACCAAGTAACTTCACACACATAAATAAATCTGATTAAGTCCACTGAGGCTACTCATATTTTCAAAGCTACTCACACCTATTAAGTGTTAGTAGAATCACGTCACAGCAGATTTAACAAAAGTGAAATCACAGATTGCAGTGTGAAACTTCAAAATTTCTTCCAAAAAGGCAGTACTTAAAACACTTGATCAAATTCTACTCATCTGCTCTAAGCAAAATACCCCACAATATTTAAAATTATTTAAAATTAAACCTGAAGTTTCTCAAGTGATGTGCAAATTTTTTTCAAACAGTTAATTGGCTCAGGAGACATTAACTAGGTTACTAATTTAGGCAAACACTTTTCAGGTCTCAGGTATCTCTACAAACTATCGTGTTTAAGTCCTTAACAAGGAGAGCCTGCTTTTCAAAGTGCTTATTACTGCAATTCCCGTTGACTGCAATGGGATTTCTAAGTAGTCAGTTCTTCTGAGTAGTGGAATACTTAATACCAGGACACAGGAGTGCAAATTTAGAAATCTATAATTAGGTCATCCATATTTTAGTTTTTGTTGGAATAACTGATTTGTGCATTGTTCTAGAGATTATAAACTATCACACATATCCCCCCCCCCCAAAACCAAAACAAAACACCACCACCACCACCTAGAAATTATGACACTAAAATAAAAAACAGATTCCCTTTCAAATAATTGTATGAGAGGATGCCAACAGAAGACTGGAGCTTTGATCTTCTTTCTAGCAATCACTCATACAGTGGCAGCAATATCTTTAACCCTCCAAAATATATTCAGCCAACACTACAAGATGCCAGTGCTTTCTCAATAAGCATTAAATAGATGATGACTTCACCCGAGAAGTCCTTTAATCCTTCCTGTATTGCTTTGTTGTCTAAGCACATAGCAAATACCTCCCCATCGTACTTCCCCCTGTATCTGAGGATGGCATTCACTACAACTTGGACACAATAAGCTGAAGTTCGTTTTTCAAAAGTAGAATCAATACTATTAAGTGTGAATCTGTTCGGGGGTTTTTTTTCCCCCTTGTATGAATGCTTGTAACCATTATTGCACCATTTCTCATCTGCTATCTTGCACAATGTCAGCGTTTGCTCTTTCAACTCTTGCCTTTGTTTCTGCTGCATCTCCACTTTTCAGAACCTGCTCTCAGACTCACTTTAGAGCTATTTAGTCATAGTAGGGTGGTAAAATAATTTCCTTGGGATGCTCACTTTGTGCTGTGTTAAACAAACAAATAAAGCACACCAAACCTTAAAAAAAAAAAAAAAATCACTTCCTGATACTTTAATTGATTTTTCTTCTCCTTAATTTTAGGGTGTTAGTGAGTCAGCTCCCAAATGAAACTGATGCTGGAAAGCTTTTGGGAAACTACTTGTATCTTGCAAGTTATTAAGTGTCACAAATGTTTATGTTTTAATTTAGGGAAATTATCTGTTACAAATATTTCAGCCCTCTCAATCACTGATTTCCTAACCTAATACCCCCATAACTGAAAGACACATCAATACACGTTCAATAATCAAACACAAATCACCCATTTCTAGTATTGATCAGCAGCTTTTTCTACACGTGCAATAGTTTGAGGGAGTAACAGGCACTTGGCAGTATCAACACCGTGCTGACAGAAAGAGAAACTGGCTGGCGCTTGTGCAACATCATGTCAGTAGATACCACGTCCATCAAACGCTGACAGTTTGGCAGATCAGGCGCTCTCTGCCATAATGTCATAATGACTTCAATTTACTTCTCCACAGCACCCAAGGGCTGTGATTTCATCAGCCGTCCAAGTCCCTTCGCTTCAAGAACAACTCTCTTGCTTTTACATCCTTGACAGCTCCATATATTTCCTTAAAGTTTCCTAGCAGGCACAACCAGAATGGCAAGAAACATGAAGCTGTTACTGCTTCCCTCATCATTTACAGGACTATCTGAAGTTTCATTCAGCAACTAAAATTTCAGGCTCAAAACTCAAGTTTCAAGTGCTGAAGAATCAACAGAAATGGGAGGAGGAAACCCAATAAAACCCACTGGGGCGGCAATTTTTCCAAGCCTGAGGTAGATAGGGCTGCGTAGGCTTCTAGCCAAAGACTGACACTGCAGTGTTTAACGTCAAGAGATGTACTTCTATCTGCCGAGAGGAGGCAATAAGAGTTGTCATCGATGGGCAGCAGCACAGAGACGGAGGCTGGCGCTTGCTCCTTCCCACTGGTGGATGGAGGAAAGCCCAGGCAGCTGCGTGTGTTCGGGCCCCAGAGGGAGAAATCAGGAACATCACCGCAGGAGGTCACCAAGACGTTGTCAGCAAACAGGAGATACTCAGGTATTTCCCCACAGTTAGTCAGCTGCTGCAATAGGGGCAGTGATCATGTACATCAACAGTTGAGATGAATTCCACGTCTGAGTTTTGGCATAAAAACATTAAAGGGTCCTTAACTTCACTGCACCATTATTTTTACATGGACAGGTATCTTTATGTCCTCTTCCTTTACCACCTGCCAACTCCCTCAGATCTTCTCTGTTGGCCAAGTTGATTAGTTAAACTTTTTACATGGTCTTGAAGAGTACAATCTGAATCTTTAAAACTTAGCAAGTGAAACAAAAACAAGAGCAAACCTTTTATTCTGAAAGAACAGAGAGATTCAGAATTGAAAAATCAAACACGAGTTTCTGTACGCAATTTCTCTTTGCCACAGGAAACATTTTCTTCTTGTAAAGCATGGCAGCTAAACCTACATTTCTGGTAAAGTGTAGGTAGAAAAACCTACCCACCTGAAAGCAAAAACGGGGGAGAGAGGAGGCAGTTTTTCCATCAGAGAACTTGAAAGCACTCCCCAACTCAAACAAAAACACCTTGATGCTTCCGAAGGCGGAGAGCCACCACCCCCACACCATCACCCTGCCCCTCCCCACATCTGGGGCGTCAAGACCCCCAGATCTCCACCTCTCCCTCCTCTGACAGGGTTCTGCCTTCCACTGCACGACCCCTGCAACAAATGAAGACAGCGCACCATGAGGGACATCAGGCTAGACATGAGGAAGAAATTTTTTTACAATGAGGATGGTGAAACGCTGGCACAGGCTGCCCAGAGAGGTGGTAGATGCCCCATCCCTGGAAACATTCCAGGCCAGGCTGGACGGGGCTCTGAGCAACCTGATCTAGTTGCAGGTGTCCCTGCTCATGGCAGGGGGTTGGACTAGATGACTTTTGAAGGTCCCTTCCAACCCAAACCATTCTATGATTCTATGACACGGGCTTTTTTTAAATGGGATCGGGTTGCTCAAGAAACCTGGCCCATTGGACTTCAAAGGATGGATAAGCAACCCACAAAGCACAAGGCACTCCAGCAATAGGCACAACTTCCATGTTGTTGGGTCAGCATAAAGTAAACGATGCTTTCCCTTCATTTTGCCCCACTGCAATGGTCACATCCTATGCACAGAGGAAAAAAAAAAACAAACCACAAACAACTTGACCTTATCTTCAAATTTCATTTAAAAAAACAACACCAACTTCTCAGCCACCTAATAGCTTCTGAAAATGAAGTAACAAGAAACAATCCTAAAGAAAAGTTTATATAAGCTACCTAGCACACACCACTACAAGTGACTGTTACATAAATACAGAATAATTACATCTTAATTCCCTGCTTTAAGAGACAGATCTTGTTCATCCGAAGAAGTATGTAAACTCTTTTTGTTATGCTGCAAAACCTCTCCAGATTATTAAACCAGTAAAATCAGGTACTGTATGACCTAGCTCAAACATGCAGACGCCTGCTACCCTACAGGATGCCTCACCTGTCAGTAACCACAGGAAGAGTGAGTAAGCACAGGACAAACGAATCTGACTGCACCCTGGTAATTGCATTGACTTGGCTTTATCACATTTTAGCATATTTGCCAATTGCTACATCCCAACTAAATCCTTTCCTCCTCACCCTTCCAGAGTTGCATAGGACGTGTTGTGTGTTAATTAAGTCTCTCAGCAGACCTGGTCTTCAGAGGTATCAGTGTCACAACCGCAAAAGAAACAATGCACATGGGCTACACAAAAAAAACCACCACACTCCACACAACCCACACCTCTAATATCAACTCAGCAATTCCATAGCAACCCTTTCCTGAAAGAAGGAGTACAGCAGGCTGAGGAACCAACCTGGCCCAGGATTTCTATTAAGGTCACCTCTCCACCCACAGTCACAGTGAAGTGCCATCTCCATGCCCAAGCACATAAACCATTGTGCTTTTTTTAAAAAAAAACAAAACAAAACACCACCCACACACAACATCTCTACTTTTGGCTGGACAACAGAGTGTAGTTTTTGTTCTCTGAAGATGCCCTTGGAGTTTGAACTTTGCTTTCAAATCCTGGAAGTTTTTCTCCTTTCTCAAAACCAGGAAGACCCCATGCCCATACGTGTCTCCAGATACTGGCAACAGGATCTAGGGAATAGATCAGTCTTGATTATGAGCTAAGTATTTGCACGTTTCTACCGAGACAACATAACTAAAGCTGCTCATTGGAGTAAAATGGGTGTACTTGACACTGCAGCAGCACTTCCTTGAAAATGTGAAAATACCATTTTGGATTAGCCTGAACCTTTTAAACTTGCAATATGATGTCCTTCACCTGGAACTTTCCACTATAAAACAAATGTTTCATATCAAAAATAATTGCCTCCCCCCAGATAATCCCAATGTTGATACATAATTTTTTAACATTTATACTGCTTTCATGAGGAAGAGTTAGTTAATTTTTTTTTAGGAAGAATAAGTAATTCTCACTGACTTCTTTGCCTTGGAGCCTTCCAACTGCACACCAAAGAAGAGTCGTCTTTGCAGTGACACCTGCAGTGACTCCCTCGCAGCACATACACAAAAAGGCAGCATCAAAACACGCTTCCTAAAGAGGTGCCAGAGAGAAATTAAATGGCCAAAAGACATCCACATAGGGGTTGCAGCATGAAAACTTGGGGAGGGGAGCAGCAAGGTCCCTGCTCAACCGCTCATGCTGTCACAACACAGCATGTAGAGCAACAGGGCAAGAAGATCTCACCTATGCTATATCAGCAGTCCATTTATTATTTATTATGGGGTTTGTTTTGGTTTTTTTTTTTTTTCATTTACTCATATCAGCATTTTAGCTTTCCTAAACCTTCTTTCATCTTCTCCTCATTGCTTTAAAAAAAAAAAAAAAAAAATCCATATCAATAAATGCTCCTGCCTGCTGCCTCAGTCCCCCGCTCTGCAGCCACAGCAAACACACTCTGATGTCCTGCAGGTATTGGGTGGGAGCATCAACCAGGACCCAAGTCCCCAACCAGCAGCAACAGCAGGGCCTGAACACTGAAATTACATTATATACCCAACTAGCCTTTTAAGTTGGACGTAGCAGCTGCTGCCTTGAAGACGACAGCATCCCTTAGGATAATTACAGTCCTATCACCTGGGCTGCCTGAGACCCTTCAGACTGAGCATCAATTACAGCTGACTTGGGAAGGGTATCGAGCACCCCAGCATTTGAAAAACTCAGCCAGCGGGGAGCTGGAAGGATCCACACACTTTATAGATCCGAAAACTACATCTGAGCGTCAAGTGCTAAATCTAGCGCTCGAGGCACTGCCGATTTGTTATTTTTCCAGGAGGACTCCAAAGCCATAAAATATTGGATGGATTATGCTGTACATAAATACAGCATTTTCATGCAGTAGATAAACTCTCTCATGCTACTTAACGTAAATTAGCTGGTTTTACATCCTAGTTAGAAACATTTCAAAGAGAAGCAGTGTTTCTTCTCTTAAATAAGCAAAGCAATTAACTGAGCTCTAAAATCAGGCAATAGCGAAGCATTAATTGCCTCTGAAACAAAACCCCCAGTTTTACAGACTGACCCACATGAGCACATCTTTGCGATCAGTTCAGTAGGTTTCCAAGTGGCCACCAGCATCTGCCTACGTGGAACAGCTCACCAGACCAAGGCTAGGTGTTAAACTACAAGCTTTGTACTCGTGGCAAGCATGTTGATTAAATAAATAAAGTTAGATTCATTTTAGCGCTGGCAGCATGGCAACACCATGCAAAAACTTCAAAACCTGTTTAATTTTGAGCTCACTCTAGTATTAGTTTTAAAATATCAAATCAACAACATCCTTTAATGTTTAACCAAACAGTTACAATTGTCTCTGGTTAAACTCTGCCAACACTGGAAATGAACCAGAGATTAATTTGGTTCAATGAATTTGGCTTTTAACCTAGACAATAAAATTTACTTGTATAAAAGCTCAAATCCCAACTGGCAATGTAAGGATGCCTTAGGGTACACTTTGGTTCTTGCCAGCACCACACATCCACCTTTACAGCTTTAAAATAAATCTGTGACTTTTTTTTCCCCACATGTATAGGCATATCCATGCTTACGTCACAAAACATGAATGCTGACTTTAAAGGGTTAATAATATGACGCTTGCTAACACATAACCTCAAAACTATGGAGGCCTACAAACAATTTACATCTGCAAAACTGGAAGCAGGGGAATGAAAAAAAGAGGAAAAAGAAAAAAAAAACACAAACCTTTTGCTCTTTACCAAGATAAGAGCAGGAGAAATACTGAATGAGTACAGGATTTTTAAGTCCCTATATTAATTACCTTTGGCATTAACTGTATCATACACTTGTTGCTATTCTAGCAAGCAAGTACATTTTTTAACAATACTTAGCTAGGCATCTTCTGTCATATTTGAGGGAGTACAGAATACTGTGTTTCTAAAGTCATCATCATGACAATATTGCCTTTGTTTTCCCATTACCTAACAAGTTACATACCATTTTCTCTTACCAACTGAGCTGTATTTTAAACAAATATACCTGGATGCTCTGTGAATATATGTCCTGTATACAGAGAGGAACAGCTTGGCCAGACCCACATCCCCGAAACCTCCACAACAGTGAGCAGTGATGGCAAAGAGTTGAAGAGAAGCCACTCCACCAGGACAAAGAGGAGGCAAGGGGACAGAAGCACGTCACGGCGCGATGTCATCAACAGTGTTCTACATCACCACACACGGCCAAGGAGGCACTTACACCTACAAGGCGGTAGGTACGCTGTCGGCCTGGTTTTAAAGAGATGGCCAGCATCAATAAACAGAAGTGAAACCAACAACTTCACATTTTTCAAGTCCTGGCCTGGTAATACCAACACTCTTTTGTGTTGGTATCAGCAGGCAACGCCAAGCTGAAGACGCCTGAGTCACACCACCACCCCATGGGGCCAGGCTGGGTGACCACTGCCAGCACTGCCAAACTCTTACTCACCAGAAAGTGCCTCTAAAGTCAGCGAGACTCCTCAGATGAGTAAGCAGCACTCACCGACATCAGTACAGGTTATTCAGTGAGGGCTTTGAAGGTTTTATTTTTATTTATAAAAGCCATGAAATCATCACCAGCCTACAAGGCAGCATGGGTTACAGAGAAAAGCAGCCATAAAGTGAGATAAATGACCCTATGCCATGACCTTGAGGTAGGAATAACCTCAGCGTAGGCTGTACCTACCTATACCAGGACTAAACACGACTCGGAGAGCACAGGGTTGGAGTAAAGTACGCAGCCAGAAAGTGAGATAAATGACCCTATGCCATGACCTTGAGGTAGGAATAACCTCAGCGTAGGCTGTACCTACCTATACCAGGACTAAACACGACTCAGAGAGCACAGGGTTGAAGTATGCAGAGGCACCAGATACATGCCACCAGCATCTCTCCTTCTGCTGGCTTAGTCCCCTTCCACCCTGCTATGCTTTCCATGCCACAGTGCATATTTAGCACACTGAATGGTAACCTCTGGTCTCAGATATGCTGATGGAAGTTTAAATTAACATGACTGAAGTCAATGGAGAAACACCAATGAAAGTCAGAGTAACTGAGCAAGGCTTGGTCTCTGGAGTCAAGTTGATAAAAGGTCCTAAAGCGACAGAATTTGTATCATTTTCTGACCAGTGTTTAGAAGAGATCACAAAGCCATTTACACGTCCACAGGATACAGCACCACTTTACTCCCAGCTCCACTGCTCAAAAAATTTACATAAAAGTGAGCTTTGTATCTGTGCGTATACACCAGGCCACATAGCTCTCACTAATAAGCTGAATTACCTAAACAAATAAGTTGACACTGCTGTTGGCAAAAGCAGAGTATCTTTGCAGTGGAAAAAAACTGCATAAACAGTATTTTACTCCACAGACGAACACCGTACTCATATGAATACACCCATGCTACGTGGCACGCCAAACATTTTCCTCCTTGGTTGCTTCCACCTCTTGTGTGACTTTTCACTACTACACTTCTACAGAAGACACAAAGAGGGCTAACATATCCTTATTTTTCCAGGTAGCTGGTAGGTGATAACCGGGGTGCATTGGCATTGACCACATTTCTGGGCACACACAGAGCAATGTGGAACCAGAGCCCCACAGTGCTGTTCTCCTGCAAGCTTGGGGCAGGACTGGATGGTACCTGTGGTTCCCACACAGAAACCAGTTGAGTTTGGAGCAGAGCAGAAAGCACTTCCACAGCATGAACACATGGGCAGCCTTCAGTGCCAGGAAGTCCGAAGCCAAATTTTTCCCCCGTATTGTCGATACACATTCAAACACCAGCTGAGGATCAAATGCTGAAGTTGGCTTCCTCCCTTCTCTTACAAAAAGCATAGTAAATTCAATTCTAATAATTTATTATTGTGAAGAGCGTTGTGATAATTAACCGGCATTTATTAGCATTTGACGGCAGATACGCTTTGAAGAATTTTAATGACCCATTAATGGATCCATACAACCACATGTACACAAAGAAGATACAATCAAGTCCATAGACCGACTCTTACTATGTGTTTGTACACATCCCGGAACAGCAGCAACAGCTCGTCATTGCTACTAGGTGCCACTGTATGACAACAGCTACAATTATACCATCTTGATAAACCATAATCTTTTGTAAGCCTAAACCGCTGACTTTGTTTCAGATATAAACAGGTGCCCAGCATGTTCCCACACACCTTTACCTGATCATCATGTTGTGGGTGGATTTAGAGGACAACTGTTAGCAAAAGGAACTGAACACAACTACAGAAGTTTGGAAAAAGGAACTGCTGCATCTCCTCTTTTTATCTCCTTTATAATGCTTAAAACACTAAGTTATTATTTCTTTTTTAAAAAGATCAGAAACATTATACCCAGCACATTCTTTGTCAAAGTAATCAGAGTTAAGGTTGTAGCAGTAAGTCACATCTAGAAAATGTGCTTTCAGGACAGATTCATGACTATTCACAGAAAAGACGGGGGATGAACAACGGACTTCCCAAGTGCTTTTTTTTAATGGCTGGTTTTGCTGACAAGCACCTTTCACAAACCTAGCTTGTCCTAACAAATTGTATTCATTCACAGCAAATTCTTTGTTTCCTTTTTTAAGGAAGTTTGCTGCCAGTGCTAAAAACTAATCAGCCTTAGGTGGCTGTCAGCATCCTGCCTGCCACCTTCCCAACGCTCCTGTGCCAACAGCCTGGTTTCTCGGCACAGCTCCATCCTTCTCACGGACCCCTTGCAACACTCGGATCGCTCCCATTTTCATCCTGATCGCAAACCTGCTCCGCTTCATATTCATCCTCCAAAATCTCTCATGCTCAACGTGCCACATCCACCCACTCATCCCAAGTCTCTGCCACCTTCAAGTTTTGAATGTTGACACCAGCCCAAGTTCAGAAGCGCGTGGCAGCCAGGAAATAGGGATCGCAGAGAAAATCAGATCTGGGGGACAGAGAGGCAGGAAAAGGGTCTATGATAAAATTTAAGTTCCTTAAAGTAACTACACAGATGAAAAATTCAGTTACGTCACACACATGCAAACACATGTGCTTGGCCAACCTCCTCCTAAACACCTCCTCTCCATACACCCCCCATCACCATTATTTCACTATAATTTTTCCCAGGACCCTCAGTGATAGAGCACGACTGCACACACCAGGCACACATGAGGTATCTCCATACCCTGCTCCTACACAGCTCTGCACACTCCCTGTCTTCTTCTCGTGCTGCTGCAGGAAAGCACAGACCATCCAGCAGGCCGGTGCCACACTATCATAGAATACTTTGGGTTGGAAGGGACCTTCAAAGGTCATTGAGACCAACCCCCTGCAATGAGCAGGGACATCTGCAACTAGATCAGGTTGCTCAGAGCCCCATCCAGCCTGGCCTTCAATGTCTCCAGGGATGGGGCATCGACCACCTCTCTGGGCAACCTGGGACAGTGTTTCAACACCCTCACTGTAAAAAAATTTCTTCCTCCTGCCTAATCTGAATCCCACCTCCTTTAGTTTAAAACCACTACCCCATGTCCTATCAATTTTTATATACTCTTAATTGAAAAAAAAATTCCCTTTCACTTGTGAAGTCAGGATTTGGGAACCGTTGTCTAGTAAAGACAGACACTACACTTCCTTAATAGCACAAAATGTTTTCTTTTCCCATATTTCTTCTTTTATTTTTCCAGTAAAGAAATTTCTTCTTTTACTTTTCCATGGGAAATAAAACCAGTAAGATCTCAGACCATGTTAACCCATCACAGACAGTGAAATCCAGTGATATTGTACAGGGACATGATGACTGGGGGAGCTCCAGCTGTCACCTCAGCTTCGCCACTCATGAAGAAAAGCATCACTAAGGGGCAACGATCTATCGTGTTACTACCTTAACACAGAAAACCCCCGACTCCTGCTATGGTGATTTCTGATGAAACAAAGAACAAAGACATCCATCTACAGAAACCCAGTGTCCCTAGGAACAGGGGGAACTGGTTCTCCACCTTCAAGAGTCTTCCTGGACATTCACGACTCCTCCAAATGCCTATCCCCACCCCCCCTAATTTCTGTATGTTCTTGTTACATTCTCCTTTCTTCTAAGGCTGTGTTCAGCTCCTCACACCCTGCCTTTGCCTCTCCTCCATTTCTCCCGTCTCTGCAGAGACTGACACTGACGCCAGCTGTGAAACGGCTGACAGATCTTTACAAGTCAACCAGCTCATCTTGGCATAGCTCTGCTATCCCAAATGCAAGGTGTAACCACGTGGGTGGAATTACACAGAGTAACTCTGCGTATCTGGTCTTCAATAAACTTCATAGAGCTGCAGTAAAACCCCACAAGAAAACTCTGAGTTACGCTAGTCAAAATCCACTAGACCCTAACAGCATGGAACTGAAGTAGGGATGCCTGTGTGAAGAGTCTTTTTATTGCTCCTCCACAAAATTATTCTTCATACACTCTTCCATGTTCACACACCCCATACCTACACAGTATTTTCTTTTTAAAAGATTACTGAGGAAATTCAAAATGAAAACTTTGTTTTGCATTTTAGAATGAGAAACTGGGATTTCAGCCCTTCAAATACTGTTATCTTCTCCAAAGTGTAGAATACACTAAGCAAAGCAAAATAAACCTGGTTTGCAAGAACAACAAAAATCTGTTACACGTCTAGCATCTTCTTAGCTGTCAGACTCGCACTTCTGATCATCTTGTCCTTCTAAATGTTGAAGACAGCTTAGTTTAAGAGAGAGTGCGTCCTTTTCCACGAGGATAACAGAGGACAGCAACTCTCTTGAGAGATGGGTGACTACTCTTCCTGTGCAGGGGAAATACCAACTCTGACAATAGTAGTTCCCAGACCCTGCTGAGCCAGCAGAATCATCAAGGGTCCTGATGTGCTGCAGAGTAACCTGCACTGGTCTACAAAACAACCTGGGGCAGAGAGAACTTGAACCAAACTTCAGACGAACTTCTGGATCTTGCCACTGCACTGGGCTGCTCGTCCTTCACCACATCCACTATGCTCTCGCTCCCATCGTCCAGGAGCAGAAAACTCACACACAGAAGAGCCAAGTGAAGTGGATAACCATCTGCCTTCCTCTCCAGTGTGGTGATGCAACCCATCCCAGAGCCTGCAGGAGCCTTGGACAAGCTTTCTGCAAGAGGAGAAGAGGACCTAGGCTTTAGAAGGGTAGGGAATTTGCCTAATTTCTTATATATCAAGGACCCCATTTCCTTCCCATTTCTCAGCCTGCCAGGCCACCCAGTCCTCAGTGGATTCCTCTTTAGCTAGTATTTTCCACTCCTCTTTCAAACCAGTTCACCATTTGTTTAAACTTTTTCTTCTCCTCCTTATTTTCTGTCAGAGCCAAGGAAGTGAAAACAGTTACAAGTCTTGCCCTACCAATCTTCTCCAGTGCTCCAGATCTAGCTAAAAATTTGCAGAAATCTTCTTCACCTGCCACTTCATTGCATTTCACTTGGCAAGCACTGAAAAGCCAATAAATGTCACTAGGTTATCTCAAGCTGTACACCACGACAAGGTAGCAAAGGGTGTGAAAGCCACAGCGTCTCCTGAGCTAGACAGCAGAAGATAAGAGTGATATCTAAAGGACTCCATCGCGGCTCTCATCTTTTTATGAAGACTCAGAAGGGATGCCCAGGTTTGCAATCCTATGCCTAGCTGAGAGACGAACGCATGACCTGCAATATACAGGTGGCAGGTAGGTTAGGACAGGACACGCAGAAGTCATCACTCTATCGCATAGACCACATCACATACGTTATCGTGACTAAAAAATGCCATAGGTTCTGCACTGTGACAGTAGGAGACATAGCAGCAGCCAATTCAGCAAAAGGCAATTTAAACTCTGTGCTTAGTGGCCAGGATGAATTTCACAGATTGCCTTACTGCTTTCACTCTGGTTTTCAGACTTTTATCAAGCCAAGCCACTCCCTTACAATACCCAGGCTCCTTAGACATTCACTTCAGAGCACCAAAATCTGGGGGAAAAGTCTGCTCACAGTCCAGAAGACACTTCTGAGCTTTAAACACCCTCCTTTTTAAGGGCATCAAACTTTGAAGTGAAATATTAGCAATCCTAGCCTTTTGCACTGCTTACTTTTGTGATACAAATACATGGCAACCTATAATCCCTAATCAACCTAGAAAATAAATGACTGATAAACCAATCTGCTTGTAACCCCATTAACAGATTCTGGCTTCAGTATCAACAGGGTAATTTGCTGATACTATTTTTAATCACGACTGCTAAACCATTAATCCCACAATTTCCACACAATATTCTCCCCCGCCCACTTCCCCAGCCCCGCTCTAAATTTACCCAAGGTTACCGACCATTTTGCAACTCATGAAAGAGTAGATAAACAAATAACATTTGCAAATATACACCTCCTGGCACTGGAGAATGGAGAGACTCCGATTACTCGGTTGATCCCGTTAAAGCCATTACTTTCTAATTGGAAGGAGTCATTCAGAAGCAAAGCTGTGTGTCTGCCATGTCACTTGACACCTGGTATGTGACGTTCACGATAAGATGAACTCACCAATACGCTAGCCACAATGAGAAGAAGTGGGTTATTTCGCCATACCACCATTAGTCACGGTGCTCCCTACTAAAAACTGTTCAAATTTGATGGGACCCGGGCTATCAACATAAATCGTCATGTCTTCTCAAAGTAGCATTAAAACATTCTCCAAGTATCATTATTAATGCCAATATAAATTATGCATTGAAGATCACAGCGTTCATTACAGAGGTAAAATTTATCTGGGGGGAAAGGAAAAAAGGAGACAAACAGAGCAAATCTAATTAAAGTATTTATAGATTTTGTACAGCTTTAGTCAGTAGTGATGAAAACGCTTCTCTAAAACGGCCTTAAAATAAGCATTCACAGAGTCATTAAAAACAGTACCAAGAAAGTATTGTGTTAATTAGCCAAAGGTACAGTTACAGGCAGGATGTTGCAAAGGGGCTGACAAGATAATACACGAGACTGGTAGATTATCCAAGGACGTATGGACATGCTAGCGCAACAATCTGGAAGACGGACCCTTGGTTTCATGCAAGCAGCTACACACAGGCGGAAAAGCTGTGTTTAGTGTTGGAAGGGTGGTGTTTAATGCTCCTTTCAACTTCCATAAATTACAACGTTAGCCATTCCTAATTGGTATACATCAGTATTCAAACACCACATTGAAATTAGAAGCTTAGCTGTTTTTCGGTACGCTAATAGATACTTCACAAAAACACATTAATAACCTCGTTGAAATATTTTTTGTATTCCAAGGTTAAGAGAAACGACTTTAAGAGACAGATGGTGAGCAACTGGTATGTCCCTGAGGAGTGCCACCGACTTTTGGAAGTTCTCACGCGATGCACCGTATGGGGCTATCTCTTATTTACTGCAAGCCTCAGGACTTCTGAGCAGAGCCCCATCTGAAGCCTTGAAAATACGCACAGCTAGGGTGGCACAAGGGGAAAGAAAGCCTAAAAATACAGCTCCCAGGGACTCCAAATCCAAAGGGAAAATAAGAGACCTTATTTCCCTAATTGCATAGTTTAAGTCAATCCTTAAGCTGCCTGATTCGTGGTTTTATCCTACTTGTGGCTGCCAGTACTGGTACCAGCTCACCAACACAGGTGCCTCACAGTCTGCAGCAAGGGAAGCCAGAATGCATCCATTAAAATAGAGAACGAAGCAACCAGCAACCTCTGTGCAAAGACTGGAGTGGCGAGGGTGGGGGGGGAGAAAGTCTTTGCAAGCACATCTTCAACCATCAAAGGAGCAGCTCTAGTTTCAGCCAGCAGAGACCGTAACACCTCGCCCCGCAATCCTTTACAACACACTGTGTCACTGGCTATTGTTCATAACTCTTCCCGCAAATCGTTTCAACATTCAGAGACCGACTATTTCTAAAGGAAATTATTTCAGAAGGGAAAGAAAAAAAATTGCTTACTCACGAACCTGGTATCATTATAACAATGAGGCAAAACAGCTAAATACACAGTTATATTGCACAACCCTGAATGCATCATTTATTGTACTAGATTTCAGAAAAAGAACATTCTGAAACACTGAAATAAATCAGAGCATAAATGTGACTTGTTGTCAGCTCATACAATATGGGTTAAATGCTACCATATGGTGAGTGCACACGTGTTACCCTTTTAAAAACAAAGAACATGGCTAATTTCTTTCCCAAATCTATTTTTAAATAAACGTGATTATTCTAAAATGAGGCTACCATTGTGCCTAAAACACCTCAATTTCCACTAGCCTCTCTCTCTTTCTTTATTGAAAACTAATGCCACTTCGCTGCTCACCATCTTTTTAAAACGCCAAGGAAAAATTACCATTAAGTCAGTTTTATCCCTATAATAAGCCAACACAAGCATTTCTAGGCAGTGTAAAAATAGTGACAAGCCAACTCACCGTTCTTCCTTTATTTTACCTGCCGGTAAAGCAAAGCATGCGCGTGTGTGCAATGCGTTAAAACTCACTGACATATGATCCGATTTTCAGCAAACACTCCCAACAGGACCTGCCCGATACACAGAGCTCTCGTTTTCTCTGCACCCCCCTCTGTTGTGTACTGAAACATACAGTTTTGGTACATTCCCAACCAAAAAGAACAACAGGGGGAAAGAAAGAAAAAAAAAAAAAAAGGACCAAAGCAAACATGTACGAAACACAGGCAGGGTAGCTGGAGCGGATGCTGTTGGTTTGAAAATTGTCTGTCTAGCCTCTGTGCTGAGTATTTGTTTTTATCATTATACTACAATTGAAACATGTCAGGAGCCTAAAAATAGCTACAAATTGTAATTACATATGCTTTGTAGTTTCTGTTTTACTTCGAAACGAAGATTAAAAGCTAGATCGTTTTAGAAACTGGTCTTAAAGATTTGGGGAGCCACAAAATTGTTCTAGTTTGCAATTTGGAGTACATTGCTGGAAAATGTTTCCTTTGGGACACGAACATGACAGCCCCAACACTGAGAAGCAAGCTCCCAGTGCCATACAGCAAGATGGCAAGAAAGAAAAGGGAGAAGAGTAGACAAAGAAAAAAGTAATTTCTTAGAGATTCCAAGAGTGCCCTGATTACGCATGTAATACTATAAGCTTTAATTAGGAGCTAAGTGCTGTGTGCTAAATTCATCTCCACAAACAGCCTTGTAAATTCAGAGTCATCCTACTAAAGTTACCGTGGGTTTACGACAACTGTACAACAGCAAGGCCTGGCCTGTGGCTTCTGCAACAGCCCGTAACCAAACGTGGACTTTGTTGAACAAGCGTTAAGCTCCGCAATATCCTGCTGATACAAATTAAATTCCTCTCCACGAGCAACCACTTTAATGAAAGGTTAGCAAAAGTGGATCTCAAGTAGTCATCGGAATGTAAGTAGTTTTGAATCCACTGTAAAAAGCCTCTGTTCCTCCGCGATGTAAGACTGGAAACAGTTTAGACCAGTGTCTTAATTAACATGTTACTTTGTCACCATGTAAACAGCCGCTGTCCCCGTGTCCCTGCAACAGGCACCTTTTGCAATGTCAGCTCACAACTCCGGAGCAATAAACAAATGAATTATCTCACAACAGCCCTGTGCCACTGCTATAAAATACCTGCTAGAACTTATTGGTCAATAAATAGTTTGGCAGCAACTTAAGAGATGCGAGTGTTGTCCATCCGCGCACTAATTTAATCTGGGAACATATGCTTAATGCCCTGAGTCTGTTTGCACAAGGGCTGTTGCCGTAATACAGTTTCAGGAACGCAAGGAGAAACTGCTAACATCAAGCGTGTAACAACGCTGATGGGCCTCTGCAGATAAGCCAGCCGTAAACAACACCAAAAAATGAATAATCGACGTTGAGCAATCATCGCATCAAAAGAAACAGAGCTCACTGGCTTCAAACAGCAAAGCAGGTTCAGCAGATCAAGAGACAGAACATTTGCTGACTAACAGTTAGGTAATGAAAGTAAACATTTGCAATGAAGTCATCACCCTAATGAGAGCCATGCCAACCTTAACTACCTGGACCATAATCCACCAGCACGTTTTAATGCGGGCTCACTAACATAATATTTACTAGAACCTCTCCTGCTGGAAAAGGAAAGGAAGTCTCATTTACTTTTAACATAGAAATGACAATGAAGAAATGCTGCTATTTGTTAAGTCTTTCTAACCCCAAGTACGGTACTGGTGACGCCCAGGGAGTTACTGTGCAGTTACAGTGGGTAACTGAAAAACAGAATTTTGCCTTCAGTGACTGAGTCAGAACAGCTTTATCCTAGCACTGAAATGTATAAACATTTGAAGCATGTAAGATGTCTGCTTTGAAAAAGCAATGTTGCTCCAAGGTTCAAATATTTATATTGCAAATATCTAATCAAAGAAATGTGACTCTTTTTTTTTTTTTTTTCTGCTTTTTTGCCATGCAATGACTAATTATCTGGATTAAGTCTATGGCTACAGAAAAAAAATTAAAAATCACTGTAGTATGTTTTAGCTGATTAACTGCGGATGTTAAGGATTTCAGACTCACATAGAGAAACTGTAATTCTACCCAGAGACACCCTCATGCAACTAGTAGTCAATGGGAGTGGCGAGCATGCTTATTAGGGGAAAGCACTGGGCTCACAAGCAACAAGTCAATTTATAGGATGGTTGTACATGCTCTTACCCAACTAAGGAATATCACGCAGCTATGAAAAACAGTAGTAGTCCTCTTCCCCTTTCTGCACAGAAACGTAATGCCCATTCAGGCTTAAAAGGTATGCATCTACAAATTCATACTTGTGTCTCAAACACTTAAACAGGTACATTTTTACCTGTAAAATTTGCAAGCTCCGACAAGTTGCCTCCTGCGAAATGCAACCACTTTGTATTTCAGCTTTCTATTCAGATGACTTTAAGAAACAATATAGTCAAACTCAGCTTTCCAGTTTGAATATACATACACAAACTTTATCACTGGTCTCATAAAAGCTTATGCATTGGCTCATTTTGCATACTGTATGTAATCCCAGAGAAGTCCTGGAAGTACTTGGTGTGAATTTAAGTCTTCACAGAAGTGAGGCCTTTCAAAGTTAACAGGTTTTCGTTCGTACTAAATATAGACATTCTCCATTAGATGCGACCTCAGTGTAAAACTCACCAGTTAAGACCACAGGTAACTATAGGTAATTCTGTTCAAGTAATTTGCACATAAAGACCTTAAAAAAAAGTGAATAAACACTCTGCCCAAAGTTTACCCAAAGTTTGCAAGAGTTGGTGACTACATCATTCATCTGATGATATCCCTCCAGGCTGCCCCCTCTGGTACCAGCTACACAAGCACCCACAGCAAGGTGCATTCTAAAGGCTACTAATTTTTCAGTCAATTGAAGGCAACATTCCTGCTTCTGAAGCAGATCTGTTAAGTCTTAAGTCATAAACATCTTCCTTTCCTGAAAGGAGGGGTGGCTGCACTTACAGGCAGTTCAACAGGCAGAGAACAAAACGATGGCACAACCGTTTTCACACCTTCAGTGAGTACTTCTGCACTGGTAACTGCCATTATTAAATCTTGGTGACATCACGATACTATGACCAACTATAAAAACATACAATGAACCTGATTTTTAAAGCAATTACATCAGTCACTGTCACAGGAAAACTTCTATCTATAAAAGCTGAATGTCACTCCTGTTGCTCCATTCCAGCCAGCTATATACTGTTACTGAGGTCCCTTGCAAATAACAATAGGAAGCTTTCGCCTTAGTGATGTAAACTGTTTTCCTTTCTATGATGCACAGAGAAGTAGTCATTCACATTCACGGAGGGACTGTATGGAGCTCTTGATGCATATTGTTTTAGTCACGCACAGCAATTTAGAAGGTTATGCTGAGCTTAGATAGGAGCCCTACTAACAAATATCACTCCTCTCTCTAAACGTTTTGGGGGGTTTTGGGACACCCTCCTGTCAGATCATTCCTTAAGACAACATTATTCTTAACGATGCTTGATTTTTCTTTTTTTCTTTTGTAAGTATATTAACCTAACAGTTTAGAGGGGGGTTATAATGCTCACACAGACCACATAATACTTATCACGAACTAGATGTCGCTTCAACATCACTCTGTTTTACAGGAACTAAAGCCTTGAAAACTCATTATGGGAAAGAATTATTAGAGATACCTAAATGATATTTTAAAACCGGAGTCAGTGAAGATGTGCACCATGCCAGTAACACAAAGCTCCACACAAAACACTTCATTGTACAGAGCTCATTCCAGATGGCTATAGCAGCTACTCTTGCAAAAATAAAGAAGTCTCCTGAAATAACTGCACCATAATACTAATCACACCACAGGTGCTCCTACAGAACTTCAGCTTCCAGTTTCACCAGGGAGAAAGCTCCGAAAACCACCGCGACCCACGCCTCCTCACTGCCCGGCGGGACAAGATGGGGTGCGCAGAGAGGCGCACAACCAGGCTCGCCGACCACGGGTTTGCTGTGACAGAGCCAAAGGACACACTGGTGGGAAACAAAGCAGCAGCTCTGAGAGAGACCACTCGTCCCTGCCAGCTGCCACGGATGCAACCACAGGAGCGAAACTCCCAAAATGTTCCCTGCCTTGATGAAAATTTTGCTCCCACCACCGCCACCCCTCCCCAGCACTGCTTTCACCCCAAAACACCCAATACCTCTTGTAATACAGTTACTGTTGGGCCATTAGCAGCAGCCAGCCTGGGAGGCAAGAGCGGGGGGCTCCGCTGGAGAAGCAGGCATGCCCCTGCTCCAGGCACCCACTACCACCCGCACCCACTCCCGGGGCACAGCCCCAGCGCCACACACACACCTGCACGAGTACACACATGCGCCTGCCTCAATGCAGCACATCCCCAGCCCCGCACCCCTGCGATCCCCATCCCGACGTGCACACATGCACCCACCCACCCCAACCCCAGCAGAACCTGCAGGCACACACACCTGGCCCACGTTGCAGCAGTGCAACGCAGCCCATCCCCAGCCCTGCACGCTGCTTGCAACACCCCTCCCGGCCCATATGCACCTGCCCCGCAAGCAATAGCTCGCCCCTCAGCATGTATATACACACACCCCTGTGGGGTTGAGGGGGAGATAGAGGGGAAGCAGCTGCAGGTCACTGCCCTCCCTTAGGGCCTGTATCCTCCTGCTCGGTCTCCTCTCCAGGGCATGCGGGGTCTCAAAGCACCGCAGGAAAGCAATGGTCAAAAATCAAGACATGCACACCCTGCAGAATAAAACTCTTGAGCTATCAACCCACCCGCATGCCATGCACAGGGAGGAGGGCACAAAGGAAATCTGACAGAAGAGCTTGAAAAACAGACCCCCTCCCACCCCAAAGCAACCCACATTTTCCCACTTAGCTTCTGCTTAAAATTATGTGGGTTGTTGGGTTTTTTGGGGGAAGGGGGGGGAATCCAACCAAATACACGGTTGCCAAGCCGAGTTAATGAAAAACCCTTTGGCTGTTAACTCATTTAGTACAGCGAGCATGAAATAAAGTCCGTGGCATGGGGCCAAAGCACCGCGGCCCTTTGCTGGGCAGGCCTCTGGGACCTCTCCCCGACCGACCGCTGAGGAGCCAGCCCGCAATTCTGAAGAGCTGCGACCTTCCCCTAGAAATCAATAAATCCGTCAAAAAAAAAAAAAAAAAAAAATCGTAAAATATCGATGGCACTGCCGGGCCCAAGGAGATTTCGTAAGGGCACTTTTGCCTCCGCTTCCAAAAAAAAGCCCAACCCCTTCAATCCCGTCACTGAGAGGGGAAGCTGCGAGGGGATATGAATAACGAGGCCGGGCGGAGGATGCGCACACCGCCGGCGCCGGGCGGAGGCAGGAGGCAGGAGGCAGGAGCCCGGCCCGGCGGCTCCTCCCGGCTCCTCGTCCCACCTCGCCGCGCCCCGACACCCCGGGGCCGAGCGGAGCCGAGCGGGGCGGGCCCGGGCGGTGGCGGGGGGCGGGCCGGCGGGCTGGGGCCGCCCCGGCGGGGCGGGGAGCGCCAGCGGGCGGGGCTCCGCGGGGCATCCGTCCGGCCCCGCCTCGCCCCCGACCCGCGGCAGCACCCCCTGCACCCCTCCCCGCCAAGGAAACTTCTCCGCTCGCAGGGAAAGAGTTCGGGTCCCCGGCCGGGGAGACGCGGGGGGCGAGCCACGGAGCGCCTGGCTGTGGGGAGGGGGGAGGAGGAGGAGGAGGAAGAGGAGGAGACGGCGAGAGAGTTGCGCCTCTCCCCAAAAAGGGACTTTGACCCCGCACCGCTCTCCGGCGGTCCCCGAATTACATATTTTTGTCACAGGTCGGATCCTAACGCGCGTCGGCACAGCGTCTTAATTTATGAGCTCATCAGCCTAATTTCATTATTTAATCATGCGCCCAGCAATCGTGTTTCCTTAAGAAAGGACTGACCTATTTTTGGCTGGAGATAAACGATCATGTTAACAGATGTTAATCTTGTAATCTGTTTTTCCTGTAAGCACTTCGCATATCCGCGTTTCAAACATTAAAAAAAAATAATAAAAAAAAATCTTTCCCAAACGACTTGACGTCACGATTCAGTTCTTATTAAAAAAAAAAAATCTCGCAATGGTTTCAAAGACATTAAATCTTTTTCACTTTATAAATGCTGATTTGTTCTGCCTCAACTCCCACAGGCTTTTATTTGCATTTCAAATTCCACAGGTTACACCAGTCGCCTTTTCAGAAAATGTAAACCAACAATAAGGCAGCAAATACGGGGGGGGGGGGGGGGGGGAAGGGGAACCCTGCATCTGGATTAAAGAAAGACTAGAATTAACGTTTAGAGAGTAGTCCGAGCAAAATCATATTTGCACTTCCAGTGCCCGAGCGCCTCCGTATCTATAGGGGTAACATAAAGGATAAGTTGTGGGCACACACAATGCGCATTCCCCAGAAGATCCTTGTCTGCTGCTGGGAGCTTATTAACGCTCCTAATAAATGGTGCTGACTCCAAACCGACACTTTTCGGCTTAAAACACAGGGTTTGTCTCCAGCAGTTAATTGCAGAGGTTAGCTGGTTGGAGGGGAAAAACAACGGCCGGCTGTCATGCTCCGCACGCCTCCCCACACGTACTGCCTATTTTAACACCCCACCTTGTTCCCTCACAGCAAAGTTTACCCATCCAAACTTTCCTCAACTTGCCCGAGTACTTAATTCGCATTAGGATCGCGACTAGGCGCTATGCTAATTATCACCGAAGATAGCAGCGGGGGGAGGGAGGGACGAGGAGGAGGAGGAAAGCTTTTATAGCACAAAACGTCTGGAACTGCATTATTTCTATTCTTCTTTTCTCTCTCTCCTTCCCCCTCTCCCCTAGATCTCCCTCCCCCCCCCCCCCCCTTTTTTTTTAACATATACATTAAACTCCCTGTCACTCTCCCCACCCTACCCGCATCAAATGGGCTCTTTTCCTCTTCTGGAAATAATCGCTACGAAGACATTGTCCTTCGAGCCCTTCTCGCTCTCTATATGTGAATAATTGTTTTCTCTGCCCGCCCACCCCCAACTTCCTTTGATAAAATGTGTACTTCTCTAACGGGGCTCACGCAGCTATCGACTCGCAACGGAGCGGATAGTAGCTAAAAAAACAAGGCGGGGGGGGACACACACACAACCACACACCAGGCATTTCACCCGCATGCAAAATCAATACTATCGGGTGGGGGGGGGGGGGAACACCCACACCACTTAATAATTTAAGTGGCTACTCGGGGCTCGAAGACCCATCACCCACCTTCATTAGCCGAAGCATTTTACTTTGAAGTGAAGCAATTTGTTCTTTGTTTCTTAATGGATTAATATCGCTGTTTGCCTCCCCCCCCCCCGCCTCTGACGGACCGTACAAAGCCAAAAGGCTCCCAGAGCCCGCAAATCGCCCCCCCACCCCGCCCCCACCACCACTGCAGTAGAACCGACCTCCTCCTCGCGAAACAGCGCAAAGTTACCATTTTGGAGCCGCTCCGATGACCGAGGGGACAGTCCCTATTCCCCGGGCGGGGGCGGGGGGGCCGCGAAGTTTTTTTTTCCCCAGGGGCGCAGCCCGAGGACCCCCCCGCCCCCCGGGCCAGCCCCCCGCTCCGCCACCCCTCACCTCCTCCGCTGCCGGCAGCAACGTTCGGGGAAGGGCGCGCCGAGCCACCCGCCGCCCTGAAGGTGAAACCATGCGCCGCATGCGAGCGGCCGCCAGCTGCACATGATCCGCCGAGCGGCTCCACTGGCGCGGGCGGGGGCGGCCCGCCGGCCCCCGCACCGCCCCCGCCCGCCGCGCCCGCCCCGCCGCCCGCCCCGCGTCCCCCCGCGCCCGCGGTGGCCGGGCCGGTGCGGAGCCCGCAGGCCGGTGACTATTGTCTCCGCGGAGCAAAGTTGGGGCGCGGGGTGCGGCCGCCCCGGGGTGGGGTGGGGTGGGGGGGGCATGGGGGCAGCCGGACCCCGCGTTGTGCGGGTGCGGAGTCGCGCTCCGGTCCGCCGCCACCCCGGTTTCCCACGTACCTCCGCTGCGAAAGGTGCGAGTTGGAGTTGCCCCAGATGCATTTCTGTTAGAAACTTTTTTTTTTTCCTCCTGGGTTTTTTTTTTTTTTGCGAATTCCACTGGTAAAATATTTATGGATCTATTGAAATGCGCAGAAACAACAACATTAAAGTCTTCAATCAAGATCAAAGAGGAATACTGTTCAACAGCCACGCTGGGGAAGTTGAAAGACCTCCGAACAAATCAATCTGCCATATGGCTTTAAAAAAAAAAAAAAAAAAACACACAACAAAAAAACACCACCACTCCTGTGTCTGAAAAGTTCAAGTCTTGTTTTCCTGCGTGTTTGCGAAGCTCGGTTTAATCACGCCAAATCTGTGTGCCACAGGCGAGGGGAGTATGTTTAGTCTATGGCTGGAAAACCTAATTTAATCTGCTAAAGCTTGCTACTAGACATCAAGGGTGTGGAGGCTTTTTTTTTTTTTCTTCTTTCTTTCTTTCTTTGTCTCCTAATGTGCGATGACGTAGAATCGGTACGGAGTACTTTTGACGGCGGGTCGGTGTTATCTCGGCGCCCTGGGCTGGCAGAGCCTCCCCCCGCCCCGGGCACCCCGGCTCCGAGCCCCCCTCCGAGGCTGCCCCGGTCCCGCCCCGGCGCACCGGCCCCTCTCCTGCCTCCCTCCAGCCCCGTCTTGCACTTGGGACGCAAACTGCTCCGGCATCGCTGGCAAAGAGAAGAAAATAAAATTGGGGCGGGAGAGGGCGGCTTTAAATCCTGCCCTTTCTAGTGCTTATTACCAGAACCCTCGGAATAAAGGAAAGGGACGGAGGCGGGGGGGGGGGTGGGTCAGCGAGTGAGAAGGAAAGTTGGTAATGAAGGATACACGAATCATAAAATGTAAGCTATGTGTGATTAATGATCTGCACTAATTTGAATAGCAGGCGTGTTAAAGGTCATTGACAATTGTTGCTGCTTTCAGCATGAATGCCCGAGTGGGATGTATTTGGGACAATCAAATTTAATTCTAATTCACAGGAAAAAATATTATCGGACATGCATAGCAGCTGGTCAAAATATAGAGAGGACGCACTTTAAAAAATGTGCCTCGCTTGCCCTTCAAAGGCAGCTTCATTACTTTAAGGTAGTGTTTTTAAATGCCTCAATAGTAAATAATGTATCCGGAATGTCTGGATTTTGTTCCTTATGCATCAGCATCTTTCCTGCACACTTTTTCAATCACAGGCCAAATTGTGTTCTCAGTTACTCCAGACATGCAGTGTTTTGTGGGAATTCCGAGTTCACTGATTCCGGATTTACCTGTGAATGGACCAGAGCAGACGTCACATCCCTAAGCTTGAAGAATTCATTCCAGGCACAAGCCTATAACACAAGACTGTAGGTTTTCTAATCACAGTTTGTATAGCAGTTTAGCGTTTCTTTACACAAAGACTAAGAAATCCATTATAAATCAGCATTCCTGGGCAGTTTTAGTGCTACAGTATTAGGCTAATAATTTCCATATGGTGAAAATTGACAAGTCAGAGCAATGAAAGGTGCATGAGACTTCCCAACTCCTCTACATAAAAACGTGATTTTTACAACCTAGTCCTTTTCTCTTATAGTCCATAGAGGTTCTCTTCCTCAGCCAGTAAAAGGTGAGCACACTCCACACAGTGCTTGCTGTGTTACTTGACAGAGTAATGCTTAAAATGCTTACCATTTTCCATATTTGCTTCCATAGGGCCCAGTCTTGTGCTCTGTGTTCCCATAAAAAAATAAGATCCTGAGGCTACGGAGGTGACAGGACTGGAGAACCCATCTCAAGCATAGTAAGAGAGGGGTATTCCACTTTAATGGAACGGCAATTAAAAATTCAGAAGATGTAGAGACTTTAAAAACAATCAAGCGGTATATTAATTTCATGGAAAGTCACTAGCAGAGTTCCTCTGTCCATGTAATTTTAAACAGGAGATTTTCTCACATTTCTTCTGCTGATTCCAGCGCTTCTGGGTTTTAAAAGCAAAACTGGAACAGTATAAGAATTTATAGACTTAAAAGAGAGCAAAATGTATTTACATAATATTGTCAATGTAGAAATTTCAGGTAGAGAAGATATTCTTAATTTTCAAATTGTTAGTAACGTACCATTACCATGGGAGATTAATCTGTTTGCAGACACTGTTTACCCATTTTATCTTTGCCAGGAATCTTCCAGGAGATGTCCTCCCATTTCAAATTCGTTAAATTACAGTATTTTGTATGAGAATGTCAGCGATATTAATGGCTCAATACGTGTTTTGCTATTTATAGACTTGCATGTATAATAATTCTGGCTAATGAAATACTTGAAGCAGGAAAACATTTATTTACTTTTGCTATGGTCTAATAAATTATTTGTTCAGCATTTGGGACCAGGCTTTCTCAAGTTAAGGAAAATGGCATTTTGATGAAAATCTGTGCAATGACTTGTCTGCATAACTTAGCCTTAGGAATGATTGGTGGAAGTTTAGATAAGAAAAGGTTCCTGAGAAACACCATCATAGAACAGCAAGGAAAAAAAGGCCGTCTCTTGAAAAGCAAAGCTGAAAGCACATAAAAATACTTCAAGGCAAGCAAACAAGCCAAGTTTGGATTACATTTTATATATATGTGTGTGCATGTGTGCGCGTACACATGTAACCTACACAGATATATTCAGGGAAATGTAATCTAAAGGAGAAAATTGCTTTAGCTTGTGCTCTGTGCTTGCTCAGAGTTTTTGTTGTTACAAACCTATGTGAAATTTAGCGAACGTATCTAAGTAATGCTAATCCAGGATGGGTTGAGGCTCTTGATTTTTTTGAGGAATCAGTCTCTCTATCTCAAGACTCAGACTAGCATTTTCCTTGGAGTCATCCCTTCATATTTGTCTCTCAACAACCCTTTCTAAACACAGCCCTTAGCTTTCGTTAGTTCTCCAGTTTTGCCAATAAAACAATATATATCAATTTTAATCTGAACCAGTAATTTTGTTTTCAAAGTGTGCTTGGGTCAGAAAAAAAGAACACACAAATCCTGACAACAAATAATCTTGCATTAGTCTTCTAAATTCTAAATCGCACTTTGTCTTGGTGTATTTGAAAATACAAAGAGCCATGAGCAGAAGTTACAAACTGGAAGTCACAGGCAGCTGTCATACCCGTGTACATCTGCAGATCACTACACAGAAATATTCCCAGTGATGCTTTTTAACAAGAAACTAAAATTTCTGACTCCAATTAAAATGAGACACTCTAACACTGGTGTTCTGTCAGAGTTTATGTGGGTGGCACACATTTCCCTCTGAGACAAAATGGTTTCAATCAATAACAAGCGAATACTCTTTGATAAAATACGTCGACTTCTCATGTGTGCCACAAAGATCTTTCTCTCTTCTTCAGTCGTGCCTCAGTAGCTGTGCAGTGTCCGGCTGCTTCCAAAGTCTGTGCTATGAAAACACACCACAACCCAGCAAAGTTTTGCACACTGGTGTCTGTATGAATTGAGGTCAAGCTCTTACGCCCTGTTAATTTAGGCACAAATCTAGCAAGCAGATTGGAAAATAATTTTCTGTTTGAAGGGCTGCACATATTTTGGGAGAATTTATTACAAGTGACTTGGGCATATCTGGTGACAAATTGTGTGGAGTGTGAGGACCTGATCATATCCTCTTTACCTTTTACTCATACAGGCCGTCCCCTTGCTATTAATGGAATTGCTTTAATGATAAAAGATGGTTGGTGTTTGTCTCCATCATCTCATTTATGGCACATAATGAGCTTTTCCTCATGGCAGAAATAATCCAGAGACTTTTCTTGAAGAATCAACTTTTTAAACTCCAATGTCTTTCATATTTGCCCTGACCATCAGCACAGTTGCTAGGATATAGCCTGATTTTGATTTTTGTGATTTGATCCTCTCAAACCTACATTTTTTTTTTACATCACAACATTGCTTTTACAAAGACACTGAGGAAGAGAGCAGAAAAAGTTAATATTACAAAGTAAGTAGAGTCCCAGTGTACACGGTTATTTTAGGTTCATGTTAAATGCTGTATATAGCACCAACTTTTCAAGCCCTGGCAGTCAGATTTTCTCACCCATATGTAATTTTATAAACTATATCACGGCTTCACAGCAGGTAGGGAGCCCACAAACCTGTTCTTAATTTCAGCTTAACTGGAAGAATCTCAGCGGCAGCTGGTTTCAGAATAGCTGATACAGACTTCCACAGATGTGGCCCATCATAGGTTCAGAAATAAAAAAGAACTAGGCCACAACGTAGAATTAATTTCAATGAAGACAAATTCAATAAGGATGCCACTTCTAAGAGACTTTTCTTTTCTTTTTTGCTAAAGAGAGATCTTTGGGAGGGCATATTTCTGTGGCCTGGGTTTTTTCATGCTGTCCACCGATCCTAAGACTGCAGTACACCGATTTTCTGGCAGACTGGACCTGGCTGTTAGCAGGCTGAGCTCTCTCAAAGCAAAGAAACAGGCTATTTCTGAGTTTGTGTAGTCTCCCCTCCCCCTCGCCCTTCTTATGTTCCTCCAAGCATAACTGATAGTACTGGAGTGCTTGTGCGCTTTTCTAACTGGACCAAACAAAGACGTACAATAGCTAAAAATGACCTCTGATGAGACAGTGAATGCGCTGCCCGATACGACTGGGGAAACTGGTTGCCAGCTCTAAAACGACACGTTGTTTGGTGATGTTTCACAAACTTGAAATAAAGGAATACAGAAAAAAATAGTTTCACAAATGTTCATTTCTGGGTGGTTGTAAGGGGAAGGTTTTGAGCCGTTTCTGTAACAGCACGGTAAATGCATTGGTGTGCTATCAGCTTCTGCTGAGGAAAAAGTACCTCAAAAGTAAAAGTGGAACAAAACAGTCACTTGTTCTCGCTAACAGAATTTCCCTTGACATTCTGTGCAGTGGTCTAAGTGTTTGAATAATCTTGGTTTATATGGTCTTTCAGCTCAGGCATGCGAGGAAAAAGGAACTTCAAAAAGAGAATATTTTACCTGACATGTACTATTTTAGGGCTTCAGTAATTAGAGAACTGCAAAGGTCAAAATAGCCATCAATATCACGAGCAACAGAGTAGAAATAACATGTTTAAGCGGAAGTTGGTTGGCTGTAACATAATATGCCATAAGCACTAGGATGTGGATCTGCAATGACAAGCAGCAGAAGAAACAGAAAAACTTAACCAGCGTCAGATATTTATTTTGCTGAAAGCACGCAAGAATTTGCAAATAATAAATAGAGATGCTTTCAAGTCTAAATCCCAGATTTTATTACCTCGCTGCACAGATGCTGCAACCTATACTGAGGTCCATCCACACAGATCCATTCACAGCCTGGAGAAAAAGTTTGCTGCTGCCTGCTAACCTTTCAGTGAGCCAGACAAAACCTCAGGATTTAGAAGCTCCCAAACCTTTTTTCCACCTTCTGGATCTCATTTGAATCAGACATGCGTGGCATTAGCCACTACTGGCCACCTCTTAATGTCAAATCATGCAATACTGAATTAGGGTGGGTAGCTAAAATGTTGCTGTGTGTCTGGTACTCCTAAAACTGTGTGTTCCAGCCTGTATTTCTAAACAGGCATAACTTAAAAATGAGTTAAAGTACAATGATTATGTCTAGAAATGCAGTAGTTTGCAATAGCATAAGTCATAATAAAGATGCACAGTTCTGGGGAAAATTATTTTGAGAACGGGAACTCTTCCAAAAACTTCCCATGATTTCTTTCATTGCTGATAGACCATTTTTCTTCCCTGTACAATTTTATGCCAAATTGGCTACTTTTCTAATTTCCCCATAAATCACGCAAAATTCATTACTCCTTTTTCCACGTTTGGATCCACAAATCAACCATATGAATCCGTTCTACTGAGAGAAAGAGGCTGAAACAAACGACCAGGATCATTAGCATAAAATTATTGGCATGAAATTATCAGCATAAAATTATTTTTTAAACCAAAAACGGCAGAAGGCTTCTGGTTTCTTGCTTCCATTGGGTTCAAAAGAGAGAAGTAAGTTAGGGAAGTCGGTGTGCTACAGACTTTGTGAGGCATTTGCCTTTTTCCTCTGTTAAACTCCAAAGCTAATAAACCCGGAGCATTCAGTAACAAGTGAGGCTCTCATGTCAACAAAGGCCTTACTTAGAGACGGCGAGGTTTTGAGAAACTTCTGTGGCGAGGATTTGAAGATATTTTAATCATACGCAGCGTACTTTGAACGTGCACTTTTGCTTCTCTGTTTCCTACAGTATAATCCCCTTTGCTTTTCCCCCCCCTGTGTTTTAAAACGAGCACAGAAAAGGCCGAGTGTTAAACTACACTATTCAATTGTCCGGTAAGTACACAAATTCTGTTCAAATCAGAACAAACTTTCAAGCTGACAGAAAGGGGTATTTGGATTTCTGTTTTATCCCGGAAACCCTGCTGAACACCAGTGTGGTGGGGAATATAGCCATATCAGACCAACAAAAGGCTCCTAATGTAGTTAAGACCTCCTCCCCCCTCCTCTCCGAGGAGGCCGGCTGGAATAGCTTTTGCTATCGGAATTGTTTGCAGAATAACCAAACTAAAGCAGCTCCCTACGTGAGAATAAGCAGCACTTTTATTCTAAAACACTTATCTCGCTTTGTAAGGAGATTAACAGGCTATTTGGGAGATATTCCGAATGTTGTTCTTGTGGAGCAATACCTCTTTTTTTTTTCTTCTATTTACATTTTCGTTTGCTTCTCTGACAAAAGCGGCGATGTATTCACTCAATAAACCAGTTATCACATATGCCAGCAACTCTTAGATTCCTTCGGCTGTGCAAAAGATCCCTGAGTACTATTTTTATTGCAAAGGATCCCATTAATATCAATGGTGCAAGCATCCTGTTAGCTCCTAGGGGCTTTATATAACAAAAGGGCTACACTTAATAAAGGCAAATGTGGTAGATCTGCTCTTCACATCAGTAGTATGACCATGTTCTTGTAATACAAGATGTACCACTAACCATACTTTTATTGCTAGAAAGTGTGATGCTGTGTAGTATCCCACATATTTTTCCCTGAGACATTAGAACATGTCATGCCAAATCCCTCTACCATCTAAAGAGTCCAGGATCCTATTTATTTTGATGAGACTTGGTGTAATAAAATTACATTGCAAAATAAGTGTGGTAACAACACTGCCAAAAATGCTCGCAGAATGATGCTGTCAGTACTGTCCAAGCCAATGTTTTGTCTCTCCAGAGAAGAAGGATGCATACGAGCGCATACTGGCAACTCTATTTGGAGTGCTTGCTAAAGTTGCTGTTTGTTGGTTTGTTTGTTGTACAGAATTAAAGAGAACTGGGTTCACCATTTACCGCTTAACTCCCTGAAGGCTCCACTAGGTTGAACTGACCTCACACATGTATCTGTACATCTGTAGTCCATAGGAGAGACAACATAAGGCATAAATGGGAAGAAGGGGTCAAGGTACCATGAAGAGAGGCCAGAAGCCCTCTTGCCATATAACCCCAGCCACTGTTATGGTGGTCCCAGTGCCAAGTCCATGTGAGGTCAGCGAGTGGAAGCTGGCGTGAAAAGCTGAACGTGAACCCATGCTCCCACCACTGACCTCAGCTGTGAGAACGGGAGATGGGCGACTGGTGAGATCTCAGCCATGGGCTGGGGAGTTGCTCTGCTGCGGGACTCAAGACAAAGCTGGCTGGTTTTGGAGACCCCCACCCACCAAACGGCTCAACATCTGCTCCTGAAACCAGCTCTGTTTCCAGCTCTGCCTCTTGGAGGAGGACACATGGCAGAGCGCGCTCCTCATTTCCTTCACAAGTGCTTCTTCAAGGAGTATATAACTACATTAGCTTTATTTTCAAAGGGTTTCTGCTCAGATTCCACACCACTCTGCTGTAGGGCAGGCATAGTAGCCATGATCTGGTTATAAAAAAAGTGCTGGTGACTGGGATATTTGCATGAATGACCTCGGTTTTCAGTTGCTCACTAGAACATTTTTGGAAGGAAGTATTTGCTTGGTTCGTAGCCAAGTGTTTTCTCCTTGACTACTAAATGTGTTTAGTCCATATTAAATGTAAAATTCTCTCCAAAGTTCACTGGAGATTTCCAGACCCTGTAAGATTCGCATGCAAGAGAATGACAGCAACATTCTTATTTAATAGTTTCCCACCATATTTCTAAAAAACCATCATTTTCCAGATCCTTCTGACTTCCAAATGCAAAGTGGAAAATGTCCAAAAAAGGCATTACTTCATCTAATGCCGTTTATTTAGCACATACACAATCCCACTGGCTGCCTGCTTTATCAAAAGCAAGGGCATGTGTGACTAGTTTGTATAACCTCAAGTTTCTGCTTATCTGGATTCATGTAAGTGCATTTAGCAGCTTCCTCAGATGTACAGTTAATGCGAAATTCCATGAGTTTTACGCTTAAACTTTATCAGAGATATGAATGGAAGAATGTAACCATCAAAGCTATTGCAGAGTCCTCCACTCCCTGACCCTTGGGCCCTTAAAACCATGAATGAGTTACATTCATCCACATACTAGTGCATTTGTTTCATCGATAATGCAAAACGCGTTTAGAACAGCAACTATTAATCTAACTTGAACTTCACGTGAGCTGCACACGAGTAGATACTCGGTCTTTACCAAGGGTTTGTAAGACTTGTCCTCTTTTCACCTCTTTTCACCCCACACAGCTTGGGTACCAACACAGGAGCAGGGCTGGTCGAAGAACCCTCTGCCGAGCAGATGGACGAGGAGAGAGGAAGGACTGCGTCGCTTGGCAAAGCTGACGTGGCTGATCTGGAGCCCAGGCTATTACTGCCTGGCTGTGTCTGCAGCGGTGCCCACCTGCCTGCAGTACGGCACACACCGTGCTCCCCTCTCCCGGGCGCTGCCTGCAGCCTGCTGCAGCATGGGATGCAGGAACAGTGCATCTCTCTCCTGCGCGCAGGGTGCTGAGCTGGGTCTGACCCTGTTGCAGCCGTGTGTACGGGGTTGGGGGGGAGGAGCACTCCACTCTCTTGCTGAATAAGTCAGTTTTTCTCTCTAAAAGTAATTTTTTTGTAGCTGCAAAATGGGTCAGTACTTTCAGAGAGCTGTGCTTACTACTTCTGCAATGAAATACTCAGAGACCTTCTCTGACCCAGGCAGAGCAAGCCATGGCACAAGTCATGCATGGTACCTGTGCTGGGAATCAGGTTTCAGCATTTTTACTTAACACGGTGCATAGTGAGGATTATATCCATTCATAGAATCATAGAATGTCCTGAGTTGGAAGGGACCCACAAGGATCATCAAGTCCAACTCCTGTCCCTGCATATGACAACCCTATATGACAACCTCTCCTGAGGCATTTTTGCACCTTCCTTGAGCTGGCTGTGCAATTAGAGAAAGGCAGTCACACAGCTAAAAGAGGATAAATAGAACAGAATAGAATAGAACTTTGAATAGAACAGAAAGTCTGTCCCAAAGACAAGCCAGAGAAAAAAACAAGGTCTAATGGCAATCCACTACGGGTTAATTCAGTTTCTCCCAGTATTCAAAGGTGGTAGATCAGGAAAGCGTAAGACGAGAAGTGCCCACTCAGATAAAGACCTGTACGATAAAAATAACCCCATCAATACGAACTGAATAGGAACCAAAAGATTCAGTGGACCAATTGAATAATACTTAGGGACTTTTTCAGTGAAAAGTTAAACTTTTGTTTGTGTCCAGATAAAGACTGCCTGAAAGTAAAGAGAAAAACATATATTTCTCAGACCTGATTGATCCAATTTAATTAAAAAAAAAAAAAAAAAGAAAGAGCATACCATCCAGACACACCTGTGTGCCAAGTTTCGACCTGATGCAATTTGATACAGGTGAGATATTAAACCCCGAAGACCAAGTTAACAATGGGAACAGTGACAGACTGTTAACAGTTGTAAGGGGTAGTGGCTGCCATTATAATAGTAAGTTATACGTTTTTCACAGCATAGTGGGACAGCTGATAAACCCTGAACCTGCCTGCTGGCTGCCTTTAATTTGCCTGAAGTTTGTTTAGGCAGTGCGACTCCAGGAATGACCTTGTGTTTACTCATTAATTCTGCGACTCAGTTCGTAAGGAATTAGAGCAGTAAAGCAACTGGAATATTTTTAATATCAAGAGCATTTTGCCTCATTTCTTCATTGTCTTTGTGATTTAAATATCCTGTTGTGTAAGCCTAAAAGGAGGAAGTGAGCCATACAAACCCTTACAATAACAGTATTAGGTTGCAGATAAGCCCATGTGCTCAGTGGTGTCAGGTATTTTTTTTTCCTGGGGTAATACAAGTTTTGCAAATGCTAGAAGAGATTCTGTTTTCTCTTAGGAAGACATTTGAAATCTTTCAAAATAAGCCTTGTCTGTTACACACAAAAAAAATACTCTCCTGATAGCAAGAAATTACTTTGGCCCATAATGCCAGGCTTTAATTATTTAGCTTCATGCTGTATTTGTGTTTCTGCCGTGAAACCCAAACCTTTTCAGCAGGCAGAGACGGGCTGGTGGGGTAGGTGCCTACCCTCTCTTTCATTCTTTTCCCTCCAACTCAGCACTGTTTTAATGCAAATCAAACCCTTGGTGCGTACATAGCCAGCACAGATATTCTTACACTTCGCGCACCTGGCAGGCAGCTTTCCTGCTGAGGCTGCTGCTGAACTGGATCGTTTCCTCTCGTGGCGATTACACTTGGCTCTCTGCAACAAAAGACAACAAGAACTTCTTTACAGGTGATAAACACAAACTTTTGTTTTTTTTTTTTTTAAACACACCTTGATTTATGGGTTTAAAGAAGAAAGTTCTATTAATGGTAATATTTAGAATTTCTCAAATGAATCAGACCATTTTTGCAAGCCAGATACATAACTAGCGTTTCAAACCATAAGCAATCCATGTAACCTACCAGTGCTGCATTTAACAAAAGTAGGACATGATTTCTGAATCTATTCTCCTTAATAAGATTATAATCCGGACCATCCTGTTTGTACTGAAGTCAGAAGTACCATTGCTGCCGAGTGGCTTTCGAGCAGCAGACCTGTGTGCTTGCATAGCTGACCCCAAATTACACACGGTCACTGTCTATAGGTGGTAATCTTGAACAAGACAAAATGTATGATCTTTGCGTATATTTGCACGGGCGCATTTGCACTCACATGGCACATACACATCTACATCACACACACAGTGTTACCCATAACAAGATTTTTACATTTGTGTATATCCACAGCGCTAAAGGGTAAAACTGCCTGACACTTTGCCTTTGTAAGCCTGTCTTGGCAGACAGCTAAATTTTATCAGAGTTTAGCCATTTCTGCTGTCATTTGCATGCAGAGTGTCTGATTCAGGCTCGAATTTTAATGACAAATTCAACCAAAACTGTTTAGCTGTTTTTGAGAGTGAGGTTAACAGAAACCAGGTTGGTTTGCTCATCTTTAACCATTCTGTACCTTCTCTGGGAATTGTTCTAGCACCTCCACGATTTGAAACCAGAGCCTGAAAAATCTGAAGAGGTTCCCTGTACTAGAGCTTTGCCTTTTGCTATTCTCGTTACACATTTGGCTGTGTTATAAGTCTGTGAAAAATCACAGTTTGCACATCCTCCATCACTACCTCTTCAATTGGAGTCGCTAAATTCTAAGAAGATTCTGCTGTAACAGGACGCTCAGGTTTCTTACAGCTGGTAGCGCTGACTGAACCACATATGCCATGTCCTCAGTTATAGACTAGTGTCCTCACTATTCTGTGCTCAAATATATTATTCTAGGACAGATTACAGGGGCTAAGCCAAGATTTCACTATACTAAGAACTCAGAGCAGTAAGGTTGGAATGAGTTCCAAAAGAAACTGCTAAGAGGGAGGTAAATTAATTTATGTTCATGGAGTGTTCAAATATTGCAGAACTGGTCACCACAGAAAATCTCACGGGAATTTAATTATTCCTTTTTGAGGGAAGTGTTTGAATACCATACGGTAAATAAGGCATGAGATAAAAAACCTGAACTCTGAAAGTAACAACCTATTGAATTGCTGCTAATTCCTGAAACTTAAATTATGCTTTGCAGTAAAATTACTATGTGGCTGTGCTATTAAAGATGATACCATAATGCACACATACAAGGAGCTGAGTGAACAGATATCCTCAGTACTGGCACTTTCTATTTTGTTTAGACAACTTAAGAACATAGTAAAGAACCTAATTCCTTTAATGTGTGTTTATACATTCACACAGACACATGCCTATAGACAGCATGCCTTCAGTTCAAAATAATCAAATATTGGTAGACCATGCAGTTGTTAATAGTTAATTGCATTTGACAATATAAAAAAGGCAGGAATAGCTAATCCAAAGTTATCAGAGACAATGATTTACTAGACATTACGGTCAGCCCACAGCACAGAGCTTTCAGTTCTCCCTCTCCCAGAATACTAAAATCTGTGATAATTGGTGAAGTACAAAGTGAGGAGCTTTCTGTAGTTTACATTTATGTCTGAGCTGGCTCTAAACAAAACAACCTGAGGGAACTGTCTATGATAAACTTCTCTTTGTCTTCACCTCTTCCAGCTGCAGTAAGATGGGAGCTCCATTTTCAGCTATGGAAACGAATCGTGATTTCATTTTTATGTCAGTAGTCTGCTTTGGATAATAAACAACTGTTAACTTTCAGAATGCAGAGGAAGATGTGTAATTTTTAAAGCACATCCTGTTTTGAGGACTCTGGGATATAAACTACTTAAGAGAAAGAAATTGTGGAAATTAATGTGAGATGACGAAATTGTTCCCAGTACAGTGAGGTTGTCAGTCTTTCTGCACTTCTGCCCTTGTAATTACATATGTTGGGCCCAATTCCCTGACTCGGTTTGAAACCCCTTGGGTGAAAGCAGAAGTAACATACTGGAGAATCATGTTATTTTCCCAGCATTTATTTTTGGAGGGCCAGTCTAGTGTGCTGCTTAAAAGCCTCACAAGAACTACACAGAGCTTACATGATTTCTTTCAGCTTTCTTAAAGTGTGGATATGGTACCGCTTGTGCAGCGTTGTTTCCCGATAGCCCGTTTAAGCAGGTTTTAGCATTAACTTCAACTTCTTAACAAGCTTAAATACAGCATCACATTTGATTTGGTTTCGCAAATGCCTGGAACTTTTCATGTGGTATTAGCAGATCTCAGTCTTCAAGCCTAATGAACTCAGATAAAACTCAGCAGGATGTCCTGTTAGAGACTAATTTTTTTGTACAAAGACAGCTCTTTGGTCCTCTTTTCTTGCGTTGCATTTGTTGACTCGTCTCAGAGGCTCGTAAGCTATCAGCTCTCTTATTGATCTGCTCTAGAGTTACTTGAGAACATAATTTTGAAAGCAGCAATTCAGCATCTCTCCTTGTTTGATCTCTTTGCTGTGGCGAACTGACTGTGGCATGGTTTTCCAAGCACTAGGCTGAAAATATTTTTTTTTAATGATTAAGAATACATTTTTTTTTCAAATATTTACATCTGCCTAATTTTATTTAAAATGCCTCCCTATATGTTACATTTTCTGCTTTATTAAAATCTATCCTAGGATTCACATCCCTCCGCTTTAATTTAGCTATAAATTGATTCTTAAAGTATCACATTTAATAGCCTTTGCGGTTTGATGCACAAACTATTCTGACGTCTATTCATAGACCTTCATAATGGGACCCACTCCAGTTTATCCCTTGAACTGTCAGGCTCTTGGGGAAATAATAGCTCCTGACAGTTGTAAGGTTAAAATATAGGATTAATGATCAGCTTTTAATGTGCAAATGGGGCATTCAGCTTTCCTCTTACCCATCTTATTTAATGCAAATTCACTGTTGAAACAGGTAGCATGAGTTGCTTCTCTCACTAAACATAGATTAATCTATCAGGCTAAATTCCTGAATCAAAATAGAAATTTAGATACACACCACAGAGTAAATACAGACCACTGCATTTATGCTGACTTATAACCGTTTATTTTTCCCCTGCCAAGTCCATCATTTATTTTTAAGGTTTCAAAATCTCACTTTCTCACAAAAATAAAAATAGATGTGCATCACAGCAACCAATTTAACCAGCAGAAAGGAGTCTGCCCTTCTCTATTAAATACAGCTGTAGAAAGCCCCATGGACTTTGATTTAATTGTTTCCAATAGGCCAAAACAATCTGCTACCTGCACTCAGTAAAAAGTAAAACAAAAAAAAAAAAAGAAGAAAAAGAAAAATAAAAAGAAAGGGATTTCTACAGTGAAGCATGGAGCAATTCACATGCTTTCATTAGGAGATTAATAATACTTTTGAGATACTGGACCTTAAGAATTGTATGGCAATTTTTGATTGCGCCATCCTATTAAAAAGCCGCCTGTGTATACACAATTAGACTATTTGTTTAGATAATGTTATATGCTCATGTAATTGGAAAATGCATTTTAAACTATGGTATAATCAGAAGCATTTGTCCATTACGTTCTGCAGCGCCGTGTCAGAGGAGCAGAGCAAATGGAGGATTAAGCTGATACTTAAAGAACCTCGTACCTTTCTTAGGGTACCTGACAGAAAATGGATTTGATGTTAAGTTAAATGAAAGTCAAAACATATAAAAATAAAATAAACACTGAGTCATTAAAAAAACAAAACCAAAAACTTTCATTTTTAAGCCGGTCACACACCTGCTCATACCTCCCTAACAACCACTAGCTTTCCCAAGAACATGAAACAGAAAGGTGTCCCTCTAAATATAAGACTTAATCCTTGCAGTACTCGAGTGCTTTCAGCTGCCAATAAACCAAAGAGTGAAGTCTGTTCTCTGCAATTATTCCTTTGAAAGGAGTAACGTGAGAGCAGCAAGCGGATATAAGTACCCTGAGCGATGAAGGAAGAAGAGCAAGAAGAATATGCAGCATATCACACACGTGTGACTTCGTGAGCTCTGTTATTATTGCTTATATCTTCACGTGCATGCTTTAACACACTAACAGGGAAGAATACAATTAACATTATTTGGGAAGCCTTGTTCCGACGGCTTCTAAATGGCCTCCAGGGATTTCTTTTGTTGTTTTGATAACAGTGTCAATTTACTTGGATACCACCCCCTCCCCGTTTCTAAGAATGCAGAGCGATCTATCATTAATAGCTCTTGAGAAACATAAGCTAAATTTAAATTAACCTCACAGGCATTGTTTATAACATCCTTAGCCATTCTGTTCCTAATTTTCCACTGCCTTCTACCTTGCATTCACAGCTGTGCAAAGCAAGTCAAAACAGCAGTCAGGCAGCGGTGTTCTGCAGACGTGCTCCCTTCATGTTGCTTTGGTGTAAATTAGGGACAATTCAGCAGAGAATTGCTGTTTGCAGACATGCTGATAAATATATATATAATAACCATCGCAGGCAGCGGGTCTTCAAATGGACTAAATCTGTGGATCTGGTGCTCATTGGGCTGGAGGATGCTTTAGCTGCCCTGTGCCATTTCTGAACCTCACCAACAACTCGTTCCTCCCGTGTCCCTCCTGCAGTGTTGTCCTGGCTGTGCCGGAGGCTGGCTGGCAGACCTGGTCCTCCAGGAAAAAAAAAAAAAACAAAACAAACAACAAACAAACACACCCAGAAAAGATAAAGTAGACAAATAAATAGGAAATATAAGAATAAACGTTGATTTTTTCCAGGGATTCAGCTTCCCCATCCAGTTCACCATGTGGCTGGACAAACCAGTACAAGGCCGAGGACATAATGAAACAGTGGCAGGGGAAGGGGAACAGGAGGTTGCTGGCAGCCTTCCTGAAAAAGTTGTTCATCAAAGTACGCCAGGAGAAATTGGAGTATTATGAATCCTGGCCAGGGACCTCCCTTCCATGAGGGGCGGGGAGGTAATGACAGAGCTACAGCTCAAACTCCAGCTTTTTCATGTCTTGCTGCTGCTATGTCTTCCAGGCTTCCCTGGATACAGGGGGAGTGATGTTTTCCCAACACAAGGTATTGTTTGTGCTGCAACACATACACAGGGAGGCAGTTTGTACTCAGGCCTGGAACTTTGATTTTCAATATCCTGGTGTTTTTGGTTTACACTCGCTCCAGAGTGCCTTCAGCTTGCAAAATGGTTGTACCCAGTGGAAGCTGAATCCACAAGTTCTAAATTATTAATTATTTGACCTTTTTCTGTATTTTGAGGTAATTTTCTTTGGAGATATGTTTTTAGATAGAGTTGTTTGGGGTTTGGGTTTGGTTTTTTTTTACACTTTCTTCAAAAGCCTTTCAGAGTTCACTTACATGAAAAGAACAGAAAAAAAAAATAGACCTTGTATTTATCAATTTTCATCAATAAAACTTTAAGTCACTTGTGGTTGATTTGATTTCACAGTCATAGCCAGTGAACATTTATTATTTCCTTTCCAAGTTGCTTGTTAGGAATTTAAAAACACAGATCACAAAAAGTGCAGCTCAAAAGAAGACAAAAATGTTTTTACTAATCCAGCGAGCAGAGATTAACTGAGTTTAGAATTCAACTAAAGGGGGAAATCACTGAAAACCAGGAATGGCAATATATGTCAGAGGGCCAGTTTGGGGACTGGGGGAGGTCATAAATTTGTAATCCATCAGTGCACCAAACTCTCTAAAAGCACCTATGACTGAGAGTGTGCTTAGTATTTCGCTTTCTCTTCAGCCTAGCTGTTGTTGCTAGTGTTTGGGGAAAAAAGGGATGGGCTTTTAATACTGGGACACCTGTCGGTAGCACAGCATGTACTAATGCAAGCACTGAATCCCGGCCAGCCATGGGTTTGACACCCCACCTGTCTCCCCCTGTACCCCAGAGCTTGCTCTTGCTGTAGCAGGCAAAAAAAGGACTCTTTCACCTGCCCACCCATTTCAATGAAGCATTTTTTTTCACTCTAGCTATTAGCCTAAAATGAAGGCAGGATGGAAAATGCTTAGAAAACTGGAATCTAAACTGTGTTTGAGGGAGGATGACCCTACCTCAGCCGTGTGTAACTCACTGCTGCCCTGATTTCATGTAGCCAAGTGGGTATGATTGAAAGGAATGGTCTCCTCTAGCTCACAGTTTTGTCCTGGGACCATTCAGTCGCCCAACTGTTTTAAAATTTTGTTTTGTTTTGTTTGTATTTTCTGACCTTGCATACCTTTAAAATGTCCATGCATAATTTTTTGGACAGTTTCCATTTGGGGCAGAAACCCTTCTTGACAGGTTCAGCAAAGGCTGCAATTTAATAGACGCGTTTCAAATTCTTTAAAACCAGGGTTTGAAGTGTTTGGACACCAGTATCAGCATCACTGGGATTGCAACACAGCAGAGGATGTGCAAGCATGTGTTATTTGTGTTTGTGTGCAGTTTTACTGCTGGTTTATGTGCTGTTTGGATATAAATACAGGGTCAGATTCAGTCCTAGTCGGTGCTATCTCATGATGATATAAACCCCCAAAGGGGACTCTTGAGGTGGGAAATCTGCCGGTAGAGGAATTTTCCACAACCAAAACCAAGTGTAACCCCTCTGTGGCTGAGGGGAACCTCCTGGGGGTGGCAGCAGCCCTCGAGGTTGGTCCTGCCGGCCGGAGGAGTTACAGGACACGCTGACCCAGCACGTCCCCCACAGTCTCTGTGAACGGTCATAAACTAAAGCAAATGCCTGCGCTCATGCCAGTGGAAAGTCTGGAGGAGGAGGAGGACCCGGTGAGAACTTTGTCTCTTTGGGGAGTGAATCCCACTGTGGTGCGGGGGGTTTAGTAATACAGGAGGGGAGATGATTATGGGGAGTATGCCCAGTGCTGCCCACTCCTGCTCCCCTCTGTGTGGCTCGCAGGCTAATAAAAGCCTATTCGTTGCTCTGGCTGGCAGCAAAAACATAACATTAGGGCAAATATGTATAAAAATGACGAAAAACAATAGCGCAGGGGGGAAAAAAAATCTAATAAAATCAGATGGGACAGTTCACAAGGCAATTGAATGTTTGCATTGTCCAAGGAAGCTGCGGTCCTGTGGAGCTGAAGGGAATTGATTGACTTGTATTCGCACTTTTCCTAAAAAGTTGTGCTATAACACCAGCAACCTACAGGGAGATTGGGAAAAAACCAAAACCCAAACCCCTCCGAGGCTTCCTTCTCCCCTCCCCATCCTTCGTCTGTTATTTTTTAAAACAGGGAAAGGGGCAAAGGGGCTAAAGAGCAATCTTTGTAATTGCCAGCCAGTAAATCTAACTTCAACCCCTAGTGAAACAATGGGACATACAGTTAAAGCGGGGAGGAAAGTGGGACAGAAAATAATGGGGTCGTGAGCAATTAAAAGTTTTGGCCAAATCTGACCTTTGTTTTAATGTAACTTTAAACCAGCAGAATAATATCTGGGTTAAGTTTAACTGCCTAGTTTTTTGAGTTTTTTTAGAAAGAAATAATGCCAAAGAAACTCAGTTCATCTGGTAGAATCAAAAGATGTAGTGGGAAAAATATGTTTCCTTCTTACTTGCAACAGCTGTTTAACTTCAGCATGCAAAATCATATAGGAGAAAAAAAACCCCTTTCTTAAAATTCTAGTATCACTCCCAGTTCATCTAAACTGTGAAAAAGCTCATAATAAAATGCCAGTCCCTCCCTCAAAAGCCTCCAACCTCCTTATCCCCAAACAGGGGAAAACCAGACTTAGCATTCTTGATAATACCAAGACTAAAAGAGACTGTTTAGTTTTCCTCCCCGCTCTGCTCACTCCACTTTCTAAATCAACACATTTTCCATTCAAATTTATACTACATGTGTGCATGTGTATTTTTAAAAGAAAGGGTCACAAATCCCATTTTTTTAAGAAACGAAGACTTTTTACATTTCAAAACTAGCCAGGACTAAACATTGCAATGCAGAAACTGCTCCTCTGGCTCTTACGCAGCCCCTGGCAAGACACCCGGGGAGCAGTTTCAAGACAGTTTTAAGCTGATGAAGCCAGTGAGGGTCCTCCCTCTTCCCTGGGAGGGACCCCTTATTGAGCCCATTTAAACAAATAGCTGCTGCTTTTTTTTTTTTTTTTTTTTTCTGGGTTACTTTTCAGCTGTTTTGAGACTTTAAATCGAGCCACAGCGAGGTCAGGGGAGCAGCAGGGCCAGCAAAAGAGCAGGGTCAGGGAATATGTCGCCAAGTTCAAGGTGAGGACAGCGTGGTAGCACTCGCAGAGACAGTGTCATTGCTCCCTATCAGCGAGCGGCGTTTCTTATATCAGCCCGCTTCAGTGTCTCCTGCTCTCATGCTTTATTTTGAACAATTTCACCTGGATCAGGATAAAGATTATCAAAACCAGGCTATTTTTCAGCTAGATCTGTTCCCCTGTCCTGCTCACTGGGCATCTGTGCCAGCGTAGCAGAGGCTTTTGAAGAGCGGAAGCCAAGAGTGGGCATCCAGGGACAAGGATATGCTGGCCACTAAAAAATACACTGCTTAGAGACTGGGGCTGTTTTGTTAGGAGACAGTATTGCTGCAAAGGAATTTTCTGATGGAAATTATATCTATTGAAAAAAAAAAGTCGATTTTTAAATTGGGTCTGTTTGTTGCTGACGTGTCTGTTAATGAACTTCTAGCCACCAGGATTCCATTCACTCCGTTTCCTCTCCCATCATTCGCTGCTGCGTGTTCTCAGCAGACAGTAATTATCAGCCCTAAAGCCAACAAGAATGATGTCATTTTTAATTCATTTGGTACCAGGTATTCCAGGGGTATCCTTCACCAGAAATGCAGCAGTTCTGAAACCAGTTTTGGATTTTGGCTTTGGTGCGGGGGTCATAACTTTGGGACTAAAAACTTCTGAAAACTCAAGAGTCATAATGGAATAATGACTTTCTGACTGTCTGTGCAATAATATGTTACCAACATGAATAACAGCTGACATTTCAGACTCTGGGTGACCTCTGGATATTTTCTAGGTCTTTTTTTTTTTCTTAACAATATGTTTCTGAATAACCGTGTGATACAGCAAGATAAAGTAGGCTGAATCAGATTACCTATATGCCTGATGCTGCCTTTTTAACCAGTTTTGCATTAAGGCTGATTTTGTATGAGGATGCCATAAACACGTAACCTATTGCACAATGTTGTTTTAAAGTCAGACAGCAAAACAGATGAGCTCACAATATGATGCGGAGAGCATGTGTTAGTTCTTGCATAGTCTTATTGGATTTATTCTGAGAAGTTACTGAGGCTTCCTGCAAAGATTGCTTAATAGCTTCAGTGGAAATAGTTAAGCTTTAGTAATAATACTGCTGAACAAATCATGACTTTCCAATATCCAACCAAAGCCTGATTACACTCATTGAAATACTAACGTCAATATTTATTAACTAATATTAAAATAACTGTCAACTCATTTTTGCATTTAGTAAGAAAATCATTATATATCCCTTTTCAAAAATCATTGACTTTTCCTTAGTACAGAAAACTCTATTGTCAGTCTTTATAAAATATTTATGGCTTTCCTTGACATTCTTATAATATCCCTAGGAGAACAATCAGCATTTCTTTTGCTGAAAATAAGACAAACCTTTTCTCCCTAAAAAATAATTAATGAACTGAATGTAAATGAAACCCATCCAGAAGAGTAAAAAGCTACAGCTCATTCATCTGCTGTTTCCTTTCACTTTAGGAAAAATCAAAGGGATCTCTGTTTGAACTACTTTATTACAATTATTTGGGAAAAAAAAAAAAAAGCTGTCTTGAAGTCTCACTGAAGGGCAAATTATTATTCATTTCACACCTAAGACTATGGAGAGTATTATCAGTCTAAATGGAGGGGCTTTCCACTGATTCACTGTTTTTTCTGTGCCCTTGACTGTTAGTGCCACTGTTTCTTCATTAACAATATGTCCCCTCTCTGAGGTGCAGGGAAGGGTTATTTTCACTGAAGAAGTTCTAAATCACCCATATTTTCATTAGAGGCTGCAAGAGCTGATGATCTGAATGAAATGTCACACTTTTGTGCTACTGTACTATTATTTTATGCTAATTTCCTCTCCTATACCTGTTTTAGAAATCCTGATGTGTTGTCTTTCATCTCCCCGTTTGTGTTTTCACCTGTAAATGCTTGGTAAGGAGAAGAGATTAAAAAAGAGGCCCCCTCCCAGCCAATATCCCTGCAGGAGCCATGTATCAGCAAAGCCCTTTATTTAGTTAGCAGTTCTGCCATTGTGCAAACTTTTAGATGCAATTGGCTTGTTGCTCTTCTCTGTGTACCTAGCTGTATTACCATGGCAGTAGGAAAAAGATAATCATAGAATCATAAAATCATACAATAGTTTGGGTTGGAAGGGACCATAAAGATCATCTAGTTCCAACCCCCCTGCCATGGGCAGGGATATCTTCAACTAGACCGGGTTGGTCAAAGCCCCTTTTACAACCTGGCCTTGAACACTCCCAGGGTTGGGGCATCCACCGCTTCTCTGGGCAGCCTGTTCCTGTGCCTCACCACCCTCACAGTAAAGAATTTCTTCCTTACATCTAATCTAAATCTTCCCTCTTTCAGTTCAAAGCCATTACCCCTTGTACTATCACTACATGCCCTTGTAAAAAGTCCCTCTCCACCTTTCCTGTAGGCCCCTTTTAGGTACTGGAAGGCTTCTATAAGGTCTCTCCAGAGCCTTCTTTTCTTCAGGCTGAACAAACGCAACTCTCTTAGGCTGTCTTCATAGGACAGGTGCTCTAGGCCCCTGATCATCTTTGTGGCCACCCTCTAGACTCTCTCCAACAGGTCCATGTCCTTCTTATGCTGAGGGCCCCAAAGCTGGACGCAGGACTCCAGGTGTGATCTCAACAGAACAGAGTAGAGGGGCAGAATCACCTCCCTCAACCTGCTGGCCGCACTTCTTTTGATGTAGGCCAGGACACGGTTGGATTTCTGGGCTGCAAGCGCACATTGTGGGTCATGCTGAGCTTCTCATCAACCAACGCTCCCAAGTCCTTCTCCTCAGGGCTGCTCTCAATCCATTCTCTGCCCAGCCTGTATTTGTGCTTGGGATTGCCCTGCCCCATGTGCAGGATCTTGCACTTGGCCTTGTCGAACTTCATGATGGAGACTGGGAGAGAAAGGAAGGCAAAAAGAGATAAAACACCACTGTCATCTCAAGGCTGGATGAGGTTGGAATTGGCTAATTTATCAGTGAAGTAAAGAGACATGCTATTTGAAACATCAGAGGGGTTAGAAGTAGTCCTGAAGTGGAAAGTTTCCGATTCATAAACATACAAAGATGTGCAATATGAGGACCTGTATTTCCCTACATTGGGTCAGGTAAGTCAGCCTGCACTCATATAAGACAGCAAATAAAAATCCTTGACTAAAGAGTGGGCATTTGGCTAGTGCTTTTTAAAGCAGCCATAGCAGAAAAATTAAGATTCAGCTTTTGTCTTTGCATTTAAGTAATGTAAAAATATATGTTTATATACATAGAGATATGATTCTAAATTTTTCAAACATTATTTTAATGTAAACTATTTAAACAACCTATTGCTATTTATATAAAAATGGGCATAAAATTAGAATTTTTTTCCAAATTTCCAGCTATCTCTATCTTTTGTGTTTAAACTTCTTCTGGCTTAAGTATAATTTCCCCCATTCTATTTACAATTCCAACATCCTGGCTTGGTACTATTTCAATCCAAGCATCTAGAGACCTGGTGATCCAGCCCAAATGGACAGAAAACTATGAGAGTTTCATCAGAGAGTACAAAGGCTCTCTTGCAATCATTTACTCAGGTGAATACTTTTAAGTTCCATAGCATTACCTGGTGACAATGTTACTCTTACAGAAATTGAATCTTTCAAATTCTTGCACACATGAATAATTATATGCATCTGTGTAGTCTTCTGCTGTGAAGCTACTGCCTTGTTTCAAGTTAACTGTGTGCAGATGTGTTTCCAAGGATGGGGAGGTTCCCAAGATGATGATCCTGGGGGTTTATCAGAGTAAGCCTTATTGACCACTGTATGAATAAAGCATCATGCATATGATCAGGCCATTAGGAACGTGCAAAAATTCCACAAGTAATATTGACAAAATGTAAATCTAAATTTTGAAGAAAATGCAGATTTTATTTTTAGCAGGGAATTTTAACATGAAAATGTCTCTTTAAAATTTCACTGCAGCAAGATCAGTAAATATAAATAAAACATGTGAAGAATATTAATCTCAGTAAAACTGAAGAAGCAAGCTGTCAATGACTGTCAGACACAATATGAACTGACAGTTGCATGGCTTACAGCCTGACACCGGGATCGTTACCTGTCTGTTTCTCTATCAAAATACCTACAGGGAATAAGAGTTTGCAGATTGCAGGCATTGGTGGGAGCAAGGAAAGGGGAAGAGCGGTTAAAATGGAAGCTTAATGACAGCTGTGAAACATATGTATGAAACATATTCATTAGGATTAATCATCAGCCTTAAGGAATGGCTTACGTCATTCATTATCATCATTACTGGAGAAAAGCTTTAAAACAGCATCTATAGCTTTCAGATCCCACTCCTCCCTCAAATCAAACTCAAACCCAACACTCAACCCTCTTCTGGCTGCCACATAACAAAATCTATAGCTGAAGGTTTAATTTTGTTCACGTATTAGCACAACTTACAGGAAAGGGTCAGAGATTAGTAGCAGATCCTCACATGAAAGGATGCTGCAGGCTTTTCCATCCTTCTCTGTCCACCAGGCTTCCCTGGCTGGCCACCCACCCTGCCGGGACCACACAGAAACCCCCTGGGTCCGCCCAGCGTGACAGGCAGGAGAAACGACTCGCGAGCAGGTACCTCTGTGACTCCTGTCTGCACTCTCAGAAGTCCATCCTGAGAATTGCCGTCCTGGTTTAAGTCGATTTTTTTGTGGAAATTATAGTGTGAAATGGTGGCCGGGGTCACAGAGAGCACTGACTGTATTCCCTCTGGGCTCCAAGGATGCTCGAAGTTTGCATGACCATTCATGTGATCAGGGAAGACCCACTGGGGAGGTTTTTTAACAGGTTTTACCACCAAACAACTTAATCTGCAGCTGTGAGTCCTTGCTGAGGGTTAAGTACAGTGGGCTAAGATTAATTACACGGACTCACTAGAAAAACTCGAAGAAGCATGACGCTCACAGGGACCGGCAGAGAAGATGGGTCAGGCCCATATCCAGACGTGGAATCACTGACCTACTTTTTTTGCACTCATTTTGGACAATTGTGTGCACAAAACCACTGATGTGCGAACATCTCCCGTAACAGCAATTGGCCAGAGGGCCTGGGGTCAGGTTGGCACACATGGAGTCTGTAGGGTGCCCCCATACTGATTTCTTGAAGGACCACCTGATGCTTTAAAGAAAACAGATAGCATTGCCTGTGAGAAACATACCAGGGTTCGTTTAACCCCGAAAAAACAACCATAGCCAGGCTTGCCAGCAAGTTTCGATCCTGTTAGCTTAAGACTTTGGAAAGCATGCTGGAGAAAAGTTAGGAAAATTCAGCTTTTTCCCCTTGAGATCTAAAACTGTACCTTCATATGCTCTGAGGAGCAGCAACCCAGAGCCCCAGCATTCCCATCTTCCCAGGCCAGGGGGCTTGGCCAAAGGCCACTGTGGGTCACAGGAACCTTTTCTGTGGGCCTTTCTAAGCCTCCCGAGTAGCTTTTCCTGGATAAATGCTGACTATAACAAAACACAGTTGAGTGAACAATACAAACTTTTTCTGTTACATTTTCCTCAGTATTAAAATATGTATCCATTTCACTCATGCTGAAAGTCTTCACATCCCCTTGTCATAAACATTCACGCAAGAAAATATTACTAGTACATCTTTACGGAAAATTTTATGCACATACATACTGATGACTTTCATTTTGAAATGTGTTTCTTATGAGGCTTCAGACAAGAAACCTGATGAAGGTTGCATTCATCCACTCTAGGAGCAGAAATAATGCCATGTGACAAATCACCATCAAAAAATGTGGCTCTGGTGGCAAGTATTTAATATGAGCTAGAAAGTGAAAAACAGCTCACAGGTGGAATCTTTGCAACATTTATCAAGAATTTCAATAACAAATACATAAAAATAATGCAATGTCCTTCTAGCTGTAGCTTGTTAAAACTTGACTGAATCTCAGGATTTCAGCAGGACATTACATTAAAATTTCAACTGCCAAACAAAAATAAACCACGTTGTTAACGATAATTTATGCAGCAGAATTTCATGCTTTTCAACTAGTTCCACTAACTTAACTATTAGGAAAAAAAATCACACTTACAAAGCACATTCCTAAGGACTCCCTCTGTTATAGCACTGAAGGCAAAGAGAATGGATGGAGCAGGAAGAAGAATCTTCACTGACCCCATGCAGCCTGTTTTGTTTGTCATTTTTGTTTGTTTGTTTGTTGCGTTTTTCGTTGGTTGGTTGGTTTTTTTATAATAAATACAAAATTTGATCTGATAAGTCTCTCACACGATAATTTCTATAGAAATTCACTGAAAAATAAAGAGTAAGAAACATGTATTTGCTGTGGCTGGTGACAAAAATATTATCTAAATATTCATACTTACTAAAATACATAACTACTTAATAGTAACACAGTCTAGATCATAAAGTACTCATTTTCGATCCTTCCTTAAGTACAATTCCCATTAATAATTATATATAGTTATTTCTACTATGGCAATATCTGCAATCTGCACCTACAATCTCTAATCTCTTTATAGAAGACACTTTACAAAATATAGATGGAAAGCTCGTCCCTAAGAGCTATAGTGCTGACTGCACGACTTCAGCGGGAGGAAACTATATCTTCCGATTTCATATTTGCTGAGGGTACAACAGAGTCGACATTATGATCGGTATATTGTGTAACAAAGGCGATTTCCAAAGGCATACCAGCTCACATGAAAGCAAGAAATAGTAGAAATTACACAATCCATTATGTAGACACCTTTTCAGACTGTGGATGAAGTGGATTTTAGTGTGAGTTAGCAGGCAGGTGCTGAGTACCCATCATGATTCAAAACATCATCACTCTGTCCTGAGCAGATGTTAGAGGATCCGGTCTTGCTATTGTTCTGAATGCAGGTGGAATTCTAGCACATAAAAATTGCCAGTATTCCCACTTTCATGTCACTGTAGCATATGCATGGAATTCTTAGGATATTAAAAAATGCATACGCTTGATTCCTATTTATTTAACAAAATACCAAACCCTTTGGGACAACAAAAGCAAAAGTTTCCCAAGGTTATGGACATAATTTATACGGAGATTTCTTCTGCAGTGACAGGGGCCTCAGGCAGTGACTATGGGCTTTCCTATCTCTCTCCACCCCCTCCCTCCAGTGTCGATCATGATGCCATGAAAGTCTATCTGTTAGTGTCAAGGATTTGACCTGGGGACTGCAAACAGGTCTTAGTAAGGGTCACAGGAAGGCATAGCTAGGAAACGGAAGATTTTTTGGGGGCTGTTTTTCTAATACATTGTTCAAGTAGCTATAGATACAAGCCTGTTTTTACCCTCTACCACACTCTTTGGCTTGGGTTTTCAAATGAACCTCGGAGAATTTAAATCTCACATCCTAGTGAGCCATAATGATATCTCTCTCTTAACCACGGTCCTTTCCCCGTGCTTTGATAAACAAACACACTGGTCCTTTAACATTAAGAGGAGACTAGATGTTCAGAAGCTCATGTGGAGGAAAAGCCTGCCCGTTGCTGAAATGCTGTCAAGCACGATGCCTTTCGGTGAAGGGAAATCCATGGGAGGAAGCCACGCTCAAAACGTCCTTCCCACTTCCCCCGGTGTTGCACCCGTATGTGGCAGGGAAGGGCACCTGAGGTGCTCGCCCGGGGGCCCCGAAATCACACCGAGGACACGCAGAGTGTCGGGGGACTGCAGGACAGCCTTTTGCAGGTGTCTCAGTGCCTAACTCCTGCTCTACCTAGGAGGTGTAAGCACCTTGGCCGTAAATCAAGTGCGCAGAATAAGAAACAGGTAGGCAGGAAAAATTACCCCTAAAAACGTTTGATTTTGAATGAAATATTTACGCAGATGAAGAGGTTTCTCCCTTCCAAGAACCTGATTCGCAAGGGAAAGACACCTGGATTTGTTAGCTCTGGATCAAGGCTTTATAACCTCTCTTGATAACCACGAAGAAGTGCTCCCATTAAGGCAGAAATCATCCCTTTTACCCAGCAAAAATCTGCATTTGCACTAGGCTTATTACCTTCATCCTTGAGCCAGTAAAGTTCAGCCTCTAATACTGACATGCAGCCCTCCAAGGTCTACTTGGCACCGTGGGCTGCTGCGGGGTGTGATGTATGATCTTTCCCCCAAAGCTATAAGAGAAGCCATGTTGCTCCTTAAATTGTGTTACAGGTCTTGCTAACACAGTTGGGCCCAGGATGCTGTGAGCTCCTGAACCAGCAGTCAGACAGCTAAATAGCATTAGACTGAGTCTCAGTAGAGCTCACCACCTTGAATTAAAATAACAGAAGACATAGGTGCTTTTCAATTTCTTTCAGGGCCAAAAGATTTTGACGAAAGGTTTTGACATCTAACCTAGGTTTAAAAATTCTCTTTGAGATCTGAAAAAGCCTTTCTTAAAGTGTGGCATATTTTAGACACATAAGTGAAGTTAAAAATAAACTTAGTTCATATTCCTTACTTTTAAATCAACATACGTCATTCTAATGATTTGTCAAGAAAAGTAATGCAGAGACAAGCACTGATTTTAAACGTGTCTGGAACGACGAAGACAAACCGTGACTAGATAGATAGGATAAAAAAAGTGTTTTTCAGATGTTCATGGCTTTACTTCAGGATGGTTGACTTCAGGACAGAAAAAGAAGATTGAAAGGGAGACTAAGAGAAAAAAAAATGACTGAGGATTTGTTTCTGCCACAGTTATTTACATGAAACCAGATATTGACTTATGTACAATTAAAGCCTGAGAAGCAATGACATTCTCCCTCACCTGAGATTTTTGAAAATACGGGATATTAACTTAATGTGTCCCTTAAACTGATAGGGCAGAACTGGCTCCTACATATGTAATCATAAGAAATAAGTAAGTAAATCATCAGGTTCCTTGGAAATTAATCCTAGACATTACTGCGCTAAGGCTGCATGCCATATTCAAGAACACAAACTTTCTGTATGGAACAAAGGAAGTTTGATAAAAACACATGTGCACACATTCCTCTCTGCCCTCTTATTTACACATTTTATATGTGAATCAATATACCATGCATTTTTCATCCACACTATTCATATTGAGCAGAGTCATGACAGATTACTGCAGACTGGTAAAAGCTTTCAGCAAAAAATTTAACCCATCTTGAACGTTGAAGATCACCTGATTGTTTCAAGATATTTTTAGTAGGAATGGTAGCTGGTCTTTAAATTAAAAATTGAAACCTCTGTCCTCTGCCAGATGCTTTTGCTACCTGTCAAGTACTTCACATTTTTCCCTGTTGGCAATAATCAGATGGTTTACTAGAAGACAAAATATGGTTTATTCTGTGCCTGATGCCAGTTTACGTATTGATGTATACTTCCCCATCTTAATGATAGATCTATGAATCCTATAATTTGGTGGACTAGGAAATGATAATCTATTTAAGGTTGTAGAAAAGCATGACATTATTGTTTCGCTCTGGAAAAAATTCTGGGGACAGTCTATGAAAATTTTTATTTTTATATTCTAACCAGTTACTGTTGGTCTTACCCACAAGGGTTGTATTCTATAGGCAAAGACCTGAGCTGAATTGTGCCAACAGCATGAACCAGTGGGCAAGTTAAAACCATCAAAAAATGTACGGTGAAATCCGTATTTGTTATTCCATTCTTAAACATGTCACAATTCACACCTTCAGTGATCCCCAGAAACAGGCCACGCCAATGTGTACTTTTCCATATTGGTTGCCCTTAATTGTTCTAAGTGGGAGTTTAGGCCGCATAAGTGTCTCACCTGAAGTGTCTCACCTGCATTTCACCATTGCAATGGCAAAGCGTCGGCAGGATGATGAGACGCTTGTGGTTTCTTTCAGGTAGGGAACTACCTTATTTCCAACAGTGAATCCACAATAATAACTTAATGCATGGGTAACACTATCCTGCACAGGATTGCACTTTGCAAGAATGAGATGTGTTTCTCATTTCCTGTTCCTTTCTCCTCAGTCTTATCACATTTCCTATCTCCTGTCACCCTTTTTTTTCCAGTTCCCTTCCTCTGCCTCTTCTATGGTTTTCCTTCTTTGTCTCTACCTCAGTTTTAATCTAAATTTCCCCCTAATTCATCATATCTAGTTAGCATTCACATTGTCCTGTTCCTGATTGGCTTGCTAGCCCTTTTCTACCAGGAGTTCACTGAGCACTCTTTAGTGTTCAAGGAAATACATGGCATTTAATAAACTGAACTTTAAATAAAACTTAGTGCTTCTGTCCAGAGACCTTGAGGTACCTCAAATATGTAGTTAAATATCAGCAATGCTCCTTTAGCGGTTAAGAAAAATATCTGAGGATACAAAATGACTAATTTTGGGCCAGAAAGTGAATCAGAGACAGAGCTGGGAGCAGAAGCCCAGGCTTGTGTTTCTTGCCCTCCATTCACTGACTTTTGCTGCCCTATGTCTGCAGTGACTTTCCTCTGGAGAGCTCAAAATACACACGAGTCAAGTCAATGCCTCTAAGAAGTAGAAATCATTGCATTAATCTATATCTCTGCTGCACATATACAGAAAAATTAGTAACTTCTATATATTATAAGCGCATATTCAGAGTCAATGGTAAGCAGATCCCTTGGTCAGAGATATCATAACATTTCACACTACCTTAGTTTGTTTCTTCATTATAACCTTGAAATTCAGACTAGATGTATAAAAAGGTTCACTCACATTAAATATACACTTCGTTTTCCTTTAATTTTCAGAGAAACATCCAAAACTCACAACACACCCACAAGTATTCAAAGCAAAAGGCTGCAACAGTTGTTTGCACACATCTTTGCAAGGTAAAACCACAGTTATTATTCTATTTATTTTCTTTTCTTCTTACGTTATCCTTTAGAATACATTGCCTCCTTAATTCCATGTTACCAGCTGCACACATTCTTTGAGAAGTATTCATACTTGCATAAGTACTACATCTGTACCATCATACTGTCTGAAGTAATGATAATTAGAAATTAAGCGACTATTTTTAGCTTAATTTTATCTTTAGCATCAATATTAAAATACAAGATAAGTTTAAAAAATAAGGTCTCAGAAAAGTCTTCTGCATAAAATTACTGTAAAAAGCTAAAGAAAGCAATGAAGAAATAAACCCTTTCTCTAGTGTTTTAATCAATGTTGGGAAAAAAAATAATTTGATATAAAGTTCTATTTAAGTTCATTATTAAATTTCCCCATTAGTTTTAAAAATGCTGTAAAAAGTCTACTATTTTATATTATATCCTGCATAATGATATAATATCTCCTACGAAGTGAATTAGCAACCTCTGCATATCAAAATGCATATCTGAATGGATTTTCATCCGATGTGCATGTAAACATGCACAACAAGAAAACAATAAGAAAGCAGGTAAATTTTTATTTCCATAATAGTATATATTCTGCTGTCCCATATCTGCAAAGCTTAAAGGATATTCTTTATCTTTTTAAGCATTAAAGAAATGTTGAATAATTCATTTCCAGAAGTATTAACTATGCAAAAATTTATGAAAGAAAAAAAAGATAATTTATTTTATTTGTTTCCCAATTTGATGACATTTCAAAATATTTGTGAAATACTAATTTTACAAATTTAATTTCCTTGGGAAATGAAACTTGATGCCTGCTTTCCTAACCAGACTTGACTCTTTGTTTACTTTATGTATTATTCAGCTTCTGTCTACCCTGTACTTATTGAAATAAATAGATGAATTTACTGAATAGTGGCAGAATGGATATTCTTAATTATTAGTGGCTATCATAAGAGTTTAAATCACTACTGAATTCTTGGAATACATTATTGTGAAAGTTTGGATAGGAGGGAGAGAGAGATGATGAGTCATTAAACTATGTTTTCTTCAACCCTAGAAGCGAAAAGTTATGTTAAAATAAAAAAAGGGGGAAAAAAATCCAGGTTTTGCAGCTTTTCCAGCTAGTCTGCATCTTGGCAGGTAGATTCATCACTAAGATGACACTGAAAAGTTCTACCTTTGCTCTTCTTTTACTACATATCACTTCAAAAGACTGGGAGAATTAGGAAATGAAAAATCATCTGTTTTTAAACAGAGTAACTATTACAATTTATTTCTCGGGCATTTTGAGTGCCATCTTTGACTTAATTTGCATGCTGGTCTTCGAGGTGAGACTACAACGTTTGCCACTAACCAGGCTTGAGACTCGAAGCTGGTGTGAGGTGGGTAGATTTTCTTGATTTCAAAGCCCTGGGAAAAGAAAGAAAAAAAAAGGCATCTCAAAATGTGTTAACCTTGGAAGAAGAATCGCGTAAGGAATTTCAACAGCTACAAGGCCAGTATTACTTAAAATAAACTGAGGTCTTCATTCCTGTGGTGTTTTTCATGCAGATAGAAGCCTTTCTGTCACCTCCACATGTTTTAGGCTTGTCCCTTTAGACAGCAATGTCCCCAAGGCAGGGACAGGCTCCCAGCAGGGCATGGTAGGGTGCCCACCCCAGTGAGGACCTGTCCCCAGTTGGTTTGCAGTCACTTACAGCACTGTCACCGTCACCACCTCTGCCCACACTCCTATTGACGAAATCTGAAAGCCCTAAGTTCAAAAGGGGAAAAGATAAAAAAAACACATAAAAGCACATCACACAAGACAAAATCAAGATTGTTTTAATGGCAGAAGCAGAGATGTTAATTCATACATTCTATCTGTACCTTTAATTAAACAGTGCCTCAATAAATCACGACAATGTGGGGAAAAGGTTGTGAAATACTGGGAAGAAATTAGAGGAACGAGAAGGGGATACATCAGTGCCCAGGAACCAGCTGTTATATTAGGAAGGGAGTAAATTATGCATCTTCATCAGGGGATGCTACAGTAGAAAATCTGTCAGTAAAAGATGCTGAAGGGCAGTTACTGAAAACAAATTCCCTTCTGGCCACAAAACAAGTGTAGCAAAGTCAGCAGTGTGGTGGAAGCTCTGCCACATCTCCTCAGCTTGCTGTGGATGGATAGTTTGGGTGGAAATTTTATTGTCTGTAGCCAAAGCTTGGTGTCTCTGCTTGCATAGCCTGGAGTGCCAGTTCAAGCTGTTCCGGTGCTACAAGAAACCAGACTGCAACCAACAGCCCTTTTTAGAAAGCCCACTGAATGCGTATTGGATGCTGCTACTACTATGATTTTCAGTAGCTAACAACCTGAACTTGGTTCAAGGCAGTAACCTGGAAAGAAAATGTACCATATTCTATTACCAATCCTCTGAGGCAGGTCCCCATCTGCTTTTATCTTAATGGCTGCTCTGCAAACTAGTAACTAGCATCTCTCCACCCCTCCTTTTTTTTTTCTTCTTCGGAAACAAGAGGAGGCTCCTTGTCTATACTCATGTCCCATGGGAAGCTGCACATAAGAAGCTCGTTTTGCTGTTCACAGTAAATTACAACATACAATTATCACTCTATTTCTTTCCTTTCTCTATCTTCATCAATTTTATAAATTGAAAATGTATCGGCAGGAAATAATTGCAGTCTTGATATCTAACTTGTGCAATGTGTTACCAAAGGAAGTCTGAATTGTTCTTCTTTTTGAAATGGCTATTCAAAATGCAGCCCACAGGGCTCAGGACTACTTTCTGTATCAGAGTAGCACAGAAACTACATATGTGATTGTTATATTTTACTGTGATGTCACATACTTATATACAGATGGAAGGACTGTTAGCAGACAGCAATATGCAATTAGTTATCAGGAAATAACTATTATGAGAATTTTTTTCTTTTTTTATCATGATACCAAACAGCAGCAGTAACATAATTTTACTTTCCAATACCACTAAAAAAATAATAAGCAATTGCAATAGCTTCTTAATGGAGTAAATCCTTGTCCCTGTGCATTTGCAAGGCATACATCATTAAAACACTCGAAAATATAAACCTGCAGATCAATCCTGCTATATTTCTGTAAATCTCTTTTAAAAATGGTAGAGTCTTTACTACTCCTAAAGTATCTCAATCTAAAGCCCAGAACATCAGGGAACAGTTTTAAACCACACTTGAGTTTAGGAGGCTTGTCTTTAAACTGACTAATGAACTCTGTGTGATGTCTGCTTCTGCTTGGCAGCAGCAGCAACATGGTAAGGACTGCATTGTGCTCTTCTTAGAGCACTATGAACAAGAGCTGGGCTAAGGCTTGAATTCCTACTTTATGCTTTCACCCCAAGGAATGGAAAATACTTACTAGTGGTAGATTCCAAGTAAGTGGACGAAGCAATTATCTTCAGGTTTTACGTAGAAGACAACTACCCCACATGCTACGATGCTGTGTGTTTGCACAATGGTGGGCCGACAGGCTCAGAGGGCTCCTCCTGCACTGCCCTTAGAGATTACTGAAATGTGGTTAACTCTAGGGCAGCCATATGACAAAATCCAAAATCATAGAATCATAGCATCGTTTTCATCAGAAAAGATCTTTAAGATGCACGCAAGCTGTTGCAGATGAGGGAAGTTTTCTGCATGGACACTAAAGCAGTACTTACTACTATGGAGTCTTTCCAAATCTGTGGAGAACAGGTCTTTAAGATTTCATTTATATTTCCACAGCTTTTTGCACAGAGAAACAACCTTATTTACTTGTGTCAGTTTCTGCCTAATTTTCTAACTGAACACCTGTCACCCAGAGCTCATCGCTACAATCTTTAAGCATTCTACAGATTAATTGATTCCTTTTTCTTGTTGTGAGAGAGGGAGGAGTTATAATCCTTCCTCTCAGAGGGGATGAACTGCTGGTAAAAGCTCAAGATTGAAATCCTCTGAGATGTCTGACTTGTGTTTTGGAAATCAATGGAGGTTAAGGGTACCAAAAGAGGAGTGAAATCCCTCAAAGGCTTTTGGACCAAGTGACTTTCTCTGGACTATGACAAAGCAGAGAACTAAATCTAGATGCTCTCATTCTGTGCCCTAACCATCATTTGTCTCTAACTGTAAAGGGTGATAAATTGGATCAAACAGGATATAAAAGTCTTACAACCTCAGGCTGTCGTAGGTCAACTTTGCAATCAACTCGAGGCCAGGATTTTGCTTGGTTCCTTCCCCATGTGCCTTGAAAATAGAACAGAAGATAAAAATATGAAGCTACATGGGATTTTTTTAAAAAAGTCTTTGTTAAAATTATTTAACTTGGTTTACCACTTCTGATGTTTATGACTGTACTGTTGAATTCCAAAAAAAAGCCAGCAACCCAAATGATTTATTGGAAAAGAAACTTGCTAATAAGAGACCAGCTTAGTCAGCTAGGTTCTGGGTTCAGTTATTATCCTTATTCTAATCAGCCCTACAGTGACTGGAGGCATATGGCATTTTGTCAAACCAAGGACAATAGAAATACAGTAAACCTATTTTTTCTCCTGAAAGTACAGGACTTTGGGTCACTTTGTCCATAGAATTTGCTAGAAGCAAAGTGATTCTGTAATTTTCATACTATTAGATACATCCAACCTACACATCTTCCTAAATGCAGCCTGGAAGTTGATGGTTTCTCTTAAAGGGAGAATATTGCAAGGAACAGACAAGGCTACTTGCAAGAGAGGCATCTAGAAAACTCATATACATCTGAATTATGGAAGAAAAATCACTCCCACTTACTTCTGTTAACTGTGCTGATTTCCAGTCCAGCCACCAATCCTCCAGAGAAGCTTTGTGGATTTAAAAAAAAAAAAAAAGTCAAAAAAGTGCTTTTGTTATGCCTGGTTCTTTCAGCCCAAATAATGCAGCTTTATTGCTAAACAATTATACTTGCACAGAAATGTGATGATAAACTTCCTTATTGCCTGTAATTCTTCTGAGGTGCTATGTTCGCTGGGACAGCGTGGCAGCAACAACAGCAGCTCCTGCATGGATAGAAGCTGCAGACCTACGGAAGGTGGACTCAGCTAGCCCGGAGACTTGCGAGACTTGGGAGTCTGATAGACTCTGATGGACTAGGTTAATGATTTGGACTTTTCTGTCAGTGCCTAGAGTCTCCAAAACCAAGTTTTTCTGAAGACATCTTTCATGTATTTGCAACATTTGACCTGTACGAATCCAGCTGATTCAGAACTAAGGATGAAAGATTGCCAATGGTGACGTGGTGGCCCCAGATGGTGCATTTACCATATGAAAGAGTAATGTGTCAGATGGAACACTTGATTTCCTTGTTGCCTATTAGGCAAGCTTGGAGTCTCATTCTGAGGACTGAAGTGCAATGAGGCCAAAGAGGATCCTGCCTCTCAGTCGCTACCTTAAGTCCTAACCTATGTATTTTCCACATTCTGAGGATAAGGCTGAGTGAGATACTGGCAGGAAACATTTGGTGAACCACACATGTCATTGCACTCACACTCTCAACCCGGACCCATCCTCTGCCTGTAGGAGAGAAATGGACAACCGGGTCTTCTGAACTGGTTATATAGGTCTTTCCATTTTCTCCCTGTCCTGGGAATGAAGACCCCAGCCTCAGGCTGTGCTTCACTAGCTGCAGGAAAGGCACCAGCCTCATCCTTCTGTCCACCCTCCAGAGATGGACTGAGTGGGTAGGACCTCGTAGACATAGGAGGGATTTTTTGGCATTTTGACTGACTCAGTCCAAGGTGGTGTACGCTGATGAATATTTACCATAGTTATGAGATAGTTACAAACCATTTCTACATAACTGTGTTTCTCCTTGCTTGACAAAGCAATGTGTAGTAAAACACATTGACCAGGTTTCCCTTTGTAGGTGTTGTAGCGTGTGGCACTGTGTATTCCAAGGTGTCTTCAGGGTGTTCAACCAGAGGGCAGAAGGCATTGTGCTCCTGAAGAGTTTCAAGCCATTTCCTCTTTACTTCTGACCCACAGGAAGAGAAAGTGAATGCTCTGAGGATGCTCAAATTATGCAGGGACGAAAAAAGCTCTGAAGCAGCTTGAGAACACGAAGTACAAGAGAACTTAAGCTGTGTCTGTTCCATCTCTCAGCTGCATTAAGGGTAGCTTGGGGACAGGTAAATTTGCGACTCTTGGTAATTATCTTGGCCATTTTCATGTGGTGTTGGCTGATAATAACGGAGGTGTCATGAGAGTAAATTATCTCGTGACAGACCGTGATTTTAAGAATCTGTCTCGTCTGCAATACTAGATATGGACACGGTACCAAAGTCCACCAAAGTCAGCATTGCCCGACATGCTGCTTGATTATGGTTTTTTACTATACCAGATGCTAAATCAATTGAGATATTTTGCTTACAGTCAAAAGCAAGCTAACAAAGACAATATTTTATAAACCACTTAGAATCGTATAACTTGCCAAAAGTTTCGGTAATGCAAGATGATTGAATCTGGCTTCTTTCTTTCACAGATTGTCAGGTGCCTCCTCACATACATTCAGACTGGGCACATTATTTGAAAATATTTTTAAACAGGAGAAAGATAATTTTTTTCTTTCTTTTAATATCTTTATCAAATATTATCAAATAGTCCTCACTTTGCTAACACAATACAATGCGGGTTACTTTTAAAAATGGATTATATGAAAGGATTCATTTCAAAATTTTAAGAAAGGCTGGCTCAGCAAGATAATTTATACTGTCCAAAAAAGACTCCATCAGTACAAGACTATATTTTTTCCCCTGTAGTGAATGAGCTGCTTGGTGCTAATTAGATAAAGAGAACAAAACCAAGCCAATATGCAGGTATCTGCCTACCCCTGGGAGGACCTAATGTCTGTAGCAATCTGCAACGAGGAAGGAGACGAGGTTGCAGGCTTCCTTGCAGAGTCACTCTGCCTGTGGCTTGAGTACTGCCCACCAAGGCAACTCCAAGCCTTTCTGTTCATCCAGAGCCAGCTCAGATGTGGAAACACCCTCTCTCATTATGATCGCTGAGCATGCACTGCATGCAGCATACATCAGATGTGATGGGAACCAGGCGGAGCCTGATGTTTCTCTGGATTCCTTTGGGTTAACAGAGACCAGGACCTTGTGGCAGGAGGGCTGACTAAATACATGAGGAGGCCTGGGGAGTTGTAGCTCACCAGAGCAGACATTGCTGACTGCTGAGGTGATGCTAGTGTGATGGCTACCCTGGACATTTCTGCTGTGACAGTTGTTGTTTACAGTCATCAGTACACTGGTGACAGTAACCCTCATTTCTATTTCTTCAGAGAACCCTGCTTTCCTGAGTGTGGGAAGGACCAGGGTCAGTTGATGGAACTTTATGTATTTACCAAGTCACTATAGAAATAATAAATTGTAAGTCTAATATTATTGGTTTGGATGGGTGAATCCATGGGTACAGTTATTAACCATGCAGGTGGTGAAACTGCATCAAGTACTGGACAGTGGGACAAGGTAAAAGCACGTACCAGGAATGGCTAGACTGGGAATCTCACTCCATTTATTGGCCAACTGTTTCAAATAGCCAACATGACTTGTAGGAGCCAAACCTCTGCCGATGAAGCAAATACGAAGCAAATATGCAATGGCCTGGAGAACTAGCTTTCAATCCCAAATACTGAGTGAGGAAAAAAATCAAACCAAATCTTTCCAGCACCAGAGTCAATAGGAAAAGCAGACGCAAATCCAGCTGAGGTCAGAACAGAGTACCTGCCACTTGCTATGGCTGTTCTGCTGAGGAGTCCCCTCGTGGCCAGGGACAGCATGCCTGCCACTCCCCTCTCTGTCCCCCATCTCTCCCCTGTCCTCTGCTTTGTTGTAGTGCCTTGCTGCAGTAGTTTCTTAACGCTTGCCCACTTTATATAAATGCCCGTAAAAATCTTAGGGTTTAGTATTTCATGAGCTTTTCAGCCTGGTGCGCACCACAGAGTATGTTAATTCTGATCAATCAGGGATGGAGCAGGAGGAAGCAACAGTGAAGGACCTGCACGCCCTCTCCCATTAGCAATGCTGGGATTACGTGTAAGGTCTTGATAACACCGTTCATTCTTAAAGGGCCACTTTTTGTCAGTCTGGTCACGGCAGCTGGCCATGAAAGCAAAGGATTTGGGTCTGGGAACCTCCATACAGGGTCTTTGTCTACACCTTATAAACAATTTCCAACACTTTCTCCCTAGTGTGATTTTTCCATGACCTTTTCCCTTTGTGCCTGCCCTCAGCCATAGACTTGGACCCTGTCCTGTATCCATGTTTTCTTTGCCTCCTTGGCTTTTTAGGTAACCTTTCGCTGGGTATCTCCTGCCAGCAGCACTACCTGTACCTTTTCTCTCCTGCTTGTGCCTGAGGTTTTCCATTCACTTGCTGTGCTTTAACCACAGACATCATAAGGAAGGGAGCAGGGATTTGCTTTCTTTAAGACGTATTAAGGCAGTTGCTTACTGGAACTTACTATCTTTTGCTGTCATTTTATGCCAATACAAACACGGTGCACATGGTAGGGTTTTACCCACTTAAAAACAGGCACTTGAGATGCAGAATAAGGAATAATAAGGCCAAAGAACTTAATCACTGCTTGTTTGCTGCTTGGGAGGCACAAGAGAGGTGACTTTATTACAGGTGACAATTACAAGCCAAGGACTAAGGTAGGTTTTCTCACTGAAAACACTGCTATTGCTTTGCATATCTAGCCTTAGGATAATTCCTTAATCTACTGATGCTCTATAGGCAAAGTTAGCATTCCTAAAACTTTGAGTCTTCAGTACTTTAACACTGTTTAAATAAAGCACTTATAATAAAAGGAAGTAAAGGTTGATGTGTACAGAATAATTTCATCATGGTTTCTCATTCTTCCCTTCATTCTTCCTCTTTCCTCCCATTGTTTATTGTGATCCTTTTCTATGTTAAGCCTGGGTTATGCTGTAAGATCCTTTAGTTGCTTAAAATGTGGTGCATACTTATTGTGGTATATAAATATATGGACCAGGCCTACACTGGGGAATAGTGGGTGCTGTCCTAGTGTAATGGAAAACAGTAATTCGATGTGGAAGAGCACCGGTTCAGAGGACTGGAGCCAGCAACACTGTCTTCCCAGGGACTGCTGTGGTTCTGATAGAGCTATCCACACCTCTGCAACATTTGTCAGACATGCTACCCCTATAGCAAGTGGGGCACAACAGAGTCAGGGAAAGTTTCTTTCTCCAGTCAGTATTTGTCTTGCAGAGGCAGTGGAAAATCTGGTTATGCAACTGATAATAACACTACAGCTCCAGGATGCTATTCTTCTCCACTGCACCAAACTAAATCTGGCTGTGTTTAGTGAAGTTACTCTTATTTTCACAATGCCAAGGCAGTACCGCTCTGTCTCTCTCTTCATCAGCTCAGTACCCTCTGAATTATTATGGACTCACACTTCACATCAAGTCTAGCAAGACTTTTTTTTAAAATTATGTCCCATCTACTTAGCAGAGATTCCTAATCCTTTCATACAGCTAATTTGGAACAGCCAGACTCAAAAGGCTTCTGTGCTGTTATAAGCCAATATTTTTAGAGACAGTTGTAACTTAATGTACCCATTTGGCTGCCTTTCACTGTTTCCCATGTTGACACCATCTTGAGATCCACAAACCTCCTTCAGTGCTAGGGATGCTGGTGGATGGGAATAAAAGGACTTTTGTTTTCTTTCTCTTTTCTCAAGTGTGTTAGCTAACAGGTTTTAGACACCTGTTATTGACAGGACAAATTGTACTTTAATATGGTTTAGTTGGCTCGCTCCTAGGGCTCATGTACACTACCTAACACATATTAAAACATTACTTGCTCAGCCTGCACCGGAATATATAACGTAGTCGTTTAAATGCGTTAACTAACACATTTTGGAGAAAAATGCCACTTCTACTGGAGCCAAGACATTCTGTTAATGAGTTGAGTATTCCTTCTAGCTCTTTCTCCAGCAAAAGGAAAATAGTTTTTACATTGTCCAGACCTCTGGCATGGGCTCACACGGTGGGAGAGGCAAGAAGGCCAGTCCATGGGATTGTGCAAGGAGGTGGAGCTGTGTGCTGGGCCATGGTTGAGTTTTTGACTGCAGATGAGCCTCGCAGGAGGATGGAAGCAGGGCCAGGTGCCTTCGGGTGGACCACAGCCTCTCCTGCCAATCAAGCCAACCACTTTTGCTGAAACATGAGGAGAAGCTGAGCCACAGCACTTTAGAAGTGTCTCAGAAGGAGGATGATGGCCAGGGGTTATTAAGACGGAAGCCAAATAAGTGGGTCCTCCATGAAATGAGTGAAACATGACAGGTCTGGTTGTCAAACCTGATGACAGTGCCCGATCCTATGGGCACTGAAATTCCTAGGAAGATGCCATGACCTGCCTTGGCAAAAGTGGCAGGTGTTGGTAAGGGACTCACTTTGGATGCCTCCTGTCAGACCTGTTCCCCCATGACCCCACCACCCATGAAGCCTTGATTTTGGGAAACCCTGAGCTATGAAACCACACCTCATTGGCTTCTGCCATTTCTGTTACTCAGCACCATCTTGAGACCCCCCCAAAACCAACAGTCCAAGTGACCTCTGGATTGCTTGAGCCCTCCTAAAGTAAATGTCTTTGGTCATAGGTTTTTATGTTTGGAGAATGGGTCTTTGGTATTTTCAACACTTTGTACTATTTTACTTCAGAGTTGGTTTGTTGTTGGTTTTTTTCAGCTATATTTATGAAATTCCATCAAGCAATCCTTAAGAGAAAGGTGCTTTTTACAAGTCTCCCATTCAGCATTCATGGCACAAATCATGGAAATTCCTTTAGGCTACACTGGTGCCAGACTCTGTGCCTCCCACTTTTATGTGCGCTTAATAAAACACATCTATTTTCTTACGACCAAACTATCTTGGTTTTAGTCGTATCAGGGATGAAATACAATTGCATTAGTAATCCCATATGTGCGGTGCCTGATCTGTTTCTCCATGTTTCTTTAGGATCTTTTCCTGCCTCAGCGAGGAACTTTTTCTTTTCTCTTCAGCTGTTCTTTTCTCCCTTTTTAGCCTTTTTCCTGCTGCTTCTCCCTCCTTCTTTCCCCCTCCCCCGTTTACACTTAACCTTCTGTTTCTCCTTGTGTCCTGGCAGGAAGGATATAATGCAATCGCTGCTATACAGTGACAAAAGTAAATATGTAGCTCTGAGTAAGTGCAACAGGGTTGAACAGCCCTTTTGCAATATGATACCGCATAATCTCCTTCCCTTCCAGAGATAGTTGCTTGAATGCTAAAGAGTTGCAGCTCCACTGCTTTTACAGCTCAATAGTTTTTACTCGGCTTTTCTTTCGTTTTGCATAAAGCAGTTCTTTTACTGGGACTGGTTCTGGAGCTATCTCCCAGCCTAAATCTAAACCAGGAATAAAAGGCATAGGTTCGCATTACAGATGATTCGCTCATCTTTTGAATGTCCATATACTTTTCCGCACGTAGGAGGAAAAAGGAAAGCTGTATAATTTATGTGTGGTAAAGCCACACACACAGAGAGAGACACAGGAAGACTTCTAATGCTAAATCCTTATGACTAAGCACCCAACACAGTAAGAGCTCTCTTTACACAACTGTTGGTGGCATGTGGGCTTTTTAACTTTCCCAAAGAAAATCATTAAGGGTAAAAATTTTTGAAAGAGCCTACATGACTCGGGGGTCTAAATTCCATTGAAAATCAATGGGTTTTCTGCATCTAAAATTCTCCATTGCTTGAGAAAAATTAGCAATACTGAGTGGTGCCACTGAAGTGTGCCTTATGCGTCTCCTACAAAAGGGTGCCTTTAATGTAGAACCAGAATTTTAAATTATGAGTTAGCTATTTTACGTAACCGTTTAAATATGACTAGTTTAATTAACTGCTTTACAGAAACAGATGCTTTTTAATATCTGCGACTTTCATACTTTAAAGGTACAGGACAACCACTGCAAATTCACCTGGGTCAGGAGACAGGATGTGGTTCTGGGTACATTTTCTTTGGCTGCAAAGCTGCCGTACGAGATCCTCTCCTGTAGGCTCTCACGTCCCCTATGCTGCAGTTCACTGTCACCCTGAATTGTGCTGATACAACTGTCTGGGAGGCTGCACTGTAAACTCATCATTAAAAATTAGCCTCCAAAAACCTCAGGTTCTCTCATTTCCTTGACCATTTTATAGGGCAGTCTTACAGTTTTATTGGCACACATCAGAAAGGAATAAATTGCAATTCAAGATCAGGAGTTTATGGGAAAACTGGGCTAGCAATATCTTTAATCTCCTTCCCAATCAAATAAAAGGTACATGGAACCGTGCTCTGAAGTCATGGCTGCATCGTTACTCTTCCAGCAGCAGTACCAAGTTAGAGAGTACCTATTCTCAGCTGTTAATTACTGTTGCTGCTGCCCTTTCAGTTTGCCAGGCCGCATGGTCACTTAGATCAGTCAGTTGATTCAGGCTACAAAGGTATAAATAAACAGATAAAGATGGATGAATAAAATGCAAATAAATGCTAGGTAAGTAAAATATAAATAAGTATTCTTAGGTTTTACCTACTTCTACTTTTTTTTTTTTTTCCTGGGGCATATCAGATTATATGGAAGGGGAAACAGGAGTGGCTAAGCCAGCATTACTGGTAAAACATAAAAGTCACTGATTACAATTCATATTGATTTCAATGGTGCAGGCTGAATTCTTGCATTTTGCAACCTTTGCAATACATTCCTGGGAGCAGTGGCAGGAGAGAGAGTTGTGGGGTAGGGAAGCTACAATAGCTCAAAGGGAGGGAAGCAGAACCCTCATTTTTCATAAGAGGTTGCTTTGGGTTTTATCTTTAAAGGAAATATCCTTTCTGAAACATAAGCATCTAAACTACTCCTGTTGTTCAGGAAGCATCTGAATTTACATGACTGGGAATGAGGTAATGTCTTAATGCAAAATAAATGCAAAGCAGCTTAGGCGTTTCAGCGGTTTCTTTCTCTGAAGATGACACTGTGCACAAAGGTGTCTCAAGTGCTGAGGAAGACGAACTTTTAGTCCATGCTGGTTTGCACAGATTTAACAGCTGAAACCATGCACCACAGCTCCAGAGTGTCACACATACCAGAGAAAAAAATTAAAAATTATAATTCCACCAGGAAACAGAAGAGAAGCAAGTTCTGCACTAATGAAAGCACTCCTTCATGACACCAAATAACTCTCACCTAGTAAGATAAGAATGAAATCTTATAGCCAACAAATTATAACTAATTATGGGCTAAGAGTGTCTCCTCAAAGCTCGTATTTCTGTGACACGGCTTTTGTGAAACACGAGACCTGCCTTGTATAAGTAGGATTAAACCTAGAGCCTTATTTCAGAAGACTTGTAGTTCTAGTTAATGTGGAGCTATTTCAAAGATCAGGCCCATAGGAAGTCCTACAAAGATGTAATCAGATGCAGATGCTAAAACTTGCGAAGTCAAATCCCTTGTTACTAAGTCTGGGAGGAGCCTTAAGTATTGCAAACAAGCACGATAAAATAATAAAAGCCACAGTTCTTGAATTCACATGGCATTGTGAAGCTCTCATTTGGAAATAAAGGCAGTTGCTATCCCTCCTGGTTGTGAAGAGAAAAATCTTGAAAATAGAACTTTAAAGACTGCAGCATCAGCAAACAAAACAAATCATGGAAAAACAGAACCAGCTTTTTTCAAGTTGGTTTTAATCTCAAAATTCTTAAGCCAATCTCTAGATTTTGATGAATCATGGATTTTGGACAGCTGGAGTTGGAAATGCCTAGTTTGGCACAAAAACCTTGTCAAAAAAACAGTACTAGGCTTTGATCTGAGGATATTCTGGGTACCCACAGAACTGTAGACACTGAGCTTCCCCCATGGTACACAGTTTACTTAGATACCTAAATGTACATGCCAAGAACCAATGTAGGGCAACTAAACTGGAAATATTGGCTATAGTTAGCATAGATCAGTAGGATGGGAAATAATGGAAATTTTATACAGCTCTTCAATATATGGTTTATTAATCTGAGGAGTATTCAATTTATTTTTGACATAGCCTCTTCCAAATACAGCCATGGAAGCCACAAGGTATGTTACACAGTGAAACGGAGGTTGGAAAGAGAGAGAGGGATACAATTATTGCCCCAGTGAGCAGAAACAGTGCCAGGAGCAATGGCCCTGGAGAACTGGGAGCAGTGATAAGTTACAGCAGCAGCAGGTGAAGAACCCCCTAAGTGCAGAAGTAACTTAGCCAAAGTGAAAAATGGGTGAGTAAAGGTGGTGTTGGAACTTACATCGAGAACTGCAAAGTTATAAAAGTAGTGTGAAGTGGTGCACAGAGAAAAAGCACAGGAGGGCTCTCATCTCTGTTTCTGGAACAACGGTTGTCTGGCTGCTGTGTTTTTAAAGTCTTCCAGTTCAGAAAAAATAATGATGTTGAAAAAAGGAGAAAAAAGAACTTTATAATGGATGAGAAGTAACTTTTATATATATATACATACATATATACACACACAGTGTTTGCTTCCACTGCAGAGATCGAAGAGGTGGTTTTATGAGCTGAACTATTTATCAAAGATATGACCAGTGAATAGCTTCACATTATAGTCATATTCTGATCTAATGTGTTTGAATCCCCAGCAGCAATTCCATACTACATTACAGAAAAGTTATTTTATAGGTAAGAGTATATTTTAAAGGTGGGATGGTGTGTGTGCATGGGGGTGCACATGTGTGTGTAAAAGTGCTCATCATCTAATCTCAAGGCAGTGTTTTGCAAATATACCACACCTCAGTTACTGGATATGCAAATCTAAAAAAGTCCACCTTTTTTCACACTGTGTTCAAGCAATGAGTAAGAGAAGCACATATGAACAAGGTGGAAGAAATATCCCTTAGCACGACATACCAGCACACTACAGAGGGAAAGAGGAGTAAAGAAAGATAAGGAGCAGGAGTCAGCATAAACAAATAAAAAGACTGAATCGTAAAATCAAGAGCTGAAGAAAACTACTAAATAAATATATGTACCACTAGGCAAGTTAATGCTACTCTGGAGGAGCTTTATGTACGTGGTTGGCCTTTACATGCCAGCTAATCCTCCTGGACACTGACCTTGTCAGTGTTGTTTGTGTAATCTTTGAATAAGAATATGAACTGTTCTTTTAAATAATATCTCCAGGGTGGCTAGATAAGAGTTTTGCACATGCGTTACACATGTAAAGGGCCCAGGGCACATTCCTCTTCCCATGGTGGTGGGTAGCAGCCACTTGTGCTCATGCTGCACCTACTGACTCGGGAGGGCTATGCCACTGCAGCGAAATGTTCGGCTGGCAGATCTTCATGCCAGGGAGTATAGATACCAAAACTTGCTGTACTGCAACAAAATTAGACCTCAAGCAGCTGGAATAAAGTTACATGAGGGAGTAAGCTGAAGATATGCTTTCACAAAGCACACTACAACTCAAATATTTCTGCACATTGGAGACAGCCAGGCCAATGGCAACACAAGCTCAAATCTGAGCTCTCGTGTGACACAAGCCAAAAAATGTTGCATAATAATTTTTGCCTCCAACCCCATCAAGAGCAAAGCTTTGGGTCTGGCAAATCAATGTCGAAGACCGAGTCATGAATAAACCCAGAACAAACCAAACCAGCCATGTACAGACAATTAAATGCTTTTCAAACTAACTCTGGAGCAGACATCTAGGCAGAAGACAGAAGGATCTTGACGTTTGGAAATTTAGAGATGCTCCAGTGGCTAAGGAAGCACTGCAAAAAATGCCTAATACAGGGATTAATAAATGCTAGTCAAAATTGTTGATAAATTTACTTTCAAAGCTTTTACAAGCTCACTCTGATAGAACAAAGTCAGCCAACAATGCATTATGTTAATAAAAGGTAATAAACAAGATCCATGTGGAAGGTTTTAGTACGAAGTGTTCGTGGAATAATGTACAAAAATCCATATAGTGTGAGAGCGCAGCCTACCCACATACAGTCAGTGGCTTCTACCTGATCCTAGTTTAATTTTATGTTTAAACTAGCTGAGACCAGCAAAGGTTTAGCACATCACAGGCAAGAGTGCAAAACACTGTTATGATCTGCAATTTGTTTTCTCCAAATATTAAAATGTGCCAGGGGTAGTTTCAGACCAATTATGCCTTTTCCACCAAATTACTTTCTCTGTGATAACATCCAGCAGTGGAAAGACTAATTTTATCTGTAAAGTTCACAGAATCTTACAGAGTTACAGCCATACTCGCAGCTAATTTGAGGCAGAGAAAGTTAAAACACCATCAAAATATAAATGCTTCCTTCAGCTGATTCATTAGTTTGCATATCATAACAAGGACTTTGTGTTCTTGGGTAACGTTAGTGCCTCGAGGACATCCTGCAGATGTGTGCATTCCTAGTCTGAATTTCTTTAATTTGTTATGCAAACATCAATTCTTTTTAAATACGGTAAAAAGAGGGACTTTTTATTGCAGCTGACAACCACTGGCATTAATGATAGCTGTTCCTCTGATACTGCTTTTTAGGATAAAGGAGGACACCATATTCTAAACAGAAGTCTACCCATTAATGAATGTTATATTTCTCATTAGAAGAGGTTCAACTGACAGACAAAACAGCTATCAAGTGAACTCAGTAAGTCCTGCTCCAAGTCAGGAGGCCTGGTATTTTTTGACACATGAACTATTCTTCTCCTCAAGGAAACAGTGAACTTTAAAACCTCTAAACAGCGTAATAGCAGGAAAGTCTGAGTCTGGCTTGTGTTTTTACTTTTCCCTTTTTCCTTGTACGGGTGTACTATAGAGGCATGAGGCAAGGACAGAACTAGCAGCAGAGGGCTGCATTTTGGCAGGCCTCACAAAGGGGAAAATTTGGGAATTTTTGCCTCAGAAAGGTGGTGCCCGGGTGCGCTCTGGACTAAGCAAACTGGTTTTGGTGGTCGGCTTGTCCATGTTTTGTTACCCAGGCCGTCCTGCCACTGGATTTTTGTTTTTCTGAGCCATAGGCAGGAGGGCGAGGAGACAGAGGCACCAGGGCGGCAGGAAGAGGTGTTTCAGGAGGCTGCTGCCTCACACGCCAGCTGTGCCAGCCACTCCATTCCCCAGTCTCTCTCCCTTAAAACCCAGCCAACAGGAGCCCACCAGGCTCACCTCCACCCAGGCTGTGGGATGGGAGGAGGAAAGCAGGGCGAAGACTTCTTTGGTGGCCTTTGTGGGGGCCGTTTCAAGTCACATGCTCCGATCTCTGCTCTGGGTCATGACTGGAGGGGTTTCTTTGACTTTTTCTTGAGGCTGCTGAAGTGTGGCCTCTGCCTGGTATTTTGTTTCAGGGCAACAGGATGGACCAGGAGGCAGAGTCCTAGTGGAGTTCCCAGGGCTTCCAGATGATCGTGGGAGCACTAAGGGCCATTGGTCTATGGGGTCCCAATCCATTATCCCAGTCCGTGTGACGAGGAGAGCAAGACAGTTTGGTTCCCTCAGGGATTATTATAATATTGTGTCATTTGATGCTGCACACCTCATCCTGACAGAAGGACTCTGACCAAGTGCCCTGAGGGCAGGACCTTGTCCTCTGAACTCTGCCTTCAGTGCACCTCTGCCACCTTCTCATCCACTAGTGAAAACCAGAAAGATTGTCCCTGCCAGTTCATTCTGTACCCCAGATGCTGTGAGCCATATTGGTCTTGTAGGCTTCATCCAGAGGGTGTCCAGGCCTCCAGACGATTTGCCAGGGGAATAAAAAGAACCCACAGGAGCTGCCAGCATTTCTACTCTCAAGATAGTCAAGCCTGTGATACCAGATGCTTGCTGTCTTGCTCTATCAGTGCTGCCAGATACAAGCACAATCAGCCAATGAGGGACCAATGGAGAAGACAAACAGACCATACTCCCAACCCTGACCCGTGTAATCGCTTTCTCTTTCCCCTTTTATTCTGTGACCTTGAGGATAATGGCGTAACATTTCCTTCTAGAGGAAAGCGGGATAGATGTGAAATAGGCATTGCAGTAAACAGATGCTAGAAGCGTCCTGACGGGAGTTTGACAAGAGGAGCCCCTGGCATTAATGGCAGGTCTGTAGAAGAAGAATGGATGCAACTACGACACTACGGAGATGCTTTAAGAGGCCACAGTGTGCAGATGGACCAGGCATTCCCACCTCAAGAGCTGCGAGTGGGACAATCCACTTATAGTACAAACCAGGTTCCCACATGAAAATGAAAAAATTCATTGCATACATGGTATTTTAAGGATAAATTCATTAAATATTGTGATATGCTCATATTTTATGATAACAGGGACCTTCTATGCAGTAGAAGGGACAAGCAGATTCCACAGACAGAGAGCATCCTGCTATATTTATGGCATCTGATAATGAGTTCTTCATCAGTGAACACTGTCCTCGTGAGAAGGTCTACTTAATTTCTGGATTCAGTGAACAGTGACAGGCAGAACCATTCATTGATCTAACTGTACACCAAGAAGCTTAGCAAGTAATCTGTAGAAGACATTTTTATTTAAAGAATGACATATTATTCACTGCTATCTTTTTGTCTTCCCTCCTGTTTCCTGGAAGTGTTTGGCCCAAATTCTGTGCTCCTGTGAGCAATGGTAGGCTGTTTGCCATCCTTGCTGTGCTCTGGATCTGACATGGCACCAGGCTGGCCAGCAATACATGCAGCTTCCACTGGCTGGATTGGTCCTTCCAAGCCAACTTCTGCAGTTGTTAATAGCTGGAATATGAAAGCCAACTGGGAATAGTCTTACCACCTCAGCTTAGACCATTAAGTGGATGTAGTGATAGGTGTATCTATATATGTATCTATAGTGGTACCACTGCCACTGAGCCTAGTTATGTTTAGGAACTGATTTTCACTTCCATTTTCATGGAAACTTTGCATAATTGCACTTCCTCTAATTAATTTTTCAGACAGCTTTGTTCAACACAGGAGACAAATTCTTCATAAAGTTAAATTTAAATCTTATTCACATGAGGCATTTCAAAGCTTGAATAAAGAAGATAGGTAGAATGCAGGCTTAATATCATTAAATCTAGTGACTAAAGAAACTTCTACATGAGGCTGGTTAACTGGCTGGTTCAAAAAAGTCCTAATGAGTAAGGATAAGCAGACAAAATGATATCTTTAACATAAGAAGTCACCGAAAGGCTGGTCTTCTAAAGCTGTGTATCTAATGCAAGAAAAGTAGAGGGTTCTAATAAACATGAATAAAAGAAGGATTGCCATGTTTCTATTTCTAACCAGATCATACATTCAAACAGCTATTCTTTTGCATTGTGAATAATTAGTGATATTCTTCCCATGCTGGAAGAATCAAAAAATTTAAGGACTCCTTGGACACAGAGGGGCAGATAGAGCGCAGCCTTGCACCTCTTAAAAGACTAATCCTAAACTGATATGGCCTTAGCCGGAATTTTGTCACCAGGAGGACCCTTTCTCTGCTCAACAAGGCCAGCATGGCACGGAGGTAGCCCATCAATGAGACACTCTCTCTCTTCTGCAGTGGTGGATCAATGTTGTTTCAAAACACTGCCCAGCTGCTTTCTCTGTCTAAAGAAATTTTGTTTTGTGATGCAGATTCCCAACGCACTGGACTAAGCAGAACGGCCCCGACTGCAGCTCATAAGATGTCTTTTCCTTCACATTCCCCTTCTGACAATTGATAATCAGCCTTTCAAAATGCAAAATCATTCTGTGTTCTGTGCCCTAGAGTACCAAACAACCCCCTGGCTTGGGAGCTCCTGTTGCTCCACTGCTGCTCCTTTTATGTCTCTCTGGGAATCAGCATGTCAGGCCCTTTCAAACTCGGGCCCCGAACACATTTTCAGGACAGAAGGGAAAGAGAACATCTCTCTTCCCATGAAGACTAAAAGCTTAGAGGAGGAGCATGGTATAAAAGCTGTAGACATATTAGGCGTTTAATGGCAGACAGAGCCAGGGTGTTGTGTTTGTTTGTTTGTTTGTTTTTGTGGGAGGTGTACTGCTTAGAGGGATCAGGTAACCCTGGGACTTCGGAGTGTCTCAGTTTCCAAATCACATCTCAAAAAGGGGTAAGAGTTGTTTCCCCCCGGTTGTCACTTTTGTCTTCAGCCCTTCTCTCCCACCCCTTTCTCCCAAGTTACAAATATCCATGGAAAACATTGTATGCTACTGGGAATGACTTTAAAATATCAGGACAATCCAGCTGTGAGTCTCTGTATTCAATAGACAGGCTACAGTGCTACGCAGCTGATTTAGAAATAAATCTCAATGTACAAGGCAGCAAGCCAGATGCTGAGATAGAGGCAGGACTATAAGGTAAACATAGCTCAGCACTTTTAGGTACAGGGTGGAAAAAAACCTTCTTTTTGTCCATAAGAAGTATGTTCCAAATTTGTTCCTTCCCATGGGAAGCGAGGGGTAAACTCTACTATATTGTAAAAGGTTAGAGTTACAGGCAGGTAACAACCATGCAAAGGCAATTTTCCTCTAAAAAAACACTATCCTCTGCATCTCTGTGAAACTGCATTATCCAAGAGACACAAACTCTGATATTAATATACCATCTTTTCACTCAAGAAGGGTCTGATGGGTCCAATACAACCCCCACTATAGTCTTTCCTATTAATGCAAGATCTTGCCTTTAGAAAAACACTTACTGCAGCATTTTGAACCCTGTCTGTATTATTATAAGGCAAGTCAGAGTATGATTATCTTTCAGTTAATGATGTGGCAGGAGGTGGCTTTTTGCCAGGTTCAAGTTAGATTCCTTTTAAGTTGCAGCCTTTAAGATCCACCTGGACAAGCAATAATTAAAGGGAATAGCAAATTAAGTGTATTAGGAAGGGGAAATGATTTACTAACCAGGGGGAGAAATAATTTATTAGAAAAGAAAACTTTTCCTTTAAGCTGAGGGAGTCATATTACCTCTTTCACAAATCATTTGCTCTGTTGTTGGTAACTCACTTTCTAGCTTTTCCTCCTCTATGAAAAGCCGCCCACCCCACAAGCCTGCGGCTATTTCTTCCCATGGGGCACCATTCCCTGGCATTCAGGGCCCATCCTGACATGCGCTTTCTGTTCCTGTTCAGGAAGACTTTCATTTTCCCTGCAAAACTCTTTTGGGACAGGATGGAAGGATGGGGAAGAGGGACAGGGAAGCGTTCTTGGATAGACCCTAGGTGCTCTCTAATCACAGAAATAATCACGGACACCTAGTTAGAGCAGTCTTATGGACAGGACTCCCCCAAGGCTTCCGTTCAGCAACCAAGCCAAAAATATAGAGCTTAAGCCAACCGACTGAAGTGGAAATGCAAAAAGTCACAAATCAAATGGTAGGCAGGCTGCTGTCCTTTCCTATCAGATGAACAAGCAAGAGCAATGTTCAAGTCATTGCAGTGACTGTTTATTTCTTTAAAAATATTTTTCTGGAACATGTTACTGAATCTCTGCACCATAGCTATATGCGAGACCCTAGTGTTCATGACAATTAAAAACCCCCATGTTTATTAAGATTCAGTCGCAGTGGCACAACATAGCATGCAATTATAAACACAAAACAGATGCAACACCATCTTCTCTATAGTCAGTGAAGACTGCACTCTGCAAAACCATGGAAATTTGTGTCCTTGATTTAATGGTTTAAAATGCAGGAAAGCTGTTTACATTCACTGTCAAAATGTTTGCATTACATATGCTCACTGCCCCTGTAGTGGAAATATTTTTCCACTAACATTGCAGAATAAGCACAAAATGAAGATGCAGCACTCTTGCTAACAAAGTGCTGGCATAATGCAGTTTCACCTCTGCTAAAACATTTGTTAATGACTCATCACACTGCGCTATTTGTTCCCTTTACCTTGGATCAGCTTCTTGAGAAATTTAGTATTATGCACATATTTTCAACTCTCCACTGATAAGATAGCCTTTTGTACAATATTACAGACAATGTGTTCATGTCCTAAAAGCATTGGCAATGCAGATTTTTTAAAGTCCTTTATTGCAAACTTCACATTACACAATTGAATTTGGAAAAGGTGCAGGCACCTTCCATGACACATGTTTAGGATCAAGTAGGTAAGCTGTATATTTTAAATTCTGTTTTCAGTTAAAAGGCACAGTGATGATTTTCAACTGCCTGTACCCTTAAACTAGAAAATAATTAGGAATACAAGTCTCAAGGAGAGTCAGTGGCATTTTTTTAAATCTCCAGCTAAGACATCAGTGAACACACATTGCAGATGTATAGTATTCTGCTACCAGAAAGTCTTTTAAATGCATATCTATATGCATAGACATACTGTTGGTAATGCTTAAGTTAGTTGCTATGAAAATCAGAGTTTCTCACAAGTCTGCAAAAATTCATTTAATTTATATTGGCACTGTATAGACTTCTCTATATTTTCTCATGTTTTCCTCAGTTTCTGTGGGACTATTCCCAAGGTTAAGCATATGTGAAGGCTCAAAATCAAGGTCATAGTGTTTTATACTGGCTGTAGAACATGATTCAGATACTCATTATGTGGCCGATTGCAAACAATTTCTGTCTACAGATAAGCAACTGGTGTACCAGTACAACAGAAAGGGCAGGTATATTCCATCAAAGTATACCAGATTCATTTATTTTTGTTAACTATAGTTTAACAGGAATTGCTGATATGTTTGTTTCATCTTATGCAACTAAATTGAATGTATGAAATACATGGCAATGATGAAATGTTATGCAAGAGTTTTCCGCTGTTAAACCTTATCAAGAAAAGCACATTATTTAGTCAAATGCACACTGTGAAAGATTCTTGCAGTTTTGTTTGCTTAGCTTTTTTTACTGTGTGGTTTCTTTGCTTTTAAAGAAACAGAGGATGACTTGCATCTGAGCATGTTGAGTGAATTTTGCAGATATTTTGGCTGCACTAAAGGTTTCTCTTGAATATATTAAAAAGTTTGTTGTCAAGATTATTTACTAACACATTCTCAAGCCACCATCCTACAGCCAGCCAACATCTCTTAACAAGAATTTGCCTTTGGTTAAATAAATTTTTTAAAAAATAAAGCAAACAGTAATCTATCCCAGTTAAGTTAAATACTACTTGACTGGAAGAATCTCTCCCCACCTGGTTTGACTAGGACGCTGCAAAACCCGGGTCTTCTGCCTGCAGCTTGGAAAATTTGCATGTAAGTTGAGAGGTTTGACTATATAGCAACAACCTGGCATTATAACATGCTTAAAATGTATTATCTCCATCAGTCAAAGTGCAAGATGACTGGGATATGTGAATGGTTGCTACCCACACACAGAGAGCAACATGGATTTCTTCCATAACTCTGTTTAGTAGGAATGAATCAGGCTTTCTGTCTTTACAACTGGGCATCCAAACTCTGTGCTTTCACTGTGAACAGATTCAGTTAACAACTCTCGTCTGTTCCTTGTGGGGTAGAACAGAATATTATGGAGACCTTTATACTCCATTTCCAAGGGTGTCTAAACAACGTTCAAACATACAAATGTTCAAAAATACATTTTTTGCCTGTCTGCTCTTGCTTGTGTTACATGAAGATGGCATACAGGTATTGAAACAAACGTGACTCAGATTTGAATTGCACGTACACATAGAGTAACGTATTTTAGCCTACTAAAAATGCAATCCCCAGAGACGAATGTACTGAAATAGATCTTCAGCTGCTCAGATTACAAGTCTGTTCTTCTACATCCAAGTGAGCTATTCTCTGTCCTGACTGCCTTGTGACATGGCTGGCAAAACAGACTGGGGTGCTCGCAGAAAGTTTCTATTTCTCCTGTATTTAATCATTCAAGACACTCTCTGAAAGAGAAAATACCATTTTATGGAAAATTATTCACTCAATTCTCATGTTGAGATGCCATAAATTATAGTACAAGCCTGAGATTACTATGTGAGAGTACTTTTAAGTTAAACACCTTCTGACAGATCACAAACAGCCCTTTCCATAGAATGTATGCCTAATTTCTATTTGTGGCATTTGTTTCCTCAGAGCTTTTAAATATTGGAAGATGCAGAGAGATAGCAAAGGAGCATAGGTAATGTCTAAGACCTGACAAAATGTCTAAGATGAAAGCTACTTGGTTTGCTGTTTTGCCATGAATTCAAAACTTAGAGTAGGGTCACTAAGCTGTGGCCTTTTAACTACTCTCGGCGTGATTTATGGGTGTGTGCTGAAATGCTATAGCATATTTCATGGTTTTGCATGGATGAAGCACAATATAAAGTGGAACCTAAGTCTTTCCACTGGGTATAGGTTTGAGTCTAGGAGAGTTTGGGAGTTCAGAATTTCAGCCAAATTGCTAAATTGTGAAACATATACCTGCATGAGGGCTTGGGGAAAAAAGTGCTAACTAATGCTTCTCTGCAAATGCAACAAACTCAGTAACATCAAAATACTTACAGACTCATACCACTTTTATTTAATTGGCCATTCTAAAAGGAATCCAAAAGTCAAAGGCATTTTGTTTCACCGGTTTCTTAATGTAATGTTCTGCATTTTCTTGCTCAAAATGTCATTTCTTTCTGAGAGGATTGAAATCAAACACCTTTTTGCATTTCAAATTGAGCAAACCAGTTCACATGGCCTAAACTGGTTTGTTTATTTGTTAGTTATCTTGACCAAGGTCCAGGAGTCAGGATCCTCTCTCCTAAGGAAATTCCAGAAGTCCTAGGCACAAAAGTCGAGTTTACTCTTTCTGGATGGTGGAGTCCTGCATTCCTTGCAGTATAATGACATGGAAACTAGATCTATCTTCTTCATGTCTAAAATTTGATGGTTAGAAGACATTCCTTATGGGGACACCTGTGAGTTCAAGCACTTTCTGACCTAAAACCCAGTTTCCTATGCCCTAAGTCCGACAGTCCCTTACACTGAAGGCTGCCATGGCCTCCTTCTGGAGTTCAGGTGCATAAACCTTGTAGAGTTTCAAGTTTTGACTGCTACTCATACAGAAGTGTGAAGTGGGAGGCTGCAGATGACATCCTAAATCCAAGAAAGAGGCAGTATTTGAGATTTCAGAGAGCTTTGGCATACAAAAGCGTTTCCACTCGCGCCTGTAGTTCATTCACAGCTGTGAACCCAAGGAATATCCTAGGGAAGTACTTGCTATGAGGTACTGCAACACTTACCATAGTAATAACCAAGGCCTTTTGCTAGTTTGAGCCTTGCCTCTCAGGTTGTTCTCAGCCTTTCCCGAAGCAAAAAGTCTTTCAGAGCCCTCATTTGGAGATTAGTAAGTCTCATGCATCTGTACTCTCATTCACTTTGCATCCTCCCCTCCTTCTTGTGATTCTCGAGGAGTACAAGACTTAGCAAGAAAAACAGATAAAAATATTTGGGCTACAGAACTCAACTGACTGTCCTTGGTAACATCATAAAAATCCATTTTCCTAGTTGCAAAGTTCTATGATATTTACCTACTTGTATATCGCTGAAGGCTTTTTGTACAGACAGATCAAGGTCACGCAGGCAGGGTTTGAGAGCAATCTTTTTCCTTCTGTCGTTGCAAGTAGAGATGAAAAAGGTTCCTTTCAGGTCTCCACCCCAGCAGTCTCCTCAAAACTCCAATTACAAAACTTTATAACAGAAACATCATAATTTTTCCTCCTCCAACAGTCTAGTTTATACAGGGTCGATATTGCATTTCTTAGCAACCCAAAATGTGCAATCCTGTACAATAATGAGGAAGAGAAATTTATTAATTTCATATGCTTAAGTACATCAATAAACAAAACAATCCATTTGTAATGCCCAGTCAGATTTGTTGCTGAGCGGTTTTCATGTTGTAATGCAATTTTTAGTCAGCCTTGAAAGTTAGAGCTTGTTAGAACCCTTAAAGTTCACTGACTCCTGACTAAAATCAAACTGTAGCCATAACCGCGCCTCACTGATTCAAGGTATAAGGAAGCAAATTTCCTACCTTTTCTCACTTCGAAAAATGTTTACAGTGACATAAGCAACCCAATACTTTATAAGGCAGAATCCAGGGATCATAAAAAATTGTTTATGGATAGCCCCCCAAAAAATAGAGGCTATATGTGTTTTAAAAAGTAAGAGCGAAAAAAAGAAAGAAACTTATGTTTAAAGCTGTAACTGTATCTATTTACTTTATGGTTCTGCTGTAAATGTCTTCCGTTACATTCTACATAGCAACAACCTGAGCATTCTCCCTTCCTTCAAGATGGTATCCAAGAGACAAAAGAAACTGGAGAATTAATAAAATTATAACAAGGATCTGATTTAAGTGTCTCACTTGTGTCAACTAAAATAATTTCCTTCCATTGCACAGAGTGGCTATGATGGGAGAGCTTTGCTCTAATGAAGATGGAAACAATATCAGAAAGGAAATAAAGAAAAATTTACTACTGTCACATTTGAGCATAATATTTAAAAGCAGTGATGTGAATTATTGATCTCACCTGTGAATAGCAACTATAAATTTCTTCCAAAACAAGATTTCTGAAAAAAAAAGTCTTCCTCTCTTTCCTTATCTTGTTGAAATGTTCATTGCAAGGATAAATTGGCTCCAACCTAAAGCAACTCCATAGGTGCTGGGGGACTTGAGAACCACAAAGTAGCTGGCAGGACAGGGACCTTTTTTTGAATTTCAGAATAACTTTGCCTGGTGAGGTTTATCTATTAGTTTGACTGCAGATTTTCAGGCTTGTTGACAATAAACTCTCATAATGGTGCTTTATTTCTTTCACCATTTATTAACAGGACCCAGGATTACCTTCAAGCTCCGGGTGGGACATGTGCACACACAAAGGAATATATTGGTGTGTTTCTTTGAGAAGTGTAGGTAGAGATATGACAGTTTCTATGGTAACAAGACTTTTTTATTACTAACAGAAAAATAGGTGTTGAGATAACCTTTTGTAAACTGTCAGTGCATAAGTTATTTCTAGCCTCAGACGCTGCTTTCAATTTATACACATTTAATTTGTAAATAATGGGACAACCTTCTTTAGGAGTTATACACTTCTCAGGTGTGTAATGAGAAGTGTTGGGATTCAGGTATGTATTAGGAAAAAATGCTATAGTGAGTCAGAGGAAAAATATTCTGCAAAGAAAGCTTTCAGCTTTCTGTGGGATCCTCACGGTATTATTTTTGTAACATGGTGATTAACTTATTGTTCCTCAAAAGAACTCACTGATGAGTTGAAACACTGAGGAAAGTTCAAGTAAACACAATGAAACTGCAGCTTGAATCCTGATGATGTGGATTTGTTTGTTTGTTTGTTTGTCTGTTCAAATACAACATTAAGAAATCCTACTTTTGGCAGGTCAATAACTATCACAACATCCAGACATGCTCTTGTCATTATTTCTAGATAAGCATACCATTTCACAGGCAAAATAATGTGACCAGACAAGGCTCGTGTATGCTGCCTGAATGGAGTGCAGGAATCACCTATAGAGGAAGATCCCATCTGGTACAATTCTCCCACTTAAAGGAAAAAACAGTAAATGGTTCGCAGGCACATCTTTTTCCCAGAAACTCACATTTTCAGCCAGTTTTACACCTGATGTAGAAGCTCCTGTTTCAACAGCGCACAGCATCAGTGGGAATAGGGGCATGTTGAGACGGACGAGGGAATGGTTGCAGTAAGTTATATTCTCTATAGTATGGGTTGCATACCCCTCAAAATTGGGTCAGTCGTTCCTATCAACTCTAATTCATGTAAGCAGGGCATGCACAGGTTCAAAGCAGTCCAGGGACTCCAGGTAGGAAGACGACTTAGTGGTTTTCCTGAGCTTTGAGGCTATAATATACTGTTTGATTAACAGAGCCCAAAACGTGACCAGACTTACAGTGATTTTACCCCTTTTTCAAGCCCATTAATTTGAGCAGGGCTTTGTGCAGGCAACCTTGTAAATGGTAAGGCTGAGGTCTGCAGCATCTCAAGGGTTGTAACCTGCCCTTTCACACTGTCTTGCAAATAATAATTATAATAACCTGTACTTCCTCTTTTTCTTTACAGAACAATATGGTGGCTTCTTTGCCTCATAAGAGAAAGAAGTCCTGCCCGCTATGATTGAAACAACGCCAGCTATTCGGAGCTGCTGGAAACTCTAAACTGAGAAGCCATTATTTCTCAGTAGAAAAATGTTTTTAAAAGTAAGTCTCTGTTTATGTATGGTACTTTTCTGCCCCCATTACAGTGCTCTCTGAACAAGCCATAGCTTTCAATGTGATAATCTATGAGACAGGTAAACATCATTATTTTACAGACATACAATCTTGCAGACACAGAACTGAGAATTTTTTTTGTTTATACTACAAAGTTTTGTAGGTCATGCCTGCATCCACTCTTAATTTTGTCCCCAGATAAAATCCTGAACTTCTGTTAGTCAGGTTAGACCAGTTCTTCCAGCGACACAAGGCCTGCACAGTACAGGTCTGCCACTATCACGCTTGTGTAGACACTCCTGTGTAGACACTACATGTCTCTCTACAAGCAGTTTTTCTTTAGCAATCCAACAATTACACTATGGCTCTTTTAGGATTTCACTAGCTGTAGCTTGGAGGTTTGGGACTACAGTCATGATCAGTTTCGCCTTTGAAAGCCCCAGTGTGGTTTAGAAATGCTTTTCTTCCAACTTTATGCATTCAGAGTAATTATCCATGCAAATCAACTTGAACTCAAGCATTTGCCTGAACCAGTAAAAGAAAAAGTACACAAACCAATATCTAGACACTTAAAAAAATACATTGGAAAATGTTAAATCAAACATAGAGGGAAAAGAGGAACAGACAATGGAACAACCGGTGCAAATGTATTTTGTGGTGCTTTTCAAGCCACATGGTACTAGGGGTTTTCAAGAGAATTCATGAGATTGTAATGGAAGAGAAGAAAATAAAGTGAATTGGAACATCAGTAAGTGAACTAAGATATCATCCAGCTTCTCCAATAGCAAGCTGAACTCATTCAAAATACTATGAATAAAAGTTTGCAAAGGATGATGTACAGTTATTTTACTGTGTAGACAGTTCCTTGTTCGTATTACCTTCCAGGTTTCACCATCTTGCACTTTCTGCTGAGAATAATTGTATGAACTGTAAAACTATCCTTTCCACACATCACTAGTGAATGATGAGTACTAGGAGTACTTGCAATGATCACTGATGCAGATCAAATCAACTAGAATTTTGCCATTTGTTTTTATTTTGTTTGTTTGTTGAACAATGGACTCTCATTTTGATATGTAGACAGGAATTTTTTCCCTTAAAACTGAGATATAATGAGTAAGTAAGAGATAAAATGAACAAGAAGAGGCAAATAAATGGCAATTCCATGAATATGTAGCTCCTCAGTAAGATTTTTAAAAGTTCTTAACAGTTATTATTGGCCACGTACTGCATATAAAGCAAGCATCTCCTGCTGTCCAGCTGTTCTCATTGCCATCAGCCACACAGGACTTGGAGAGGTTTTGGCAAGTGCCTCTGTGCTTAGATTTCCTTCTTCCACCTGATGGAACTTCTCTGCAGTATAAACACACAAACCCATTTTGTTAAACAACAATCAGCAGTCATAAGATTAAGGTTTTGAGCCCACTAACATCTGACCTAATCATAAGTCATTTCCACAATCTTTTTTGTCTGACCACCATACGTTCTTCTGTTACTTCCCACTAGCACAGAGAACAGCTAAATCATTCTTCATCAGTGTCCAGGTCCTTATGAGCCAAAGGAGTGAAGAGGTAGGATGACTCCTTGAGAAACACAGTTAGCATTGCAACAGCATCTGAACATCTGTATACACTGACTAGGATAAAATGTCCTTTTGTGGCTTTTCAATAAGTCATGCAGCCTCCCAGATTAATGAGCAAAATACCCTAATGATTCACCAGTGCCATTTCTGTGTAGGTGCTCAGAAGGTGAAAAGAAAGAAAATCAAAGTCTCTACTAAATTATTACTTCAGGACAGTTCACTGAATCAGTCAGTGACTTTCAGTTCTTTCAGTTCCCTGAAGCAAAACTGTCTTAAAGGTCTTGGGTACCTCAGCGATGTCAACTTCCTCTGTAGTACTTCATCAGACCAAACAGATTGATAGTAATTGAGAGGAGTTGCAACCTTCCTCCCCCTATCACCCGCTGCCCCTGCACTGCCTGAGTCTCATCCTGCTGCCTTTCCATGGAAAGGCTGGGTTGGGTCCAGTACTCAGCACTCAGCTGTCAAAATCTGAGCTTTCCACAGCTCAAAACCCAACCCTTGGGTGATGGTCCCATACCTGCGCCACAGACTTCTCGGGGATCTTTTCAGCAGCCCTGAAGGGCCATTCACTGCCATGCAGTTGGTCACTGGACACCTGTAGCAGCTGCTGACTGCCAGTCCCTGCCTGTGTCACCTTCTTTTTGTCAGTGGCATGTGAGCAGAGGGACCTGGGTCTCTGTCTCCCAGACTGAAAAGGTTTCACCAATCCTTTCCCACCCAAGCTGCTGAGCAATGGTATAGTTTATGGTACATGAGTTTGAAGATCTGATTGAATTGGGAATCTGAATGAAAGGAATTGGAGGACCTGACTGAAAGGCCCTGCAGGTCTTGGGAGGAACAAAGTTTCCTTACAATGCAAAGCAACATTTCCCAGAGACAGCCCCATGACAGCTCCATGCGGAGATGGTGGGAGAAGGAAGGATGGAGCACCTGTCTGTCATGTCAAAAGGATCACATGCACCCCAAAAAGGCAAAACCCAAGCAAACACCACTCCATAGTTAGCAACAGAAGAAGCTTTTGAGAAGAGACACAGTGAGGAAGGATATATACAAAGTCCAGCCAAAATCCAGGCTGACGTTTTCAAGCTCTAGACACGTACCCGAACTTCTGTAGCAATAGTGCTGAATCTCATAGGACTGTTGCATATAAAGATCTGCAAAAGATGAAAAACTAAGCAAAAAAACATGCTTGAGGTGCACATGGCTGTGTTCATCATGAAAGACAAGTGACAGTGAATAAATGGAACACATTTTTACATAGTAAAAGAATCTCCAAAATTTCTCTTGCAAGAATTTTTGTAGTGATTTGAAGACACAATTATATTTCTTTCATGCTTCTTTTGTTTACCCCAAAGCATCTCCATCCTGGAGTTAGTTGGGATGGCATTCATATTATTTCCAGCTTAGGAACTGGGGCCAGTATTAGCACCCGGTCCTAAAAATCCTTCTACATGTGGCTAGCTTTATAAGCATGAGAAGCAAGTTGTTTTGGTTTGCAGGAGGTTTGACTAAAGGTTGCATAAGCATATAGGTAATTTTATCCTTCTGTGAACTGAAAAGTTCTGCTGAATCTTTTGAGGTTAGCCTACCCATAATAAAACTGGGTCATAGTCATCTCTTGATCAGCTATGCCATTTAACTTGGTGCATAGTGATCTCATGATAGGATATGCAAAACCTTTATTTCTTAAACAGTCATTTGAACACTATATTCATTAAAAGGAAGTTAGCATGTCATTTTGTTCTCCATTTTTTTCACAGCTCTTTTACTAGACTGAAAACTACACCTTATTTTCTTCCATTGTCTGAATGCCAAGCTGAGCATGGTTAGTACTGGTATTGCTTTGAATTATGTGTATACTAATCATTACCATCAAAGCTGGTAGCACTGTGGAAGGACTCAAAGTGGCACACTGCAGGTAAAGATATCACCAAGCTGTCAATCATTGCTTCAAGGCATTTGGTGTGCTGGCATTTGTGTAAGATGGCCACAATTCCTCGTTGTGAACTCAAGTAATTTCACATGGTGGAGGAAGCCTCAGCTTTTCTGCCCCCTTCCGATTGCATTTCATCTGCTCAAAATCCCCTCATGAGATCATGTAGAAACAGCAGTTGGGAAAGGAGGTTTTTGGTGGTTTGGGTTTTTGGGGGATTTTTTGGGATTGGTTTGTTTGTTTTGGGGTTTTGGTTGGTTGGTTGGTTTTTTTGTTCTGTTAACCTGTTAACCTACAAAATCTGTGAGCTTTTTCCAGGCAGAATTTCTAGGTTTATTGATTCAATTATAAAGCTTGAAGGTTTTTAAGGTTTTCTCAAAATTCTGGTTTCCAAACAAGTGAGGATCTTCCTCAGTTGTCATTTCCTGAAAAAGTGCTTTCACAACTATTAAGTATCAGGAAATTTTGGTGCTTTGAACTTTGCTAAAACCTGCTTTTAAAATTGAAGCGTGAACACCGTATGCATTACTATGGTCGCACTCCCAAGGAACACAGTTTCCACGCTCTTCATTTTCGAATCCCACTGGGCGCTTCTCTTGACTCCTCACCCCAGGCTGTCTGTTAGTAAGAACCATCTCCTCGAAAAGCTTTGGGTTTGAATTCAGATTCCCCCTTCCCTCAAAAGCAGCCTTTGGCCAACATATCCTTCAGGAGCCCTCCCCAGGGTGGCTGCAGCTCAGCAGTCTCCTTGCTGGCAGCCAGTGTGGGGCAGGGGAGCTGGGCTTCCTCCCTCGCAAGCATTGAGCAATAAGCAACAGCAGCGACAACCTATTTGCATTATGCTGACCCAATAAATAAAACTGATCTTGGACTCTGTAATTTGGAGTCAATCAGAAGCAAGTCAAGAAAAAATTACTGGGGATGAAAGAAACCAAACGGCAAACAGATGGAGGTGTGAGAGCTGTTTTCTTTTTAGACTTGCTAAAAGAAGGGGGGGAGCAAAGAAGTGGTAAATGCAGTGGTGATGAAAACTTCCTCAAAGGTATGACCATGGGGCATTTCCACAGCTCTTACTCAATCAGTTAAAACTTGTCTCAATAGTAAATCTAAGGAGAGCTCGGTTTTTATATCTGAAATATTTTTTTCAAATTATCCTGGCAGTTTCAAAGAGATTTTTTTTTTCTGTCAGAATGCTAGAATGGTTTAAATGAGATAGAGAATAAACTGCCAGAAATGCACTGTTTTCTCTCTAAGTGAACCCAAACAAATAAAAGAGTAAGGTTTTCTGGGTGCATGGAATTTGACACAGAAAGCATTTGAAAGTATTTCCCAGACCTCAGCATTAGCTCTTGGCTTCTCTGCACTGAAGAAGAAAATTAACCGGTTTAAGAAATGCATATGAAATTTCCCATCTGGCCAACAACATGGATGTTTCTGCTCACTGTGACAATCTGAAAATGCTGCTGAGATGTTTTAAAGGCAGTGTTTATATCTAAAAAGTCAAATCTTCCACAGCAAAGGTGGCCCTCCCTGCTTCCCTGGGATATAAATTAAGACAATAAAGTACATCTGAGACTCATTTTTAAAGGTGCACAACCACGTTATATATGCTTTGATAAGTGCTCTTTAAAATCCGCCTTCTTACGCTGACGCAAGTATTTCATTTCAAAGTAGTGTTGTTAGGGTTTTTTTCCCCCTCCATCAAGAAACACTTAATAATTGAATTTAAAGCACAAAAATCTATTGATATTTTGTTTATATTTACTTGCTAATCAGCTTGGCATTGCTAAATACATCTGTCATGTGAAGTTATACTGCTACAATACTTAACTTTCAAAGGCTTCAGGTACTTTGGAAAAACTGATGATGTTATGACAGACAGGTAAAGAGCACCATAAAGCTGTCTGCTAGATACAGTGTATGCAGAAGCAATTTGCCTTCTAAAACTCTGAACATGATATTCTCTAATATTTCCTGGCAGATCTTCAGTAGCTAGAAAATAAGCATTTCCATATGTAAGAAAATATTCCTTTGAAATGTAGATTTTTCTCTACAAGAAAGAACACGGAGAGAATTGCATTTTTAAGCTAAGGGTTCATTACTATTTATTTTTCTGCTTTGAAAAATGTTGTGCATTTCCCATACAGCGCTTAGGTGGTAATTGCAATTCTAGTATGAGCTAAATTACTCTTAACAAACCTCCTAGCTGTCTTTGTCCACTAAGAATAGTTTCTCAATAAACAAATTTTGGCTAATACTTTAGCTCCTCACCAAATACTCGGATTATGTTAAATTTAATATACTGCAGCCCACATTACTGCATTCACCTAAAATTTAAAACATTTTCACAGCACTGTCTCTCTGTTCCATCACTTTTACAGGGTGTTTTCCCCTTTAAGGAAAGCAGTTTAAAATGGTTGCTAGTCATCTCAGTTGCTGCAACCACATGATGCAATCTATTGTCAAATTAGTGGGTGGCAGCAAGTGGAAACAGATTTCACCAGCAATAAAGCCTGTCACATGATTTCATCTGTTCACGGTCATACAATCTCTTAGCCCGTTCCTCCTGTTTGATCCGAAGGCCCCGTCCCCATGGAAGCTGATCTTCGCTATCTTAAATGCGACTGGTAAATAACAGGGTTTGGTTTTCACTAAGTGGTATTTTGGAAGAGTATGCGGAATTAAACCATTCAACACAGAAAATTTTGCACGTTTTTTAAAAAACGGGCCAAATGCACAAATGTTTTGCTGAGTCAGAACTAAAACAAAATAGAAATATTTGCAAAAAAAGATCAAATCTAATTAAAGTCTTCTAAAAGGTTATACTTATAAAAGCTGAGCCCACTGTACATATCTATAGCATACAGATGAAAACTTTATCTGCAGAATGAATAAAGTAATCTCTCTAGCATTAAGTTAGCAGTAATCACATATGAATCAGCAAAAAGATGGGAGGGAGCAAAGGTGGAGAACAACTTGGTATAAAAATAGCTACAAACTCTTCATGTGAAAGCAAAGTTGAAATATTTCTAGCTGGAAGCACTTTATTTTTCTTACGGAAAAGAACTTGAGACTTGACAGAATGAGAGACTTGACTTCTAATTTTAAGTGCCATTAAATTCACCATCACAAAATATAAAGTCAATCAGGCGTTCTTGGTTCTTTCTAAGTTTATGAAATATCTTCAGCCCTGCCTGCTCTAGTGGAGCCAACAAATTCTAGGTCCCAGAGCCAAGGTCTTGGATTTCCGCATTCATCTTGTACTGATAATATGACAGAGAGCTGGGAATGGGAAACATAGACATAGCAGGGAAAAGCTTGGTAGAAAACCATTGTGAGGATGACAGAAGACAAAGGTTTGCCCAGCCCCTCTGTATACCATACCTGAAAGCCAGCTGAAGCAGTCATGGGGACTCAGGGGTTCTCCCATCCTCATACTTCAGGCATTTGCTATTTCCCAAAAGACTTCTGGAAGAGAGCAATTGTCTTCTGCACTAATAACCTATGGAAAAGACCATTTGTCAAGGAGCAAAAGTTCCTTTCTGACATCTCAACACCAGGGAAATGTGGTTTCTCATAGCCTCCTGCTCAGGGCTCGGCCTTTTAACAAAACAACACTGCATAACTAATCATCCGCAATACTGCTCTACAATAACTATCCATCCCTGTTTGAAATCAGGACAAATGTAATGTTCTTTACGAACAGCTCTCAGCACCCTGGACCACCAGCCAAACATTGATTATTCTTGAAAAATGTAATCCCTATTTAATAGGTTGGTTCAGTTAAATTAAACATAAATATTTGTGCTGTCAAATAACATTCAAAGACCAATGCATAAATTTTTCTGGAGAGGTAAATGTCACAGACTTCATTTCTGGAGAACGGCAAGGTAATGTGCAGATCAATAGAATCACCATTTCCTTAACAACTCTGGAAATGCTAGATACAGTTCACAGTACGTGTTTGAATTTCTCAGTCCTTACTCAGATCAGCTTTGACTACAAAACGAATCTGACTAGAAATTATATCTGACCACAATTAATGCTGCATCCTCTGTAAAATCCTTCCATTGAAATTTGATTCTCTTGCAATGTAAGAAATTGGGAAGCCTGGAAAAATCTAGAGCACTGGATTGAAATGTTGCTCCAATTCAGAAAAGCACTGAAGCAAGTGCTTAACTTTGCTTGGGTCTTAAGCTCCACTAAAGTTAAGCACATGCTTAGATGTTTTGTTGGTATATCTACTAGGTTCACTGCCAGAACCACTCTATTACTGAGGTAGTTCCACATACATAAAGAAATACAATAAACTTGAGAGATGATACAGGACAGAAGTCCCCAGTTTCAGAGTTAAATTCCTTCTCTTTGTGTATGTAGTCATTCATGTAAACAGATCTGTATTTCATTGTATTTCATTTCATTTCAAACACATCTGTATTTCACATAGTCATTCTTGTAAACAGATCTGCTTGCAAAAAAATATTTATGCAAGAAGATCAAGTATTTGCACATCTAAGGACCCATTTTGCATGGGCAAATAGTTGTTTACATGTACAGATGAAAAATAGGGATAGACAGATATGCAAGTGACTCTGAAATCTTGACACACATTGCCTTACAGGATAGAGCTGGAAGAAAGTCAACAGGCAAGAATTATCCAATTAAAAGTCTGCAGTCGTGTATGCATTTGGAATTAGTTCTAAAGGCTCTGCAGAAAGAATCTACTGCAGTAAACATTTCATCATCACTAATTCTGTCCAGATCCTTTTGAAGCACAGCCCCCCCTGAAGATCCGTGAATACATTTCACATTGAGAGGAAAATCAGCAAACCGTTTGTTCAGAAAGTTGCCAAAATCAGATTAATCTTGAGACAGGTGTAGTAGAAAAATATCAGGACTTTATTCACTCTCAAGAAAAAAAAATCAGAAAAAACCAAAACTACCGAGGATCTGAGAGCAAAATCTGTCTCTTGGTATTTTAAAACAAAAAAACCCTGAACATGTGCTGGTTGCTATAGAGAGAACCTCTTACTTTCAACCACAATTGCAGATGTGGTGGCGCTGAAGTTAGTATGTATGCCTGATAATATTTAACAGCTATGTAAAAGATGTATAAAAGTGATCTGAGATATATTTTCCCCCAAAAAATTAGATAATTGTCAGTTATGCACTGACTGCCCAAAGGAATATAGGAACATTCCAGAAATAACTGAGACTTAAGTAACCTTAAACAAAACATAACAGTTGGCCAAACAGTAGTGCTTGTTTACAGATAATACATTAAAACCAGTAAAATAAAACGTACATTAAACAATAGTCAAATGTAAAGAATTTACACATAGTTGCCTGATCTCTCCGTGTGGAAAACCATGAAAGAAAGTCTGCAGTCACTAATGAGAGGCAAAGAGGAGCACATCTTACTGCTTGGTGCAGCAAAGAAAGTTCACTGCTCATCTCATTCCCCACCCATATCAGTGCCTTTTTTGTCATGTTTAAGTCCCTTCCACCATAAATGAAGCTAAGTGCACAGGTCTTCCTTAGTACTACAGATAACATAGCGTAGTTAAAAATTCCTCGCTGTTCGAAGATATTAATATTTAACGCTTAGATTGCAGTAGTACTGAGAGGCTACTGATCAAGGCCACATCGTTCTAGGTGTAAGGCAAAAACAGGGGAAGTAACGATCTCTGCCTCAGAGAGTTTATTCATTTATATACTCCCATCAGGCAACTTCTGTACCATTTTCTAGATTTATCTTCTATATAGTGCAGGCCCAAGTTCATTGTCCAAGTGCCGTTTTTTCAAGCCATTTTTATGAGGGACGAAGATGGGCTGCTGAAGCTAAGAAAAATTTTGGCACAAGAAGAAATGGCTACAAAATGGCCAGGGGGTTTAGGATCTGTTTCCTAACCATCAGAGTAGTGAGGTTTCAAAGCAGCCAGCCTTTAGAAAGAAAAAAGGGGCAAAATCCTTAGGTGCTATTAAGACAAGGCACAATCAGTTCATGAAAAGCACAGTGTGCTGTGACCACCTGGAACTGTAGAGAACTGGCCTTGATGAGAAAGAGCTCAGGTTCCTAAAGGGTATTTCCTACAGCATTCGTGTGTTTATCATTCTCAGACAACCCAGGATTCACATGATGTTGACAACTGTAATATATTCTTTGTAAATTGCAATTGGATCTTTGAATCTCCAGACAGTTGAGAAACTAGTTTCTCTCACCTGTTTAATTAACCATGTCATGTTTTCCAAAGAGAATTAATTGTCTCAGTGAAGCAGTAAGGAGACTCAAAGGTTCGAAAGAAAAATAAATACGAGCACGCAGCAGAGTAAACATTTATCCGAAAAACATTTTCACAGCTGAGTTTCAAACTTCTCATGTTCCAGCTTCTTATGTTTTATCATCTCATCCCACTTGGTCCTGGCACCACATCTCTTTAAGATAGGTCTCATGGGAAAACACTGCCTTGGTAATCAAAACATTTAGACTGTGAAAGAAATATGAAACAATTCTCAAGTAAGTTTTATGGTGCAGTGACTGCTCCGAGACCAAATTGTAACTTTTCCCTGACTGGTCCTTAACAATTGATTAATAGAATGTATTTTTATATCAGACTAACTCTACTCTGATCAGATCAAGTTTTGGCAGATGTTCCCTCTGAGTACAAGCCAGTAAGTCTCCTGGTGACAGGCATGGTGCCTCTTTTTGTTCATTTTTCTGCCCCCAAGATTGGCTGTTGCCACAGACAGAGTTAACCCTAAAAGTCCTCAATTGTAACCAAAATGAAATGGCTTTTTTTTTTTTTTTTTTTGCAACTGCTTTCATTTCTGCTTTTACCACCATTTTTTTAGCGTTACACTGAGAATGGAGAAAACAGTTGCACGTGAAAAGGAGAAATGAAAACAATCTTCAGATAGCTGTTCCTACAATGAAAAGCATTTTTAGCATTCAGCTGTGGTTACATGATGGAAGAAAAACCTTTAGGGTATCTGTGAGATGGGTAAAGTGGCAATCATTGAAATGATGATGTTAATCATTGTCAATTCAATCCTGAGAGGGCTGAGGCCCTGAAAGTTTCTAATTCTCTGTAACATGATTCCACATACAATGTTAAAGGGAAAGACCAGCATTTAGCATCGAAGCTGAGAAACTTCTTCCTTAAAAAAGGGAATCAGGGTAAGTAATGAAAAATATACATGCATTTCAATGAGAAGAGTTTCCATTTGGAGGGTAAAGTATATTCTGTGTTTGGAAATATGCTTGTCATTTTGCTAGCTTCATACTTATAGCCTTGAATATTTCTTAGTCATTAGAAAAACTATTGCACTACCTGCATTTAGAAGCACGTTTTAGTGCCAGTCTCCTCAAAGGTTTTCTCGCCCTTTAGGTCAGATATTCAGAAAACAGACCAATATACCATACCTTCAGGGAATTCAATGGAGATAAACCATTTATCATAACCAGCTAAAGGTCCCCCTTTGCATATTTCAGCTCTAAAGAGCAGTAAATCTCACAGAAAAAATAGACGGCATGCTGTCAGATAAGTTTACTTTTGAAACCTGATAATATATTAAGTGTGCATTAGCCAAACAAAACCAAGAAACGCCTTCCTTTGGTTTGTTCCATTTTGGTGTGGTTCAGACTAAATCCTAAATTATTAACCAATGCTTTAATAATCCCATGTCTATATGTCCTTGATCTCATTTTCACTTTTTCTTCCACTCATGCTCCTGCATGTGCCTGTCTGTATTTAAATCTGCTCCTGTTCTCCCTAACTAGATGGCAAAACTCCTACACCTGCACTTTCCTGGTTTTCTGAGCAGCAAAGACCTGGAGCCATCTGATTTTCTTTGCTGAACATTACCCCAGTGCTTGGAGCAGCTACTACTGACGCATCTCAGGATGCAGCACAAATATCTCCAAACCAGGCCAGCGGGCGGTGTTGGAGGGAAACGCATTTACCACGTTTGAATCATGTAGGTACAACTGGTGGTGTGGCTCGCCTGGTCTTTTGGAACTGGTGGCTGCAAGAAGCAAGACTGCGATTGCTGCATGTTGAATAGGTGCCCGAGGAGATTAAGGCTTTGAGCTTCCTCACCTCCCCTCACTCACCCACCTGCTCCCGGGCAGCCACAGTCTGGCCATCAGTAAAAGCAATAATCTCTGCAGCATGAGAAACAAGCAGGCTGCTGAGCCTCGTGTGTACCAGGTAGCCATTGCAAGGAACTGAATAAGTTATTTTTTTAAAGATGTGCTTATAAATCATTAAAGTGACATGGTATGGGCTTGGGGTTTGTTTTGCAAGCTAGAATGGGAATTGTAACGTCTGTATTTCAAAATACACGCTCACCCTTATGCTCCTATTTCCTGTGGATGGCATCCAAATTTAACCTTTCATTTCTTGAAGAGCAGTGTCTTATATTTATTTGGTAGAATAAGCAAACAGCTGACTACAGCAAATCCAAGGAGCTCTTTTAAAACTATCAGCTAACATCAAGATAAGTGCATTTCAAACATCCCCCAGGAACTTAAAAAATACACTACTTACCTGCTACCAGCTGTTCCGCTTTTATTTTAGTGGAGCTGGCACAGCCTCATCTCAATCCTTTGTGACCCCCGAAGTCTGAAACCAGCCCCACCTCTGTTGTGTTGAACACAGTGGAAAAAGGCAGGCTGAGAGGAGCCTGCTGTCAAATCGCTTTAGGATTCCCCAGTGTGTCTTTGAGGGGCCATGTTCTCTCTGAGAACTGGCGGCCAGGCACCCAAACACACCAAGGATTATCAGAGAGGTCACCTGGTGGGAGACCATCATGAACAGTATGGGCCATTCTCCAGGCAAGTTGAGTATACAAAATGGATGTCCCAACAGCACACTCTCACAGGCACTGGGGGCTCCAGTTATGGGGTTCGCTGCCTTGGGCAGTTAAGGACAAGTTGCCTTTTGCAGTCTCACTGCATTTAAATTCAGGCTCCAGAGTCACTGCTCGTAGAAGAATGAAGACCTGTAAGAGGCAGGTGATCCAGAAAGTGACGCAGGTGAGCCTTATTCTAGACAGCAAGGCCTTAGCTAAAAGTTGGTCCCCATAAATGTAACAGTAACAAACTGGTGACATCTGGAGCTAAGCATCACCCTTAGGGGCTGTTAGAGGGTGGTTGCGGGAATGGCTTCAGCTCTGGTGCTCGTGGGAGAAATGGGGAGGTACAACCATGTAACCCATCACATAACAAAGAGCACATGCGACCCTTGGCAGCGACTGTTGAGGCTACAGCCCTCTTTAATTTGCACTCCCCCCGCTCTGCTCCCACAAATCGGTGCCCAGGCTACCTGCCACGTAATGGTCTGAACCTGCTGAATCAGGAGTCCCATGCCCAGCATGTCGCTCTGAAACACCTAAGTATGGAACCTCACGCATCCCTTTGATGAAATTTAGCCCTGAGCCCATTGTAGTCAAGCTAATCCCTCAGCAAAGACAATGATTGCTGCAGTAGCTGGGCAACCAATTCTTAAGTATTTCTATTTTTCCGTCTGGCTGCAGCGTCCTTCAGGAAGTGACACCGTGCACTGCTTTCTCCACTGCAGCTACCTTAGTCTTGGCTGTCGACAGGTAGGGAGGTGACTTCTGATAGATCAGATTTTGGTTCTTGTCGCCATTGCTGTTGGTCACTCTGCTTCTCTTTCAGCAAGGGCTCTTAAATCTTTTTTTTCTTTTTAATGTATCTTTGAACATGCAGGCTGTGTGTCACGAATCACCGTTCACCACAAAGACCTACACACTAGCGTGGCAGGAACGAGACACGTGTCCAATGGCCCTTCGCTGCCTCAGATTACACCTCCAAGATTTGGGATTGTCACAAGAAAATGGTGGCAATTCTATTCCATTAGCAGGAGCTGCAGGACCTTTGAAAACCTCACTGAAGTGCCGAAGAGCTTTTTTGCGGAAGCTTCAGGACAGGTCCCCATGCTTGCAAGTGCTGTCCTGAATAACTAGAGGTTAATATAAGCTCTCTTGATAAATCTGGCCCTGGTGTTTACGCCAAAGGTCTCAGAGAGTGACAAGTCTGGGGAAGGGAGGGGCTTTGCACATTGGTAGACCCATCTGAGAACTTTTTAATCCTTATTACTGTTACACTTTTCTATGCCTGCCAGCCCACAAGAAGGTTTGAAAGTCAGCCTGACCTCTTGTGTGTCTGATCTAGATCCAACAGGGAATGAGATCGGGGAGCTGCGAGAAGCAAGCTTAATGGGGAGACTGCTGCAAATGTAGCAAAACAAATAATAGAGGCTTGAGTTTTTTTGTTGTAGAAAATACAGTGCTATGGCTTTCGGGTGCCAAGAGGCAGTTCTTTTAATAGCTACATTCTTTGTAATGCTGATGAGTGGCAATATAGAAAGATGAAAGTAGGAGGGCATTGTATTATAGTCTTACATATATTATGCCACAAAGAAAATGCGGTTGCTGGGTGGGGATTCTTCGCCCTCCTCCTGCTGAGCTATTCATACAAATTCTCCTCTGTGGATGGCAATCCCCATTCCATCTCTCCTAAATCCCAAGGGGTTTGCCAACTGACTCTCAATTTTTCAAGTGGAAATCGCAGGACTGAATGGTGCATTGAAGTATTTCCTCCTACACTTCACGGCTCTTCTAGGAAGTGAGCTGACATTTTTTTTCCAAAAGATGTATGCCATCTCCTGGGAACAGTAGAAACTGCAAGCCCCTTGTATGGAAACCCCCTGTAAATCATATTTGCCTCTTCTCGGAGGGCATTATGCAACCAACAGAATAAGGTCTGCATAGCTAGGCCTACCCTCCACTTCTAAATTTCCTGAATTGTCCACATTTATACCAGCAAAAATCAAATAACATTGAAAAGTACATCATGTATTTTGTGTATCGGAATATTTGGATGTATGCCAAATAGTATGGCAAGATAAGATCCGTCAATACATGATGATAAACAGTTACAAAATAGTGGTGGAACTTACCATACAGTGATGCGATGTTTTAACACAAAGGTACGAGTGCTGAAATGCAGCCCAGTGTTGCTCTGATGCGTCTGTTTTGTCCTACAGGACAAGTGCAAGAAGGCAGAAGAAAAACATCAGAGATTTCTTCTGTAAAACATCAAATGATTCTTCAGCAAACAAGAGAAGATATGTTTCTCTTAACTCATAAACTGCAACTTGCATGTGTCAAACCACAGACTTGCCTCTGCATCAGCCTTCGGCTTTTTATTTGTTGCTAACATGGATTAAACTTTCCCCTGTCGAGAAGACACAACAGGGAATAAAATCCATGGATACAAATAAATGTATTATTTCATTTTTAATTAACAAATATATAGGTGGATGAATCCTTTGTCTTTGAAGCGTCCCTTAAAACAAGCAAGTTATTTCATGTGGACAGGTCCTTGAAATAATTTGCATAAGCATGGATTCATACATAAAATGGTTTTCTGAGTTATGTCTACTAAATACACCTGCAAAAATAATTAAAATTACTTTGTTTTCATAAAGGTGGAACAATATCTACTTTCGAATAACTAGGGATGACACGCTATGCGCATTCAATTAGCGTTTATCTGGTAAACACTATATTTAATCATCTTAATTTTTTTATCACTTTCTTTTTCATCCAGCGACCTGAGGGACACTGGACAAGAACTGGAATGGGACTTTTTTTTGCAAAAAGTATCATCTGACAATACCAGCAACTTTATCTAATGGCAACAAAAAGTAAGTAAACAGTCTTCAAACAAAATGTAGTATGATGTAAGTTATAAACTAATGTTTCAGTGCGAGATTTGGTTTGACAAAACTTATGTGTAAATTGCTGGTAAAATGAAAAGCAGCTCTTCTTCTGTAATCTACTGTCACAGGTATGTAACTTCTTTTAATCGATTTAGTAGCGCACATATGTATACGTATCCTCTGCAAACACTCATGAAAGGTGGTTTTCAGTTTGAACTTGAAAGACTAGAAAAGAGAAACCAGCAATGAGTCAGGAACAAGAGGTGGCTGTGTCAGGCAGTCACACCGACTAAGAGCTGAGCTTCAGCAGAGGTCATCTCCTAATTCCCTGAAGGTTCAGGCTGCTCCAGTCCTCCCCACCAAATTCCCAGCTTCATAGGAATTTTCCTTCGCAGTTTGTCTTTCTGAGACCTCCCGAGTGTATTTATTTCACAGGCTTTGTGAAAGTCACCACCCTGGGAAGCGGAGGCAGAATTTCACCAGCTCACCGACTAGTGACCGGGACCTGCGCGCCCCGCAGCGGAGCTGGGGCTGCTCGATGGCCCCGTGCCACCCCCAAACCACCAACACCAGCTTCTGTTTCTTAACCCCCAGCTCAGTGAGTCCGTTTGGCACACTTGCAAGTATGGAGGTATAAAGTACTGACTCCAGCACAGCTTAAATTTTCAGGGAGCCAGAGTATAAGAAGTCTTTGCATGAACAGGAAACTCTCTAAATTTAGGAATGCATCATCTCAATAATTTTAATAGGAAAATCACTAATCAGGTAAAAAAATCTTTAAGCAGTACAAAATCCTGTAGATCCTGACTTATACCAGGATTTTTAAGTTTGAGCAGCCAGAGCTACACCATATTAGGTGCCCAAGGAGGAGTTACCTGCCTGGCCTAGATCTCCTGGATGCCCATGGCAACTGTGTGTTTCTCACAGTTTTGAAAATCCGATCATTTTCGTTTAAGCACCTTAAGTATGTTGTGAGGAATCTGCCTTTAGGAATTGACATTTTCAAGGTCTGGGCTTACACGCGGGAGTACCCTGCCGGCTGCCTGCTTATTCTGGCAAGTTGCAGTGAAAATTAATGGAAAGTTAGTACCATCTAAGTGGATTTCTGCAATGTGTTTGCTGTGTGCAGTAAGCATTTACTTGTCTTTTGAGACCATTAATTTTATATACGTGCAATGGTTAGCTGAGACAAACCACTCTTATAAATCCTCAGTGCAGTGCAGGACACTGTTCCACGAGTTCTCGTTATAACATCTCCATTGTTTGGGATGTCTCTGAAGTAGAATTTTGGAGAGTGGCCAAAACCAGAGGGAGAATATATTTCTAAAGAGATATTATTGCTATGCATACTCTGTCTCTGACCTGTACTTTTCTTTCACTCTCTCTGAAACTGCTCCTCTCAACGATGCCTACATTTAAAATTCTAAATCTTTAAGATTCTGTGTTTATGTAGGTGGTTGATGTATCAAATTTAGCATAGTGATTAAAGAAAAGCTATTTTATTTTATCCTGTTTTAATTTAGTTTACTTTAACTTCCCATTTGCAAACTCCACTTGACAAAGAAATAAAAACTCATTCTGGAGCAAACTAACCCCTACAATTAAATTTGGCTAATCTCTTTGCTCTGAGGCAGGATGTAGAATACTCGGGGTTCTCCATGCAGTCTTCTGGAACATAATACACTTTCTAGAGTGGTTTTACTTCAGAAAACGTTATGCAACTATCACCGCTGGTCCCATCAGTCTCAGAGTATTAGTGGACTATGCAATCCTAATGTAGTATGTATTAATTTCTGTTATTGAAGTAAACAAAGATAGCCCTAAATAGATTAAGAACTGATGATATGAAGTAAAAAGGCACTGTCATTACTGTCTAATTCTCAATGGATTTTTAGTCTGTGCAAGGACACTATGCAGCCAACACACTACAGGTGAGCTGTGCTTGGCACCGAAGCGTCATTTTTATCCCCGCACCAATTCTCCCATACTGTATCTCTGACCAACTGAGAGATACAAATATCAAATAACCCTAAAAAAATGTTTTAATATTGAAAAATAAAATCACAGTGACAGCAGCTCTGGACAGAACACTGAAATAATAAGAGGTGGAAAATGAGGAGAAAGCCCTCTGACTTTATATCCCAGTGATTCAAGATAAGAAAAATCGTCAGAGTGTATTAAGGCTGAAGCAGTTGGTGGTGGTTTTTTTAATTATTATTATTATATTTCCTCTTCCTGTTTAATCCCGCAAGCTGTTGACTGCTGAGTGCGGGCTCCGCAGGCTGCTGTTGTAAAAACTGGCAGACGTCACTACCGAAATCTTCCTTCAGTGGACGGCAGCGGTTAAACTTGCCTAATGTTACCCAATAAGGAAGCTTGTGTGTCCGCATCACCAGTGGGAACCAGCAGCAGAACCCAAGAGAAGGAGGGGGAAGGAAAGTTTGAAAGATTACAGACCATTGCGATAGATACAGAGCACGGAAACAAAACATGTTTTATTTATTTGGAAGGTCAGTGCCCTCAGCTGGAACAGAGGTTTTGGAAGTGTATTGGAGGAAAAGTTTAATCTGTCACAAGCACTAGCTAAGGCATGTTTAAATTCTGTTTATGAAGCAGTTTAAGTAAATTTGGGCGATGGGAGTTAGGAAATTGTAACCACATTTGTCTCATAGATTGCAGAAATAATAACAGCAGCCAAAGTTTAGGCATAATCCTTTCTAAAAAAAAATATAGATCCCACAAACCTCTGTACAAAGTGACATAGAGAACATCCAATTCCCAGACGAATTAAAATGCATACATTGTCTACTATGAACAGTGATGTGGATGAATTACTTGACTTAAAACAACTATTTTCACAAGCCTTTAGCTTAAATCTAAAATGCCTATGAAAGATGGAGCAGTCAGACTTGTCACAGAGCAATAAAATAAAAGGCACTTTCTCTCTGGCATGTCTTTGATTTCTTTCTGAACGGCTTGGTTCAGTCAGATAATTCTGCTCATAGTTATATCTATTTAGTCTTGGAGTAATGCCATGAAGTTCAATGGTATTATATGGATTTACATTGCTTAAAGGAGAGGAAAATACGTGTATTACATCACTAGAGTTACTCTAGCAGTGCACTTGGTCCAGAATGTGCAGATAACATGCTAGATTATTTAACTGTTACTGAGATGAGACAACCACAGGGTCCATAATTTAGCAAATATTATATTATTTTTCTTTTCAATATTCCCATACATGATTTATTTCTCATCCCACACATGTAGGCTGTTATCCTTGAGGCCACAGTACATTGCGTGCACACAACATAGTCAATGCTTAAGAGGGTGAGGAAGAGAGTATTATTGTGTGCTCAATATTAAAAGGAGAAAGAACACTCCAACCTGAAGTTTTTTCAGTATTTTTTGCAAACTCCTTTACCTTCTTCTTTGTGCAAGTACACACATGTTGCGCTTATACGTTCACACTCACTTTGGCTGCCAGCTGGTTAAAACTATCTGTGGGTTCATGACACCTGCAGCTTATCTAAGGGCAGACAAATCAGTGTGAATAATGCAAACACAACAAAGAATGTATCTACAGGTTCTGAACAGTATGATACAAGCCAGGTTGGTGGTAATAAATCGTTTAAAGAGTGCCATGTTGGGGGGGTAAGAGGAAAGGCCTCCTCCACTGGAAGCAGAAGGTGTTCACTCAATGGCAGCTAGCTTGTCCTTAGGAAGATGTTCTTCTTGCCTAGTAGCACTGACCAATATATTCAACAGATGCAGAATGAAGTAATCTGACGAGTCAGAAGTGGCTGTTGAAGCACATCTGTCTAATTATACCAGTATCAGATTGTTGGTTTACAGTCATTGCATCTATGTGCGTGGGTAGGTGAAGTGAAAATAGAAGTGGTCTGGTATTACAATGACAGTGCTGAGTTTCCATTGTCTCCCTGGTGAAGGAAATCGGAAAAAAAAAAAATAGCCCTTTAGGGAAAAAAAGTAAGTTCCAGTAAGACAGTACATTATGGACATTCTGTAAGGTAAATGGTCAGTATGAAAAATGGTATGTATGAAAATTGGAAACCTTTGTGTTTACTTGTATATATGAAAACAAATATGTTAGTGACTTGGTGTCCATGGTGACCATTACTGAAATAAAACAAACTGACACCAATGATGATTTATTTTCATATTCTACACCGTTTTAAACAATCACTGTAGTCTGAGGTTGCTACTGAATGTAAACTTGACACTAGAGTGAACTTTCACAATATGATCATCTGAGGTTCATTAAAGAAAAAACAGACCTAAAGAAAGATCTGCTTCAGAACAATTCAGCTTTCTGAGCAGGTGCCAATTCCTACTATCCTGCAATAATGTAGTCGATATGCTGTGAAGTAAGAGCTCATTGGGAATTATTAGACAAAACTAGTCCCAACAATTAAAAAAGAAACAGATTTATCAGATCCAAAACATTTCCCAGAAGGACAGCAACATTTTCTTCTTTGAAAAAGTTCTGACTGAACAGACTCCTCAGGTCTATATTTTCCAGTCAAAACCAGACACAGAAGGATGGACTTGAGATTCAATAGTTGGGTGACTATGAATCATTCCTGGGTTTGCCGGCAGCCCAGCCTCTGCTGCAAATTGAGTGGATGCTGTAGTCATTGAGGTCTGTGACTTCAGGAAGACTGGAGTGCAGGAACATTTTAATAGCTTTAATAATCTTGGTCTTTTTCTTTGTGATGCTCAATTCCCAAATACATAAAATGGTAAGCATAACCATTTCCTACTTCACAGAGGTTCTGTGAGGTTAAATTCATTGAAGATTTTGAGATGAGCTGATAAATGGTTTATATAGACATGCTAGGAAGAAAATCTCGCAGATTTTCAACACAACCCACCAGACCTAGGTTATCAACCTTGTTATCTTACCATAGCACATAAGTAGTAGAGATACCATGTTTGTTTGGCAATGTCTGTTGGATGAAGGAAAAGAACAATAAAAATTGTGACAACAAGATCCATATTTGGCCAGAGGTTGAGTGTATACAGTTTATTTTTTTTACCAATGTCATTGTTTTGATCTGTTAGAATCATAGTCAATACATTTATTTAGGCAAGGAAACTTATGAGAAACATCCCAAGTCAGAGTTTTATTGTTTTTATCCTGCATAGGATATCACAGCAACCCTGCTGTTCTATTAGCATGTATGAGAAAACAAAAGATGAAAGAATGCATGAACACTTTTTAAACCTCAACATGTACAAGCAAAGAAAGTACAATGAGGTGTGTTTACCAGAAAACGTATGCCTATCTACAAGCACACAAGTATCTAAGGAAACAGAAACATGACTGAAATGACAACTATTAAATAAAGTTAATTTATCTCTCCCTGTTTTGTATTATGAAGTCTGTGACTTCAGTGGAAGCAAGTTTGGACTCTAGTTGCTTTCATTTATAGTAAAGGAAATGGTCTACTTCTCAGCTTGAGCCCCGGGCCTAAAATGCCATTTAATTCTATTTTCAGTCAGAATAAGATTTTTTGTATTACACCTCCTTTCCTAAAGTCCTTTCACTGGGTTTCAAGTGGAGGTTTGGATGCTGCAAAAGTAAAAAGCAGTGACAGATGTTCCTGCTGCTCAGAATTGTACTGATGGTAGTCCGATGCAATATTTTTTTAATGTTGGTAGCAATTTCCTTTATCAGGGTTTTGCCATTGGAAGACCAGTGATAGGGAATCATGGCTATTGATTATCAGGTACAACAAGGCATAGGGTGGAGGACCGCCAATTGGTCACATATTAATTTTTAAATAGAAGAAAAGTTATCTAAGTTCACAATATACCAAACTATATCATTCAATGGCAGGCCATTCAAGTTATTGAGTAATTCCTCAAGTTATTCTATGAGTAAGATGATAACAAAATCAGGGTAACAGGAAGAGTCCTTTTTCTATATCAGTTCAGGAAAAAGGCTAGTAACTCAATGTCCTGAATGATTCATGTAATGCTGTGATAGTTATCTTCTCATCCTACAAGGCGTCTTCTTCCAGTCTATTTTTAAAAGATCTACCTTAGCCATTTTAATTATTTGGGGTAAACAGAGATTCCTGTAAATTCCAGTAAAATTTTTGACAATTTATTTTGCAGCTAATGATAAGATAGTTCTCTATCTTACTTAAGGCTCCTTATCTCCTAGACGTATGTTTTGTCAGGAGATGTTACCTTCTTGATGAGGAAGGAGATATCCTCCTTGATGTACACCTTTCTGAGGGTTGTTGCTCTTTCGCCATACTTAGGCTCAGTTTTTCCCTCTGCATCTGCATCTCTTTTTCAAAGTTTATATGGAGTCCCCTGCTTTTGTTTCTACACAATTTAAACATTTTGGGTTCTGATATAGCCATAAATAGAGTTAAGAAAGATCAAACTATACACCCTTTTCTTCACGTTCAGCCCACACAAGTCAAAGGGCTAAAATGAATGGTTAATTCTGATTCATCTTGTAGCTCTTTACCAAATCGTACCTTTTGGGCAAACAAGTACATTCCTTTGATTTCTCAGTGACTATTACAGTGATATGAAGCTGTAAATGTCTACCATGAATGGATATATTCAAGACAAAACGTCTGAGTGGTGAAGAGAAGCAGATGTCTTCTTATCAGGGATAGCTTCAGAAAGATTAAATCAAATTTGCCACTATACCAACACATGGATGACTCATCACTGGTCATTTGCAACTCTAAATATGCAATAAAGCACTGAATTATTTTTGTTAAACATCCTTAAGTTCCCACAGTTTTGGTGTGGTTTTTTGTTTGTTTGTTTGTTTTAAAATTTAATTGGCTTTTCCAGACTAAGAAGGATAACGAACAAATCAAACCTCAGAAGATTATCCTTTCTCTTCTTTACTAAATTCTTTTCTCAAGAAGGAAAAAGTCTTGTGAGCTGAAAAATGTTTCACTTGACTTGAAAATGGATCATTAATACTGTTTGGAGGAATATAGTGCAGAATAAACTAGGGGTAAACACTTACAAGTAAATCAACAAAAGTCTTTGATCCATGACCTCGCAATGTTACAACTGATACCAAGATTTAGCTACTAGTTTTCTGATATCTGTTTTCCACACCTATATAATATCTTCCCATTGTCAAAATTATCCGGAGGGCAATTTATCTTAAAGAATTCCACACAGTTCACCTGGAGATATAGAAAGGCATTTTTATAAAGCATTTTTTTCCTTTGAAAACTACATTTGAGCTACATAAAATGTAGGAAACATGATAGACAAGCTACGGAATTTGCCCTCAATATAGTGTGCTTTGTGTTCCGGACTTTAAAAGTACAGACAGAATTAGGATCTAGGTATATGAGATAAGTTGCCTTATCTCTGATAATTTTTTACTATTACAGTGCTCCTCCTTACCCAGAGGAAAAAGAGGTATGCTTTCCTGAACCTTGCCCTAGAATAAACCTTGGGTTGTACCATGCTATCACAACTATTTTATTTATATATAAATAGAGCACACACATAGTAGGTGAGAAAGTATTTAGCAACATTAAGAAGATGTGAAAAGTGATCACTTCCACACTTTTGTTCATATTTGGCCAAAGGAAAAAAATAACTCCTAGTCCCACTGCACGAATTGTGGAGGAAGACATAGCATGGGCACCTGCCCTCCCCTGAGCACTAGCTCAGTGAAACCAGTACAACGCAGGGCAACATCTCTTCCCCTTAAAAATTTATTTGAGTAACCTAGAGTATGTCTAAACTTCTGTGGTGTTTCTGCCTTTCTATGCCCAAGTAGGCCTCTTGACAAGGTATGGACCCCATATTATGGCGAGGTACACACATGCCTCAGACCCTGCTATCTTGGTTTTTGGTGCAAAACTCATGTGTCTGAGCCAGAAAGAGCCCCAAGTGTTTGGTGAGAAGCATCTCTAGGATCTTTCCTGGCAGCAGGTCCCCATTGCTTCAGGTAAAGGCAGCCCTGCTCACCCCAGCTCTGTCTGCTTTCCCTTAGGTTTGCACAGAGAAAGGAACCCGCAATTATTCATGCTTTTGTAGCAAATGCCATTAAGAAGGTTGTGAGGTGAATTGCATACAGCTCCTGCGCTGTAAAGGATTTTTTGATTGAAGGTAGTTTCTAGTTCAGGAAAAAAAGTCCAAGTAAATGGCAAACCAAAGGGCATGAGCTCCAGCGCACGTAAACAGACATTAAACAAATGCTTACTGGAAACACAGCACAAATTATAACTTCTGAGGTTAATTAATTGCTAAAATGACTTTTATAGGGAGGGCTGAAGTCAGAACTGGGTCTTCCTTTAAAACTCATGCCAACTCAAACAGACATTAGGTGCTTGGTGCGTAAATTATTGGATGAGGTACTTTGGGCTCTGTTATGCAGAATACATTACCAAAACCTATTAACTGCTGAGCAGATCCCAGAAGGAGTTATGGACTGTCCCTTCCCACTTTGCAGCGGAACAACACTGTATGTGCATCTGTATAATATTAGGTATACAGATACACTGAATACTGAATAATGCAAGTAGTGATATCTATCATTTTAGACAGCTTATAAATGCACAGAGATATTCAGTAGCATCAACCGGTTCAAATTATCTGCAAATACAGTGATGTTGCTCATATTGCAACTCCATATTCTGCTAAACCTACATTAGCAAATGAGAATCATGTTTATTTTAGTATTTTAGCAAGACATGGTGCTTTTGCTCACATGGGTGAGTAGTTACTCACCTGAGTAATCCGAGTCTGGTCTCAACAAGGTTGATGTAGGACAAGGTTTTATCTTTTCTCTTCAGTGAATGTATCTATAGCATCAGCCCATGGGGACATAATTCAACCATTTGATTTCAAGTGCTTCTTTCCAGTAGGGTGACTTCTTTGCACACAGCATTTTTTTTTCTTCTGTATGCCTGGCGCCACCTCTCACTCGGCCCTGAGGGTAACGAACTGAATGCAACACAGGTGGCTCACATGGGGCACCAATCAAGTCAAAGAAGTCTGAATAAAAAGAAAGCCTTGAAATGGGAGACCTGAAAATAAATCTGGATGTCTATATACAGCTGATGTGTACATCTGCTGCCTTACGTGATAGCTGGAAAGGGGATGGGGATCCTTTAAATATGCTCACTGTAAGAGTGAGGACACGAAGCCTAAGGCAAAGAACTAAATGATTTAGCTCAGATAGCATTTGGTCAGAGGAAGTAAAAAAACCTGCACTGTAGGCCAGCTGAATCGAAACCATGGGCCTCAAATCTCTCCAAGACAGTTTGTGTCTCGGACATACAACAGCACTCACTCACCGAGGTGTCTGATTCCTTGTGAAACAGTTCTAGGATTTCTTCTTTCTGCTCTCCCCTCTGTCCTTGTTAGCAACGAGCTATGATGGGGCCTAATCCAAACACAGACTGCACACCCTGTTGTTGACTGTGGGTCTTCAAATGGCATTGGAAGAGGGTCCCGTTGCATGGGAACAGCTGAACAGCAAGTGCCAAGTACAGTCCTGGCGCGATATTGGGAGTGCTGGATAATTTCTGTCCAAAAAACCCCAAGGTACCTGTCAGCAATGCCAACTGTAAGGGGGAGGGGGGAAGGAAAGAGCGTGTGTAATTCCTTCCTACTGCAACACTTTGCTTTGGTTTTTATTACCAGACTTTGCTATTAAAATTAAACAAGGAACCAGTAGAAAGACCTCCAAAATATCTAAAAACTCCATTTACATTTTTTTCTACTTTTTTTAATTCGAACTTATTTTTCTAAACATACAATGTGTCCTATATTTACAATATTTTTACTGGAGATATAAATGTGCTTTTTCAGAAAATGGTTTCCTTACTCAATACATCCTTTTGAAATAAATAAATTGTTTTACAAATAATAAAACTGAAGCACATAAAGGTTTAGTGACCTATTCAGGCAGAGAAGTGCCTGTCAGAGCCATGAAGAGTACCTTTCCTGATTTCTAGTACTTTTTCCTAATCAGAACAGCACTCCTTCTCTGTGCGTCAAACGAAAAGCAAAAGACAGGTTTCTTTTAGCTGAAAATGTATTTCTATCCACAGAGAACAGATACCGTTTGTTCACTGTATTTGACTGATCACACTATATGTTACATGCTTGCTGCCTCTTCTTTTTCTTCTGATAGATTTCACAGGAGACCCCAAAACAAATATGTTAAACACAGAAGGCTTTAGAGCAATATTGTCCCGTTTCTTGTGGGAATATTCTGTAACAATCATATATACTGGTTACATATATACAGAGGGCCGAATGTAATTTTATAATATAAAAACAAACAAACAAACAAGTAAGAGTAGTTACATTTATACAGTCCTAAAATTACATTCGGCCCTCTGAAGGCAACCGTGAGGCTGATGTGACCCCCGGTGAAAATGAGTTTGACATCCCTGCCTCAGTTGCTTAAAGCTTTTCAGGTTTTTTACTGAAGAAAAGAAAAAAAGAAAAAGAGCATTATTGAGGAAACAGCAGCCACAAATGTGTAACTCACCCACTCACTGTCACACCTGTATTCGTACTCCATGCTGTCCCTAAAAGGCTCCCTGAGCAAGGAGGTCATGCATTTGAGTATGGTAGCTGCTAATCAAACTGATACCGAACAGAGATGCTAGTTTACTACTTTTACTGGAATAACAATATTACTGAAAAAGGTGTATTTTTTGGTTGTTGGTTTTTGTTTGTTTGGTTGGTTTGGGTTGGGGTTTTTTTTGTTTGTTTGGTTTTTGTTTTTTGGTTTGGGTTGGGTTTTTTTTTGTCCGGAGAAAAGAAGGACTAGAATACAGATACAGTTGAAGTACAATTAAAGTGTTTTTAGCAGAATAAAACTTTACTGGAACTGCCTATTTCAGTTGTTCCATTGCTACAATGAAATCTGGGACAATTCCCTCTATATATAACCGAGAATTTTCTACTGCCTTGGTATTGCTAAATCAATAAGAGAGACAATTTATTCCTGGAACTGCTACAGATATTTCTGAATGATAATTTTGTTCCACTTGGGAGAAAGCAGAAAGCGCCAAATTTCAGGCACTTCCAATACCCTTGCTGGGAAAGGAGGCTTCAGGAACTGAATCTGGGAGCAAACCCAATTTTTTTCGACTCCACTCTCTTTTTCTATGACAAAGCCCAAATGCAGGACAACACCTCTAATTTAACTAGATACTGTATTCTCACATGAGTAGCACAGTTCATAAGAATTGCATATTCTGCTAAAATTTTCAGGGTTTTACCACTGGAGTTCCCGTGGATGTTCAGGTGTATTGTCAGCACAGCATGAAAAAAGCCACCAGGGCCCTACCCAACCTCACTGTTCTGTGAGCTGGGCCGTCCTCAGGCCTATTTGGTTTCCTCGACGTTTTTACCTAGAAGGGAGAGAGCTGGAATTACAGCTGCTCGTTGCTCAAAATGGCACCTGAGTGAAATCCTCCTGGACACGTGTGTAGGGCAAGGCATAATTTGGCATTAAGAGGTGGCATTTGCCTTCTTCGAGCGCATCTCGGAGGTGGGACTGAGGTGCATCAGCTCTGAGTTTCTCGTTAGCTACCACGCTGCTGCTGCTGTGTTTGAGCTTACAATGTTTCAGGGAAACATGTTGGATTCAATATTTTTTTAATAAGGTTTGTACCTGCAATATTTAACAGATTCTCTTCACATCAGTCATTCAAAGGGAGCGTGGCAGCTAGCATATAAAATTGAAAGGTGGGTCTAAGCTGAGGAGATTAGAAGTGGGTCAGTTCGCTGATCTGAGTTGGAAGGTTTTTGCGGGCGATTTTGGCTTGCACGAATCTGTGATTTCCCAGTGAGCTTTGCATCAAACAAAAAGACCAGCTAGTCAGAATATCAGATGATACTTATTTCTCTGAAAAGCATGCTGCAGTCATTCAGGTATATGCCAGCCACCTACATGAAGCTTTTCAGAGAACTTTTTCTCAGGTAGATTGTCAATGCATCAAAAAACCATGAATGGAGAGTATAAAATAAGCATTTTATATCAAGCTGGCATAACTTTTCTTGTGCTGTGGTAGGCTTCAAGATAAATAACAAAAAGTGGGTGGAAAAGCAGTTTTATTAAGCATGAATGACATTAAGTGTTGGCGTAAACTACAGGGTGAGTCAGTGCTGTTAACTGTGATGCATTATGTCCATCTCGTAGTCATATGATAGAGAAGGAATGCTGCTCACAGCACACACAGAAATGACTTGTCTTGGCAGCAACAGCAAACGCACAGCCCCAAGACATTACTGTGTAATAATTTCCCCAGCAAAGGAACAAAAGTATGACTGAAGCTTTTCCTGACCTTAGAAGTTGAGTCAGTTGGTTAAAGTTGACCTACTTTGGACTTCCATTTTCAACTTCCCTAACTAATAGGGGTTTTTTGTGTTGTTGTTCTGTAACACTGGGTTTTGGGTTGTTTTGTGCTGGTTGTTCTTTTTGTTGTTGTTGCTGATGATGATTTGTTTGTTTGTTTGTTTGTTTTTGATCTAGGGAAGAGTATTAGATCAAGGACAAGGTTTTCAAGCACAGAGGGAGATAAGTGGAGAAGAATTTTCCTTTGTAATTACATGTTTTCTTATAGTGTGTTTATTAGCTAGTGAATTTATCCTGAAGCTGGCAGACAACACATTTCTTTTATTACCTGTCATATTTTTTGGTGAACCATCATATCTATGAGTAATCATTAAGTAAAGAAGCAAACAGAATTGCCATAATGGTTTGTGTCATCATACAGTGCCTTAGTCATCATGTGTCTACTAGGCATTATGCAAAACCCAAAGTACTATTTTTATTTGTTCCTATATATTTTAAACTTGCTGCAAAGAAATGGAAATGTTATTATTTACTCTTTACAGAAGACTTAGGGTAGCCTGTACAATACAAAGTAGAGATACTTACATTTTTTTCTAACCACCCAAAGCAGTTGCAGGCAGGCAGATTAGCTATAACAGGGATTTTCATGGAGCTGTAAAATTCCCTTTCTGGCTAGAGACAGAAGACAGGGTTGTATTCCTCTTCTGTATAGGTGGAATCTTCACAATTATTCAACACAACACTACCATTTGGCCTTTGGAAATAGGAAGACTTATGCTTTGGGTATGAGACTCCTTCAATAGCCTCTTGCCACCCACACATACCCTTTGGGACTTCATCCGTCATAAGCAGCCGGTCAGTGACCTTCTAACCAGCTGCACCTGGAGCTGAAGGACATCATAGTGGCGTGTTGCATAGTGACCAAGGAGCAAGTTTCCTAGCAATTTTGGTGTAGCAAGGAATCCTTTTAAAGGGCACGTCCTTCAGCCATAGTCTCATGCCAATGTATCTCTCCCATTTAAAAAAATATAGTTTTTCGCAGCCAGCTTACTTAACTGTGACTGAGTACTTTCCTATCCTTCCTCCCTAGTTTGTGGTAATCAGAAGGCACTCCAGAAACTTAGATGTATTTAAGAGCTTAATACATCCTGCTGTATAGCAGCGATTTGATTTTCCCAAACACAGAGGCAGAGCCAGATATAAAACCCAACATCTACCTACCAACATAAATGCTGGACAAATACTGCTTGTTTTAGTGGAAGCAGATTATTATATATTATGTATATAAGGCTGGAATCTGAGCATGAAAATTACACAGACTGCCAAAATAGGGGGAGGGCTGTCATCTAGCAATGGGCATAGAAACACCGAAAATGAGCAACAATAGTCTCCTTCTTATGGTTATCTGAGTTACCGCAAGCAACTCTGGAAAACACTATATAAATATTTCCGTTTGCAGTATACTTCACATGGAACTCTGAGAAGGATTTGTACCCTGACCATCAGTTCAGAAACTCTGTGCCAGAAGTGGAGCAAAAGCAGCATTAAAGGTGCTTAACTGGCCAAATGACGGTTTCTCTGCATCCTTACCAGCTACCTTGCAATTGCTGACATCAGAGAAAAGTATCGCATTGGGTGCTATTAACAGCTCGAGGCACAGCAATCGCAAGCACCAAGTGTACCAAGTTTCCCCAAAGCTGAGTTTCTACAAAAGAAAGCAAATCTATTCATAGGGAGCTGCAGTAAACAGAGAAAAGTTAGGCCCATGCTTCAGGCCAAGAAGACGTTTACTTAGTTATAACTATAGATAATACTACTGCTTTGGATACTTAAACCAGATACTGACACCTCCACAGTGTACCACAGTGCTATATTACATAGTAACCCTGCTGTTTCCAGTGGGACTATTTGATAGCACTAAACCCATGTACAATTCTACCAGGTGTAAATTCAGAAATTAAAGGATGCAAACCAGCTTACACAAGTTGAAAAGCTTTTCCAAAATCTTTGCTTTTCTCTGAAGTATGTATAAAGTTATAAAACAATGAATGATTTCATGTAATTCATCTGGAGACAGAGACATTTCAGTGCATCTCATCAGAATCACAAATCTAGGATGTTTAGAACAGCACGGAAAGGGATCTTAGGGGCTTGATGAAGAAACACTTTATTTCTAGTGCTTCCTTTGCAAGGATTGAGACAACGGTAAAGAAAAGGGTGTAATGCTTCTTTTCCCAAAATACAATTTTTGGTTTGTTCCTGCTTTATTTAGCATGGATACAATGTTGAACATCCATCAGATTACACCAGCACAACCTTCAACGTGCCAGCAAAGACTGGTTTGTTCTCCTGTTTCTGTTCTAGAAATAATTCAGATCTTTCCAAGAGAAGGGTTGGTTTACAACTAAATTAATTTCTAGAGTTAGATTAAATATGTATTCTCACTTGCTGCATTATCACCCATCTCACTAATTTAGGAGACCTAAACTTTCACGCAATTTTGTAGAGTTTTTAGGTTTATGAACAGATAACACAGTGTTCCACCTGAGATCTTTTTGTCCTGTGCATATTTTATGTTCCAAGTTTCCTCAGTCTTAACTCCCGTGGTTCATGACATCAGTGACGTTCTTCAAATGAATAAGCTTTTGTGTGCCCCAGAGACTTTTCTGATCTTGTGTATCCTGTATCTCATGAATGAAATGATAAAAACTAGAAAGTAACAGAATATAGTTGTGGTGTTTACAAAGTAACACAAATCATTATTTGACTACATGAAAAAACCACTATGCTGCAATGGCTCCTCTTCTGACTTCTTAGGCACAGCTCTCTCCACTGCATAGATATAGTTTATTTCTCAATATATAATTTTCTTATAAATCTGTATAGAAGTAGTAAAGTACAATAACATTCTGAAAAACTTCTTTACATCAGTGGGATGAATTCTACCCTGATTTAGTTTGATTAACTCAGCAATTTACTTTGATGTTGCAGAATTTGCTTGAGAGGTTTTTTTTGTAACTCTAAGAATTAATATAGACTAGTATATTAATATAGATGCTAGATTAATTAACCTAGTCATTAAAAATCTGTATAGAAACCAAATCTAATGCAAAGCCTGATATTAAGTAACACATTTTTAAAAGATACATCTGTAAGTTACAACATTTTGTACCTCAGCAATTTTTGAACCTCTTATTCAGACAAAAGTGCTTTTCTTTCTTTTCATGTGCGGTCTAGCTTTGGAAGGAGATAAGGGTTATGTGATTATGATGTCTTATAATCTCTGGTTTCCTTTTTCAATTTCAACCCAATTCAATGACATATAGGTGCAGCATGGCAGTGCCGCCAAAAATATATGGGAATGTATAAATGAGAATCCATTGTTCATGTAGACTTATGGAGTAATTTGAGTTGGAAAAGACCCCTAGAGACTACCTGGTCAAACTCCTTTCTCAAAATGGGCTTTCTAAGCTTGCTCAGGGACTTGCCCAGTTAAGGGCACAATATTTTTCCAGTAAGGCAAAGGATGGATATTAACTTTTTAAGCGTTAAAAATCTACGGTAGAAATAGGAGACCTCCATTATTAATTAATCTACCATGGAAAAAGCCTAGAGTCTGTTAAATCCCTGAAGATGCAGGTGCGCAACTCTTCACAAATCAGGCTTTGTTAATTTGACTACTCCCAGAAATACCTGGGATTTTTAAGGATTTTTAAACTTAGCAGCAGAATTCTCCTACAGCTTGTGAAAGTCCTTGAGCAAGAACAACATGACTTGATAGTTTAAAATAAGATGTATGGCAGAATACTGGGCAGAAAAGTATTCCCCTAGTACCGCGAAAGTACTAATAAATAGTAACTTAATGAGGACAGAGGGGTGCCAGGTATCCGTATGTTACTCAGCTCTCTTCACAACACAGTACAAGGCGACACAGATCCCACTGACTTATTAAGTATTCTCCTCATGCAGGCAGGCAAGAGCAGGCAGATAGAGATTAAGGCTGGAGAAAGCTTTGCCAGAATGCCAGCCAGCATATCTTTGGGGTGTTTTGTTCGATTTTTTCTTTTTTTTTTTTTTTTTTTTTTTTTTTGCACAGAGGTGTTTACCCTTTTGCCCAACTGCACAAGAATTGGAAGGTGCTTTCCAAGTGGAGCACAACAGTGTGTTTCTTCTTGCCCTGCACTGCTGCTGAAGTCCCCAGCGCTGCACGTATATTGTCTGGTCTCCCCAGCTGGCTGGTCCAAGCTCATGCTATAGTCACATTCTAACTCTGTGTAGATTGAGACCAGATTTCCTATTCTCCTTTCAGCTTTGTGTTTGTGGAAAGAAAAGCACGGTACATGGACTGGAAGTGGGGGGAAAGGCACTTACCAGCTTGCTTCCCAATTTGGTAAACTGGGGCAAGCACACTGTCCACACAGCTTAGATGTCACTTTTATAACCCTAAGTGTGTACTTGCCCGCTCTGACAATAAGCAATACTTAAGAATTTCGCCAATCATTTACACTTTATTTAAACACTCTTTTTCTTTTTTTCACATATATATAGATGTATCTATAAAAGGAAAGCAAAATGTAAAAAGAATCTTTGTGAAGCATTACAGGGATGTAGGAGCACAAAATGAAGTACTGTAAAATTCAGTGCTACATTGTAAAACTCAAAAAAGGTTGTTTTCTTAACTCTGAAAAAAAATTAAGTCACTTTAGCTCTATTCAGTACTGTCTACAGCTCTTTCATATGCCAAATATAAATCTTAACATATTATTGTATAATAATCTTGAAATAGGTATTTAGTGTGAAAGATTTAATGTGGTTGGAAAAATTTTCCCTTTTAGGATCTTCTAACCAGTAAGTGTTTGACCTTACATGTCCTATTTTACACCATCACTAATTTTTCGCATGTGAGACTCACATTTGTAAATACACTGTATAGAGTCTGACAAGCAATACTTTGTTTTAGGTTTTCAGCAACAAGTACTTTCTTTATTACGAAAGGACATTTCACAGAGTCACTTCAGAGAATGCAAATGAAATCACAGAGTAAATGTCTTTCATCTTACTTCATGTTGGAGCAAAAGTGGAGTCTTTCTAGAAAATATTCTGTTTTGGCATCAATTGAAAAGAAAGCTTTAATTAATAGTACGTTCAGTTTTCTGATGTTGAGCACTATTCAGAAATGTGGGCATCTGCAGCCAGCTAGAGGCCATTAAACATGCTTTTGCGCTCTGTTGACAGGGTTTTGCTTCAGTACAAAAAAAGCTCCAACAAAAGTCTCTCCAGCAGCTACAGAAAAGTGAAAGAGCAGGAGAAGACTAGGAAAGCATGTTAATATATCAGGTAATGGACACAAGACAGAAAATGAAATTGTGAATCTGCATGTACATGTAGTTAAAGGGAACTGTGTGACTCATTTTTTGGTTTGCTGACTGAACAACAAGTTTGCTCCAAAATAAATGTTACAGAGTTGTTATATCGGGCATGCAAAAGCAGAAAGCAAAATGAAAAACTAAAAAAATCCACTTTGCCTTTTAAATAAACTGAAATCGCTGATTTGCAATGGCATTTTTCTGAAAACACAGTATCTGGGGAAAAAAAAAGTGTATACTTCTACATTACAGCTGGCTCAATCCCTGCTGACATTTTGGACTGGCCACCATCAAAACAGGAATAGTAAATATACTGTGAACCTGATCTGAAAAATTAAGTCCTATGGTCCCTAAATTTGAAGTGACCCATTTAATGCATCAGAACAGCAGGAATATTCTGAGCATCAGCTGCAGGCACTTGCACAATCCTCAGGAACGGGATCCTGAAGGGAAGGGGAAAATCTCTATGCTACACATTCAAGAATGAGAATTCTACGTGTTTTGGGTTGTTCGTTTGTTTGTTTATTTGTTTGTTTGTTTTTTAGAGCAGTTCTGCAAATACCTTCACACTTAACCTTGGTACCCAGTTTGTCAGGTGTTTAATTGTCTTCCAGCAAAATGCTTTATGCACCAGCCACTGGAGAACTCCCCTGGAGGTTTGATTGATCCTATTAATGCCTATGCATTTGCACAGTGCAGTGCTGGCACACAGTTGCTAGGATGTCTTAGCAGAGATTCAGCAGCAGCCAGGGATGCTTTCACAGGATAGCTGGTTGCGTTGCTATGCCTGCCAACTAGTGGACAGATGAAAAGTGAGCCCATTAATTAGCAGAATCCATGTTACCAGTACATTTCCTACATCTTCTTTCTGCATATGCCTTAAGTTGATACAATAATGGTTAAAATTTTCTTTATATTGCCTATCTTGAAGTTGCTGCCTGTTCCTTGCTACATGTCTTCTATCGAACTTGATGGAAGCTGCAGGTGCTCAATTATCTGAAAAACAGGCCGTTTATTTAAGTGCCTAAAGGCAGATTTGAGTCTAAATTGTAATAGTTGTATATATTTTAATGTTTTAATTTTAAATTTATATAGCACAAAATCTACATATTTTGCAAGTTCTAAGAGAAATAATTCCAAAGTCTTCTGGTCTTCATAGCAACTGTAAAAAATGAGTCTGAAGTTCATAATGTGTAATAACATCAGTCAAGATTATAGTTTGTCTTCATATGTCCTACAGTAATTCTGCACATGCCATCCATTCTTCACAAAAATCTTTTTTCATAGAATAGTTTTGGTTGGAAGCGACCATAAAGATCATTTAGTTCCAAGTCTCCTTGCCATGGGCAGGGGCACCTTCCTCTAGACCAGGTTGCTCAAAACCCCATCCAACCTGGCCTTGAACACTCCCAGGGATGGGGCATCCACAGCCTCTCTGGGAAACCTGTTCCAGTGTCTCACCACCCTCATGGTGAAGAATTTCTTCCTCATATCTAATCTAAATCTATGCTCTTTCAGTTTAAAGCCATTACTCATTGTCCTATCACTACATGGCCTTGTAAAAAGTCCCAGCTTTTTTCGAGGACACAGTTGGCTTTGTGGGCCACAAGTGCACATTGTCAGGTCATGTCGAGCTTCTTATCAACAAACACCTCCAAGACCTTCTCCTCATGGCTGCTCTCAATCAATTCTCTGCCCAGCCTGTATTTGTTCTTGGGATTGCCCCAACCCATGTTCAGACCTTGCACTTGGCCTTGTTGAACTTTTGACAGCACTAAGGCAGGAGTAGGTCTTTAGTAACACAGGGATCAGAAATGAGACTTAAATTAGTTCCAGCTGGTTCCAGAAATGCTGGCTTACCAGTTAGCCAGCCCTGATGGGGTTGTTGATATATGTGTTGTTGATATATGTGTTGTGGACAGTTGGCACAGTGTGCAGAATCACCTTTGAGACTCATATGGTCTGCTAAATCTGCAATGACATGCAAACATGGCTGCAATGATGGGAACGATGATGGGAATATAAGAGGCCTCAGAATATATAGATAATGGCTGTCCCTCCACTCAAAACTCAAAGCTTCCTTCTTTTCAAGTCTGATCACATCTTTTAACATACATGAATTAAAAGAAAAAAAAAATAAAGCTGAGCATTTCTCCCTGTGAGCATTAATGTAAGAGCAGGGGACACTGAAGATGACAAGTTGACCACATGTACCACATGGAAGTCATTACCAAGACTAGTCACTTGCAGAGTGCAAATAATGGCTCTGAGGACCATTTTGAGAAATTAATTCAGCTGATTCAACCAATACACATAGCCATGCATGCATCTTGAAGGGGGGCTTAAAAACACCAAGCTTGCTAACGTTGCGTGCCACTATTTTATGTGGAGCAAAGACAGGCACCTGCCTGACTCCCTGTGGTTCTGATAGTTCAAAGCAGTTGAAAGCAGAAGGCTGTTTTGGCCTTTCTCCGCCACAGATAGGGTCATTGCTGGCTCCTGGCACATAACACACACCTGTGGTATTCCAAGGAATGATAAAAAAAAAAGTACTCTAGGACGTACAGAGCAAATCCACCATGGCCAACAGTGATGAAATTCTGATATATCACCACACCTGTTTGGAATAGTTGAAGGATGTGAAAGAGGTGTTTAGGACAGTTTTATGACTGTGTCTGACTGTGTGAAAACTGAGAAAGTGGCCAGTTAAGTACGGATGAGGAGACTTATTTGGAATGTAGGATGAGAAGTGGTCAGAACAGGCAGCAACTGGCTACACTGGAAGCCAACCTACATAACAAACACCAGATGACGACTTCTTGAGGATATTATTGCCTCTCATGGTAAATATCTACTGCTTAATTGTCCAAGACCTACACTAAAACATCAGAGGGTTTTTTTTTTTCTGTTTATGAGGATACATGGGATGATCACAGACCATAATGCCTTGCTGGGGATATTTCATTAGCTATGGTGTAAGTACCAAGTGCCTAGAAATATTCATTTTGAGTGGACCATTAAAGTTGTTTGAAAAATGATCCAACCCACATGACGTACAAAAAAAAAAAAATATTGGAGCAAAACACTGGAATTAGATGTCTGTGGCAGAAGCCATGTGATAATTTCGTTACCAACAAAATTACTTCAGTTAAGGCAGGACTATCGTTTTAGTTTGTATCTCATCTACTAATTTTTGTTTTCTCCCCTATGAACAAAACATTGCCACCTAAACGCATTGGACAACTCTATTTGACTTTGATGGCACAATAACTGACATTCATAAACCAACACCTATTTTCCTGGATCCATTCTAGGTAGCACTCCATTCAAATATGTGATGAATGCCCCTAGCCAAGGAAAGTGTCAGAAATCTCTTTCTGTGATCATACATTCATTTTTCTTGGACACCTAACCCCTGAAACCCTTATTTGAAGGCAATAGGAATTTTCCTTGAAAAAAAAAAAGAGAAAAAAAAATCTCACCCAAAGCAATTTCATTTTTTATTGCAGAAAGTTTCAAAAATCCAACAAGCAGCCCAGTCTATATTCAAGCAAAATGTTTTTTAACATCACAATAGAACATAAAAGCCATGAAAAGAACAACTGTAAAAATAAGAAAACTGACTTATCACAAAGGCAGTTATCTGCCACATGAATTAAAAGAAGCTAAGCACGCCGTTCCCGATAACATAGACAACACAGTACTTTCTCATTAAATATTCTTTTAGTGCATCTACTAGTGGGTGCAGGTGAAGATGGATTTCTCCAGGAATTTCAAATATTTGCAAAAGCTTGAGAGATAAACATGAAGAATTTTGGGGATGAGCATGACTATGAGAATACACGTAGCTGCAGGGTTCCACTGCTGATCTGCATTTGGAGCAGTTTAAAATGGTTTCTGTAGCACGAAAAACCAGTGTTTTCCTATGTTTTGCTTGAAGAAATATAAAGTGCTCTTGAATCATCTCGTCTCAATGCACAGAGGACTCTATACTCACATGGAGGTGGAGATACACTCCCGAAACATGCACACCATGTTTCTTTTTTGTTCAGATTTTTGGATAGAATTTCATTTTGATAAACTGAGATTTATGCTGATATAAATTGCACATGCAGATCTACCATATGTCAAGATGGGAAAATTTACCACTTATATTTTGTACTTTATATTTCTTTCTCCTGACTAAAGTCATTTTATCAACATAATACAGGCAGCAGGGCAACACTTCATAAGCCAGATGTTTATTGACCTATGTGACCCTCCAAGTGTTTTCTTCCTGATTATTTGTGGTATGAACATAACAGATAACATCTGAAGTAATGTGGGAAAATGGGCCTGTAAACCCAGTCACTTTTGATTTTTGTTTCAGATCATTTTGATTTCATTAGATTTTGTTTCCTGAAGGTAAGAAGTTAAGGTGAAAAAGGCCAAGAAAACAATTGATCTGGCTTTTAGAAAGTTCCTAAGTTCCACTGTTGAATGCTGCAAGAGAGCACTGGAAATAGGATGAAATGAGAAAAACGTCAATTATATGATTCTACAAGACGACTTACATAGCAAAATAGATGCTGTGTATTGTACAATTAGCTTTTTAGTACTAACTATGAAGTGCAATATGTTGGCATAGTTATTAACAATATTATATGAAAATAATTATTCTGAACTAAAAAAGCTGGAATGCTAAGTGGCACAATGCATTTGAAATTAAAGCTATTATAGAAGAATTTAAGGTACACTGAAGATTAAAGATGTGTAAACAAGCAGAATAACCCTTTGGAGACTATTTTGCCAAACAGTAATTACCTATAACCAGAAAATTATATTTTTCTTTCTGACTGGCATCTGAAGCCTTGAAGTTCCCTTATATTACACAACCTCAGCAGAAAGCACAGTGAAGAGAAAGGAAACACAGAAGGGAAGATGGGTGCTCAGCCTCACTTGCTTTTTCTAAATGAGCAGTACACAGCCTTTGGCTATGAGGTTCCCAGTTGTGAAAAAAAACAGTTGTAGAAATAACTGCAGCACCCACTCCTTTTCCTCCGTCCCCAGATATTTTAATATCTCTTCAATTAGAAACTACAGCTGATTTACTGAAACAATTTGTGTGCACTCCTCATCGTGCTCAGTGCAAAGTCACCTGGATGCCATGGACTATCATCAGCTAGGATTTAGGGTGACCCAGCTGATTTTCAACTGAAATGTTCAAGGCAGTGATTACCAGACCTGATTCATGTGTCTCAGCTGAGGAGGAAGCAATCATGAACAGAAAGCTGGTGAAACATAAACATTTCCGATCATGATAGATATTTCTGAATTTGGCATGGCATCACTCATCTTTCAAGAATAGAGAAAGAAGCTATGGAAAATTCAATGTTATCTGAGTGACGGTTGCAGGACAGAAGTGTCTAATGAAATTACCCTTCTGCTCTTTGTTCCTACTTCTATTTAAAGAAAAGGAACTTCTGCCTAATTTTTGAATGCACAAATAACGTTAGTTAAATAACTGACTTGTCCCTGATTTCTGTTTCATATGAAAAAAATCAACTGCAAAGTTTTGAATTTTGCTACTACTTAGCAAAAGGAGATGGAGATTGTTGTATCTAGATACTCACCACAGAATCAGAATACTTCACCATTGCTGAAACCAACTGCCCTCAAACACTATTATTTTTCATTAATAGAGAACTGAGGATTAGGCTCGACTATTTAGTTTGCCCTAGGTCTCACTGAAAACTTGTAAATTGATGATGAACAAATTATCCTGAATTCTGTATTCCCTGGACCAGAGAAGATGCCATTGATGAATTTTGAACTCTATGTGAAAAATACCATCAGATTTACAAAGGTGGTTTCCAAGATAGGATTCACTAAATCTAACATTTTACCTTTCTTTGGATGCTACAGATACTATGGTTGAACTCCTGTCCTTCATTAAAGACAGTGCTAATGACTGTGGTTCCATTTTACGTTTTGACTTCTAGTAGGATTGTCTGAGAACCAATTTTTCAGTTCACCATCAAAATAAATTGCTGGGTTTATTAAACTGTCAGAGCAGAAACTGTCCACTTTTAACTAGTAGCTCAGGGCCCTCATCCAGAACACGAGATGGGGTTCGATGCTGTGTGCTTGAAACGGCACATGAGAGTCATTCTGATGTCAGCAGGCATTTGAGTAGGTTACTCGAAATGAAGCAGGGAAATCAAGGCGGTGGGGGAAGACTTGTGCTCAAGCAGCCCAAGGAGTGATGCTTCGGAGGGTTGTGTGAGGGTCAGAAGATCCAGATCAGGGAATGTTCAGCTGTTTATACAAGGGGGAACTGAGTAAGGTGAAGGCACCAACAGCACTGGCTTCCCCATCCTTGCATGCTAAAAACTTGGGGTGTAAGGCATTAGTCTGGATAGATCAGGCTTAAAATGATGTAAACTCAACCTCATATTTAATGGTTGTTTCTTATTTCATCTTCAAATGCTTCAGATATATTACCAGTGTTCCAGTCTTTGATGCCTAAATTGGATATAAGGAAACTGTATTAAAAAAGCAACCATTTATCTCAGTTAATTTCCACAGATCACAGTTACCAATGCTTCTTAAATGAAGCATTAGAGAACTTTGCCTGGGGTATGTTATTTATAAACTTCTTTAGCCAATGCAGCTAGGATTGAGAAAGCTTTAAGTGTATAAATATAAGTAGTAGTTGGAAGTCCTATTTTAGCGTTAACATGTTTGAAATTAGATTATAGATAATATGCAGGGGACCATAAATACAAAGCACTTCTGTGCTGTGTGTATGTAACAGAGCACAGCTTCTCACAGGCCTCAGCGCACCCCAGTACTGAAACGGCAAAACCTGGTTGTAATAGGGGTCTGAAAAGGCCAGATGGACTCCAGAAAACTGATCTTAAAAAGGATTTAAGTAGCATATGGGGGAGGGGGAGTGTCTAGTGGGCGATAACAAAGATTACAGTGCAGCTTGGTATTGGAGAAAGCATTAGCCAGCTCAGGTAGCATAACTTTACCTGCCAAAGTCCAAATGCAGGATGCAGTGTGCGACTAAGAGACGAACAATAATTGTATTCATACAGAAAATGTAAAACACTGCAGTGGTTCTTCATGTAGGGAATATAACCTTTTCTACAACCTCTTTCATGTTTCAGTTTGATGTTGATTGTTTTGAACAACAAACGGGAAAGGAAGCAAAATTTGGACTAAAGCCGACAACATTTACTGAAATGTATGTGTAGGGAAGTACCAAAGATGCCATGCAGGAAGGTTTTGACTAAACATTAACAAAGCTGAAATGAAAGAAACTGAAAAGAACAAAGAAGAAGAAAAAAGAGCATCTTTTGATTTCCTTCAACATTTCTTTACAACGTGATGGGATTTAGATGTCCATATGACATATATCTTATCTATCTGAAAGACAACCCCCCTCCCTCCTTATTTACATTCTACATGGGTATTTGGCTTGGAAGAACATAAAATATTATTGAGTGCTGATATGCAAAATATGTAAACAAGTAATTAAGTATTCATTTGTATGAGCTGGAATGGTGGTTATAAATCAAGTATTTGTGGATTCCCATCTGTGTGTGTATTTCCTACAAACTTCCTGTACAGGGGAAATAATATTTTGTCCATCCCACAATCCACAAAGATGTTTATCTTCATGTAACCTCAGAGGACAGAACTCAGCTCTGATAGAATTTCGGTTTTTTGAAAATAGTTACATGTGTTATACAAAGTCTGAATGTGAGATGTTCTTCTGAACTACTTTGTGTTTTCTTCTTTGCCCTGTATTGCTTCCTTCCTTACAGGAATGTGTATTTAATGTTCATTTTCATACTTGACACAGTTTTCCTCCTCTGTTTAGGAAAAAAATATTTGACAAGAGTTGTAACAAAATCAGGAATTATTTTTTTAAAACTGTTGCAATGAGACATAATTTAAACAGATGTAAATAAGGCAAAGTTTTAGGTTGTCTAGTTGCTTTAGCTCTCTGTCTACAGTCTCCTTTAATGGGTCATTCCTGATGCAGATGAAAGAAAGCAGCTTGTGTCAGGCCACACTTCTGATTTGCCTTTTACTCAGTTTGGCCAGTTTCAGATGTTGGGTATGTATATTTATGGCACATAAGATTGCATACAGCATTTACTGGCATTATTTTAGTCCATTGTCTATATTCAACCCACATTTACTCACTATCTCCATCATCAAGTCTATGTCTCACGCACTTCAGGTTCACAGAGTACTTGAAGAAGAGCCTTATGTGTTTCTTTATACAGCTTAAATATATACTTCATACCCTTTCTCTCCTGAACAATGTAAACAATTCCCACAGCTTCCATAAGTAAATGCACTTAATATGCAAATAGAGGAAATCTCCCTCCCTTCCCTGATGTCTAAAGACAGTGGAAGTTTTGACTCCCTAAGTGTCTTTGCACATACAAAAAGAAAATGACATCTCCGTTCTCTAGGATGCAGGGCAGTTTGTAGTACAATACTCTTCTGGCTCCATCAAATCAAGGTGTCCAGAAATTCTGTTGTAGTGGCTGACTGCTGGGTGGCCATAGGAGGAACACAGTGCAAAGTCTTGTGAAATTCTCCCTGGGTCCACGCTCAATGTCCGGTTCTCAATTTGCTTGAAATGCTTCTTGTGTTTGTGCTAGGATCATTAATCTTTAAGTACGTAGTAAAATAAACTGATTACTAACATTAATTTATCTTTTCATGCATTCAACAAATGTGCTTTCCCTTTTAAACAAGATTCTGTTTTCCCACAGCTTTAGAGGTAATATTTATCCCTCCACAATTAAAAGGAACTGTATTTCGACTCTCCACTGCTACAGATTTTTACTTTCATATGAATATCTTCATATTAATGCATGTAGCTTATTTGTGGTCCCTCTCTGTGCTTTATATTTTATTTCTAATCAAACCATATATTTCATGGCTATAAATCATGTTTTCCACTGTAATTGCATCAAACATGCCAACAGCAATTACATTTGATTAATCTCCAGCTTATATTTCTTTTACAAAATAAGAGTCCTCAACTGTTTCTATTAAGATCCTTAGAATGAAGAGCATTTAAAAATTGTCTACTCAACAGGCCAAACATTAACTCAGTGTGAAGATATTACCTTGTTTTAACACATTTTGACTTAATATTTACAATTACATGAAATTTTCAACAAACACTGAATTAAATACTAAAAGCTTGCATTCTCCATTTTGCATGTTCCCTATTCGTGTTTATTGTGGGCTTCACATGTCAGCTATCTATTTCCTTAGGATTTTTTCTTTAATTTACAGTTATTCGTTCTCTACAGCTTCTTCTCTTGCACTGACCTTCTGAACAGGCATACAAAACCAACATAAATAAAATGAGTTACATTTCACAGAACAGAATACATGGTGGTCCTTGTAAGTACTCAACATGTCAGAATCCTTTAGTAGAAGAATACAATTAACCTGTTCAAACTGTGATTAGGCCTACAAGTTATTTGATATCTCCAGCATGGCTTCAGAGTCCTTTTAAAGTGTATATGGTCTTCCAGTCTATTTCTCTCAAGTACCTTCTATGCTTTCATCTACGCTAGTATTCATTAGACCTTTGCTTTAAGTGTTTTAGTTTATTTCTCCAGTTAGGATATCAGTTTTAGTATTATGAAAACTGTGCCTATTGCATTCATTCCCTGATGGAGATGTTCTTCAGAAACTGCATGTTGTTGCTGAGTGATAGATTCTCAGAATAGTTGAGGTGGGAAGAAAACCCAATTTATCTAACTTCCCTACGCAAAGCAGGGGCAACTAGAACAGGTTATTCAGGACTGCGTCCAGTTGGCTTTCAAATATCTTGAAAGACAAGCACTCTGGAAAACCTCTTCCAAGATTCAACTATCCTCAGAGTAAAAAAAAAAACCTCTTATCTTCAAGTGGAATTTCCTGTATTTCGCCTTGTCCCATTGTCCTTTCACTAGGCATCACTGAGAAGGCTCTGGCTCCATATTCTTTACTCCCACTCATCAGGTATTTATGTACATTGATACAATCCTCCTGAACCTTCTCTCCTCCAGGCTAAACAGTCCCAGCTCTCTCAGCTTCTCCTATGTTGGATGCTCCAATCATCTTTGTAGACTTCCACCGCACTCACTCCTGCCCATGTCTCTCTGTACTGGGGACCCTGGGACTGGACACAGCACTCCAGATGTGTTCTCACTGGTGCTCAGTAGAGGGAAATGATCAGCCCTCTTGACCTGCTGACAATGTTCTTCTTAATGCACCTCAGGATGCTGCTGGTCTTCTTTGCTGCTGGAGTGCTTTGCTGGCTCATGGTCAATTTGCCCACCAGCATCCCCAGGTCCTTCTCTGAAAAGCTGCTTTCCAGGCAGTCAGCCCCCAGCATGTACTAGTGCATGGGGTTATTAATCCCCAGGGACAGGACTTTGCATTTCCCTTTGCTGAATTTCAAAAGGTTCCAGTTGTCTCAGTTCTCCAGCCTGTCAAGTTCCCCCTGGCGAATCAACCACTCCCTTCAGTTTTGTATCATCTGCCAACTTGCTGAACGTGTGCTCTGTTCAATAATGCAGGTCATTAATGAAGAACATTAATGAACAGTACTGGCCCCAGAAATGAACCTTGGAGTACACCACACACTAATGATTGGCCTTGAGATGGACTTTGTTCCACAGACCACAACCCTTTCGGGACCAGCCGTTCAGCTAGTTTTCAATCCACCTCACCGTTCCACTTATCTAGCCCATACTTCATCAGTTTGCCTACTGATTATGGGAGATGATGTCAAGGGCCTTACTAAAGCTGAGACAAACAACATCCACTGCTCCCCTCATCCTACAAGCCAGTTATCTCATCATGGAAGGCTCTCACCTGAGTTAAGCATGACTTCCCCTACCTAAATCCCTGCTGACTACTCCCAATAACATTCTTGTCCTTCGTGTGTTTGGAAATGCTTTCCAGGATTATCTGCTCCATCACCTTCCCAGAGACTGAAGTGAGGCTGACTTACCTGTAGCTCCCTGGATCCTCCAGCTTGTACTTCTTGAAGACAAGAGTGACATTTATTTTCTTCCAGTCCTCAGGAAGCTTTTCCAATTGTCATGACCTTTCCAAGATTATTGAGAGTGGCCTTGAAATGACATCAGGTCAATGAGTCCTTGTGTCAAGGCTGTTGGGCAGGTTTTCTGTTTGTTGTTGTTGTTTTTGTGGTTCTTGTTTGTTTGGTGTTTGGTTTTGGTTTGGTTTGGTTTTGTGGTTTTTTTCTTTTGTTTTTTTCTGGCCTACCACTTGCTGATCCATCTATACAAATACTTTTGTGTCTGCTATATGTTTTCTTGTGTTGAGGTATCTTTTCAGCTTCCAGCTTGGTTTGTAGATTTTTTTTTTCTTCTCTCTTGATTATTTTATTGATTATTTTGTTAGAAACATGAACTATAGTAAAAGACGAAAGTTTGCTACTCAATATTACATACTTGACCATTAAGTGGTCCGTCATTCCTCCTGCATAAATGGAAGTCTAGCTGTGATTTTTATTTTAAAGTGGTGGCATGATATATAAAGGAAGAAATAAAATCAAAATACTGACACTGATTAATAAAGGTACCCTTAACTCATTGCTTTCATTCCTGTAGCTGATGTAAGCATAAGGTAATATAAATATGAAATTGTTTGCCAAGTGTGTTATTATGGCAATACTAACTTAACAATATGGTAGGATATGGGGGGTGAGGGTAGGTCAACTTCCTGTTTCATCAGGAACTTCTTAGATATAAGTGGTACTTTGATCAGCTATAAAATAATTATTGCTTTGGCATGATAGCATCACTGTGGTATCTTCTGCCTGGAAGCTTTTATTACAAGTATTTATACTCAGCAGCATGAAGTTTTATTTCAAAATGTTTCAAAGTCTGGACTTACTATGGCCATGACTAATTTTGTGCATCACATTTGCAGTGTGTTGATAAAAACTAAAAAATGTTCAGGCAAAATGAAATACTGGACGAAAGTACAATGTAGCTAAATGCAGAGCTAAATGCACATTAGCATTGATGGGCGTGCGCTTTACAGAAATTATGCCCTGTCAGAGTATATATAGGTCAGTTTTTCTGCAACTTTCATGATAAACTAAATAATTACAAACATTCATAAATCTTCCAGCAGTCAGACTCTCAAGAGGTCAACATTTTATGTTTGGCTTTCTCAGTGACTTCAAGAAATGAATATATGGTCTGTTCAATGCAGACAACTAACGAGTAAAATGTAACAAAGTATAAGTTTCAAGTCATAAGGCTTTGAAATGCCAAGAAGGTACCGTGGGGTAATGAAATGCCATGTGTCAGCTCCTGTGAGGTAACCATCCACATGCACATTCTTCCTCCCCTGCAAATGCAATATAATCATAGGTATTTTTCCTCTCACTTCAGGAAAGACAGGCTACTTCATTTTTACTCGAGGTAAGAGAATGCGCACAGAGAATTCAGCATGGCAATTTACTACCTCCCAATAATTTGTTCATATTTCCTACGTATCCATAAGAGTACAAATGCAAAGGTGCTATTAGGATTACCTAATCTAATGTCCTGCAGAGCACTAGCCAACAAGTTTCACTCAGTAATTTTTAGAGTGATCTCAACAACTTTTTGATATAGATTACATATCTAGAAAGACATCCCACCATGAAACACACCACTTAAGACAACTAATTAGAAACACCTCCTAACATGCCATTATATGTCCATTAAAAACTTACATGTTTTCCTGAATTGGGCCTCAAAACCACTGGGGATGAAGAATAATAACATTTCCTCATAAGCTATTTCAAAGGTTAATTCACTTAGTTTCTACTTTGCTTCTGGCATTATCTTCCAGGTACAATCCATCCTCTTGCTCCTGTATAAGTACTGGAATTGCCATAATCAGGCAGATGAAAAAACCATGTACCCCCATGACAGGAGGTCAAAATGGTTGGCTAGGAAGACACCACCAGAAACAGATAAAGTGTAGAGTAAACTTTCACAGCAATATTCTCCATATTTCCAGGTAGATCCTGCATCAGAGTCTTCTTTTGGGCTACTGTATTTAAAATCACAGTGGACCTATCCTTCTTAAGCTTGTCCAGTCCCCAACTATTGTTACAGCTAATGAAGAAAGCTCAGCAGCTGTAGAGCTGATATGTTTACCATGCAACTGAACAGGTTAGTTGGATAGGACTCATAGAAATGGAGAACCACAGGGTGCTCTTTCCTCATTCTGCTCCAGCACTTAAGCCTGGGCTAACAGTTACTCCAATGCAAATATGAGAAAAATAAACAACAGGCCACAGGTAATTTTTTTTTTTAATGCAGAATTTTAGTACTTTTGATGCTGAGATGCCCTCTCTAATTTATAGACAAGCAAAATCAAAAGTGCAATAGAAACTAGCTTTTCAACAGACTGACTGGAAGGAACAAGTAAGGGCCCCTTTGGGGAGTGGTAACTAAGTAACTAACTAAATAGATTGCAATTCAAGAAGATTAGAGAGATGGAGAACGTCCCCAGGGTGCTGGGAGACTGATTACCAATGCAAACATATGAGAGGAGTGGAAACCCAAAAGAAAGCAAGAGATGTCAAGGGCATACCTATGTGAGCAAGACATGCAGGGTTATTTGGAGTAAAATTTCTGGAAAGCCAAGCAGATTTTGATTTTTGAATAAAGAAGCTGCCTCATAGTTATTATTTCGACTAGTTCCTAGAAAAGAGGATGCTGCATACATTCTTGTAAATCACCAGGGTTGTCACTATTGAGCTATTCTCTATTTCTCATCCTAATGCAGAGAGGCTCTAAATATTGGCTCATCACTCCTACCAAAGGCAATGAATTTCTTCCTTATGTGCAAAACTGAAAAATTTACCTTCCAAGCTTTTACAGAACTACAATTACTGTAATATTTGCATATTTTACAGCACAATAAAACAGATTATCTGTCATGAGGTTCCAAAAGGTGTGTGACATATAAGATCTATATGGAGATGTTAAACTCTGAAGGTTCACTGTTTGAGTTTTATTAAAAAATGAACCATGATTCAGTTTTTTTTTTTTTTACACTAAATCCAGAATTCTACTACCTGAACAGTATAGAAACTTTTTAAAAGAAGTTGTCTTTTTTCCCTCTCCATTACTTCTGCAGATATCTGCAGTTCTGCAGATATGCAGTTCATGTTTTTTTATCCTTCTTTTATATGTATGTCACAGTGGCCAGTAAGGTAGGTAAAATACCTGTACTAGGGTAGAATCCATCAGTGCCTGTAGTTCTAATCGACATTAGTTATTAGTTTTCTTTAATGGTCATGACACAAGCAGCATGAAATGTATTGATGTCACATATTAGGGAAGCATCAACAACGCAAACAAGGACTGGACTATTATACAGATGTATAATTTTAAGCAGTGGAAAAATACCCATTGAATGAAGTGTAATAGCTTAAAATGCAAGATGCTGTGCTTAAAGACTAGCAGTAGAAACTTTTCCTCTCAGAACTTTTGCTCTTAGTACTTGTGGATGGAAATGAGTTTTTGCACATATTGATCACACATGAACCAATAGGCAAAGAGAACCCAGAACACATTGGAAAGGCACTGCAGAGATACTGAGCATTTCTGCCATCCCACAGCGGCACTCAAATGCCTCAAACCTGAAGGGAGTGCAGAGAAGGACTAGGAGATATGGTAATGAATGAATAAATGTCTCATTTTCTGAGACATTTATTTGTTTAAACTCAATCTGTGTTTTATTTTGTAATGCACTATGCAATTACAGTATTACAATAAAGTATTAAATTTTAAAAATCTACTGAAAATCAAATGGGAGCATATCGGATGAAGATGTGATTTAATTTTAGTTCTTCTAACCACTACAGTGATTTTATTTTACTAATTTTCTTCTCTCCCAGTGTTTTTGCCAAGTGTGGATATTAACATGAGTCTCCATGTCAGCCTTCCCCTGCTGTGCAAGCAATTTCTAAACATCAGGTTGCCTGCATAAGCAAACCTATCTTGTGCTCCATACTGCTGCATCCAGGCTGCTTCCAATATGTGAAGTAATTTATGTACGGCTACACTACATTTTAAACAGCGCTGTAAATATGAGAATAGTTTGAAGCTTTTCTTTTAAAACTCCTCTTAGTTGGGCAGAACAGCACTCCAGCAGCTAAGTGGAGTCTATTTACAGAGATTCCTCTCCTCATAAAAACTTCTCAATGACTGTGACCAAGCCCTTGTAACCAAAACTTTCCTCTAAAAACAGCTTTTAGAATCTGTTTGACGTTTGTTGCTTTCACACACCACTGCCTCTCCTCTCAAAGGATAAGAGAGATTTCCCTCTGTCCTTGTGGTGATGACAGCTAACCACATCTTGTGATGCATTGGGAAAAGTGTAGCCAGCAAGTCAAATGAAGTGGTTTTTCTCCTTTATTTTGGACTTACGAGACCACACCTGATGTACTGTGTTCAGTTTGGGGCTTCCCAGTAAAATAAGGACATGGACATACCGGAATAAACCCACTGGAGGGCCACTGAGATGACCAGGAGGCTGGAACACATCACACACCATGAGGAAATGGAGCCCTGTTTGTTCAGCCTGTACAAGGGAGGTCTAATGGGGGCTCTTTTCCTATTGTTAGATGACAGGGACACTTTATTCTTGGCACCCAGCGAAGAAGTAAGAGGCAACGGTCCTAAGTAGCAACAACAGAAATTTTGATTGAATCTTAGAAAAAATGCTTTCACTGGGAGAGTGGTCAAACACGGAAACAGGCTGCCCATGAAAGTTATGGAATCTCTATCTTGACTTGACTGTACAAGGCCCTGAGAAACCTGATCTAACTTCTAAGTTAGATCTAACTTCAACGTTGGCCCTGCTTTGCGCCGAGTATGGACCAGAGGACCTCCAGAGGTCACTTCCAATCTAAATTAGTCTGTGGTTATAACATAATCTGAGTTTGCAATTTTATCTTGCCTTTGTAATCCTTTGGAAATGTAAGAAAGAGTCTACTAGTGTTATTAGTTCTGAAAGATGATGAAGAGGCTCTTCCCTCCTAGCATCTCACCTCTTTCCTCTTGGGGTACAGCTCGTTTGTTTTTTCCAGGCCTACTCTTGTGACTCTTGTGTGCTAAAAAAGGAAACTTTGCTCATGTCGACCTGTCTCCCCCTAGTGTCAGTATTAATCTTCAGCTCTTTCCTTTCAGATTCTAGATCACTCTGTAAGATGCCGCCTGAGGGTGACAGAGGAATGCCAAGCTGCCTCCACAGAAGAGACAACAGTATGCTCTCACCATAAATAAAAAAACCAGCATGCTGGTCTACGTTAGCAGGTGAGAAGCTAGAAGACAAAGGCAAGTTATCATTCTCCTTTAGTTGATTCTAGTGAGGCCATACTTGGAATATAGTGACCTGCTTCACCCACTCCCTGGCTCAGAAGGGATGTTGAGAAACCTGGGAGTCCAGCAAAACAATTAGAAGATGGAAAGGAGCCAGGGGCATAGCTCCTCACATCTGTGGGGAGAAATCTCTTTGGCTTGGTAAAGAAGAAAGTATGGTGTGACCTAATAGAAGCCTGCAACTGTCTGAAGGGCAAATACAGAGATGAGAGAAACTTCTCTTAGTAATTGCAAATAGTTTTGCAAGGGGCAATAGCAGCAATGTGCAGTGTAAGACATTCCAACTGGATATTAGGAAAAACATCTTCACTAAGAGCAGCACCAGGACAGAGAGACTGACTCCATCCTTGGAGGTTTTCAGGACTCAGCTAGACATTGCTGACCCGATCAGGTGTTGAAAAGTCCTCCTTACATGAGGCAGGTGGACCGGGTGACTTTCAGAGGTCCTTCCAACCAACACGTTTATATTTCCGTAATTCACAGTCTCCTATATTACACTGTTATCTCTCCTGTTGCGTTCCCTGGCTATCTCCATTCCCCCCTTTTCTAGAGAGGTAACTCCTTTTCTTCCCACAAAACAAGATTATTTCTGCCTGTTCTTTGCCCATGATTTTGAGTGATTTAAACGTTTTTCCACTCTGCTCCTCTTCCACTAGCGACCTCTTCCTCCATTTGACTGGTTGACATGGTTTTTTTGGATCATCCAACTCATTCAAGCCTCTCTATGTCATACCACTTAATAGATGTCCATAAATTTCAAGTGACTGCACAGCCTCCTCTCTCCCTTCCTTTGCCCTCTATTTTCATATCACTCTTTCACTGATCCTCCAGCTGCAGTGCTAATCCTCAGATCTTTTCTTCTGTCTGGCAACACTTCACCAGAAGGTAATTTCCATCAGGTACCTATTCAAGATTAGAAAATTTCCTCCAGCTTCTGCATCAAGTCCTTTTCATGCCTGTTCCATTTTTAGTCAGATTTTATGCATTAAAAACCCCATATTTTTCTGTCCCTTGCCTGTTTTTAATAGACAGTGGAGGTTTATGTGTCATACTGAGTCAAAAACAATCTGTGTGGACATGAAAATAAATAGTAACTTATGAAGACTATCAAGTTTGAGAAAGATGATTTTGCCTGACCTTTTAAAGACAGATGGTGTTTAAATTAGTTCTATGAGTAAGAGATCAATTCAGATCAAATTCCCCTAAATTGAAAGAGAAAATTGCACTTCCTCCATCTCATCTTATAAAAACCTTTTTTTTTTAAATTATCTTTATTTCTTTGCTTTTATAGTCCCTTGACATTGGCTACCTCCATTGTTAAATCTCAGCACTTAACTGTCCATCAGCTGTGATTAAAAGCAGAAAGCCTCAGCTGGCTCAGCTGCACACTGCCTGTGTTACCCAGCTCCCCTGGAGAAAACTGTAAACTACAAACTGCAGCAAACCACAGATCACACAGACTCTAACCAAGCCAACGACCACCAACCATTGAAACCTTGTCTTTGACTGGAAATTAACTAAGAGAATATGCCACAACTTTTGGCGCCAGCTGAAGTTCCCTAAATTGAGGAGATTTAACGTGACCAGGTAGCTAGAACCGATATAGAAGGTTTGAGATGTGACAGCACGTGATGCACATTTCTAGCACGAACTCATTGCTATGTCATGATTTTCACGGCATTCGGTGATTTCCCTTAATATGCCAGTTCCTAGAGTTGTAAGACTACAAGAAAACACCACACTTCACAGATTTTACACATTGAGGATGCTGACTGCAGTCTTATGCTCGTGGTGTACTTTAAACAAATCTATTTACCTGGAGTCACTCCCAGTCCTAAAGATCTATTTAGTGAACTGCTTTGCTCATAAAAACTGGCAATCACAATATTTTATTTATGCATAATATATTTACCAAAATAAAATAAAATAAAATAAAATAAAATACAAGGACTTCATGCATCACATTGTCCCAACCCATATTTATGGACTTTTACTTTTGGAATAGGTAGTTCAAAGATAAATCGGATCTAGATAAAACGTCTTCTAACCATCATTCCTAGTGTTGTTTGCTACATAATTTTATGTCTCTTTTTGCTACCTTTATATTAATAGTCTCGCAATATTTTGGAATAGCACTAGAATATTATGTCACAACAAGGAGACTATGTTATTTGTAGAATCAGGAAGGATTTAAATGAATTAGTGATGCTGAAACAGAGAGGAAGGAAGAGTTTTAAAAACACTTTTTTTTCAGCTGATGGTAGGATATAGGACAACTGAAGAATAATGTGTTTTATTTTTTGCTTATTTAACTTCACTTTTCCAATGAAAATGCTTGTATTGATTCATATTTACCCCATCCGTTTCGTATGTTAGTAAATGCAGCCCTGCACAAACAATGACACCATCTGATCTAACGCTGCAGATCTGTTCCAACAGTTGGATACCAAAAGACATTTTAAGAATATGTTGTAACTAAAGCTGCCATTTTTTTTCTCTTCTGACTTCTTTATGTTGCCTTACCACAGATTTTGTGCTAATTTTCTGGAAACCTTAGTCTTTGAAATATGCAAGCATAATTTCATCGCAAAAAAGCAAGACAACATCCTATGATATACTGACCACAGGATACCTAGAGTGATCCTCTTAGGGCCTTGCTCCTTTAACACCATGATTTGAAAAAAACATATAAAAATACACAGTGACTCATGAAGGGCGTTAGGGCTATGACAGAAGCTTTTGTCTGGCCTTTTGTGGGCTCAGGGGATTTAAATTAGTTCTGTAAGGAAAGAGCAATCCAGATAAGGATACTTGAATGAATACATAACTTGGAGAAAAAGGGAACTATTTTACTGAGGTTAAAGCTGAATTCTTTATGCTAAAAGTTGATTTGCTTTTCCAAAAGAAAAGAATATTTGATGGAGTAAAAACCCCGCCTTCTTCCTCTCATACAAGATTTGCAATCAAAGGACTGTAAGAATCAGCAAAAGAAGTTAAATATAATGTAAAAGCTAATCAGTTATTTTTCATGTGTTAGGTGTTTACAAATAGATTTTAATATTTATGAGGGATTATCTGTTCCTTTTTAGCTAATTTAACATAAGGCACAATAAACAAATTTAGTGAGCAGTAGGAAGTAGTAATTTAAAACTGTGATAATTAATAAATTAAGATAATTCAAATAGGCAATCTCTGTTCACATCAAATCAGTGTCTCGGTTTTTCTGCATCAAGTTAATACAGAACATGGTGATAATTTCACTCAATTCCTATACAATAAGCACAGTTAATTGCACAGGAAAACTAGGCAATGTTTTGCAAAACCTGAAAGTCGTTCAAAACTGTTTTCTGGCATTCTCTGCCAGCCTAGTACCATTACATAACCAAATCACACTTTTTAGCTACAGGTATTAATGACAGCAGGGGTTTTGGACTAGATGACCTTCAGAGGTCCCTTCCAACCCAAACTATTCCGTGATTCTATGATAACATGCTATCCAGTGCCTGAAATTAAGCCCCTCTAACAATAGCTTTAAAATTATATCATCCTCTAAATAAGCAACTGGTATCAAAGACAACAGTAGGTGTTGGAGAGAGAAGACTCTCCACAGAAGACTGCTTCTGCGTAGTAAGAATGACACAAAGCACTTCGAATTTAGTCTTCTACTTCTAAATTTGCCCTAAAGGTCACAGAATTAATTCTAAATCCTGCAGACATCTTCAAGATATTTCATGTTACTATGAGTCATTAAAAAGTTGGCTGTACTAACAAGATGAATACTATAAGATTGGAAATCCAGAACCAAACTATAAATTTGTCTCTCTCAAGAGTAAAAAGGATCATTACCAGGTATTTGAGACAGGATTTAATTTCAAATGTTTCCTCACCAAAAATCACCGGTCTTTATCATCTTTGGGCTGTTGAAAAGAGTTTGTGGAAAACACCAGTGAACCTAAGGCTATGTCTACGGCAGTGAATTAAACAGTGCTTGTGAGCATTCCCAGACACTGGAATCCGACTGCTCCAAAATTATTAGAGCGGTGCCTGGCATGCTTTTGGCCTGTACCAACTAGCAGTCTCCCAAGCAATTCCCAGGCACAGCTGGGGAGTCCGAACATCCCACAGACCATCACCGCCCAAGGATTTGCATGCGGCCACCCCACTCTGGAGCCTGGCTGGGTTTGTTTACTGCTGTACTTGCGAGTCAGCCCATGCCGGTTGGCTTCTGTGTCTGGGAATATTCTTGAGAATGGTTTTATTTGCTAGCATAGACATACTCCTATTCCTTTCCCAGTAGTGCTAAGGATGAGGAGGTGGCTTCAGGAGAGTAAATACAAAATCAGTAAAGTTTCATTCTGGTAGAATCACTTCTGATAATGAAATCCATGCGGATGTGTGTGTGTGTGTGTGCTTTGTTTGTTTGTTTGTGTTGGTTTTGGGGGTTTTTGTTTGGTTTGGTTTGTTTTTTAAACAAGCCACCTTCCCCTGTTATTTTAATCCCACTGCAACAAAGATGACACAGCATTCAGCTAAAGTCAGAAACAGTTTGAGGTGCATCTTGATTTTTCTGTACTTTGATTAATCCCGTGCAGCATGTCAGGCTGGAGTTACACTTAAAGGCAGAATACGTCCGTATCCAACATTCTAAGCAATCAGAAATGAGTGCCCATCACATCAGGCACTGTCCTAGAAGCCAAGACACCAGAGCATTAATTCTTGCTCCCTCACAGAATTCCCATCTTTTTTGGGGAAATTGCTTACAGTCCAATCCATAACGCCTGAACTGCCAGGCTATAGGATTATCCTTCCTTTCTGCTTCCAATGCAACACATTTAACCTTGCAATAAGACAATGTCCCGTTCATACCCTAATTGTTAAGGCAGCCTTAGAGAGATAGATATTTTAAATTCTTCCAGCTGAAACAAGACAAAATGGAAGGGCCAATGTCTCCCATTTGCAGGCTGAATGCTCTAGCCATTAGGATAGCATATAGAAGGTACAGTACAACGAAAACTTACTTGCTTCCTCCCTACTTTTAATTATTTATTCTCAGAGAAAATCTAGATTCTTATCTTGCAGTCTTGATATAGATACGCAAGTCCCAAACAGAATGTTTTCAGACCAATCTACGTATTACCAGTGCCTTTGGGATAATTTTAACTGGCTCCTCAGGACATGTTTTTTTTGGAGTGTTATCCTAACTTTGTCTGGCCCCTGAATTCTGGGCTTTGGATTCCACTCTTAAGTCCCAGTGTCATAAAATTTAGCTTATCTATGCTGAAATTATGGACACCTAATTGCTGTCTTCCAGAACTCTGCTATACTTGGGGCTAGAGTCAAAGTACACTAGGGACTGCCTGCATGTTGTTTATCACTTTGATTCTTGCCTGAAAAATAAAGGTGCCTCTCAAAAAAAGAAATGTGAGACAGAGAGCAGGACTGGCTTGTACCTGAGCTCCTGCACCTCCAGGCCATGCAGACATAGCTGAAGCCATTTGGCTCTTTGAATTCAAACACAGATTTCAAAGTCAGCAGAAACAAAGCACTGCCTTAATTCCCCATGCATAATATGGGGAGCAGCAGAACTCTTTTACCTTACAGAGACTGGGAAGAGAATACTTTCCCATTTTGAAGTCAGTCAGTACACCATGGGAACCATACAAAACATGCAGCCAAAAAAGACGAAACATCTTTGGTGGCGCGGAGGGGGCTGAACGATGGAGGCAGTGAGGGATCACCGATTCTCAGGGCAGACTCACACTGTCCTAAATCCTGGTGAAAGCTTCTTTACATACACCCGCTGAATACAGCTGAAGGGCAAGGTACTTGCAGCTCTGTGGCACGGGAGCAGAGCAGGGCAGGAGCCAGTGAAGCCGGCTGGATGCCAGCTGGATCCCCCATGCCAGGGGAATTCTCAGCTGGGAGAACTGGGCTGCCTTCCAGCCTTGCTCCTCTGCATATCTATCTATCTATCTATCTATCTATCTATCTATCTATCTATCTATCTGTCTATCTATCTATCTATCTATCTGTATAGCAGAACCTTTAAAGGAATAATTATCTTCCCTATGTCTTCTAGTCTGACTAAGATTTTTATCTCATATCTAGTCTAGTATAGAATAAACCTGCAGCTGCCTGATCTGTGATTACCCTCAGCCTTCACATAAACCAGACTGTTAGGCAATCGTTCACAAAAAATTTCTATGCGTCTCTTCTCAGAAAAGTGAAGACTAAATATCCCAATGGTGTAATGGCTGGAATACATGCACTGGAGAAGAAATGTAGGCAGGCACTCCAAAGATCTGCAGTAACAGAAATTATCTTTTTGCACCTAGCAAGGTATTGGTTAAAATCAGAAGGGAAGAGGGAGCAGCTAAATGGATTTTAAGACAAAGCTAAGTGTTCGTTTCTAACACCATAAACCCCCCCCTACTTTACTAGTTACCAGGTGTTTCTAATTTAATTCATTCCATTAATTTCTTACAACTTGTTCAGCCAGCTCTGCAATTGATTTTTATTACTACATGCCTCAATGACTTTCTACACTAGATTTTTTTTCCATTGACTATACAGCTCTTCAAATCTCTTCAAAATCGTATTTTATTTTGTTTGTCTTTTCAGAATTTAGTCTGTCTTTTCAATCAACCTTATCACTTATTTAGCCCATTCTTCTAGAAAGTAAATATAATAGATATTATGTAACATCCAATATTTACTTATAAGGCTTCTGCTTTCAGAGGTGCGATTTCAAAGTTTTCATTATGGTGCTATTTCTAGTTAAAATTGCTGACAAGACAGAAAGATAGCCTGGTTATGATATTACAACTATTTGATATATATCGGACATGTGAAACAATAATATTTGGAAAGAACTTTTGAATAATAAAGGAGCATTCAAGATCCACAACCGAGGATATCACGTGATGGTGCTGAAACTACTTAATCAGATTTTCACTCTTAATTACACAGGCAGAGTTCACACTGACACCTGCTGTTAAGATTGCTTAACTTTTCCCATTTTAAGACCGTTTTCAGTTTCATTGCCGATTTAACTGCGTGGGCTGATCTCTTCTGGGTAAGCGTCATATTCAGATTTAAATCAAAGGTAAAAAGAGAGTCAGTATTTCAGATGAAATGTTTTTGTGATTTTCAAGAATTACTTGGGGGATAACAGATCACTTGTTTCAAATGGACTCTCAGTTACCTCATTTAAAGAAAATCAGTTATCTACATCCTTTGAAACAAGAACTTGAAAATCACCAGAATTCCACTTGCTGAAGCTCTCTAGAAAGGGTCCATACTTGGCCAAGCTATGAGCCCCAGAAAAATCAGACAATACACACTGCATAAGTGGAAGGGTATTACAGTTTTATATTCAACATCTTTGAAGATTACCCTTGCTTTTACCTCTGACAAATCACCAGGAGTGAAAAAAGACACCTGAGGAAGGCAAACACCAACATACTATAATAGGTAGGATGATGCAGACACAGGTGTAGCAATGGGGTGTATGACACAGAACAGACAGGCACAGTAAAACATGCAGTGCCCATGAGCACTGAAAAAAGAACAAATATTAACAAGAAAAAAGAGGGAAACACTGGGGAGGAGGATAGGAGGCAACAGGCATTTAAATGATGAAGTATTTAAATCACGACTCCAAAGTCTTGATGCTTATCGGCTCTTTAGTAAATAATTATGAGGCAAACTGCTGTGATTTTCCATCTCTTGCTGTTTTTGTGTCCACAAAAATGGTAACTCTTTTTCGTTACTTCTCCAGTAATAAAATAATGATGAAGTTCTGTGCCAACGACCCAGGCAGCCCAGGCAGGTAACTCACATGGAAGATGAGCATGTGGTTGTTCTAACCTCCCCCAAGGAAAGCCAGCATCAGATTTCTGTGCAGTTGACTGCATACCTGGAAACTGAGTCCAGACATATGCTAATACAAAATCATTTGTTCTTCTCATAGAAGTGATATTACTTCATTCTTGTTATGTAGGGATAAATTAAGGCAACAACTCTGAAACACCCTTCGTGAAAAAAATGATGTTTTAAAAGACTGCCATCGGTACAATTGTTGAGTGCTCATCTGCTAAGACCTACATATGAAATTGCTCTTTGTTTTTTAATTAGGAGGATTTTACAGTTTCAATGCCCTCAAGGACCAACAGGTGCTATTAAGAGGTATTCTGCTTAGCATCTTAATATCTCTATTTCCCTATGTTATGTTTTTTACCCTTTGACTTTTCCTTCAGCTATTTAAAAAATAATAATTATTATTATTATTATTATTATTTGCTGCCCCTAATGATAATTTCGTTTCTTCCTGATTGCTTTTTCTGCAGCTTGCCCCTTGTCATTGAAAACATCTCCTTTCAGCCTAAATAGTTGCAGCTTAAGTCATTTCTCCAATGGAAGTTATACTGTATCTCTGATCATCCTTGTTGACCTTGACTAAGTCTTCTCCAGCCCCTTGTATTTTTTGAGGTGGTAGAGAAGGACAAGGCCAGAACCGCAAAACTGATTACAGATATGGCAAAACCACAGATTCACATAATGGCAGAATAACATTCTCTCTTTTGTTCTTCATTCTTCTTCTAATGGCTCCTAACATTTGATTTACTTTTTTGATCACTGCTGAGCACTGAGTGATGTTTCTGTGTGACTATCTATCATAACTCCCAACTCTCACTCCAGTCAGCCTAGAGCTCATGTAAGTGAAATTAGGATTTCTTTCCCTTATGTACATTTATCTACACTGAATTTCAGCTGTCATTTTATTGCTCAGCCACTAAGTTTTACCACCCTGAATAAATTAATATCATCAAACTTGATCACCTCACCACTAACGTGCTTTTTAAAGTCATTTATGAGCATGTTGAACAGAAAAAGCCCCAGCACAGATCTTATGGAACCTCATCTGTCACCATCTTCCACTGCAAAAACCAACCATTTGTTCCTGTCTTCTAACCATTTAACCATACAAGGATCTTCCCTCTCATGACATGGTGTTAAGTTTCCCTTAAAAGCCTCTAATAAGACACTTCTCGAAAGTCTGTTGGAGAAACCAAGTAATCTATATGTCAACCATATCACAGTTATCCACGTAACTGTTGCTAAGACTTCAGAAAAGCCGCCATAGCTTTTCTCAAAAAGATCATATTATCAAGATATTCAGTAGCTCTGTTCCTGCTAGCTCATCTGCATGGTACAGATGTCATGCTTAAAAGCTTTATAGTTCACAAGGTTTCTTGTCAAAACTTTTTAAAAAATTACCAGCTGTCCTTGGGTGCCTAGGCAGCTTTGCTCAAGGAGTTACCATGGTCACGTTTGAGGAGCCATTCAACTATTTTAGATTTGAATTCCTTTAGACTCCCTTGTGAACACTATCCTGTCTCGCTGATGTGCTGCTCTTTGTGTGCTCTGTTTGCTCCATGTGTTGTCTTCTGCAGTCACTTCCACTCCACGTAGGTCCTCTGAAGAATCTCTCACAAAGAAGACTTCAGATCATAACCTGTTCTGTTTCTTGCGCTGTGAGTGCTGATGGAAATAATTGATTTAGCTCCTCTGCAATGGCCTAACCCTCCACCACGTGCTCTCTTTATACCATGATTACGATCCTGGCCCTTCAAACTCTGGCTGACTTCCTACATTTGATATATTTGAAGAAAAATTTAATGTTACTTGTTAATCCTTCTGCTAGATGCTCATCAAAAGTCTTCTTGTCTTGCTGTGTCTTACATGTCTTACATGTCTTACATGTTACCTGCCAGAATTTACAATCATATTTTTTTCATATGGACATCAGTTTTTTGAAGAGTGCTTCATTGCTTTCATGATGCTTGTCACTTGCTCCTTAGCCATGTGGGTTTTCTTTGGCCTTTTCCCACACTTTTCTTCATAAGCAGGGTGTGTTGGCCCTGTGCTTCCAACATGGTGATCACCTAAATAAATTCCAGGTAAACTAAGAGAATTTAATTTTCTTAGCTGACCTTTTTTAACAAGGTGCTTCTTCTACACAGCTCCCCTTTTTGAGAAAGCCCAATTGCAGCTCCCAGAAAATTCCTGAAGCCGAGTGCGCTACGGCAGCCACTGCAGAAGAACCCTTCAGCTGTGCGCCTCTCAGCAGCCCCTGGGTGCTGCTGAAGTGGTGGAGTCACCATCCCGGAGGTGTTTATAAGACATGTAGACGAGGTTCTTCTGGATGTGGTTTAGAGGTGGACTTGGCAGTGCTAGGTTAACAGTTGGACTCAATGATCTTAAAAGTCTTTTCCAACCATAATCATCCTACGACTCTATGCTCTGAACCCCTCAGGGGCTGCAGACTCTCCTGGGCTCTCCCCGACCAGCCGCCTCATGACATAGCTACTGGTGGCGAGCTCTGTGTTATGGTCTGATGTAGTATTTGCCCAATCACTGTAGGTAACCAAGGAGGCCCATGATTATTCTGTTTCCTGCTTTAGCTGCTTCTTTGACAGTCTTAGGATACTCATAGCAGTGTTAGCATCTTTGCTGGGCAGTTATACAAAGCCAATGATGCATTTTTTTGATTTAGGCTTCGAATTAGTCCATGTGGATACATAAGGTTGCTTGATGAAGCAGGGAGTTTCTTCATTAGATTCTAATTTTTAAAGAATACATAACACTACATCACCACAGCAGAGCCTACTTCATCTTTCACCTTCATCATCAAATTTTTTGTTTTGATGTCACAATCTGCTGTGGATTATTTTTTTGTGTCAAGCTTCTGATACGTGTACTATGCCACTTCTTCCACTTAGGGCTAGACTTGCTTCCCTCATCCTGGATCTTAAGATTTCAAGCACTTGTTTCCGCCATGTTTTCTTCTTCAACTGGCAGCCTATTTGATTTGTCTCCTCTCTGAATTCCCATAGAATTACCTGTACCACAAGTTCCATTTCAAACCATGCATTCTTCTGCACCTACTGGCTTCCTCACCACTTCTTCATTTACAAGCTCACTCATGGTATTGCTGATTTTAAGTGCCAGAAGCCCAGTTCCCTTATGACGTGGCTCATAAGGCTTCACTGTATCAAGGCAATGTTCCCAATTCCTGGTAAATCTGACTCCCTGACTTTTGCAGCTTTAATATCTGGCTGAGGAACTGGCGTTGGTGTTTGGCACCAGTATTACTGTGTTTGCCAAAAGCATAACAATCAAGGTCCTTTAAAATTAGGTCAGTTCCATGATTCATTTGAAGTATGGTGTGCCCCTCGGGACCATCATGCCAGCACAGCCCAGGGTGACAGGCTGTGGAGACAGGAAAAATCAATGAGAGTGTGGTAGGGAGAGAATTCCTAAGTGAGAACAGCCACCAAACATTTCACAATGTGCAGCTACATCCCCAGAACAATTCTGTATACAGTAATGCTCCTTCACATGAATTAACACTATAAAAACACAAACCCCCCCTAATTATATTGTTTTGTTTGCTATCACACAAGTTTCAAAGATTACTAGGCTATGAACATAAACATTCAGATAGTTATATTGATCTAGAAAAGGTGAGGCTTAAGTTTAAAACTAAAATACTTTAATCAGATTTTTATAATAAATGCATTGTATTTCTGTTGTTCAGGGAAGTATTAGGTTGGTGGAAAAGTAATTGTAGTTTTGGACCAGGAATTTTAAATATAACTAGGCTCAAACATATCTTTATTAATCAAAATAGGAACCATTACAATCAGCACATTTTTGCAAATGAGAAATAAGTTTGTTTATTCCTGTAGCATAAAAATCCATGCTTCGGGATTTGACGAAAACTTGGAAAACATTTTCTGCATCCTGCTGTTTGTGGAAGCGTTTTCCCTGCAAAAAGTTGTTGAGATGCTTGAAGAAGTGGCAGCTGGTTGGTGAGAGGTCAGGTAAATATGGCAGATGAGGCAAAACGTGGTAGCCCAATTTGTTCCACTTTTGAAGCGTTGGTTGTGCAACATGCAGTTGGGTGTTGTCATGGAGAGGAATTGGGCCCTTTCTGTTGACCAATGCCGGCTACAGGTGTTGCAGATTTGGTGCATTACATCAATTTGCTGAGCATACTTCTCAGATGTAATGGTTGTGCCAGCAGCAGACCACCAGTGACCATGTCCATTTCTGGCGCAAGTTTGGCTATGGGAAGTTCTTTGGAGGTTCTTCTCAGTTCAACCACAGAGCTGGTCATGGCCAGTTGTTGTATGAAATCTACTTTTTGTTGCACATCACAATCTGATCAAGAAATGGTTCATTGTTGTTGCGTAGGAGAAGACAACACTTCAAAATGATTATTCTTTTTATTTTTGGTCAGCTCATGAGACACCCACGTATCAAGCGTTTTCACCTTTCCAATTTGCTTCAAATGCTGAACAACCATAGAATGGACAACATTCTTCAGCAATTTCTCATGTAGTTGTAAGAGGATAAGTTACAATGATTGCTCTCCATTGGTTGTCGTCAAGTTCCAAAGGCTGGCTGCTACGCTCCTCATCTTCAAGGCTCTCATCTCCCTTGCGAAATTTCTTGAACCACCACTGCACTGTACGTTTGTTAGCAGTTCCTGGGCCAAATGCGTTGTTGATGTTGCAAGTTGTCTCTGCTGCTTCACGACCCATTTTGAATGTGAATAAGAAAATCACTCAAATTTGCTTTTTGCCTAACATGATTTCCATAGTCTAAAATAAATATAAAATAAACAGTAATAATAAGTCAGTAGCAAAAAAAATTGAGAAAAGCAGATTAAAATCATGTATAACATAACTGCATTTATTTAATAATGTGTCCAATATCAAACAGCAAATTTTAACAATGCAAAAACCGCAATTACTTTTGCACCAACCTAGTGTAATTGCTTACTTTCTTACTCTCACCTTCCCTGTAAGCGCATACTCACTTCTTTCTTTACTTTCTCACTGTGGGCTCATTTATATTAATAAATACCTATGTGTGTGATACAGCGTGAAAGACTCCTATCAACAAGTAGAGAAAATATATGCTTGTGAAATTATAAAAATCCCCTCGCTACTTAGCTAAATAAAGTATGGATTAGCACTGGTTACAGCAGCTAAGATCTCCCCCACTTCGTGAATGAAGCTGGAAAACCTTGTTTTTTCTTCCTCAGTATCAAAGTATTTAGCCTAAATTCCTATTTCAGGGTAACTCTTACACATAGTCTAGCTCTAAAGTCTGTAAGTTTGTTTCCATTGAAAATTTTGGAAGCAAAACAACTCCTGTGCACTTGAGTTGTTAAGCTCCTACAGACTACGCAGCATCCAGATCTGAGGGCTCCGTAGTGTGTCCAAATACAAGCAAATAAAATATATTTGGACAAATACAAGTAGTGTCCAAATACAAGGATTTTGTGTGTGTGTGGGGGGGGGGTCTTTTTATAAAAAATAATCCTTCACATCAAAGGACCGATTTTCCAAACATAGTCTTCCTAGTGAAAAAAAAATACAGAAAATGTAATTTCTACAAATGGAAAGCCTGATTTCAGAAACTGCTTTTCAGGACAGCACAAAGTTCTGAGTCTGTACTCCTTTCGATATTTGAAATATGCATGTGTCAGAAACAAGTTTACTTCTGCATATACATGAAATCATGAACTCATTGTAAGCACAAAGATAATATGTGTAGTAACTAGGCATTCTTTACAACAAAATGGACGTAGGAATGTATTTGAAAAGGCGTATCTTGATCATTACTTGCAAAGACTACTACATATTCCAACAGCATCTGGATATATAATACCAAGAGAAGACCAGCAAAGTTCATGCTTTAGAAGCCTTCTAGGATTTTACATTTGGTCAAGAACTAATGAAAAAGGGTTTTTTTTAAAAAAACCAACTGTGGTCAAGAATCTGGGGAAGCAGCAGACCAGTACATTTCTGAGTTATGTGATAGCTCAATTCTGTAATTGTCAGATTAAAATCCTCATAAATTAGAAATATGAATGAAGCTGCAGGAGACTGAATGAAAATACACAAAATCTCCATTTAACATTATGAAGAGGTACAGACAAGTGCAATATGGACAACTCTCCAACAGAGCAGTCTCAGAGATAATCTGACATGTAACATAGGAAAAGAATAGAAACACAGCAAAAAGCCTGCCCAAGAACCCACCCCCAACACTAAAAACCACCAAAAAGCAATACAGAGCAGAGAAGACAAGCAAATTACAAGATCACATAAAACTGCTCATGCTGTACTATGAAGAACAAAAAATGATAGACGGATCTTCTGAGGTCATACACTTGTAGCAGAAGATATGATTGTGCCAGAACTTGTAGACAAGGGAAAAGGAAAATGGAGAGGGAAGAGCAGTGGAGGAAGGAGGAAGGGGAAAAAAAAGGCAACACAAAACAGAAAAGATAAATCTCAGCCTATCAGAAGACATGAAGACAAGGCAGCACATAAACAGGAAATTAAATGCCAAGTACACAGGCTTCAGTGAACACAGTAGATTATGAAGGTTCCTATATTATTACTTGAGAATGGAGAGCAAAATTGCAACCACAAAAACACAGATTAAAATTATACAATGCATGATCGTAAAACCACAAAGATCATTTAATTACCCCGCAAAAAAGATGCACAAAGAAAACATACAGAAACAGCTTAGAGGCTGCCACTTCAGGTAGTATAGGCAACACAGAAACTAATGTCACTGGAATACATCATGAAACTCATTACAGTATATTTCTGATAAATGATTTAAAACAGATTCAAAAGCTAAATGAAACCAAGACCCCATACCATCTAGAGCTGATAATATGCTATGGCATCCCTGCAGCAAAGCTGCTGAAAGACCAGCAGGTTGTACTGGAAGGACTGGAATGTCTTGCAGGCACGTTACACCCCCAAACAGAAAATACAGAAAATACAGCCAGTGGAGTACCGGCACCACAGGGGCTGTGTGACATAACTAGAAGAAATATGGGAGCACTGAGTGCAACAGAAAAAACACAGCTCGGGTCACAGAGCCTCAGACTGATCAATGTGATGGTAATAACTGCACATTTAGGAAAGCTGCCCGAGAAAACTGCGATGTCTGTTCAGTTATAAACATGGAATGAGCCTTAAAATCCCAGGATAGGACCCAGCATGGATAAGATGGTTTTGTAGGGATTCATAGCTATCCAGTTAGAACTCCCACGCTGACAACAAATGTAATTTTTATCTTTTAGATGATCAGTTCGAGGCAGTGCCCAGCTGACAGCAGGTCAAAGCCACATGGACATGAGGTATCTAACTTCAGCGGCGTATATTAAAAGAAGCCGCTAGACCCAGTGTTGTTCTTACCGGATTAGCGGTCCCAGTCTCACTAAGACTGAACCTTGAATACAGCTGTACTGTCTCAGTATGCTACAGTACACGAGTATACTACCTCACCATTCTAGTGAATTTTCTCTCAAAATACTGAGCTGGACGTGCAGCCTTATGGATGACAATGAGAATTTTAGGGATATTATTGAAGTGGCTAACACTATTTTCATCTACCTTTTCAATCATAACTGGGTTTTATATTGAGTGTAAACACCAGATTTTTAGAGTATTATTTTTCAGTCAAAACACTGGTTTACACTGGAATAGCACCTTTAGAAGCAAGCTAGTGGACAGAGCTGGAAACCCAAGTCCTTTAACCATACAAAAGCAAATCGAGGAAGAGTAAGAGGCATAATTTTTTGATAAATAAACCAACCAACCCAGCAAAGCAGAAAATATTTCTTTTTCCTTGGAAATTAATATGTTAATAACGGAAAACTGCTTCTTTGGTGAAATCCTTCATGCAAAACATATACTGCAGTTCTTACAGCATATAATTCCAACAATTACATACAGACTAAATACACATCAGGTCTATTATAGCTTTTGCTATTACAGTAATATGAGAGAAGACTGCTGCTTTTATTGACATTTCCACGTGACTGCAGGTTCTAGTTCAGGTTAAGTCCTATAAGCATCAAGTTGCCCTTCCTGGTGCAGGTTATTTCATTTAGGCAACAGGTATAAGTCAGTTCTAAGTGCATTTACTGTTTTGTGCCTACACTAAGCAAATGTGCTGGTACAGCCTATATAGAGGCTATAGAGGCCTGGCTATACTGTGTACATAGAATATTGTGATGGCCTTTGTTTGTCTCACCTCTGGCTGAACACAGAACTACTTTGGTGTATCAGTATTTCCATCATGCGGGGAAAATGCAAAAGCTAAAACCACGAGAATTCAAAAAGTGTTATACTTACTTACATGTCATGATTTTAAACAAATTGTGGAGGGATTTGCCACCCTGGAGTACTACAAACCTACAGCTTTAACTAAGGGAAAGCACTGTGCTGCCCCAGCTTGGAAAACATGGAGAGCTGTTTCATGACCCAGTTCCTCATAATAAAATTTAAAAAAACTATTGAGCACATTCTTATAACTTTTTTTTAAACCCATATAAAAAGGATAAATGTGAAGTCTTATTGGAGAGAGTAATGATCTCATACTGACTTAAAATTCAGGCTAGAGTAAAAATTTTCAATCACTGGTTTCACTGGTGAGTGCAGTAAATAATTTTATTTGCCCTGTTAAAAAAAAAAAAAAAAGGTTGAAACAATCTCACAAACAGAAGCAGTCTGTTCAAATCAAACCAACCCAAACTGAAGTTAAACAGCTGGCATGGGAATTTTAGTCCAAACAGTTCACTTGTGGCAAAGCCACAAGCAACTAAAAATAGTATCTTACAACAGTAAGGGTCTGACAACTGTAACAATAAATAGTACCCTACTTAGTAAGTAGCTTTACTTGAGATGGTTCACTGGATTTTATCAGTTTGCCTTAAAATTTAGGAGCACATTGAGTACCACTAGTTGGTAGCAAAACCTAGAATTTGATTTGTTTTGTGGCCTTGTGTTAACCTTACTCTCTCTGTCACTATATTCTTCATCTGTAGATAAAAAAAACACATGACTTTTAATGTTGCATATTTTAAGGGCTGACATTACAGCTGCTTTTCTTCCTAGGAATTAGTGATACCAGATAATAGTAATGATAGGAAGAGTTAGAGGCCAACCATCTAGCACTCTCTGAATTAATTATTCACAGAATACAACAAATTTTAAATATTTTGAAATAACAGCATCTCTGCAAATGCAGGCAACAGATTAATTAGCAAGTAGAGCAGCAGTTTTAGTATGTGTGCAGTGCCTTTCTTCCAGGAGTTGCAAAGTGCACGTGAAAAATATTATGTCAATCACATAGACAAAGAAGGGAAATTACACAGAGATTAAACAGCTTCAATAGATTAAAAATGGCTGTATATATTTAAAGACAGTTATTTTGAACATATGATTTACCACTGGATTTCCTTATTAATAAAAAGATATTTTCATATGCTCTTCAACATCTATTCCATATACTATTTTTGTTACCCAGCACCACAGGATCCTGAAGTAAAATCTGATGTCTTTTCCACTTCTATGCAGAGCTAGATTTGGATGGAAGGAGAGAGTGATGCAGAAGTGTTAGAAGACAGAGAAGCAAAGACAAACATGCCACAAAAATTTGGAACAGATGATGCAGAGACTTTTGCAGTACAAAATTTAACCATGATTGTATGTACTACTGTTGGACACTGAAAGACATGCAGGGTACAACACTGCTGAAAAGATAAAATAGAAATTAAAGTTGGCTTTTGCATTAGACTTGAAAAATGAGGTACAATTTTCATTACTATCCGTACAGAAAGAAGCTGCATGCACCTACAATCCCAACTACATTCCTGCAAAGTTTTCATCGGTTATTTCCAAAACTGAAGCAAAACTCAAGATTCAAAGTTCTTAATCCTAATGCAGAAGACCTCAACAAAAAATACAGATAATCCTGATAACAAAGTTAAAACAAAATCAGGAGAAGTAGTTAAAACAATAAGCTTGTGCAAAGTTTTTTTAGATACTGGTTCAGTTGGGGTTTGAGTCCTGCCCCTAGGGTCTAACTGAAATCTTGTGAACAGCTGTCACCTTGTTCCGTGTACAAGTATTACAGGTTGTAGTTCACTGCCGAAACACCCTGCAATCTTAATTTTCAGCACAAAAGTAGCCTATAACCACCAGAGGCCACTGCTGTTCCTTGTCTTTTCCCTGCCTGTAGCTGGGCTGTAGCAAGGAGTCAGCTCACAGGAGCCCCAGGCAAGGGTCACAGCAGCTTCAGTCCTCCTTTCCATATTTATGCTCCAATGCTGTACGCTTGCAGAGAAAATTAAATACAGTACACTTTTTATCGGCAGACACAATAAGAAATTATCTAAATATTGCTTACCCAAACTTAGCCTTCAGGAAGAAACGAAACCTTGAATTCCAAAAACCTGATTTCATTCTTTGATATGATTAAATTTGTTAGCTAGAGGCAATTTTTTAGACGTAATTTAATTACGTATTTGAAAGGCATTTAACTTAGAACTGATGAAAAAATAGCTCCATACATTTGCAACAGAACAAGATAAATTAACAAAGTGATAATAAACATTAAATGATGAGAAATTAAATAATATTTTGCTACTATACAGGTATCAGTACCCAGTCTGGCCTTCAGTGATCTGAAGTACCTGCCTAATACTATTTGCAGAGACTACAGAAAGTGATATTAAAGTAATAAATGTAATAAAGGAGGACAGCGTCATCCAGCTTGCTTAACTAAGCCTACATCATACTAAATGCGTCTTAATACAGGCTACCGAAACACTGTATGGCTTGAAGTAAAGAAACCGGCCAGGTGCTGGCCGTCCCGGACTGGAGAAGGTAAAAAGGGATATCCTGGAAAGCAATGAGAAGAATTTGAGCACCTTAAGTTGAGCAACTAAGCAGCCAGCAGCAACCTGGTTCAATGGGAAGTGGATTTTGGATCAATCTTTGGGTGAAAGACTTAGTAGCAAAAAAAAAAGTTTTACCACTGTAAGCGGTATTCTCATAGCAGTTCCCTTTGTACAGAAATATACGCTTTTTAAAAGGATATTTAAAAATGAAAAGGTGCAGAAAGAAAATGTAACTCTGAGAAACCTTTAGAATCTTAAATAGGTCAAACTAGTGAGATAATGAAAAAAAAAGATCAAGTCAACGATCGAAAGCAAGTGTTCTGTATTTAAAGGTTTTTATTCAGCAAGAAAGAGGTGTAATAAAATCTCATTTTAGAAGCTGAAGCCCTGTGAATGAAAAAATGCAATACAGCAGAGTCTTTGGGAACAATGAACGGCATGAATCACTGAACAAGTTACCAATAAAAACATCTCCATCTTTATTGACACCTTTCCAGGGGCCACACTTCCACTGCACACAAGCTACAGGCAACAGAACTATATACTATGGCTTGTGATACCCCAGAACTGTATTAAATGACCCAGTGATCTCTTATGGCCCTCCCCAGACCTCCTCACAGGCAGCAGAGCTCAGTAAAGTAACAGACTGGCCAGTATTCACAGAATCACAGAATGTTAGGGATTGGAAGGGACCTCAAAAGATCATCTAGTCCAATCCCCCTGCCAGGGCAGGAACCCCTAGGTGAGGTTACACAGCAAGGCGTCCAGGCAGGGTTTGAATGTCTCCAGAGAAAGAGACTCCACAACCTCCCTGGGTGGCCTGTTCCAGTGTTCTGTTATCTTCACCGAGAAGAAGTTTCTTCTCACATTTAAGTGGAACCTCCCATGTTCCAGTTTGTATCCGTTGACTCTTGTCTTATCATTGGTTGTCACCGAGAAGAGCCTGGCTCCATCCTCATGACGCTCACCCTTTACATAAACATTAATCAGGTCTCCCCTCAGTCTCCTCTAAGCTAGAGAGCCAGCTCCCTCAGCCTTTCCTCATAAGGGAGATGCTCCACTCCATCATCTCTGTGGCCCTGCGCTGGACTCCCTCCAGCAGTTCCCTGTCCTTCCTGAACTGAGGGGCCCAGAAATTATTTAAGTATTTAAGCAGTAAGACCCGCCAGCCTTGACAGGGACACGTGCTGGGGGACAAAGGCGTTTCTGGGGCTGGGGTGAGGCCCATGCCCGCTGTTCACACGTTATGCACCTTTGAGGTTAAATCCAAAATTGAGGGAGTGCGCAAGATGGCAGGGAACGGCGCCGCCGCCACGGCGCCTTTGACCGAGCCCGGCCTGAGGCCGCCCCGCCCGTTTCTACACTCTGAATTGGAAACTTCAGCCCTCCTGCCGAAGCCACCCACTGTGCTGGCTCCTATAGTCAGCAGAACCAGAGGCCCTGACCCCGGCAGGCACAGCCCCTCCCCGCCGAGGCCCAGCGGGACCCGCCGCCCCCGGCGCATGCGCCGCGGGCCCCGGATGTCCCAACCCCCCACCTCCGGCACATGCAGCCCCCCGCCGGCGCTCCGCGCATGCGCAACCGAGCCTCCCCGCCACCTCCTTCACGCTGCCGTCCCCCCCCCCCCCCCCCGCGTCGGTGAGGCGCTCTCAGTGCGCCTGCGCCGCCCGGCCGTGCCGTGAGTTCGCCTCTTCCCCGCTCCCGCTTCCCCGTCCCCACCCCGCCCCTCCCCGACGCCGGTAGGCCCATGTGCGCTTGCGCCAGCTCCCGGCCGGGCCTATTCCCGCAGCGCCGAGCCCCCGGCGACCCGTGTGTAGGGCCGGGCTCTGCCCTCTCGTCCCCGCCCCCTCGTCCCCCCTTCACCAACCGCCGCTTCCTCCGCCGTTGCCAAGTGTGTGTGTGTGTGAGCGCGCGCGGGGCGGGGGGGTGGGGGGGGGAGGGGGCAGCCATGCCGAGGGGGCGGCCTCCCAAACCCAGCAGGGAGACTAGCGGGGCCGGCACCGAGGCAGGTAAAGAGCGCGGCCGGGCCAGCGCGATACGGCGCCCGGGGGGTGGAAGCGCGGGCGCTGCGTGGAGACGAAAATCCTCCGCGGGCTGCGCATATAGTCCCCGGATATGGGGGAGTGGAAGCCGGGTCTATTGTGCGAGTGTATAGGCGAGAGGGCGGAGGGGAGGGGAGCGAGCCTGGCCCAGCCCTGCGGAATGATACCGACCGGGCAGCGCCCGCCGACCCACACGGCGCGGCGGAGGGCGAGCCCGGCTGGCCCGGAGAGCCCGCGACCTGCCCGCGGCCTCTCGCCTCCCGCTCGGGGAGCGGCGGTGGCGGTGGCGGCTGCAACGGCCCCTCACCCACGGGAGGGAACCGGTGGCGGCGCGGCCGATGCGTTCGCTCGGCTGCCTCGTCGGCGAGGCTGCCGGCGGAGGAGGGTTTCTCGGCCCAGGCCGGAGGCCTCGGCCTTGCGTTCCTCCTTCTCCCGGCCGTGGTGCGGGCGCTGCGAACGCAGGTCCCTGCGGCAGGCTGGCTGGTGAGGCCGGGGGAAGAGGCCGGGCGGGCTTGCGGCAGCAGGACAGGAAGGGTCCAGGGCTCTTCCGCCGCTCTTTTCCTTCCCCCCGCACCGCCTCCCCTCCCCCCGGGCCACATTAGCGAGAGCTTCCAATAAAGGATGACAAACGAGTGAAAATCCAGCTCTTGCATGTTTCCGACTACAAGAGGGAAGGCTTTCTTGTTTGAGGTTTTAAAAAAACACCTTTGTAGTTGATTTCTGTGTCAGCATATGTATAAAAGAAAGAACATGTTTTCTTCCCCAAACGTACTAGTGTGCGTCACACATTAAATTTTTGCTTGTATTTTAGTGGTGTTGATGTCTGGAGAACAGTTAAGGGCAGGACTGGTTTGATGGGCTTGGCGTTTTTTTGACAGCTGGTGAGTTTTATGGCTCTTTTGTGTAGTTCCTTCCTGCTGATGTTACTACGGATCCATGAGTAGTATCTGAATAAAGCCCACAAACTGCAAAAATACAGTGTTTCAGGTAGACCTAGAACCCTCTTCAGTGACTTCTCTTTCAGCACAAGCATGTAGCGGTAGATTTTTTTTTTTCTTTACTAAATAGAATGGGGACTGTTAGGGAGTAGGTTTCATAAAATGTTCAAATACCATGGCTATTTCCATCATGAAAAGTCAACTAATTAATATTTTCAGTGTAAATTTAGGATGTCTGTTTTTCTGAATGCTCGGAGATGAGTTCTGGCTCTTCAAGAGGAATGTGTAGGTGAGCCTTCTGTGGAATATTTTTTGTAGAACTGAAATGTGCTGGCAGGCAAAAAAAAAATGCTGTACTGTTACATGGGTGTTGGGAAGTTGGGTAAAATGTTTTCTCCAGTATGGAAAGCCAAATGGGCCACAGGTTCCCACCAGCAGATTTTATTATGTTTTATATTTTTGTCAGAGCTGTTGATCTCAGCTTTTGGACACTAAATAATAAGTATATAATGAAGGACCCAAAGAGCACCAGCTTTGGAAGTTGAGGGGTTTTCTTTAAAATTTTTTTAACTAAAATGTCTACTTAATTTTCTAGTAGTTCTTGTAAGGGTACACATGTATCACATGCATGTAAGCTTCTGTAATAATGACATGGCGTATGAATGAGAAAAAGACAGACGAACTGTCCAGAAGAAGTGCATAATAGCTGTATCCATTTTGCTTGTTAGTTGGACCTTAGTTAGTCTTAGACTCTTCCTATGGTAAGAGGTATGGCTGGCAGGACTTGCTGTGAGTTTGATATTTTTCGTGTATTTTTTTAAAGGAATTTGCTCATTAATGAAATAGAGATAGTTTGATTGCAGACAGCAGTTTAGAATTACAGGGTTTAGGGCTACCACAGGGATTCGGAGACTTCTGCAGTGGCAAGGAGTCTGCCCTGTACAGGCAAGTATTGTGGGTTCTGGAGTCTGTGGTTCTTAAGATTTCTGCAGTTTCGGAGAACAGCAAAGGCAGTGTTGGCAAGCATCGTGTTTTCTCTGACACTCATATGTGGCTAAGAGAAGGTCATGAATGAAGAAGCTCTGGATGAGCAGGACAGCTTGAATCTGGGGAACTGATGTTCTCAGGACATTTGGCTTTTTGGCCCATTCACATACAGGCTGTTAGACTGGATTGTGAATTCTGTATGCTTTTTAGTGGGAGGAATTTCATTTCGCTTAGGAAATCATATGTTTTAGATTTTGTTCTTTTTAGTGTGGCACTCAGAATTCTTATAACCCTGGTACACTAATGTCTTTTACAGAAGGGAAGTGTTACTCTCTGTAAGTTTTTGGTGATACAGCTTTGTTTGGAAGAAAATAAAGTGAATCAGTGATGTTTTGTTGTGCAGCTTCCTTAGACTTCTTTAACCACTGTGCATATGAAATGCACATGTTTTTTGTTCTAGGAAAACCAAATATGCTAGATAAAAAAACTGAACTCTAGGCAAAAATAGTAAAAACAATGTCTCAAAGGCTGCTATTATAACTTTTTTGCATTGGTAGTGTTTTCCCAAAACCATCATGTGATTATCTCTCTCTTTTTTTCTTTTTATTTTTTAAACTTAATTGAATTGTTTGAATCGACCTCTCTGATGGGCACAAACTGAAACACAGGAGGTTCTGTCTGAGCATGAAGAGCCACTTTTTTAGTGTGAGGGTGAGTGAGCACTGGCACTGGTTACACAGGGAAGTTGTGGAGTCTCTTTCTGTAGAGACATTAAAAAAAACCACATTTATACATGATCACGGGTAACTGACTGTAGGTGGCCTTGCTTGAGCAGTTGGGCTTGGTGGCGTCCAGGGGTCCCTTCCAACCTTAACCATTCTGTGATTCTCTTTGAGGTAGATGAGTATAGAGTATGATTCTCAAGAACCTTGAAAGAGCTAATCTTTTGTGATTTGGGGTTTTGCTGCTCCTTGATTCTTACTCTGGCTGCTTAGCAGTGGTTGTATAGGAAATCCTTTTACAAAGGTGTGGCGGGTCCTTGGCTCTTGCCTTTCTGAAAATTTCAGAATGAGACCTTGAATATCTATGAAGCAAGAAGAATGCATTAGAAAAAATCATACCCCATGCGTATCTTTTTAGAGAAAGGAAAGGACACGCAGGTCTTAACACATAATTGGTGTTAACACACTAATAACACATGAACACAGATTCTCATGACATAGCCTCTAACCTGAGAAGGAAATTAAAAAATAATTATTCATGTGTGTGTCCAGTGTGGCTGCTGTGGTTCTAAGTAACCCTTGTTCCAGCGTTTGCCCTCTCAGAGATTTATGCCATGTGAATTTTCTGTAGTCTGTTGTGCATCGTTGCCAGCATTCATTTGAGAACCACTGGCTGAGGGGCAGTTCTGTTTACTCAGTTCCCTTAGGAGTTTCTGTGAGACATTAGGAAGTTATTTCTGCTGCTATTGTGTAGCTAAGGTAGTGCAAAGAAAACATGCAGGGAAAATTGTGTTCAATTTATATTGGTATGTGTTTTCTCCTGCCCTTTTATGAATATATTTATCAGATTTAAGCTTGGATATCTTAGAAGTACTTTCTTAGTAATAATCCCTCAAACTGTTACCTTTACTTTTAGTTTCACCAATTAGAATAGCAAAAGCAAGAAAAAGCTTGTGGGTTGAGATAAAGACAGTTTAATAAATGAAGGAAAAAAGTAAACCAACTAACCAAAAAAATCCCCACCCAACCAAGTAATGCAGAGGCAGACATTCATCACCTCCCACAAGCAGACCGATGCTCAGTCAGTCTCTGAGCAAACGCTGCCTTGGAAGAACTACTGCTGACTTTGTATTGCTGAGTATGATATTCCTTGGCATGGGATACTCCTGTGGTTAATTTGCATCAGCTGTCCCCTCCAACCTCTCTCCCATTCTCAACCTACACATTGTGGGGGCAGAGTGAGAAACAAAGGCAGCCTTCACGCTGTACAAGCACTGTTCAGCAATTGCTAAAACATCGGTGTGTTACCAGCATTGTTTTAGTCACAAATTTAAAACATGGCACCATACGGGCTGCTATGAAGAAAGTTAACTCCATCCCAGCCAGACCCAGTACAATCTATTTAGCATCTAACCAGCCACAATGACGCTGTTAATGTTGTGTTCTGTCGGGCTTCTCTGCTGCCTGCAGCGCATCAGGGTGGCTTTGCAACTTCTGGAGTCCTCTGTGGTCCTGGAAGGAGTGCAGCTGCTTTGTGTTGGCAAATGCTGAGCAATGGGCACCTGGACATCCATCTCAGAAGTGGGCTCCTGGAAGCTGAGCGTCTGGACTTGCACTGCTTTAAATTCCACATAGATTATTGACCGGCACATAATAAAAACTACCTTGCCTTATATGAGCAAATCTTAAATAATTCGTGGATTTTGGTCTGATACGTGGATTGAGAGTTGAGCCTTTTCCCTGCTCCTTGCATTAGAAGTCATGAGGACTGACTGCTTACTGTTTTCATTTGAGTGCTGTGCTAGCTTTAAATTAGCCTGATTCATTTATGATTGCGGAACTAAGCAGAATGTTTGAATGATTCATTATCATCTATGTTCCATGACTTCTAGTGTAGCATGAGGAAACACCAATATCTCCATAGCTGTTTTGTTCTCTTGTCCTACCACTTTCTTTCCACTTGTACATTAGTAAATAGGTTTTGATAGGGTCGGACCCTTTTGTCCCTAAACTTGCCAGCTGCCGTTCAAGTTCAGTGACAAGTTTTCATCCACGAATTCCGCAAGCTTGAGCGTTGTATTTGCAGCGGCCTCTCAGTCGGCTGTGAGCAGGCTGTTGGAGATCTAATAAAGCTCTGCGGCGTTTACAGCTGAATGAGTCCATCTGCGCCTTGCAGAGAGGATTGCCGGCTGCCATGAGGCACAGTGCTGCTTACATAAGGAAGGAATGGTTGGGGGTGCTCTAATTCTGTCTTCCTGCTTCCACATTGAGTTGTCATTATAGTAGAGAGCACCTGCTTGCTGACTCAACTCTCAAGGTCAAGCTTTCATGAAGGCTCTATCGCAGAAATCTGTAGCTGAGTTGACCCGAAGCTTTGATTGCTATTGCTCTGTGAGGGGCAATTAGTTTCAAAAGAACTTGAAGGTTGTAACATTAAGAGTATTTGAAGAAGTCTGTCTTTAAAATGAAAGTTTATTATCTTTGATAGGTACTTTAAAATCTGATTCTGGTATTTTTGGGCACTTTGGACAAACTGTAAGAATACAGACAAAACGATAGTGCATAATGAGCTAAGTGCTGTCTGTTTAGTTTAATTGTATTGACACTTTACTGTCTCAAGCTGTGATGGAATAGGCTTGATTTATATTGCCACTAGACAAAAATGCGAATTGGAAAAAAAAATAGAAAGTAACAGTACCTTTTGCACTGTTTCCATGCAGTTAATAGTAATAAATGGCAGTGTTTTAAACTTTGCAGCTGTTCAGTGAGGTTTATATTTGTTGTAGTGTGCAGACCTGAAAGAATCACTTTTTTTTTTCAGGGGTTTTGTTACTCTAACATTCATTTTGTGTTTTCTCTGTGTGTATATGGATGTCAATGAGTAGCTTCCCTTTAGTATGAGCATGCCAATTTTTCCTGTGATCCTGTTGATGAATGTCTTCTCTAACTAAAACCTCCGACTTTTAATTTTGTATTGTTGACTTGAATGACATTCTGTTACTTTGTTAACAGACAGCAGACTTTTTCATCTGGTTAGAGGATATCTGACAACATATAGGTTGCTTAATCTGTATACCCAGTATTTCCATTTTTCTGGGAGCATGGGCACCATATTAGCCATTTATGATATGGTTGCTAATCTGATAAATGGTGAATTGTGACCATCAAACGCTATGTCACATATGCCAGTATTTTTGTTTTGCTTTGATACACAGGGTTTTTTTTTTTTAATAAATTTCAGTGTATTTAAAAATACAGGATCCATATCCCACTGCCAACTTATTGAATTGGCATTATTTCCATGTTTTTGGGTATTCAGAAATACTGGCTTTTAATATCGGTTCAGTATTTTGCAGTGTTTGGCTTGTTTCGTGGTATAGGCTGATGCATCTAAAAGCATTTTTTCTCTGATATAAGGGAAGATGATTGCACAACTGGCTTTTATTGCTGATTGCCCTGAAATATGGTAATGTAGGTTATTACTTTCATTTGCTATGATATGGAGGTATCAGTGTAAATAATGTCTTTGTCTGGTTATTAATTCTTCTGCCAAAAAACCCCTGTCAAACTATTATTTCATTTTTATATTGAAATGAGGACAAACTCAAGACATACTTTGAGTCTGTGATGTCTGCCTGAAAAGTGGAAATATAGCTCACTTGCTTGTTACTTTTTTGATTGACAATATCTTTCCTGTTTTTCTGTCTTCACGATTCTAAATGCATCATAACAGTTTTGTCCTTGCTGTTATGCAATTACTTGATTTCAGTGGGGATATTATTCTGAATGTTCTCCTTGTTACTGGAAGAATAAAATAAAAAAGTCACTTCCTGCATCTTTAATAAAAGGGAGCTGTGCAGTTCTCAGAAATACCCAGTATTTGTCTGGTAGTAGAGGATCAAACTGTATTTTAGTGAGAATATCAGTGAAAAAATATTATCATAGTCTCATCTTTCCCTTAAGCTAGTTCAGACATAGTGTTAATGAAGAAATCAATTTGTATTTTAATTAGAATCTGCATTAGATCTCAGTCCCACCCTTTGAGTGAAACAGTTGAACTGTCAGAGTGCTTTTGAATCCAAATGGGACTGCTTTTCTGTTCATGCCGGCTGTAAGGACTTAGAGCAGTCTTCAGCCTGATCTTCCAATAGTTGAGCCTTTGAAGGTTTCTGGAATCTAACCTAAATTGATTCGCTCTGCCTTATCCTTAAGGCCTTTAGATGCGTTTCTGCAGTCAGAGGCCTCTTGCCGAGCAGCCGCCTTCAAGCTGGACTGCCTCTCAAACGTCTGGCTTTTGCTCCTTAGCAGGATGAAAAATAGGACCAAAAAGGAATTAAATTTATCTTTTTAGAGTTACAAAGGCTTTATTTGAAAAAGCAATGGCTTAAGGTGTTATAGACATAAACAACAATTTTGCTAAATGTGTGCCTCCTATTTCTTCTTCCTGGAGGTCTGAGGGCCCTTAGGAAGGCGGACAGGCTTGCAGGCAGCTCAGGGTTGATGGTCACTCATGACCTGGCCTTGATAAACTCCTGACACTTCAGTGTGGGGTATGATATGCTCAGCTCCTCATTTGCTGAATTTCAGGGTGTTTCTCTATTCTTTACCATGAAATATTTGAAGATTATGCTTTTGTTACCCCTTTCTATTTTAGTGGTGAGCATTTCCTTATTTTTAAAGAAAAGCTGAAATAATTGTCTTCCCATGTAGCTCTGCCCATCAGATTGTATGATTTCGTATAATTATCACTCAAATTCTGTTGAAACATCACAAGGATATTTAATTTTTCTTTAATATATAGTCTGTTTAAGTTCCTATTTGAATTCCGGAAGAAAATTCATAGCGTATGGATTAATCAGTATTGTGGTTGATACAAATATGGTACACATTTTAATAAAAATGATATACAGAAATGTTGTTGACCTCAAAAGTAACTCACTTGGTAATCTTATTCAGATGCTAGTGAGCATGTTACTTTTTCTGTTTCATTTCTAGACAAGTTAGCACCATTGATTATTTCAAAGTTACACTTTCACTACTTAAGTTGCTTAAGCATTGCCTTTGTGTGTTGTCCAGGGTCTTTGATCTCAAGAGTGAACATTTAAAGATTATAATCTCTTTGGTTCATGGGGAAGGTTTAAAGGCCTTTCTAAAGTCATGGATTGGATCACTTTTCTGTTGTCAATTTAAAGTGGGAGGTCAGGCCTTCATGGAGTTGAGCAATTATTCCTTTTTTTTCTACGGGAGAGGGAAGCTTCTTGCATCAAGTTTTCTTGTAGTTCAAGTACTGGAGTAGATTTTTCTTTCACCTCCCTTGTCATGCCAATATTTACAGAAACTGATTTTGTGCCCTTTGTTCTACTCAGGTACATTTATCACAAGGACCACTTAGAGGACTGTGTCTTGTAATTAAAGTTGTGCTTTTCAGCTTTCAAAGAATTGTGACTGCTTAAGGGATGGAAGGAATACCTGTTATTGATAGGGTTTGCATATACTATGAATTTAGAGCTTAGAGTTCTTTCAAGGATGCAGTAGGTTTAAGTTTATGCATGTTAAAGACTTGTGATAGAATCATAGAATCATTTTTGGTTGGAAGAGACTCTCAGGATCATTGAGTCCAACCATAACCTAACTCTAGCACTAAACCATGTCCCTAAGAACCTCGTCTAAATGCCTTTTAGTGACTCCACCACTTCCCTGGGCAGCCTGTTCCAATGCCTGACAACCCTTTCCATGAAGAATTTTTTCCTCATATCCAACCTAAACCTCCCTTGGCACAACTTGAGGCCATTTCCTCTCATCCTATCACTTGCTACTTGGGAGAAGAGACCAACCCCGTCCATGCTACAACCTCCTTTCAGGTAGTGGTAGACAGCCATCAGGTCTCCCCTTGGCCTCCTTTTCTCCAGGCTCAACAGCCCCAGTTCCCTCAGCTGCTCCTAATCAGACTTGTGCTCCTTTGATACTTAAGCAAATTGTTTCTAACAGAAGGATGGAAAACTAAAATTTGCAAAGCAACAGTTAATTGGATGACTTAGCCCAGAAATGGCAACTAATGGCAACTGAAAGTCCCTAGGACCTTGTTGTTAGTTGTGATTTCTTGTACTGAAATGTTTCCTAGAGCTCCCTGAACTACAAGCTTTTTAAAGTCTATTTATGAGAATTTCAGGAGGGAGAAAAAAAAAAAACGGTGGTCAGGATGTAAGATAGGTGTGTGGGGGTTGTTGGTTTTTTGGGTTTTTTTGTTTGGTTGTTTTTGTTTGGTCGTGTTTTTTGTGGTTTTTCTTGAATGTGACAGGACTTTTAGGTAGGTGCAGTACTGAGCAGAAATACTAAATGAATCATAACCTTTGGTTTATTTTTTGGAAATGTAAACAGGATGCTATAAACTTCTAGTTGTGGTGTTACTTTCTATGCCTAATTCTTACATACATAGTGAGAAGTACTGAATTCCCTAAAGGAAAACATCAGGCCTTACATGTCTAGATAATAAAATGAATGTTCCTTTTTTTTTTTTTTTTTTTGCATCCTGTTGCATTCTGTTGTTGATGCACTGCGTTGAGTTGTGGCAGTGTTTGAAACTGAATTCTGCGTTGTTGTGTTTTCTTTTTTTCCTCTCTTTAGTGTCCTTTATCTGCAGCATGAGTCAATTGATTTTTATTTTTCTTTCGTTAATACTGCTTTGAATTATCTTATATGAGCCCCTCTAGCCAATTGCTTTTCTTAAAGTTTTTCTTAAATAAAGATAACTTCCTTCGTAATACAGTATCTTCTCAAGTATAAAATCTGTCTAACTTGGATAAATATTTAAGATATAAGGAAATTATTAATAGGACTGACTTCAGCTATTTCGGCAAGAGGATATAGAAACTTGCAGCTTGTGTATCAAAAGTTGTGTGACTAGGAGTTCAAAACAAGAAAACTGTATGGTCCATTAAAAAAAAATAATCATTTTCTACATTGAGTTCATGTGTACACAGTTTGACTTGCAATTTATTGCATCTCTCTCAGCTATGTGAAACATTGATGTTGGTTTTCAAACTGTAATGGTAACTAATAAAGATTTTACATTGCCAAAAGTAGAAGAAAGAAAAGACACTTATTTTTTTTCTTAAAAAAAAAAAAAAGAGAAAGGAGTGGGAAAGGGCAAAAACCAATTTGGTCAGAACTGCTGACTGCCTAGTATTAAAGAGGTTTTTTTAGAAACACATGGTGTAGTATTATTATAAGTAACCCCTGGTACCTTACTGATACGGAGCACATTTGGCAGCATTTTATTTTGTGCAAACTTTGTGGGTGTTTATCAAACAGAAAGAATGTCATTTTATATATATATTAAAAAAATATTTTATATATGTATCTTATATAAAATATATATTCTTTTTCTGTATTTATATAATTTATATTTCAAGTTACTAGGAAAAGGCAATTATTTATCTGCTTTGCGACTAGCAATTTGAAGGGTGGATATATTCCTTTCATCCTGTGTCAATGGAAGCAGTAATGTTTCTGCCCGAGATCTTCAAGATCCAGTCAAGTTAGAATCTCGTATAAGTCAAAATCTTACAGGAGTTTGAATAGTTTCTGCTTCAAAGAATTATGGTTTTTACAATAAAAGTAAGTGACATGTGACTTCATACACATGTTTCGATGCTTGTTTTGTAGATGATGTTCTGACACCGAATATAGAGAACGGTAATTTTCCTTACCAAGTACCTCACTTCCGTAAGTGTGACATCTGTTTGCTGTCTTTTCCAAAAGAGACCCAGTTGCAGCGCCATATGAGGGATCATGAGCAAAATGACAAGGTATGAATTTTAGTAGATATAAACGTAGAAAATACAAATGTATATTGATAAGTAAAGCTAACACAAGAAATCACTTTTTTTTTTTTTTAATCACATCACTAATAATTACTACTTGGGGACCTGAAGAGTCTCATGGAGTTTCTCTTTCGTATTTCCTCATGCGTCCTTTGAGACAGTACCTTACTTTGATGCCATTTAGTTAGTTTGTTGTTTCCAGTTCAGTAACTTTTAATTTTAGCCATTTTCTTTGATTTATAAAATATTCAGGTAGGTGAGGAAAACATACGGGTTTCTTTTAATGAAATTTGCAAACTGATCCTACATGTTAGCAATAAAAAGAAAATAATGCTTATATTGATTAACTGGACCCTGCTAGTCTCTTATGGCTGTTTTCAGTAATGTCAATCAACCTAATCTAGTATGTATGTATTAGTCAGTAGTTTAATGTCATTACTTTAGCTGCTTACAAAGCAAATTTGTGAAAGAATGAGAATAATACAGATATGTGATTAAGACTGGACTGACTTTAAATGAAGCTTTTGCCACAGGTTTCATCTGTAACTTGGAACATTTAATTTCTCTTCCTTGTTTTCTGTTTCACAAAGCTAAAACTACTTTACGTATGATGAAAAAATAATTTTATTACTGTTTGAGGTAGCTGTAGATACAGATTAGTTTTTACAAAATGTAGGACTTCGAGATGATAATTAATGTATACAAAGAACTATTTAAATGTTTCATTGTTGTAAAGATGATAAAAAAATGGAAGTTTATATTTTTAAAACCACACTTTTGTTTATCTAAACGTGAAGGTGCTCTTAATGGATGAAAATTGATTTTGCAGATACCAACTGAAGAGCAGTCAATCCTAGCATAAACTAAGCTCTTTGCTGGTTCGATTATTAATTTTGCTTAAGGAGAGTTCATGATCTCAGTTAAAGTAGGAAAATTTATTTCTGTCTCTTGCTCATTCTTCTCTCTGGCTGACTTCACTCTCCTCAGACAGTCTCAGTTTTAAGTCTCTGCTGTCTTTAGTTCCCCTGGCTTCTTTCCCCGTATGATCTTGAAATGTTGTATTTGCATTTTCAGTAGTGAGGTGCAAAGAAGAGAAAATAATTAAGACTGATATTGTTAAGGATCATTATAAAATGTGGGTACTTTAATTGCTCTTTTTAAAATTTTAAACATTTTGATTTGCATAGTTATATGTGTTACCTAGGCTATACGTAACTTGTCTCTATTATTGTGGTTTTAACAAACAGCCTCACCGATGTGACCAGTGTCCGATGTCATTTAATGTTGAATTCAACTTGACACTTCATAAATGTACTCACAATGGTGAAGATCCTACGTGTCCCGTGTGCAACAAGAAATTCTCCAGAGTAGCCAGTTTGAAAGCTCATATAATGCTACATGAGAAAGAAGAGGTAATTCATGAAACCTCATTAAAATTTTGAAAAGATGTGTCATAACAGTTGTACTTAATCCTTTCCTACATGCTTTGGATTGGAGGATTGAATAAATGGTTTTATTTGGAGGAAATACAGAACTTTAGTGAGGAGGTTGTTTTAAAAATAGTAGCAGAAATTAATACACTGGATATAAGCAAGTATTCCCATCCTGTCTCTATTAACTGAATAGTTATTTTCAAATGCTTTTATTTTGAAGCCATTTCTGTGATTTCATCTATGTTGATAAGCCCACATGTAAGAGTCTGGGTGATAATTTTTGATGGCAGATGTCATGGTGAGGTAACTTTCACCATCTATTTTTCGCATCATGAACCTGTTCTCTTATCTAGAACTCCCACTCCTTTTTTTTGAGTGGTTATTTCATTTGAGAGGACTTCTTGTTCCTTTCCCTCTCACGATTTCATTTTCTATTTTTAAGATATTGGTTAAATTCTTAGAAAACAGTTAATGCGTAGTAGTATTTTGTATACTTTGTAGTCATTACTATGTTAACTGTAGTTGCCGGAGTTGACTGTACTGCCCAAAATAAAGTTTTCAATCATGTAATTACCTCTTCCTCCCTTGAAGGCTTTGTTGAAATTGCACTTTGTGTTGCAGAGTCGGACCTGAGTCAACTATGCACTTTTATTGCCAGACTTCTGCTCATAAGCCATAAACATAACAACTGCATGTTTCTCCATACCAACTGCAGGCAGCTTGCAGTTTTGACCAGTAGGTTTGGGATGATTGGCCCATTTGCATTTCCCCCTAAACCAGGCAGGGAATGCCATCTGTAGAGAATGTTTTCCTTCTTTAATCTTGTTATCAGTTCACGCTTTACCACGTACACTGAGTTAAATGAGAGGACTTGAGCACAATTTTGTTGCATGTTCATGTGTCTATACTGATACATAGCTTAATGGGTATTTATTGAGGAAGCTTGATTTATGAATTGCTAAAAACATCAGAATAAGGAAACTGAGCATCAAAAAAGATGCCTAAGAGTGATTTTTAGTATTAATTTCTATCACTAAGTGATTTTTCATGCACTTCAGCAGCTCTGATTTTGATACTTGGTGCAGATGTCAGAAGAATAGGTTGTGTGATGTCTTCAGATTTAAAATTCACTCTGCAGCTTGAAAACTAAATTTGTGAAAATATGGACACCTTTCAATTGCTAATTAAGGTATTCTTATAATGCCCTATAATTCTGTGATAAAACAGAGATTAATGTAACAATTAATTCACATAGAATTGCAGGAATGACTTTCCCAGTAGTTATGCACAGGGCCTGTAGGAGAGAGCTGGAATTTGAACTTGAAGGAGAGGGTCTTGATGATGGCACTGGCTGTCGTTCAGGAGTTTTTCATAATGCGCAGGATAAGAAGTTATCAGTGGAGTACGTTCTTCCTTCTGTTTGCTGTTCTTACTTTTGCTGTTGGAAGGGCTGAAAATCTGAAAACAAAGCAAAGATACATACTCGGAGAACATACGTAGTAGTTGAGGAGGTTGCTGCATGAAGCTGAGTTTTGGGTAACTTCAGCCTTGTTTTGTGCTGCATCAGCCAGCTTAACTGCACATGGGTGCAGAAGGGCAATAGCAAGGAAATGGTGTGATTAGCTTCTTGTCCTCTCCAGTTAGGTTTGGAAGAGTGTGTCTGTTGGAAGTGCAGATTTTCATTATTGATTGATTCTGAGTTTGGGAATTTTAAGCATTATGTAGCAATATACAATTAGCCCCTTTTGTTTAATGTTAGAAGGTGAGCTTAACCATAGTGAGATTAACATGGAAGTACTTGTTCTGTGTGTGGTGGTGCATTTTTATTTGCTTGAGGAACAAAAAAATAAATCTGGTACTGCCAAATCCAGAGGGAGGCTATTTGGCTTGGTATATTCCTGGGGCTTTGTACAGTTTTTCTGTTTTACTATGACCTTGCTTTCCTACAGCAAATTCTACAGTAATGAATACAAATACATACACTTTCATTGTATCAAATACTTCTTGGTAGGCTATTCTTTTGTTCGCGGAAGTTGCTTAATAGGATATGTGTAACAGCAACTTAATGTCATAGATAGGTGTGTCTGAAAAATGCTGAGAAGAGATTGACAAACTCTCAGTTTTGGGGTCTATGAGGTTGGTATAGCATGGATTGTAAACTTCTCTTCGATGGCTTTTCCCTACTTGTACAAAAGGGCCATCATAAACCAAATTCGTTGTATAATAACAATGTATTTCAATAGGAAGTAGTCTTATTCAGATTTGAACATAGATCCTGGAAAAAAGATGGTAATATTTGTTTATCATCCCACACTATAACTTGAGTCCAGTAATAATGATCTCTAGGTTAGATTAAACAAGTAATTTTTGAGGTAATATTTTGTTTCATTAAAGGACTTCAGTTTTGTTCAGAGAACAAATTTAATGTCAAAGCATTTTAAAAATAGTACTGCATATCTTTGTTCCTCTTGATTAAAACATTCTTGTGAATATCTTTATTTAAATGAATAACGCCTTTTTTTTTCTGTTGTTGATCATTCAAGGAGGACAAAAAGGGGGGGGAGGATAAAAACCATTTCCATTTGCAGCGATAATCACAATTACAGAAATATGAACTAAGACAAAAACTATCTGAAGTTATTACACACACCAGTAAGGAACATGTAGCAGATGTATTGCCAAAGAGGTGGTGAATATTTTTATACTATTAGTCTTAATTCTCTGCTAAGGTTTTGTAAAATAAAGATACACTGAGAAATGAAATTAATGGTTTTGAAAAGCAAAAGGAAGTCAAATAAATGCAGAGCTTTGCGTTTTCGTTGAAACAATATTTTTCATTGAAATTATACTTGACTCTGATTCTTCCTCTGAATTTCAGAGAAATGGCCATGCTTTTGCATTAAACATTACAATTTCCATTCTAAATGACATGGAATACTAATACAACTGGAAAGTGGCCTGTTTAACACTGCTGTAAAATTAATGGGTTGAAGAGATACCTGTCAAAAACATTGTGTCCTTATATATTTTGTATTTTCTGTGAAGATAGCTTAAGAAAAGTCAGTAGTGACTGTGGTGGGATTACTGTTAAAAAGTAAGGGTCAATCTGTATCATTTTAACCAGTGAAAGTGTAATCCTTGAACCTACTGTTAAGATGTTTTTAGTTAGAAAGTAGTATTTTTTACAAATGTTTATGTAGACCATGGCATAATGTCACTGAATTATGTTTCTGTGGCTATTGTGAATGAGCCTACCAAGGAAATAAGGAGTGTGGTGATTGTACTGAGCTGCTTGTTTCTGCTACCATTTGAACTTTTTTAAAATTCAGTTTCAGTGGAGTTTCTTAAAATATAAATATGACTATAAGCTTACAGTGATTATTGGTCATGCTTTATATTATGGAGCTCAGAAACTTCTTTCACTTGTATACTTTTATTGCTGCTTGCTTCCAGCTGCCAATGTCCATAGAAGGATACGTTCATCTGCTTGAGCAAAGCTTGTGCATGTGTGCTGCTGTTTGGGAATCTTTTGCAAAATCAGTCTCTGTTATCTCTTTCAGAATCTTATCTGCTCAGAGTGTGGAGATGAATTTACTTTACAGAGTCAGCTGTCCATACACATGGAAGAACATCGTCAAGAATTGGCAGGCAATAGGATCCACAGCTGCAAGTCTTGCAAAAAGGAATTTGAAACTTCCTCACAGCTAAAGGAACATATGAAAACTCACTATAAAATAAGGTGACAATCATGGGATTATAATAAAATGAGCAGATGTTACTTTTATGGTGATAGCTGAGAAAAGCAGGAGTAGCACTTCAAGTCAGCAAAGTGCTGGGATCTATGCAGATCATTTGTTTTCTTTGGTATGCTGTTATGAAATGACGTTTGTTTTTTAAAACCTTGCTAAAGTAGGTGGTTATTTTTTGAGGCCTTTTTGGTTTTTTGCTGTTTTCGTATTTAGGCACCCGTACTAAGCCTAGTTCCATCCGCTAGCTATTTGTAAACACAGGTTAGGTTTTTCTGATACAGAGTGCTTTTTGAAGTGTATTTGTGTGATTTTTTTAAAGTCTAATGCCAGTACATTGAAACAAATGCATATTAATTTTACATAGCAGTTATTGTCATTGCAAAAATCCTGGTACTAGCCTTCCACAAAGAAATAATGTTGTTACTTGCAATTTAATTATCTTTTGCAAGTCGTCCTCACCACAACCTGCTGTTTCTTGTAGATCTGAAAAAGCACAAAATGAAGGGAAAAAACAGGCCTAATAAATGCCATTCTTACTTTCAGTGAAGATTTGTTCTGTCCTTTGTTTCAGCTCTCTAGTTTAACTTCACTTTTAGGAAGGTGAAAATTACTTGTTAGAAAAACTTACTTCTGTTGGTTTAGTTTATACATTGAGAAAGCCTAAGGTTTTTGACAGGTGTTTGCTTTTTTAATCTTTACTCTGTTTCTATTAAACAAACAAAAAACCAGATGAAAAAATAAAAATGAGAAATATTGGATCTTTCCAATTATTTTTATTAGCAGATGATGCAGGCTGTGAGATCTTAATAGTCGTTTTCCAGAAGGTTTAAAAAATACTGTAACTTCCATTTGCAAACTGAAAATTGAGGTGAAGTTGCTATGTTTCTGTTGAGTTATATAATATTACACACAAAAACATTCTTGTTGTGGACATCTCCTGTATAAGTTAGGATGAATCAATAAGGAATGGGTGACTGAATCTAATATGATGGCTGTGATTTTGAGAGACTATTATGCATGTTACATTTTGATATAAATGAGATATAAGCATTCCACAATAGAGATCATTTATCTTTACTTTCATAAACATAGATTATTTCTGGATTCAGAGCTTCCTTATATGAGATTCATCTTATATTTCAGTTCAGATCTAGCAACATGTTGCATTTGTATTCAAGAAACTACTGTCCATAGTGGTGCTTTGTTGTCCTTTCACCAGCAGTACCAATGCAACCCATGTAGGTGAGCCAGGTTAATGAATTGGTTAAGTGTTCCTGCGCTACCTTCTGTGTTTCAGTAGAAATTATTTTGAAAGGAAAAACATGGATATATCTTATTTATTTATTATTTGACACAATCCTCTCATATTGTTCAGAAGTAGTATGAAAAGTTAACATTTGACCTAACCTGTTTGGCTGTATAGAAAGTTCAAAGACATACATCAGTAGTTAGAAATTTTACTATTTGATTCCTGCTTTTCATTGTAAAATAAGCTTTAAAAAATTTTTAGGAGTTATAATTATGAAGACCCTTGTTCTGGTTTTTTTTTTCATAAAGTGGTTGCGCTTTTGCTTCCTAAAATGATGTTTCTTTTGTCTATGAAACGTTTGAATGGAAAACTATTGCGAAGTTATAATTCAAATTTGGTGTCTAACTTTTGCTAAAAAGTAAATGGTCATTATAACTTAATTATGAAATATTGCAGAAGGTGATCTGATCTTGAAGGATTGTCCCTACACTTGTCTCCAAATTGGATATTATTTCCTTTATTAATATATCACAGCTATAGTTGAAACAGATGTTTCTGCTCATCAGAGAGTGTATTCTGACAATCAGGCTGGTCTAGATCTGTCCTGAGATGGAAAGAAGAGGTTCTAACATCAGTGCTGTTCTCTCTCCTTCTCTTCAATCTTCAGTCGATTTCACTCTTCAGTAAATTTCAGTAGATATTTTCTTTTACAGATTAATTCTATGTTACCCACATTCTATGCTCATTTTACAAGAATATATAAAGAGTTTAAAAATGCATGTAATATTTGCTTGAAATAATTGGAAGGGAAAATGTGCTATGCTTTAAATATACATTGAATATCTGTGTTCTCTTAGAGTAGGAAGATGCAGCATTTGAACAGAAGTTTAGTGTTTCTTATGTTATGCATGAACTGTTGCTCCTCTGCTGTTTTTTGTGGTGTTATACCAGCCTGTGTTTCAAGGTGGTGGTGTATTTTGCACATCTGCTCCACATTAGCTAATTCTTATTTCTCAGCTGTTCAGAAAAAAGCGCCAGATATTTAAATTTTTATAATTTCAGTTAGCTTTAAGCACTACTGACAAGCTGGATTACTGTATAGGTGTAGATACTCAGGCACTATGGAAAATGTACTCTGGATACCATATTGGTTTGATTTTTTTTGTCTTTTTTTTTCTTTTGTCCCTCTCGCACTGTCTTCTGGTTTCGACTTGTTTAGCTGAGTTATTGTGATGGTCTCTAAGATCTAGGTTTTTGTTTTTCCTTTTTTCCAGCATAAAATCAGTTGTTGTTTTTTTTTTTTTTTCACATTACTGTTAACACTTTTCAGTAGTCATTTAAACTATTAAGTTTGATTTGTGGAAAAATGAATTATGGGAGTTCTTATCATCTGTTACCCTATCTCTGTGGAGATTGATTTGTATTTCAGGGGCAGTGGTGAATATTTGTATTGTTGAATTCGTAACCTGTTCTTGTTAGACTGCAACAACTGCATTTGTGCTCTAGTTGATGAGATCTTCATATTCTAGTTAAGAACGGAAGTCTTTCTGTATACAGGCAAAAGAAATGGAGTTGCACAGAGTGAAAGTTGCCACCAAAATAATAGTTGTGAAGTCACTGTATACTTCTAGCAGACTTTACAGTAAAAATGCCTCTAGAGAGCTTCTAAGATGTATGGATTTTATTACAGAAATAACTAAAATTCTTGGTGATTATAGGTACTTAGAAAAGCACTGTGTATATTTTTCTTTTAGTGTCATTAAAGAGTTTGGTTTTTGACTGTTGCAGCTGATGCTATACATTATCATCAAATTTGCACTGTATGTTAAAAATGATGGGGTAAAATAAGCTTCCTGAAAATAATGTTTAATATTAAGATTTGATTTTTTTTTCTTTTAATGACAGGATATCAAATACCAGATCTTATAACAGAAACATCGATAGAAGTGGGTTTACCTATTCCTGTCCGCACTGTGGAAAGACGTTCCAGAAGCCAAGTCAGTTAACACGGCACGTTAGGATACACACAGGTAAGTCTGTGGAAGTAATTATTTTAGTGTGCATTTGTTTTACAAAATCAAATTGATCTGTGAAATGTTAAATATTTTTCTCCCTGTTGGGACTTGAAATTTTAAGGCATCTGGCTCATTAGATGCTGTTACCTGTTGATTTAAAACACCCTTTATGTAATTAATTGCTTAGGAAATTTATATGCTTTAAAAAATATTTTTAACTGTTTCTAATAATGTACATCTGGAAACTTTAAGTATTTTACAGGTTTCATTTGTCACAGAATACCAGTTTTGGTACTTAGAGTTTCGGAGAGCTGTAAAATTGGAGAACTTAGATAAGGGCCAGTCAGGTACTCTAAATAAGATCTTACATACTCTGGAACACAGGTTCTAAAATTCACAATCAGAAAAAGAGTAGACATACATGAAAGTGAATAATAGTAACCACATAATGGCCTTGCTTTTGGTTTTAGATTGATTTACTTAAAGTTACTGCCTTGTATTTTCTGTACTTATTATAACTGCTATTTTCAGGATGTCCAAAGTGAACTTGGGAGGTGATAAGCCTAGACTGTAATTTTGATACTTGAAGAAGAGCAGGTGACTGTTCAGTTTTGCAGAGTGAATAGCAGATGTTGATTGTTAAGTTACTGTAATAAATACGTGTGCTTATTAAACTCTTAAGCAATTGAAATATCTGAAGAATGCCAAGTATAAAATAGTACAAAAGTTTTTTAAGTGTATGCAGGACTGTAAGAATAGTTCTCTCAGCCATACATAGCATAAGTTTGGCTTTAAACAAAACCGTCATTGAAGGTGCTCCAGTGATGTGCAATATATATGTATATTCCATCTTGTGAATAAATTGCTGTTTGTCTAGTTTTTAGACAATTAAAGTAGTAAGTTATGTAAGTGTGCAATGTTGTTTGTATTAGCAGTCTGTTCAGATAGTGATGTGGTGAGTTGCCATGTACAGGAATGACTTTGCCATGGGAGAAATAAAAATTCTGTTGTGGGACTCTTTCTTACAAATCTTCTTAAGCTTTATAATTTAATTGTAAACAGTAACACAAGAGATCACCCTTGTATATGCTTTAAAGTTGCCTCAAAGTCATATCCAAAAAAAGTAATTGAAAATTAACTTTCTTATTTTAGAGTTTTGTCTCTATCTGATAGATTACTTTAACTTATTGTAGTTGGAATTAAAGAGACAGAAGTATAGTTGGTTGAGGAAACTTTTCTAAAGCATCAAAAAGTTCAAGAGGGTTTATAATTCTTTTGAAGAATAAAAAAACATGTTTGTCTATTGGGAAATCAGAGACAGAAAATGTAGCTCCAGTCTGCACATGATGGTAGGTCATTTTAAGTCCCAAGTAGCTAGTGAATGCTCATTTATTTATGAAGTATGTTATTACTTTAAGTCCACAGACAATCTGTCTGGCATCCAGTTGCTTGAGGTGCTGTAAAATATGTAGGAAAAAAGAACTCTGCTTTGAAGAGTTTAGAATACTTAAATCTTTAATTTTTAAAAGAGCATGTCTATGCTATGTGTACATCATGTTAGTGTCTTAATTGCAATACTTTTTGTTCATGGCTATTAATTTCAAGCACTTATACCCTTTGAAAAAAAAAATTAAGCCTCAGGGATTGCAGTTTCCATATTAATAACTAAGTAATGAGCCCTCCATTGCCCCTCTCAAATCTGTATTTTATGAAGTTATACTTGAGAAATACAGAAATTCCATGTTTCCACACTAGAATTAAGATTTAATTTTTATAATGAAATTTACTTAAATAGGCAAACTTAACCTAAGCAATACTTGTATGTGTCCACCAGCGGCTATTACTGGAAGCAAAGCCTTTTTACCTTTAAAAGCCCAATAGTAATTTTGTCATTGTATTTCAAGATGCGAATCAGTTTACTGTATTGTAAGCTATATTAAAAAATATATAGTTAAAACCCACAGACCTTAAAGCATCTTCAAAGCCCATAAGCAGCAGGACAAAATACATACATTCCTTCAGAGTTGATACTATATGAGTTACATGCTTGCAATCTATTTCAGAAAATAGCTACTCTTATTTCAAACAATGTGAATTTAATTAAGAATTAATCATTTTAAACTCAGTGTAATTAGAGCTATATAATTAGAAAACATATAAAAATGTTCACTTTAGTGTGCGTAATATTTAGCACATGCTAATACTTCCTGGTGTAGCAGGCGTCGTGCAGCCTGCTCATAGGAGTTTTGCTATAGAAACGTGCAAAAGGCAAAGTGTTAAACGTTCTCAAGTTTCTGGAGTTACGACAGCTACGCTATTTCGCTAAAAGAAAAAAAAAAAGAAGAGTAATACTGAGTTGACAGTGGGGATTTCCATAGTATCCGTGTGTTTAAAATATGTAGCTTTGTAATATTTTAATGCGGTTTCATTATGTTTTGTCAGTTAAAATTTCTGTGGAGTCTTTTGAGCTTAACCTGTTAATGTACAAATTACTCCAAGTATGCACAGCACTGAGAACACCAAAATCAGGAAATAGTGACCGAGCATTCCTGTGACAATATTGCCTAGATTTTGTTTAATATTCAATAGTGATACAAACATTCAAGGTTTTAAAATTATTTTTTAGCAGAGCTGTATATTATCTCATATAGTAAAAACCGTATATTACTGCACATTTTCAATAGGTGGTTGTAAAGAATGAATGGCTATTAATATTTATGGAGGAGTGAGAACCATAGGCCATCTTTTGCAGTGTTGCTGTAAGACTTTTTGATTTTAGACTAAATAAAAGGTTTTATTTTTGACATTTTTTATTACTGTCCATTCCACTCTCTGTTCCTCCATTTGTTTCCATGCAGGTATATGCATTTCGTGGGATTTGGTGTAATAGAGGGCAGTTTGTGGTTTCCCTTTCCCCAGTGGTTTTGTTTACAAACTTCTGAGATCTTCCAAACCATAAGTTGAGGGAAGCTGTTCTAAATAATTGTTTTATAAAGATGTCATTTATTGTGCCGATTTTTAACTGATCATCATCAGCTGGGTCATAAAACTTTTTCATTAAGCTACATCTTTATTGGAGTAGATGCTGAGATTAGTGGTCAAGGTACATGATTTTATTGTCGAAACACCTAATATTTGTTTCAGTGTTTATGTGTGTGTATGTACAGATATCCATAGACAGTGTTTTATTTTAGCTGATATAATTATTTATTTAGATATAGGAAACTACTAACGTTTATTTAAAGCCTCTTACCCCACATTCTTTTTTTTTTTTTTTTTTTCTTCCTTTCAGGTGAAAGACCTTTTAAATGCAGTGAATGTGGAAAAGCCTTTAACCAGAAGGGGGCATTGCAGACCCACATGATCAAGCACACTGGTGAAAAACCCCATGCTTGTGCCTTTTGTCCTGCAGCCTTTTCTCAGAAAGGCAATCTTCAGTCACACATACAGAGAGTGCATTCAGAGGTAAATATGATTATTCATCAAGTGGTTGATGCTAATATACTGCTTGTTTCATTTTCAGCATTTAAATTGCCCTGTTTGCTATTCCAGTGCTCTCTGGTGCTTTTCGAAGTCAATATAAATTTACTGCTATAGTATAGATTGTAGTTTGTTGGTTTTACCTGCAAATTCAGCTTTCCTAAAATAGCGTAATCTGAATAAACATATACTTAAGGTAATTGGCAAAACCTTAATTTGCCATTGTCTTTTCAGTACCTTGCTAGATTAAGAAATTACTAGTGGTTTTAGCTGTATAAAAATGTACCTGTGTCAGTCTTGGGAGAACGAGGGCTAGAATCAGATGAAAGTAAACAAAAAGCAGCAAAGCTGAAAATGCTGAAAAATTTCAAGGCCAAACAGCAACCCACTAACTCCATCATAGAGCATACTTGCAATTTGTCTTTCAAGTATATATCTTGCAGCCCTTTTCAGAGGTTTTTCAGCTCTGTAGAAGAAAAGTAGACGTAGAAGAAAATTATGAAAAAAGCATTATTGTCTTTATGCTGATTTTCTTCTTTCCTCTTTGTGGCAGACAATTTTTTAAGATTCAAAAGGTACTGCTATGGTAATGTAATATAATCTTCTGAGCAGCAGTGGCTGGTGCAACTTCGTTCAGTAATTTCCTTGCTGACTTTAGTGATTTGTCGTTGGAAATACCCATATAAAAAGATCTAGTTTTGATTTGGAAGGCATAAAGTGATAGAGGCAGGGGTTTTTTATTTTTTTTCCCAGCATGCAGAATATCATCTCTGCTCTCACTCTTTCCCCTAGCTCTGTCTAGGATTTGCTTTCTTGCTTTCCGTATTTGTGTTACGATAGATCTTACGTTTTGGATTTTTTTCACTAAGGATCCTTTTAGTGTGTTAGAGGTTCTTACTTTTAAGATATGGTCCTTCGTAGACTCTCTCTTAGTATTTTGTTATACACTTAGTTATGTTAAATCATACGTTTACATTTCGTGTGAATTTATGTGCCTTATCTTCCTCACTGTTCACAGCTCCCTATGTGATAGCTTTTGCTACATAAAAAAATGTGCCAGCATTAATTTCATAATTTGCATAGCTTTTTTTCAATATTACGAGAATGCTGAGGATCAAGCCAAAAATATTTTTCACTTTTTTTCCTCTGTTACTCTGTTTTTCTTTAAGAAAAAAAGAAGGAGGTTGTGGGATAAGGGACTTAAATAAATGCTGCCTTTCGATCACGTCTTATGCTGTGTTTTGTGATCCTATATTTTCTATATTTTACTTATTGCTTTGGATCATTTGTTGATTTTTCTTTTTTTTTTTTTGTTTCTTTCTTGCTGTCTCTATGTTTACTTCAAGGCTGCACACCGAACTCTGTTAATTCTTCATTTTACCCTGAGACAGTCACAAAATAACATTACAGGTGATAATGAAACAGGTTGATTATCACTTCGTTTATCACTGCTTAGTTGCATCAGTATGTTATTAGTTTATACGTCTTTCTGAAGGTCTTATTACCAGTTTAAGCTAATATCAGGAAATACAAAATTCCATACGATGTTGCAGGGAGTGCAGCGTGTTTTCTTTTGAAGACTTTGTTCTCTGCATATTGAAAATACTACATTGGGTCTTACTGGTCTGTGATAAACTAAGGAGGAGGGGCAGGTCAAGATGGTTGGAATCTGCAAATTTAGCTGCTTTGATTACCTCAACCTCTTGGCCTGAAAGTCCCAAGCAAGTTGCTGCTGATCACTTTCTTATTCTATATGTTCAAATTCAGTTCAAACTATATGTTAAACTTCCCTGTCCTTCACCGTGTTATTTTTTGGGGTGGGTTTTATCTCCCCCCCCCCCCCCCCCCCCCCCCACGGTCCCAATAGCCTTTGGCCTGATCTATCTTACCTTCTTTCTACTTAGACCCGAAAAATTGATTTTATCTTTTCTTGGAAATTTCTAAAAGATATGCTTGCAAAAGTAAACAGAGAGAGACAAAATTTGAAGATAAATTATCCACATTTTTTTTTCCATTTCTGTTATATATGATGTTACATCTTCAGGCACATCTTAATTGATAAAGTTGCATTTTGGTTTTGTTTCTGAGTGTGTAGTGGTAAGAAATTGTAAGGAGGGAAAAGTCTGGGGCCTCATTTGCCAGATGATGTTTGTTTTGCTCTCTGGTGCTTCCCAATGTTAAGAAATGGCAATAGGAGATGACAGTCATGGATGTAGATTACTGTTGATCTGATATCTGATACCAGACTTGGCTCCATAAATGGAAATCAGTAACTTGGAAAAATAAACCAGTTTAGCTCTCATAACTTGTCCCGTCCCACCTAAATGAGATTAGGGGTGAGTTAACTGTGAGCACAATGTACTCAGGTGTGAGTTAACTCTGGGCACACTGTGCAGTAACGTGAAGTGTTGACAGACAACAATTACTTGAGGTCTAATTCAATTGCGAATTTACTAAAAGCACTTGATGGAATTACAAATTACAGCGATTAGTGACTTGGCAAAAGTCTATTACTATATCACAAAACATAATGCATTGACAATGAAAACCTCCTAAAACAGTGGATTTGCAACAGTTAGTAACTATAACACAAAATTTAACAAGACTTTAGTAGCAAAACTTAGTGCTTTGCTGTGCTCAGGAAAAGGAGGAAAAGAGAGAAAGAGAAATAAAAATAGGGTATGTTAGGGATAAGGAAGGGAGAGAAGGAAAAATGAGGTAGATATGTTAGACTAAGATATCAGAGAGAAAGTAAGGTATCACCGCTCCACAGGTTGATTGGTCTCACAATGTCCTCTGGAGGAGGGTGGATACGTTGAAGATTTCACTACATGCCACCACCTCATGCTGTGCGTGGGGTCCTTTTATAACCCAGTTCATTTACATGCAAGATAGGAGAGACTGGTTCGTCTTGTCCCTCTGTTTCCCCTTCATGCTAATTAGAAGGACCTTTCAGGAAATGGGTCTGAGGTCTTCAAACTAGGAGAAAGTTCACAGTACTGAACAGGAGTGAGTTGTTTTGCCCATCGGGGTAGCTGTTGGTTCATGGTTTCTTCTGGCAGTTGGTTGTCTGCCAGGTGGTTCATCTCTATCATCCCGATCAGGCCATGAGGCCTTCACAGCAACATTATTAATTATGCGTAGTAACACTGTTAATTGTCTTTATCTCAGAAAGTTATGTTTTGCTTCACAGAACGCTGGGAAAGAAAAGACAAGGTGTCTGCCTTCACAGCCATCTATCTTTTCTGCCCAAAGTAACAAAACCCAGATGTTTAAGGCATAACGTGATCCGTTGTTTTGCTAGGGATGGGGCAGTGCTTCAAGGTTGTCACATATATAGTATATTTGTACCGTGGATAAATAATGGAAAATATAAAATTTGGTTGATTTAGGGAAAACTAACTTAACTTTCTTTTGTTTTATTGAAGGTGAAGAATGGCCCTACATACAACTGTACAGAATGTAGCTGTGTCTTCAAAAGCTTGGGTAGTTTAAATACACATATCAGCAAGATGCACATGGGTGGTCCACAGAATTCTGCAAGCTCTTCAACAGACGTATCTCATGTTACAGCAGTAAGCTTTACTTGATATATGTGAAAATCTGTTTAGGAGTTTAATTAGATGTATATCTTAATTCCAGTAATTGTGCACATAGGTTAGAACTAAAAGACCTGTAGCTGGTTTTTGGGTTTTTTTGGATTTCATTTGTGGTGTTAAATTTTGGCAGGATTTACAGGTTGAGGGTTTAGGTGGAAACATAACACTTCATTCTACAACTAGGTAAAATATAATTCTGGTGCTTACAGATTGTGTGTGAAGGAAAGGCTTCCTTCTCAGATAACATAAAAATAATTGTGACGTTTTGCTGCAACAATGAAATCTAGAACTATTCAAATTGTGTATTAGTTTTAAGTCATTTTCAGGATTTGTTTATATAATTATAATCCATATAAAGACATAGTAGATTATTCTTCTGAGTGTTTCTGATAACTTGTTTTAAATGTTAGCTGCTTATTTGACAGATCATAAAGGAAAAAGCACTGAATGTTGGTTTTGTTTTGTTTTTCCTTTTTTCTTGTTGTTTTGTTTGGTTTGGGTTTTTTGTTGTTGTTTTCTTTACCAATATATAATAATGTATCTCTCCCATAGTCTCATTTTTTCTGTCCCTGGTCTCTATACTGTCAGAAAATGAATGATGCAACTTTTATGGATATTAGTCGTGTTTTTGTTCTTTTTGTACAAAGGCTTAAAATACTTTCTTTGTATTTCTTTGAAGGACTCTGTCACCCAGCCTTTAACAACATCCCCTGCTAATCTTTTGCAACCTGTTGATAACAAATGGAAGAATGTAAGTGTAGAGATTTTGTCATATTTTTGTGTCAAGACTAAAAGCGGGAGAAACTTCACAGAATTTTGTAAGCTTTCATTTAACTGGTGAAAAAGGATATGCAATAGTCCCTTGTGAAGAGTTGATCAGCTAATATGCAAAGGCAAACATCTTGGTGAATGCAGCTGGTTATTTAGGAATGGAACAAGTGTTAAGTGGGTGATATTCCCTCATTTGTTATACGTATATGATTTTGCATATAATTCTGTTTGTTAGCTCTTCAAAATGGAGGCAAATACTCTCCTGTATAAGAACAACAGAGGAGAATAAGGACTTCTAAATAAAATACTGGGTTATCCTGCCCCTCTGACTTGACTGCACAGGGATACCAAGATTTGGGTGTCAAGGGAAGGAGCTGTTGGTGCTTGTTGAGTTGATTGGAATTGAGGCAGCAGGGGAACCATGGGGCTCGAGAGGTGCCTGTCGAGCCAGGAAAGCATGATGCAGGGCTGGCTTCCTGGAACCCCATAGCGATCAATCTTGATGCACAGGCAGGTGCGTCTTGATGTTCCTGTCACAGTGAGAGCATTAGTGTATTTTTTTGCAGCTATGTAGCATGTTGTTTGTCAGCTACAGGTTGCAGCATGCTATCTTAGTGACAGATGGATTTGATTTACGTTCCCCCCTTCCCAACTGCAGCCACTGATTATCTCCTCATGTACTAGAATTCTTAAAAGCAAGGACTAGGAAATGCAGCAGTATTGCTTTAAGGTCTCTGTAACCAGTCTATCCACTTTTCTTATTATCTTTTACTGTGAATTCAGTTTTCCAGGACCAATTAACTTAAAGCTGAACTGATGTGAACGAATTAATTTCTAATATTTGCTGTATTAAATAGTTACATTATGTTTCTTATAAGATTTTTTAAAGTATTAAAAATGACTGTTATTTAAAAGCAGTTTATTTTAAGTAAATTTTCTTTTTTTTTAAACCCTTTTCCTTGGTAAGGAGTAGCATCAGCGCTGATGCCTGGTTTTTATGGGGGTTGTGTGTGTGACAGCACAGGTCTGAAAAGAAGATAGTAATCAATTACGATATGCTTAATTTTAAATATACTAGATTAAATATATTTCTAAATAATGAAGTTTTATAAAATTACAGTCTGCATATAGTTGTGCCAGATCTATGTTCTAGAAAGGGAGAGGGAAACTTGCCTAGAATGTAGTCTGTCAATACATATTAGAATTCCTGAAGTATGATACGATATATTTTATTATTGAAGAGATTCAAATATTTAAGGATGACTTGGTCTGCTGTTTTGAAGAAAAGGGAAAACTCTGTAATCTCTCTAATAGAGAAAAGAAAAAAGTTTTGAGGGCTGAAGCTAGACAAATTCGCACTTTGAAATAAAGTATGGCGTTTTAATTTGGATAATTTACTGTTGGAACAACTCATTGAAGTTGGATAGCAACAGAAAAAGTTGCCACAATAAATCATTTAATTTAAAGAACAGCTGTAATTTCTGTACAGCTAGTTTACTTTGAAGGAGTAATTCATTCAGAGCAGTCATGTGGTCTGTGCTACACAGCAGATCAGACAGACCAAGGATGATCACAAGGTCCAGTATTCTAACTGAACAAATGTGGAATTATGAAGTAGTAATACAACACTTCCTTCTTCATGCTGTTTTTAAAATCAGGTATTGAAGTGAGACCTACAAAGAGACCTGAAACTTCTTAAAATGAACAGGGTATCTTAATAGTAATGGTAACAAACTTTATATGTGTGCCTATGTATTATTTTTCAAAAAAGATAATCTCTATGAGACTCTATATAAACTGCTGTATAATATGCGAACACACTGCCTAAATACATCTAGTACTGTAATTTTCATGTCAAAGATGATGTTGAGCAGTTCCTTCATTAATAATTTTTTTTTTCTCTTGCTAAAGCCTGGGAGAGTTTTATAGACTTCTTAGTGTAGGCTTCTCGCTCTACTTAAGAGCTTCCAGACTTTCTGTGGCAAGGAAATGAACTGTCTCTATAAAGAGCTGTTACTCTTTAGCAAAACAGTTTGCTTTGGTTTATTGGAATGAAAATGACATACAGTGTTTTATATTGTAAAATACATATTGAAGTATTTATAGCACTTTTGCTAAATTGGAATCTGAAGAGATTGAGTCTTTCCATCTGTCCCACTGATGAGGTGAAAAAAGACAAAGTCATGGTTAAATCAGTATAATATAATAGCAAGTGCTATTCTCGCATTCATACAAGAGATATGAGATAAGGGTTTCTTTTAATCCTCTCATGAGAAGGCATTAGGAATACTTCATCAAATTCTCAGGATAGAACTTGAGTCAGGCTGGTTTTTCTTAATGTATTTCTTTGTAACAATCCTCAAATATGGTGACAGTGTCATTTTAACTGTCCAGTGTAATGTCAGTATAAAGAAAATCTCAGGGGAGTATTCAGATTGGAAAAAATATTACATGAATGAAGGTGAAGATTATTCTTTGTTAAAAATGATCTGAAAGATGATAGCATTTTATATATGTGTGTGTGTACTCCTGGAAGTGGTTATTTTTAGAGAACAGAAGTGAATATTAGAAGCAAATATCCAGTGTGTTCTAAGAAACAGAATTGCTGGACTAGCTATTATATAAACATATGCTTCTCTTTTCTGCAGTAAAATAAATGACTGAAAGTAGTTGTTTCAGTAGTGGTGTACTTATGGAGTCTATTTCTTGTAAGGAAGGAAGGTTTATAAATGAAGAACAGGAGGAGGTTTTATTTCTGATTCTAAAAAGAAATACCAAGGCTTTTAATCACTTTCTTTTCTTCATATTTTTTACTAGGGTAGCATAAGATATAACTACCAAATCGAAGATTAAGAAATTTGGTTTTTAGACTTTTAAATTTTGTTAGTATTTTGACACATCTACATGTTCATTTGAATTTTTTAGAGTATAAGAGATTCTTCTGAAATAAGGAGATTTAGAAGATTGAGGGTTGAAGGGAAAAACGTTAGTAGTTTTATTGTTCTGAAAGGTTTTGATATAACACCACAAATAACTTCATTTAAAAAATACGAACTAATAGAAGGTTATTTTTCCAAAGGACTTGTTTTAGTTAAATGGGAACCTTAAAATACAACTATGTCAGTGCCATTTATTTGTTTTAGAATTACTTTTCATGTGGAATTCTCTGCTCTACATGTGGAATTCAGTAACTGATCCCTGTGTTTTGTAAACTGGTTGGAAGTTTCAGTAGTTAAGATAAACTTAATTCAAGCTATAAACTTAGAGTTATGCAGCTTGGAAAGAACTCCAGAAAAGGAATGTACAGAAGCAATTCTTCAGTGGAGTGAACAGACCTTTAATGACAGTCCTGTATAATTCTCATGTCTTACACAAGTGGACATCCTTGTAGTGGGCAGTTAACAGACATTTCAGATAAGGGAGCCAAAGAGATCCGTTCGTATATGCTTTTCATCTTCCTGTACAAATGTACTGCTGTCTATTTCAGGCCACACATTTTCGGTCTCCACTTCTTCAACAGACAGAAAACCAGGTGTCTTCAGCTACTGCTCATCAGGGTCAGCAGGCTGTAACTGATGTCATCCAGCAGCTCCTTGAGTTATCAGAACCAGGTCCTGTAGAAAATAACCAGCCGCAACAACCTGTTCAACAACTCAACATTGCAGTGGGACTCAATAGAGATATTTTACAGGTAAGAGCTGTGTCTAAGAATAGATTTACATTTCAGTGTTTTCTTTCTTGTGTTTAGTGAAATTTGTTGTCAGCGTTTTCAATGGTAGCATTGCTTCTGCATTTCTAAATGATTTATCAGTCAAGAAAGAATTGTAAAGATCTGCTGAACAAATATGGAATGCACCAAGATATCTTCCATCTGCATGGATGAATGAGGAGCCCCTGGACAAACTCAAACACAAAAAGGAAGCCTATGGAGAGTGAAAGCAAGGACAGGTAGCCTGGGAGGAATACAGGCAAATTGTCTGAGCAGCCCAGGATCAGGTTAGGAAAGCTAAAGCCCTGGTAGAATTAAATCTGGCCAAGGATGTCAAGGGCAACAAGAAAAGATTCTATAGGTATATTGGTGATAGAAGCAAGACTAGAGAAAATGTGGGCCCTTTGTCTAATTTTACAAAAGCAAGGTTATAAATATTGATTACATGACCTGTAAGAAAGCTTTAAGTGTACACATCCATACATGCATGGTTTTTTGGTCCCTTTGGTTTTTTTTTTTCTCCTGTTGCCTAAGAAGCAGCTTGTGGCACACGCTTATATTATGTGGTGGTTAAAACATGTTGACACTTAAGAGAAAAAAAGGTTTTATTTGGTTAAAAAATGAGAATATATATGGGGCCTTTCTCTTGTTCTAATTAAGAAGGGCTATTTGAATATTTCCTATTGGTGCAAAGAAAATTCCTTTCCCATGTCAGAACAATGTTTTGTCTAAACCACTATTCTGTCCTTGATAATGGCAGCAGGAGATGCTGTGTAACAGAAGAAATGCAGGCAGTAATTCTACTGTCTGTGCTTGTTCTGCAACCTCCACTGCGTAATGGAACAGAGCAGAGAATATTCTTCTTTAGTATTGGTGGTAGCCTGCTAAGCTTTAAGCTATTTTTCTGTCTCTAGTACTTTAATACCATTTACATTTCTTTTTGGAAGACCTGAATGTTACATGTAGCTATGTGCTGGTTCACCATGCTACCTATGCTGAGTTCTGTAGTGCTGGGAATGTGATGCGTAGTTGCACCAAATCATAACACAAAATATCACTGTTATTGTGATAGCTATTAAAAATCTCTGGGTTTGGTTCTTTAAGTTGTCGTATGAGCATCACTAGCCATATTGTTGTACAAAATAAAAATAAAACATGAGTTTCTTCCAAGCAATCAAATATCTGCACACTCCTACTTAAATGTGTGTTTGAGGTCTTCGATCCAGAGCCTTTTCAGACACAGTAGCACCCATAAAGATTCTGACACTATAGTTCCTTCCGGATGTACATAAATACGAGTACATAGCTCTTGCCTCAGACTGATGGTTATCAGTGGTTTGTTAAGAGAGGCTTTTGAGCTTTTCCAAGTCTTTCTTTGGTTTAGCATTCTTCCTTTTTCTTTATACCATCTATGGCTTCTCTATAAACTGATGAGCTTCAAATTTGACCTTTTATGGGGAACTATTCGCTTGTGTAGTAAGCATAAGAGATAGCTATATATTCTTGGCAAATGCTTGATTCTGTAGAAACAATTGTCACTTTTCTGAAAGGCAGTTGTTGGCACATGTATTAGTGCAGGAAATCCAACTTAAAATCTCACAGACAATCAAAAGTCAGTGTTGTGTAAGAGTGTTTTTACAAATTTGGAATCCACTTGAAATTCTGGGAGGATGAGACATTCCTTTAATTATATTTGTATTATATCTTCTAAGAGAAGTTTGGGAAACTGTGGAATGTTTCTTTCTTAATCTAGTTTTTTTTGTTCTCTTTTAGCAAGCTTTAGAGAACAGTGGGTTGTCTTCAATTCCTGTCCCTGCACATCCTACTGACTGCAGCCAGGCCAAGACTCCTGGGGCCCAGGATCAGAACCCAGATGTCCAGACTCTCTCTAATCATCAGGCTGACTCTAATCATGCAGAACAAGATAAGGAGCAAGAGACTACAGATAAACTGGAGAAAAAAGAAAAAAAGGTTATTAAGAAAAAATCACCATTTTTACCTGGTAATGTTGCCACTGTTCGCTACTTTTTGTGCTGTAAGACCTATAGTATTTGTGAGTGTGATGGATTTATAAAGGGCTTTCCCAAAACACACTGTGGGTCAGTTACGAACTTCATTTACTCTTATCTAAAACACAGTATTTGCATAAATTATGACCAATAACATTTATAACTTTCATTATACTGATTAAAAAACATATTGGAATGGCATGAAGTGAAGTTACACTATTAAATTGTCTGGATTTAGATTGGTGGAGTTTTTGGAAGAGGATAAAAAAGAAAGAACATGAATCTCTTTCCCACCTTCACTGATCTAGGCCATGTAAGGAAGGATGAAGGTTGACATGGTGAATAGTACTTCATGTCACCTGTGTTTGGAATGACCATACTGTTATGGTATTGTTACCATAAATACATTATAATATTCCACCTCCGTACTGTACTGTGTGTATGGATTTTGTCTCTGCGTGCTGAAATACCACTTTAGTGTTAAGGTTGCTGAAGCTTTAAGGCTGCTAGTTTGTAGATACATTGATGTTGCTTATTTCTTTGCAAGGGATGCAGAAATTGATCTAAAATCAAAAACTCATCCAGCATAACAGTGCTAAAAATCAACATCAACTTTTTCCTTGGGTAATAATAACCGTTTTGTTCCTTGTGAGTAACAGTCACAACTTTCTAACTCTGACTACAAATAAAAATAAAAGGTCACTGCTGTACAGTCGAACACAACTGCCTTTATTTCTTGATAAAATAACATAATGTTGGTGTTTTGGCACGGTTTACAGAAAAAAAAAAGACAACACTGTGTCAACTGATTTAAATGAGTGAATATCTGCTATTGAATAACATATATAAGTAAAAAACCCTGATAGATTTTAGAAATTTCTTTTGTCATTTTTTGCTGAGACAAGATATGCTGTTGCTTTAGGATGGAGTTTAGGGTTCTTGGATCATAAAACAGCTTTTGTGAAAAAGTAGCCTTAAATTGTAAATATTTCAGAAGGACTTTTTTTACGCATTTTTGCTCCTTTAAATGTTTATAAATTGTAATTCAAGTCTGAATTTGGAGAAAAGAGGGCCAGACAAAGTCTCTCATCCAGTGAGTTAGAGAAGTGTTTTGTACTTAAAATAATTTTGTGTGGTTATGTTTGAGGAGTTCACTGTTGGAAAATTTTGTGTTAGATGTGGTATTAATAAGTTAACTGGTATATCATATTGCATTACACCTCAGTTCTGTGTTTCTAAGTGGCATACAAACTGCATTGTTTCTTTCTATTCTGTGAAGTCAGACATTTCTTAGCTTTTTTCTTTTTTTTTTTACCTTCTTTTTCAATAGCATTAAAATGTTTGAATTTCAACTGAGTTATGTTAGCGGTTTTTTTGGTCATTCCAGCCTACCACTATTTTTGTGAAGTAGAACACATCTGATAGAGAAGTTAATTGTCTACAAAGCACATTTTAATGGCATCTATTTGGCAAAATGTTTTTGTTTTGACTGCTGTGTATAATGATGACAGCGTAGTGGAATTTTTGAAGAACTGTTAAAATGTTTCAAATACATTCACTTTGATGTTGTTCCTTATTTTAGGTTCTATACGTGAAGAAAATGGAATAAGGTGGCATGTTTGTCCGTATTGCTCTAAAGAGTTTAAAAAACCAAGTGATCTAGTGCGCCACATTCGCATTCATACCCATGAGAAGCCATTCAAGTGTCCCCAGTGTTTCCGCGCCTTTGCCGTTAAAAGTACTCTCACAGCACACATAAAAACACACACTGGCATTAAAGCTTTCAAGTGCCAATTTTGTATGAAATGCTTTTCCACCTCAGGGAGTTTAAAAGTTCACATTCGTCTACATACAGGTAAGGTCTCAAAATTGCTTTTCTGTTTTCTGTTGTGTGGGTGAGACATTGAATGGAAAAAAAAAAAGTGAAGTGCTTAGACTGTAGAGATGTCTACCATGACATTGATATCTGTCAGAGAATGAACTGATTTTAGTGTCTTATAAGATGAACTTAATTTTTTGTCATAACTTTCTTGTGTTTCATGGCTTTGAAACTTTGGGCTCTTAAAAAAGCCTTGGACGCTTTCTGATGATGAATGAGGTGTTGCTCCCTTTTAATATCACTGTTGTGAGCGTATTTAATTGTGCTTTCTAAAGAGTCATATTCTTAGAATTTGATTTCTGATTTTAGTTATCCCCAGTCATCTATCATGTTTATTCTGTCTTCTCTCTCCTTCCCCCCATTCTTTGGTAATTTCACTGTATCACTCAGGACTGTTCGGTTACTTCCCATTTTATCTTCAACAATAACAGTTGATTGGTGTTTTCACCAATTTATCTGTTTCCACCATCTTATGCCACATACCTTAAAACTCCTCTGTTTATGTGGTTCTTGTTTACACCATATATGATGTCTTCAGTATCTGTTTTTCTGTGGCTGAACTTCTATCCTCTACATAGAGAGAAATGAATTTTTCACTCTTGGTGGACTATGTGGTTGTTTTCCACTTTTCTTGTTTTGTTCTTGCAGGTAAATAAGCTCTCAGCAAGATAAGCTCATCAGTGTGGTGCTCTTTCTTTACACTCCTGTTTATGTATTTACATTCTGCAAAATTATCATTCATTGGCTTTGTGCATTTGGTGTTCAATATGTTTTATAGTCAGATGGCTTTAATCCATGAGATATCAATGTTGGATTCATCTGCAGAAAGTTTTTCACTTTGTTTTTTGTAAACTTGGGAACCAGTATTTTTTTTTTTTGTTACTTTAAAGTCAACCTTACTTTATTTAAGACGTCAAACACATTCGAAGTGGCATAAGCACTTGGTGGCTTGAAAAATCGTCCAGTGTTTGTGGAACCCCAGCATGTATTTAGCCATCGTTCAGCACACTTGGTTTTCCTGTCAGAGATGTTTGGTTCTTCCTCTGTCTAGCAGGTCAGGCTTACTGGGTCAAGTTAGAGGTCTCTCTAACTTAGAAGTTTTCCAGTATCCTCTCCAAGGAGAGATTTCTGCTGGATTTTGCATTCCAGAAGTTTTTCTTTAATAACTCCTGTTGGCATGCGTTTTTGATTGCTATCAGAGTGTTGACATTTTCAGAGACCTTTTGACTTTGTCACATTACTGTTCCGCTATTTTGTCCTATTGTATATAATTTCTCTATGTGTTTGCTGATTCTTTTTTCTCACAGTATTTAACAGTTTATTTTGGAAGGACATTTGACCTGCTATCTGCAATTGCTAGAATAGCTTCTGGAACCCTTTCAAAATTGCTGTCACTTTTGCATCATCCAGTTTCTTGGCAATAAGCTTGCTTAAAGTGATGTGTTAAAACCAGTTAGTAGTTCAACAATTTCATATTTACTTTTGATTGTATTTTATGGATCTGTTTTGAAAACCTATTTAACAATAAACACTGATAGAAAGCAAAATGGAAAACACAGAAGAGAGAATCTCTATTTCAAAGCTACATTTCTAGGGTCGTGAAAATAAAATCACAAACTAATTTTTTTTTTTTTTCCCAGGTGTTAGGCCTTTTGCTTGTCCTCACTGTGACAAAAAGTTTAGAACATCAGGCCACCGGAAAACTCATATTGCTTCACATTTTAAACATACTGAACTAAGAAAGCTGCGACATCAGCGTAAACCTGCAAAAGTTCGAGTAGGAAAGACGAGTGTTCCAGTACCAGACATTCCTTTGCAAGAGCCCATACTCATAACTGACCTAGGTAAAGAGCAAGTAAATCTGTGCTTTCTTGAAATTTGGGTTTCAGTGGAAAATACCAGTTTAATCGAGCAAACACATTCAAAACTTACTCAGAAAGATGCACTTTGAAATAAGTCATCAGAAATAATCAGGCTTCAGAAAAGTGTTGTATTTTATAGTTTGCTTGCACTAGAATTAATATGAAGAGTATTTTTTACTTACAGAGAATTGTGTAACCTTTATAGAAAAATGTGTGTGCATTTTTACATTAAGAGAGGAGTTTAATTTAAGTATTGTTAGGCTGTTGATATAGAAAAGATACCAGACAGTTCATGACCTAGATTCTTAAGATGAATAAGTTTATTCAAATTACATACATTAATGAGTTGGTGTGTTATATCATTTCAGTGTATTTATTATAATTGTGACTTCAGCTGAATTAGTGGTAATCATTAGTGGTAATATTTCAAATAAGGGCAAAATAATTCTGGAATGTGCTATAGAGAATTCATGCAGTTATTTTAATTATGTTGCAGAATAATTGTTACAACCTTATGTAAAACCACTTTTTGGAAGAAGTTAAGTTGTTGTACAACTCAATCAAGACAATATATATTGTTGTCCAGTAGAGATCAACGTAGTGAGCAAGGCATTTACTCTTCCTTGTTGTTTGACTTGCCAGTCTGCTAACCCCTTGCCTTGTCTGTTGTGTAGTCATCCTTATATAGTAGAGTATTATATTGGTAATATCTTTAGCCTAAAGTCACTCTTGAAAAAAGCTTTCGTGTTCACTGCTTCCAAGAATTACTATATACAAGAGTAGTGGTTATTTTGGTATCACCTATAACAGCGGTGTCAAACTCGTTTTCACCAGGGGCCACATCAGCCTCGCGGTTGCCTTCCAACATTTGGCCCTTGGAAGGCATCCGCGAGGCTGATGTGCCCCCCGGTGAAAACGAGTTTGACACCCCTAACCTATAAGAAACTTAAGTTTTCAGAGTAGCAACAAAACTCAGCTGACAACTTCAGATATTCAGATCATGCAATATTTATTTTTTGAGTGAACACTGTAAATGGGTACAGTCCTATTTCTTGATTTTAAAGAAAAAATACAATTAAGATCTGTGCAGTGAAATTCTGGGTTTTGGGGGAAAAAAATAGTATTAGCAAAAAAGAAATACTATAAAACCTGTTTCCTATAGGTACTGGTAAGATCTGAACTCTGCTGATATTGGGGTGTTCAATGTGAAAATAAGAAGTTCCACTATTTGTCTAGAAGGTGTCATGCTTTTTCAACCCAGTGACAATATTTATATATCTTATTTCTTTTAGAGGTGTCAAGAAACTGGTATTGTTGCTCTGTACTAGTATTGATCTTTGGCACCTTTGATTGAAAAAAAATGTTGATACATATTTTGCATTTTTTCAAAAGCCTAAATTATTCTTTTCAATTACATTTGGAAGTCAGCAGAAACCCTTTGGGCTTTCCTTTCTGAATATGAAGCAGAGCATGCTAGATGAAGCAGTCTACAGAAAGAAAAGATGGTATAAAAGGCTATTGTGGTGAATATTCAGGACCGTAAAGGGATCTTTTGAATATCTGTTGAAACTTTGCATCACTCCCTCAGCCTTGTGTATAAGTATTGTGATGAGTACTTCTGCGTTCATAGATGTGTGAATGATGATCAGTGATTTCTTTACTTGAAAAATCTGCCACTGTTCCAATTCTGTCACTGTGTTTGGGATGATGCCTTTCTGTTGGCTGCTTCTGAGACGGAACTCTTGCATTAGCAGTTGGTCATTTAATAGCAGAAACTTTTAACTGATTTTCCAAAACTACACTTGACTGACTTCAGGGAGCACTGTATAAAGAGCATTTGTTTAAATAAGTTGAGTCTTTATTATTTTTTTTTCACCAATAAATTTTTGGAGGTACTCAGAGAATTAGTAAGACTGAATGATTTGCCAAAGCAGAGGAGGTACAACTACAACATTTTTTTAATGGACTTTTTTAATCCTCTAAAGGCAGGTATATATCATGGTGTTTTGTACTTTTCACAAAATGCCTATTAACTATTTGTCAAGTTATAATGTGTATCTGGGGCACATTGATTAAATGTCATTTAGGTAAGGTGGAGGTTGGAAGAGCAAAGTATCACTGGATGAGCAGTGAATTCATAACTGTCAGCTTTTTTTAAAAGTTAATGCTTATTTTGGACATATGTCTGGCTTAACATTATGAGATGGACCTATGGATGAAAGAACAGCTATCACTAAAATAGATAGCATCTGCAATATAATCTGTATAATGCTAAATAGATGCATGCATAACTTTAAGTGCTGAAAACGTACTTATTTTCTTTCTAAACTTTAATACTAAGATTTTAGTCACTTTTTTTAAAAATAGTATCTCTTCAGCTTACTGCCACTTGTGAATAACCTTACAAATTAATTTTTCCTTTTTGTTTGTGTGCAGGTCTTATCCAGCCAATCCCAAGGAATAGCCAGTTCTTCCAAAATTATTTTAACAATAATTTTGTGAATGATGCAGACAGACCATACAAATGTTTTTATTGCCATCGGGCCTATAAAAAATCTTGTCATCTTAAACAACACATCAGGTAAAATAAATACAAAGAAGAAAGGAAATGTATGTAATAACAAATTTCTGGAAAAGCATGAATTTTATATAATGTTCACTGAAAAGACTTCTTTTTTTACGGTCTCTAAGTAGTCAACCAGTGATAATTGAATCTTCTGGTAAAGTTGGAGGAGACTCATACCTATTTGCAGGTCTAGCAGTACAAGTGGTTGTATTTAGTGTGCAGCTTAGCTTATTAGCACTTTTTTTTCCTGAACAATGTGAAGAACATAGCAAGTATTGCATGTGAATTCTTGCCATAATCTTGCAATCCCAGATCATCTGCGTTGTATGTAACTCCTGTTTTTTGAGAAGGAAATTAGCTTTTTGTTCTGCGTGCTGTTTTCTGTGTAGTAAACCTAAAAGAATTTAGGCTTATGTTGTAATCAAGTAAATGTTCTTGCTTGAAGCTCAGTTCAAATTCCATATATTGTTTGGTACAACCAGAAGGTCATGGAGTCACAGAAGAATTAAGTTTGGAGGGGAGCCAGTGGAGGTAACTAATCCAACCTTGTTTTCAAAAGAAAAGATAGCTTCAAAGTTATATGGGGTTGCAGTTTTACAAGCAGTGAGCTTTGATATTTAGTGTTCCTTCTCCCATACAGAAAACACAAAAATGTGATGGGGGTATGTCACGGTCCATTCGGTGATGGACTCGTGATGGTTTGTTTACCTTGATCTTGAGGCGCAAAATTAAGGCAACCAAAATGCCAAGGGGTTATAATTCAATCAAGCAGTGTTGCTTTATTAATTTGCCCGAAAAGCGGCACGTGATAGAGAGAGTAGAGGAAAAGGAAAGGTAGAAAGAAAAGGCAGAAATGAGGTTTGGTTTACCACCGAACGAGCTCCAAAGGCGTCCCTCTGGTCTCGGGTCCCATGAGAAGAGTCCTGCCGGTCCTCTGTCGTGGTCCAGGATCCTTCGGTGGGGAGATCTCAATGATGTCCCGTCAGGAATTGTCTTTTATGCTTCTTCAACCCCACTTCGCTCCCATAGATCGATGCCAATCTCCGCCTTTATTGCGCAATCCAGGCTTAACTGCGCAGGCCCAAAAAAGTCCTCGCTTCACTTGCCAGGACCCATCTGAGTCTGCATTGCCTCGGTTCAGGGGTCTCTTGCTGGTCCATTGGGTGACCTCAAGACCCTTGGCGGGCCTCTGCGCGTGCTCTCCTTCGTAGGCCTTTATTACAGGGAGGAGGTGGGGGGCAAGTCTGGCTCAAGCAACAGGTGAAAATCCATCTTCTGGACAGCAGCTATTGTCCCCAGGTCGGAGAGGCCTTCGTAACGCAATTCCTTTCAGGTGGTGGGGGTAAGTTTGGCTCAGGTGACAGGTAGAGTCCATACAGCAGCCATTGTTACCCGTAGCTACAGGTCGGAGAGACCTGCAGAACACAATTCCTTGCTTCAGGCCTCTCTCCAAATCGTTGTGCAATTCTTTCTATCAGTCCATCTGTTCTCCAAGTCCCTGATGGCGATGTTCAGGCAGAAACTGTTCTTCGGACTGACTCTCACAGGGTATCAATCTCTTGCCACTGTGCTTCTTTCTGATTGATCCTTGTAGCAGAGTACTGAATGAAGCTTAACTTAGTTTGACTTTCTTAGGGGTTTTGTAGAGGAATTAGAAACTTTTCTTCCATGTTTGTTCTTCATTAATTGGCATTATTGTACCTAAATTACTAGACTTAACACTTGTGTGGTTGGTCTGTCTTCATGGAGTGGTGCTTATCGTTGCTTAGAAAGCTCTCTTTTTCTTTCTGAAACAGTGAGAAATTTGTAGTAGAGGTATTTTCAACAGAGCAGTGACTGAATAGTGTGTCAGATTCTCCTAGAGGCACACCAAGGAAGGGTTGGGATCCATAGACGTATATTGGTAGCAAAACAGTAATCTTGATACCTGTCACGCTTCATTATGACATTTGATGTGGTGGTCATAGACTTCTGAGGCTACTGGAATCATAAGCCATCCCTAACTTTTCCTAATTTTATTAAATCCTACTGCCTTTATCTTCTGTATCCTAGCATTCACATTGCCTTCCTCCTAGCTCTCACTCCTTGGATGCTACAGCTGTAACCCTTAAGATCCTCATTGCACTCGTCTCATTTCCCAACCTGTCCTTCAGTCTGTTTTATACCTCGGTATAGTCCTACACCTCTGGAAGGAAGGGTATAGTGAGTGGGACATGTTGATAGTACAGGTGAGAGAGTTTCCCCACTTGAATATTGTTTTCACCTAGCAGTCTGAAAGACTAGTTGCACTGTGCCTTGTTCAGGGGGTATTCAGGATGGACACAGTCCTTTTCCCAAAAGTTTCATTATTAAACGTAGTAGTAGTATTATAACATAATGAGGACTGTATATTTTTCTCCAAACTTTTGTGGATGTTACTTCAGGTGAATCAAGGAAAATACATGTAAATGATAATACACTAGTCTGAAGAACTAGTATACTAATCTGGCATGGAAAAATTCAACCCACATGTTTTAATTGAGACAAAGTATGATCAAGAGAGGAGATCAGACTGTAGAACACAAAACTGTCAGACAGTGTTGCTTCTAGCCCTGCCAGTGATGAGATGCAGGTTGTTTATAATTTATTGAAGCTTTAATTTCTGGATTTTCTTAACTGAGGCCTCTTCCATCCATACAGCAGTTGCCTTTGTTTGGTTTATTTTTCTCATTTTAAAATTCAGTCTTTTAATAACTACATAAATCCACTTTAACTTCTGCTTTCTTTTAAAAAGGTCACATACTGGTGAAAAGCCATTTAAGTGCTCTCAGTGTGGAAGAGGTTTTGTGTCAGCTGGAGTTCTGAAGGCACATATTAGAACACACACTGGATTGAAAGCTTTTAAGTGTCTTATATGCAACGGGGCCTTCACTACTGGCGGTAGCCTCAGGCGACATATGGGGATCCACAATGACCTTCGGCCGTATATGTGTCCGTATTGTCAAAAAACTTTCAAAACGTCACTAAACTGTAAAAAACATATGAAGACTCACAGGTATGTTTAAAATTTTTATATGAATCCTTCAATGTATTTTAGTAGCTGTTCCTTAAAGATACTTGATGCTAATAAGTGAATAAGGATGTTTATTTATGGTTAACAAATACTTAGGTAGCTCTGAAGTTGTAGTAAATTATGATATATAATAAAAATTTATTCACATAAGTAGTTAGGATAACTGTCTAACTGAAGCCATAAAAAGACCTTCTTACCTTTCTTTGCAGATATGAACTTGCACAGCAACTTCAGCAGCATCAGCAGTCTGCTACAATAGATGATTCTACAGTAGACCAGCAGAGCATTCATGTTTCTACACAGATGCAAGTGGAGATTGAAAGTGATGAGCTACAGCAGTCAGAAGCTGTTGCGACAGATCAGCAGGCTATTTTAGAGTTAGACCAGCAGCCAGTAGTAGGCACGGAAGAAACAGCACTAGAACAACAATTGGCTGATCAGCCTTTAGAGCAAGATGAGGGTGAGTATTTGAAATATAAGGTTTATGAGGTAAGTTTGCAAGTTCTCAGATAACTTTTTCTTCACAAGTTTCAATGATTTGGATTTCAAGACGATGCATATAAACAACTAGAAAAACACATGGAGTAAAAGCTAAGTACTTAAAGTATGTTGTATAATTTCTTCCATTCATGTTTAAGTTTACTGTTAAAAATATAAAAAGATTAAGGTTTGCACCATGTAGTTGTACCAAATAAAACTACTAAACAAATATAAAGAAAAATAATACCATGTGCACAAAACTTTACCATGTCACCTCTATTATTAATAAAAAGCACTACTATATAGCCTACTTAGGAAATAATGCCTGTGTTTTGAGGTGGGAGAATACAAAATCTTTCATGTAACTTATTCTGTTAGTAATAGTGGAACAAAGTGTTTTGCCTTTGCTTATTTGTTCTTTTTCATGGTGTAATGGGTTAGCAGGTGCTACAGAGCAATATAAATAAAGACTACAACAAGGAATTTTTTAAATAACTAATCAGCTAATATTTTTTATTTATTTTTAATGCAGTAAAAATTCATTTTTAGGTTTTTGGGAAAAAATGAAATATCCGGTTAATTACTTCTTTTTTTCCTTGTTTCTTTTTTTGGTTTGTTTTGATTTTGTTTTGTTTCGATTTTTTTAATCTTTCCCCCCCCCCCGCCTCCTTTACCTTTCCCAGTTTCAGATAGATTTGTGACATCCCAGCATACTCTACAGGAAAACATCACTCAGTTTGAACAAGCAGCTATAACACAGCAGCCATTTGATCAACAGGGCTTATCACAAGGTTAGTAATAAGTAAAGGTTTTAAAAGTGATTTTTATGAACCTGGCTGTACAGCATAGTTATCATGAAGCATTTCAAAAATGGGGATCCACAGTCAAAGTTACTGCAATGCAGAGAACTTGTAAAAACTTTCTGAAATTACTATTTTGAAACTATACTTCGTAGAATATTTTGAATATTAATTAGATTTTGTTTTTATGAGCTGGTGTTTAGTCATTACAGTGTGAGGTTTATGGAGTCGTAGAATGTCCTGAGTTGGAAGGGACCCACAAGGATCACCGAGTCCAACTCCTGTCCCTGCATGTGACAACCACACAGGTCACACCATGTGTCTGAGGGCCTTGTCCAGTCTCTTCTTGAACACTGTCAGGCTTGGGGCTGTGACACCTCCCTGGGGAGACTCTTCCAGTGCTCCACCACCCTCTGGGTGAAGAACCTTTTCCTAATGTCCAACCTAAACCTCCCTGGCACATCTTCCTGACATTCCCTCGGGTTCTGTCATTGGTCATCAGAGAGAAGAGTCAAGCATTTCATATTCTTTCCTTGATTGTGTTTGAAATTGCTGAGGCAGTAGGCCGTTCGCACAACTTTTCCACTAAAGATAAGCGTTCATAACTTGAGAGGATCAGAAACATGGTCTAAGATTTGACTCAATAGCTGTTGGGATTCATTATGGAAAAAGACAGTGCAAAATACATTCATGTAAAAATCATACTTTCACCTAACCACAACAGTTTCCTCTTATTTGATAAAGCTACATAAGTAACAAATTAAGAGACTGTAAACATTTGAAAACTTTTTTTTTTTTTAATTTTACCTACAAAATACTGAGAAATATGTGTAAGGCTTATGTAGCCTGTAGAGAATGAAGAAATGACTCCGTTCCTTTGCTTTTCACTGCTGGATTTCTTGAGTTGTTGCTTGATAGGAAGCTATTAGTTTTGTTTTGTTTTTGGTGGGTGGCAGGGAAGTGGGGTATGTTTTCATTTGTTTTGGTTGGGAAAGCATACCTCACTGGCTGACCAGCTGATCTCTTCCTCCGTGTTTCTGACTCCAGCAAATAACTTTGTATTTATATAACTGGTAACCAGTAATTGGTATTCCATCTGATTAAACTTCTCTGTTCTTAATTTAGTTCCCCATTTAATTGTATAGCACCTTTTGTAAAAACATGATTGTATGAAGTTGCATGACACTGTGAAGAAATAGTATAATTTGTTGCAAATTTTAATTCTCCAGGTTGTGCTGCTTTGTATGTAACTGAGAACAAAAATTAAAGCCTCTGTCTTTATTAACCAAGACTGAACCAGGTCCTATTAAAACCCTATGGATTATTTTTCATTAGTTACCTTTTACAGTTTTCCAAATGAATGAAGAGAGACTACAGAAAAAAAGCGTGTTACTCTCAAGAGTGGTGGTGGTTTTTATTTGGATTTTTACGGCTCCTTTGAATTTGAAAATCCAATATGTAAACCTTGTTTTGTTTTCTTACTTAGACTTCAGTTTCTATGTATTTGTATCATCTCCATTAAATAAATATTGAACACTGAGTGATTTCTTGAGGAGGGAGGAGACTCTTCTAGATGTCACAAAACAATTCTTTCATCATCAGAAATCTAGGCTGATCATCGATACTTTATAAAATTGGTACAGAGATTCAGAACATTTGTGGTGTGGGTTTTTTTTTTTTTTAAGTCTCATTTGTATAAGATGTCTCCTATTCTACTTGGAATCTCATCCACAGATTCCCTACTCTTTGAAGTTTCCTTGAAGATCCTGGAGCCCTTCAAAATTTTTGAATTTCAGGTAGGTAAGCATTTGCGCGGATGCATGCGTTAAATTGGTCGACCCTCTCCCTATGTCTGCATCTGTGCTTCATGCTCCTAATTTCTTTTTCCTGTCAGCTAGGCAGAACACTGAGGCTTAAAACACTGTCATTTTTATCCTTTATAGGCTGTATTCTTGTTAAAATATTTTGGCTCAGTGTTTATTAATTAAACAACATAGGAGTTTTAAAAAAATCTTCGGTAGCTTGGTTTTTTTTTCTTTTTCCTTTTTTTAAGAAGAAAATAAAAATCTTTGCATTCCAGACAAATGAGGATGGTCTCTAGGTCTGCAAAGACCTGTCAGAACTTTTATTCTTTCAGGTTTGTAATACTTTTACAGAATTTCTAATTTGTTCAGATAGATCTTCCTCTTGATATGTTCAGACTTGTAAAGAAGTACAGATCTTAGGAGGCTCCTGCTGTATCATCATTTAATATGCATTTGGGCTAGATTTGAAGACTGAGGAAAAGGACTTAAGTGTTATTTGCAGCTTATATATTCAGGCATCTTCAATTGAAGACTTTTTAGTGAGGTCAGAACAACCGAATGGATCTTTTATCAGAAAATGTCTTTGGGTTTTTGAATATCGTCTGTCACCAAATGTGCTTTTGTATAGATTATGTCACCTTTTCTTCCTTTAAAGTCTCCCTGGTTGAATGTTAATAATTCAGTTAGTGGTGATACGAGAGTGATCTTGAAAAACTACAAGGCCAAATACTGTTATTCGGTAACCCATATGACCCCTTGCTACCAGACTGCTGTTTTGCTTCCCTAAGAAGCTGATCTGTCATCTCGGGACTTAAAATTCTGACTCTTTCAGTAACTATTTACATATTGATTCCAGTTCAATACTGTTCAGCTGGTTCCAAAAGCTGCCTAGGAAGCAAACCTGCAGAACATTTAATTGCCAGTCACTGACCCCCACTGAGATGCACATAATGTTAGAATTCAAATGATCTGTCAGTAAACACGTCAAGTTTTGTCTAAATTAAAATACTGTATTTGCTATGAACTATCATACTGTCGTTTTCTGATTCTCAGATGCAAGACATATCTTTCCACTCGTAAAATTATTTCCAGAGTATTCTGTTCCCTCAGTATGTTTTGGTACTGTAGAAGAGAATAGGTTGGGTGATGTATTAAAGCTGAGAACAAGCAGCAATGCAAATGATTACTTGTACTGAAATAACAAAAAAATCCAGTTCCAAGTTTTGAGGACTTTATAGTAAGAGATTCCCCGTATTATACAGAGCTTAAGATGCTCACTGTTCTTTGCAGATCAATCAAAAGCTTCTGGGAAACAATATATAATGATGAAAAGAAGAGCAGAAAATAAAGGTTGTGAAATTTATTTCTGTCTCTTTCTCAGACTGTGTGTCTGGGGTTTGTGTTTGTTTTTTTTTTTTTTTTATGCTGTTCTGTAGAAATAGTGTGGTGGCAGCAAATGCCTTTAGCGTGCTTAAAACTGTCAGATCTTTTTAAAATTCTGAGTGGAAACTGACCTTCATACTAAGTGTTAAGGAAAATGGGGGTGCATCGTTCATATTCTTGTTACAACGTTGGTTTATATTTATTCCAGAACTACTTTCAGAAGTAGTATTTCTTCAGTTTGTCCCAAGATACCTCTAATTTCAGAGCTTTTCTTCGTGAGCATTATTTCGTGATCCTGGGAATTTTTTCAGGATGCCAATAATTGCTGTCTCTACAACAGTGTGAAGTGAAACAGGTCATGTAGAGTAACTTCTTTTTTCCTTTCTCAGCTAGTAAAAATTACTTAGTGATTAAAAAAGTTTCTGGTTTTTTAGCTAGCTGTTTCTTTGTACATTTAATAGTTATGTCTTTTTTTATGTAGGGCATGGAAGTGGCATAACTTTTGTTTCAGTAGAGGCCTGCGTTTTTTGTGTTCTGATCAAGCGTAGCAGGAATATAATTTTTTTATAAAGATGCTTTAAAAATATATTTGAAAATAAAAATTACCAGTGCTCTTATCACTGTAAAGTTTTGCATTGCTGTTCTTCAGGCTAATTTTTTTAAGAGTAATTGAGGTGCAAGGTTCAGCTTGTTTAATCTTTTTGTTGTTGTTGTTTGTTTGTGTCTTATAATCTTGGTAGTTTTAGGAGAGAAAATAATATACAAGTTGCAGCATTAGGTTTGGTGATAAACTAAAACCTGACTAATAATGCTTTTAAGATTTGTTTACATTTTTTAGTTTTCATTCTGTGGCGTAAACAATAACATACAAGTAGGTATTTTTCCTATATTAATAACAGTATTCTTCTGCTGTTAAAAGGGTATTTTGGGAGAATTTCTGCTTGAACTTGCACATCCCAGTTTTTGATAATTCAAAACATTCTTTAAGCATTGCTTTTTGGCCTTTGATGCTGTGATCATCTGATGTGGGTTTGTTTCTACCCTGTTTTCGTAATCTTCACCCTTTTTGGCCACTAAAGGCAAACTGCACAGAAATTGCTGTAAAATTGCTGCCCTTACCTTAATTATTTACTGATAACTTGTGATTTCATTTTTTCCACATGATATTGATTTTTTTTAAAATAATAGAAGTATTAGGGCTTAGGGAGATTGATAAAAGGGTATCTCTAATAGCATTAAAACCTCTGCAATCTAAGCTATACTTCCCTGGCTCTGAATCATTGATATTATCATTTCATTCGTTTAGAGAAGGAAGGGATTAAGATCTGATATTTCAGAAGAACAAAACTGAATAAAAATTTCAGGTCTTTACACTGGAAATGTGAATAAAAATATGTTTATTTTTTACTTTGCAGTTTGCCTTTAAGAGGCTCTACTTTACTGTTATCTAAAGAGTGGGAATATGTGGAGGAGATCCAAAGTAGGAGAAAATGGGGTTACTTTATCAGAAACTGGAGTTCTCCTATTGGGTCATCTCCTCCACTCACCCGCCATCCTCCCCACTGAGCTTTGCATCCTTGTGATCGGCTTCCAGTGTAGTTAAGGGAGCGTGGTACCAACATGGATAAAGGGAGATGGGTCAACCTGTTTGACACATGCATGCTTACATACAAGAAATTCAAAATTTCAATGGCTCTAAGGTAATTGTGGCACCCCGAAGAAACTTCAAACAGTGTTTTTCTGTGGAGGAGATTTTCCAATAGAATTCCAGCTAATGGTAAGTAACCCTATTATGCATATTATGTAGATGCCAGAAACATTTGTATATTTTGACACTCAACAGTGAAGAGTATAAAATAAGTATTACTGTATGGTAATACTACTTAATCTTGTTTGAAGGTAGTCCTCAAAAAAGTATGGTATTATTCAAAGTCCAATTCAGTGTATTTTCCAGATTGGTGACCTTTTAATTTCTGGCAGGTTTTACAGTGAATGACAGCTACAATCAACAGACTCAATTTCCAGCTGTACAGCAGCTGCAGGATTCAAGCACACTTGAATCTCAGGCTCTTTCAACAAGTTACCATCCACCAGCCCTTCTTCAGGTTCCAAATACAGATACTATTAACGTAGTAAGTACTACTAGAAGGCAGAATTCATTGTTCTGTGTTCAGTAATGAGTTTCTTTCAACAATTTCATTGGTGATTAGGTAAAGTGAGAAGTCAGAAAAGTTTCATGATTTATTTTCTAGATTGCTTATGTTTAACAGCTTGAAAGTAAAACGTTGGGAGGAGAATAAGTGGCCCAGCTACATGTTTCTGACGAAAGAGTTGTACGTTTTGATGATCTAGGCTTAAAAACTGATATAATTCTATGAAGTTGGACTGTAAGTCTAACACTAAAGAAAGGACCTAATGTTAGAAAATAATTTTACATTACTGCACTATATTCTGTCCTAATTCTGTAATATCTATGGATACAGATATGATCAAGCAATAAAAATAACATAACAAATGTGTAGTGATCATTCATGGAGCCTGTAGATTGCAGTGTATGATGTTCTTCCGTGGTCCTCATCTGGTCAACCTTGTAAAAGCTTTAATTGCTAAAAATACAGTTTAGATATAACGTTTTATGGTGGTCGCATTACCTAGAGTGAAGACCATCAGTAGTAATGCGTTTACCATGATGACCAGCATGACTTACTGTCCCTTCATGCTTATCTGCAAATGGCAAGTGCCAGTCAGAGAACTGAGGTGGTTTTTGAGATCTGGAAGAGTTTGAGTAATTTCAGCGTACAGGCTTTGGAGTTTTCTTCTCCTCAAATCTTACAACGTGCTGTTATTCTCAAGGTTTATTCTGTGGTGGTTTTTGCTTAGAGGAATAACCTGTTCAAAAAGTAGTGAGGTCTGTCAGCACCACTGTGTGTTTTGCTACTTGGTGTGGGGCTTATACTGTTTTAAATGGCTGCTTTAGTGTTAAATTTAACCCCTTAAACACCAGAAAAATCTACAAGACTCGAGCAAAGTTTTTGTCTAGATTCACAGGGAGTTGTAAGTGCAGCATGATGTCTGTTTATTCCGATTCAGTAAGTGCACATTTTGCTGCTTTCCTTCTCACTATGAAAGAGTGAGGTATCATATTCCACTCTTAATTTCATGTCAAAACTTTAAGAATGCATAAATTTGATCACTTGTACTGACTGTAAATTCTGTATTTTTTTCTTGCCTATTTCTGTGACTTCACTGTGTTATTGAAATTTACTTGAGGCTTTGATTTCTAGACTACTCGCTTGATACAAGATCAGTCGTCACAAGAAGAACTTGAATTGCATAACCAACGGCCTCATTTTCTTGAGGATAATGAAGATCAAAGCAGGCGTTCCTATAGGTTTGTTTTGCTTTTAAGTTCTGTCACAGAATCTCCTGAATCTTTTATGGCCGGTAATTATACGCAACTAATGAAAACAATTTTCTTCTAATAGATGTGAGTATTGCAACAAGGGTTTTAAGAAATCCAGCCATTTGAAGCAACATGTACGATCACATACTGGTGAGAAACCTTATAAATGCCAACTCTGTGGCCGTGGCTTTGTTTCCTCAGGAGTTCTTAAGTCACATGAGAAGACTCACACAGGTAACAGCGTACACCAGCTCTATACTAGCTTAACTCGCGTTCGGGTTTTGTGAATGTCCTGTGTAAGTAAATTTAAACAAATGGTATGCTACTTATTTGTTTCTGTTACTTTAAGGAGTTAAAGCATTCAGCTGTAGCATTTGCAATACCTCCTTCACAACTAATGGCAGCCTTACCAGGCACATGGCAACTCACATGAGCATGAAGCCTTACAAGTGCCCATTCTGTGATGAAAGCTTTCGAACAACTGTTCACTGCAAAAAACATATGAAAAAACATCAGGCAGTCTCCTCAGCTGTAGCAGCAGCTACAGAAACAGAAGGGGGAGGTAAATTATTTCATTTTTACTCTTGCAGTCCTTACTACGTAACAAGTACAGATGTTTCAGTGGATTACATGAATGCTGTGACAGTCATGTTGTAAATTAGCCTTCCAGTATGGATAATGTCTAATGTCCAGAGCCACTGAAATTGCTCTGTTATCTAAATTGTTTGAAGAAATCAGTTTTCCAGGAGTCCGTCCAGTGTATTCAAGGTTTTCTATGTTGCATAGTTATTTCAGTGTGTCACTGAAGTAGAACATTTTTTGTCCTAAATGGCTTATACCTGTGTTTAATTATTGCAAAAATAAGAATTATGAATCCAGCTTTGTTTAAAAGAAGTACAGGCATGAGTAGTTAGACCTCTGAAAGAGGTGTAGGTCCAAGCATGTAATGTAGTGATCATGTGTTTAATAATAAACCCTTCTATTTTTGTAATTTCAGCTGACAGATTAAACTAGACAGACGTGTGTATTTTTTTTTTTAATAGTTGCATGTGCTGAAGATGATGATGAAAACTCTGAAAGAACTTCCAGAAAATCTCGTCCTGGTGTCATAACCTTTACAGAAGAAGAAACAGCAGAATTGGCAAAGATTAGGCCTCGAGAAAGTGCCACTGTCTCAGAAAAAGTTCTTGTCCAGTCTGCTGCAGAGAAAGACAGAATTAGCGAGATCAAAGATAAACAAGCAGAACTGGAAGCAGAGCCCAAATATGCCAACTGTTGTAGTTATTGCCCCAAAAGCTTTAAAAAACCCAGTGATTTAGTCAGGTAAGGAGCAGAAAAGTTTTGCATGTTTTCAGTTTGCTGAATTGTTCACCAGAAACTTACCAGTAACAGTTTCATATAACTTTTTAATGCCTAAGCTAAAGTTTGGCTCATATTTACATACTTTTTCATGAAGGGTTTAAAAATATGTGTCAAAATGTTATATATTCTGAATACAACTAAACCGACCTTTTTGTATTTCTTTACCTGCAGTATTAAAAATATTATTATTAAGTTTTAGAATAAAGTATTTTCTTACTATAAGACTTGCATATAAAAATATATAAAAATCAATTTGAAAAAAGGCAAATGCTTAAATCATCTTTACTAGTTCTGCTTAATGTAATGTTAATGTAACTATTCAATTAATTCTAAAAATAGTTAGATACAAAATAGATATTTCTACAAACTGATATGAAAGTAGAAATTCACATATACATGTATTCTGGAATTATTAGGCATGTTCGTATCCATACTGGAGAGAAGCCGTATAAGTGTGAAGAATGTGGAAAGAGTTTCACTGTAAAATCCACTCTGGATTGTCATGTTAAAACGCACACAGGTCAGTAAGATTTTGTTTAGAAACCGATTACTTTCTCGACAAGCTATTCTAACTGAAGATTTTGCAAGGAATGGTATGTTTCACTATGATCTGGGAAATGACACTGAATGGCAGTGCTAGGTAAAATTTGGTACTTAGGGGCATCATCAAATGAATCGTATTATGATATTTTGAATAAACCATATTATTACAGCTGCCTGTATTAGTAGGTTTATAAAGCAGTCATAGGCTTAGCTCATGGAAAAACTGTGTATGTATCTCTAATGTATTTGATTTCAAACCTGCTGTAGCATTTCAATGCAAAATGATTTTCCTGAGCAAGAGGGTAGAGTTAGAGGATTTTATAAAATTAAGCTAAAGAAAAAACTTGTAAATGTTAATGGTTTTGTTGCTAAGTAGATTGAAAAATAAGAGTACAAAAAACTTGAGCATTCAGCTATTTCAATCATGCAAGTTGAATATAAACTTAATTTCTGCAATATTTAGGTTTTTACAGTAGTTTGTTTGTATTTCTGAGAGAGGTCTGATTTTAATAGTAGTATTTTTCAACCCCAATTTTGGGTAAATTGAAAAAAAACCTCTTTAAATCTTTCATACTCGTTTTCTTCTTACCATTGAACTTCTGTAATAGACCCAGTCCTAACTAATTAATTTCTAAAACTGGCTACAGTTTTGCTAGGATGCATTATAAGCTCTTGTCAAAAATGAAAAAAAAAAAAGGCAGAAAACTTCTAATACTGTAATATATGATTATTTTGCTCATGGAAGCTCCCATTCCAGTTCAGTGTATTTGTACTTTCTACTGTTGTTTAGTAAGAAACACTACTCTTGTGTGTTAGACCAGATCTCTATGTAGATTAGTATCTTGTCTCAGGTGGCAGCAGATGCTAAGGATAATGAAAAGGACAAAGCAGGGATTTGATCGTGTTTCTCCAGGTTCAAGCAGTTTGCAAGCTGTGGGACTCTGAACTAGCGATTGTATGTTTTTGCTCACTGCCTTTAACCAAACATTGCACATTAGTTTTATCCAATTATTTTCTGAACCCTGAAAAACTGGGTAAAAAGCAAATGGCCTCCTGTACATCCAGTAATAGTAAGTTCCTTGATTCACATTTGGGTGTCAGTGTGCCATCTGATTATTTTATTCTGAAGCCCACTGTTCTTTTGTTTTCTTTAATTCATGAAAGCACTCTGTCTTTTCATCCTGTGACAACAGTTTTTCTAAGGTCCTCTCAAATAAAACCAGTATAAAACTCCATAAATCCAGAGACAGTTGACTTAGTGAAAATATGGTCTCCTTCAAAGAGCTCTCATAGATCTGTGAAGAGTAATTTTCACTACAAAAGCCGCATCAACTTTACCCTACTAAGTCATTTGATCTTGTGGGGTTCTTTTCAGTTTTCTTTTATAATTGGATCGGCTTGTGTTGGATGAAGTTTAACTGGTGTGTAGTTTCTGCATACTAGCGTCAGATCCCTTTTCAGAGGGCTGTTTTAATCTGTGGGCAACAGCTACAGCTACAGCTGTTCATTGGTTTTATGTTGAGCCATACTTATTTTATTTAAATGAATAATTAAAAAACCAACCAACCAAACAAACAGTGTGATGGTCTGGAACTTCCCTAACAATAGTTCTGTTTTAAAAGCTACTCTGTTCCTCACCTGTAAAAGAAAATTGCTTGATTAGGAACCTGCCTGACTTCATCTGTAATACACCTTGATGTAAAGAATTGGGTTTGGGTTTTACTGTAGCCTCTATCATATCAGCACCTTTCAGACCAGCAGGCTGGCTGGAAGGTTTTCTGTGAGATGCGCAGTTCTTCAGCTGGACGCTTAGTTCCTGTATCCTGACGTAGCATCTGGTGGGATAACTGAAGTCACACATTATTGTCTTTCTACCTTCATTGCTTTTCTAATTTCCTGGAGATGTAACGGTTCGTGTTAACATTTTGCTTGGGTAGCCAGTAGTATGACATAATTGTAGATTCAATAAAACACATTTAATTTTACTATATTTGGAAGCAATGCTAATTTGGCATTTGCCATTCCTGTATGACTTTTCATTCCAATTTGTGATCATCATCCCTCTAAGTTTCCTTTGTGGATACTAACTTTTCAGTTTCCTAGTATTTATACAAAAAGCCCAAGAGTCAGTTCACAATCTGGTTGAATATTTTAATGTTCTGTTTAAACCGGACTTTAGATGTTCAGTTTGTTCCTCCTCGTTGCTTATTTTTTTGTTGTTAACTTTTTTCTCTTTTTTTTTTTTCCCTTTTCGGTAGTGTGTTTTTGTTTGTTGTTGGATTTTTTAATTTGTTTTTTGTTTTGTTTTTGTGGGTGTTTTTTTGGTTTGGTGGTGTTTGTTTTTTTTTTTAGTAGGAAAGTCTGCCAGGTGATTTTCTTTCCTTTACTCTCAATGTGGTAGACAGCTTTGTTACAGACCAAATTCCCATTGTCTTACTGGTTCATGTTATTCTTGGGCTCTTCTCCATTATATGAAACGGAACATTGTCAGAGATTTGCTTAGTTTTGTTGAACAAAAAGTGACAACAATGTTAGGGATTTGTGTAACTTAAATGTGTAGTCTGAAGTAAGTAGAATTGTAACTCAGGAATTTGATGAGAGATTGCTCTGTGTAAATGGAAACTAGAACTCAATAGCAGGAATCTTAGGCACACATTGGTTTTATGACTTCTTTACTAACTGTAAATGACTAACATCACCAGAATACAGTAGTGCGTTGTGATCTAGAAGTTCAGTCGATTTAGTTTCAGGGTTAATCTGATGGTTTGCCAGATAAAAAGGATAATTTAGTCACACTTAGTACTGCTATTTTTTTCTTTTCTCTTTTTTTTTAATTCCATCACAGTTAGAGAAGTCCTGATTTTATCCTTTGGCAAAGCAGCTATACAAAATACATTGATTTATTTATCTTCTTTAGCTAGGAAGCAATATTGTGCTGGAAGGCCTGGGAATTTCAGGAGTTATAGTGGGTTTTCAACTACAGTGTCATGTTTGCTACAAGATATTTACATTATGCTTTTTTGTGAATTGTACAATTGCTTATATGGTTAATGAAATGAACTCCATCCTTAACTGTTGTTACTTGTAGTAATTAAAAATCCAATTTGAGACGAAGGATTTTTTTCCTAATGTTATATAATCTGAAAGGAGAGCAGAGAAAGAGAACTGTATGTGTATAGACCAGATTTCTGTACTTCTAGATTACTTTGAGGTGGTTGATATTTTCTTTTAGAATATTATCTTACAAATTTTATTCATTTCCTACTTGTAATCCATTAATACTAGTCAGTATTGACGTAAAAGCTAAGACAGAAGAACAACTGCTTGAATTAAGGAGGAAAGGAGCGGCTAAGTAAAGAGAAGCCAGATACTTAGAGGTCGAGATAAACCTTCTAGTTCTCCAGTTTTATGATCTGTGCAGTTAAAACAACTTGATTAGTCAGGAAGGTGAGAAGATGAGGACAGAAGCATCAAGGTGACCAAATAAGATTCTGCATGAAAGACTTAACAGCACATTGAGTTTTAGAAATAGGAAAAAGATACTCTTCATCGAGATCATTAATTCATTTAAAAAGCAGCCAAAGTATAAAGAAAAACGCTAGTTATTTCAAATTTACTCTGTTCAAATCAGTTTAGAATCTTTTTTTTTCTTTTTAAATGTTGGTACAGTGGTGTTGACTTTCAGAGGTTTTATCACTTATCTTTCTGTTTTTGAAACTTTTCCAGGCCAGAAGCTCTTCAGTTGTCATGTATGCAGTAATTCTTTTTCTACAAAAGGGAGTCTAAAAGTCCACATGCGTCTGCATACAGGAGCAAAGCCCTTTAAATGTCCACACTGTGATTTACGGTTTCGTACTTCAGGGCGCAGAAAAACCCACATACAGTGTCATTATAAAACAGAGACAAAGAAAGTTAGGAAGCCTGTCACCCGTACTTCAGCTGAGGGACTACAACCAGTCAATCTTCTTAATTCAGCCTCAACAGACCCTAATGTTTTCATCATGAATAATTCCGTTTTGACGAGCCAGTTTGATCAAAATTTACTTCAGCAAGGACTTGTGGGCCAGGCTATCCTGCCTGCTTCAGTGTCAGGTAAAAATGGATGACTTTTTGATGGTGGTGTTGAGAAAAAGTACTGAACATTGCTTTCTGTTAGAGTTCAGAAAATTATGCCAAACGCTCCTTCCAGACAGGTAAGAGTTATACTGAATTCGTGATTCGATGCACCATGGCGACATGAATAGAAATTCATTTATTTAAGAATGAGGGGGAAAATGTATGCAGATCACCTAAAAAAACTCTTCAATTCTACTGCGGTGTTACACTGCAGAAAGGAAGAAAATACAGATGACAAGTAGCTGGAGTACTTGTATTCTTTTTGGTAGTACTCTGTTGCCTTTTCTTAAAAAGGAGAGAAGCAGAACAATTATTCTGTACGCTTTCCATTCCATAAGATTTATTTTGTATTCAAGCATTAGATCATAGAGCAAAGAAAAGCTTGTCTACACTAGTTACATGAGTAATGAAAAGTGTGCTTTAAGTCCACATGCTCTAGTGTACATGTGTACTTAGTAGTCTAAAATAGAAAGAAAAAAAGAAAAAACACCTCCATACAAAAAACTAGGATATTAAGTCTGACTGATTGACAGTGGCTACAGCAGTATTAGCACATTAAATGTGCCGCAGACCACGATGTGAGTCTGAGGCCAACTGGCACAGAATACCCAACATGCTTCATGTTGCAAGAAAATGACTTTTTGAGAATGATCCTTGGTAACTTCTGAAAAACTTTCAGTAATTGTGTATGTAAGAGCCAACTGGCCTCAGGCAAAGATGGGACAGGGATGGTTTTAAGAGCAGAATAGCGTTCAGGTGTCCTGAAGCGTTCTCTGGTATTGTTAAATTTACTACTTAAATTGCGGATCTTGGACTGTCTGTCTGTCAGTTCTGAAAGTAAGAATTTGATTTTTCTGTGCTGCTTCGGCACTTTTTTTTGTACATCTATGATTTCGAAGATATGCCCGCAAATTCACATTAATGCACATAGGCTGAAATTTGGTATCTTGAACAATGTGCTGTGCAAAAATGGGGCAGTAGATTCCGTGTGTATGTTCCGAGTCTGAATGTACATATCATGTGTGAGTGCTGCTTGTATTTGGGCACTGCACACTATCCAAGGAGGTTCATCCCAAATTTCCCCAGGTTCCAGAGCTACTCTGGAGTGGTTCTTGTTTTGTGAGATGCTGTTATAGCTAGTGCTTGAATAATAACAATCCTTAAATGATATTGAATATATGAAGCTTTAAATCAGGCAATAATCTACTTCAAATTATTTATCTTGGCACAAATAAATGTGCGTATAGCTTTTATATTGATTTAATTTATAAAAATAAACAAGTTTAAAGAGGCAGTCAGTAATGATGAAGAAAAGCATTATAATATAACTGTTTTCTTTGGTAGCTGGAGGTGACTTAACTGTGTCCTTGACAGATGGTAGCTTGGCCACTCTTGAAGGAATACAGTTACAACTTGCTGCTAATCTGGTTGGACAAAATGTTCAAATTTCTGGAATAGATGCTACCAGTATTAACAACATAACATTACAGGTAGGTTGCTCACAGTATCATGCTTTTAATTTTATAGAGTCACTTCGAGGGCTGAAGGGAGTTTGAGGAGATAACGTAATTCTGGAAGAGTTACCTAGAGTTGAGCGAGGCACACAGCAATACCATGCTGTATCGGTTGTACCATGTTAGAAGACTTAAAGAATTGCTGCACAGAAAATCTGTTGGTTTTTTTTTTCCCTATTAATTGTATATTTTCACTTTAGTAGCATTTCAGACTCTCCACCCAACCCCCCAGAAGAACCCTCCCCAGAAACAAATAAAACCAAGTTATTGCACAGTGTTCTTTTCCTTAACATAAGACACCTGTGTTACTCAGCAAGCTTTTAGTGTTTGGATTCACAATTTAAATTCCCATTGAGCTTGTAAAATGAATGACAGAAAAAGGTGAGATTATTACATTTAAAAAATTGTATTTGAAATGATGTGAAATAATGATTTTCATGAACTTGGTTGTGTTTGATCAGTTTCAGAGAATCATTGAGATTGGAGGAGACCTCTGGAGGTCACCAGGTCCAACCCCAAGGTCAAGGAAGGGACATGTTCAGAGTTACACTGAGTTACTCAGAGTCTCTCTACTCAAGTCTTAGCATCAAACAAACAAACAAACAAATCTGTATTTTAGCGTTGTTTTCCACAATCCCCAAGCACCCCTAAGGAGTAAAATGTCTTTATTTAACTATCAAGAACAGCTGTTTGACTGTGATCTGGGACCTTAATGAGCCTTAGGAGCAGATAGAATAGATAATTTCTGATATCAGTCTTCTTTCTGCTCCATGCTTTTTCAGTTTCAGAGACCTGAAGACAATGGTAAGTGTTACATGCAGCAATAAGACAGTACAGAATGCCAGCAGTGTGGGTACCTGGTGCCCAGCATGCTCATGTATAACTATGATCATAATTTCCTGAACATTTTGCTGGGGAAGGGAGGGAAGAATCTACAGGGGAAGCTGAATAGACTGTTTACGTAGTGACTTTGCAGACTGGCTATATATAGACACTTAAAAATGGTCAGTTATAAAGTTTAAATATTATGTGTACTCTATATGCAGTGAATATGAACTCTATGTTAAGAATATTCACTTAACTCATATTTGTTAACTTGAGATTGATCAGATGGAAAACTTGCTTTTCAGATCGATCCAAGTCTTCTACAGCAGACGTTACAGCAGAGCAATTTACTTGCTCAGCAGCTGACTGGAGATCCCGGTATGGCTCCGCAGAACCCCTCCCTCCAGGCAGCAGAGAACGCAGTGCCAGCTAATGTGGTTATTCAGCCCATATCAGGCCTGTCTTTGCAGCCCACAGTAACATCAGCTGCTAACATGACAATAGGATCCTTATCTGAGCAGGAGTCTGTGCTGACAACCAGCGCTGGTGGTAAGCGGTGTCAATAGTTTCACTGTGCCTTGAATTTCTTGATTGTACTTATGGTATTACCTACAGTGAGAAAATGCATCCCCCCAGCCAAATACCTCATTTGATAAAGTAAGCATACACTTCATGTATGAGCATCTTCATCAAATTTTACAACTTTTTGTTACCATTTTTGAATATAATTTTTTCAGAAGATGGACTCTATAATGAAAATATTGAAGAACATTTATAGTCTTCAGAAAAAATATGAAATCTTTGTTCTGAAAATCTTTAGCTGCAGAGGAATAAATTGGATGTGAAAACAAAAAGTTCTAGCATCTTATCTTGGCTACATCTTTTATAGTAGTTCAAAAAATAATGTGTTAATTGCTTTAAAATGTTGTGTCTATTATAAAGAAAGGATCCTCATTTTTCTTTTTGTTCTACCCACTTAGGTGCACAGGACATCTCTCAAGTCATGACTTCACAGGGTATGGTACCATCTTCAAATGGACAACATGAGATAACATTGACCATAAATAATTCCAGTTTGAGTCAAGTTCTAGCTCATGCTTCGGGTTCTACTACTGCAAGCTCATCAGGAAGTCCTCAAGAAATCACTCTTACAATATCTGGTTGGTATTTTTAGTGATCTTTAATGGTACCAGATCTCTATTTTATAAGGTAGCTAAACAGTAGCATTTGGGCATATTTTCACTGTCCACAGCTTTCCCGTAGTGTTGTTTGGTTTTGGTTGTTTGGGGGTCTTTTTGGTTTTTTGTTGTTTTTTTTTTTTTTCCCATATTCATCAGCTTTAAAACATATTCCCCAGATCTGCTTTTGAAAACCAAATACCTTTGTGGACACATGTTAGATTGGTTTCCTCTTTTGTTCATAGCCTTGAGTTAACAGATACTTATCTTGGTGGTAAAGCCCCTGTAACCAGGGCTAGTACAACTCCTGGGCAGTACTGGGGCAGGGCTGGCATTGGAGGTGAGTTTATTTAATCCAGGTTTCTTTAAATGCCCATGGAACTGTATTCTAATAGATGTTCTGGTCATTCTTTGAGGTGTACTCAGTCTTGGAGTACTTTGAGGTGTATTCAGTCTTTATAATATGTGGTTAACGCTTCAGGTCTTTTTGAGAAAATGTAGACCAACTTTCTTCCTGCAAGAGACTGATCCTATATACACTATGAAAATCTTTCTATTTCCCCCAAAGACAGATTATATTTTGTATCGTAACATTTATTTAATAGATCCAGTATAATATGTAGTGATTTTCTCTGTCTTATCCTTTTTTCTTTTAATTGATTTTCCTTTCTCTTTTTCCCATTTTCTGTAACATGTTTCGTGGTTTTGAGTGTAATGACAAGAATGTCTGTGTTAAGGTCTCAGGGTCCACCACCTGTGGTTTTCTGCTTGTTAATGGATGTTCGCTCATAAAAGGAAAATGGAGTATAGGTGTCTAACAACTGATAGTCTGTTTTGAGTTTTTGTATGTTCTGTGCTTGTTGACCATTCCACAAGATTAACGCCATGTGAAGTGATGTTTTTACGAAAGAGGACATGTTCAGTGCAAATTCATTAGCCATATAGTAGACCGAAAAATCACATTTTAACTGTTAGCCTTCAATTTGCTAGTTTTTTATGGTTTCATGAAGTTGATGCCTTTAATCTGGATAAGTAATATCAATATTTGTCTAAATATTAATAAGCACAGCTATTTCTCTACGTGTTATTATCTAGATATGCATAATCATATCTGTATTAAAAAATTGTCAAACCTCTGCATAAAAATCTGCATGTGTAGAAATTAATTTTGTATTTCGATCGTATTTTTTTTACTTGTGTTATTTTATGATCACTTGTTTATAGTTCTAAGTACAGTAGCAGAATAACGTTGAGACATTCCCAGTTATAATAAGACAAATTTCTATTCAGGCCAAGATCTTATTCAGCATAATTCTGGAAGCAGTGATTTGAATAGTGGCTTAAGGCTGACAGCGCCAACCATCAACAGTCAGACTACAGGTGCTACATTAACTATAAGCAATGACCAGCTTCTTTCTCAGGGAACTTCACTAAATGCTCCAGGTATGCATACAGTGATATTCTATTTGAAAATAATAACATTTTGTTAAAAAAAATAAATATTAGACCATATGAAATGGTGTGGTCTTGTGTATTACAATTCCGGAACGACATGGCTTTGTGTGTTCTCTCACTAACTTTAAATTGTTATGCCAATTAAAATGAACTTTACTCCACATAGTAAGAAGAAAATGAAAACAAGAAGTCATACCTAAAATCAGCACTTTGAGGAAATCACGGGAGTAAGTTTGCAGATAGGAGTTTATGTATGTAATAGATTTTTTTTTTTTTTTTTACTATTTTGTATATATTCCAGAACTTAATACAACAGGTGGAACAAACCTTCCTTCAACAACACCCATATCTCAGTCTACAGTTTCTGCCCAGAATTTGGTAATGTCTTCATCAGGAGTTGGAGGAGATGGTAGTGTCACCTTGACTCTTGCTGACACTCAGGGAATGTTGTCAGGTGGTCTTGATGCAGTTACACTTAATATCACTTCACAGGTAAGAAATGCTTTTCTGAACTGACAAATAAACTAACATTTTTGTCTTACAGGGCAGGAATTGGAGATTTTTGCTTAGAAAATAATTTTGTTCTGTAAATACCTAGTATTTGAAAAATCAGTGAACTTTCTGCCAACTATGTGTGCACGCTGCCATCTAGAAGCATAAGCTATTTAAACGGAAATCCAGATACACGTTGCAGGGGTTTTTTTGCAATAAATAGATAGGTTCTACTGTTTCAAACATTGTTTGACATGAGCTTTTAATGCTAAATTAAATCGTGTACTTCATCATCACTATTCAGTAACACAGCTTAGTATTTCTAAGCTTTTTATTGTTTATTATGTTAATTTTTCTTTTCCTCCTTGTGAATGTGAGAGTTGAAGAGCAATTGCAACAGTTCTTTCACAGCAGATAACAGGACAGAATCTAAATTAAATTGACTGTCTTTAATAACAGGTAACATTATAAGACGTTTTGTAAGAATAGTGCTGTTAGTTTCGTTTTTGTCATATTTAAGATGTTATGGTGTTATCAAGAGCCCAAGACATGTTGGCAAACAGAATGTATAGAGTGGAGAGAAAAAAAATACATACTATTAAAAGACTACAGTGTGAAAATTTAAGGTGTTTCTTCTGCTTTCTTGGATTAACTGTGTTTAGATTGATTTTTACTTACTTGTTGACCCAAATTAAACGATCTAATTGTATATAAATGAAAGCCTATTTGTCTAGCATATGGTGTGATTAAACCTGGTGAAGCAAAGTCTGTGAGGATGATTATATGCTTCCCTCTCTGCAATTTTGCTCTGAGGAGGGGAAGAAAAGACTTCCTAAATAGTTCTTATGACACATTTGTGATTTCTGGCAACACAGAGTAACAAAGCAACCTGTGGTTTCATTTCAGACTTTGTAATAATTTCAGCAATTACATTTGGCAGTTTTGATGTTTATTAATCAGCCGCTACGCCTGATGTTAAGGCAGGCATGAATGAAAATGAAACATTCTTCTAGGTACTATGCAAATACAGTCTATGTGGCCAAGAATCTTGATAAATGGACAAGTGGTATATAAAGGTATGGTGTTTCCTGAGGAAACTGGAAAGTCTTTAACAGCAGTATCTTAATTAGTAATTTTGTACCTTAATTTCATGTATTTTGGAAGTAGTTTTAATTACGAAAGTTTTTTAAAAAAGGAAAATACTGTGGGAACACCATGCAGGAGGGCAGAATAGAGGGGTTAAAGAAAGTATCAGACAAAGAGACAAAGACAAGGGAAGGCTGAGGCATACAGCAATTGATGCAAGGCTGGGAAAAATTTATTGGAACTGAGCTTCTACTCTTACAGTTGTTGTTCCTCTTAAATTGGTAGACTTAAAACGGAAGGAGAAAAGGAGAAACCAGTAGTATTTGTTCAGATGGGATCCTGGACTGACTTTTTCCAGGAAAAAAAAAAAAGATTGTTTTGAGGTATAAAAATAATTTACATGACACTGCAGTTAGCTGCTTAAATATAGTTATTGCACTTTTTTTCTTTTTCTTTTCTCCCCTCTTTGACAGGGTCAGCAGTTCCCTGCTATACTCACAGATTCCAGTCTTGCCAGCCAAAGTGGGTCAGGCTCACAGCAAGTCATACTGGTGAGCCATACACCCCACTCGGCATCTGCAAACTCTGATGAAATAACATATCAGGTAGATACAATATATTTCTGTATCCTAGATTCTAAGTTTTGAGTTAAAACCGCTTGTTCATATACAAAAAAGAAATGCAAATAATAATGTTTCTTTCTACAAATTACATAACCATGCTCTCAACAGACTGCTCCAAAAATGTCCAGGTTTGTAATTAGATAATGAAAATAGACAAAGTTGAAAGCTGTGGAGAAAAAAATGGCACATATTGCTACACCTTTTCCATTCTCTTTTTGTAACCATTAATACTGGAGCAACATAAAGTCTTTACAACTTCTTGCGTATTTGAATTTCAATTGAAACTTTTACATATGTAATATAGTATTAATATTATGAACAGTAGTTCAGACTTGTCTTATTGAAGGCAAAATTAATGTTTTCAACCAACCTGGTAATGCAAGCTCTAAAATAGGAAAAATGGGAGAGGCGAAGGGCAAGTTGTGGCTGATATGGGCATTTCTTTCTAGTATAGATAATATCCTAACTATATTCTGTATCTTTTCAAGTTTAGTTCATCCTGAGTAATTCATTTAGAATACTACTTCCTTTATCTTCTCTTCATCTTCATTTGTTTTTGTCAATTGTTATAGGTGGCAGAGGTTTCTCCTAATGTGACTAAAAGCGGTCAAACAGAAAAAGAAGGTCGCGTGCACCAGTGTTTTGAGTGTAGTCAAACCTTTTCTTCAGCCACCATGTTGATGCACCATAGTAAAGAGGTTCATGGCAAGGAGAGAATACATGTTTGCCATGTCTGCAGTAAAGCCTTCAAGCGGGCAACACATCTCAAGGTTGATTGTTCTGTTAACTCATTCTTTTGTTTTGGAGTTTTTGTGATATTAATGAAAAATACCTATTATCCCTTTACATTTCCTTTCTTTTTACAGTGTGAGAGGGGTGCATCTGAGAGAGACAGTCTAAGCGATAATGTATACACAGATAGAGAACTCTTTCCCGGAGCATGGAGGATATTTTAATGCATATATTGCCTACAGAATGAAAAATGTGAATGCCTGTCATGCAAATGATAGTGCCAGAAAACGATTTAGTTTACCTTATTTGCTTATGTATGTCATCACTGCTAATCTTGATTTCCAGAGAAGCTTTTGGAATCATAGGAAGCTATGTTCTTTGCACTTTGTCTTTTGATCTTTAGATGCTGTGTCTTGTGAGTACAAGTCACATCCGCAGAGGGAGCATTTGTTTTAAAATATATTATTACAGTTGTCTAGTGATATTTTCTATGATCAAGTTTTCTATTCCTGGACAAGTAAGGAGCAAGGTCAGCAGAACTGCTGCCTTGGACTTCTGAAGGGCAGACTTTGGCCTGTTCAGGAGGCTGCTTGTCTGAGTCCCTTGGGAGGCAGCTCTGAAGGACAAAGGAGTCCAGCAAGGCTGGTCATTCTTAAAGAAGGAAATCTTGAAGTCTCAGGAGCAGGCTGTCCCCATGTGCCAAAAAATGAACAGTCAGGGAAGACGTCTGGCCTGGCTGAACAGAGAGCTTTGGCTGGAACTCAGGAATAAAAGGCGAGTTTATGACCTTTGGAAGAAGGGACTGGCAACTCTGGAGAACTGCAAGGATGTCGTGAGGTTATGCAGGGAGAAAATTAGAAGAGCCAAAGCCCAACTAGAACTTTTTATGTATAAATATATAAAAAACAAAAAGTGGGCTAAAGAAAGTCTCCATCCTTTATTGAATGTGGGGAGAAACATAAGTGACAGAGGACGAGGAAAAGGCCGAGATACTAAATGCCTTCTCTGTCTCAGTCTTTAATAGTAAGGCTGGGTGTGCTCCAGGTACCCAGCACCTTGAGCTGGAAAACAGGGATGGGGAGCAGAATGAAGCCCCAGTAATCCAAAGGAAAATGGTGAGCGACCTGCTACCACTTAGACACACACAAGTCTATGGGGCCAGATGGGATCCACCCAAGGGTTTTGAGGGAGCTGGCAGAGGTGCTCACCAAGCCACTTTCAATCATTTGTCAGCAGTCCTGGCTAACTGAGGAGGTCCCAGTTGACTGGAGGTCAGCAAATGTGACACCATTGACAAGAAGGGCCAAAAGGAGGATCTGGGGAACTACAGGCTCGTCAGTCTGACCTCAGTGCCAGGGAAGATTATGGAGCAGATCGTGCTGAGTGCCACTATGCAGCACATATAGGACAACGAAGCAATCAGACCCAGTCAGCGTGGGTTTATGAAAGGCAGGCCCTGCTTGACCAACCCGATCTCCTTCTGTGACAAGGTGATCCACTTAAGGGATGAGGGAAAGGCTTTGAATGTTGTCTACCTGGACTTCAGCAAAGCCTTTGACACCATTTCCCACAGCATTCTCCTGGAGAAACTGGCAGCTCATGGCTTGGATGGGTGTACTCTTGCTGGGTTAAAAAACTGTCTGGATGGCCGGGCCTAAAGAGTTGTAGTGAATGGAGTCAAATCCAGTTGGTGGTCGGTCAGGAGTGGTGTTTCCCAGGGCTCAGTATTGGGGCCAGTTCTGTTTAATCTCTTTATCAACGATCTGGACAAGGGAATTGAGTGCACCCTCAGTAAGTTTGCAGACAGCACCAAGTTGGGTGGGAGTGTTGATCTGCTGGAGGGTAGGATGGCCGTACAGAGGGATCTGGACTGGCTGGTTTGATGGGCTGAGGCCAGTTCTATGAGGTTTAACAAGGCCAAGTGCTGGGTCCTGCACTTGGGCCACAGCAACCCCAGGCAGCGCTACAGGCTCGGAGAAGAGTGGCTGGAAAGCTGCCTGGCGGAAAAGGATCTGGGAGTGTTGATTGACAGCCGGCTGAACATGAGCCAGCAGTGTGCCCAGGTGGCCAAGAAGGCCAACAGCATCCTGGCTTGTATCAGAAATAGTGTGGCCAGCAGGACTGGAGAAGTGATTGTGCCACTGTACTCAGTGCTGGTGAGGCCGCACCTTGAATCCTGAGTTTAGTTTTGGGCCCCTCACTACAAGAAAGACATTGAGGTGCTGGAGAGAGTGCAGAGAAGGGCAACGAAGCTGACGAGGGCCTGAAGCACAAGTCTGATGAGGAGCGGCTGAGGGAACTGGGGCTGTTGAGCCTGGAGAAAAGGAGGCTGAGGGGAGATCTGATCACTGTCTGCAACTACCTGAAAGAAGGTTGTAGCATGGAGGGTGTTGGTCTCTTCTCCCAGGTAACAAGTGATAGGATCAGAGAAATGTCCTCAAGTTGCATCAGGGGAGATCGGATATTAGGACAAACATCTTCACAGAAAGGGTTGTCAGGCACTGAAACAGCCTGCCCAGGGAAGTGGTGGAGGCACCATGCCTGGAGGTAGTTAAAAGCTATGTAGATGAGGTTCTTGGAGACATGGTTTAGAGGTGGACTTGGCAGTGCCAGGTTAATGGTTGGACTTGATCTTAAGGTCTTTTCCAACCTAAATTATTCTATGAACGTTCTCTGCAAAAAAAAAGATTTGAAAAAATTCTGCAGTTCAACTCAGATCAGGAGCAACATGAACAAAAACCTGCTTGTCACATAAGGCTAGAGTAATGACAGAAAAACATCAATATTTGAAAGTTAACTTCTTGAATGGGTACTTTCTGATGTGAAACACAGCCTTATTTGCCTTCTTTGGGATGCTGCTTTAAACTGCAGCTTTATACCAGGAAATACTTCTTGTTCAGTGCAGTGGACCATTTTCAGCCTTCAAATCCAAAGATATCATGGTTTGCAAAAGATCACATTTTATTAATTCCTAAGAAAGGAGGATAATGTTGCATGCATATGTGAAAATTAGAGAGTGAACCTCACCAGATGATGAGGAAGTTTCAACAGTTTATTTTCCCATACACAAATATAGATACACACAAACCAGCAGAGCGACCAGCTAAGTTTTTGGAACATTTCATCAAAACTGTAGCAGACGTTTGCAGTTTGATACAGCTGATCCCATGGAAGCACTATTACACTCTTTCAACCAGCAGAGTGGTTTGATCTTTATCAGACCAACTAGTGGCTATGAAGGTTGATAAATCTTATTTCAGGAAGGTTTGCTCTCTATCCTTTACAAACCCACTCCAGGCTTTTCGATGATGAAAGTCAAAATGAATCTCCAAATCACTATTATTCCCTTCTGCTGGGGAGGAGAAGAGGATGTTTTAAACAGGAAGACAGTTTCATTTACTATATGGCCATCACATCCTAAAACAAATTCCACCTCTTCATCAAACTCTTCATTAAGGTGTTTCAGAACATCACCTGTGAGCAGCCTTTAAGGGGACGTTCCACAAAGATAAATGAAACCACAGGTTTTGGCTTAGGGTCTTGGAAAGGGTTCAGTGTTCAGTGATCTCTTACTCAAGGTCTTCATTTTATACTGATAGTATGCTGGAGATCACCAAAAATATTAAGAATGCCGCCAACCTTCAGGCTTTCCAGAAAAACCCAGTAGAAAGTAAGGGTACCAATGCTTAGATGCCAATACTTAACTGTATTTGATTTTTCCAAAGGCATCAGTACCAGCAAGTTCTTGTGGATAATTGTGAAAAGCTTCTTTAGAGGTTATGTAGGAACACCCCCACCATCCACCCCACCCTCAGTGTCAGAAATTTTTGGTCCAGTGTCTTTAGTTCCCCTTCTGATGTTGGTGACTGTCCTGATTTAAAGCTTCAGAGAGGAGAATCTTAAGACATGCGCAGTGACTGAACCGTCCAATTCCATATCACTAGACAGTGGAAACACCTGCAAAGTGACTTAAAATAGGATGAGGTGGTGATCTTATTGAAACAATGGAATGAAACAAACTTTTTATTGCCATACTTTCAGAGGTGGTTACAATTAATGTTTCAAGATAGGCAGGGCATAAGAGATGCATACCAGTGCATGAGTAGTGATAGCTAAAGGGCCTTTTCAAAGATGGTTTCCTGTTCTTATTTTCTAGCTAGATAATGCTTGTTTGGGACCCCAAGATACTGCCTATCTGAAAAAGATGAGAATTACACAAATAAACTTGTAAAACATCATATGAACAATTGAAGAAATACTATGTAGTATACTATAGTGCTTATACCTCAGAGCATCTTATTCCCAAGAACTGTTTTCAAAAGCCTATATTTTACAGGAAAAGTATAAGAGATTGGCAGATCAGTGGAACAGAATTGCATTACAAACTGTTTCTTCAGAGAAAGAGAAACTTTTGTAGCATTTATCTGGATGCTTTCCTGTTTGCTTTCAAGTAGAAAATGGAGCGTGGGGATTGTTGGTGTTTGAGGAGGTTTTTTTGTTGTTTTGGGTTAGGAGGACAGAAAGAAGCAGCCATTTTGAGGTAATTTTTCTGGAGTAAATCATAGCTTGCTTCTAACCATTTCAATGCTTCAGGAGGTAATGAACAAGATAAAAGCAGAAGATTTTCTTCATCTCCAACTAAATTGTGGTTTATGAATCTCTCCCATGATGTTCTGAGAAGACCTTTTATTATTTCCCTATAATACTGTATTATAATAATTACTATAATAATAATAATTATATTCTTCTGTGTAACTGTCTCACTAACTTTCCAGTGAAAACAAATTGTGCAGACACAATTTGCTTCAGTTTGTGGAGTGAGGAATATAGACATCAGGAAGGCTTATTGTTCAGGTGTAGTAAAGACTTACTAATAGTCTTTAGTCTATAATGAATAGATTAGAAGAGAATATCCACACACATTTTAGAAAGTGGACTAGTAGTCATAATACTGTTTCACAGAGAGTTCTTGATTAGATTTTAAAATTAAATAGGTTTGTATTTTCTTTCTTTTGTAATCTGAATTGTGTCATAGTGATAATGAAGAGAATTAAATGCCAAAGTTAATAGGTAACATAAGATGCTCCTTTAAATTTGCAAAACTTCTGGGCCCACTATCAGTGAAGTAAAAACTCTGAAGTTGCAACTGTGATTAGTGCTTCTTCATAGAGATAAAACATGTCATACATACCCTCATTCTGCTTTCTTACCTGTAAGGACCCTGGTGATTTTTTTTTATAATATTAATTGAAGAGTTCGTTGTGAAATGGTTCTCTTTATGTGTTGGCATTATGAGACTGCACATGCGTATGTTGTGGTGGTCCCCTCTTTGAGGCCTGTACAGTTTTACAATGATACTTGTTCAGGTGCTGAGTAGGAATACCTATATATCAGGTGGGAGGCAGGGATACTATAGAGGGGAAAAAGAAAAGAACAAACTTACAGTGCATAGTTGTCCAAAATCCATGTTTATAAATGAACAAAACATTTCAGGTGCTCTGGTATTTTGTTAGGTTTTTTATTTTTATTTTGCTTCAGATAATTAGTGAAGGGATTAACATGCAAAAAAAGCAATGCTTAGAGTTGTTGACAGAGGTCTTCAGAAGTTTAAAGATGCATCAGCCTTTGTAAGGTTGATATGCAAAAACAATCTCTCATTCAAATGAAAAAAAAAAAAAAAGGCAGGCTTCCATCTTCTTCCAGCTTGTCTGCTGATGACCAAGATCTTCTGCTTCTGTCTTCAAAGTGTGAATGTATTTCTACATTAAAAACTGAAGGGTTTTTTTTAATGGTCTGAAATGTGTTTTTTTCTATACTGGCTTAGGAACACATGCAAACCCATCAAGCTGGACCTTCACTGAGTTCCCAGAAGCCTAGAGTGTTTAAGTGTGATACTTGTGAGAAAGCTTTCGCTAAGCCAAGTCAGCTGGAGAGACATAGTCGCATCCACACAGGTAACAACAGAAATTATTTTTGTCTTGCAAGATTTTCTCATGAAAATATGGATGTTATATTTGGAGTCCTTGCTCATGGTTTCAGGTAACTACATTTAAATATGAACTTAAGCTTAACAAAACAATTAAATTTCTAACCCAAAGAGTTTAGAAATTAGAATGAGAAACAGCGGACTGGAAATCTCAGTAACTGTGATGTTTTGTTTAAAGCCAGGACATCATGCTTAGTGGTGTGACTAAGCTCCAAATTTTGGGACTGGCAGTAATGCAACAGTAATGTGGATGCATGAGCTTGTATCTAAAAGTTTGTCAGTCTTTGAGACAGGTTGATAAAAGCATATTTTAAAGCATTGTTTAAAGTGATGTAAAGACACTGGATATGATCTTCTTCAAGCATATAGGAGAGTGTGAAAATGAGTGGGTATGCTCAGTGATGGTAAGTAAGGGACAGTCTTGACTACCAATACTGACTGCTCTATGCAATGCTTCATTGTCATTCAACTACTTAGTTCATCTGTTTCTAACGCCAGCGTTTTTAATTTGTTGTGTTCTCTTCTGCTTATTTATTTTCTTCAACTGTTACTCTATAAAAAGACTATACTGACTTCTCCTAGGGAGCACACATTTTTTGTAATAAAAATGCTTTTCGTGTTGCAGCTTCAGGCCTGCTACAAGTTGAAAGCTGTACGTAAGATAGATCAACTGCTTTCCCCTTAAATTCTGTACTTTAAGAGCAATATTCTTAAGAACATGAGTTATAAATGTAGGAGTCAGTTCTCCAAAACAGCTTCTCTCTTTTCCCTACCACTGCTACTAATAAGGAGCTGTCATGGCTGATAGAGTTAAAAAAGACAGGAGAAGGTTATCTGTATTGCAACTAAGCCGGAGGAGGCCAAGGAATTTGACTAGATGTGCTGTAGCATAAGCCAACTCCCAAAAAAAGAATAAATCCCTTACTTTCAGTGAGTCTAAGCTTTCTCTTTCCCTAATATCAACTTCTGGTAGTTAGCTTCTGGCAGCTCTTTGTGCATTTAAGGCAAAGTTGCTAATCTCTTACTTTAGGTTATCTTGTTAACCCTGTCATTTTTCCTTGATTAGCATCACTTGCCAGTCCTGTAACATATAATTTGAGTTTCATCTTTGAATGGACAGAATCACAGAGTCACAGAATGGCTGGGGCTGGAAGGGACCTCTGGAGATCATCTAGTCCAACCCACCTGCTAAAGCAGGTTCACCCAGAGCAGATCGCATAAGAATGTGTCCAGGCGGGTTTTGAATGTCTCCAGAGAAGGAGACTCCACAACCTCCCTGGGCAGCCTGTTCCAGTGCTCTGGCACCCTCAAGGTAAAGAAGTTTGTCCTCATATTCAGATGGACCCTCCTGTGCTTCAGTCTGTGCCCGTTGCCCTTCATCCTATCGTTGGGCACCACTGAAAGGAGTCTGGTCCCATCCTCTTGACACCCACCCTTGAGATATTTATAAACCTTGATGAAATCCCCTCTCAGCCTTCTCTTCTCCAGGCTGAACAGACCCAGCTCTCTCAGTCTCTCCTCATAAGAAAGGTGCTAATCATCTTCATAGCCCACCGCTGGACCTTCACTTTGCACCTTCAGATTCAGTTTTGGGAGTTGTTAAAATACCATCCTGTAGTACAGACTTGCCTATCTATCCAAGTGTCTTGTGCATGCTCTCATTTCATGCATCAAAAATTTCTTTTCTCTGTCTTTGAGAAACACAAGAAACACAAGTCTAGTTGGAGGCCTGTATCTAGTGGAGTGCCTCAAGGGTCAGTACTGGGGCCAGTATTATTCAATATATTCATCAATGACTTGCATGAGGGACTAGAGTGTACTATCAGCAAGTTTGCTGATGACACCAAACTGGGAGGGGTGGCTGACACACCAGAAGGCTGTGCTGCCATCCAGCAAGACCTGGACAGGCTGGAGAGTTGGGCGGGGAAAAATTTAATGAAATATAACAAGGGAAAGTGCAGAGTCTTACATCTGGGTAGGAACAACCCCAGGTTCCATTATAAGTTGGGGAATGACCCGTTAGAGAGCAGTGTAGGGGAAAGGGACCTGGGGGTCCTGGTGGACAGCAGGATGACCATGAGCCAGCACTGTGCCCTTGTGGCCAAGAAGGCCAATGGCATCCTGGGGTGTATTAGAAGGGGGGTGGTTAGTAGGTCAAGAGAGGTTCTCCTCCCCCTCTACTGTCCCCTGGTGAGACCTCATCTGGGATATTGTGTCCAGTTCTGGGCCCCTCAGTTCAAGAAGGACAGGGAACTGCTGGAGAGAGTCCAGCGCAGGGCAACGAAGATGATGAAGGGAGTGGAGCATCTCCCTTATGAGGAAAGGCTGAGGGAGCTGGGTCTCTTTAGCTTGGAGAAGAGGAGACTGAGGGTCGACCTCATTAATGTTTATAAATATGTAAAGGGTGAGTGTCACGAGGATGGAGCCAGGCTCTTCTCGGTGACAACCAATGATAGGACAAGGGGTAATGGGTTCAAACTGGAACACAGGAGGTTCCACTTAAATTTGAGAAGAAACTTCTTCTCAGTGAGGGTGACGGAACACTGGAACAGGCTGCCCAAGGAGGTTGTGGAGTCTCCTTCTCTGGAGACATTCAAAACCCACCTGCATGCCTTCCTGTGTAACCTCATCTGCTCCTGCTCTGACAGGGGGATTGGACTAGATGATCTTTCGAGGTCCCTTCCATTCCCTAACATTCTGTGTGATTCTCTTACATTGTGTTTATGGCAAGTTCTTAAAGGTAGGATCTGTCTGTTTGGTTGGTTTTGTTTCATGAAGCACTTATGATGAAGTTGCAGTCCATGTCAGGGTTTGTAGTATGATATTATGAATAATAAATGATAAAACAGTTTCCAGGGAAGACAGGCAGAGAGAAAAAAAGTAGTAGATGAAGGCGAAAACATGTTAAGATTGCCACAGTCTAGGAAACTGCTTTAACTTCCAATATAGCAGTGGCCATATAGAGCAGTCATTGTTAGGTGATGAATGGTTGGCTTCCATTAGGTTTAAATTAGTTCATATTTACCATTGCACATAAACAGTTACTGAGACATAACTAGTCAAGACAAGCTCATGCTTTTTCTATCTGTGCCTTCTTGATGGCTTTTACAGTATATGTTGAGGCTTGCAAAGAAATTAATATAGTCTGATACTTGTTTTGCCATGGAAAAAAAGAAGAATTGGAGAATAATTATTCAGCGGTTCCAAATGTTTGTGGATGAATTAGATCAGGCCTATACAGTGTGCAGCCTACTGTGACATTTTTTTATTTGTTCTTGTAAAATGAATTCAGCTCATTTTGGTTGCCTCGTTCGTGTACTGTCAAAGGTAAAGTCGGAGCCATAGTTACAAGAGTTGTTGCACCTCATTTACATGAGTATGTGAGCTTTGGGGTGTCAGGGTTTGCTAGGCAGCTGAAAGCCAGAGAGGTCCCGGGTGCTGGCCCTATTTTCACATTTCATTCAGTTGCTGATAACTCTCCAGTGGGAAAGGATAGGAGAATGCATAGAGAGGATCCATGAACTTGGTGAATTTATGGTATGAGTCCTTTTGGTAAGGAAATTCTGAGATTTGGGAATCCTAAGAGCAGGTTTAGAGATATTAAAATGAGAAGATGTGGATAGTTAGGGGATGTACTGAGCATAAAAAGCAGATGGAGAATATGGGTGATCGATGAGCTGGGAAGGGACGAGATCCTTCTGTCTACTTAGTTTCTAGGTCACCTTGATTATTTTTACTGAATTCTGAACTGTATTTTTATGTCGAAATAAGAAATTATTGAATACCTTTTTTCTTTTTTATAAGGGGAACGGCCATTTCAGTGTACTCTATGTGAAAAGGCTTTTAACCAGAAGAGTGCTCTTCAAGTCCACATGAAAAAGCACACAGGGGAGAGGCCTTATAAATGTGATTACTGTGCGATGGGATTTACACAGAAAAGCAATATGAAACTGCATATGAAACGGGCTCATGGTTACACTGGTACGTAGCATAATGGTAGTAATGGTGAGTGCAGAAAGCCGTATGCTTTGCTGGGAAAGCACAAAACACTTCCCTTAAGTTACTGAGGATTTAGGCGCTAATAGCCAAAGACCAGAGTCGATGAGCTGGTAGTTGCACACGCAACGCAAAGAGCAGGTTGAAACAGAGACTGGTTACTGCTAGTGGCTCCTTGTTTTTCATGTGGAGCTCTGTAGTACAGAAATGCAAAGTTCAAAAACTATTACAGGAAAAAAAATCTATTGTATTAGATTTTTGGTTTTTTAATTTTTCAAAGAGCATCTAATGAATTTACAAAATCTGAAGTAGTTGTGTAATACCTTTCCCACTATGATTCCTTTATTCCCCAGTGCTACATTTGCATTTTTCTTACACTACACATCAAATCATACTCACTTGTCTTTTTTCTGGTACTTTGGTAGGTCCTGTACAAGAGCCTGCTAGTCATCAAGAACAAGAAGGGGAAGATATTAGTCGTGCTCTGAATTTAGAAGAAGTGGTACAAGAATCTTCAAATGATTGGCAAAGTATAGGCAATGTTTTTCGATGACACCTTAAAATTTGAAAGCTAAAAATGTTCCTGGGACTCGAATTTCTCTGAAGAAGTTTTCAGAAAAGTAAAAGATGGATTTTACAGTTAAAGCTTCAAGCATTGAAAATATTAACAATAGAATAATATATTATAGTTTTTTTAATTATTTACAAAAATTACCTAAAAGAATCATTCTTTTTTTAAGCTTGTAGAAGAATATTGGGAAAACATCCTTTAATCTGTGCTAAGTTGTCTGTGAATCAATGAACTCAGGTAATACTGTATACAGTTTCATCTTCTAATTCACAGCCAGTATACCTATTTGAAAAATAAACTGGAACTTTATATGAGAATAGAATGCTACCCATTTTTAAAGGAGGTGAAGACTAACTCCGTGGGAAAATCTGTCGGTCAGCTTTCTTTTTTACGTGTTTGAAGAAATAATTGAGGTTGGAAACAAAATGGTGCGGAGCAGATGCATGCAGTATGAAATTGTTTGGGTTTTTGCAAGGCACAGGAAAAAGCTATATTTCTGTTCCAAGCTTTTTTTAGTACATTTTGAGAATTTGTTGAAAAAAATAAAATGCCATGAACTTATGGCTTGTCTTGAGTTAAACTCTTGAGAGGGAGCATGTGCATTTCCATTCCAACCACAGAGGCAGTTAGTTGTTAATTTTTACGTTAGAAGTCTGAGGTTTTAAACTCAGCAATAATTATTTAAAGAGAATCCAAACTAGAAGAGGTTCCAATGAAAGCTGCTGCTTTTATGTTTGCTGTATTGGATCAGCAGGTACATATCTCAGTATCTGTGGAAAACACAGCCATATACTAAATTGGGGAAGTAAACTTAAAATTTTGTATTAGCAGTGAGAAATGTAGATGCATACTAGGTCACCTATTTTATACCGTATTCCCCAGTGCTGTAAACAGTTATCATTTCAAATCTGTAAATTTCTCATTATTTTCTTTGTGAATTTTGGAAATGTTACTTTCATTTGTTGTTGTTTAAGTCATTGTTTCAGCAAAACTACCTAGTTCACTTAAGTAATGCTTTGAAAGGTGCCACTTCTTAAGTATATTCATAGCAAAGAAACACTGGAGTAAAAACATAGTCATCTTTTAGACATTCCAAAGACAGAAGCTCTTTTCTTATTTTTACCTTGTTCTTTTGAATTTTATTTATATGTTACATATATATATAGAGATATATATGTGTGCTTGTATGTATATATATATTTAAAGTTATATGAGCCTCTGTGTGGCTGATCAGTATATTTTGTAAATACTAATCTTGGTTGCAGGAAGCTCATCTTTTTTGTTTGCCTCAAGTACTTCTAGATCAGTGATGGGTTTGTTGTACTATAATACAGAGCTGGATTTTAATTTACCTTCTGAAAGCTAATTCTGAAAGCTCTCAGATCCAAAAAAGCCCTTTTCTGTAAATATCGTCTATACTTTGTCTATGATACAAACTAGTCATTTCAGATTGCTGAAGCAAGAAATCATTGTTGGTTTTGATAGGGCATCTCTTAATTCTTTTGTTAACTCTTTGGCATATGTATATAAGTAATATAGTTGGTGACATGAAAATAACACTTTTGTTATGTGGAATATTTAATTCAAAACCATGTTAAATAATATTACTTTTTTCCAAATTCTGGTTTGTGTATTTTTTAAGCATTTGATTCTGGATTCTAGGAAGTTCTAAAAAGTCCATATACCAGAAGTGCGTCTGTCAGTATTATATTTCAAGAATATTTGTGAAGTGCCTTTCCTTCCAGACAGCCTGTTAGTGTTTCAGCTGTTTAAGACAGCCGTTATATTTTACAGTTGTCTGAAGGCATACGGCCCCTATGGCGTAGTGCTCTGTTAATCTGTAATAATATGGAAAAATGTTCTGTGTTGCATGTACAGCGTATAAAACCTTTTCCCTGTTCTGTCAGAGAACACTGTATAAACGCACAGCAAAGTTTGCGCGAGTTGATTTGCCGCGTAGGGGACACCACTTTCCAGAGGTTGCCCAATCCAGTTTGACAGAAGATGATTTACAGCTGCTCACATCCAGATGTAAATCCATCGTTCATAACGGGAACGTGATTGCTGAATGCTTGAAAGGGTTTAGTCTGCTCTAGCTGTGATTGATTGCTTTGCCAGCAAGTGACAACTGGTAGTGGTTGACGCTCCATGAGCATGTGCTAAAAGCACATCTCGTGAGTAAAAAGCTGATTTTATATGGCCACTTCTCAAAGTGTTATGTCTTGATTAGACAGAGGCGATAAGCGTGTGTTGTGAGTCTTAAAAGTTTTACATAAGCAGTGTGAGTTATGGAGTCACCTGACATTTTCCTGAATTCAGTTTGGAGTCCTGTCACAGTAAACAGGCTTGTTAAAAAAAAAAAAAAAAAAAAAAAAACCACCAAACTTTTTTGTAACACAGTATTTGATTCGCTTCCCTGCATCTTCCTCCCCCGTGGACTTCAAGCATTCACTCGTGAGTCCCCTGGGATAGAAGTTTTCGTAGCCCAGGTTCCTTGCTAAGATCGAGTGGGAGGTTTTCAAAGCAGAGTCTGATGTTCAGTGCAAATACAGACACTGCAACCAGTATGTTGATATTTTCAAAAGCATTGTTGAAATAGATGCATTATTTTAGGAAGCAGAAAGAATTTGTGTTCCAAGGCCTGTTTGAAGAGTCTTGTTGTGTAGTGGGTAAGTGAATAGCACGTAGGAATGGCTCTGTTCTGTCTGGTTTGATGCAGTAGAAGGCTCACTCCAGCCTCAGGCCTTTTGGCTCGTGTCTGCTCAAGTATTTCTTTTGGTTTGTGGCCATTCCTTCAGTACAAGAAATGACACACTCCTTGTGTGTTCTTCTTTCAGGAAAAATCCTTTACTTGCAAATCAAGTAGCCACTTAAACCTGTTTTTCAGCAAAGCTATTACTGAGTAATTAAAAGAATAATTTCAAAGTTTTAATCTCTCTTGAGAGACTTGTGTTGGTAAAATAATGCTTTAAAGTACCATACATTCTATAGGAAGTAAATAAAAAAAGCCATTTCCAACCTCTGGAAGAGGTGACTGAGGGGAAAACAGAGTGTCGAAGATAAGGAAGAAGCTTTGGATTAGTTCTGTAGTTCTGCAGTGCAGTATTTTGAAAGATGTATATATATATATATAATTTTTTTTTTTAACCTTTAATATTCTTTCCTATTTGTGAAGCCTGCTTTAAAAAACTACTTGATTTTCACATGCTCTGTTCAAAGAAGATACTTCATGCTATACTTGTTTGTGAAGGGTGGGATTTCATTGCATATACATGGACTTTCTACGGCTTGCAATATCCCCCGGCCTTTAGCTGCCACTCCACAAAGACACTGGCCTCTCATAAATCCTGTGTCATGTTGTCAGCCATGTGGGCCAAGCTGAGACACCAGCAATGTCACCAGAAGCCTGTCCTGGGTCCCAAAGTGTCACTCTCCAGTATCTGAACATTGTTCATAAATTGTGAGAAATCGCCAGAGAACTTCATATATATGATCTTCTCTGTTGTAAAAGACAAAACTGGTCCAAGTTTCATTTCAAGTTGATTACTTTATTTCAATAATGAATATTTTTAAAAGCTGTGTTCCTATAAGAACAGTACGTATTCAAATTAAATCAACTATTATGTTGCAGAGTATACATCTGAATGAAGCTACAATAGAAAAATACACGTAGCAACCAATGTAGGTAATAGAAGATGTAATACGTGTATGTATGCTTAATAATTTTGTTGTTGTTTTTTTTTTCTTTAGTCTCTATGTATTTTCTATCCTCTCATCTTTCATTGCTTCATATTAATGGACACTGATTTAAACCTACAATAGACTTAGATGTGAAATGCAATTAGCATACATATATTTATAGGTAACTTTTACTGGGCACTTATTAGGAATGCAGTTTCAACCTGGGTAGCAATAACTATAGTCTACAATGCATAGGCTAAAACTAAAAATAAAAAAAATAATAAAAAATTAATCAGACACTTAGATGACAGCTTGAAGGAATGGTAAGTTTAAGTAATAAAACAGTGCAATTCAGAAGAGCCTTTTATTTCCCTAAGTGTGTCTGGAAATACCATCACCACACATTCATTTTAGTAATTTGTGAACAATTAATATCTAAATCTAACTCGGCTATAATTTATTTCTATAAGGCAACTACAGTACAACAGTTAAATGTTCACAGTAGTTTACTATGAGTTTGCTTTGGTGCACTGCCCTTAATAGGCATCCAGATGTTACTCGGGCAAAAGATGAGCTGACCCAATATAACACTGCCGCAATACCAAGAGAAAGATCTGAAATTCTGATGCGAGATGTGCAGGACTATCTGAGATACCAGTACTGAAGGGCTCTCTTTCAGAAATTAGACTTATTTGTTCATATATTTATTTACTTATTTACTGCACTGCAAAGTTAATGCTGTTGCAGCAGAGTTGGTGTGAAGCACCAGTGACGTCCAGTGGTCACTCATGCAATCTTAGGTGTTTCTTCTCTGGGAATATCCCTTGTTTCTTAACATTAGTCTAACTCAAATTTTAAATCCTCTTTCTCTCCCTCATCTACTCTTTATTCTAGTGGTTTGGATGCAATGAGCAATTCATGGTATAGAAAGAATTTCCTTATTACTATTGCTCTGCATCGTATTGATTCTACAACATCTGCCCCCTCCCACACTTCACATACCTTGAACTCCCAATATTTGGTAAACCTTTCCATGACTGCCTAATCCTGTTATGAAAATAGATTATTCTGTGAGTGAGAGAAGGAAGATTAAAACAAAATAAAAAACCAAAACCAAATTTAAAAAAAAAATTGGATAAACAGTCCTTACAACTTCTGCACATGATGGATTTTTTTAACAGCAGTGTTTCAGAAATTCATTAACAGCAGTGCTCAGTATCCAAGACATTAGCTCTTTATTTGTAATTCTCACGTTCACTAAAACGAAACCAGAAGACTTGAGCTCAAATTAGGCGCTTGGGATAAATAATGAAGTCCAGCATACAGTTAGGGCATCCTGAAGAAGAATGAGTAAAGTCAGAGATCTTGTTACTTCACACAAAATAAGGAAAACATCTAGTAAAGCTACATCTTGTGTTCCTTTCATTCAACTGTTGGTCAGGGATTGCCGATAGAAGTTGGTATAATCTACTGCGTGCGGAACCTAATTGGCATTAAGTAATGGATCGCGTCTATCTAGGTAATAGTTGCAGTTGTTATTAATTTTAAGGCAGTTATGTTACGAAGCAGAGTACATGATCCTTGGATGGCATGTTGGAGCTTCAGCGCCTCGCAATTGGTGAACCAGACCGCGATCCAGGTCGGGACCCAGAGCCTCCCTGCGGAGGGAAGAACACACTTAATTAAGAGGTACGGTATATTTGGGGCTATACGTTAAAAAACATTTATTTGTAGTACAACAAAATTTTAAATATTGTCTAATGATAGTGGCTTGCAGTGGCCTCTAGTATATCGCTAAGTATTACTGGAATGTTCACTTCAAGGAGATGGTTGCTTCTCATGTATTTTCACATAGGATTAATTTACTCTCATTAAATCTCTCATATAGGGCTAGACAGTCTCTCGTGAACTATTTTTAGGTACATGTTCTTATTCAGGCCTTCCTAATGAAAGCAATAGTGCGTATATGTAACAGAAAAAAAATAAAAACAAAAAGCCATGAAAACCAAAACCTCCAAATTTTGCATACAGATTTTAATAGTCTCACATCTAAAAGACCTGAAACGTAATAATTTTGTTCTGTAATACTTATTAGGGTAAATAATTGTTAATGTGATTATGTTGACATGAGTCTTGTATGGAAAGCTCAGATTGCAAATACAGGAAAAAGACTAAGAAAATTTAATGGGCTGAAACGTGGCCTGCTTTTACAAATAGTAATAAAACATCAAACTGGGGCGGGTGGGGGGAGGGAAAGGTGAGAATCTGCAATTGAGAAAAACCCTACAGCAGTTTTATAGTGAAGATGATTCAAGCTGAAATTTCGCCGTTCCATTTTTGCAACTTAGGGTGAGGCTGGCTGTGTATCTTTTCCTGTAGCTTTAGCAACTTTCTAGGTGAATCTGATGTCTCCTGTTGCAGAGAAGAGCAGTAATGAGAAGATCAACTCTGCTAATGGGATCCCAGACCTTCTGTCTTGAAGTTGAGGTTACTGCTGATGGCATTCTTGATGTGCAAAAAGTGTACTGGGTGGTATGGTACAAGTGAATGCTTCTCTGCCTTTGAGGAAAAATACACTCTTGGTTACGGTAGCTGCCAGTGGATTTGATTTGCTTTTCACGTGTCTTTGTCCTGACACAGAGTATGAAAAATCCTCATAGCTGACTTTTTTTCCTGTTCTGTTTTCATTTATTAGCTGTGTTGGTGGGGCTGTGTGGTGACTCAGAATGATGAGCTGAACCAGATTAATCTTCCCACGTGTTTATTTTTCATAACGCAGTTTTCTAATTTCCCTGACTATGTGGTGTCACAACTCGCTGTACTGACATATTGCAGGACGTCTCCCACCTGGGGTGGGAACAAGCAGGGACTGGTCAGGTTGTTATTTGCATCTCAACCAAATGTGTGTCCAACCCTGCTCTGTACTGCCATTCTGCAGCTTATCGGTTCGCTTCCGTTTTCACTATTATAGTTAATTTAGCAGCAGCAAAACTGTGCCACCCCATTCATCTTCTGTGTTCCAGGTCATTTGTGAGCTGAGGAACACCACAGATCCTGGTGCAGGTCTTTGTGGGACTTTGCGGACTTACCTGCTTTCCTGATGGCAACTCACTGTGTATTTTCGCTTTTGCTTCCTGTCATGTAAGTAGTTACTAGGCCATGAGATAACCTTCTGGTTTCTCCATGCAAATCTAGTTCCTTCAGAAGGTCTAAGGAAATGTGGTTGTTTCAAACATGGAAGGTTCTGGAGAGCTTTGGCTTCTCTTTTTCCTGAACTCAAATTTTTCTGTATTTAGAGTAAGTTAAATTATACTTTACCAGTTTAAAGATTTTGGAAAGAGTGCCCTGTCCCTCATGATAGGATCCCTTATGTCCCTTGTGAGCAGATTTATGCTCATAGAATTTTCCGCTTCCTCCGTATCCTGGTTTGTGTCCTTCACCACCCTGCAAAGAAAGGTTTTCATACATATTGCAAGTTATTGCATTCAAATCATCAAATGCATGTTGTAATCTTTGTTTCTGATCACTGAAATGTAATACTCAAATTTGGAGGTCTTGGAAGAAAATAATATTTTACTTAATAAGCAGGGATGAAGGAAAATGTTGGGAAACTATCTGAATATATTCAAAGGTGAGGGAAGCACCAATCTGTAAAAGAGGAATTAATCAAAAAATGGATACTCGGAAGATTAAGCTGCATGACAAAACTTAAAATGTCTCCCTTTCATGAGTTCTAAGATGTAAAGACCTCAACTGATTTGTGTTCTTCAGACAGTGAAAGAAAAGTTTAATGGCTTGAAGTCTTTAATATTTTGTCTTAAAATGCAAGTGATTTTACATGTCCATCTCTCATAAAATGAAACCTGTGGTAGAGAAGTACAATTTTATCAGTTGTGAGATAACTGTGGGAAGAACTTGTCTAGTAATCGTTCGTACAGATCACTTCTTACTGAAAGGGGTTGCAAGGAGAGGTGGGACAAAATACTTGAATTAGTGACAGTGTTAGTTGTGCAGACTTTGCTGTATAAGAGGAATTGGAACTGTGGAATAAGCACCCATCTCAACCCAGGCCTCCCTCCCATTTTTGTCCTTCCCAGGAAAAGAAAAATGCAGCAGATGAGTCTTCCAGAAGCCTTTAAGGGAAGAGAGCTTTGCCATGCAGTGGATTTTGCTCCCTTTGAGCTGAAGCAAAAGAAATCAATGCTGCAAGGCTGTCAGGTTGCTGGATAAGAGCAAGCAACGAAATTGCCATCTTAAACTGCTGTAGGAAGAGGGAGAAAAGTGCAACAGGAAAAGCAAAATAGCAAAATTGAGACAAAACAAAATTATCACATTGCTGCAGCAGCTTGAGGCAACGGAGCGAGATATGCTTTGCCCTGGTAAATAAAGTGGCTGTTACTGAAAGCACATTCATCACCTACCCAGCTAAATCTGGTGAGGGATAATCCTCTTCCCTGGACATGCAAGAGACAGAAACAATGACATGATGATCACTATGGAACGTAGCATCTGGGTGTACCATACACAGGAGATGAAAGTGCAGTAGGAATAATGAAATACTGGCCAGATAATGAGGCAGGAGTTGAAAACAACGATCTGTTTACTGCCATTCCATGGAACAAAAAAGGCAAAATCCTGTGTGAACTGATTTCACCAGCCACGGTTTTATCGGTATCATGTACTTTAGAAGTCAGCTGAGCTTAGTAAATCAAAGACAGTTCCTGATGGGTGAGGCTTGTTTGAAAGCATTACCCATTATTAGTTTCTTACGTAAAGCAATCGCAACATAAACTGAATGTAAAGATCCCTACGAGTGGCTTTAATTTGTTCCATGTCATGCAGCAAGTGCAATGAGGAAAAGAACCATGGCTTTTCTCTCTTAGTCCCTTCCTTTAAGTATCCCAAATGAGAAGTACAGATTTTTACTTCATGCCATTAAAAAAAATGGATCAAGCTAGCAATTGAATTGGTATAAATTAGCCCACAAAATATCTTTGCGTGAGCCTCCAAAAGTGCTTACCTTTGCTTGCATTGGGGGAGGTGTACGGGGTGAGACCTAAAAACCAACACAAGAAACTTGTGAAACCAAGGCAACAGTAAATGTAGGGAATTGTCAAGCTTTTTGCATGTTATGTATGAGTTAGTACACCAAATGCATCAATTATTGTTCATTTCATCCTTCTCTTTCTTGCTACGTGAATATTTCAGAATGCCTATTGTTAAAGGATAGTTCAAAAATGAATCATAGTATGGGTAATTTTCCCATCATAAAATCTCATTGTTGATGGATTTTTTATTTTTTTTTTTTTTAACCTATTGTAGGCCTTACACTTCAGATCCAATGATGGCCATGTTCTGCTCCAAGCAGATAGCATGTTACTTTCACTTTTTTGGATATCAACATTGGGAAAATTGATTTGTGAAGGTAGTTATTAAGAAAGACTGTGATACTTCAAATACTTCTGTCCTGGTTAAGGCTACCCTTATATTTTGAAGGTTATTTATTCAGCGTTTAGACATCAAAATAGTGAGACTTCTGTTTCAAAAGAAAAGCCCTGAAAAATAAATTTGGTAGGGAGTACCTGTACAGGTCAAATCAGAAGTGTGGCAAATGCAATAGGTGGAGTCTCTCTTTCTGGGTAGTCACTGTACAGTGTTTTAAATAAAGTATTACATTTCGTTATGTATTTACACGGTGCTCAGGATTTTAATATCTGAGGAAATTCCATCTTTCCTGGATATTTTTCGTGAAAGCTCCTTATTGGTATAAAAGCAACCAATTTCAGAGCCCGAACAAAATTGCTGTTGTCTTAAATGAAATCGTTGGGAAAAAAATGTTGGGTTCTTTTGCTTATGGTTTCAAATGATATCCAAAATTATAAGCTATTTCATATTTGAGAGTAACTTAGGATATCCTTTAAGTATTATTCAGGTAATTGCACTGAGAAGCTCCTCTGCTGTCTTAGGCTTTGCCTAGAACACACTAGATTTTTGCCTATTTTTAAACAGAAGATGTGCCTAAATACAGCCAGTGCTGGTGGCACAAGGAGAAAACCTGGAAGCGGTGAAGCTGTATAATAGTAATGATTGTTGCTGAAATCTGACTGTGCTAATGGAGGGCTCACCCACTTCTTCGTAGCATTTCGGTATTGTTTGCGTTTCCAGGTAGAAATTATTTTTGTATCGAATGGCATGATGAGCCCAAAGGCACAATACAACCGCGAAGCTCCGCATCGTGGCTAATGACTGGGGAGAATTTGGTTACCGAGGGATCCTAAGGAAAATATTTCATTTGGGTGCGTAACAAGAAGAGAGGAGAACTTACAATGTTCTTGAAGAAGTGGACTACGGGGTTGTCATCCCCAGGCCGGCCGTGCTGAGATCTCTGGGGGATGGACCCTACGTGGTGGCTGGCCCTGGCTGCATGGATATCCTGAAAGGCACAACACGGATATGGCCACGTCAGCTGGGAAGGAAAGACAACCAGCAACCCTGTGAAGGGACGAGGCATTTGCACCGGGAATGGAGAGGAGAAAAGAGGAAGAGGAGAGAAAAATGCCTCAGCAGAGATGGCAATCTAAAGATGTCACTGCTGTGAAGGAAAATTTTTTTAATACAATGGCAAATACACAGTATGTACATGGGCATATGTTGTGCATATATATACATATGGATGTACATATTTTTAACATTACAGCCCAGTGTGGAATTATAGCTGTTATTGGAAAGTTCTGGTAACAGAAACCTGGTAATTTTTCTTCTTTCATAAGTGGGATCATGGAATGTAATTTTAGAAATGAAGCCTGAAACAGAGAAAAACTTAAAATGATGTTGGGTCATTCTCCATGTGAGAGCAGGGATGGATCGTATGTATTCTCAGTTCTCAAAAACCCTGTAACAGTGATGAGCTGCAAGACCAACTTTTTTTTAGAATGGGGAAATCAAATGAGATTGAGGATACTTTCTATTTTCAGTGCTTGGCTTCCACCGACGATACTTTCTGTTTTCTGAGCAATACAGAAAGCAGTCCGGTAAGCGAAGGTAAAATAAATAACAAAAGTAACACATTGTGAAGAGTGAATAGCTTGACTGGTACTTAGAGCGTGATGCATCTGTTGCAGTGAAAATAGTATAAAGAATTTGGTGTAGTTACTGCTACCTGGATGCAGTATGATGGAGTTTAAAAAAGGGCTGACCCAGATGACAGACAGGTGCCTGTCATTGCACGTGGAGAGGCGCAAGGCTTCACGTTCAGTGCAGCAGAGCTGAATTATGTTCAGTGGGGAACAGAGAAGGTGGGAGGGAATGAAAATAACAACAGTGCCACAATGGTTCTCTTAGTGTAATGAATTCCCTGAAAGTACGATGATCTTACAAACATCATGTGGATACTAAAAAATTTCATTGGCTTCTGAAGATGAAATAGAGTTCCATAGTGAGACAGTACCTCACATAAGCACTTCCCTAGGGGTACAAACCGGATGAACATTTAACTGTAGAACAGTATGAATAGTTCTTTGAAATATACTTTGCTTTCATCACATATAGAAAAACACAGGTCAACTTGCCAGGGAAAAATCTTACTCTGATTGTTGGACTGGGACTCCTGACGGGTTTGCTGATTTTTGACAAATACATTAATATCTATAGCACAGACTTTCAAAAGTTCGAAGAACCTTTTTGCGCTTCAAGTGAAATCTCGTGACATCAGTAGCTTTCAGAATGACCCCGACTGCCTCAAGCTGTTACTGCTGAAAATGGCTGCGCAGAGATTTACATGTTCTAAGACTCTTGAATAAAAGGTCCCACAAAACCGTCTAGTGTTACTGCCCAAAGCTGCTACACAGAAGTTTCGGTTTTAAGTGAGTGGAGTCAGATCTTGTGATCTCTTACATGAATGAAATGGGTTTATATTGTGTTGGAATATCTGAAATGAGAGTCAGAAGGATCCATCTTCATGAGTGGTCTTTTAAGTTAATGTAAATCTGAGGAGAAATGAAATTCAGATATATTGTTTATAAGATCAGTTTCCTTAGGGAAAAAATGAGCCAATGCAGAGAAGTTCAGCTGGTATTTATCAGCATCGGTTTTTTTCATGCCGATATGTAGAGGTTTACCGTTTAAAAACCAGGAATTTCTGAATGGTATTGGCTCTGTGAAATTTCCATAGTGTCAAGCAGTCGGCCCTGCTTATACTTCTGGAGCAGGTCCTGCTTTGTCCCTAGTTCCAGTGTTGTCAAAATATCCTCTGCTGTCATGATTAGGATGTGGGAGCCAGTCAGGCACCGACACATGTTTAGAACAAGTTACTTCAGCCACGCGGTTGTCTTTTTAATCTGTGTTCAAATGATGGGTTGCTTTGCCTCTGAAAGCAGCTGACTGCTTTGCCTTTAGGACAAATACCGGGGTGTTGCAGCTCCGAATGGCCATCTGTAGCAGCAGGAACTAGTTGCCATCCAACTGCAAAACTATCGCGGTACGTCGAGGCAGAAAACTTGAAAACCGGATTTGATTGCGCGTAGCCTGCAGCTCCGCAGTGGGCTCTGGATGGACACCAGGCACAGAGAGAAGCTGGGATAACAGGGTTTTTAAAAACTGGATGAGGTTGAGTTTCCTGAATTTCGCATTCTGATCAATTTTTAGGCGTTAAATTTGGCTTATCGAAAAAATTATTGTGTAGTACGTACAAACTTTCTTCTGTCTGCCATGCCAAAAGGCTTTGACTGGGTCCCCTTTCAAAGCTTACGAGGTAGTCGCAAATCTGAATCCCTTTTTAGTGATAGTTCTGTATGAGTTTAATACAGTGGTTTTCCCAGTGTTACAAATACAGTGTTTTCCTTTCATATTACCATCAGCAAACTTCATCTGCAGTCAGAATCTTCCATATTGTTCTAAATCTGTGCCAGGTAAATACACATTTCCCTTTAATATATAAGCTGTTGGAATTGCTCTTCCACCTGCATGCAGTTTTTGGAATCCTAAGGGGGAGATGGGGAGGGGCAGGAATCAAGTGGGTTTGTTCTGAGATTGTTCATGTACGTGATTTATGAAAATAATTTCCCTCAGAAGAGTATTAACTGGTATCTATAAGTGTTAAAAGTTAACTTTGAATGGGTTCAGGCAACGCTTTGCTGAATGAAAGAGAAAACTGGTTTATCCTGCTACGATTTGCTACTGAGGTGTGGTGGTTTATTTTACAATTGGGCTTTTTTGAATGAGCTCATCTAGTCACTGCACATTTCACTAATACATTCGGAAGGCCACCATTTATCTTTAAATATGCTTTAAGCGCTTGGCCTTAAATAATATTCCTATTTAAAAGCTATTAGGAATACAGCAGAGCAACTGATGCTTTAGGAAGGAGTGACATTTACTCGTTTCTGTGCGTTATGGGTCTCTCCCCACACCTCTTGTGAAATTGTCAGGAATCTCAGTCTTGGGAGTGCTGCCCATAAAAAGCGAGCTTGGCTTCCACATCTCTATATTATGAAATGTACTCGCAAAGTATAATCTTGGATTCAGAGCCCTTGGGTACTCTTTGTGAATTTGAGAACAGAGGCACCTCTGTTTATGCCCTTAAAAAATAATTACTTTTAGAGTAACTGCATAGTTTGTAATCATGAGCAGTCTTTCAAAAAAAAACAGAACAGAAAACACTCAGTTTTTTACTGTTCCCACTTAATTTTTTGTTTTACCTTAATAAATGTTCCCTACTAAGTCGACTTTGCCGTACGTTCAGAAAAGCCAAAAAGGAAAGATCCCTTAATCTGAATAATCTTAATTATTAGAAAAATGTTTGCCAGTGCTGGAAATTGAAGCAGAATCTGGGAGATCTAATGGCACCGACACTGTACAATTAGTAGTTTTAAGGATTAATAATGTAAATAAGAACACTCTAAAATGCATGTAAAATACCCACAGTTATTCCGTAATAGGGAGGCGTTCGATATTGGACTAATTTGCAGCTCTTTCTGGTGATGCACAGGAAAGCTGCATTATTTCACTGTGCCACCTACCTTATGTATTTTGGCCGCTAAAACAAAAGAAAAAAGAGAGTAAGTTTCAATGTAGTGCAAAGAAAACACACAGGTATTCTAAGTCTTAACAGTAGCTATACATTGCCATTGCATTCTCTGCGTTACCCGTGTACTTTCACATCCAAGTAATTAAATTTACTGGCACAACCTCTATTAATATTTTGAAAGAGCTGTTGGGAAAAAACCATGCCATTTCTCTGACACAGTAGCAAGAATCCACAAGTAATTCGGTGTGTGTTTTGTGCCAGATGACGTTGCGCGAGGTGATTGCATTTCCAGCTGAGGTGAAGATCCCCGAGTATCTGCTCCCCAGTCTCTGGTGTCACCAAGTTTCCTGGTCTTTTCTGTGGCACTTTGGGAGGGTTGAGGGCTGTTACTGTCTGTATGGTGACTCCACAGGAGCCTGGAGAAGAGGGGTCTTGCGGTTTGTGATCAATGGGTCGTGCCCTTCTGGTTCGTACATGTGGACATTGGCTTTGATATTCCAGGTTCGTGATCGTACATGCATCTGACTTGAGACGTAGCAGGATTTGGGGGATTAATTTCATTTGCAGTTATGTGTTCTACATGGCCTGCTTGATTTTGTTTTCAGATTTGGTGCAGAAGTGCAAAAAACATGGTTAAGCAGCAGCAGATATTTTAAAGTGATATTATGAGATCCCATGAAATCCATATCTAACTTTGCTAGCTATAAACAGGATGTGTTAGATCTTGCAACTCGTGGTCAATAAGAGGGTCTTTTAAATGCATATAATAAGCTCTCACTGAGAGTTTGCATCTTCCACAAGAGGATTGCTTATAACTAAAGGTTGCAGATACAAATAAATATGTTTAAAGCTCTAATTCCCACTCAGTAGATGATATGCATTAGTAACCATAATACTATTAAGATATTTTTGGTTTGGAATACTGAACTTACAGTTTTTTCCAAATCATTTCAGTATCATTATTATGTAGTTTTGTTGCCTGCTTTAGGATGTGAAACGAAGATCGAAAGAACACCACATCATTTCTGTAATGGCAAACTCCAAATACATATGATATCTGGAACAGGCGTTTTAAAATGTAATCAAACCACGTAAGCATTTTTGACATAAGAATGCAAAACAATGGACATTTTCATGGATTCAATGGATTTCATGGGTTTCAATGGGTTGTCTTCAGAAAAGGTACCTACTGAATTTAAAAGAAATCATTAAAAATCTCCAAATTTCAAATTCCTCTAGATATGACAAGTACTTCAGGTTGCCTTAGAAAACCAAAGTGTTCCACAACCTACAGGATGTAATGCTTAAATCCCAAAGAAATTTGGAGCCATACTGGTAGATTAAAATCAGCCTTTAAGCCCTGAGTGATGAATCCTGTTCCTGCTGGTTTGTGGGAAGAGCGGCTAAAAGACCCACAAGGAATTTGTAACCTACTCAGCTGATTTTGTGTAGGCTTTGCAATGGAGCCTGAACCCAAAGTCTCTCTAAGCATAAAGATATTCTTACCCAGGTCTGAATTTCTGTAGTTAGTACCATTTCAAACCAGTATTCCCAACAGAGGTTGAGACGCATCCTTTCAGTGAATGTATATGCTATTTTTTTTTTTTAAACAAGAGGAAATTTATTGGATGCAATTGGGAAACCCGACAGATTCTTGTATACAGAAGTTGCGTCATTTTGAGGTTTGGAGGTGCTTTGTACATGAGGTTTGTGTTCCTTGGTGTAGCCAGCGCTGCGTCAGAGCCTTCCTGTGCTGCTACCAAGCATCTCATCAGGCGGTGATGATAAAATATATAGTATGTGTCATGTGAGGATCTAGAGTAAGTATAGTAAGATGCAAACATGCACTGCAGAACCAGAGCTGTGTTATACAGGTGTCGTTGCTTCCCATTTCATTCACCTACAACCCAGGTACCAATTTGCTCTTCGCGATGGTGTTTTGTTCCAAGCTGTTCAAAACTTACTGAATCTGTTACAAAAAGCAACGGGAATGGCGACATCTTCCCCAGAAGATGTTTGGGGGTTTGGGGTTTTCTGAGAAGATTGCTCCAGCAGAAAAGCGATATTGCTTAGTAGGTATTCTCAGGGTAGTTTCCAGGGTAACTTCTGCAACCAACAAACTTCACAGCCTTACAGACCAAACTGTACATGGCCAAGATAAGGAAGGTGTCCTAGATTAGTATTCACAATGATCAATGCCTATTGATAAGACCACATCGGTGGTGCAGATGCAGCTGTTGGTGCTGCTATGACAAAAGAATGTAACGTTGTGGTTATGGCCATCAGTAAGAAAGCAGAAGCTTGTAAAAATTTTAATGCGGCCCATTGCCTAGTATTTTCATGTAGATAAGAAGCTCATACAATAAACAAGATGACAGTTACTTGGAAAACAAAACCGTAAGTACCAGGTGTACACTATGGCTTTACAGCAGCTGGCCAGAAATAAAGAAGAGAAAAACATTACTACAACCTTGATTTCTTTCGTTTAATCTCGCAGGTTGCACGCGCCCACTCACCCGCAATCTGTTTTATCAGTTCTCATCTTGGGACTGGCCCAATTTTTATTTCTTTTCTGCCTTTAATAGGTAAGAAAATTATAAGCCAAACTCTTGGTTGTTAAAAGTATTATTGCCTACATTAGCATAATTTATGGAGGGAGTATAATAGCAAGGGGAGTTTAATATTAGGAAATGATTAGACATGGCATGGTTAATAGCGTAATTTATTGAAACAAACACTGTCATTCAGAGGAATAATTATCAATTGTGTAGTCAGTATAGACTGGGGAGGGGGAGAATGACCCACCCTAATCCGGGGGCTTGTACATGTTCCAAAGCACATTAACTGTATCATATGTCAGAATTGAAAGAGTAAACGCATCACGAATGAAAGGCAGAAGAGAGCCAAGGACCATCTGGGGTCTGCAGCCGTGATTCAGTATGTGTCATGACCACTTTTTAAATTGCTTTGTAAGAAATTCAGTAGAAGTACCCAAAAATGGCGGTGGAGGTTTTTGTGTAGCTCAGAAATGAAATCCAGTAACTTCAGAGTAAAATGAGTAACTGAGCATGTCTAACCAACTGGAGACCGTTTCAGGAACAAGGTGAGATGTTCTGCCTCAGTACATAAAATGAAAGCCAGCAGTTGAGTGATGATGAAGGTACAAAACAAGGTCATGAATAAAACCCTTAACTTTTGCCTCAGTTTTCAATTGGGCGGTATTTACCATTCTGCAATCTCAAAAGAGCTGAAGAACGAAGTCATTAATTTTGGCATTCTATGATGGAAAGTGCTAACGATAATGCAGTTCCTCATTTGCAAGTAATTAATATATGTGATATAAGTAAGAAATTGCTTCATTAAAATGTGTTATATTGGTTTTTTTTAAATTTGGTTTCTCTGAAGTATACACAGTGAGGAAAAAAAAAAAGGTAGAGAAAAGCCTTATGCTAAATTTTGAATACATCCATTTGATGTTCTGTATGTTACTTTTGCGGTTCCCGCCTGCCCCTCCCAGTTGTTTAAACAAACACCCTCCTGGGTATATCATAATAAAAAAATCAATCCAGACCTTCTGCTCAGCTGGGCTGCGGTACCGTGCAGTTGAAACCCAGGTGAATTGCTGCAGAGCAGCCCAGGCTGGTTCCCACCAAAGGAGCCCAAAGTTGCCCTGGCTGCCTCTCCAGTGGCCACTGCTCTGCATTGAGGTCCAGGAGCTTCACCGAGCACGAGATGGGCTTCTTGCCACTCTTATTCAGAACACCCTATTTGCTCCGTACTGGTGGATAGAACAATCTAGAACTAGCCTAGCCAAGACTGAACTGGAAGATACTGACAGAAGCTTAATGAAAAGGAGAAATAGAACTAAAGGAGGGGAGATTGAGGCCAGACATGAGGATGAAATATTTTACAATGAGGGTGGTGAAACACTGGCACAGGTTGCCCAGAGAGGTGGTAGATGCCCCATCCCTGGAGACATTCCAGGCCAGGCTGGACGGGGCTCTGAGCAACCTGATCCAGTTGCAGATGCCCCTGCTCATGGCAGGGGGTTGGACTAGATGACCTTTGAAGGTCCCTTCCAACCCAAACTATTCTATGATTCTTATCTTTTGCTGTGGACTGATGAGAAACAGTGCTCTTTCAAATGCTCCAGTTGATTCACTAGTATTTTAGCCTGATCATGTTACTAAATACATTTCTGAAGAGGCCAAAAAAAAATCCCATATAAATGACAGTAAAAGCAGTGAAGATCATAGGCTTTTCCTGTCCACCCAATCATCATTTTCTCTTCAACTTCTAATACAAATTGTGGAGCCCCAACTACTTTGTCCCATTTCTGAAGAAGCGTTGCCGGGCGTCTGCTGTTAGTCTGGGCACAAAGCATCACCAATGCCTCACCTAAAGTTAGTGTTTGCTCATCACTTCCAGAGCATTTAACCTGGTCTGACTTCCAGATTCCTCTTGGGGTCTGTAATAATTGCTTCAAGCAGTAATTTCCTTCAAAATGCAAGAGATAATTAGTTGCAGAGCATTAAGTGATGTACTAATTATTAAGCATGCGTAACATGTACATGGTTATACATGTCTTAAATGAACGTGTCAAAAAATCGATCCTATGTAACATCAGCTCCTAAGCCTTTTGCTTACCATGGGCTGTGCGGTACTCACCTGTTGTTACTTGTGTGTTTTGTACAAATTACTGTATTTAAAATAGACAAATCTAAAGCACTCCAAGGCCTAACATACAAGTAAATGAGCTTTAATCAAACTGGCAGTTCTCATACACAAATTCATTTTTAGGTCTTTCATCATTCATTACTACCTGCTATGAAAAAGAGAGGCCAGATTTGATTTTGATTGTCGTAAATCCAGAACAGCAGATTCAGCAGCTTCAGTTATTTAAAACCCAGTCATTTCCTTACAGAAGGCAAGTTTTACTCATTTCTGTCCAATACACTGCTTTAACTGAATTTTGTAGAAGGATATACAGCCTCTGTTAATGATCTGAAACCCCAACATGTACTATGAAGTAGTTTGTTGCAACTTCTGTTAATGGATTAAAGTATTTAAAACAAATTAAATCATTAGTACACCAGTTTTGTGATGTAAAGTTTAATAGATACACAAAGCACATATAAAGCAAAAGATTAAAACAAAATTATTGTTACAACCACCATAAACTATATATATTTTTTTTTTTTTACAAGCGTATTGCTTGTACACCAAGTTTTACAAAACAGTATATCATGAGCAGTACCATCCCCTGAAAACTAAGAGTTGGAAACGAAAATCACAGTAAGTATTAACTTAAATCACGTCATATACTAGTCAGACTAGCATTGATTTAGCTACTTTCAAAGTCTTCGCAGTGCTGTAGCATACATTAAAGCTCGCACAAGAAATGTGAACAGAGTACAAGTGCAAAAAGAAAGACGCCTGGCTATCCTGACGAACGTGTCATCATTTAAAACCGTGGTTCTGAACTTTTTGCCTGTGCGTGTTGTAGATCCCATTCGGAGCAGCTGCTTGACCGTGGGGTGGGTTTGGAGCTGCTGTTTCAGAACTGCTGACCCTAAACGCCGGTTCTGCTCAACCTGAGCAGAACTTCAGTGCAGCGCTCCTCACACCTCGTGTCTGGCTGTAGGAAGGGAAAGCCCCGTGCCCGCCTTCCTCGCACCCACACACACGTATATTGGGAAAGAAATACAGGAGCGAGGCTTCGTACAGGCAGCAGGAGAACGTTACGAGACTGTGTACGAAACCGAAGCAAAATGTAAAAGAAACACCGATTTAATCTTTCACTAAGTCCGGCCTCAGCCTATTATTTACTGTCACTCGCAATATTTTGCTTTGTTGCAGGTGTGTCACAAACATAGTTTAAAGTTTAGTAAGTTAATGCGTAATGTTAAACCAGGACAGAAAAGTTCTTGTTTCACAATAACTTTAGTATAATAGGAAAAAAAAAAATCATAAACAAAAGAACGACAAAAGCATTAACAGCTGTGTAAAAGAAACAAAACAGCACTCAGTACCTATTGAGGTTGAATACAGGCTAATATCTCAGAGGCACAAGAAAAATTCATCATTTTAACAAACTTGCTTATACGCTTTACAGATGTTTGGATAAATATTCGATAAAGATTAGAAAGGAAATGATTTATAGTGACACTACTGTCTTGCATGCTTTTTAAAATGTCTGCACCGCAGTTTCTTTCTGTCACTCTTTTAAAATCTTCTGTAAGACAATTAAATTTAGGCTGTGCGCAACAATAGTTTTGTTTGGAATATTCTACCTTTAAAAAAAAAAGTCTTTAAAGTACAAAATTCAAGCTGTTTTTGATTGGGTTTCAGTTATCTAAAATATTGATGGGGTGGGGGAAACAATGGGAAATGCTGCCCCTTAGAAGAGAAGGACTATTTCTGTACATTCCAGTATTTATATTTTTATTCCCTCCCATAGGATTCCCCCGCACTCTTAATTTCACTTCAGAATTCCAGGGTACGGGAGAACCTGCTCCACGGGAGAAAAGGAGGCCACAAAACAATCCCCACTTTGTTCCCACCCCACCTTTCCATACACAATAGTGAATATTATTCATTAATGTACTTTTCAGTAATGGCTGTGAGATGAAAATGCCTCCACAAAGAATTTCTAATGTATTTTCCTTGAATGTCAGCCCTAAATCTGTACAAAGAGCAAGTGTTGTCTTTGCATTCCAGTGCTCGCTGGCGTGGGTGGGCAAGATACGCGTTCCCACCGGGGCACGGGCTGGCTAAAAAAGGAAGGTTGCAAGAAAGGCAGCTGCAAAATTGCTTTGAAGTGCTCCAAAAATTAATCAGAAACAAGTGCAAGCAAATAAACAGTGCAGCTCTAGGGACTTTTCAATTTCAAGCCTTTAAAATTCATCCTTTTGGGTGCTTTTCCTGGTGTCTTATTTACCAAAAAGTCCTGTTTACTTAGTGGAATCTGGAAAACTGCCAAGGACTTTATTTTGTTTCAACTCATCCATGAGGACCTTCATCATCTATCAGTACCCCAACACTATAAAATTCAGCAAGTGACAACTATTTAGGTTTTAAGCACAAATAAGACTATTAGCCTCCTAGATTTCCTCTGTATTCACAGGTATAAATATATGACACCACAAGCCTTCCTTGATACAAGAAACCAAAAGGCACTGATTCAAAGGCTAAACAAATAATAGTTGAAACAACTGTCTGTGCCACTTGCTCAGTATTTTCCACACTCCTACGATAGAGAGACACATCCTAGGGCAGGTTTTTATGCCTCAATATTATTATCATGTGAAACAGGGCTCGAGATGCTTCGGCACTGGCAGTTGTGATGCACCTGACTTTTGCCAAGATAATAAAACTTCCCTGTGCTGCCAGCTGAGATCTGCAAGTCAGGACTCTGCAACATTATATGTAGTTCTTCTTAAAAAACAAAGCCAATTCTGCCAAGTAAAAGGTGTTACAATTATCTATAATTCTGTACCGTTTTGCAGACATTTAAGTGCTTCAAAAGAGCAGTTTACTGAACAGTGACAGAGAGAAACAAATAATATCCTATCCTCTCATACATAGTTATGTAGAGCTCTGTAGAGAATCATAGCGATTATGTTTACACCAAAGGATAAAATACAGAATCAGTACAACTCGCAGCCATTTTTTAGTCATCATTACTCAAAAGTGAGTTGGTCTGATTTATTGCTAAGCAAGAACGTATGTACCTCCGGATATTCTGTAGGCAGAATCTAAGTTTTTGGTATTGTTTCCTTGGTGTACAAAGAGTATTTAACATACTATTTTTCATCGAGTAACACAGTAAATGAATAAAACAGCAAGAGTTGAGCTAGCCAAGCAGGTTCCAGACAACAGCAATGTTGGGAACAGTCTGATATTCGCAGTAAGAAAAGTGGTTTTCTTCATTCGCACAGCAACTGCCTGTTGCATGTATGAGCATTAAACACCTACAGAAACAACTGCCTAATTGCTAAATCTCTCTCATGAGCATTACAGGCCCCAGTTTGGAAAGGCAAGAAACAAGACGACCAAAACACACAGCTTGCTTACTACTGGCTACCAAGTGTGAGAAGCTTCTGGTTTTATGTTTCTAGAGTATTTTTCATCCAGTGGTCTATACATTACAACAACTCAGAGAAGGGCTACATTACGCATCGCGCTTCCCAGTGCGGAGCTGCGAACTCCACGGAGAGCCTGCAGCTGTCGTGCGATCGCAAATCAGTTTTAAACCACACGGTAGGATGGATCATGTCCCAGTACAACATGATGAAACAGCCAGTCTAACCCATCCCAGCAAATGTCACAGGTTCGAACTACTGAACAGACACAGCAAAGGTTGTCACAGGTTATTGAAAAAGCCCAGTCAGCAACTCTAAGCATTGCTTTTTGCAACACACACCTTGAACAACGACATCAAACAATATGTTCACTTAAAACAAAGGTTTTCTAGCCCTATAGTAGTTCCATTCAAATGCTTGTGTAGCGTGTGAACACACAAACACAAGACTCCACATGTCATTTCCATGGCAAAGGGGACAGTGAAAATGTCTTAAACTTTGCCACTTGAACAATAGTGAACTAACATGCCACCTGCATAATGCATCAGAGGATGTGAGTTACTCCTGGAAAAGGAAAGAATTCAAGTAATATCCTTTCATCAATACTTTGTTTTTCAACTAATAATGAAGAAATGGCTTGTTACACAACTTCTAATATGAAATGCCTGGAATATAAATCTTCACTTCTCACCCAAATAAAGCAGCTGGACTATTTTGTACACCTGGGATTCACGATAATATCTGTCAAGCCATCTCCTCAGCGATGGTATCAAACGACCTTAAAACATGCTCTTGCTCAAGCAGGCTGAGAATCTGGCCACAGTTCTTTTACTAACAGCTATTTCCAAGTCTGTCCCTCAGTCAGTGCCAAACTATCTAGAGATTGTCTCACATTTAGTGCTCTCATCCAGCTCCATTTTGCAAATATTGAAGAACAACACACAAAAGCAGACTGAAGTTTCTCTAAATGGCACAGCATACAAACGAATACAATTGCACCACATTAAATGCTCATAAAAATTCCTCTCAGTAATGTTTCTAGAGCCACCTGGATTTCTAATACTCCTTGTTACTACCCAGAATAGCTCCTCTTGTTTCCCAGATCTATGCCTTTTTTGTTGTTGTTTTCAGTTTATAGCCAAGCATTAAATCACAGCCCTGCAAGTACCGTCTTGCTGGCTAAGTCAACTCTTGCATTATGGCAGTTACACCTTCCTTTAGTCCCACCCTTCCTTCTTAACTGTACGTTATTTTTGCTGTAGCTGTGCAGTTCTCTATTCCTCAGAGCTCACCTTGCCCGAGCCCCGCCGGGGAACGTGTCTTTCACCTCCAAAGAATCTGCCCAGCGAGTCAAGTAGACCCGAGTCTCTGTGCCGTGGAGATCCGTGTCTGGCATGGTCTGTAGTGCTCGCAGATGCCATTTTTGATCCGTACCGGAAAGAGGAGCGTTTTTGTGAAGCCATCAAATCCGAATTCTCTGAAGCTGCTGCACTGTCCTCTTGGATGGTCTGTAGCTCGTCTGACTCCGAGGGCCGATCTTTGAAGGTGTTGTCTTCTCTCCCTGGGGCATCTCGGGAAAAGAGGCGGATCAAGTGGGGGCGACCGGTCGTGTCAGCTGGGTTGGCCTCGGGCCAGGCATTCTTTGGGTCTGCTGTGCCTTTGGGGTCTGTCACCGCTGGGCTCTTCGTGGAGGTCCCATTGTTCTGGTTCACATCTGCCTCTCCTGCAAACAACAAGGATGAGATATGAATGCAGGCCTGTGAAAAACAGCCCCGGAACAATGCTGCTTTCTTTTCCCCTGCCCCGAGATGCTCATTTCATACAAAACCCGTTAATATGTGCAGTTGTAACGAAACTATGTTCTCTACCAGCCTTTAAGAACATTAAGCTATCTTGGAACCGAAACCAGGATGATGTTCTCACACAAAATTCGCAGTACTTCTAGGTGGCTTTTTTTTTTTTTTAAAATTAAATCTGTTTGTAAATACATTAATAGGAAGCACAACTGAAACTAACTTTATTTACATGGAAGGCTTACTGATGAGCAGGCTTTCAGTTACAATGTCTGAAGAATCAGAATTCCCGTACTTTCCCTTGAGGACTGCAACTCTCAAATGTGATACTTTTCTCCAAAACAAGGAAAAAAAATATTAAAGTGACATAGCAGCACTGAGCCTTCTCAACTGCACATTCTCTCTCCACGATGTCTGAGATTTTGTACCTGAAGGTTTTGTCCCCATTTGGAACCCCTCACTGTAACCTGAATACCAGTCAAACAGCTGTAATGAGGAGAGGGGGTTTTTTCCCCCTATTTAAATTGTCCTCACTTCAAAAAAGTAGAGAACGCGAAGCTGCAGTTTCTCCTTGGCCTCCCATGGCAGTTTTTCTCCATGTACGATCCTGGCACTCGTTGTACCATCTCCCAGCTCTGACGCTGAAGGCCCGGAGCAAAACTGTGCAATTTGCATTTAGTGCTTGTGAGAAGTGACAAAAAGAATTATCAGAAACTGACAAGCTTTTAGCCAAGAAAGGCACCGAGACAGACCTCTGTGGTCTGCTGTCTTCTCCACGGTTGTGTTCTGATGCACGCAGTAAAATACCTGAAAATAATCAGCTGCAGCACACTTAACTCTTAGCCTCTGGTAGCTCTTTCTATCAGTGACAGATTGATTTATGGAGGTTTTTGTAAGTCTATACCATTATTCCTACTGTTCTAAAGGAAACTGCATCCACTGAGCAATGTGTTATCCCCAAGGAGCACCACAAGAACATCAGCAGGTCACTGCTTGAGAAGCAACCTCCAGAGCGGACACCTCCCACAAGCTCACTCTGTGGCAGAAACATTTTTTTGGAGTTAACAGGGCTCAGCATTTCAGAAGTAAGTTTTGGTTATTCATATGTTACCTTTAGGGACTTATAATTACCTCATTAAATCCCCATTTGATTTGGTTCTTGTTGCCATGGGAGGGATGGGATCTGGCACATCCTGCTATGTTTTCAAAGTACTCTGGACTCAAGTACTTTGCTGATTCACCAGAGCAATTTTAGACTTGACACGGCCATTTCAGATGATTTCGCCCACCCACAGGGCACTAAAGACACCTTTTCTCCACCCAAAAATAATTCTGAAATAATTTTATGGATAATGACATGAGCCAAACGATGGCTTCTGCAAATATCCACTGGTACTGAGGTTACAATTTGTTGTAATCAGTCTGCTACAGTTTTTCATATAAAAACATGATGCACAGTTTTGCTCTGCAACTCTTTTTTTTCCTTCTGTGAAAACCACCTAGAAAATGTTGGGGAACTTCAAGGAAGTTTTGTTTGGTTAAAGCATCTGAAAGTATTTCTTGGGAATACAGTTATTTAACCAATGCTAATTGTCACTGAAGACCTCATCAGTGGGGAAAAAGAAAATATTTGCTGGCAACTTTAGGATTTTGGTTTTCCTGAAAAGATACTTTTGAACTTATTAGACATTATGGAAGCCCACAAATGATTTTCTTAATTGAATGAAAGAGAAAGTAACTAACATGGATATACGACACATTCTAAAACTGGAAAACATTTTAAATAGCAACTCTAAGCTTAGATTCTATACCATAATACAAATCTATTCAAGGACAGAAAAAGAAAAACAACCAAAAGAGCTATTGTATTTAATTAAATGCATTAACAAAACACCAGAGCATCTGCATACTAATATTTTTTACAACAGTTGTTCTTTGTGTCACTGAATACGGGTATTGGTAAGCAACAAAGAAGGGTATTTGTGCCACAAAAGTAGCTTCTCCCAACGCATACGCACTGAGCTCTAAAGTATAAATCTTTCTGTGTGCCTTATTTCAGTAATGAAAGCACGCATTTCAGTCTTCTTCTAGATTTTCTGCATACTTGTCTTCTCTAGTATTTAAAAATATATTACCAAGAGATATTTTTAATAGTTGAGCTAACTAATCTAGGTTTTCAAGAGCATTTTGAGAGACAGATCGCTTTAATAATGTCTTCAGGATATCCAGAATTAATGGAGCATGTAGACATATGCTTATTCATTGATTTAGAAAAAAATATTTAGATGATTTCTATTAAAACCCATTACAAATGCTGTGCATATGATACTGATATTATTTGTTTGTTTGTTTTTCCCTGCAAGATGAAGCTCTCTTGTTAAAATAGAGTACCCTTCCTGGACTATATCACTTGTACAAGCAAAAGCTGCCCAGGGAAGAAGTCTTCAGGCTTTTTTTTTTTCTTTTAAACCTTTGTAAAAATGGGTTAAAGAGTAAATACAGCAGAATGCATTACCAAAGGCATTACCAGAAGGCTACTGAAGTGTCATCTATTTACATTTAAGTGAATGAAGTCCTGGAAAGCTACACAAGCAACAGCAGGACAGCATCCTCACCGCAGCCCAAAAGCAGCGGGAAGGAGCGGGACACCGAGCAGGGGTTTGGCACCCCAGGGGTGGCAAAGGATGGGTCCCGAAGCCAACGCCACCGCCCCCCTTTCCCCTCGCCCTGTGCAGCTCCTGAGCCTGCCCCCGGCACGACCTTCCCTCTGCATGTTGGTCAGACGGAACAAATGGCTTTGTTCCCTGGCTACACAGGGAACATAGATGGACCAAAAAATCTGAAAAGTCTGTTTGTTAAACAAAATAGAAACTTCGAAGGTGCTTTCAATGAGACGACATTAAATCCAGCCCCCCGTTGCGTTTAACAGGTGTTAGACCACGTAAAAGTATTTTCAAAACCACTGTGCCTTGATGCTCAGTTCGATGTTAACAGTTTATTCGACACTTTTACCTAAGCCTCCAGTTAGCTGGGACCTCTCAGCCCCATGGTTCAAACAGTAGCTACTGTGAAGACCATGGAAACCTGTTTTATACAAAGAACAATCCCCGATGGAGAGTCCTTGGATATAAATACCCTTCTCATGGGCCACTTGGTAGAGCTGCTCTGTGACAGTTCCTCCTTGTGCATATAAAAGTCTGTAGTCTTCTTCCATACAGAGGACAACCTGGAAAGAGGTTGTTAAGCTCAGAGTTTTAATGTGTTAAGTTTTTTTTTTTTTAAGAAAAAAGAGAGAAGATTACAAGTTTTTCATCTCCTCCTACTGCTTTCCAGTCCTGCTTTCTTGCAGATAGTTTTAATTCCTCTCACATTCTTATTGCTGCTCCCTCCACAAATGCAGTAAGATAAATGAGGAAAATGAGCCTGATAAAAGCTGAAGTGTATTCCCTTACTTTGCCTCTCTGGAGAGGCTTAGTTCAACGTTAAAGCAGATTGCAAATATTGATTGCAGTAACACATGACAGCAGCTCCAATATTTGTACAAAATCTTAAGAATTAAGTATTATTTACTCCTTACAAACACCAGAAAGTACCTTGATCAAATTTGTAACACGGAATATTTAATATATTTTATTGTAACTACAGATTGCTGTGACTGATTACTAATTTCCATTTTCTTGGCCTTCTTTTCTCAGGGTATGAAGATGAAAATCATCCCACTTAACTTCAGGGTCCTTTTGAATCAGCTTTTCGTTTTAGCTTGAATCGTGTATATTTATAAAGCAGTGCTCTTCAGTGTATGAAATATGTGTATTTGTCCTTTTCTACTTTTTTGGTTCTCTCTCTTCCTATAGAAGACAACGGGATAGTTAAATATAATGCAAGTACAGTTCTCAATTCTGAGTCAACTATATTTCAGTATGTTTATTGAAATGCTGACACTAAAATTTTGCACTGAATTACCTGATTTTAGTAACTTGAATAACAAAAGGTTGCACCTAAAAATTACTCAGCTTTGTAACACCTAAGATTTCAAGACCTTCAGTAAGCTGTAGTAGCAAGACATATGTGCAATGTATTAGCAATAGTTTGCCTTGCATTATTTAAGATGCTGAAAACCAGTATTCACCAACATGTGGCTTTTAGCAACATTTGTGGTTACATCAAGACATTTGAAAGAATGGAAAGGACAGAAAAAGCACATCCATCATTACTATATAGGAGCTGCAGTTGAGGATGTCTGCGCTCCAATTCCATGTTAAGATAACGGTTTCCCAGCATTTTGCCTTTCCTTTTTATGCAGTTCTCTAGAAAAAGGACCTTAAGGAATTGTTTTGCAGGAAGGATAGCATAAGGCATCGCTGGGAGCCCTAATTCAGCTCTGGCTTTGGATACTGTCATGAAGTCACACACGTCCATTTTTCCTGCACTATCACCTGCCTCGCTTCAAACTCTGACATTCTTGAGCAGACGGGACAATGGAGTTTTGGGTGCGCGTGTAAATGAGGAGTCGGAACGTGCAGCAGTAATTACACGCTGCGACCTACTGCAACAGCCAGGATCAAATAAAAATCAGGTCTGCTTAACACTTAATTTCCTTGGAAAAAGGATCCGACTATTTGGTGCTTGGCTGTATCAAAGGCAAGTGTAGCAAAAACTGTTTGTCCAAGCAGACCGATGCAGGTCATCTGCCAGAAACAGAGGCCAGTCCCGGCTTCCAGCCGCTGGAGGTGGCACCGCAGAGCGCTGCATGGGTTCGTGGGAGCACCCGCTGATCAGACTGGAAGGAGAAAAAGGGATCAGAGGATGGATGCAGACCAGTAAACAGGTGCAGAGAAAGGTTCAGCAAACAAGGATATGGACGTCTTGGTCATTTGCTGAGTGGTTTCAGAAAATACAGGAGTTACGCCACCAAAACGCTTGAGGCAGCTCCACTCTCTCCCTTGAACACCAGTGACTTCCAGGGAAGTGGTGGAGCACCATCCCTGGAGGTGTTTAAAAGACGTATAGATGAGGCTCTTAGGGACATGGTTTAGTGCCAGATTTAGGTTATGGTTGGACTCGATCTTAACAGTTGCTTCCAACCTATGACAGGTACAATCCAAGCTCCTGGTCTGGATTTCTACTGCAGCATAGTTGACAGCAGAAGGAAATGTCTACAGCCATTAGGCTTCACTACGTAAGTATTTGGGGAGAGGGAGGAAAGAATTACGTCTGCATTGTTAAATCTGAACTGCAGAACTTGATTTATCCTCATTATACTAAGATGCTGCAGACAAAAAACGCCTCTCAGCCTAACTTCACTAATATGGTTAGAAGGCAACGTGCCATCAGACATTTCACTTCACAGATCTAATTACTGGGTTTATCTGAAGCTTGTCAAACTATTGGAATTCAATTTTGAACAAATATTTCTGTTTGGAATAGATGGCATGCAGCGTAATTGTGAAACAAACAGTTGGTCATAGCTCTGAGTACAACCAGAACTGATCTGCTGGTGCATTTAGCCTTTACACAAACATTTTCCCCATTTGCTAGCAGAAATGAATGCAGAGAGAAATGCCACTGTGTCTCATAATACGGATTCACATGAGTTTAATGCTCCTACTGCTGTTAGCCAAGAGATCGCTTCCACAGCAGCTCACTCTCCTCCTCCCATCCTTGCCAAAGCTCATCGCTTGTAGAGAAAAAATTCCACCCAGAGGCAACTTTTCTCTACAGCTTCAGAATAATTGAAAGAAGGGTATTTTTCTGCACAAGAAACTCAGCTTTTCCCACAGACTAATCAAGCTGTAAGACCAAACATGCACAAAAATGTGAAGCCATCTGCTAAGCACAACAGGCAGTCCTTTGACTGTCCCCCCTCACTGCATACATTAGATATTACAGACCATATGAGGCTCTTACCAGAGAAGAATGAAGGCTGTGAAGGTGTTTCCATTCCACTGATGAGCTGAGTACACTTCTACACTGATCTGATGAAGCAGCGAATCAGGGGTCTGTTGGGGCACAATTTTCCTCACAATAAACCTTAGGACTGAAAATACAGTAAGAAGTGGAAAACCCCACCTGGCCCAGTATAGACTCATAAATACCGGTTACTAGAGAGTTGTATTTACTTCTATTGAACTAAGTTGAATGAAAGACCAAGTTTAGTTCTGTACTACATCTTGGGTCAATAAAGATCCCTGGATAAGCCTGCTGAAAGGGATTGCGCTGCTGTTGGTGAAGGCACAAGACATTTTTAGAGCTGACATTTAGACTCTGTTGCTGCGGCCAAACGAATGAAACTTCCCCTTAAAATGTTACAAGAAGAGCCTGAAAAATGCTGCTTTCCCTGAATCCCTGATGCCTTGTGGAATACCAGTTCGTAGCTGTTCTCTGCAGGCAGCATTATGCCCCCTTAGAGCTACTGCTGGACTGCAAACCAATAGGTCAAATAGGATCTATTAATTGCTGGATTTTTGCTAATACCTAAGTCTTAGCACATTTGCTACCAGACTCATGCAAGATCTCATGTCTCCAAGCCCTCCCTGGCCCTCTCCGCTGAAGAGTGTTTGTCGAGGAGGCAAAGCTTGGCCTTGCAGCAGAGCTCACATGAAAATATCAAGAGGTTTTGATGGGGAGAAGGGAACTGCCCATCACATCCTATTATGGCAATGCCCATCTTTGCAGGTTTAACAGGAGAAAGAAGTGACAGTATGTCTGTATTACTTATGCTCATATTTTGAAGGAAATAAATACTGCATTCGCTAAGGTAGACCAGGAATATGTACGTTTTAGCATAAAACTATGGCACGGGAAAGAAATGAAAGTTGCATAGGAGAATGACAATTCTTTCAGATACTAATTACTACAGTATGAAAAAATAAGTGCAATTCCTCTCTCTTAATTTCTGACAGTAACCTAAAATGTATTTCAGATCTGCTGAAAAAACACTTGCAGCCTGTGCAGTAATAACACACTGTTGCAGTCCGTGCCCAAAAGTCTGAATGTTAACAGGGAGCACATGTGGTTCCTGGAGGTTGCAACGTGTTCACATCCCGTTACCCACTGTGAGGGGCTGCTCTCTTGGAGCCAGGCTTTAGACTTGATGGAGGAAAAAAAAGGTCATACCATCCCCAAACTTGTACACCTTGTATTATTTATGTCTTTAAGTACCCTCTTTCTTCTCTTTTCTTACGGAAGAAACTTAGCCCTGCACACAGATGCTCAATTAAAGCAGCAAAACAAGTCATGGCAGCAGCTGAAATAGCCATATTCATTCTGGCCATGTCAAAGGAAAGAGATCAAAGCAAACCAGTCAACAACACGTTTCAAACCAGGGGAACTGCAGCAGTAATTGCATGCCAGATCTATGCATGTCCCTGTCACAGATGATGCTGAAGCTTAAAACCAGAGGTAAAATAGACCTTTTTTGTTTTGTTTTGTTAAGCAGACTCTGAAAGTTGCACCAGATTCAACATACAAGGCATTAGCTAGGGAGGCTAAGTTACATGTCATCTGTAGCTGCACTGAGCTTCATTTCCTCCTCTTCCCTTGTTCTAAAGGGGTTTTATAGTATAGCCCGGGGGGTGTCAAACTCATTTTCACCGGGGGCCACATCAGCCTCGCAGTTGCCTTCAAAGGGCTGAATGTAATTTCAGGACTGTGTAAGTGTAACTACTACTGAAATGAGTTTGACACCCAGGCATAGACTATATGTGTATTTCTGCAATTCACTGATGCATCTTTGTAAGAAATTACCAGTTACTCCCAACTTTCGAGGTCTTTCAGAAACGTTTTCCACCGAGCCATCTGCTGCCTTCAGCTAACTGCATCGACCAGCTACATGTAAAGAAAGCCCGTTATTTGGGAATACACAGTACAAACCGCAGCAAAAAGAAAACTCCTCTGGGCTTTATTTGCCTCGTGAGTGTGCAAAGGCATTGTACGGCTGTGAGGCTGACAATGAAGGGCTGACGCGAAGCCCACACGGCGGCCTGCCGTTGCGGAGGAATGCAGCAGTGTAGGCCCGGCTCGCAGCCCCTCTCCTCGTGTTCTCCAGAACTTCTGGCACTGCCTCCCTTTGCTAGAGGGTTACAAAGGAGAGTACAGAAAACACAAAAAGCCTGTGGTTGGAACCAGTGGGACTTGCTATGGCAGAAATTCAGAATCTATGAGAGGCATGTGGCAATTCTCCACACAGCCCGCAGAGAGGGTTGTGTTTTTTTTTTTTTTAAAGGCTTAACAGAAGAATTTTACCCGCCCACCAGTTCCAAAGAAAAATGTTCCTTTGTGTTACTAGAACATATAGGTTTGTTTTAATCTTGAGAATCTCACAAAAGATCCTCCCACAGCAAAGTGAGCTGGAGTATCGTTTGTAACAAACATGTACTTATGGAGAAAAAAATTAAATCACCTGTTTGACCCGCCAGCATTTGTTTTCTTTAAAAAATGTGCAACTGACTAGTATTAAACAAAGATTCCTTTATTATTAATCTGTTCTGCTACAGTCACACTGAACTTGAATAATCGTTAGGTTGCAAAACCTGTACCTATCCTGCCCCTGCCCAAAGAAATAGCGCAACAAAATGCACAGGGCTTACATCACATTTCACAACAACTTCCATTGTATCTTCCCCATCAGTTACGTTTTTCTGAAAAAGAACCTATTCCTGTCAGTGCAAGTGAACACACAATATTACAGTTAGATTTCTTTCATAACACCACAGACAAACAGGGCCTTAAAATCAGCAGAAAAAGAAATGTTGCTGAGATGAGTGAGGTGAGGACAGTGACTGAACCAGCTGGCTGAAAGGAAGCTACCCAAAAAAACAGCTGTAGAAAATGTCCTGTTAAAATCCATCACATAGCCTCTCCAAAAGAGGGCTTGGTAACACTGCTGCTTTTTTCTTGACCACAGGTTAAGCATCTGAGTGGCAGATTATTACTCAGGAAGTATAAACTGCAGAATAAAATACAGTTGTAATAAGTTAAGCAAATATGCTAACTTTAAGAAACACACTTCGATTGCGAGCACAGGGAAACTACTTACCGCATGAGGCTACAAACCCCTATTTATACGAACTGCGTTTTAGTCCTACAGAATACTACTGTTCATGTGTGTTAAGTTTTCCTGAGACCAACTACCTAAACCTACCCCCAGCAAAACACTGCACAATAGTGAATATAGCCTAAAGTACTGTAAGTTCTACCTATGTCAAAAAAAGAATATGAATGCTTGTAGCTCCCCCCAAAATAATGCACTGATTTGCTGGTTTGTGGATATAACCTCAAAGTTTGATTTCCAAGATAGCTTTGTATAGAGCAGGTGCAGGGAAAAAGCGAATTACAGGAATGTGGCAGTCCTAGAGAGAAGAGCGCACAACACAAGCTGGGTATTTGGTCACTGTGAATTATTTGCAGGATGCCATAATCAATACGCTTGAAATCTCCATGCATCTTTCAGGTGTACATTGCTGTATCGCTGGATTTCTTTATTCTTCCCTGTTAATGTGTTCTGAACTAAAGCTTTAAATAGCCCAATTGATCTCTGGGAGTCACCATCATTACAGAATTTGCAGTGAAGGGAGTTACTTTGGTAGCTTTTAGAAGGAATTTTTTTTCCAGAAAATTTCAGCATACGCTACAGTCTTATTAAGTGACATATTTGGAGTACGAAGTATATATTTGCTAACATTTCTAAAAATATCTGAAATACCCAGGCACAAATAAGCCTCTGACTATTTCCCATTGTGTTGCACTCTTGCACATGTAAAGCACAATTGAAGATTTGACTCTACAGAAGTTGACAAAAAATACTTAAGAAAAAAGCCAAAAAGGGGCTGTAGGGATGCTCGAGGCTGCGCAAACTGCAGTTCTCTACAATCAGAAGTCCACAGCTGTTAGACACTGTATTGGTCTGAAGTTATCTTCTCTTTGGCATTAATTTTCATCTCACATCTGTGGTGAAAGGTCAGAGGAGCAAAAGAGAGCAGGAGATTCCTCCAGTTGTGCAGTTTGCTCACAGAGCTCGTCACATCTCAGAAACGGATGGGACTACTCCAAAAAGATGTGAGCACCTCTGTGCCTGGTGGGAGGCAGAAGCCCAGGTGGTGACCCACACCTCCCACCCACGCTGCCCACGATGCCAACAGCGAGAGCAGCTCCCTGCCCTGTGAGAGTGCAGAGGGGCCCGTGTTGTGACCCACATCCCTAGTTGCGTCTGGGAGGTAGAAGATGTGAGTACCTCTGGGTCCTGGGGCAGTGCAGTGACCATGTTGTGACTCACACCCCTGGTCCAACCCAAGACTTTAGCAGTGGAAGAAGTTCACACCTCTGTGGAGACAAGAGCCACGCCAGCAGCTGCATCCATGATGTGGAAGACAGGAGCACCTGTGTGCCCTCTGAGGACGCAAGCGGACCATGAGCCACACCTCCAGTGCAAGATGCTGGCAATGAGAGAAGATCCCTGTCTGATACGGACGATGTGTGTGGCAGTCATCTGCAGCTCCAGCTCTGCCTTTGGTACAGACAGTGAGAAAGTAATTCTTCCTAAAAGATCAGCAGCTAACTGCTCATTTTAAAAATACAGTAAATGCTTCACAGATGTGTCACTTCAGGGATGTTCAGCATCTCAGACATTAGTTTTTGTCTGCCTGACAATGCTTACTTTAAACAGATTTTTAAAGGTATTCATATAATAATATGGGATTCTAGAGGGTGACAGCCAAGATGATCATTCTGAAGATAAACCCCAAAGCCAGGTTATTCAGAGGACAAATTCCACACGCCATATCCAAAGCCATGTACAGAAACCACCCCCACCTGAGCACATTTATGACGAGGTTGCTCCCAGGGCACAGACTCCCACAGCTGCATTTGGCCGGTCTCACAGTTTAAAATCCCTCTGCAGATCCTGGCACAAGGAACACAGCTTCCAAGGACGATACATCCTGCTGACTACCATGAAGGGAGGGAACAGGATTTTTGCTATCATGCTCTGTCTTGCTTGTCAAAACAGCTTTGTCTGGAAGCCGCATAATGGAGCACGTCAGCACAGACCTAGGAGTGGAGCCATGTAACTGCTGTGGCAGAACGAGTGGAGGGTATAAAAATATCGTAATACATGCAATAAACAGTGGGTAGTTTGTTAAACTATTAGCAACATGATTTCAAGGTCTTTGTATTTTTATAATGTATGCAATTAAAAACCCAAGAGTTTTAGAGGCAGTTTGGATCACATAGCAATAATAAACTATTCAGAGCCTTCTCAGTGATTTCCTCAGTGAAGAAATCTGATAACTAAACAAATATTTTTCATAAGCAAACTCTAATATCTGCCTGAACAATTGATACAAGATTTGATTAAAATGTCTGCCTGCCTGGCAAAAAAAGACACATTAGAATGAAACCTTATCTCCAGAACTTATCATAGGGTTTACAGGAGGCAAGATTGTCTTCATAATAACCTTGAGTGCAGTCCTAAAAACATGATAAAGAATACTCAAAATCAAGCAGGAAGTTCCAGCAAATGCAACAACAAATACAAAGGACTAAAGCAGGCTGAACTGACTGAATTGGCACAGGGTCTTACAGCAATTTCGCAGAAATAATATAAAATACTGGCAGAGAGCTGAGAACGAAACGTTTGGAAGAAAGACAGCGGAAATCAAGAGGTGAGTCTTTCTTTTGATGATAAGGAGGTTAATGAGAAATGTGAACTCAGACGTTTAGAGCTGGATACAAATCACCTTGTCTGTCTATCCTGCAAGCAATAGCCAGCATTTAGCAGAGAGTTACAAGAAGTCATGTTGGAAGACTGTACACTCCACAGTGAACCACAGAATCCACACGCTTAGATGTCTGGATGTTCCAACCCTGAAGGAGAGGACCATATTTGCACTTCCAATTTGTCACACCATCCTGCTGCTCTGTCATGTCAAGCACCCTCTTCCTCTCTGCCCTCCCACCAGTTGCCAAGTCCTTCCTCCCACCTCCTCTTCATTAGGCTCCCGAACCAAAGCTGCTGTCCAAACCACTCTGCCCTGCTGCCTATCCCACCCCTGCAAGGTTCCACCTCTGCAGACATCTCGATCCCTTGCCACACTGCTGCAGGCTTCCGCGGGCTTCTTCTGGACCAAATTCCAGATTGTCTCTGCACAGCAGTTCACCTTTGAAAACTCTCCTGCTCATAAAGCCTGCCTGTCCAGCACCAGTCAGAGCCATCAGAAGCTACTACAAGCGGACAACACATATTCATTTCTAAATCAATTAGACGAGTCACAAGATTAAAGTACCACCTCTCCTAACTTACACTGTCATGTGGTGAGGCCCCACCTCGAATCCTGTGTTCAGTTTTGGGCCCCTCACTACAAGAAAGACACTGAGGTGCTGGAGAGAGTGCAGAGAAGGGCAATGAAGCTGGTGAGGGGCCTGGAGCACAAGTCTGATGAGGAGCGGCTGAGGGAACTGGGGCTGTTGAGCCTGGAGAAAAGGAGGCTGAGGGGAGACCTGATCGCTGTCTGCAACTGCCTGAAAGGAGGTTGTAGCATGGAGGGGGTTGGTCTCTTCTCCCAAGCAACAAGTGATAGGTTGAGATGAAATGGCCTCAAGTTGCACCAGGGGAGGTTCAGATTGGATATTAGGAAAAATTTCTTCCTGGAAAGGGTTGTCAGACATTGGAACAGGCTGCCCAGCGAAGTGGTGGAGTCACCATCCCTGGAAGTGTTTTAAAGACATGTAGGTGAGGTTCTCAGGGACATGATTCAGAGGTGGACTTGGCAGTGTTAGGTTAATGAGGGGACTTGATCTTAAAAGTCTTTTCCAGCTCAAACGATTCTATGATTCTATGCTTAAAACCCATGTACACCTTTATGAAACTGGGAGTTAACACAAAATGTCTAAACTCAATGCATTCCCACTTGGAAAATAAATACTGCATGGGCTTTTGCCCTTTCTCAAATCCTTCTGCTGCTCTAGATTACTGACATTTGTCTACATTGACTAAGAGCTTTCAAAGCCATCTCACAACACATTTCACAAACATCTTTCCAGCGTTGCCCCATCAACCCTCTGCAGCTCTGCCCACAGAGCACTGCTGGATCAGCATCTGCCTGCAGCTCTCTAATCGAGCCTGAAGAGTTGCTTGGTTGGTGTGACAAATTGATCCTGTTCTGAAGTTTGTCCTTTCTGCACTGAAACAGCTCGTTTCTCATCCTTCCTAGAGGAATTTAAACGGCTGTGCTAATACGAAGATCATACGGTGATGCCTCCTCCATATCCAAATTACAAATAGCTTTCTCCCCATTTCACTTCACAACAAGCTCATCTATACAGGTAGTGCATGAAAACAAAATACTTCTATATTGGCTGAAGGAGTGGGCAAAATTACAAGATTTCCAAAGTAGCCTGGGCCATTGGTACCACATGTGCAGCACGAAATCTTGCATTTCTAAAAGATGTATTTACATGGTGTTTGCTAGGCTGAGAGCAAACATGCTCTGCCCACACATGAATTCAAAGTCATCTTTGAATGACTCCAGAGAGATGTTATTGTGGCCTTTCAGTACTTAAAAGGAGCCTGTAAGAAGGATGGGGACAGACTTTTTAGCAGGGTCTGTTATGACAGGACAACCGGTAATGGTTTTAAACTAGAGGAAAGGAGATTCAGGCTAGACATGAGGAAGAAATTTTTTATGAGAGTGGTAAAATACTGGCACGGGTTGCCCAGAGAGGTGGTAGATGCCCCATCCCTGGAAACATTCAAGGCCAGACTGGATGGGGCTCTGAGCAGCCTGATCTAGTTGCAGATGTCCCTGCTCATTGCAGGGGCGGGGGTTGGACTAGATGACCTTTGAAGGTCCCTTCCAACCCAAACTATTCTATGAGTCTATGATCTTGTTTGCCGTGCACTTGAGGCCAACTGAAAGTTGTCCCACTTCTCCAAGGCTCGAGGCTTAAGTAGCTCAGTCGGAAGAGATCCCGACAACCAGCTGAAGCTCAGCACAGCGCTAACGTGGCTTCCCTCTGGCAGCAAAATACAAAGTCATCAAGCTCCAAGCCTCACAGGATGCCTAAACTGAACAGAAGTGTGGTGCATAGATTTATTGCAGGTTCTTTCCATGGATTAATTACCAGCACACAGCATGGGGGGGGGCAATCACTAACTCCTCGATATTCTCCTGCTAGACGATTAATGGAACAACAGATGAGCTTAGCAGAGAGGTGATCATCTTTCACTACTTTTAAATCTTTAAGTGCAGCTCAGCTTCTGTTCCTTGCTAGAATTATTTCTAAATCTAGTACATGACTGAGTTTTACACTGTAAAGTCTACCAGTAGGGACAGCATACTCTTATACTGTTTATATGCAGATCTTATGTACTTTTTGCATGCTAATTGCAAGCAGAAAAATTAGAATTCCCTACCCCTCTCACCTTTCCATGTTCGTTTCTGCTTATTTCAAGGTCTGAGTGGTAGATACTTTTAAAATACTTTTTCTCTTCTCAACTCTGCTGGCAGAAATGGTACCCACTTTTCACTTTACCATAGCACTTTATCTTGGTATCAAACTTCCATACATACAGAAACAAGTTTCAATCTCTTCTCCCTCTCGCCAATATACTCCAGACCTAGATGGTTGAACATAAAAGCCACAGGCTATCATAGACTGGTTTTCCTACTAAGGATTCCATGGTCTTGAGTATAGCAGATTTCATTTTTCTCATTTTTTTTGCCTTAGACTATTTTTTAATATTTTATTTTACATGTTTTAGGCAAAACAATAATCAGCTATGTTTTCCTTTGCTGAATTCCCAGGTACAAACACGCACAGAGGAGGAAAATTTCCTTTAAAAAATTCAACTGAATTGATATGATTTCTTCATGCAAACTGCAACTGCTGTCAATGCATATTTTTTTTAAGATAAAAACTAATTAGAAAACTCACATGAATGCTTTGCACCCTCTATGCAAAATTAAAAGTCTCCAACCTCCAACAAGTGCTTAAAGTTTCCAATTGTCAATTTCTTAGGTTGTTTCACCTTTGAAAGAAACATTTCTCTTGGAATCTTAGTCCTATCTTTCCCCACCCCAGAACGCAAGTTATAGCAATGAATACACAGACACCAGTTTACATATACATGTTGTAACAGATCAAGATGAGGTGAGCTGAGCATAGAGAAAAGCATTTATTGTGCTTATCACCATATTTACTGCGGTAAGTGGCAATGACGGTAGTCAGGACGGTAGCATCCCCATCAATGCAGCCAGAAAAATCCGCCAAATGAAAACAAAATACCTGGTGGAATCACTAAAGCACATTCATAGGGAAACAGTTTGTTTAAATCAATGCTATATTAGAAGAAATAAATCTGGGAAAAATCTGAATCCTGTAGTAGCCTTAGGATTCTTAGCTGGTGAAAGCACAAGGTAGTGGGTCCTATCCAGGGCGCACAACAAACTGTGGCGCTGCGGGAACAGCAGTCTCTGTACACAACTACTGAAATGTATGCAATTAATCTCTTTAACTAAAGACATATATATCTAGTATTTCAGTTGGATTTTACCTGAGACACATTATGCTCTTAGTCAGAAAAATAATCCAGAAATTTATTAGGAAATCCTAAAGCTGTTAAAGTAAATCTAGACATAGAACAGAAGTCCATTTCTGCCTCTGAGCTAACCATCTTTCAGCACAGCCTTTTACATTTCTGCTGTAGTATTTCAGTATCTAACCTCAGCTATTCCAGGTCTTTAGAAACTCCAGCCCACTCTCCATCATTACAAACCACATCATATACTTCTGAATCTATTAATAAACCTGTTCTCATCTAGACTAGGCCACATTAGACATATTTTCTATACACTAAGAAATCATTGATATTAGATTATAAATAACAAGGGGGTTTTTAAAAGTGAAAAAAAAAAACACTTTCTTTTTTCCCCGCTGAACACTTGTGAGCTGTACCATAGCTCTAAATGTGACTCAATGCTATAAGGAGAACAATGGTGACAAACTGTATAAAACCGCGGCAGTGATCGATGGTACTTTACACAATATCTGTTTTTCAGTAGCAGCATTCTAAGAGTGAAAAACTGCTTGCACAGTACCAAGCCTTGTACCAGTTCGTGGGAGTTACTGCTATTAAAAAAAAGAAAAAAAAAAAAAGAATTCAAACTTTATTTTGCTATTTGAGTATGTATAAAGTCACTTCTTATGCGATGAAGAAAATACACTCAAGAAAAAGAACTATTAGTTCTGAAGACTAAAATGATAGTACAGTTGAGCTACACATGATCCGAAATGTTTTAACAGGCAAGAAACGTTATAAACATATTTTGCCAAGTGTAATTTGGTTATGTTCTTCTCAATCCACCCAGCAAGGATGAGAATGAGAAAAACCACCACTCCTCGAAAAATTTACAAAGAGCCTGACAGCAATTCAATAGGTCATGCCAGAAGCAATGTCACAGAAGACCCACATGCCACACACCCCTGGCTGAAGGTGCAACCCCAGGAAGCCTTTTGCAGGCAGAGGCTGCTCCGCTCACACCCTGGGCCAGCAGAAATCATGTCGCAGCCGTCGGGGCTATGCTGACCCCTGCTAACAAACCTGGCTGATGCCTGGAATGGCCTTGGGGCTGCACTATCCGGGGATTCGCAGCCACCAGCTGACAGCTGCTCAGGGGCAGCAGACTCGTGCCACCTGGAAAAGGCTGAACAATTAGCGGCTGGTTCTAAACGATGCTCCGTTTGCGCTCGCACGACAAGAAACACGCGTGCGTGCCTGTGCGTGCAGGAGCGCTGTGTGCGAGACACCACGCATTTCTGAAATAAACAAAGACAACAACTCTGTCTTGATTTTCTCAGCAGGAAGTTTCCATTTTTCTGCCTCCTAGGAAGCTGTGCAGACAACTCACGAAAGGTAAAAAAAAAAATGTTCCACAGACAGAACATAGCTGTGTTAATCTTATCTCCTAAAATAAAAGGTCATTTGTTTCCCAGGTGAACGCTTTAAGAACATTTCTGTAGCCACAAGTTGTGATTGTTTGGCAAAATAAGTCTTTCCTATTCGCAGTCTGTGCTACCCCAGAAAGTTTATAGCATCCTTTTGAAATACGTAAATAGAGCATTTATGTGCATTTAAATAGTATTTATAGTATTATGGTACAGTATTTATAAAGCCCTTGTAATTTAGTTCAGTTCTCAATTGAGGATGTAGTCCATCATAGCGAATCATGGACTTCGGTTGTCCTGATAAATCAGGATAACCAGTGCAGCCACAGACTGTAGAAGCCCAATGTGCTGGAGGGGGTAGGAGGAAACCCCCCGCCACGTACCTCCAGATTTGTGTCCATGGCTCACCGAGGGTCTCTTTTTTTCCCCCGCACTGACAGCCTGAACTACCGGAATCAAGAGAGAATGGTATAATAAGAAGCAATTAAAAAAATAAAAAGAAAAAAAGCTGACTCCATCATCAGTAATCGTGAGGAATAGTTTGGAAAAACTATACCTGGAGGTAACTTTGCCAGAGTCCTGGGCGCACCAGCAGGCTCTGCAGCCTCTTCCCACCCGCACACCTGGGACTTCACGGGCCCACAGTCAAGCTCAGCCCTGCTATGGGGCAGCTGTAAGCTGGGCGCAGACTGCTGGGAACCAGCTCAGTCCAGAGAAACACCTGTGAGCAGCCACCGGGGTGGCTGGCCTGGAGTTGTGGTTTGGCTCCGGCTCTTGACCAGGGCTGGCCTGCACAACACTGCCTGTGCCCGGCCTCCTGTCTCCTTCAGGTGGGTCCTGCCAGGTTGCTGCAGACTTGCCTGGTGGTCACCAGACGGCACCTGACCCCTTTCAGTGGTGCCCAACGACAGGATGAGGGGCAACAGGCACAGACTGAAGCACAGGAGGTTCCATCTGAATATGAGGAGAAACTTCGTTACTTTGAGGGTGCCAGAGCACTGGAACAGGCTGCCCAGACAGGTTGTGGACTCTCCTTCTCTGGAGACATTCAAAACCCACCTGGACACATTCCTGTGCGACCTGCTCTGGGTGAACCTGCTTTAGCAGGTGGCTTGGACTAGATGATCTCCAGAGGTCCCTTTCAGCCCCAACCATTCTGTGATTCTGTAACAGCCGTCCCTCATCCCGCTCTGCTCCCCGCGCTGGGGCCCTGAGGCGCCTGCCCAGCCTGCCTCGCCACCACCCTGGATCCCAGCTTGTCCCCCACGTTGGGCAGGGCACTCCTGCTGCTGCCTGACAGCCCGAAAGCATCAAAACACAAAATGCAAATGTATTTGAGTCCTCATTTATTATCTTTGTCCTTCAAAAAGATACTGAAAGAAAACTAATCCATGCACATAACAAAACCAGAGGGTTCCACCTCATTTCTATCTGCAATTTCAATTTACAGAATTGCCTCCAGTATACACTGAATTATCTGAACTACCTAAATAAAAGGGAAAATACATAGTTCATAATTAGGACAAAGACTTGCACTTGCAAAAGCCTCCAGCTCTGACTGCTTGCCTTTCAGAAAGTGTCACAAAGAGGCATTTACTGAAACAAATCCCCTCCCCTTCCTACCCACACCTCCTGACTATTCTTTCAGCGACCTTAAATAAGAGAAGTCTATCAAGCAACAAAGAAACTAGGAGAGACCTAATATTTGGAATATAAGAACATCCACCCTATTTCTGAATTCCCAGTTTTCTATTATGAAAAGGAAAATATTCTTCCTATACCTGAAAGGAATAAAATTAAGGCCCATATTATTTGCAGGTGGCTGACACAACTTGGTGGAAATCAGCAATTGTCAAATTATCCTACGCTTCTACTGATGGTAAAAGCAGCATGTTGCGATCCACACAGAAAATGCGAAAAAGATACAGGATAACTTGATTTGGAATAGTACCATGCCATTATCTGTGTATTTATGCTTTTTCATACAAACCTAATTTATGATTTGCTACAGTTGGACTAGATGATTTCAAGTTGAAGTCATGCTGGTTACAACTTTTTTCATTGCCAGGTCTGCCACACATAATAAAAGGCTTCAAGATTCCTGAATGCAATAAAAGTGAACTGAAAGAGTAATTCACATTTAAGTAGTGCAGTCCTTGGAAGTTGCACGGGGCTAGCTAAGTGCTAACTATCATCATCATCACCACTAACCAGCAGAAAAATTGCATAATCTTCTGCCACTCTTCTGCTTCCACTGCAGCATAGATCTGCCGGTTTTCTCTGAGATTATTTTGACTGGTATTCAAGTCATTACAAGCCACCTGTGCTCATGCTAGTGGCAGATCTATGACATCCAGTGCAGCTCACAGGCACTTTAATGTAACTGGAAAGATGAACAACCTTGTATAAGTAAGATGTATCTTGGATAGAACCACAAATCTTGATATTTGCATCTGTACAGCTCTACATCAGCACAGACTCATAGACAACTGAGACGTATTTTATGTAACAAAACTATTAAGTTTTGTAAGCAGAAGCCTTTTATCAGCACTATCCTGCATATACACATGCACAAATGCAATGCAATTAGTAAATGCCAGCCTACCTGCTGCCCGAATAAAGGTAATTCCCTTAATAAACATAAACCCTAAGAAAATGGATAAATGTCAGCAAAAATCAAGGGTGGATGTACTCCAACACAGAGGCACCACATCCCTGAGGAGTGAACCAGGTTATCTTCTGCTGGTGAAGCTTCTCCCAGTGGGCACACACAGTTTCTCCAGCAGCATCTACATAAACACGAGCATGAATAACTCAGAAGTACCTTGAGCATTAAGCCTGCAGAAGGGTTAGCTAATTAGTTCAAATATGCCTTGAATGGTAGCCAGAAAAGAAATCAAAAGAAATACATTTTAAAGGGTCAGTGACTAGAAGATGGAAATTTATGCAAAGAGACTGTCTTTTCATGTTTTGTAACACCAGCTGAAATAGAGCAAGAGGCTCTGCTTCTGAAAAACATAACACTCAATGAATACCATTGCACTTGAATGCTGACTGGAGAGATGCCAGTGATGCCAATGATACCAGAGAAACAGCGACGGCAATGTCTTTTCCTCCTCTACAGAAGGACTATTTGCCCTAGGCAATCTATAAAAAGTCTTTAAAAATAACCGAGTGAAACTTTCTTGCCTCTGACCAAGCAAACATGTCAGGGACTATGTGCTTCGTCTCTCTCACAGGAATTATATGGTATCATCATCCAGAACTAAGCTGATCCATGCTTAGGAAACATCCATCGTATTGTCCAAGTGTTCCTTAGTCTTTCCTGCATCTATTTTACACAAGTTGAAAATGGATCAAGGATAGCAATTACTGCAAACCTCTAAAGAATTAGGAGGCAGCCTCAGCCACACTCCCAATGGCCTGACTGTAGAAAAACAGTCTGTCCTTTTTGTTTGTTCAGTCTGGATGCATTTGGGTCATAGAGATGTGCCCATGCAGTGTGGCAGGAGGTGAGCTCTGACGTCCTCTGTCAACCAGCCTGTGCTTTAAGGTTTCTTTGATATGGAGACATGGACACAGAGGTGCGGAAGCGGGGTGTGAAGAGACCATGTGTACATGAATACAAGGAGAAGCCAGGACCCAGCCCTGGCAGAGTGTTGGAAAAATGTTCCTGGGGTCCTGCAATTTAGAGGGATCCTTTGTATCTTGTTAATCCTCAACTTTAAAAGAAGGGAGAAACACTTCTTTGTTTTTAGTGGTGCACATATAAAATAAATCATTCACTGAGAAAGAATTTGAAAGTACAGAAATAAATCTTTGTATTCCAGGATCAGTTATGTGCTTGATCAGCCAACTCTTCTATCCCACTTAGGATGTGAACACTCTGGTATTGTATCTGTCCGAAACAGAGCAATGAGCCAAGTACTTAAAGCTTTCCACCCATGATCATAGCCAGTGTGAGACTCATGCCATGAATTTCAGACCAAGATCCAGCTGCAGAAAAAGGAAACATCCTTCCCCCCTACCAGCAGAAATGTACTCTCTCTACCTGGACAATTCTTTTGCTTCCCTTCTTCTCCCACCCCATGCAGGCATAACAAATAAAATCAACTGCTATGTCTCTTCTTACAGCATACAATGGAATATATTCACCCAGAAAAAATTTTTAAAATGAGTGGTCTCCAAAAGTGAAATTAAGTATTTTTATTGTGTGGTTACTGCCTTAAAATGCCTCCCTCTTTGGAGGAGGCTTTTGCATAACTCTTAATCAAATTTCTTTTTACTGCAAACACTGATATTTGTTAGCAAATCAACTTTCAGCCTCGTCACTGGTATGGCCAGGTTTTTTTGGCAGTAAAGTCTAATGGAAATTAAAACCAAACAAGCCAAACGTGTAACCACTCTACCCTGAAAACAGGCTTTGTTATAAATGAATTGCATGGGGGAGCTGGCACTAAAGCAGCGGCTGTCAGGTTCTGCTTTTGGACTATTATTGCTAACTTAACCAATCATTCCAAACAGATTACAACGTGGTCCAAAAAAAAAAAAAACCAACCAAAACAGCAAAAGATCAAATGAGTGCTTAGCCAAGCAAAAGTGGATGTTACAGACAGCCGCTGTTTAAGAGTATGTGTCCATTTAGCCACCTTGCTCGGCTGTCCCCCAGAATCGTTCTCGTGAAACACGCACAGCGGGGGGCACTACTCCCAGCAAAACTGGAAAAGTTTAGTAGTGTCAGTACTTCACCTGTCAAGCTAGAGCTCACATACAGTCTGGCATCAGTTATTTTGACCTTCAGCTCTTAAAAACAAACAAACAAAAACTTCATACAAACTCCCAAATGTCAACAGCTATTTTACATCTCCGAGTTCGCAGAACATGGTATTGACATAGTGCTCATTACTGACACTTGCATGGTCCAGATTCTTCTAGTCCTTTCCTTCCATTTAGAATTTTCTTCTTCGAGACCGAGCTCTGAATGTGAAAATGCTTTACGACACTCCGCAGAGCTCACCTCTGTGCTTAATCTTCCTTGTTATTTACAACACACACAGGTTATGGATCCTTCTGATAATTCTTCTGGACTATTTAAAAATTCCCATTGGGTATTTCAGAAAATCTACCCACAACACAGAAACTGCCTACTTAACAAGTTTACATCTGCTTTTTATTTTGTACCAGTTTCATACTCTAACAGACAGGGTAACATGCCATCAATTTATTATGCATTTTCATTTGTGGGTGTTTGTGGTTTAGGGGGGTTTTTGTTTGTTTGTTTTTAAAATTTGAAGCACTAACCCACAGGAGTCAAAATAATTAAGATATCAGAAAAAAGGCCAGCAGTAGATTCAGACATTAAAACTATTTGTCTACATACTGAAAAAATCTCACAGCAGGACACTAAGAACTGTCTGTGCTAAATACCCTCCCACAAGATAAAACCAGAACAACTTTCCCGCCTCCCCATTATTCCATGGGACCATAGTTATGCAGCATTTTGTTGCTACCTAAATAACCACTTGCTTTTGGAGTCATTATCAGATGTGTTCTGCTCCATCAGGAGAAAATAAGACTGAGAAGGAGAAATGTGTGTGGCTTTTACTCAGCAGGGATTGTAAAGCACAGCTTGTGGTAGGCATGTGATTAGTAAACCCGTTAACAGTGGTGCAAAATTTACTTTACAGTCTCTAAAATATCTCAAAGTCAAAACCTGAAAAAATTCAGTGTCCAAAGCACCTACGTATAGGCCTAGCAGATCAAACAAAGAAAAGAACCCAAGACAACATATAAAGAATACAAAATCAAACATCGAATTTATACACCCCCACTTCCAGCCTCTGGCACTCCAACCATGCAAAATCTAACAAACGGTGTGCTTCCTGATTATAAGCTGCTCAAAGTCAACCATTGTAGTCTCTACCGGGATGAGAAGGAAGAAGGGGAATGTCACCAGACTGTCCTACAGCATTGACGGTATAGTCTGTGTGAATGGTCCCTGTTGAAGATGCCTTGGTTAGCGATCTACTTTGGAGTAGAGATTTACTTCAGAACTTTAGAGTCGGGCAGAATAATGCCGCCCAAATAGAGCAGTGTAAAATCTTGAATTCTGCAAGATGGTGCCTCGACTGAGAATACAGAGCATAACGGTGAAGGTAATTATTTGCAAGGCAGTGGAAAGGGAAAAAACAAGCCTAAAAATATCTTAAGCTCAAAGCCACTTCTACCTACTTGATATCGTGTGCTTCCAATATAAAAATAGGTTTAGCCTTCATCTTTACCCATAAACAACTACTAAACTTCCACTGCAAGACTCTCTGCTTTAATAAAACCGAAGCTTCAATTTTAATTTTAAGCTAAATTAAACAACCCAGGAAATTCACAGCAATTACTTTTCTATGAAGAAACATTTAACTTTTATGTACTTGAACATAGTTCTCGTTAAATCAACTGGCTCATCAGAGTGCAGACTACAGATGTTTCAATGTACACAGAGCTCGATTTCAGACAAGGGGAGCTGCAAGCACCTGTCAGCCTGATTTGGCTGGATTTAACAGCACCAAGGGATTCTGAAGCAGAGCACAACACAATACAGATTACATGCAGATAACAGCTGGTACTGGATTTTTCTGGAGTGGTAAGAGCAAAAGGATTGGTTACAAACAAGATGCTTCAAAACTACAAACAGAGCAAAAAAAACCCCTCTGAAAGTATGAGCATCAGTAGGAAGAGCTGATGAGGACAGATTCCAGACACAATAATAGGTCATATCTGAAATCTAAGGCTAAGACTGAAATTCATTCCCTTTCCTTAACAGTACAGATGCATCTGAAGTATAGATAAACAGTACGAATACGCAAGTAAAAATATGCTTCTTGGTCAGAAGATTGTAAGCTGGCAGCATCAATCTAATTAGCAGTGAGAGAAGGGGGTAAAAAAAAAAAAAAAAAAAGAAAAAATGCCAAAGCAAAAAACCCGCCCATTTTAATGGCTGAGAACTAGTAATTTTGCTTAAGATGATACCTTTTTTTTTTTGAGATTTTAATGAAGCATGAGCACTGCACCAGCAAAAAATGTAAGCACCTGATCTTAATTTTAAATGAATGCAATTTACAGTCTTCTACTTTTATTGTTCTTTTATCGAGAAAGAAAAGATTAGGTAACATGAACATCCAAAAGAATAGAGAATATGTAGAAATATGTACATAAAGATGGAAGGATGTAAATGCAGCTAAAGGAGGTCTGGCAGAAAGAAACAGATCAGTAGGTGAGATGAAAACATGGGAAGAAAAGCACAGGGAAAAGACTGCTGCCAAGCAAAAGCGGAGAACGGCAGCAAAATAGCATAGTCACACACTGGGAATAAGTTACAGTAAACAGCAAGAACAGTAAGCTGGAGCATAAGAAAAGCACAGTTGGTGGTACAAGTTCTGTTTACACCAGGAGGATTTTTAAACTGATTACTGCAAAGCAGGAAGGCCAGAAAACAGATTGGGGGAGAAAAAAAAAAAAAATAAAAAGGCACCAGACAGGTACATCTTTGCAAAAATCTATGGGTTACTAGGCAAAACAATCCTGAACATTTATTTATGTAGCAGCCTATTCCACTAATATCAGGGGTCTGGCAACAGATTAGATTCCCTTCCTTGACTGCTGAAGTGCTTTAATTTGAGATTGTAACAACAAGGTAAGATACAAACTCTGACTTTTCTCCTCCGAAAGAAATGATGGCAACCAGTGATCCTATTGTGCTTTGTTGTTGCATAATTGTTAAAGAAATGCTTTCCGATGCCCTGTGAGAGGGGGTACTATCTCGAAAGCTCAAAGGGATTGTTCATTTGATCACTAAGCGCAGTGTTATTCCAGCCACTCATGAAGGCAGAGAATGCCTCTATTCTTATGTTCCCCTGAGAGTTGAGATCATCTGAGATATGTCGTCCGTCACATATAAAGGCCGAGGTAGAACTGCTGGCAGGACATTTTAAGTGAAGGATTTTCACAGGCCTGGAATTTCTCTTCTGCATTTTCAGATGACAGTTGAATTTGCTGACCACAGGGCTAATTTAAAAGGTTTAAGTGTACAAGCAAACCTTTACTTAAGGATTTCAAGTTTGAGAATTTGCATGTTGAATGATGAAGCTGTTTTAAAAATTACAAAATAGATATAGATGTGTTTCTAACCCCAGATCCATCTCTCCCCAAAGCCACAGGCAGAAACCTGTAAGTGCATTTGATTTAAGGTTCTTAACACAAGCAGATACTAAAACACAAGACAAAAAAACGCAAACCACAAGGAAAATCCCTGCACTCAAAACCCACATGCCAGATTAAAAAGCTGCACACAAAGACAACGCAATTAGCAAAGAAGGCTTCTCCATGCTGTCCTATCCTACCATCTCCTAAGAATATGTACAAGTTATTTCTGACCTCTTAAAATTTGTTTTGCGACATTCCATTCAAGTCACTAAGATAGTCTTGTGATGCACTTTAATGATTCTTAAATTGTTTTGTTGAAAACATTTGTTTACCAGTATTCTCAAAAATGAAATGCCCAGCCTCTTACTCATACATATATTAATTTTAAAAAAGGAAAAAAAAAACCAAACACAAAAAACCCCAACCAAACAAAAAAACACCAACAAAACCACCTCTGATTCATGCCACTTTAGCATAAGTAGCACATAGGCAAGGACTTGAATCAGTACTACATGCTAAAATCTAGAGAAGACTGATGTACTTCACAATTTATGCTTGAGAGAGTCAAGGCAATTGCCTGTGCACCTCCACTGTGTGCAAATTACTGTTCTCTGAATTAATAAACAAACCAGCCTCAACCCAATTAGGAATAAGCTGCATCTACAACAAGAAAGGACATAAATATGCCTTAGGAAATTCATCCCCCTAGTCCAAGTTGTACTTCCCCCACCATGGAAAACACAGCTTACTAGCATGAATCCTTATTTTTGTGTATAAATAACATCCTTAAAATAAATGCACTATTGTAACCACAACATTTTAAGGAGGTCTAATGGATTCTAAAAACCTACACTTCATGCAAATAAGCTGCAATTTTCACAAAGATGTGACCTTGTTAAAGTTTTACAACCAAGAAATGTTAGGATAATTCACTCAAATGAAAATATCATTATTTTGCATAGATTTTTTTTCTTTTAACACTATACATCAAAAAACCCTCTAATTAAAAAAAGCAAATAGAATACCTAAATAAAACCATCATAAGGATCAAATATTTCTATACTGCCTCAAAGAAATCTGTTAAAGGGGTTACATTTTTATTTAAATCAAAATTTTTGAATTATGAATCTGGCCCTTAAAAGTCGTTATGTTGCAGCGCTGCATCACAACTATGTTAACATAAGCAGACAAATATAGATTGGGGAGAAAATGCTCTAATTTTAAATAGCTCCCTATGTCCAACTAGCTTATATTCAGCCTCTTCCCACACTTCTATTCCTGATAAAGAACATGATTATGATACTCTGAAAAACACAGGGAGCTGACTAGGAAAGTCAGATATTTGTATATGACATATTTATACTTCTATTTATATATTTTATATATTTTCATATATATTTATTACAAAGAGGTTGAGAGTCACAATGACTAGCCAAACCATTGTGCAATTTTGAGTAACGTGCTGATTTTAAGACATTCACTTCTGTTTTCTTGAGGGGGCAGCTCCATACGATTTCTTTTTATTGGAATCTTGAAAACAACTCGCAAGAACATTCAGACTCTGAAATCTCGCAATAGGTACCTTAACTTCAGGCGCTGCTAAAATGGATCCTTTTACAAGGGCACTAAGAAAATACATTAGAAAAGGCCTTGCATTTTCACCGCAGGAGAGATTTGTAATCAGCACATACGTTAAAAAAAAAAAGTGGGTTGGAAAAATGTAACTCGAACTAGAAAGTAATTTTTCACCCCTTGTAATTATTTAGAATCGAAAGAAAATTTACAAGTGAATATACAGATTGTTGATGAGAAGGGTTGGACAGAAAAATAAATGTTTGCCTTCAAGGAGAAGCCACTGGCAGAACTTTATTGGTACAGGTATAACCTTGCAGCTGTAACTCAGTCCAGAGCAGAAATCGCATGGAGAGCGGGTGCTAATGGAGCACCCATCGGAATAGACTAATTGTACTGTTGTGATTCTGCTACTCAGTTTTGCCAAGTAAAACAGGCTTTATCCTGAAACAGCAGTTCACCCACAAAAACTAGAGCAATTTGATTCTTATGCTAGAGTTAGACAGCAAGCTCACTCCTTCGTGCAAAAGCAGTCTGCCTGGCAGAGCGAGTCCTTACTCAGAGAAACAGGACTCATCTGTACTGGGTGCAGAGCAACTGTCTTACAGCCTTCCCATCATGTTCATAGATCAATAGGCTTGGCGAGGTCCCAGTCCTCAACAAGATGCTTCTGCAGTATGAATAGTAACTGAAATAATGCTAGAAATTAGTCTGCACTTGGATTAAGGTACTTCGGTAATAGAGGAAAAAAAATAATGTGCACGATAAAAATAATAAGAGTGGTTAAAAAGGAAAAAGAAAAATCACAAGCATTAATGCTTTTAAAAGTCTCACCTAGTGGGCTTCTCACTTTCAGAAAATCCTGTTAATCAGGTTCAATCCCACTGATTGCTCCAATCCACATCCTGAAAACAGGCCACTAAGTACAAATTAATACAATCAGGCAAGCACTGATTTTGAAATAGAAGCCGGATTTATTGTTGCTGGCATACAGAAACAAAGATAACAGCTCTCTGCTGGAGCCCATGGGGACTTACCACAGAGGGAAAAGGAGAAAACAGTTCTTTTGCCCAGTCTTCTAGTTCTCACTTTAAGACCAGATTCAACGAAATATCTACGCCAAAATCTGGATAGTATTTTGAAGTATTAAAGCACATGCCTAATTGTGCTGAAATGTGGGGAAGCTCCTCTGTTTCGTTTCATTTATTATTATCCCTTTGTAGGCTGTGCAGTTCATGATGACGGTGGCCAGCCACTGATCGCTCCCAGCAAGGGCAGAGTAATTTGGTGGAAAAAGAAGTGGGAAACTTTCATTTTTCAGGGGTCCTGACACTTTTTGGTTGAGGGTTTTATTCTAGCGTGGATCCTGAAACAAATTTGCTTTCAGATCTTCATATAGGAATTGCATATTTTGAAATAGAATAGTAAAATTATTTCAAGAAATTTTGGCAAACAAATGAAGTAAACTTTCATATTAAGCTTGCTTTATAATTTGTATCCACACATCCTAAGCTTTCCAGTTCATCCTATTTTCTAACAGATTTCCTGTGCTGACAAATGCAGAAGGAATGTGATACCATAGCAATAAAACCTGGAGGCCAAACAAGAGGGACTTGTGGTCATCTTAAGGATGGCCGGTATATACACCAGACTGAACATGACACACAAAAGAAAGGACAGCCTGAAAGTAAAAGGTAACAGGACAACGCTACTCATGTGGCAAAGTCCTGCTCACGCCATAACCTTACCTTCCAAAAATGAAAAACTGGAAGATTTTAGACTTGATGAATAGGTGAAGCAGGGGGAGGCAAAAACGTATCATGTCCAGAACTAATCCCGCCCAAAAAGGCTTTGCAAAAAATTCAGTCCACTCATGACAATAAACATAGAGAGGCCCTCAACAGTTCAAGAATTAAATTCTCTACTCTCATTTCAGTTTGGGTTGCAAGACGTCTGCGGACAAGAAAATGGAAATGTCTTTCTGCCCGAAGCTGCCTCGGCTGCGCACGGGACGCCTGATGCGAACGACGGCTTCCCTGAGCCTGCAGCTGAGCCAGCGGCTCCACGGACCCCACATCTGCATTCTCCTTGGCAACAACCTGGGCATCATCACCGCCAAACTGTGTTGAAATCAGTAAGAGTTACTGTGCTGAAAAAGCAGCAGCTTCTGTGTAGATAAATCAAGGTAAGTAGAGTCACCACATCCTGATAAATATTGAGGGAAGCCCCACTTACTTAAAAGAAAGGATAGTTTGTCAAATGTTAAGTATCTATTTTAGAAGCATCAATATTGTCATTTTGTCTCTGAGTTTAGCAAAACCAAGACTATTTATGGTAACGTTGTGTGGTGGCTTAGTTAGGTGTCTTAAACGCAGCACTTTTGTTTCAAAAGTATATTCAACCACTCTTCCACAAGCAAAGGTTAAAACGAAAATCCTACTACAGATCTTTCAAAACAGAAATGAGAACTTTTGAGAATTTCTTTTATCCATAGTCAGTTTCTATTTAAGTCACACAGGATGAACAGACATTTAGAAGTATTTTTGCAACACTGTCCATACACATTGGTTTAAACAACAGAATTTAGTTTTTAAAATGCTGATTCTGCTGCAATCCTCCATGCCAGCACTACTGGGGACATGGTTAGTTTTCCATGGTTAACATCACACACAGCAGAAATTTTAAGATCCTACAGCAAGAATGATCAAATAGGAAAAAACAAAACCACAATGGATGACAGCTACTTAAAAAAAAAAAAAACACTAATTTAAAGTTCCTGTTTTGATGGAGATACTTAGTATGCAGTAGAAATATGGTTCCTTCTAATTAAGGGGGAATATTAAAAGGCCTAGAGAAAGCCAAGTTTTTCACTGGCAACGGGGAAGGGAAGCATAGGGAAGGCTCTGGAGAGGGAGCCTGCTCTGAACAGCACTGGAAATAAAGAGCAGCATTATCGTGGCTGTTCTCTGCTCCTCGCAAGGCTGGGAAGTGACCGCAGTCTTGTCACCACCAGGATGTTTCTGTACAAGTACCAGTGTGTGCGCACCAGTAAATACTAGCCCTTTTCACTTCTATTTTCCTCATCAAAAATAGATACCTCAGATGTGAATTTCTGCTCTGTGCCTCCTCGTCAAGCAGTTAAAGGGACACTGTCACACTTGTAAAACTGAACTATTGCATGAGTGCTGCCAAGGTATGTATTTGAAGCAGTGAAGCCAAACCACAGTTGGCCTTCTTGAACCAATGCATAACAGAAAGCAACAGCTTCAAGTATGGGGTGGATTTGCTGCCTGACATCTTACCGGAGCCGTGGAGTTTCACTGAGCTCCAGGGTACAGCAATGGGGCTGCCAAAGGGAAGCCTACAGATACAAAGTCCTGAAAATTTTCATTCACTCATTCAGAAGCTTCACATTCATTCTTAGTTTCACTCTTCACCACCATTAGATTCCTTTTCAGTTGTGTGGACACAGTCGCAAGCATCATATATTAATCCGAAATATTTTTCGGCTTAACTCGGCATAGAAATGAAAAGATTTTCTCAGGGTCACCACCAAAACAGCTTGCATGGGGTGTTCACAATGTGCTGTCACAATATCTGATTTCACAGTCCTTTCATGGTGGGTTTACTGCTGCTTGGCTCTCCGTTCCAGAGCTACACCCATCACGTACCAAGCCTGACACTGTCCCAGAGGAGCTGCTGCTGGACCAGAGGATGCAGCTACACCACCTCTCTCCCTTCCACGCTCTTTGGGCAACAACTTGAACATAAAACCCCCAACAGCTCTTTCCATAACTCCAGCCCGCTCTTTTAGTGCTGGAAGGACAGGTTGATGGATATTTGATTTTTAAGCTCAACTTACTACCTTTATAGTTTTGCCAAAGTCAACAGAGCTAATTACAATATTGCCAATGAACGAGGCTTAAATGGGGATCTGAGCAGGAAGTACCACTAAGAAGTTCAAGCCAAAATTTCTCAGGCTCATCCGATCCTGACAAGGAATTGAACTGAAATTTCACCCAATGGACAGCACACTGGATGGGAAGCACCGACTTAATACTGACCTCCCATGTTTATGAGGGCAAGATATTACCTCTGTATCCCTTTTTTCCCCTGGTTTCTGTCTTCTGCATTCAGATAAGAAAAAAATCTGAGTTAGGATCTGTCTTATGACATGTGCTATGGGCAGCCTAATGGAGCCAGGCGCACAATCAGAGGCGATTATAGGGGCCAGACAATCAGTGAAGTGTCTCTTTTTAACTGGGATAACTGACCACTGAAAGCCCGAGCAGAATCCATTGTTTTTGTACTAATATTGCAATAGGACATTATTCTTGCTCAAATCAGGTATTATGGATTTGATCCAGAAATTAGAAAATGGAAATCTGTAATTCTTATTATGCAAGAAGCCAAAGTTGGTGGCTTTCTTTTTTTCTTTTCTTTAAGACACAAAAAGATTATCAATCTCAGTTGATGTTTCCGTATTCTCCTAACAGATTGTACAGAAACACATTCTGGTTCTCTTCTAGCCATTGCATTAAGAAGTGAGTCACATCGTAATTAAACTTTAATGACAACATCTGTTTCAGCTAACGCGACGGAAGAGTGGTTGGCCTACAGAGGACTATTCTGCTTCTTATTTCACTCAAACCAGAACTGAGTGTTTATTCAGCCTCAACAAAACTGGAAATGGGACAACAGCAACAACATCCCAGCTACTTTCCCCAAAATAACGACCTTTCAGAAGCACTTTTAAATCATTTACAGATAAAATCCTGCCTTAACCAAACTGGATGGTACATAAGGATCAGTGAGGGGGAACACTAAGGACTCTGTTTCTCCTCTGCAAACAGAACACTCCCTTGGGCTGCAGCCTGCTAACAGGACAAAGACGACAAAATACACTGGGGAAAGGAGTAACTTGTTTTCATGGCTAGCTAATGAGCCAAAGGGCTCATATCACCACCCAGCAACATGTGACATTAGACCGCTCTTAGCCATCTTTACTTCCACGATCAGCTACAATGTGTACTCTGGATAACAACAGGAGGGTAAATGCCTATTGTGCTTCTCCCCATCTCGCATAAAGACTCACTCTTACTGAATAAACAAGGGGAAAATATTCAGCAGATCCTGTACACTGTACAGCAAGTATTAAAATAATGAATAAGTCACTTATTATACTGTTATTGTGCTGATTAATTACAGCCAGCACAGCCCACCAGCTTTGCACTGCTAAAAATACAGCAGGCATCACTGGCTCAGGTCCCTGTCTACGGTAACAGATCTGGTAACAACTCCAGTCCCTATGAAAGAAGGAGAAAACCCCAAACCTCTGGTATGCATGCAGCTTGCATGTGGTACAGACAAGAAAAAAAAAAAAACAAAAAACCAAAAAAACATACCAGATGAGACTTGTTAAAATGCCCTTAAGCTCTAGTGCACTAATTTTGTGGCAAACATCAGTGTCATTCTAGAAGTAATCTTAAAGGTTTAGATGCTACTGTAGAGCAGTACATTAATTATAATGGCATATTAACTAGTTAGATGTCCAAGAGCTACTGTTACTGTTTAAAGCATCAGATGGCTGCCAGAAATAATCATTTGAATGCTACTGTTAAAAAAAAAATCCATAAAAAGGAGGCACAACCAAACCAGCCACCGAATTAACATTGAAATGCAAATATCTATACTTTAGAAAGAGCTCCAAACCCTAAAATAACAAAAAATCCCACCAGCTGGCCACCTCTGGCCCTGAAATCCTGCGAGTCTCTTTCCACCAGAGCTCTTCTCTAGTCTCCAGCTTCTCTTGTCCATTCGTAAACTGATCAAGGTTCCCCACACATAGTTTGCAAAAAGTGTTTTATGATACATAAGATCTTGAAAGACAAGAGTTTCAGCCCTACTTCTGAGATCCAACAACTGCACAAAAAAGCCAAGTGGGTTTTTTTTTTTTAGTTAAAATGTAAATTTATTATTTTAATCTCAGAAAGTTAATCCAGTCTTGCTGCTGTAATTTTGCTAAACCAGTGGTCTCTGGGTGGAAGCAGACAGGCCAAGTCTTGCAAGAAACTTGGGAAAGAGATGGTGAAGGAAAGTGGAAATACATGGATGGTTGGAACAACAGAATCATTACTTAGCTTATAATTAAAAACTACAGGAGATTCGAGTCCCCCATTTACCTCACATGCAAGAGGGAACAACTGCACTGTGGTAATAACATTTATTTTAGGACAATTTGCCATCTCGCCAGATTGATTTTTTCGTGTAAGCTTGCCATTATTTTTCATTAAAGTCATAGCTTGTGTTCCACAATTGATTGTGTTTACAAATAGAGAAGCTTCCCAGTAGGAAGGTCACTGAACTGCAATAACCCTCAGCTTTTAGCAAGCTCCTGACATGACCACATCACCTCCTGACAAGAATCAAAAAGCAAAAATGGATACAACTCAGGAGTGGAATCCATACAGATAACACACACAATCATATATCTTCTGCAGCTACTCTTGTCCTACCATGTTGAGGGAGGCCAACAGTGAGTGTGACCATATCTGTCAAATCATCACAGACGGAAATCTCACGAAGACAGAAGTTCCTCAACCTGCGTAGGGTTATACAAATATCCACAGGACATTCTGCGTAGGACGCAGCAGCAGGCGTCAGCACAAGCAGTGAATCAAGGTCAGTCAGAGTCACTGTGGGATTGTGCCGAATATACAGTTTCTAGCTATATCTCTGAGCACTGCATTCAAAAGATACCTCAGGATGTAGCTGGCCCTGTGGTTAGAAATGGCAGAATGACGGATGGTGCTGTGTCCAGTGTCACTTTGCCACGCTCAGAACAGAGCTTACCTCCTGCTTTAAAAAAAAAAAAAAAAAGTATATAATTCTGATCTTGGGGGTGTGGGGGGGTGTCATTTTGCCTTTTTTATAACAAGAAAACACAAACCCTCCTCACCAAACCCCAACAACAACAAAAAAAACCACAACACCCTACAAGTACAACTCCAGCCACATAGCACAGATCACTGGAAAGCACTAAGGCATGAAGAACTGATTCACTAAATATAAAGGAAACTTTCCTGTTTTAGAAGATCAAGATTTATTGTATATTGAAAAGTTAGTACACTTGGACTTTTCATTGCTATCAGAAAAGGGAATATGCTGTCAACATGCCACAGTTCTTCTATGGAGAATTTTTCCTTACTTGTAGTTTTGTGCTAGTTCAGCCCTATGGGAAAAAAGTATCAATAAAAATCTGGATTTATCTTTCTCCAAATTAATGCAATAAGGGGTTGCACCAAAGGAAGGTCCAATCCTCCCAGTCAGAATGACCCACAGTTTGGCCCCTTGGTTTTGCCTCACAGTTGTATAGCAGCAATGGATCTATATAAACTTCTGAAAACTGCATTTAGAAATAAGGTCTAATCATAGAATGGTTTGGGATGGAAGGGACCTTAAAGATCATCTAGTTCTGACCCCCCTGCCATGAGCAGGGACAAGACCAGGTTGCTCAAAGCCCCTTTTACAACCTGGTCTTGAACATTTCCAGGGATGGGGCATCGACAGCTTCTCTGGGCAGCCTGTTCTAGTGCCTCACCACCCACATTGTAAAATATTTCCTCCTTATGTCCAATCTAAATCTATTCTCAGTTTAAAGCCATTACCCCTTGTCCTATCACTCCATGCCCTTGTAAAAACTCCCTCTCCAGCTTTGTTGTCAGCGCCCTTTAAGTACTAGAAGGCTGCTATAAGGTCTACCCGGAGACTTCTCCAGGCTGAACAAGCCCAATTCTCTGAGCCTGTCTTCATAGCAGAGGTGCTCCAGCCCCCTGATTATCTTCGTGGCCCTTCTCTGGTCTCACTCTGATGGGCCCATCCATTAATTTAAACATATAGCACTCAACCCTGCAATTTTCTTCTCTCTCTTAGACTGAGATGTCATTCACAATCCTTTCTGACTACATACTGGTTGCAACAGAGACCATGTTGACTACGTGCAAGTTCAACAGAAGTTTGCAGCAAGCAAGACATTCTAGTTCCACAGCACAGATTCATATCCAGTATCTATCAGACAACAGAACTCTGTTGGATGTCACAAGAAAATCCTTTCAAAGGACAAACAAAACTAACTCTTGTTAATTCAGAGTTTCAGAGTTACAAATACCATTACTGTACAGGCTAGATTTCTTTTCTGTCCCATATCCGTACCCTTCTGGTCCGCTTCTCCACACTACCCTCTTGTATAAAAAGTTCATCACCTTTGAGAATGAGCTCTCAAACACACGACGTACCTGACTTGCTTGTTTCATAAAGCAGCTGGTACAATGCAGCTCTATTGTTGATAAGAACATTTCAGTATTAAAAAAATAAAATAAAATTAAATTAAAGAGGAATGAAAAAAAATACTCCAGAGTGGTAATTCCCAAATTCAACTCACATGAAGAGGAAGAAAAACACTAAGACACTCATGTTCACCCACAAGTGGTCCTCCACAGCAGTGGATCAATCTTTACTTGTACTTACTAAGAGTGCTATTGGGTTTAGCAGACTTGAAAGAGATACAGCACGGTACTTGCCTCCAAAACTGTACCCAGCTGATAGGGACTGCAGAAGGCACACTTACTCTGGAAGCAAGTACTTCCAAAAGAAATATTGCTGTATTCAAACAGCACAGCTCCCTCAGATATCTTCCGGATAACGACCTCTAGTAATTGTGCCTATTCCACGCTGTCCACAGTACAGAAGGTTCCCCGCTCCTGATGAATCATACTGTCACTTGGTCTAAGCCCAAGACAATACTAACCTTGGAGAGGAGGGGAGACAGAGCAAAGGAAGAGATTTTTTTTTTGGTATCCTTTGCTAAGGAACCTTTGACCTGGCAGTCCTGACACCCTGGTGGCTGCCAGGGACTGGCAGCTGCTGCCACCGAGTGGCTCGGCAAAGAGGGACAGCCAGGGCTCTCAGGGGGACCCAACTCCTCTGAGCACTCACTGCACCTGTGCCCCAATGCTGAAAAGGCAAGCAGGAGTCAAGGGGTGCTGCCCCCTTTTCTGAACGGGGCTCACGGGTTGCCTAAGGCAGGAATTGACTTCCCTGCTGCCTGTGCTGACCTTGCTGTAGGGGGTGGCATTGTCCAGAGAAAGCTGGGGAGAGTGATCTTCGTGAAAAATAAGTAAGTAAGGCACAAAGGACAATGATCTATGTGAAAAAGGAAGGCTGCACTGCACCCACTCAAAGAGACTGGAGGCTCTTTAAAATTCTTCTGAAGAGGGATTCTAGTCAAAGCTGAAGCTGTAAATTAACCAGTTCCTGGTGCATACTTGATGCTTGCTCTAATCAACATCGCTGGGGAGAAAAAGAAGAAAGAAATGAAGGACAGCTTGAAATAGAGCAAGCCAGAGGCAGAATAAATGAGCAGGGTCTGTAACATAACCATTTAAGTTACAGGACAAAAAAAAATAACTCACCTAGGGAAAACTGTTTGAAGCTTATCATTTATCCCTTATGAGACTGATCTGAACATCTTAAGAAATTGCCCAGAAGTGCAGGGAAAGGCAGGTATACACAACAGTGTTGTTCTCAGACATACAAAACTTATATCTGCCAAAATTTCCTCCCTGACTCTTGGGGCATCTCACGCTGAAGTGGTTTCCTTTGCACCTTCAGTCTGCTTTGATTTCCTCACTTGACCAGGGTGAAAAGGAAGATGACAGAGTCTATTTGCACCATATTTCCTGTCCTTTTTTGCCACTTTGATCTAATCGTAACAACAAACATTTGTGAAGTGGTAAAAGGGTTGATATAAGATGCTACCGTTTGACTGGTTTTGGAATTGGAAAAAATGTTCCTCCTTGTGGTGCCAAGTTATTAAAGGTTGATCACTGGCTTAGCTTAGATATGCAGTTCAGTTCACAGATTTGGAACGTGGAAATATTTCGCGATTTGTTAGTAAATGATTAGCTTTAAAGAACATGTAGTACACTGCATGTTGACCTTCTTAAATTTATAAAAGAGTTTGTAGTGAGGGTATGAATCACTAGATGATGAGTTTAAGCTTATGAACAGTGAAATTCATGGTTTTTAATTCTCATTTTTAAGTTCACAGTCCCCACACAGACACCAGGCTTGGCCAACCACTGGTTTAGTTCACTGGTACATGGGGCTATCAGGAATACAGAGAAGGTTTTAAAGCCTGAGATTTTACTGGCAGAAAGGTCTCCTTGCTTTGCTGTCTCTGTCCTTCTCACAGAAAGAAAACCAGAGATCTGAACTGAGAAAGGACACAGTTTGGGATGCACATTACACAGTGCCATGGGGCTCTATAACTAGTAATGCTGGATCTACTGCAAATAACTGGTGCAGCAGAGGTAGAGGAAGTGAGGCAGTAGCCTCATCACTGAATTAACAAAGTTGAAACCTAGTTCTTAAGTCCACTCGTGGATTCTTCAGACACTGGTGTTATATGATCAGTCATGGAAATATTCATACCAGGAATTCAGGCTCATGTGCCAATCACACTACATTACCTCATAGAGGAAAGCCGATTTTAAACAAAACCAGTTTAAATGGCCACAAGCATTGTTTCCAAATATAGTAAGAGAGATTTAATTATTCATGCTCCATTACTTTTGCACCTTGAAAGAAAAGAATTCCTTACTGTATTCATAAACAGTTGACTCATCTAAAAGTTTTCAAGCTAGTCAGCCTTAATAAAATCCACATGACACCTGCAGATCTTGAGTTTCTACTCCAAAAGATAATGGAGCTAAATACTACATCAACTGATAAACTTTCGGCCTTGTCCTCACCTCTCCTGCATTAATGTTAGAATACTGCCCTTTTATTGGGAGTTCCACTAGCATAAAATCAACATAAAGTTAAAATAATAAGGTTTCACTGTCTCTTTTCCAAATTCTAATACAGAAGAAAAGGCCAAATAGAGCTTTCAGACCAAAAAACAGAACTACCAGCAAAACCTATGGGGGGCAGAGCGGGTGAGCAAATTCACAGGAGACTATCAAGAAGAGCTCATTTAAAAATCTAGGCTCCCAAGCATCCTGAAAGGTTATCTAGTCTATCCTTCTGACACAAGATGAAGTGCATTACATCAGATTAGAGAGTTACTTGTTTAACCCGTTTTTAAAGGTCCGCAGTGGTGAATCCCCACACTTTCCAGATGATGCATCCCAATGTTTTAGTATTCGTTTTAGGATTTTCCTTCCCAATATTTATTAAAAATCTTTCTTTCTGCAATTAAAGAATTCATTGCTTGTCCTATCCATCATAGACAGAGAAAAGTTTATTTCCCCTCTTACTGCATACACCTTTAATTTTGTTGAAGAACTGAATTCAATCTTTCTTCTCTGTGGTAGCCAACAGCAAATCTTTCTTCAGAGATTATTTATTTTAGACCTTTGATCCCTCTGTTTTCTTCTTGGTTCTTTCCTCCACCTTTCCAGGTCTCCGTGGAACTGTATGGCCCACTCCTAGATGCCATACACCAACACTAAGTAGATCACAAGGACTTTATAGGAATTATCTTTTCTGAACTAACAGATCAAATAACATTTTACAGTTGTCTGAGTAACTCACCAAATACTTCATTATCCTCTGAAGACTGCTGTGTTAGTCTGGCTGCTTTTGGACTCTCTTTAGCTGCTTCCTCCACCTTGACTTCAGCATTCTGTAAAAAACAAACAAACATTTCTTCAGATTAGGTCTTCTTTTATAGTTATCAACCAGAAACATTCTTCAAACTTCTTAACTACGTACATATTACATTCCTAACAAATACAGAAGCATTAACACAGAGGGTGTTGGTATCTTTACTATATAGATAAGGTTTTGCAAAATATTGAGGTCAAATACAGCTGCCTTCTTTTTTTAAGTCTGTTTTTATATGACTGGAGGACATAAAATGGCGGACTAGAGAAGACATCTAAATAAGAGAGAGACCTTAAAAACCATTACAGACTTTTAAGCTTCCACCTTTCCTCCTCATATTTCGTTTTCTTTCTACTGAGATATTCCATTGTTGACTTAGTGAACCAAGAGCTAAGATGACAGTGCACAAATAATTCTCTTTACAGAGCAAAGCTAAGAGAATGAGAGAAAACTACTGTTGTGTAGCATCAGCCATCTTCAAGTCTTTAACCAACTCATGTACTTACTGTTTAAAGCACAAGTACTTACTATTTCTGAAACAAATCTGCCAACTAGCTACCTGGTGTTTAGACTGGGTCCAGAAATAAGTCAACGGCTTCAGCACTTAAATTGCCGTAAGTCAAAGCATTTAATTTCCTAGCTAGAAAAAACTGAAGCAAACATAGCCCATGAAACATTGAGTTTAAAATATTTATATTGCTACTAAAGAAAAAATAACTCGCACTTTCAAAATGTTCTTCTTTGGTACTTAAGAGAAATATATCTGCATGCTTGCAGCAATGCAGACAGTAAACTGCATATGCAGTCAACTGTGGAGCGATGGATACGAAGTGACTGATGCAATATTAAATATTACTGGAAAGAGCTGACAGAGTTGAGGAAGGGGAAAAAAAAAAAAGAAATGTAGTATGCCTATGCTTTTAAAAGGACAGATATTGCTCTGTTCAAATACATGCTCATTCAGAAGACTGTGTGATGCTGTGGAGAAATTACCTTTGTTCAATTTACAAGTTCTGACTTAGTTTTGAAAATGCAGCTATATAATCTGCCCATTAAAATTATTGGTTTTGCCCTCAGAAATGTAGCACACTTCAAAGCTGTAAGTGGTCTCTTATTTCCCCTGATTAATAACCACAGAGAAAATATAAGAAGACAGGTAGGTTAAGTCTGTCAACCTCCCTATGGAATACAAGTACAAACTTCAGGCCTCTGAACTCAAGAGGCTTGGAAGCAAGACAGCCAGCTTTGTCAGGAAAAATGAAACAAAGACCTAGGACATCTACTGGTGTCACACAGCAGCAGACAAGAATTAGATAAAGCAGAGAGAACAGGAAAGAAAAGAGAAACTGTGCTTCACAGGAAGAAACACCTGTGGAAGAGAAAGGGTTCACCGTCAGGGCACCAACTTGAGCATCCCACGCAGAAAACCCATCAGCTATTATGGATCTCTCAAAGCTGAGGAGACAGTTTTAGCACCTCAGATTGGGTTAACTAGTGTTCCTCGGGAAGACGGAGGGTCCCAGTCAGAAACCAGCAGTGGCTATACTGGGAGACAACTTGCTTTGGGTAAACCACTTTATGATCAGTACAAATACTTAAGCCCTGTTCCCACAGATAAAATGTGTAAATTGTGGAGCCACCCAGCTTGCAATGCGTTAGGTGCTGTCCACACACACAAGTGACACATGCCAAGGTCCACAGCATCTGTACTGGTTTACAGAACCACTTGCATGTAGACGCCAGCGATTCACTAAGCTGCATGCTCAAGTTGGGTTCTCCATACGATTTTGGTTGCTCTACAGTGAGCAGCAACTCAACTATGTTGTCTTTGTAGAAAGAGATGCAGAACAGCCTTCAACTCTGAATAAAATAGAAGAGGACATCTGCTACAGAGTGAACCCATCCCAAAGCAAAAGGCCACTAAAACCGTGCCATCATGGATGAGACAAAATTCATGCAGTCAGATGATCAAACCAAGTTCAGGGCTTTCCCAGATGAAGGGGACAGCTGAACTCCTGATCAGAGCTATTGCTCTAAGTTTTGTAAAGACAGTGCTTATCAGCTCTGTTTTCAAATCTATTCCATAGTATTTAGCATATGGGAAAGTTGGTGGTGCAAAGAAGGATTGCTGTTCTTCACGCTCTTGCTCCTCTTGAAAAATAGCTGAAAGCCTGTAACTTGCTGCAAGGCATCAAGAGCAGCAGCATCAAAACACTATCCAACAGATACTCAGTGGTGTGATGAAATGAGTTGTCACTCCAAGTTCTTACTAGAGAGATGTTTGCATCCCTTACTTTAAAAATAGGGTTTTGGCAGTCTCAGGGAAATCAGGACTCAGCCCTGAGATATTTGAGTTTAATCACTGGGGAGGACCACACAGCAGGTGAGTTGTCTGCTCCCTGGAAAAGCCCAACGATGTTGGCGTTGACAGATGTCAGTTCCAAGAAGTTGATAGGTAAGTTGTGTGATATATTAGTCTTTAACATGATAGTGCATGGTTGGATGTAAATCCACTTGGCATGGCTTCTTACACAAAATGTAAACTTCAAAAAGACTTATTTTGCTTTATTATTTGCATTAAAATTTACGTGACACATTATTACTGGCATATCTAATATTCATATTACCAAAAACAATAGAAGAAAAATACAATCCATGATCCAAATGTTCTAAAACGAATTATACTATAAAGTAGCCTTTTTAAAGACAACATTTAGTCAGTTGCTTAATTCTTTTTTTCCAGTGTCCTAAAAAAAAAAAATCTTAAATGTCTAAATCCTTCCAAACAACTAATAGAAAAAGTGAAAACACATTCCCTTTACACTGCCTTGGCTGTGCCAGGCAGGATTCTTTACCTACAATTATAAAGTGTTTGTGGTTGGTTATAAAACAAAGGTCCTGTGTATCTAACATGGTAAATGTATCTAGCACTTACTTTCAGGTTGAGCACTCAATGGAATTTCAGAAGTCATGGGTGAAACAGATTAATTTCGTAATATCAGTTCCCAAGAACTATAGATTACACCTGATTTTAACATGAAATAAATATTATATAGGCCTAAATTCACAAAAACTCGCTCCCCCCAAAAAACATTTCCTTGATCACCACAAAAATTACCATTAAACTACAATTCAGGTCAAGATTCTTCAGATGAGATGGGCATTTTCAATATGCTTAGACCCTCCTTTGAACTAAGGTGTGACAACCTTGAAGCACTCCCCCCATCCCAATTAAAACAAAGGATGATGTTATGCCTTAATCACCTAGTTTTTCATACTTTGGGCAGAAAAGAGAGATGGCTGTGGGGGCAGACACCTTGTCTTTTCTTTCCCAAGGTTTTGTGAAACGAAGCATAAATTTTTAAGATAAAGACAATTAACAGTGCTGCTGTGAAGGCCTCGTGGCCTAATAACTGGGATGATAGAGATGAGCCACGTGGCAGATAACAAATTGCCAGAAGAAACCACGAACCAACAGCTACCCCTGACAGGCAAAACAACTCTCTTCTGGTCAGTACTGTGAACTTTCCCCTAGTTTGAAGACCCCAGACCCATTTCCAGAAGAGTCTTCCTAATTAGCGTGAAGAGCAAACAGAGGGAGGAGACGAACCGCCCTCCCCTATCTCGCATGTAAATGAACTGGGTTATAAAATGACCTCACGTGTTATATGAGGTGGTGGTGTGTATCGAAAACTTCAATGCGTCCACCCCCCTCCAGAGGACATCACGAGACCGATCGACCTGTGGAGCAGTGATATCTTACTCTCTCTCTGATATCTTAATTTTCCTTCTCTCTCTCTCTTTTCCTTCTTCTTGAACATATAAAGGTAATAAAGGTAAGTTCTGCTGCTAAAGTCTTGTTAAGTTTTGTGATATAATAATAGTTTTGCCAAGTCACTAATCGCCGTAATTTGTATTTCACCAAGTGCTTTTAGTAAATTCATAATTGAATTGGACCTCTTGAGTGACTGTCTGTCATCACTTGGCATTACCGCACATAAATACCCAGAGGTAACTCATCCCTAATCTCACCTGGTGGGATGAGACATAAGGCCTCCAACCTGTACTTCAGAAAAAGGGAGGAGAAGGACATGCCCCATTCTGCAAGTGTTCTGACAGAGAGAGAGAAGCCACAGAGCACCAAGATCGCTACCAAAGCACCCTGGAGTTGGATTTCTTAAGTGAATCGCGCCACTCGTGTTCCAAAATACCATAAAACACCTAAGTAGCAAGCCAGCATCCACTGCACTGTAACAGCTGGTCACAGACCAGAAATACTTATATAATTTTATAAAGCAGTTACAAAATAAGATGTGCGTATATACTGCAACTGTATATATGTGAATTTGTGCATATACAGCTGCTCTTTATTCAGCCCTGATAAAAATTAGAAATTGCATTATAATCTGCCACAGTTTTACAAGACATTTTTGGCCCAGCTTCCCATCATGGTTGGTCACCAAGGACTTGTGACTCAGTTCGCCTGTTTTCCCATTATCCACCAAGTGAACACCACCGTCTCCATATTACACAACATTTTAAAATTTTGATAGCTAAATATACAAATAACGGCTAGCTATCAAAATATTTGCAACAAACCAATAGAAATATCAAAAATCATGTTTTGTCTCAATACACACCCCTTAGTGCAAGAAGGAAGGCTATTTGTATTTTGCTACTATCAGTGCCTATTTAGATGATCTTCACCTAAATGGGAAACATTAAGAAATTATGAGTTACAATGACATGCATTCAGTAGGTGCTATGGTACCAGGCCAAGTTAAAAGGTGCAGTGAAGCAAGTTAGATTTACTGAAGCAGCTGTGTCTTCAAGAAAACATAGGACTTGGAAATGGAAAGTTGTACTCTGGAGTGTTCAAGCTTTTCAACTACCTTGCCAGTTTTGCATACTACTTAGGAAGGGCTTGTTTCTTTTCCTTTAACGATTAAACAGTTACTTAGTGACTTCATTTTGCAAATGACAACACACAGAAAAGTTAAAACTTCTCCTCAGAAACTAAACAACTATTCAAGAAGTGTTATATCTAAAAGAGAATTAAAGAAATCCAATGTGAAGCAGAGATTGTATTGTCTGTACTCTCATTCCCGCCTTTTACAATCTACTCTGTTTTCTTATTATGTATTTAGCTGGTACGTTTAGCTCCATCTCAATGGCAAAAATGAAAACAGACCAAAATTTCCTTTATTTTCAGAAGGGTGCCACACTGACATCGAAAGTTCTAATTGCAGCAGGACAACACAGACCTTGAGCGCATGAACTGCTTCTTTGGCAGAATAGCCATTTCTCCTGTCCTTCTCTCATTCTCATTCATTTTTGTCCATAGCATGTTACCTTCCCTGCACTTAAGTCCACAAGACCTGGCAGGACAGAGGGCATGGTTAAACACTTGATTCTTCCTCTATGCTATACTTACAAAATTAAGATAAATAACAGACATCACCCCAAAAGACAGACAGGAGTTTCTAGTGGATAAAACCAGATTTGACTGGCAATAAACCTCCATTTTGGAACAAAAGAAAAAGGATAAATTATTGAAAGCAATAACAATCTTGATAATCTCAACTGTATCCAGAGCAGTAGATCATGCAACTCCAGATTCAGCTGGAGAACCCTAAAACATTCCTGATGTTCCACTTCTCCAGTGATATTCACATAAATTCCATCATGCAAGGCTACTTTTATTATTCACAAAATGTCTGTATGATGCTCAGGGTATAGTATACCTTCAGAATATTATATCCATTACCTTTTCTCAACAGAGTTAACTGACCTCCCACATTGTTCCAGGGGAATAAAAATAAGAAAAAAAAATGTTTAAATCACGGATACGAGCTCCTTCTAAAATGTGACAGTAACATTATTGAGAGTCACGTATTGGTAAGTCTGTCAAATGGACAAACATTTCTCTAAATACCAAATACTGCTGCAATCATAAGGATCTCCATCAGTCTCAAAGGTTTTTAGCTCTCCCTCGTCCATTGTGAGGAATTTGACATGCACAGCTTAACACAACCAAACTGATGAGATGCTGTTGACAAGCCTTACTAGCAGCCAGAATTCATGGAATGGTAATTGGCCTTCTTCAGGTGGGTAGAGATCTCCTGGACCTACATTAACGAGTATGTTCAAACAGCTTCCTGAACTCACTCATTAATTCTTCTTAACTGTGGAGATTCTCCAACTCCCTTTTCATTAATACAGAAACTCATACATCTAATAGCAAGCATCAGGCTTCTTGCACAGAATGTGAAGGGTGAATTTTAACAATGTCATACCAGCTAATTCGTACTTCCCCAAACAAGACCACTGCCATCATTCAGAACGGGGTTATGCCAGAATGAAGCTGGGCTCATGTTATCTCCAGAGATTCAAGCTCTTGAATATGTTCCAGGAGCTCCTACATCAGTTCCTTCTTCAGTCCTCAACAGTCACGAACAGGATTCAAATATTCCCATTAATTTACAGATAGATAAAATAACTCTTTTAAATAGCAAGCTAATCACAATCATTATCTCCAGTTTCCTGGTATATCTCATATTCTCAGTTTAATTTTCACTTCTACATATTCTTTACATTCGGTTACTAAAGTGGAATACTCAAAATACCCTCTTCTGAATAACTTTTATATAAAGTAATTATTCTTAAGTTCCCGTGCATGTGTCAAGGATCTTATTTGAGATAGAAAAGAATGATAAAAAATGAAAGAGCAATGGAAAGAGAGAGCTAGAGTTTTCCAAAGAACATTTTTCTGTTCCTCTCAGCTTCAACAGTAAAGTGCTACTGCTGCTAATGTCACCAATGGACAATTTCAAAAGAAGCTTCAAACAAAAGGATCCCATCACTAACCTCCAAGGCAGAGAAAGGGCCTTTGAAAAAGGTTTGAGATGTCTCAAACACATTATCCAGGTCTTTAAAGAAATGCATTCAGGCTATTTTAAAACCTGAAGATACTGAGCAGTTGCAGTAAGAAACACTGAATTCCAGCTCTGTAGTTTGTCACATTTCCCATTACCAGTTCCACACTATTTTGCTATGTGCTTCCCTACATTTATGAAAAACGTTTAAAAGCTACTTCTGTTTGTGCAGAAGTTCTTACACATTGGGTTAATACACAGAGTATCTTCCCCTTATAGTAATTTTGCTATGTTTTGAGAAAAGGTTCCTGGCCGCCCTGGGGTTCTCATATTTTATAACTGCCCTAAAATCTCTTCAGCTCAGAATATAACAGATAAAGACAACTAATGGAACCACAGTATGCTACTGTGGCATACAGCTTTGACTAGTCCATAAGGCATTCCCCAATGCTGAGGAGGAAGGTTCAAGCATACAATAGGGAGAAAAGAAGTGATTACATTTCTGTGTCTGTACCACTGATACAGGCTCATTGCATTTGGGAGCAAGCTCCTAAAATGACAGTGTCTATTTGGGAAACAAAACAAAATAAAAAACAGGTCAGACAACCTTATGCAAGAGTCAAGGTTTCTCCATGAACACCATGAACTGAAAAAAATCCAACAAACCCAAACTCATGTACCCTATTCATAGGGGCAGAGGGAGAAGCTAAGCTGTGTGAGTGATCTCTTTCTCTGTAGGTACTCTAAGACACAGACAGAATCGGAATTCTCATAAAACAGCAGGGAATTTAAAAGACAAGCTAACACAAGACACAAAAATACGCTCCGGGTCAATATTTTCAATTTGATGCAAGAATCCTGTCACGTGTCTTTCACACCGTGCACATTAATCCTGAAACCGTACACAGGCAACCTGGAGGTGAATCACATAAAACACAGACAGGTCTGGACAGAGCTACAACTTGCTGTTCCCCCTGCCCATCCCACCCCAGCCCTGCCGAGCAGGGCAACCCCCATCTCGGCAGATGTACACGCAGCACAGGGGCACACACAAACACGTAAAAAACTGTAACAATCAATATAAGGATCTAAAAACCGCACTACGGAACACACCGAGTTTTGATAGCCTCCAGAACCCTTGACCTGAAACTAATGTTATCAAAGCACATGTGCTGCCTGCTTTGAAGCCAGGTGGTTTTTCCATTTAGTGCCACTGCAAACAGCATCTGGCAGGCAGACTGATGGATGCAGCTCTTGACATAATGAGTCAAAGAGGAACCATAACAACACTTGATGAACAAAACCAAAACCAGGCACTTTGGGCATCACACACAATAGCAAATCTCTTTTACAAAAGGTGTTTGGGCAGACTTTCAGAATAGTCTGAAGAGTTACATCTATCAATACGGATGCTTTCACAGTCTACCCATCGCCTTTATCTATCTAGGCTGTTTACTAATTTACTTTCCTTTGACTACTCATTGTAGCCATATGCTAAGCAAGTACAAATATTTCACTCTGTTTTTTCAAGAAAAGGATGTGGTTTAAGTCATAAACACGACATTGATGCTGCAGCCTCAACTCTCAGTGTATCTCCTTAATGGCTTCATTAATACATTGAACAAGGACAGTGTCTACCCCAGCAGACTAATTTTCAAATGCTACCACCTGAGGTCTTTCTGAAGGGTAATAATAAAAAAGCATAAAGAAGCAAACCTGTTTCCTTCTGCTAATGAAGCCACTTGTATATTCTAGCATATTGGTAAAATCTGAAAAGAATTCATATACATACCTGATACACCAGAAAAGGATAAAAAAGGTTATCTAAGCATCTGAATACTCCATCTATGCGAAAAGCACAACGGAGACGCAAAAACTAGCAACTAGTTACAGAATGATGCACAATAACTAAGAAGAAAAAAAATGACAGAAAACTATGATCATTTTTAAAAGTGCACAATAACAATCACTAGTCAGGGTGAATGGATTACAAGTATTTGAGGGGTTTTTTCAGGCAAAATTTGCCTTTCAACCTTGTACAGAGAACTTCTTGTATCACAGGTTTGAGTTGGGCAGTCCATAGTGAGTAAAAAGCAAAACACTTGCCACTACCCGAATTATTAGAGACTCTCAGCCTTGAATCCTCCTTAGGGGTCTATCCAGGACTGTTTGTGGCAGTAAACCTGTGTATTTGCCTCTTTTAACAAGGGGAAGAGCAAAGGTAAAAGATGGCAGCTCTCGCTGTGGAGCACAAGGCCACGGTACAGCCCTGCCACCGTGCCTCGGCGCGAGGGTTTCTGCAGGGTGCCGGGGGGCACGGCCACACATGTGCCCCTTCCCAAAGCTGTGCGGAAGGGCAAAGGAAGCAAAGGCACCGAAGCAGCTCTTCAAATGCTTCCCCATGGGCAACCTAGAACGAGCTGGCCACAAAGGAGCACGTTTGTGAGACTTCACCGTTCCAAACCACGATGCAGTGTGGCAGCTACCTGATGTCATGATCATCAGAGGAGAGAGCACAGCCCTTTCCTAGACTCCCACCAAACACCGGCTCTGTGATGCTGCATTTGCCTGCTGCTTATGGAGGTTTAAAGAAAACAGAAAAACAAAAAAAAGAAAATCGTGCCTGAAGCCATGTCCAAATCTGCTTCATCACACAAAAGGTTGCCTGCAGTGCCCTAGGAACAGGAAGATACTCAGAGTGTCTTAAATGAGTGAAAAAAAAAAAAAAAAATCAGTTAAATGTTATTTTCTTCCTTCCATTACCTAGAAGGTATTTTGAGTGATATTATAAAATTAAAGTTATCGCAAAGCTCATCAGAAATACTAACTGTAAAAGCGTCAGGCCTAAGAACAATACAAGACTATCAGAAATAAACCAGTCTGCCACTTCATCAGAAAAAAAACCCCCATCTTTTCAGAGTCTCCAGCTGTGAAAACCTTCTGGCTTTAACAGTACTCCAGCTGACACTGGACAGGTATTTTTGACAAAAACCCAACACGGTTGACACCCTGACTCTGCAGCCAGCATTGCATTTGTTAAGGGAAAATTGATAAAGTTTCCCTTCTCAACATAAATTGTTGAGTCTCTGGGCCTGCAGAAGTGAGGTGGAACACACATGACTATGTGGGCTACAAAGAGCTGAAGTATAATTGTGCCAACTAAGCACAGAGAGAAGGAACTCTGCACCCGACACGACAGTTTAGCTCTGCCCAGTTCCCCCAGCAGCAAACCAGTCTCCACAGAGACCCGAATTTCACTTCTGGTATTTTATTCTTAACTCCATTATGTGCAAGAACCAATTGTTCAACACGCAAAATGAATACACCAGCATATACATTTGGGTCATTTCTATATGCAGTTGAAGACTGCCTTTACTGAACAAGAAAAGTATCTTTTTAGTGCTTGCTCTGTCTTAGGAGGGTACCACAAAAAAAGGCTAAAAAGGGTAGAAAACTTTAAAGGACTTTTTCACTATTCTGTTCACAGTGAGACATTAGACTAATCCAAATCCCCTCTGAGCGTAGTAGGAAACACACCTGAAACAATTGCCACTGCACACCAAAAATGGACTTTCAGGTTCTTGAATTTAATTCAGTTTTCACTTCCCAGCTCTTAGCTCATGAGGAAAGAAAGCTCCCAAGCTGCTATGTAAAAGCACTTTAGATTCGAAATTACATCCCTTCAACTCCTTAAGAATTACCAAGGTATTTTCAGCATTTAAGAAGTACTTGCCAAGAATTAAAAGAATTAAACTTAACACCCAGCAGTTAATTTTAGAAGGGAATTTTTCTAACATATTGATTTAGAAGACTATTTTCACTGGTTTCGGTCACTTGGCAGTCACTAGCCTTGTGAAGTGTATTTCTATGCCAAAGTTAAGAAAAATTTTACATACAAGTTGCCTAAGTTTAAAATATATTATATTTACCTGCAAGACCTGTAGGTTCAAAGGACATTCTGATCACAGTACCGACCGGTGCATTTGTTTCTGCGCCGTGATAAGTGAACATTATAATGTTTCTTCAACCTTGTACAAAAAGGGCTTGGGGTTTTTGTGGGGGTGGTGGGAGAAGCAAGGTTTGCCACATAACGTTTGGTTATGGGAGAAGCTGCCCTGAACTTGCCACCAGTCACACAGCGTGAGCCCTTTGGACAAATCCGCTCAAAACAGAAATTTATGGACTTCGTAATGGAACGACACAAGCTTTTCTTCTTCCCGATTTGATTTAAATAGGCCAATACTAAATACCTGATCTTGAAAGAAACTGAGTTTTATTACTCTGTGCTCCCAGAATGAACACGGGTCCTCTGTGTACTGTAAATAAACGCACAAACACTGCTTAAAAGAAAATATTTTCCAATGTCAAGATTTATGGGGGTGATATTTACAAAATAATCCAAACGTGATTGCCCTTTTCAAAATGTAAATAAAGATTTCTTTTCAGATAACAGTTTTGAAATACAGTTGGCGTGGAAGTTTTTTTAGTTAAAGGAAACTGATAAAGATACAATAGATTGCATAATTGTGTAGCACTGCTACGACTCCTTTTAATTCCCACTTAAGTAAATTTTTAAAAAAGGCAAGAAAACAAACAAACAAACAAATCTATTAACTTCAGAAGTGTATGGTTTTGTAGAAGACCTCCAAAATTGAAGTTTAAGTCACTGCAACGAAATAGTGATCAGGAACAAGGGACATAGCGATCAAGAGCAGGGACATAATTTTCTGCAGTCAGTCTGATTCCTTTGTTGCATTTGAAAAAAAATAAGTGCCTCTAGCAAACCCCACAGGTGTTGAAAAACCTCCATGCACAACACTATGAGCAGAAAAGTAAGGATACTTCTTTATTTTTACTAGCTCGGTGCTGCCTGTTAATTTCTAGCTTAGTGTTACCTTTACTATTGATGCCTGTCAGATTTCAAGGAGCAGGAGGATGATGCTCTTAGTCATATGGTTTAGTTTTAGGCAGCCCTGCGAGGAGCAGGGAGCTGGACTCGATGATCCTTATGGATCCCTTCCAACTTGAGACATTCTGTGTGGTTCTATGATACATGAAGATAAGGCAAGACATGGATCGCATTATCAAGGATCACTTTATCAAGACACTAATGTATCAAAAATAGTTCCTCACTGTAAAACCACACTAAAAATATGCTATAAACATTAGATACTACATCTTATTAAAACCTCGGGTCTAATGGAGACTCACCAGGAATGTTAGACACTAAGCAAAAACTAGTATTTGCTGAAGGATTGTTTTCCTCAAACATCAGTGGCAAGTAGGTATCTTCCCCACGTTTTTCTTTGAAAAAGAAGCAGTATCAGAAATTTTGGGTAGTAGTTGCATGAATGTAACACTGCAAAAATTGCAAAGGAAAGCCATAACCTAAAGTAGGATCATCTTCCCCTGTCACAGTAAATCAGAAAGCTGCAACTCAGTAAAAACCAGGTTTTCATCAATAATGGTTCTTGCAAAACATTTTTACCCTTTTGTAGCATAAAAGGTTTCTCTCTCCTTTAAAGAAATCCAGTAAATACAAATTCAACAATATTCCTCTGGCACTACCGCTAAAATACTTTTAAAAATATCTGATTTTAAGGGACAGACTTTGCCCATCAACTCTCAGCAACTTTCTCATGCAAGACAATCATCAGGAAGCAGCAGCAATCTAAATGCCAAATTTTTATATCAAAATCATAAGTCAGGAACAACTACCTTTTCAGGAAGCCACAGTACTATCCCAGGGACTTGTTCACCTAACGTCCAACTGTGGGTCCAAATCTGTCAAGACTTTACTTTCAGCAGGCTGCTGTAAATCTCTTGCATATAAAGCAAATGTGAATTAGTAGATAATTGTCAAGGATATTTAAATGAAATTACTTTCTAAACATGAAAACATCCTAAATATTTTTCTATGTTCTAGTCATCCTAGATCCGAATAACAAACACTGAAACGTATACAGTGCTTTTCTGAATATTTTTAAGAAAGCAATTTCAGAACATCTATTAGAATCAATTTATGATTTTGACTGAGACATTTGAAGAGAAGCAAAACAAGGATCCCTTTCCCACATTCACTAGTTACCTTACCAACCACAAAATGCAAAACCTAGAGAGAAGAACTGATTTCTGAAATATTCTAGCTGTCACAGTCATTTTTCAAGAACCAGTCTAAACTGAACCCGAAAGACTGTCATAAGACATACAATAAATAAGACATAACAATACACTTAATTAACACTAAAGCAATACAACACAAGTCTGGAGAATCTCAAAAAAAGCTAAGCAAAACAAATTCTCTCCAGTAACAAGGAAAAATTTCACAACTATGTCTCCAACACAAATAGAAACTGCTTCCATTCACTGTTTACTTTGACTTTAGCATCTGTTATCAGGAATGAAGGAGCAGATCCTTATTGAGATAACTCCCCTTTCACAGTGTCCATATGCACTAAATAAGATCCTGGTGCTTTATTATTATTTTCAGAGAAAAGGTGATTTGATCCTATGATTTGAAAATCATTAGGAAGCCAGTTTTTCTTCAGACATCGTACAGGCTTTTTCAAAGTCTTCAGCAAGTACTGAGTCAGGACCCACACTGATCACTCCGTGCAAGAACGCTGAGGAGACAGGGAGTCTGACATTACATAAAAAATTGGTATTTCCTTCTTTGATGGTTTCTTCAGAAGCAACCAGTTTTGTGATGCTGATAATGGTGAGAATTGAAAGTCCAGAGACTTCAAGCAAGAGGCTCTACTGAACTCACCAGTAAAGGCAGCTCAGCTTTCCACAAAGGTGAATGCCTTCAGAGTAAAAGTTGTCAGCCACCTCTGCGTAAATGGCACTGTATCCATGATTTGTGTAAAACCAGAAACATCTTCCCATAATTTTGCCTTCTTATTCTGTTATTCTGTTTTCTAAAAAGAAAACAAGAGAACAATGCTTTTCTCCACGCTTTAAGCCAACACAGAGGCACCCTCACAAAACTACTGTGCAGAGCTACAATTGCACCAATATGATTAGAAGAAAAATGGACCATTCTAACACATGTACCAAACTAGCAAGCTGAAATACTAACCTGCATGTTCAATAACTTTCCCATCTCAGAAAGCAATAACAAAGCCTAAGAGGTAATACGTTTTGGAAAAAAAAAAAATACAAACCAAATTGTTTATCCACAGATGCCCCAAAAGATAACATTTTAATTGCTTATTTTTAGGCAACTGTTCAGTCTGTGTTTAAAATGTCCAAATTGGCATTCAAATTGCACTGACTACTGTGAGGGGAAAAACAACAACAAAACCGCCAAACCCTGAAGAGCTACCAATGTTAATGAATGTTAATGAAGGTTCCTTAACGCAAGCAGCAAGCTACAAGGAAATACTTACACATGTGATTTTTTAAGTGTCTACCCACACTTTGGTCAAGTGACTTGACTAGTTTCTAACAAGACAAGGTTCTTACAGACATGGCTTAATGCTAGAGTTAGGTTATGGTTGGACTCGATGATCCTGAGAGTCTCTTCCAGCTGAAATGATTCTACAATTCTATGTCTTGGCGATTTCATATGCAATGAGTACAGGTAGAATGTTAAATTCTTGATATGTCACCAAAAAATGTAACACATTTCCAGCTTTCAGAAGTAGTCACGTCGAGTTAGCCGTTGCTGCTTACTGCAATGAGCCAATGGTAAGACAAAGCTTGAGAGCCCAAGGAAATGACTCGCGTCTCACACTTAGTGCCTCTTCAGTCCCAGGTGACACCTGATTCATCAGCAAACACACACTATTACTCACCTGGAAATAGGGTGGGTTTTCCTGTAGACCCAGTTGCTTCCATTTAAGTACACCATAAAAAAATGACTGTGATCAGAAATGATTTATCAAAAGTGTCTTCAGATGCACAATGTAAGATATATGCTCTATAATATAAATATTTCACATTGCTGTTCTCATACCTTTTGAAAAGCATGAACGGATAATCTAATCACTGAATTAGAGAGATGCCATCTGCATTATACACAATCCTGTTCTTCGGGAGCACTTTTTGTTCTGTTGGGGTTTGTGTGGGGTTTTTTTTTTGGTGTTTTTAAATCAAACAGTTTACAGGGACAGTATTGTTTTAAACAGTTGTAGCTAACATTTTTCAAACATATAAATTCAAAAAACCAAACCAAACCTGAGAAAGACTGGGCAACAGAAATTTTCAACTGATTGTAAAAGTAAGTATCTGTCTTCTCTACTACCAATGCAAAGAAGTATCAGAAGTTATGACAATGAAAGACTTGTGCATGTACAGACAGGAAAAATTATAATACCAGAAATACAACCACGCCTGTGAGAGGCCACCTTACCACTCAGGGAGCCAAAAAGCAAATAGAAACTGACATTTCAAAAGATGATTCAGTTTACCGGAGTTTGGTTTAATCAATGTGGCTCTAGTAAAAACTCTTCACACCTTCAGTAGAAGCAAAAGTATCATGGTGGGGGGCAGCAGGAACAGACATATCTATCATGTTGAAATTCAGGAGCCATACATTAAAAAAAGTTATTTAAATAAGTGCTACTTTTGCACCATTTATAGTCACCATCTGTGCAAGCCCCAGGCTCTTGGGAGAGAATTAAGCACTACCAGCAAGCACTTCTATTCACTGCCCGGGTCTCAAACTCCAGGCAGAAACACTTCTCTTCTACAACTTTCACCTTCTCCTTCAGTACCTAATTTTCAGATCTTTCTTCTTTTTTCCTATTCAATTAAAAAAACAAACAAAACCCAAACAGCAAACAAACAAAAAACCTCAAACAAACAAACAAACAAGACTGAAAAGCAAAAAAACAACTTTAGCTTGGCCAGCCAGCATCACCTTTCTTCTGTGACCACTCAACACTAACTCTGCACTATCAAGAGTTACTATATACAGGGTGGTATAAATTTGTCAAATCTTTGTGAAGCCGTGAACAGTGTTGATCTTTCTAGCAAGGTTTCAAGCAAGCAAGGATTATCATTCAACTAGGAAGGGCACTTCATGCCTCTTCTCTCTTTTATGTGGATTTGTCTTAAAAGAAAGAGGCCTCATCCCCAGTATTTTTTGGTCAATTTTCCCAAAGTGCAGTATTCTACTGAAGTATAAAAGACTGCCAAAGGTAGAGCACAGAACGTACCCAACAGAAACCTTTGCATCTACAGTGAAGGGGCAATAATACATCGGTAAAGTGAGAGCCGTTCTTAATACATTGCATTTCAAATGCTTGGCTGTTTTCATCTTTTTATTAAAGGCAGATGACAGAACAGTTTTAACAGTAATTGTTCCCCACGGATAGACGGTGAGTGGGAACAGCCTGCTTGGATTTACCATGGGCAAATGGTATCTGACCAACCTCATAGCCTCCTGTGATGAAATGACTGGTTCTGCAAAGGAGAGGAAAAGCATCATGTCACACACCCTGACTTTTGCATGGCCTGTGACACAGCCTCCCACGGTCTGCCACCCTACCTTACAGTCAAACTGAGAAGATAAGGTTTGGGTAGGTGGAATATGAGGGGGGGATAACTGGTTGGACCACCAGGCTCAGAGGATTGTGATCAATGGCACAAAGTCCAACTGGCTGTCCGTCAGCAGCCACATCCCTTATGGGTCAACACTAAGGCCAGTATTATTTAATGTCTTTAATAAGACTCAGATAATAACAAACTGGGGGATGGGTCAGTACACTGAAAGGTAGAGCTGCTATTCAGAGGGACCTTGACAGGCTACATCCCAAGAATCTCATGACGTTCAATAAAGGCAAATGGAAAGCCCAAATGGGATACCCCATTCACAAGGATCAGCTGTGGGCCAACTGAGCAGAAAGCAGTTTTGCAAAAAAGGCTTGGTTTATTTTTTTGCATCCATGTAAGTTAAATGACTGTAAATCATTGTATGACAGATGTTGGGAACCGACGAGCAGTTCCTGAAGTACACGGCAAAGTAAGGCACTATTAGTCAAAACACTTAACCCCAGTTCTCCTAAACTTGGGCATTTGAGATAAAAGATGCATGAGTCCCTATATAGCAACAAGAAAGGGGTTTGGAAGAACAGATATGTACTTAAGAGTTCCAGTGACAAATTTTCTCCCCTTATTCTGCTTTGCCTCTTCTATAGACTTTAAAGATACTTTGCTTGGAGTCAATAGTGTCACCAGTGATGCCAGCCTCCAGAGCAAAAAGCTGAGGCTAATCAGTTTAAAACCACCTGAACAGTCATAGCTGGTCACAAAGAGTTACAGAAAAGGAGGAGCCTGACTGAGCAATGAAGAACTTGGGACTCATGTCTCCCCAGAGGGAAAGGTTTCTGGCCTCTTTTTATGCTACTTTTATAAAAGTATTGTGGCAGTAGTTACTTACCAACATTTTTTTTTCACATCTTTTATGTAGACTGACATAATGATATAATACAAGAACCTTACTGAAACGAAGTGCTACACAGTCCACTATGAGCAAATCATACAGCCTAATAAGGTCATGTTACCTTCCCGCTGCAATAATCATTCAAACACCCCCCCATCTTCCAAGTATTTGCAGACACAAAGTAGCTTTGTAACAGAGAAATGAGTTAAAAGCTGTAGGATTCATGACAGTTCAACAGCTCATTTTCATCAGCATATGAAGGTCTCCAGCTCAAAGCCCTAGCGTAAGTTATACCAGGTGTGACTTAAAGGAAAGTTTGGTCACTTAAGTGAAATCTTTTTCAAACATAAGCTCCATGTCCAGGCTAGACACATCACCTTTCCAAAGTAACATCCCTTGAAAATAAAATCTTAGGAAAAACAAATCCTCTAGTAATGTCTGTGCAAAATTAGAGGTAAACACAGTTACTAGAGGAGAGACAGCTCACGGCAAACTTCTCCTTGAATTATCAACACCCAATCTATCCCTGAGTCACAACAGGCTTTTTGTTTGTTTGTCCCACAGCCTTCCTCCCCCTGAAGGAAGATACATATGCAAAACATACTGATTACATGTGGAAACCTTTATATCTATAGGCAGATGTAGATACAAATGTAAATACACACAAATATATTAGGGTCCATAATTATGGTGTGGTATGGAGAGGATGAGATAGACTGGGAAAACTAGGTTACATCTCCTGTCCGCAAGATCAGTCCGTGGAGAGCCCAAGCTCTTCAAACTACACTGCTGTCATTTTCCCCAAGGTTCTGCTCACACATAGCCCACAGCAAATCCCATTACATTAATGTGCAAAATCTATGTTAATGCACTACTTGGCTGGCAATTTCAAGTGCACAGACGTCATGCAGTTAAAGACTGAATTTCCCTCAGCAACTGTTACTTAGTAACCCTCTGCGCATAAATAGAATTTTACATTACTGCATGTGTGTTGTGAAGGCTAAAATCCATGCCTAAATTCTACACGCAAGCAGGAATTAAAGTCATGTGGGGAACTGTAAATCGAATTTGCACCAGCTATGTTCATCTGCTTCTCTAGGCAGAGAATTTAAATGGAGAGGGAAAACCTATGCATGAACAAAAGGTATATCCACTGCCATTTTCTTGCTGGTATTTCATAATAAAAAAGAGCAGATACAGCTTCAAAGAAGTTAGACCTCGGCTAGACTTTCTGGTATTACTCATACACTGTGCAGTACAGACCTCAGACATAAGCACAACAGACTATGCAAAGCTCTTCACCTTCTCCCCTAGAGGTAGTAAAATCCATTGGCTACATAACTTCTATGCAGAATTAGTACCACCATATCCACAGTCAAAACATTACTAAACAAAGCTGTGCAAAACAGATCCAGAGCTGAAGAAAACAGGTGGAACATGATGGACACAAAAAAAAAAAAAAAAAGTGGGGGAGGCGGGCAGATTAGGATTCATCAACTCTAAATATAAAATCTTAAATAGCTGTATTGTATTAACTTGCACATTTGATCCCTCCCATATAGAGGCTACTTGTGAATTGACTGATAACCTATTCAAGCCCCTTGAATAACTATCACCATGGGACTTCAGAATCACTTTAGACCAAGAGACTGTCTTTTCAGCATTTAACAAAATAGGTGGCCTACTGGAAATACCTAGGCATCTTTTAAATGCAGTTCAATTCCCTACCATTGCAAAGGACATATTAACATTACTTTGCTTCATCCCATTCTTTGCCTCTAGCACCCCACTGTTTTATCTCCTAAAAAGATTTATTGTAACAATAGTGGATTATCTTGACACAAAAGCAACTTGATTTTACATACATTGCATTTCACAAACAAATGTATTCATACAAGAGGTTATGTGTAAACTATAGTTGCAGTTATTACACTGAGTGACTAAGTATAAACACACAGATAAACAAACACGTTTCATTTGCAATTCTATTAGCAAGTTTATGACCCCTTAGAAAAACATTCTAGCACATCTTCTTAAGTACAGCATTCAAACCACCATTTCCCATTTCTTCCTAAGAGTTAAGAATTACTATCCTAAAAAAAGATTCTGGAAACTCCAGCAAACCAAAATACTCTCCCCTCAAAATCCCACCCTCGCCCCAACTCTTCTCCTGTAATAGGTAACTCAACAGATACAAGTTCCCTTTGCAAAATCCCACAGAATCAATCTTTCGAAATACGGGCTCCTACTTAAAGCTTTTTCCTCCACTGCAACTTACCTCAATACTAACAATATTGTAACAAGCGAGATGTCTTAACTCAGACCAAAAAGTCTTTACTCCTGTTAAGCATCAGGCATTTTTTTCTTTTAAGAAAACAAAACCCAGCCAGGAACCATTTCAAAGTTTGAAACTAACCACACTAAATAGTGACTAAGTCCAGATGCTTAGAGATGTCCCTGAAGTCCTTGTTTTCTTAAAGCCACAAGACCTAACTTGGCAGCACAGCAGCAGAATTGAGAACTGTGCAGGAGACTTGGCCAAGTTTTACTCAGTGATTGGGACAATTAACTGGCCATCTGGCTCTCTGCATGGAAGAAAGCAGCTCTGCACCTGCTCCGCCAGCCCACGCTTTGTAGCTTAATTGGTTAAAACAAGCTCATCGGGGCAAAAACCAGAATGACTTGTCAAGTGCTGAGACCAGTGCTCAGGGGCTGGGATTGAAGCCAAACCACCCTTGCTCCTGGTGGAGCCATCTCCCTTGTGGGCTCCACATAAGACACGTTCAGAGGGTCTCCTGTCCTTGGCATCCAGCAGCAAGAAGCTGAATCGGAAGTGACCAAATACCTACAATTTAGTTGGTATGAAGTCGACATGGCAAGCCCCGTAAGCTTCCAAAATGCCACAAATATTTTAGTCTCCCATAATCACGTGACTCAACAGCTGCAATACAGTGTTTTTATAGTATCAACTGCATTACCCCATTGCATTATAAACTCTTCCTGCAAAATCCCAGAGTAGAATCTGATGCCTGAAAGATCTCAGCATCCCTTTCCAAAGGCAGACACGGGGCTTGTTCCCCTGCCTGTCCGTGTACTTGGAGTTAAACATCACTGGCCAGGACACCTGGACAACCTGGTGAGAGGGTATTAGAACTCAAAAGCTCCCCATCCCACCTGAATGCATCCACTAGCAGTGACCTTCTGGCTTCCTTTCCCCCAAGCTCCATAAAACTTTCATTTTTAGATGATTTTATCAGTCCTCACAGGGCCTATATAATACAGGTTAAAAGAATAATAATAAAATGATAAACAACAGGCAAGATGCCAGAGGAAAGCAAAAAGGTGCAACAGGCAGAAGAGGTACACTGAAGAAATTCCAGAATGGAATTATGTCCCCTTGTCTCCTGAGAGGACTGCAGGAAATTAAAACACAAAGTACTGAGGTCAAAACAAGAGGAAAAAGTGTCAAAGCCTAATTTTAAACAGGTATTTCATCTATTTTCTTCTACTTACCAATATATTTACTTATAAGGCAAGAAATTAGCTGAACAAAATATTAAGAAAAATCTTTTCTTAATAATTATATTTTTTGAAATACTGAATTGTAGGGGAAAAAAAAATATCAACATTGAAAGTAATTTGTTGAGAAAATGAATCTGCAAGAATCCTAATGTTCAGGTCCACATTGTCAGCACCTACAAATAAACACACTTCATTTAAGTCAATATGAATGTAATGGATTATAGTGGTTCAGATCCTTCTCAAATAAAATATATTACGCAAGTCTTCACTGAACACAAATTTGATTCTGAAACAAATTGAAGATTAGCACCACACCATAGGGGAGAATCTCTTTCTATCAGCAAGTATCCTGCAGCATAAGACAAGTTATTTCTTTCAGAGGAAAAAACTAAGTTTTAGTCTTCGTTATGTACAGCTTTTGACCTAAAAAACTCATCTCATGTGACCGAGCTCCAGAATAACACAAATCATCCCAAACATACCAAGTTTTCTGTGCAGCACTGTACCAAAGACAAAACAGTCATTACTTTATGCAGTGGGTCTCAGCTACTGTGAGTTCTAAAGCCTTTCCTAGAACACTTGGATATATTTATCTATACAATATATTTGTTAAATTCTTAAATATATTTGATTTTTAAATAAATATAGAGTAGTAGTAATTATTGAAATGTCCTTATTATATTTTAAGAAATATAAACATTTCTCAACTGTTACAGGCACCGACTTGAGATTCTCAGTCTCACATTCACCAGCCTTTTATCTGCCAAGTCTCAAAAAAAAAAAAAAAAAAAAAAGTCATCTGGAATATCAGACATTGGTTAAAAAAAAAATTAAAAAGACAGTGATTATTCAGGCTTTATCACTGTGTACCATAAGGGACGTTTCATCTGCAGTAGAAAGCTCTGGCTCAACGTTAAGAAAACATTTAGCCTGTACTTCACAGGGAAGATCAGAACGGACAGCCAGACTCCCCAGGGCGGATAGCTACTGGTCTTGCCTTTTGAGTCTCACACAGTGAGCACATTTGCAGCCATACACGGCTATAAGCAGAGTATCTATACTTGAATATATACTTGCATATTTACATATATATTTTTAAAAAAATACACTTGTACTTTTTAGAATATGGACATGGAGGTACATATATATACATGCACACAAGGATTTTGCACACAGTTCCACTTCACAATGACATATTTTAGCCACATTTCACCAAAAGAATTCAACAGCAATTCTTTAGTTTTCTGCATAAAACAAATTCTTTAACAGGAACAAGGCACAAATGCAAAAAAAGCAACACGAATTTATGACAAAACAGCATAAAAATGTAGATGACAGTTGGCCATAAAAACAACAGGACAAAGTCTGGACTTTCAGCTTTCAAATATTGTCAACGGCACTACTGGACTGCTTCGTAAAGCAATGTACTGTACTAGGCTGGGATAGTTGCTGGAAGTCATATGTCAACATGGAGAGGGAGAGCTGGTTGGAAGGGAAAACCATTTTTCAAGCATGTATCTCTCTCTTCTCCTACGGTGTTCCCACCTTCCTGATCAGACTGCCTGTTAGCTGGTCATCTCTTCGCGGTTTCTGAGCATGCAACTGCACCGTTAGCAATTAAGTATTATTTCTGATGCGTCAGAAAAATCAAAACATGGCACTGAATTTAGACCGTATCAGGGACAGAGATGCTGGCAGAAAGTAGCGTGCAGACAGAAACTGGGTGTAAGAAGGAGTAGGAGGAAGATACAGGGAGGAAGGAAGAGGATGCGTGTGAAAGGCTGGGAAATGTGCTAGACATTTAAGTCACTTATGACCACAAAACCAAAAAAATTTACTTATTTCAATGTAACAGTCTCAGACGGTATCTTTTAACTGAGACATTGGCAGTGTACTGGAATTTCCATAACTCATCTGAAAACCTCAGCACTACCAACAGTGAATCCAATCCTTGAGCTCTTATACAGAATGGGAATAACTGGGGACCCAAAAATGGTGACTATTGTTTCGATAATAAGCAACTTATTTAAGGACAGATCTTATCAGTAACAGACTCGCTAAGATTTCTGGCTCTTAGGTCTTTTCTGTGGCTTTTGAGCTGCACAGAGTTCATGAGCAAGCCAGGTGCCCTCATGCCTCTCTAAAGTCATCTTTCAGTTCTAGCTAAGTGCAGCTACATCAACCCGAATGTCACTCTGTGGCACTGAGACAAAAATGCAAGACTTCCGTTCTTACCTCTTCTTGATTATAACTGGTGCTCAGAAGTCGCCCTAATTACCCAGGGTAAGTGGTTGTATCTTGTGGCTTTCAGCTCTATGTACATTTTGATATTTTTGTGGCCACATCCATGCGATGATCCATTGAAAGATCAGATGGTTCTTAAGAGTGAACCTTATCTCAGCAATCCAGAATAAAGTCATACTAGTCTGCTTAAAAGATTTTCAATTTCTTTTTGCGAAAACCATTTTTTTTCCTCCAGCAAATGCTACCTAAGTATTTCCATCAACTTAAAGCAAAGGGCATTAGAAAGTTAAGTAAGAAGGAAAAACATTCCATGACATCTTAGCTCAAAGTGGAAAAATCAGTTTCTGAACTGTAGCCGCAGACAATTTAAACTTACTCAGTGTACAAACAACTGCTATTACGTAAGAAATTGCTGTTTATCGTACATCTTCAGTTTCTGAAGTGCAAAAACAAGCTACTCTTAAAGTGACATTTTGTATGGGAAAGCCCTGTATCTTTTTCCTTCTAACGTCTATTTCACACTTGCTGAATTTACAAACGAGAGCAAGATTCAACTCGCCTTAGCAATGTGGAACTCCTCTTTTCTCGCAGCAGAACATGGGAGTTTTGGCTTTGTACCAATGCACAGTGTAAAACCTGGTCTCACAACTAGTTACACTGACCTAGCTGCACAGTCACACTACAAGCGTGTGAAACAGAGAATTAAACTAAAATGTGGCTCCAGCACTCTTCTTCCCAGCTGCTGCCCAGGAGCACCAAAGACAACAGAACTAGCATTAGGGGAAGAAGATGAGGATAAACTTCAAAATGTTCTTATACGAGACTTTAATACTTTGATAAAAGCTACAGGACAGGTTTACCAGTCATTGTCTTAGCTGCTGGAGATTCTATGATGGTTTGGTCTCAGGTACCATAGGTGAAGCTCAGCAAGCTCTCCAATAGGGAGAACGCACTTCACTGTAACTGATTTTACAGATCTAACTGCATTCTAAAGTAATACATTATTGCAAAAGATTTTTTTAGGCTCTTCTCAAATATAACTAATGGAAATTCTAGTTTGTTACTCTGACCTATCTCACCCACTTTCAGAACGGGTAATACAACATGTCACCACATGCTGGCCTATGAAACACCACAACAGTAAAAGCACAAAAAGGTTACATGAGGAAGGAAGATGACATTGGCTCTCTTTCAGGATCTCCAGGTCACTTACTACTTCCTCAAGACTAAAAACATAAACAACTTCACCTCCATGCTTCCAGTGTGAAGATGTTAAAGAATACGTTAGCAGGCTGAAGTATCAGCCGAGTCTTATTATTATTAAAAAAAAAAAAAGCCACCTCAGCAACTAAACAGTTGACAGGGAGTTCACAAAGAATGGGCAGTGCGTTACACCCCTGTTCTTCCAGCTCCTTGCCAATTTAAGTGGTACTGTCATAAACTCATTTGAGAGGATGTTTATCCAGCTTTATATCAAAGCTAACAAGAAGGGAACTATAGGAAATGACATCACAACAGCATGGCATCTGAAGCGCAAGACCTTAAAAAATACAGAGTGTACTTCCCTCTTCTTCTAGTCAGTTCTGCAGGCTGAGGGTGGGAGAACAAAGCCCAAGACCCTACAACTCCTCCCCAGCCAAAACCACAGCAGCTGCACCTCTTCCTTTCACACCCAGGCAAGCTCACCCAGCTCAAGACCTAAATCAAGAAACACTAGTACTTCGCAGTTGTGTGCACAACAGAAAAACACACTCACAACTTACTTCACGTAACAGTTACCTACATATTTACTCACGTTTCCACTGAAAATGCGGATCTAGCAACATTATGCCAAGGTTATACAACTCAGGCAGCTCCTTAAACGCTAATAGCAGGTGCTGTGGCACTGACCAGAATGCAGAATCACAGAATCGTAGAATGTCCTGAGTTGGAAGGGACCCACAAGGATCATCGAGTCCAGCCCTGCACAGCAGAGCGGTGCACCTTCAGTGGCCTTCACACAACAAAGGGAAACTAGGAAGCATAAAAGTTCCAGCTGTGAACCAGGGACAGTTTATCTTCCACACACGCTTGCAATGAGCTTAGTATATTTTAGACACTAGAAAGATTAAATACTATAAATACAATTGACCGTATTAAATTCAGCACGTGAAGAGTTTAATGAACAATCAATTATTCAAACACATTACTTGAATTTTAGACACATAAACTGGTCCATTTAATTTTATAGTAGAGCTACTTGCCTACTTAAACATTAGACATAGGCTTCCAATACCACACTGAATGATGATCTTAAGGTTAATTTTTGAGGACAGATGTCATAGCTACTGCATACTCTGCATTCTCAGAGGCTTTATTTCTGTGTCGCTATGATATCACCTCACTAGCTGAAGCACATTCATACCTGAAGGCTCCACTCAAGGTCTCCAAGTACCACGATTAATACAGAATGACACTGCATCTGTCCCAACAAACAATCCATTTAGACACTACAAAGGTTATGAAATGAAATAAGAGGATAGAGGGAGTACAAAAGGATTTGCTCAAAGCCAAATCTCAGTTAATGGTAGAATTTGAAGAAAGCAGACATCTATCAAATTTTGCCGGTCTTGCTTAACCTGACTGCTCGGAACTTCCCTTCACACCCTAGAAGTGGATTTGCCTCTTCCAAAAGCAGCACTTCCTTGTTCCAGGCACCGCTTTAACCAGACGCTGGTCAGTCACCAGAATTTCCACAGTCTGGAACCTGTAAAACTGGGTAGTGAAAATACTAATCAAATCTCCCACAGAAAACGCTGGCACTCTCAACATTTTAAAGTTTTTCTCTATTTTTCCTTTGCCTTCAGAAAGATATTGGCCTGAGAGGAAGTGTTTTAATCGACGTATCAAATTAAAAAGAACACACTACTATAGCCCGTGTTCTTTATTGCTTTACTAAAAAAGGTAAAACTCTGAGAAAACACACAAATGTGCTAGAAAACAAAAATAGTTCTATACAACTTTGATATGCAAAAAAATTAAAGGCTGCAATCTGATTAATTTCTGTATGGTAATAAGACTATTTATTTAAACATAATAAAATCAAGTGAGACTTTTTATTTTTTGAGAGGTTTTTTTTGTTTGGGCAGGTTTTTGTTTTGGTTTGTTTTTTGAAGAGGAGTTGTTTTTATTTTAACAGAAAAGCATATCCTAGACTTCAACATCCACATAAGCTGTATGTCAAGTATCTCTCAAACTGTCACTATTAATAAATAAACCTCTATCTTACAAAAATAACACTTCAGAGCACTTAGTAGAGCAAAATAAAATTACTTCATCTGTTGGTTGTTTTTTTTTTTTTTCTTTCTTGATACTTTATGATGCATACCAAGAGGAAGCACCTGGTAAAAACCACACATATGGCTGAGGTCTGTAAGCACTTGCAACCATGAGAGGTAGGGCATCCGATGAGATCAGTGTGAAAACCCTTCTGCTTACAGATCATTGAGCATTTACGAGGTGAACAATACAACTACCAGCCAGAAATTCACCTCCTTCTCATCAGGGAGAGCCAGAAAACTTTCTGCCAATGTCATGGGGAGTAAGGTCATGCAGGGTGCAAGTTTCTGAACATTAGCAAGACAATCAAGGAAAAAAAGAGGAGAGAAAACAGAAGCTCCTCAGAAGGTATTATACATAGGTATTATACATACATAGAGGAATTAAAGACAAGCTTTTTCATAAGTTTACTACACAGCAAGACTTGGTCATTGTTAATAGGTAGATTTTGGTTCAAACAAGACATTAAATTGTAGACTGAGTGCCTGTTTTCAGTTTTTTTCCTGTGAGAAACCAATGTACTATGGCAATTTATCTCTCTCAAAGGATTTGAGAGTTAGATATCAGATGCAGCAGTTGAGTTTGTTTCCTTAGTGTTTATTTACAGCATGCCCCAAGTATGTCAAGGACATGAAATAGGTAGATAATCCAGTATTTCTAATAATCTAACATGTTCCAGGCCTGTATAAATTTTTCAAGTAATCCCTTGACATGGCAGGACAGTGGATTTTAATCTGTTATTATAGGTCACAAGCTTGGTTTCCAGCTCCCCAAAGTAGTATGTGACCTGAGACACACAGAAACCAGGCTCTGTGGACTTGGTGCATTTGGGAGTCACTGTGGAATAGATGGGATGATACTAGAAAACTTATTTCCAACCCCAATGAAATTAAGGGCCAGTTCTGAGAGGTACCAAGAAGGTTCAAAGATTTTGGGATGACAACATACAGGCTGTGCAGAATTTTCTGAGGGAGAAAATCAAAACAGAGAGTAGCAGAGAACTGCACTTTTGTAATACTTCCAAGCAGCTTTCATCATTACAAAAGAGCACATTGCTCTTTGTAGCTTAACAGTGCCACATGGACTATAAGTCCAAACAAAGACCAATAAAACTTCAATCGTTTATTCTTCTACATTTAGCTCTCCAAGAACTTGAAGGAACTTGGAGCATGAACGACCACACTTTTTTTTCTTGCTGTTGCTGTTCTTAGATATATTTATGTCAGTTTAAACTCAAGCTAAGAACAAAGTTAAACAAAATAAATACTTAAGTGTTTACTAATGCATTAAGAGACAGCCAAGTCTAACAGCATCCAAAGTAAAAAGAAAGAAGATAAATTGCTGGGTTCACTGAATAATTTTTATATATCTTACAAAACTATAAAAAAAATCAGATCCAAATACAAGAGAAAGAAATCTGACAGAAATGAGATGGAGTATGTTATTGCTTTGATTAAAACCTGAGGGGTTTGCAAATATTTGCAACATTACTTAGGTAAAATAGACCAACTGTTTTTCAAAGCATCCAATTAATTTCACAGTAGTTCCTATTATTTATTAAATAATCACTGTAGCTTGGCGTATTTATAAATCAAGAGAAGAACAATATTTTGAGAGACGTATCACAGCAGGGGAAGCTGTCTTGTTACTGAAAGTAAAGCAAAGCTAGATGCAAACTCAAAAAAACCCCCATAGTAACTGCTGTGTTACAGGACATTTATCGGACAACCAAGAATTAGGACTGCTGCAGTTTGGCAACAGTCTCGCTGATGTCACCATACATAAAATAGATGTGTGGAGAACTGGTCCATCAGTTCAGGAGTCAGTACAGTGTTTGTGCAGCAAACTTGACACCACAGGTTCAAAGCAGCTGCCTGAAATGATATTTTTCTTTGGTACTACATTTTGGGGAAAGAAAATACAATAAACAGCCTGAAGTTACAAGTAATGAATTTTAGAAAGACCCTTAATGAGATGTTAGTCTCTTTCACTGCAGTTCTATTTCGCGAAGAACAAGGACAGGCACTAAGCATTTCCACTGTAGTCTCTGCAAGCCTTCAGCAATAGTCTCCCATACCACACTAGAAGACTGGTGGGAAAACAGTTCTAATTTACAGCTATATTCAACAACAAAGCTACTTTCAGCTTAAAAAAAAAAAGTGTATGACACATGGTTACTACTGCTGGTAACATTAATGCTGCCTGTGAGAAATGAATCAAGACTGATTAGTCATGTGGAATACATACTAGCACCTTACCCATAAATTTCCTGATTTTAGATCTGTGGCCTTATTTCTTGTGACATGGTTACTACCTTACGTACATAAAGGGAGATTTTGATCAAGCATTGCCTATTATAAAGTTTGGGGTTTTGGTATTTGGGTTTGGGTTTTTTTTTTGTCACTCTAGAAGGATGAGGGACAGAAGATATTACTACAGAAATGAGTTTTCCCTTCAAAAATATTTTAGGTAAATTGTTTTGCTTATAGAATCAAGTATTGCCCATGAACTAACTGGGAAAAAGAAGGAATTAAAACAAAATTACAGCAATCCACTTCCTTGTACACCTGTCTTACACACTGAGGGCAAGACTCACGGCCACCTGACTCTTGCTCACCACTGCAGAACTATTGCATCGCCTGCTACAGTTTGAATAATCTTTTCCTTTTTGAAGCTCCATGTGCCTGACAACTCACTCACCTGCCACCCAGATGCATCAGACACACACATGATCCCACAGGGGGGGAAAAGTTATGATGTGTTTTTTTCTAATCAGATTTTGTACTCAAAGACCAAAGCAGGGGATATGTGGTACACAACAGCCCATCAAGCTCAGTGTAGCTGCTGTATCACACCTGCAGGATCTCACACCCATTGTCAGAAAGTATCAAAGTACTTGGCTAAATACATCTGTTCCTTGCATTTGACTTGGCTGGATCTGCACAACAGAGTTTTTTTAGACGGGAAGTCTACAAGACCGGTCACTACGAGACCACATCTTGAGGCTCACACTATTGTTTGTACCGAAACTGAAAGTTGGGCCACAAAACCATTTTGCAAAATACTGCACAAACGCAAACCAAATCCATATCTAGCCAGTTGTCCCCTCTTCCTGCTGTTTTCTCCCCATTTCTTCCAGTGTGCTTACGCACTTTCCTGAAGGAGATGGCACAAAACTAACAACTGTATAAATTCTAGTCTGTATACCTTTTTAGGGATAGCTGCTTATTTGCCACGGCAATGCAAAATACCCACATTCCCACAGATAAAGCATAGAACTATCTGTTTACATCATCTGTCCAATGCAAAGGGCAATAGCTTTATACAGTGTGGGCTCAGACTGTAAACTGTTATTTTTGGGTGGGGATTGGGTGGAGGGAAGTTAGCAATAGCTAGCAACAAGAAACATCTCTGTTTTATATATAGAAAGACGGCTTTTTTAAAGATATGTGTGAATTCTCTTCCGGTACAATGTAGAAAAACAAATAAACAAGATATTATCACGAGGCAAACAGAATACCACATTATGTACAAAATGCACAACAGTATCAGCAGAGGCTTAGAAAGCAAATACTTTTAATGAACATTTTGACAGTTCTCATCTTTTTTTTTTTCCTCCTCGCAAGGAGATTTTTAAAGCTGTATCTCCTCAGACTGACAATCTTTTCCTTTAGAATTCTCTTATTTTACTTGTTTCTACATAGTTTCTTTCTTATGGATAAAGCCAATCACTGCTCAAATGGAAAGCTGTCAACACGCAGAACATAATTCGGCTCACTGGCTCTTTAAAAATTTCTGCAATATCACACTTCTAAGGCTCATTCAATTCATTTCCACCATGACTGAGAAGCTTTTTATTAGCTATAGATCTGATGCAGGAAAACATCACATCTCTCATTAAATCCAGCAGAGCAAAATCCTGGTTTGGCCATATGTCATTGACCCTCTCTAAAGAAAAGGTAGTCATTTTACAGTGGCAAGTACAAAATAGTAATGGTGAAAGTGATCTGGTAAACTCACTAACGTACTAAAAAACATATATATTTCATAACATACATATTTCTGAAAGTGGCCTTTCCTCTTCGATTTTCTAGACTTACCTTGGTTGACTTGTCAGTGCTATGTTCTCGTTTTCCTACATGGTTCCCCATGATGGATCACCAGAACTCCAGATTCTGAAAAGATAAAACCAAAACAGCATTTTTGAAACCAATACATTTGTACTGAAATGCAAATTAATTTTTCATATGACGCAGAACAAAGAGATAGTTCTCATACAGTAAGCATTTTTACAGCCCAAGGTAAGCTCTATGAGAGATACTAAGAAAAAAAATTGCTTATCTGGTCTATTTTGCACATCTAAGCAACACCAGAAAGTTTTCCTTCTTCTAAACAAACAAACATACATATATATAAACAGAGGAAGAAAATTAAAGTGTTTATTGCAAAATTTGTACATAAAACAAGACGAGATTAGAAATTAGGTAGAGGCCCTCTTTTGATATTATGTTTATAATAGCATAACAGAGTAATATGTATCAAGTAACCTGTAACTACAAACTTCCGTAAAAGATCAAGTAAGTTCTTTCAAATTCACATTTGCCATTATAGAAACAGCAATTACTGAAAAAAAGCACCACATTATACTGCTAACAATTTGCTGTGGAGGTGAGAATGGATATGTTCTTTACAGCCCACACAAGAAAGGAATGCCAACTCTTTCTTTGTATTTTCTGGCTCATCCTGTTCTATCTCAGCTTTAACAGAGCTTATATAGGTTAAACCACAACACTCAAATTTCAGCTTTTAGGATACACTTGTGGTTATACTACATATTTCTTCTTACAGAAGCATGTGCTTGTATAGGATCTTATAAACAGCTGCTAATTTCAGCCAATTTAAATGCAGTGCAAGGAGAGCATTTAAAGTCCTGAAACTTAAAATTACGTGCCAAAGCAGTTTCAAGCGGACTTTCTCCTTTCAGAATTATGAACTGAACTTTCAGTAATAAAGTTCAGTTCCTAGTGCACTACTCTGCAATAAATAAAAGTATATACCATAAAACCTTAGCATCAGAAATCCTGGCACAACGCTCTCGCTAACAGAGGGCTGAGTTATTCCATTAAGCATAATCTTAGGAAAAGGCCTGCGAGAAAAGGACAACCAGACCTTTGCTGTGATAGAAAATGCATGAAGTAAAACAAGAGGCTATTAACCAGTTACACTCAGTAGAATATAACCCAGCTACACACACAGATTTGTGTATCAAAGGACTATAGAGACCTTGATTACTTGTAACTTTCCACCACAGAAACCTGTACTTTATCAAAAGCAATCTCATCCTGTATCTCTAGTGCAACTTTTGGAGAGACATAGGTTTTTATTTCCTGCTCACAATGATAAATTTTCAAATTAGTGAGGGTCTGCAGTGCCCATTTGACTATTCACTGAATTCCATTTGCTCTAAAATCAAAGCGCCACGTATCACTGTATCTGATTAAATAATTCCTCACAAATATCCACTTCTAAGGTCTTGCAAAGAAAAAAATTAAAAAACATCCAAACTCAGTAAGTGTACTCAAGGTAGAGTTTTTTGGCAAATTGGAAACAGTTTTTTTTCTTCAAAACAGCATGATCTATTGCATAAAAGATTAAAAGAAAAAAAACCTATCCTTTCAAACTGTGAAAGCAGCATGATCAATTCCCATTTTTGTGAGATTATGAAAATTTTCAAGGAAATATACAAATATATTCATATACACTGAGTTTCAGAGCTGAACTACCTCAAACTGGCCTTTCCTCTGCAAATTATGAGCAGCAGCTCACCTCCCACATCACCTACTTCACAACATAAGGAAATGAGAGCAGAATACAAAACTATACGAAACATTTACAGCGGAATATAAAGGCATGATGTTCCGTGTGTTACTCTTCCAGTAATTTATCAAAATATTAACTATCCAAATTTAGCTGTAATAAATATACGTTTAAGTGAACAGATTATGGAGCCAATGTCACACTTGCAAACCAGAACTCTGTACCCATGAAAACACCGAGCACAGTAGAGTCCCACTCCTGCAGCGCCAAGGTAGAAAAAGATACCAGCTACAGAAAAGCTATGCTCTGAAACTAAGCCAGATACATGTTTAAAAATAATTTGCTGGCCAGTGCGGGGGGGAGGGAGGAATAAAAGGCAATAAAAACTTCCATGCTGTCACGTGGTAGATACCTGAAAACGATAAGGCCAGTTTTCTGCTCAAATGTTTGCGCAAGGCAAGCAAACAAAAATGAAAACTGAGCAAACAGAGAAGCATATGAAACAGCTGATCAATGCACTCTTGATTCCCATGTGCATAATTCTTTCAACGAGATGCTAACAATTACGCAGAGAAGGGAATAAAAAAGAAAAAAAAAGGCTTGGAAAAATGGAAATGCACAATGCTATTCAAAGTTTAGCAGCGTGGTTTGAGAGTACACCCACATCTGGGCAGAGTGTTACGTTTCTCTACAGGAACAGACTTAAAAGCTGAAACTAATGGCATTAAGCCTGTAAATCTGCACTTGTTTCCTTTATTGATTAAAATGTGTCTGAGGGATAGCGTGTGGTCCAAACTCACATGATCGACCCCTTCTTATTCTCACCTCATATCCAGAAACTAATACAACTAGATTTCACTGCATCTTTTTCATGCATAAATGAACACAGATGTTTAAACTCAAGATAAGTTAGGTATAGGTACCTGCTATAAATTCCTTGTGTAGACATAAAGCTACATTTTAGCCAGAGGGACAAGTGCAACCAGCTGGATAGCTATAATATCCCAATTCTTCATGCCACCTACTAAGTGGAGAAAACTGTAAGAAATCCTTTGGGGAAAAAAGGCTTCAAAAAAATTTGACATGAATTAGGAAAGAAAACGTATAGTGCTAAGTATTCTGTAGACAGCTGATCAGAAAGTGAAAACATACATACATACAAGCCTGTAAACATTAAAATCATTTACAACAACAAAAAGACCTAGTTTTTCACTTTAGCCTCAAGCAGAAGTCTGCCTTACTTGATTGAAAACAGAGCACACGGGTCGTTTTCACTTCAGGATGAAAGTATATCCTGAAGTGTTAAGTAAGACCTGAACAGTGGTTTTAGTTCTCACTGTCATGAGGAGACCAAACTGCACAGGTTCTACCTGCGCCAATCTTTACACAATGAGGCGAGTCACTGACTTCAGTGGGTTTACTCATTGTACGATCTTTGTAGGACCTTGCAGCCAACTATTCAAAAAATCTGAGCTGGAAAAAGATTTGTATTTTCTTTTTAGTCACCTTCATAACACACAGGTTGGCAGACTAAGGAGCTCTCTATGTAGCAAAACAGCAGCTTTTTGCACTTGTTAACAAGTGTCAGTCAACCGATCAACATTCTTGTTTGCAGAGGAATCCGTACATGCCTTAGCACTGATTAACAGCCACAAGAACAGCCATGAAGCACCAAAACAACGCAAAATCAGAAGTACTGTAGAAATGCAGTAACCGCCTTTGAATGCAACATGAATCAGACTTAACAATAAGTTGCCAAAATAGGCCTGAGCACGAGATCGAGCTTATGACCAGAACGGCATTTGCCCGAAACCTTCCTGGTGAAACCCTTCAAGTTTCATAAATCCTGCGAGATGAACAGATTTTGCATGTGAACTTGAGTCACCAAATGAGAGGGGACACCACGCAGGTCTGCAGCGATGAGTACAGCACCTTACGAAACTCCCCACCAACACTGCGGGTTTCAAGCACATTAAAACCGTCTGAGAGGCTCAGGAAGTAACGGGCCACGCAAGCGAACTGATTTAATAGGACTAAAAGCTGAAAACACTTCAGCAACCTAACAGCTCTTTGGGGTGAGGCGAGTGAAGGAGGGCAGGCGGCTGCGAGGCATGGCTGCGGACATCCCCAGCAGCATCGCCCGCAGCCACGAACGCAGCTGAACCAGCTCTGCCACCCAGGCCCGGGCGCCTCCCCATCGGTGACTGACACAGGAATAACTCCAGCTATCCAGTCGGCTACAAATAATTCCAAAAACAGCCCAGGGATTTTGCCTGGGGAAATAAAATTGTCTCCTCTCGTCAATCTACCTTCTTACAGAGCCAGTCTAAGAGGTAACCTGACGGAAGCTCAGACTGAGCTGCCTTCCCGCTCTTTTTCACGATAGGAAGCCATGTTCCAGCTAGCAACAACTACAGACACACCACTGCCTCATCCGAGCAGAGAAACCTCTCCTGGCTGTCTGCCAAACACAAAATAATAATAAAAACTGCACGAATACAAAAAGGGATGGAAAAAACTCAGTCCTACACATCACACTCATAAACAACACCTATAAAAATACGGGTGTGTTGGGATCACGTAGCTTATTTCTGTTCATCTCAGCAGTTAATTAAAAACAGGGGTTTGTAAACATGTAGCGTGATTTTTTACCTCATGCCAGTCTGCCTGTTAAAATTAAATAGATATTTCTAGTTCAAAAAGAGGTTCTGATCATCTTCATGTACTCTTGCACTGTCCTGTAAAGAGGTTTAAATTACGATTTAGAATTTTCACTGAAAGGCAGAAAAATGCTTCTCCAAACTTCCTGAATACACCCAGAAATACAACGATATCACTTTCTGCAGCTTACGTTGTTTTAACTGTAAAACAGCATTTTCTTACTCACGGGAGCCTGAGAAAAGTTTACCCCTTTTAATCATCAGACAGAAAATGTCCTTCCCTGTAATATCTCACAGAACATTGTAATTTTTGTATATTCTAAATACAAACAATAAACTTCATCCCAGGCGCTGGTTTACAGTGACAGCTCACTAACTGTAATCCAGGAGTTACAAGGGGCTATAAACCAATGCACCTGGAGTACCTTTATTGAACATTAATGGCTACTTCACATTAAAGTACATAAACGACCAAATGTAAATCACAGGATGCTGCAAATGGATTGTTAAATATGATCCTTGAAGAGTAATTTAGCTATGTAAAATAAGGGCTCAATCCTACCTCTTCCCACACACTTAGTTATGACTCAACAGAACTACACATAGTAATAAAGGTATGCAAGTACTTACATATTTACGAGTATCAGAACATCATCATTACCTTGTCTAGGAAAACATATTCACCACAGACTGATGTTGGTGGATAATGGCGTGGTGCTACAACGCTAGATAGGTTTACCAAGTGCTTATGGCCTTACTCACGTATAGGAAGGGTAACCACAGAATATAAAAATATTTGAGGAATTTACTTAAAACTTCCTGCTAAATAATGACTATTCTTATCCAAATAAATATTACATTTTACTACTACATACAGATCTTGTTAAAGAAAATTAAAACTGTAATTACTTTTAAGAAATGTGCAAGTTCTAATTTTGGTAGCCCTCTAATGGAGGCTCTTAATTACAAACTTACCCATCAAAAGGACATGCAAAAGACTTTTTTTTTTTTTTTCTCCTCACGTCAGGTCCAGGTTATGTAGCTTGCTGGGAAGCAAGCTGACACACTGCCCAGCGCTGGCTGTCAGCTAGATGGAAATCTTTTGAGTGGGTTTTTTTGGGCTCTCAGCGTGATAAATATCTTTGGAAGCAAGCCCTTCACTTCAGCCTTCTTTCAAAACAGATCGAGGCGCTGGGCACGCCTCATCTGTTTCTTCAGAATTCCGTTTTCCTGGTAACTAGTACTGCAGTGCACCAAGAAATTCAGCTGCAGTGGGCCCAGGTGAGAGACCTGCAGCCCAGTCCCTCAGGAGCCACAACCAGGTGCTGCAGAGACAGGCGCGAGCAACCACTGAACAGAAGTCACCTGCCCCGCAGGCAAACCCTGTCCTGGGAATCCCTCCCTCTGAACTGAAGTTATTAAAGTATTTCATAAAATAAAGTGCCTTATATCTCCTACAGGTTTCACCATTATTTAATGCAGATTACATTTTTCGTTATCTGTGAAATTGCGTAGACCAAACCTTATTTCGCTTTTGAATACCGCAACAAGCTTTCTCTGAGGAACCCTTCCTGACAGAAAAATACATTACTCCAAACACGTTTCTGTCATAAACGATCAAAACCAAGATTTCAGTGGCAACCATAACATTTAAATCAGAGAAGTCACCAGGAGTTTAGTACCGACAGGTGTAATTAATAATGCTTGTACAGTGACTTGTGTATCAGAGTCTTGCCCTTCCTGGCCCTTCTAGACATTACCGCAATTTCCATATTTATAGATGACTGTACGTGCCTTAGCAAGGATCCTAGACCTACAAAACCATCACTCAGAGAGATGGGCCAAGTTCTGAAACACTATTCCATACTGGAGGACTGTTTAGGTCTGCATAACATACCAAACCTAGGATTGCTCCAACTGACCAATTTTTCCGAACTTTCTGTAAAGGATCAGACGCATTATCATTGATGACTTTCTTCCCAGCACCCGTATGCTCCAGAGACAAAATTATTTGATACTGCAGTAAAATAGATTCTCTAATTAAAACAAAACACACACACAAAAAGCCCCACACACAGGACAGAGAAAGAGAGAGAATGGCTAAGAAAGAGAAAAACTCATTCTATATACTGTAAAGATATGCAGTAGTCTCCTAAGACCATCACTTTCCATTAGCATTGCTTCTAAAGTACCGTATTTCCTTAGGGGTCCACCTTGCAGCTGTGGACTTCACCTCTTGGCCTCAATAAGTCTACAACTAAAACATACATGTTTGTTCTAAACGCTGTATTTTTTTAAAAGGTACACCAGCATACAATAATATATAACGTAAGTGCAGTATTAGCCAGGAAAAAGAAAAAAAAGAAGTGTAAAATTCTAACTGAAATGATAGAGCATTTCAGGCCAAAGTAATAATCCTACCAGTACCAGAGGGGGAAAAAGTACAGAGCAATCAAGAAACCGTACAGACAAGTATCATTACTTGTTACTTGGAGACTTTCAGGTTTTGAGATTAAGGTGCTCTGAAGTCAGACAAGACCTAACATCTGTTTTCATATAAAAATGAAAAAATACCATGAGAATCAAAACATGACATATTTGAAAACTCACATGTTTTTCCCCCCTTCTCTGCTTCGAAAAACAAGTCCTCCACAAGTGGTGAACGGTATATTCTCCCTTTTAAAGTGCAGAGTCACCTAAACTTCCCAGTGAACACAGTCACATCGAAGATCAGCATTTCATTAGCACACTGCAGAGACTGATGACAAAATGCACACCTGCAGTTCTAAACACACATGAATCAAAGGCACTGTATGCTGGCTCTTATCTTCTCATATTCAACAGACTGACAGACGGTACCAGCAGATGATTCAGCCTCTCCAGACACCGTTAACTTTGCTGTGAGAAACACTGAACCCCTATATCCTTCTCAATTAAATAACTCAAAAAAAAAAAGAGGAAAAAAAAAGCTTCTCTCTCTGCCCGACCTTTCTCTCCTGCTGTTCTGACTTCATATACAATCTATCTATGTTGTAAACATATCAACCAAAAGAAGGCTTTCCTGTAAATGTTTCTCTGTTACCTTTGGCATAAATATTGATATTACGAAAGGGTCTGACTTTCACCATACTCCAGGCTGACTCCCTCTTGGCTTAATCTACTGATATCTCTCCCCCTTCCCATAAACACATCCCTAAAGAGGCACAAAACCCAATCTTTCTTTTCAGACATGGAAAAAATGCATCCTTAACTACATGTTTGCATTTCTTACTTTTTCTGCACTATGTTCCTCATTTCTATTTGCCTCCTCTTTTACTAGCTTGATTTCCTGAGGGTTCATGCATGAGATTATGCTCTGAAAGTAATTTTTTAAAGAAATTTGTTGGAGACTTAGTCCTCAATATTTTAATTTGTGAGCGTGCTCAAGGTTCATGCGACAGCCTCCTAACAGGTTACCATTATCCACAGTCCACCATAAACAAGTCAGTTCTCCAGCTTGAAATGGTTCACTATGCAAGTTGCAAGAGACACCTCATGAAGCTTAAGTAAAGATTTGTAAATTCTTCTGCTCCTAAATGAATAAACAAATTTAAGAACAAAGTGACTCACAAAGCCGTAAAGAAGCAATTTTTCTGTGCTCATGAATGCCTATACAAAAACAAAAACACACACCAGTTTTGGATTTTCTCTGGCAGTGACGCAATGGTTTGCTCTCCTTTCAGAACAAAGAAAGCAAAATAATTTTTTGCTAAGGATAATTGTATATCTCAGAAATAAATAAATCTATCTCCTTTTCAAATGGAATTTTAGTCCAGGTATTTTTGGCTTTAGTTGTTTAGATCGGAGTTTCAGGAGGTTACAGTCACTAACATGTGAGTTGTTGCACTTAGAATTTTAAATAATTGGTGAGTGACAGCAGCAAGCCTGGCAATGAAATCTGCATGAGAAACCACTTAAGTCTTTACATCACCTTGATACAATTATTGTACTTGTGTGCTTCTTCAAATGTGCTTTCAAGTACTCGTGCCTCATACTCAAACATTGCCTTGTCTTACGTAAATCTTAAGTTTCATGTACTAATGTTGCTTTCCCAACCTTTATCCAACCTACGTACAAGGACAGTAGAGAAATAATCATTACTGAATTACTATTGAAGACAACAATGGCAGACCCAGGGAAAAATTTCTATTTGAACACAAGAATGTACAAAATGTACACAAGATAATTATTTTCCCTTCTTTCATTGAAAAGAAAATCAGACTTTTTATTTCATGTTAAAAGAAAGACAAAAGAATGTGACAGGCCAAACACTCGTTTCTTCAGCACAGTTTTCCAATGCAGTTCACCATTTATATCAAATTCAGTGTAAAAAAGAAAGGTGACAAAATCTGGCAACATGTCAAAATAATAGAAAACATTTGTTTCAACAAGGAGACCAGCAGTGTATTCACCTTCAGAGATTATTACCAAAATATACCTCAAATCCACTATATGATTAAAAGTTAAGTAAGGTTATATATAATATTCACAGCACCCATCACAATAATAACTTGCTCTTGAACAAGTTGCACTTGTAAAGTATGGGGACAAACTATTACACTTTTATTCTTAACTGTTTATAAAAGAATTGTTTCTAATACCATCATTAAAATTGTGACATGGTCCACAGCCTTCAACCAAGAGGGAATTTCATTCCAGACAGCATGCAAAGACAGCAAGAAGTTCCTTCCATAAAGGTCTTGCAGCTCAAATATACAAAATATGAGGAGGAGGTAAATGTTTCTCCCATTTTAGAGTTATAGAACAAAGGTAAGAAGTTAAAGGCAATAAGTGAAAAATTACTTCAGAAGCTTAGGCCGACATTAGCAACTTAAATCCAGAGTTGTAATTCTGAAAACCCATTCTCAGCTACCACATAATGCTGGGGTTCGTGATCACAACAGACACCTCCTTTCTTATTTTGCAAGTTCTTTGTGGACTTCAAGTTCTGCCATCAGTCATACAAAATGACATTCCAGCCATGATGATGCTGCCAAGCAGCTTCACATGACTTTACACCAGAATCCCATCAATATACAATGAGGCTATTTCTCTGCCATCCTAGCTCTTAATTCAGCAGATTTTCTCAGACACAGAAGATGCTAACCATCAGGCCCAGGCTTATCACAAGACAGAGTGGAAACCACTGTAATACCCCCCTTCCCTGCCTTTTTTCAAAACAGCTATAGCGAGAGGTCACCCATATCATTAGATAATGAGCTTGTGATTAGTGTACTCACACAGGATGTGGGAAACCAGGGATCGTTTTAGAAGACACTGAGCGGAAAGATCAGTCTGACTTGATCACAGGATAACTGTGAGTCATCAATGTGATCTGGCAGGGGAAAATTAAAAAAAAGACAAACAGACCTACGCTGTATCATGAGGGGATATTTCCAGCCAAGATAGGGAAGAATTAATGTCATCATACAAACCATTAGCATAACTTCAGCTGAATACAAGGTACGATTCTGGTCAGCCATGTTTAACAACATCAATTTTTTACTTGAACAAGATGTGAGGACGATGAGAGCAATAGGAGCCTCTTATATAGGGATAAGACTAAAAGCCCACGACATGTCAAGCCTAAGTAAAGCAAAGCCAAATGAGTGCTAGAAGAAGAGAAAATCCATGCTGCCCACATATAAATCTAAGCTGAAAGAGTGTTTCTAAACATCAGAGGAGCAGGGCTTTGGAAGAACCAGAGGACTGTAGGAAACCTAGCTACGCTCAAGACGGAAAGCAAGAGTCTGACCACTCACTGTATTTCAGAGCCTGCGTGAATGGCGTGGTTCTTGCCACGGCAGAACAGCCCCAAATAACACAGGTGACTACTTTTGCCTGAGGATACTCCAGTCCACATTTCTAGACAGTGAACCTGGAGCATTGCAAGGTAGGGGTGAAGCAGCGAGGGGACTATCTTTTGCTGAAGCTGTTCATATACTGACAACTGACTTTTTTAAAAAGATAAAATAATCAAAATTCCAAACAAAATAAAAATCACAAAAGTAGCGATACCCTAGGAAAGAGAGAGAAAAAATGCAATGTGATAGCTTTTAGCCCACTGGGTTTCACTGAGGTGTAATAGACTGGACAAACTGATTTTATTCCCCACTCTGAGTTCATTGATGAATTCCTGTTCATCCATTTTATCCCGTAAGTGATCAGTACGAGGTACAGGAAAACCGTAATTCTCTCCGCACAAAGACACACATCTCCTGAAGAAAAGGGCCACCAGTCCTACCCAACAGCCTCTACCTTTGCAGCCTGGAGTGGGAAATGCAGGTCTGAACTCTCTAGGGAAGAGACGGAGCTGATCTCCATCCCAAACATGGCAGGGCCTCTTCTGCAAATTTGTGGGCATCTGCCCTCGGGAAAGGGCTGTAAGACACACACAAACCCCACCTCTGCCCCCCGCAGCCATGGGAGCAACAGTGTCACACACTGTGTTTGGACAGATACTGACTTCAAGGAGCCTTCTGTTCAGCTTGTTGGCTACACTGGATAATAACCTGAGACATTTAATCCTCAGCACAAAATAGACTAGACACTTTACACAAAGCTTTTCAAGTCACTTTAACCGCTATTTCCCAAACCATCTACAAACTGTAACCATTTACAACATTTTCATAACATTCCTCCAAGACTATATTACAAAATAGTCCTTAAAATCCCCTTCCCTCTTCGAGCACTCTACAGTAAACACTCCAATAACTTACAATAATTCTGAATGACCAAACTTGCCCTTACCAAGTTAATGCTACAGTTTTAATCATTATCTTCTTTTGGTGCATCCAATAAGTCTAATGCATTACCGTTTATAATAAGTATCTATTTGTAAATCCATACCCAGTTCGGTATTTGAGCATCTGCCAAAATTAATGCCAATGTCCAAAACAAAAATACAGCAATGCAAGAAAAAAAATTACATTGGGGGGGGGGGGGGGGGGGGCGGGGACCAACACCACAAACACCCTGATCAAAAACACAGCTCCACCCCCAAACCACAGGCTTCATAGTATCTGCCAAGGATGTTTAAAAACATAAGCTAAAAGTACTGCAGCCTTTGTATGTTTAAAGTTCAGCAAAGTGAGCAAAGTGGAAAGCAATTACCATCACAATTATTTTGGGTTTTTTAACATAATTCTGCATCAGTTTGGATACATCAGAGTTCACTTACATTCATTCTTAAATTCAATTAGTAATGCAGATAAATTTCCCTTATTTTCCCAACTATATCATATGACTAGCTATCCCTAAAGCACTTAAAATTACACTACACATTGTTTTGTCTGCTAGAACGGAGAAGATTTGCAGATCATACCACAAATGCTCTCTCAAATGCCACACAGGGAAAAAAATAAGCAGGTAATAAAGGAATCAGATGCACAGTGAGACTAGGACATGCGCAGCTTGATAAAATAATGGTATCGCAACACAGCAGAAACAAGGGCACCTAATAATTTTGATAACAATTACTATTTTGCTCATTTCTTATGACTTGCTTACCCTTAACACACTGCAGCCTGCCTGGGCCCAAACACAATCCAAAATATAAAATTTTTCACAAAAGCAAATGCTCCCCTCCCCGGACCTTATATTATAAATATGGTATCGCAAGCAGAAGGAAATCATCTTTCTTGGCCAGAAAATTGCTACATATGTCCCATAGCAACGCTACTCAAGATTCCATTCAGTCTGAGCTCTAATTTCTTGCCTCAGCTTCCTCTGCACACAATTTTTTATTTTCTGAAGTTTCATGCAAACCAGTACTACTTTGTGACTTGCCTGCTTCAGGCTTTTACAAATTTCTTTTAGAACGGCAATCATGAGAATCTCCCTGATGAGGAGCTAGCCTTGCTCTTTATGACAGGGCTTGAAGTGAAATAATTTACGTGTATCTTTTAGTTTCATCTAATGATAGTTTAATTTTCAGGAACTTGAGTGACACCAGAACTTATAAAAATTGGTGTTCTATGTAAAATCAGACCACTAGATCATAAACCATTATTATAAAAAAAATACAGTCTCTTAAGAGTGGCAATTTTAGTTGGAACAAAGATTAAAATCTGTTCAATAACTTCAATGCACAGGGTTCCCAAACAAATACAAATAAGAATAATTTCAAACATTTCTGAATTGCAGCAACCTTTAGATAGAGAATACTTAAAATGCTTGAAACAGTAAATGACAGGCAGCTTATTCAACTGGCACTAGAGGAAGAAATTTTATACAAACAGAATGTAATTACCAGCTGGAATTGAGTCAACATACTCTAAGTCAATGCCTCTCTCAATCAATTAAAAAAAAAAAAAAAAAAAAATCACAAGATGATTCAATACCACAAAAAGACATCTGCAGAATAACCTTTTTATCTATATATCGTCTATGTAAAATTAGTGTGACAACAGACTTTAACATCTTAAAATCTTCTTGCATTCATTTGATCTTACTTGTTTGGGCTGTCTGTTCTTATACAAGCAAGTCCACTGAAGACAATCATGCTGGTTTGCATCAGGAAGACACCGCAAAACCAGCTTTCATGCTTGCGTGTGCCACTGTTATTGCTGTAATGCACGAGTGATTACGAAATTATTTAATCACTTTCTTTACAAAGCCCTGGCTATTTTTCTCAGGTTAAAGCACAGAGCTGGCTGGTCGTGAAATACCTTTAATCATTTGGCCATCTTCAAATGTAATGTTCTACCAGTGTCATATTTGCGTGTTAATCTTTTATTTGCAGCGATTAATTTACTAAACTGGACAAAAGGAAAATGTGATTTTACACTTCACAAATAATTAGAGCATAGAAACAGATTCCTAAAATATAAGAGACATATACATTAGAGACAAAACTAATAAGTTACATATCTAAAACTTACTACTGAGGTACTATTTACCTTTTAGCATCTGACTTTTTCCCCTACACACATTTTCAGTCTCAGTTTAGAAACTGTCGAATTGATTTTGGGGAATGTGTAGGATTGAGATAAAATACTGACAATGACTTTCAATCTCTCATTATTTTTTCCTGAAGTATTATAGCCTTACTGCAATTAAACACTATTGGAATCATCAAAATCATTAGTTAATTGCACATGCCATTCAAAACATATTATGAAAGCTGTATTTCTGATTAATTCACTGCTGACAGGATTGTTACTATAACATTTCTAATCCGTAAAATGTAACTCTTACATTCAGTTCAGCTACTGGTCCTGGAGAAATGCTTCATTAAACATATTTATAATCTTACTCCCGAGAGGTTTTTCACAGCCTAAATAATAATGCAATGAATAAAAATGAATACTTAAACCATTATGTGTGGTTCCCTACAGTATGAAACTAAGGACAGCTATCTCCACATGACAGAAGTATTTTGATACGTGATGAACTACAGAGAGTAATCACTGCTCATCAATAACAGGAAAAGTTGGAAAATTAAACATCTGAACCAGTAAGGCATGTGGTGCTAATGATAAGATCTGAGAAATACTAAATTCCCCAATAAGCCATTCTGAACATAGTGCGCTCAGCACCATACAAGCAAGTTAAATTTGTTTGCTTCTTACTGTGTGCAAATCAAGCAAGTCTCAGTTTTACTGTGGGTCTCGCTGCATTTGAGGGTTGCTGGTGTTTTCCAAAGGCCACTGTCGTTGTTTAACCCCATCTGGAAACTCAGCACTACGCAGCTGCTTGTTCGTTCTCTCCCTCATCCCCAGCAGGATCGGGAAGAGAATCCAGAAAAGTAAAACTCGTGGGTTGAGAATGAATTAATGACAGTTTAACAGGTAAAGCAAAAGTTGTGCACACAAGCAAAGCAAAACAAGAGATTCATTCACTACTTCACATGGGCAGACAAGTGTTCAGCCATCTCCAGGACAGCCAGGTTCCATCACATGTAATGGTTACTTGGGAATACAAACATCATCACTCCAAACATTTCCCTCTTTCCTCAAAATATATACTGAGCATGACATCATATAGTATCAAATACCCATTTGGCCAGCTTGGGCCAGTTGTCCTGGCTGTGCCCTCTCCCAGCTTCTTGCACCCCTGGCACGGCATGAGAAACTGAAAAGTCCTTTACTACTTAGCAACAACTAAAATATCAGTGTGTTATCAACATTATTCCCATTCTAAACCCAAAATACAGCACTATACCAACGAGTTACTAGGAAGAACATTAACTCTATCCCAGCCAAAACCTGGACAAACACCTAAAAAATTATGAGTAATAAGCTAATATCAAAATGGTGATTAGAAGAAAAAAAAGCCAGCATGTGACTGGAGAAGTTTTAAACGCATATTAGCAACAACAAACACAACCAAACACCAAAAAAAAAAAAAGCTTTAAATGTATATTGGAATGCAAATAAAGATTTTTCACACGCCCTCTCATTGACACTTGCATATCCATTTCTTGTTATTATCAAGCTAGTGGCAAGATCATGGACCTAAATTAATACAGAAGAGAATCCAAGACAAAGTTCACTGGCCATAAGCAGATCAGCAATAAAACGATCAAACCAATATAATTATTAAACTTACTGTCACTTCTGCTGCTACCTTCCTTTCTTGCAAATTCCTCACGCACAGGGAGCAGGAATCACTCCAGCAGCAACATCCTGTTCCTAACAAGCTTGCTACCCCAGGTCACATGAAGTCCCCACTCATTTATCACCACATTCCCAGGATGCAGGTGCTCCATCCTGTGACCAGCACACACTCAACCACCTACAGATGGACAACAGGGCATCCAGAAAAGAAGAGCAGGAAAGGGATTATGCACAGGTTACCAAGTCTGAGGGATCACTGGAAAAGCAAGCATCACAGTCCAGCCTACTTTCATTATTAGTCTCCACCCATAGTAAGTTCAGACATATACCCACTTGGATGTCATTTCTGGGCATACAGAGAAGGTGGTGACTGGGAATCACCAACATGGATTTTCTAAGGTTAAATCATGCCTGACCAATATGATTACTCTCTGTCATAAAATAATGAGATCTGCGGATGAGAGGAGATCAGTGGTATCATCTACCTTGATTTTTAGCAAGACTCAACATCTCTCACAGCACCTTCACACCTAACCTGACCTCAGTTACAGTCTAGACAGATGGACTACTAGATGATAAAAATCCCTATCTCTATCATCAGGCTCGAAAAGTAGCTGATACTTGTTCACAATCTGGTTACAAGTGGATAGGTTAGAGGCCCTGTCCTGTTTAATATCTTTAACAACGACCTGGCAGAGTGTACAGAACATTCAATAAGTCTGAAAACAACACAAGAGTTAGGGGTGCAGCTGATACACTGGAGGGCAGGGTTGCCATTCAGAATGACTAAGACAGGGCTGACAGAAACCTCACGTGAGCACAGCCTGAAGACTAACTTACTGGTGAGAAGCTCTGCTGAAAATGACCTGGGGGACTTTGACATCAGTAGGCAAGACATGAATCAGCAGCCCACCTGGCAGCAATGAGAGCTAAAAGGCTTTGGCAACAGAAGCACGGCCAGTGGACTGAGGGAAGCAATTTTTCTGCTTCATGCATGATCCATTCCTCTGGTATCTGCACTACTGGGTCTACTTTTGGATGCCCTCTATGAAGCAGTAGTCAATTGGAGTAAGTTCAGTGAAAGGCCACAAAGACATTTAGTGGCTGAAGCACATACCCTGTGAGGAGAGGCAGAAGACACTGGGATTGTTCAGCCTGGAGGAAGCTTTGGAGCGCTAATAGTGACTTTCCAACATCTAAAAGTAGATTACTAAAAAGGTGGAGCCAGGCTTTTTACCAACGTGCATGGGGGGAGAACAATGTCAACTGAAACCAAGGAAGGTATAAATATTTATTAGATAAGGAGGAAAAAGATACACTATGACGATAATCCAGCATCGGAACATGTGCCCTGAAACACAGTGGAATCTCTGTCCTCAGAGCTTTTCAAGATGCAACTAAACAAGGCCCTACACTGCTTGGTCTGATTTAATGAGTGACCCCGCTTTGAGCAGAAGGATGGACTGGAGACCTCCCAAAGTCTCTTCTAAGCTGAATGTGTCTATGCTGGAATTGTGTACGTATGCTATGCAGAGTATGCACATTTAGGCACAATGCATCCAGGAAAACAGAAGAAGCTTCAGGCATACTCAAAACATGCTGTACAAATGATCTATGTGCACCCAATACAGTGAATGCCTTCGCTATTCTCTCAATTGTATGCACTTACGCAGATCAAAAGAACTGCGTATGCTCCTATTTATTTAGTCATGTGACTGACAAGGGCCCTACAGAATACGTCCTTCAAAACCCTCTACAAAGCTGCTTGACTCACTGAGCCAGGACAACTGAACAACCTCAACCCCAATTAATCCTAATTCACTTAGTAGCACTGCAGCTGTTGGGGGGAAGGCACCAAAACCAAAAGAGACTACAGGTACAGTATACACTTCATGGCTGACACAACAGTCCCTCATGATAGAATATAAACTGCAGTTTAGAATTCTCAATATGATGCTACTCAGCGTTGTACCAAATAACTCCATTAAGTCAAGGAGCACACTATTGTTGTGGCTGCCTACTGTTTGTGGCCTCACTAAGGCCTAATAGCTGAATAAAGTATTACTCACGGAAATGAAATGTACAAACCATTTATAATAAAAGGCCAATTAGAAGTAATGAAAACTATTTTGCAACCTTTCTCATGCTTTCCAGGGGCACAAATTTCTTCCTATAGTGCCTTCACTAATAAAGAAGGTCATGGTGTTCAGGAGTCAGCATTAAGAAGAGGGGAAAAAAAAAAAAAAATCAAACCAAATAACCACACCACATACAAAGCTTTTCACCACAGGAGGAAGAGAAGAAAAGAATATTTTGCAACCCACTCTAAAAGTCAGCCAAAATTTAAGATGAACTTTTCAACGTCATCAGTCCTGCATTCAGCTGAAAAACACCTACTAGAATTCCTTTCCTTTAAAACAACAACTTTTCCCTGTGAGACTGTTAGGGGCTCTTTTCCATTTTACAAGAATATCTTTCTGAAAAACAAAAACAAAGCCAAATTATTGCCTACCCTCCAGGTGAACAGTGCTGAGTCAGACCACGCTGATGAAAGCCAAGCAGAAGCTTAAACTTATCTTTTTTCCAACAAACAAGTCAGGGCAAAGTAATAGTACAGATAAAAGATTACAAAAAACCAAGCCAGGGAGTTTCTATTTGTAGAAGCTACGCACTTTGTTTAGTAAGAAGTCCCTCGATACTTCCACAATTTGAGGAAAGAGCCTAAAAGGCCCAACAAAGAGTAAAAAGATTTTAAAAAAAGTAAAAGATAATTGCATTTTTTCTCCCCTTTAAGTCAATCCCAATTATTTGAGCATGTATATTAAGCTAAAAAACAACTACGGATAAAACATCATTGTTTTGTTTTCTTTCTACTTTTACAAAAATAAAAGGAGAGTTAATATCAAGGCTGACTTAAAAAATGTGAAAAGCCTATCTGCTAACTCAACGTTTGCTAACAGCAGGCAACCATTTCCACAACAGTTCACCATCATCTTTCGGTCATCCTTTCAGGCACTGTGTGTTTTTTCCTTTGAACTAAGCACTGCAGAGATGACAATGCCTGGAATCAAACTGCTGAGTATTTTTCAGTGACGATCTCACTAAAGAGCCAAACTAAAATGGGACCACTCTGTTACCTGACAGTGGATTTTAGTATTTTAGGACATTATGGGTTTTGCTTGTATTTTATTAATAGCTCTGTAGAATGGTGTGAGCTATCAAAACTCTATGAATACAACACAATAAGGGTAAAAAGTTTCCTATTATAATTATTATAACATTCTTTATGGATAAATCTTCAAGGGACACATCAATCTCCCAAGTCACTGCTTTGTACTGTTTCATCAGCATTTTATCCCATACCACAGATGTACTGAAAACATCAGCTAGTTATTTTCCTCGTTTTGGTTTCAACCTTTGCTGTCATAGTTTTCACTGTAACAGGTCCTTTCTAGACACAAAGTTGTGTGCCCTTGTGGCCAAGAAGGCCAATGGCATCCTGGGGTGTATTAGAAGGGGGGTGGTTAGTAGGTCGAGAGAGGTTCTCCTTCCCCTCTACTCTGCCCTGGTGAGACCTCATCTGGAATATTGTGTCCAGTTCTGGGCCCCTCAGTTCAAGAAGGACAGGGAACTGCTTGAGAGAGTCCAGCGCAGGGCCACAAAGATGATTAAGGGAGTGGAGCGTCTCCCTTATGAGGAAAGGCTGAGGGAGCTGGGTCTCTTTAGCTTGGAGAAGAGGAGACTGAGGGGTGACCTCATCAATGTTTATAAATATATAAAGGGTGGGTGTCACGAGGATGGAGCCAGGCTCTTCTTGGTGACAACCAACAGTAAGACAAGGGGTTCAAGCTGGAACACAAGAGGTTCCACTTAAATTTGAGAAGAAACTTCTTCTCAGTGAGGGTGACGGAACACTGGAACAGGCTGCCCAGGGGCGTCGTGGAGTCTCCTTCTCTGGAGACATTCAAAACCCGCCTGGACGCCTTCCTGTGTAACCTCACCTAGGTGTTCCTGCCCTGGCAGGGGGATTGGACTAGATGATCTTTCGAGGTCCCTTCCAATCCCTAACATTCTGTGATTCTGTGAAAGTTGTACAGTTGTCCTTCACCCAAAAAAACCCAGCAGATGTGCAAATCCATCATGATTCCCAAGTATATGACTTTATTTTATTATCACTGCAAGCTCTGCCTGGGATGACATCTGATGGCATTCCAACACTACTTTTCATCAAGAAAATTAACAAGATTTAACAAGAAAGTTTAACTAACAACTGATTTTTTTCTAGAAGAGGGATGTTGACATCTGGGAAATAACAGTGATGGAGTAAGGTAAGTGAAAAGCATTATAACACATTACACAACATCATAAAGCAATGTTTTACTATTAACCATGAGATATTTTGGACTTAACTCTTATCCCAGAAGCTGATGGGTCTCTTCTGAGATGAGCTGAGAACCTCGGTTACCCAAGGAATTTGTCATGAACTCCAGGAACACTTCCTGAGAATGGGTATAATGGGAAGCCAAGAGAAGTTCTAATAATATATATATATATTATTAAATATATTAGTCAGAAGAAAATGGCTCTGAGCTAGGGATACGTTGATAACACGCAGGTTTATGCTCAGATTTTAAGGCCAGCGGACAATAACAGCTGTCACTGGCATCTGAAGAACCGCTGCATTATAAAAAAAACCCAAAAGTCTACACTGTATCGTCATCAAGACACTAACCCAGCCTACACAAACCTGAGGAATGAGTGAGATTTGGTCAGCTGAAATGGGCAAGGTGAAAGTGATACTGTTAGGTTAATTAGGAAGAAGACTTGAGGAAACAGCAAAGACCATCTCTACCACTTAATGCACCCAACCAGCATTACCAGCCTGAAGCCACTCTACCTTACTTTAGTTCATCTATCTGAATTCTATCAAGGAAAATTAGGACTGTGAATACTAAGTAGATGGTACAGGACAACTGTCCACAGGGTTCTGAGGCTACCACATTGGAAACGATGGTTTTACTGTGACAGTTTTACCAGTGAAACACCTTATGACGAAAGATGAGCCTACCTCATGGTTGGCTTCTTGCCACCATACCACACTTTGGCAATATCATGTCCAGAAAGGGCTGACAGCAGATCCTGAGGCACAACACAAGCAGCAGCTACACACTGTCCTCTGAAAGACCCTTGGGCACCCAGAATATGCAATTGCCTTCTAAGCCGGAAACTACGATGGCCCAATTTGTAACTGAAAAAAGGAAAAGATTGGCAGAGTACTGAAAGCTACAGAACAACTGTATTTCAGGGCTTTTTGAATCTTCGGAGGACAAGTATATTGCCACTGAGATGACAGACTGCTGTTGCACTATAGGAGTCCTTGATCAAACCTAACCCACTGCATAAAACCATTATTTTTCATGGTCTTGCATGTATTCACAAGACCATAGTCCAGAGAACTGACTGAAAAACGCAGCCAGATATGATGAACATGTGTGTATCTTTGATAAAAATGTTCCCTCTTCTGTATTCTTGAAAAATCTCTTTCAGAAAAATCAAGGCTTAAAAGCAAACATTAAGACCAAGTACAAGGGTTGTAAACAATACATGAACTTTCTCCAGAACAGCTTTATATGTGTCTGTTAGCACTGATCTCTCGCTCTGCCAAGAGTCTGAATTCCAAAGATAGCTATAACTCGTCCAACTGCATTGCTTTACCTGAATTTTCTGACTTCTAAATGAGAAGTAGGCTAAGAACAAACATACTTTCACTTGTGATCCAGAGATTTCAACTCTTTAGCAGAAGCCAGATAATGTACCAGGTAAACATATAAAAATACACTAGAGACCTGAATTAATTTTAGGAATATATGTTGGTGTGTATTTGCTTTGATTTTCCTTTCTCACTTTCAAATCATAATAGTTAGATGCTAGTTTCCCTCAGTTCTTAATTCTACCCATCTGGGAAGGCTTGAATTTTAACATTCTCAAATGTTTAAGCTTTCCCAAAAGTTTAAGGGACTAAATATTAACAATTGCAATTATACACTACGAGATTTTGCGCGTGTTCAAACAAAATACAGAAAAGCAACACTTAATAAACATCTTTCCTTCCAATGTGCAAAACAGAACTAGCACAGCTGATGCATGGATCAAAAACTGCTCACACTTAGAAAAAGATTAATATAAAAATCACCATTGTACTTTCAGTCACTGTGTATTTAAAAAAAACAAATATATAAATTCTGATTTGATCAATCTTTTCAGGTTTGTTACTTTCCTAATCTCTCCCTTTTGAAAGGCCATACAAAAGCTTCAGAAAAAAAAATAATAAAAAGCTATAGTGAAGTAAAAATTGAGAAAACAAACTTCCCTACTGAGTTATTTCAAAATCACTTCAGGACAGAAGGGGAAAAAAAAAACCAAAGAAAGCTGGCTGGAAATTTCCATGTTATTTCATGTTTTTCTCTCACTTGCCCTTTGCGTGGGCTTTCCTGGGATATGGCCAAGATTTACAGCTATTCCAAGCAACAGAGCTGGGATTTCACAGTTACTGCAACTGATGCAAGAAGCCTCATGGTAACGATCTCACTTTATATTAACCAAAGAGTTCTCCAATTATTTTTAACTGAGCATGTTAAGAAGCATAAACCTTTTTTCCAAATAGGAGAAAACCAAAACATTAAAATCTGAATACTGTTGTCAGGAACTGTTTAAGTATCTGCCATTTAGAAACTCTTCAGCTATGAAAAATTGTTCATAATAGATTCTGAATCCTTTAAAGAAAATAGTAGGAAGCTGTATGTCAGTCTCTACAGAACAGTTAAACCCAGGATGATCAACCTTTTACAGAAGGGTCAGTCTCTGCAAACCTCTCAGCTAGGAAGATGAGGTGGAGAAAACTGAAATGAGAGTGACTGATATCTTCTGCAAATCAAGAAAATTTCTCAAAAAAAAAAAGCCAAACTGACAACAGCTGGCAAAGTAAGAAAACATGAGTACAATTTGTTCTTCAGAAGTCAATGAAATCGCTAATCATCCACATAATTAACATAAAAACTATTTACTACTATACCCAAAAGCCCACGTGACACCAGGATTCAACTAGGATTACATTTTCTATGTGTATGGTGGTTAGATAGCACAAGAAATTTCTTCATGTGCAACTAATACATGAAAATAACCAGAGAAGCAAATACAGAAGACTCATAAGTGATTTGAATGAGATGATTAAGTTAAGAAAATATAAAACCGCGCGTGACATAGCCATTATTTAACGTCACCGAATCTGTAAGATTAGACACTATCACTGTCTCGCTTGGGAAGAGCTGCCAGTGAAGTTTCGTGCCACACTTTCCAACCACAGCTCATTCTACAGGGCTCAGCATAACTAAGAACATTTGTCTAAATCCTCTGGTGGGCGAAACCCCTAGAGAACCAGATTCCAATTGCGTCATTTGAATTTACAACCTAGTGGGTATCACCATATTGTGCTCCTTTAGCTTGAACAGTGTTCACATGTTGTCTCATCCAGGTGAGAAGGACCTGCCTGCAGAAGGATGAGTACAGCAAGACCCAGAACCGCGACTGAAGGCTACAGTAACGTAGCTCTAATGTCGTCTCCACTGGAGTCTGCCACCGCCTTTGGCAAGTGGATCTGTCTCTCAGGAGACTAACTTGTTCATTTTTTACCGATTATCTAATTAGGTCCAAATTAAGCAGTTTGTGCAGAAGGCTGGGTGCCCCAGAAAATGGATATTAACACAAATAATATGCGAATGAAGTACTGGAGCCTAGGGTTATCTGTCTGAAACAGCAGCTGCACCAGTTATTTGAGCAGCCGAGTTCTAAGGCATACATCCTTTTACTGATTCTTCCATTGGTTGCTAACTCATTATTATTTTTATTACATATAAATTCAGGCTTCTTCAGAAATGACAGTGTCCTGCTGATTTTTTTCTTGGAAGCACCTAACAACTCTGAACATCTTCAGCAAAGCATTTTGAAGAAACCAGACAAATGCCTGTTTTATAAAAGTCTATCAACTGGCTGTATTCAAAACTGCATCTAAAAGTTCCTGACCTACTGCTGTTCATCACTGGTGTCCTTTATTTAAGTAAGAGCCTCAACACAGAAAACACGGATCACGGCTTCAACGTGACATCTTGCCTGAGAGAAAAATCATTCAGGTAATTAAACATCACAGGACTGGACACCTCATCAGCTGCCCAGAAGACTGTGCTATACTTTAATCCATGACAGAGTTTACACTTTAAATCTGTATGCAAGACCAAAGTCTTGCACACAAACTTTCCAGCCTTCTCCCCCAATAAACACTGGTTAAGCTTTCAGTGCTTTAGCCAAAGAATACTAGATTTCATCCACACATATATTGTGTTGACTGTCGATAATTGTTATGTTCTCATGTAAATGAAATCAGTTTAGTTCTGGTAAGCAAAAACTTGAACCAAACTGCCCACGTTCTAACATATGAGCACTCATCTATTTTCACAGCACTCCCTTCTGGCAGGTCGGAAGTCAACAGAACATAGGTAGCACATCATCTTGAACACTTAACTTCTGCTACTTAACCTCCAAGTAAGTATGAGACATGGATTTCAGTTTTATCTGCCTTCTCTCAACAGTTTACAATGAAAGTGTTTCGTTAGTCATAACAATCACGTAGCAGAGTAATTAGAGCCTAAACTATAATGATATGTTCTATTTGGTAGAATAAATAACTGAAGTGGCTATTTCAACCACATGGCTAATTTATATGGAGTACTGAATAAAAACATCACAAAAAGAATAAACAGGAAATCTGTGCATATGCAGCAGTACTGAGACTCAAGCATTTATTTTCCAAATTCCCCCTTTCTCCAAGCAACATGGAAAGAGAACACTGGCATTCCCCTAGGACGGATTGCTCTCTTGCTTGATCCTACCATTACCATTCCACGTACCTTCATTTGTAATCCAACACACAACTAACACACATGTTCTCAAAATCTCAGAACTGGAAAGAGCCAGCAGCACGTCCCAATTATGCTATCGATTCACAGGGTGACCAACATCAAGTCTCGGTTGTTGCCTTGCCTTGAGAACAGCTACAATCCTTCTCTGCATGTGCAGGATGTTTTGAGTCTTTGTTTTTTATAATTCTGACAAGCTTATCTTTAAAAAGTATGTAGGGCTTAGCTGACTAGAAATCTAAGTATCACACGGGAGCTGACTTTATGAGGAATAAAGCCCAATGCAAGAACAATTTTGTCACGAAAATTTTCATGAGCGCACGAAATTAAGCAATTATTTGAATATGAAACTATTTTTAAGTAACATGCTACAATTTCTATCATAAAGCAAAGGGTCTGGGTGGGCAAACATTTATAACCACAGTAACAACCGTAACATTCACTACCTAATTCATAGAAATTACCATTATAGGACAGCAGCTTTGAAAGTTTGTGTACATTCTTTAGTTGTGCGGCAGGGCATAAACTCTCAATTTCTATTCTTAATTCTCTACTTATTATAAATCCAGTGAAGATGACAAAACATTTTATTCATGGCTTTCTCCCAACTCAGTGAAAATGAATTTGAATCCATTTCATTAGGATACATGAGAAGAACATAACACACTCTGCCATTTGTTTCATTACGAATACCAAGCTTTATCTTAGATGGATTATCTCAAAGCCTAATGCATGATCATTGGTTGGAAAATTAATATGCATTAATATAACTTTTATGCATGGGCCTTTGCAAACTAGAAACTGCCCTTAGACCATCTTATTACTGACCAATAATGTCTGTGAAATGGTCCATCTTGTTACCTATTTTTTCAGATACCTTTCTGTAATCTTACTAAAAGTCTACATGGCTTCAAAAACTACTGTGTAAGATCAAAGAAAAAACAAAACAAAACAAAACACCAAAATATACAATGAACTCTGTGTCTGTCAAGCACAAAGGCAACACTTGAATCCAAGGAAATCCTCGAGCCACAGCTGCCTGGATAGAGTATTCTGGGGAAGCACCACTTCAAGCTGTCCCCATCACAGTCCTCTCTGGCCACCTGCTCTTGGCCACTGCCAGTAGAAATTTGGTACATCCCAGTTTCGTGGTTTAACACCAGCACACCCAGTATGGCCTTTTTAGCGTTCTCATAGGCGCTTTTCAGAATAATTCAGAATGCATACAGGCAGAGCTGATGTAAAACACAAAAAGTATAGAATCCATGATCTTGAGAGCTTTGACAGACTCATACCAGTTATCATTAAGACCATTTAAAGTCTTTAGAGAACTGTTTCCCACTCAGCTGACCAATAACCAAACGATTAACATAAAACAAGGCTGTTCTCTGAACTCCGTTATTATTGCCCTTGACTGACAGGCAGCACTTCATCATCCTTCCAGACAGGTATTTCAAGCCTTTATACGCAATGGCTCCACAATCTACAGGTTAACTTGTTTGTATCTGTGAATTAGCAGTACTCCAGACATAAAACTATATTTATTAGCCTCAGCATTTTAAAAATAATCAGTGGGTATAACAGAAATAAAATAGTGCAATATATACACTGTCACTCCTGATCACTCAATTCTGGTCCCACTGAAAAGAGGGAAAACTTCAGCTTCTTCACAAGAAAGCCTTTATTTTCAGTTTCTTCTTTTTTTTTTTTTAAGTCAACCTTACTTCGAATGTAGCATCTGATATACTGAAGGACAAATGCGATGCCCGCAGGAAACACTATCATGACTGACCTATTTAAAACTACAAAAAATACATGTTTACATTATTCCCGAGACAAATCGTGCAGCGATTAAAAAAAATTTTAAAAAAATTAAAAAAAAAAAATAAAAATCCCCACAAGCACAAGAAGAAACTAAACCTGCAGCCTTCGCTGTAGCCCACCACACACACACACACACCCCGAGTTATTCTGAACACCGGCAAACCCTCCACAGAAACCGCCCAGCTGGTGACACGCACCAAAGGTTCGGCAGCTTCAGGCCGGTGAGAGGAGCAGGCGGCGGGGACACGGGGGCGGCGGGGGCGCTGACAGCGGCACCTCGCAGCCCGGACCCCGCCACCGGGGGCGGCTCACGCTTTCTCCACACAAACTTCAAGGAATTCCCTGGCGAGAACCGCTGAGTGGCCGCGCAGGGGAAGGTGGAGGGGGCGGCCGGTGGGATGGCGGCGGCCGCAGCACCTGCCCCGCGAGGTTTTTTTTTTTTTAAAAAAAAAAAAAAAAAAAAAAAGAGAAGTTGCCTTGTTTCTGTTAAAACTCCGTGCGCGGCCGCGATGTGAAACCGGAAGCCCACGGCACCCACCCCGGGCCTCCGGCTGCCGCCCGGGACGCGACACGCTGTGCCCGGCCACCCGCCCGGTTATGTAAGGCTCCGGCAGAGGCTCCGGCCGGGGCCGCCGCCTCCCCCGCCTGCCCTGCCCTGCCCTCCCCAGCCGTCCCGCCGATCGTGGCGGGCCGCCCCGAGCGCTGCTTGCCCAGTCCGCCAAGTACCTGTCCCGGAGGAGGAAGCGCGGGGGCCACCCGGCGCTGCCCGTCCGTGCCGGCGCCACCTGCTCCAGGTGCCCCAGCGCTGCCCCAGCGCTGCCCGCTCTCCGCCGAGCCCCCCGCGGCTGCCCCGCCGAGGAGCAGGGACGCGGGGCGGGCACGGCGAAGAGCAGAAGCAGCAAGTCGAAACGCTCACCACCCCTCCCGCCACGCTCCCTCCGGCCCCGGGTGAACCGCTCGCTCTGCCGCCGCCTTCCCCGGAGCACAACAACAAACACGGCGGAGCGCGGCGTGCGAGGCGGCTACGGCCCCCAAAGCTGGTGGCGGCGGGGGGGGCTCTGCCAGCTCCCCCGACCTGCTCCGCGCTCCCCTCCCTGCACGGCTCCCGCCCGGACAGAAGGACAAAAATAAAACCAAAACACACACACACAATAATAATAATAAAGGAAGGAGGAAATCATAACGCACCCAGCGTGTCCTCCTAGGCTGCGGCGCTCCGGGGGCTGCATGCAGGGGGTGCAGCCGAGGTACGAGAGGGCAGCACTGCCCCACACCCGTCCCCGCCACCCACCGGGAGAGGCGGCGGCGGGGAGAGGCAGGGACGGAGCCGGGAGGTGAGGGGGGCGGGCGGCAGACTTCGCAGCCAGGGAAGGGAAGAAACCTCCGCGCCTGGGTCCCTCCCGCCGCCGCACGACCGCGCTTCCCCCGCCCGGTGCTGCCGCTCTCCTGAGTTGCTTTTTCCTGCCCCCGGCCCTCCCCTTGCAAGCACGGCGGCGCTGGCCCCCAGTACCTGCGCGGGAGCTGCGCCCCGGCGGCTGCAACGCCGCCCGGCAGCCGCTCCCCGCCGCCCGCCCCTCGGCAGCCGCGCCGCCCGCAACCAGGAAGCAGCAGCGGGCGAGGGCACCGGGCTGGCCCCGCACCCCGCCGGCGGAGCCGGGCAGAACAGGGACCCCCGAAGGGCGAAGAAGGGACGGGAGCCCGCTACCTTGGGCGGGGCGGGCACCGTGCTCCTGGCTGGGGAGGGGAGGCGAGGCGAGTGGGCTTGGGTCACCGGGAGCTGGATTTGGCCACGGCTCCGGTGAGGCAAGAGGGGGCAACCTCCCTGCCCTGCCCGCTCGCTGCCCTCTCGGGCTTGACAGCCGTGGGATCGTCCCCACAACTTGGCCTAGTAGGATTTTCGTGAACCTGAGTCGGGGAAGGGCGGCGGGGAAAGCTACCTGCAATTTTACAATCAAAGTCACGCACCCGCGACAGATACCTGGGTAACGCTGCGCTTTGCCTGGTCTGAATCTGAATCCCAGAGCATCATTCACACGCCATCAGATAGGCATCCTGCAGCGCCGTGACTCGGTGTCACGTTAGTGTGAGGTGCGGGCCACCTTCGTGGGAAGAAATTTCAGAGCATTAACCCCGAGGGTGCGGCTGTTCGGGGTTTAGAGGGAAGAGAAACTGCCTTTGGAATTTCATCTGACTCGAAGCCGGGGCAGGTGGGTGGCGGGAAGCAATTCACTCTTATGTATATTTTAGGCAAATAATATGAGTTTCCATCCTGTGCAAAAAATGCAAAAGTAGAAAGTAAATGTATAGATAGTTGCTTTTTTTTAAGAAGCCACTTTATTTGTAAGGTTCATTGGTGATTACTGTATTTATCTGTTGCACCTGCCAAGTGCATCATGTTTAAACCTCAACAGATGGTGAGTTATTAAGTCAGCTACCCACTAATTCTTCAATAAGTAAAACTTTTTTGGTTTGCTATTTCTCTTTGAAGATAGAGAAGGTTTAAGAAAAATACTTTGAGTCAGGTTATAAACTGTGTGTTCTTATGGATAAACAGTTATTTGAATAAACATTTCCATTGTATGAAAGGAACATCCTACTGGTAATTCCTTACAGTATGAAGTGTGAAGTTTGCAATGTGAGTCTGTTTTAAGTATGAAGACTACCACACAGCATGCTAAAACCTGAAGATAAAACTCTTGAGTGTGAGTTTAAAAAGATCACAGAAGGAAGGGTTGCAGAGGGAAAAAAAATAGATGGAATACTGCCAGTATGAGCAATTCCAAGTTTGGGAATTTTATATTAAGAATACAGACAATACTGTTCTGAATTGGCCTCTTTCCTCACACTCCTTCACTGGCAAAAAAATACTGCTTTTCTTGGAAATTTGAGGAGCACATTAAATAACTTTGATAGTTAAGATTTATGCGTATTTTAACTTTTAAATTGTAACTTTGTTAGAAAGCATGACAAAAAGAAACTAATATTTATCAGCATTAAAAGACAACAGTCAATTTCAGTCTTCAGGTGGTCATCTCTGCCTTTTTTGCATAAAATCTCAGGGTAAAATTAGATCCGAAATCCTGTCTAAACACACTCTCAGAAGGCAGATTAATAAATAATGGTAAAGAGTCCAGAACACTAGTCTGGCATATTTTCATATTACTTGTAGTTTCGAGCAAGAATAATTATCCTGCAGGCAGTGGGTCATGTATTTACACACGTGAACATATCTTTGCATACAGATATGCATACACCAATTACACATCTAAATATATATAAAAATACCCATGTGTGCGTGTGTAGGTACAATTATGCATGGTTCCTCTGTTGCGGCCTGAAGGTGAATAACAGTGTGAGGAGAGCCACAGCTGCAAAATATGGATTGTCATACAGTATGTGGAAAAAAAAAAAGGAAAAATGATTGCCCTTGTACAGCGGTGTTACATGGCACAGCTGCATCAGTTCTCTCTTAATGTGTCGAACATCTCTGTACTTTTCAGTGTGTAGCTTCCTTTATTGTTCCAGGATTTTTGTATGTAGGCAGATGTCAGTATGCTCGTTTACATATACTCCTAAAAATTTAACTTCTGTAAAAACACTAGGATCACTGATGGCATTGGTAGCTATTAGTGTAGGCATTCCGATTATAATTCTATTACTAATGAATGCCAACTCCTGGAAATTCTGTGTGGAAAAAGCAAGTGCATATGTGCATCTTGGCCTACAAAGCCAGTATAATTTCTTCTTCTGTTTGCTTCCTGTTGCATAGAGAAAAAAAAATGCTGTCTTCTTTTTTAAATATTCCCCACACGCTATTTCATGCCCGCTCTTTGAGCCACTACAGAGAGGTCTACCTGAATATGAAAACAACTGATAGAGGGAAATTAATCTTGATTTTTTTAAAATTAACTGTCCAGTAAAAATTATTTGAGTCAAGTACAAAGTGTTCCTTTATGCAAATCAAAGAAAGAGAATGGAAGGAAAGCAGAATTTGCACAATATTTCATAAGTACTTTTGTACTAGAATTGGCCATTTATTATTCCTAATGAGAAACAATTGACCTGGTTCGCCAATAAGTTAGACTTAGTAGGGAAACCATAGTTTGGGTGTGAAAGCCTCATAATGGGTAATCGGACCAATGTTATATAAAGTCAAAGAATGACTTAATTAAAATTCACAGGATGTTATTGAATTAAGATTGAAGAACAGCTATTCACTTTAAAGAACTGAAAATGGTGAAATGCCATAATGAGGAACCACCACTGAGGCAGTGGTGGTTGCTGATGCAAGATTAACGATATCAAGCCCTACATGGAGAGGAAACATAATCTAGACCCAATTATGAACTCATTTGAAATATTTCATGAATGGACCTTCAGTGAACTCCAGCTGATAACACTATCATTTAAGTCTTAAGATCAAATCTTAATTATAAAGACTTATGAGGTTGGTGTATTTATAAAACCTTTTTGTGATGTGTATTTCATAAATGTTTTTGTTACATATGAGTCCTTGAAAGTAACAACACAATGCTTACAATACTTTTATAAGTAGAATCAGAACAAGTGTTTTTCCAAGAAGACTCTGATACAAGAGCAAGAGCTTGAATAATCTCAGGCTGTGTACATAGCCAAACAGAATACCATTATCTGCAGATGATGAGATCTATCACCAGCTGGGACCTATGTGTCTGCAACTGGTGAATCCCAAAGTTAGGCTTGGTTGCTGATAATTTTCTATATGGTCATGGTCGCTAAACTTTAGAAGATCTCCACCAAACGTTTAGAAAAATGGCTCAAAATATGTCCTTTTTCAGCAAAAAGAATGCGAAAGGGGCAGCAAAAAGACACTGTTTCTAAGCCTTTGAGTCTTAAAAAAATTGCATCTTTATTTTCTAAATGAACCTTGAGAATCGAGGTGTTCTGCAGCCACAAGGAGACCGACCCTTTTCAGAAAACTTGTCCAAACTTGTCATTTCTTACTACCCATGCTATTAAGGCACATGACCTTATTGTAAATGTGCACTGGAAAGAAAATCTTTTTCCTGGTAAATTAGGTTTCTCTACTGGATGAAGACAGCAGTGGATGGATGACAATGTAATATATTTTGAGAGTCCTTGCAAATAATATGTTATATCCTTGCCTGAATGAAAAAGAAAAACAATAATTTACAGAAATACTGGCATTTAAAGATCTGAGTGATATTGCGTTTTAGAGTAAAAATAACCTGATAATGATCAAACAAGAATTTTTGTTCAGAATTGTTTACCTAAATATTTTTGAATTCTAAAGCAAGAGATGAGCATTATTTTTATGACACCACCAATATCCTGTTTGCTGAAAAAGATCAAAAAGCTCAGTAACAGGTGGTTGTAGTAGCACAGGAGTGTGAAGATGAACATAGCAGACTTTCAAACTGATTTTCTCTATTTTGTAGGTTTTTTGTCTCTGTCTAATGGTTGCCTCTGACAACCCAGTTTTCTGTAAAAATGATCACCTCACAGGATATTTCAAACAGATCTCATGCACTGCTGCAATAATGGTCAAAAAAATCCTACAACAAAAGGAGTTTTTACTCTTCTGTTTCTTATAATGCAACCATTCCAGCTAAAGTTAGTAAAAAGTATTTGATGTGTTTAAGTGCTATTAAGCACATTAGCGTGTTTCTGTTTTTCACTACCGCTTAATCAAAAGAGAAAACATACCTGATGTGTGTGGTTAATTTACAAATGAGTGAATGGAAAACAAGCCTGAGTATAAATTCCTCTTGACTTACACAAGTTGAAGTGCCTGTATTCTCACTAATTACTTAGAGATATGATACACGCATAGCCCTTTTTTCTTAAGCCACAATAGAGTGTGGTAAAGGCTTCTGTGGGCGGACAGAAAACTAACTTGAAGAAATAGATATATCCAGGGCTCTACCTACTTTGAACCTCTCCTCATTTTGCCCTTTCCTCTTATTACACCTTGGCTCTTATATTACATGTTCTTCAGAACTGAGACTTCACTTTGGGATAACCAGCACAACACTTCCCCTATGTCAGTATAAATGTTTTTAAAATGAGTCCTCTTTCAGCTCAGTGTCAGAGGGAGTTCTGTCTGTCTGTGTCTCCATTTGCAATATCCATTTCCTCAGTACAACACCCACAATGCCATGAAGTGCTGGTTTGTTTCTAAGGCCAGTTTATGGGAGCCATTTGGAGAAATTAGCTTTATTCCAGAGATGTGAAAGCTCTAACAATCTATCACACTGAACTTGGAAACAAATGTTAAATGCAAGGCTGTCCAGTTGGAAGTCTGTTTGCTTTCTATAATGAAAAAAAGAGGAAGAATGCTTTCACTTAGTTTTAAAAAACAAGATTTGTAACTCCCCAGGTGAAATTATCTAAAAAGGGGAATTGGGGGAAAAACCAAAACAAAAAAAAACCCCACAACACCACACAAACAAACAAACAAGCGAACAGGTTTAAAACATAAAAACGGTTTTAGTGTATTTACCAATAAGAATAATTGCCTGGCACTCACAATTAAATAGTTTATTTATTTTTTTCTTTACATAGTTGTAAGGTTCTGACATTTGAAATTACAAATTCATTTTTATAAGGGAAATAAAAGATGTGTTAAAATGTGTGATATAAGATAATGACTGATTTTTTTTTTGTCACAGTGCAATTCTTGAAATGAAAATCTGCAAAGGCTAAGATTTGTGTTACATGTGATTTGTGATCACTTACCTCTTGAATTCACTGCGTTTTGAAACTAAATCACAGAATGCAGATAAAATATGAGATGTCTTTACAGGAGAATCTAATGTGTGCTCAGATCACTTTTACAGTAAGTAAAACATATTCCTTACATCTGAAACATGATAGCCATTATTATATTTTCTCCTGCTGCTAAAGAGAGAAGCTGTAGTCGCTGTGTGGGCAGACACCTACAAAGCTCTGCTTTATTGCTATTCAATGCGTTTCCAACGAGAGGAAGTCAACCAGTGTCACACATAAAACGTACTCCAGAATGCCTGAATACAGCTGCAGCAGTGTCAGCATAGAAAAGCCAGCAAACACTTCTAATAACTGAACTGGGGCCTTCCCCTTCGCACTGTTTCCTCTCCTACTACAAAAACAATCACGTTTTGCAGCTGGGCTTCGGCTTTGTAGGGTAGGAAATCGTGCCATTTTGCTGGTTTGCTGTTGCACAGTCTGGAGGGATTTGAAGACAGCAAGCACTTTTCAGTATAAATCTATGCAAAGTGCACCATTATAGGGCATGTACTTGCTTGCACTGCCTTCTTTCCCCTCCTCCCCCGGGAAGTGCTCTTCTCTTTCATACATGGCAGCCTGTTAAACGCTCTCTTATCTTTTCTTTCAGTCGGAGCAGATGAAATAGCTAGTGCAATGTAAATAAGAAGGAATTATATCAGCTATGCTTGAAATGCTTGTTAATAAAGCGCACATAACTTTGTTCCGTGACTGGCTTTAGCTAGAGTTGTCAATGTGTAACATTCCCTCCCCCAAAGTCCACATTTGCAGAGTGTTTTAAGCTGGCAAATCGAAGGTCAACAACAAAAGGAAATTATTTGCCCCTGTAAAGTTTGTTTTTTTAAAAAGGAGGACAGAGTACCTTTGCAGAGTTTTGCCTCACTACAGTGAAACTGGTTCAGAAACCATCAGTGCCGGTAGTATTTTTAAAGATTGGCGTGACAGTATCCCAGTTGGTGCCAGAGAATGCCTATTCTTGGTGATCACATCTGACTGATGGATATGTACTGACGTATGCTATGGGGTAAACAAATAGTTAAGTAGAAACAGAGAAGCTTTCAAGTAGCAGTTCATTCCTTTACAGTGTGCACTGCACTGCATTGCTTAACACTGGAGTTTACCCCAAATTCAGAGGTGATGAGTAGGAGAATGACTCAAAGTGCAATCAGAAAGTGATTCAGGTTTATACACCTAATAAATTTAACCAAAATAAAAGACCGTTGTTTGAACTGACCATGAAAAAGACTGTGAAAATAAGTATGATGGAGAAGTCGGAATCTATTAATACAGATACAATATTCAGTAATCACTGTAAATACAGTTCTGATCTTGTCTTCATGAACAATGATAGATTGAACAGCATTGTCTTCAATTCCCTTCTTATTATTTCTATTATTTTTTTTCCACACATCAGTCTTCAGGAGACCACCTTTACAGTCACAGTGCAACAAGACTCACCTTTGAAAAGCCACAGCCTCCAAATGTTCAGAAGATAAAGGACTATCCTCGATGTTTCAAAGGGGCTTGAGCAGGTTAATTGCTGTCTCGCTTCCACAGGCAATACTGAAAACTTCACCTCAGATCAGCTCTGGATTTGACTATGCCAAGCTTTCAATTTCTTGGAGAAAACAAATATAAGGTATGGTAAGACAATGTGTCTGGGTGTTCATTTTAACCTGCATGGTAGATCTAAATTCTAAATACTAACAATCCATGTACATTTTTAGACATACACTGCAAAACCTAAGTTTGCTTGTTTATTTTTACTTGAGAAAGTAACTATCTGTGTAACCTTAGTGTAAGAAATAGTTCAAACAACGTTTTTGAGGTGATAGGGAAAGGCAGAGCCCAAATAAATTGTTTTCCCAAATAACTGAAATTTGGTGAAATTGTAAGTGGCCAAAGCCAAGTCTTCCAATGGGTGGTGTTGACCACCTAGCATACTTCCCATTTGTATCTGTGATCTTTTCTGGTGCTAATTATTAGGTATTTCGCAAAGTATTTGAAATAAGTGTCCTGTAAAAATTATATGCAGTGAAGAAGCAGGAACAAATTCATTCAGCTGTTTCGCAAAATATACCACTGCATAGATTTTAAGAGATCCTCTGATCTCTGTCGTAATGCACACCATGCATCTTCTTTGTATTAGATAATTTTAAATATTAAAGCTGCCTCTTGAAGGAAAAAGAGTAGGCACCTCAGAGACAGCAATAGTCTACCACATTCCTGGTAAGTTTTTCCATTGCTCATAGCTCAAGTTACTAGTATGAAACTTCACTTTCATTAACGGAATCTTACTGAAAAAAATTAATAAGCAGGAAATTAAAAAATAGATTAACTAGATAGTAGGAAGGAAGGTGGCAGTAAGAGGAGGTACACTTAGAAAAGAGAAGATGCTTAACACACAAAAAAAAGGGAAGGAAGTAGAACAGCTTTTAAAAAAATAATTCGGAGAGAACTCCAACTTGAGCAGATAACAGAAGCTGGAGGACTTGGTGTCTATTCCATGGAAAGAAGATTTTCTTAAGCATAATTTCCAATGAAAGTAATTCATAGCTCAGACTCTGCTGTTTCTGTGCGAGAAATACTTAATTGCCAATGATTAATTTGATTTATCTGTCAGATGAGATGTATCTGATTTTTAGCTACAAATAGACAAAATAGTTTAAAAATTAACTTATTACTAGCTAGTTTTACTGCCTATGTAAAGAACACTTTAATATTATGAGACTAATGACTAGTTATGACTTGGTCAAGCAAAGAGTGGTTATATTTATTGGCACAAATTTCTTTCAAGGAAGAAACCCTAAATGTTTCTATACTGCAAACTGAGCAAGAGGAAGAGCTATGCTTTTGAAGGGTCCCTTTTTTCATAATTCAGTTATATGAGGTGTTTTGCTTCTACAGACAAGCTACTATCATTCATACATGTCCACTAGTTCATGTAATGGTCATTGACGTGAGTGTATAAATAGGGATTTTTGAGAGTAGGAGACTAAACGGGCTCTTCAGTCCGTATTAAAACACCTGAATAAATGGCCTGATTTGCAGTAGTATGTGCTTCAGCAACAGCCAGTCTGATATCAGTGGCGATTATTGAATGCTTATAGACTAAAGGAAGATTTGGGACTCAGATGTGTTCCAACAGGGACTTACCCTACAGTTGTCTGTCTGGATTCCTTCCTGTTAATATGAGCTTGATAAGAAGGATGTCTGTATAACGAGTGGAAGATGCCACCTGACAAAGGTTGCAAATAATCTGATAGGACAAGATGAAAATGAAATTCTTGAAGCAATTAAACTCTAAAATTTTCCTAAGTAATGCCTTTAGGGAAGGGAAAACAAAGGTATTAATACAAATGGATAATAGGCAGCAGTAGTGTAGGACATGGCTGGGGTTCACAAGTATGCCATTCACTTTGCAAGGCAAGGGTGCACCTGTAAATCTTCCAGTGTATTGTAGATTCTTATAAGCAGGACAAATAAGGGGAGAAAGGTAGTTTCATTTGTAGCAATGGAGTTTAGAGGTGGGGAGTGCTAACTAAAAGCAGGGGGTGAGGCACCAGGGTGAGCTCCGATGCCCTGGACATGATCTGTCTGCAGCAGGGAACAGGCACAGTTGGTGCTCTTAGAATTGCTTCTTCACGCCCCCGTAGTTCTCAAACTCTGACATCTGCACACCTGATGGCATGCATGCCATGGAAGTCAACCCCCTGTGATCTTTTGGGTAGTCCAAAATTTCCTGATGAAGACTAATGAAGAAGTGTGATGGTGCTTGCTGAGTTAAAGAATGCAATCGTGATGCCAGACTGCAACTGATGTTACTTACAGCTGTGGGAGTTTTACGGTGGCAATACCAAGTGGCCCAAATAGCTGGCAAAGTTTTTACCTTCTTCATAAGGTCAAATATTGGGAAGAAATCTTTTTGTTAAATTTCTTGTGCAAGTCCATGGTAGGGGTTTAGTGAAGCTACCTGAGAGGGCTATTTGTTAGACTAAGTATTTTCTTTCTGTTGTTTTTTCCTGACTAGAACTGGTTTTTGAAGATGTGTTTTCTTAAAATTGGTCATCAAAGTTACTTGTAAGCTAAATATTGGAAGCAAAATATTATATACAGTTGTGTTATCTCTGCTTCAGTACTACTTGTAGCTAAGACAAAGATATTTGTGCATGTAAATGGTTGCCACTAAGCAGAGGGGTGATGGCAATGTTGAAGAGGCAAAGCTGGCTACTGAAATATTGCATAAATGACTGACCACACACTATCTTTGGTTAGTGGGATGAAACATCCAGTGTTCCATGTTTTACAACATGCCCTTTTTCTAAAATGAAGAATATGCAAAGTATACTCTGTTGTTGTACAGCTCACACAGCTGGGGAAGGACCGAAGTCTGATGCATCACCCAGAGAGATGATGTAAACCGGAAACTTGACGTTTCAAGGGAAAAAATGCTTAAAACGGAAAACAGAAAAAAATGCTAGTTACTTGTCTGCAGAAAGCAGACTTTCCAAGAAGAAACAAAGCAAATGGAAAACAAACAGATCAAGATGTTTCTTTTGAATGCTTTCAAACTTACTGTCAACACCTCCATTGGGGAACAGCCAAATTCGATGAATTTAGAATTAAAGTGAGTGTATTCATAAATAGTAGCACATTTTAATAATTTCATAAAAATAGACAAATCTTAAAACTTCATCCCAGAGCATTCGGTTCTGTGCACATGTTCAGAAAAGTCTTTATAAATTGTCTTTATAAAATCTGTGAAGGCCAATATCTATAGTTATAGGTTGTAATTATATAGTGATAGATGTAAATTATTGGAAAAATGAATCACAGGAGAACAGCTGCCAATGATTGAAATTATCCCTCTAAAAATACTGGTGTGAGAAGTTTTTTTAGACCAATCTTATCTGTGGTTATGCCTTAGCCCAAGGAAGTCTTTGTCTGAAAACAGCTTTGTTTCAGTCATACTTCTATGCTATGCATGGGCTTTTTTTAGATTATTTTGTGTAACATTTCCTTCACATGTGAAACTGTTGCATATCTTTCATTAAATTTTGGTTTTGGTACAAGAGTGATGTAGGCCATGGCTAGGTTTCTTTTCCACAATTTTCCATCAAGCTAATTGAAAATCTGAAAAAATTCAAAAAGTCCCTAGAAATTAACAAAAGAAAAGGCATTTTGCTAGATAGATTTTAAACAATGCCCAAATTAATAAATGTAGTAAGAAACAGCTAACATAATTTTACAATAGCCATTTTAAGTTGATAAGCAAAAAAAAAAATCACTACACCTGGAAATCAACATTATTTACTGTTCTATGTTGAACTTTGTTCAAAGATAAGTTTTGTGAAAGTATTATTGTAAATCAGCATGTACTGGAGCCACAATCCTGTCCAGAATAGCAGAAAATAGTTCTATTTTTTTATTAGTAATATAGCTGGTGCATAATTTTTACATCAAGTGTCAGCATTTCTCAGCATGAGAAAATGATGTATTCAGAAAGGATGCATTACAGAGTGAAGAATATTAAAGTGTTCTACTGTAGAAAGACTATTAAAGGAAAATGTGGTTTTGATGACAGTAATGACCCATCAATCCAAGTTAAGTCAGATACGTATTAAATACCACAAGACCCTTAGACTGAACACCTGTTTACATGGTAACATTTAGTTTTACAGGTAACATATACCCCACCCCCATTACCAAAATCTCTTGCATTTAAAATTCTCTGTGTTGAACTTCACCAAAATGAAGTATGAAGTATGAAGTAGAAAGTTCTGAAGCCAGTTATGTGCTAATTGAGTATATAATCCACACAAACTGACACAAATCCTTAGAGGGGAAGGTAGAGATGACATTGTGAGATTATCTGTGCCCTCAATTCTCCCTGTAAACATCTGCAGAGCTATCTCATTATCCTCCTTCCAGTTACTTTAATACCTTCAATTGCAATAATGCATATGTTCAAAAAAACCCCAAACGGAATGTGCAAAAAACACCCACTCCCGCCCCAAATGAAAACACCCACAGACATCATGACTGCAGTTAAGGCCAGGGTGTACTAAGACAACTACCAGGCAAGCTTACAGATAGTATTTGCCTTTTTATACACCTTCCCATCTGCCTGTGTCCATCTGCTGCCTTCTCTGTTATTCGAAGTCTTTGTATTATGCACCATCTTTTACTTTAATGTTGGAAACGGCATGTAGCAGAAAAAAGCCTTGGGTTCGTCGTGACCTTAATAAACATTATTGCAGCTAGTACACTTTTTTTTTGTTGTGGCGTTTTTTTGGTTTGGTTTGGTTTGGTTGGTTGGGGTTTTTTTTTCGTTGGTTTGTTTGTTTGTTTGTTTGTTTTTCTTTCTTTTGACTACATCCGTTTCTCATGCTGTGGGACTGTAGTTCATTAAGAACTTTGACGAACTCTGTACTACCTACATTTTTAATGAAAATGCCCACCTCCTAATGGTTTGGCACAAATTAAGGACTCCCATACAATCTAATTAGTAGCCAGATGGGGAAAAAATATCTGTTTTAACAATGAGCAAACATATTTTGTTCATGGCTATTAGTTAGCTCCTGCTTTTCCACTCAAATGGGGAAGAAATAACTCAAATCACTGTTTGGAAATCTTATGCATATCTTTAAAAACCCCTGTCAATAAATGTAACAAGTAATGTGTTTCTGCAATAAGTTTCCACACTTGCTTTGTTGAAACTAAACTGCAAAAATTAAAGGATCCTTTTCAGGATTAGGCCTCTTTTTCTCATCTTGAAGGCTTAACAAGCCGAGCAGAATGTCTTCAGCCTCACTGCAAATCTTGTATTTGTGCTGAGTGCTGGGAGTTGCATTGAAAAGTGTTGAAAGCAAATCTGAGTGTGGGGGAAAAAAGCGCTTTTGGTGAGTGTTCCACTTGCAAAGAACAGCTTGCTGAATGTCATCTTGCACTTAGATTCACTGAAGCTGCCTGTTCAAAGCAGTATGCGACTGTGATCCTTAACTCTTAAATCTGGAGTGATGTAATCAGTCTCTTTCTCTGAAGTTAACGAGGAGATCTATGTTGATTTTAATGTCAGCTTAATCAGACCATAAGCTCTTCTGGGAAAGGAATTGAATTTTCTGTGATGTGTGGCATCCAGGCTGCTGTCAGAGATTTAATTCAAGGTGATAACAGTAGTTACAAAAAAAAAGCTGGAAACCTTTTTATTAAGTATAGAAAATAGTATTTTAATGATAACCTCTGTCATAAGGTCACTGTTCAAGTGAAATACTAGGTTAAAATAAAATATCAAGCATCAACTAATATATGTCTCTCGCTCAGCACTGTCTGTTAATTATGTCTTCTCTTTCTTCAATAATAGAATAATACTTACCAATTTCACATTCTCCATTATTTCTCTCTCTCTTCTCATAGAATCATAGCATGGTTTTGGTTGGAAGGGACCTTAAAGATCATCTAGTTCCAGGTGCCCTGGCTTGAGCAGGGACACGTTCCACTAGACCAGGTTGCTCAAAGCCCCATCCAACCTGGCCTTGAACACTCCCAGGGATGGGGCATCCACAGCTTCTCTGGGCAGCCTGTTCCTATGCCTCAGAGAGCCTCATTTCCCTTGCAAAGTACTAAATTTGGAAGAAAATTACTTTTGTGTTGTCAATTTCTCTTTTTCTGTATCCAAGTCTTAAATATTAGATCACAAAGTAAATAAATAATTCTTCTTTATCCAGTAATACTGAGAATTAGTGATGCAGTGCATCATTATTTCATGCCTATACTTGGAAAAAACTCACTTTAGGATTAGATCCTGCAACTTTTTAATGCAGTATGGAGGACTCTTTTTACAAACACACCTATTAAAAGCCAATGACATTAGTTGCAAAATTATTTATTACATGGGGTTTCAGGAGGAGTGAAATTGCATTTTGTACCGTGATGTTTTATCAGGAGACTTTCACACATGGATGTACTGCTCAAGAGAAGTGCTGAGCTAATAGGGCTATAAAAGTGATGTCTGTCAGCATGATTAGAAAACTATGTAATATAGATGCACTGCCACCTGCCTTCTTCCACAGAAATTGTCACAGTCCTTCCATTTCAAGGCTATCTGTGACTTAAGTCCTCAGCTTGTATGGCCCAATTCAATGTCTAGCTTCTGCTGAGAATGATAATTAACTTTTCAGTTATAACAGGCTTCATATTGAACTTCTCTGAAAAGAGATAAAAATACTGGGTGTTACACTTTTCTGGGGCAAGAGATAGAAGATTTTTCTTTTTATTTGATATATTCTGAGAATTTTTTTTATTTGAGAAAAAAAATGTAATTTACCTTTTGCTCTTGAAAAATTAGTCTCATTTAGGAAAAACTCCAGCTGTTTTCCTCCATTTTTCCAACCACTAAATGAAGAGAAAAAGACTGTCATTAAGAAATAAATGCAGATGGTTTGGGAAAGGATAATGTGATAATCAGGACGCCTAACACAAAGTTCATGCACAGCTGTTAGCACCTGATGTGCGCATTAGCTATTTTGATGGACAAGATCAGTTTTATCTTTTATGTAACTGTTTCCCCTCCTCCAAATCCATGAAATCGTCAGATTTGATCTCTGTTCAGTATAAGATGAAAAGTTAGCAGTAGAATTGTGTAAATATTGCCAATGCTTTCTGAGTGCATTTAACCAAGGAAAAACAACAACAACAACAAACAAAAAACAACTCAAAACCAACCCAACCCAACCAACCAAACAAACACCAAACATTAATTTTTCCATATTTTTCTCCATTTTTATATTGCATTCCCATGAAGAAAAATATGTCATTGGTTGGGGCTTCCTGTCACAAGTGTTTGGGACAAGTATCTCAAGGAGTCAAGAAGGCTGAAGTGAAACGCTTGTAGAGTTACTCACTTTTGAAGTAGTGTATATATTAGATGAGAGACTTTTTAGGGTAGTGAAATAGTGAAGAGGATTCTTGAAGCCTTGTCAGAGCCCTGGCAGAGAGGCAATTAGCAAACTCAGCCATTGATCAAACTTCTTTCACTTCATTACAGGGAAGGCTCATGCATATATAGTGGATTGTCCAGCAGTGACAAGAGAAAATGAAAATTTGCATTCAGCCACTTATACTGTCAAGAGCTTAATTCTTCTAGGAATTATGCTTCAGGTAAAGGACTTCTTTTCCCAAAAAAGAAAAAAGATGTCTAGAAGACAGCATCTTCTGCAACGCCCTAACCCTTTCAGAGCTGAAAGAGCTGTAGGGATTTTAATTTTTGGAGGATGGAAAGAATGCACAAGATCTGAAAAGCAGATCTACAAGATTTCCATGAATCTTTATTAATGAAAGACATTTAAACGCATGCTTACAGCAACTCCAGTGGGATTCAGTTGCGTGTTCTAAGCTGGGCCTCAGGAGTGTTTTGAAGAATCAAGGTCAATAAGCATACATACTCAATTAGTGATGGCACAGTGATGAGTTCTACTAGCTCATCAAAAAGCTTGACTTTTGAGATGCTCCTGACTAGGTAGAAGAACCCCTTTGCAATCAAATAACTTTTGCTTAGGAAATTTAAACAAAAACCAAGACAAAATAAAAATTATGGACACTACTTGATGAATTTAACCTCACTTTCTCTTCATCAGAGTCCCTGGTACCAATTATTTTTTCAGCTATGTCTCACAAACACCATTTACCTGTCTTAATCTGTTTTTCAACAATACCAATATCACTTCAGAGAAAACCTGCCATTTCCGAATCTGAAATTCAAGACTGAATTACCTCCATCCAATGTGTTTGTGGTAGTAGTTGATCTGTCTAGTCTTCAGAATGAAACTTTGTAAAAAGTTTTCAATATTTTGATTTAACTTGATCAGAAATCACTGCATTTTTACAAGTTTTAAAAGTACAACTTAGTCTTATATCTCTCCCAATATAGTAATGTTCTTAGGCTAATAAAGCTATAAATGTAATTAAAAAAACAAAACAAAACTAACTTAAGACTATTAGTATGTACAATGGTATGCTTTGGAGAATGAGGTCAGAGATGAGTCACCAGAATTCATTGTCAGTTCAGGCAGGACTCAGCCAATAATAAGATGCAGGCAAGCACCTAAGTATATCATATATGGTTTTAATTTACAGATTGATACAAAGTGCAGTGAAAGCTGCATCCCACACTGACACATGACAAGCAGTCATTAAAGAGAGGAGGAAAGAATTTTACTCACTGAAGGAAAGTATTGTCTACTAGCTAGTTATACATAGGCAGCAACCCCTTGGCTAACAAAGCAATATATACGTATTGAAGGAGAGGAAACAATTCTGGTTTTCATTAAGAAGAGTGGCCTGTTTATTTCCTGCATAAGCATGGATTAAGGAGTTTTGGAGCAAAATAGGTCTGTCTGGATATCCTTGAAGAGGTGAAAGGAAGGAGAGCTAACATTCCACCAAAAGGTAGGAATGGGAGATGTAAGTGTATCTGAAGGTGCACTGTGAACGTGTTTCCCTGTTGAAAGCTAAAAGAAGTTGTAATGAGCAAGATTTCTGGTGAAAGTTGCTGAGCAGAGGCAACCTGAGACAGGAGGCAAAGACCCAAGCCCCAAATGACAATGTCTCAAAATGGAGATCATATTACATGAATAACAGAGAAAGACTTTTCTTACATAAGCTTGCTTTAAGTACACTAGAATCACAGAATCACAGAATGTTGGGGATTGGAAAGGACCTCAAAAGATCATCTAGTCCAATCCCCCTGCCAGAGCAGGAACACCTGGATGAGGTTACACAGGAAGGTGTCCAGGTGGGTTTTGAATGTCTCCAGAGAAGGAGAATCCACAACCTCCCTGGGCAGCCTGTTCCAGTGTTCCGTCACCCTCACTGAGAAGAAGTTTCTTCTCAAATTTAAGTGGAACCTCTTGTGTTCCAGCTTGAACCCATTACCCCTTGTCTTACTGTTGGTTGTCACCGAGAAGAGCCTGGCTCCATCCTCGTGACACCCACCCTTTATATATTTATATATTTATAAACATTAATGAGGTCACCCCTCAGTCTTCTTTCTAGGCAAGGTCTTCTTTCACTTCTGCATATATATCTTTTTTTTTTTTTTTTGGTAATGATTTGTAACTGTGCTGGTTTGGGATGTTGTGAATAAATACTTGTATTTGCGTTCTACCATAACTGAGCTTGAGTGGAATTTAATGTAACTGGAAGAACACAACATTGCTCACCTAAAAAATTCCATATACTGGGTTACCGCAATAAAACCCTGCCTCCTTAGTACATACTTGTGTACTCAGAGTGTAACAGAACAGGCTCATTGCAGTCACACCAGTCAGATGGAGGGTTCTCACCACAGACATCAGGAAAGAGTCATGGTTAAGTGTGAGACTTGCAGGGAAAATGTCAGTGTCATTATTGGTTTCCACTGCATTGAAGGCTGAAAGAATCTTTTAAAGAAAAAAGGACAAAGCCACATGCTCCACAAGCTGCTCAGTAACTTTGGAGTGAAAACTATGTAGGAGATAAGGCATAAACGTTTCATGAACCAGTAAGTCTACAATATTATCTTCCAGTGCAGCAGGCTCTTTCTAAAAGCTTTACAGTGCATTGCTCTTGCTTCCCCCAGGCATTTTCTCCTTTATGAACAGTGGAATGATATGAATTCCAAAGGCAGGAGGTTTTGTAAATGAAGGAAAGAAGATGTTTCATTCAAAACCAAAATGGGAAAATTGCTGTATTTAGCTGACATTTAGACTTTATCTGTATTATGAGAGCCCATGATCTGGGATTGCTCTTCCATCCTCTTACTCTGCCTTTATTTCCACACCTCTCTGAAAGTATAGGCTTTAGTGTAGGTCTCTGATGCTCAGAAACAAAAAGAAAATGCTTTTTGATTAACACATCCGTGTTCCACAATCCTTTATAAAAACAAAGTAATCAGTTTAAGTTAATGTTTTATCTCCAGGTATATATTGTTTATTATGTTTTTAATTATTGTTATTACAACATTGCTTGCAAGATCCTGCCAAGATTATATTTGCCTGACATAACAGCAGAGTCAAAGGCACAGTAAGGGCCATTGAGCTGAAGAAAACCTAGCCTAGGTGGACAAGCCAAATTAAGAGACAAATGGATGCAAAGACAGATGAAATTGCATGCTTAAATCTGCAGAGCTTATCTGTGACAGTGGCTGCAGACAGCCTGGATCTTACTGAAACAAAGCTGTCAGATCTAACGGTCTCTTGAGCTTTGAAAAAATTTGGCCATGCATCTGAAATGCGCAGTTAATCTCACCCAAATTTCATAAATCGAAGTCCTACACAAAAGCTATCTGGGGAAAAATTAAAACCATGAAACAATTCATGTTCAGCTATTGTGTTTGTTTTATTAGACGACTTCTCCATTCCTTGCTAGTTCCCTTCAGCCTCATGATATCTGTCCCCAGATCTTGAAAAACGGTAACATTCTGTACAGAAACGAGCTTACAGACAGAATCATCTGTGAATCGGATGACTCTCTATAAGCGGATTGTCCCTGAGGGACATGGTCAGTGGTGAAGAGAAAACATCACACGGTACCTAATCTCTAAGTGTTGGTTGATGCCTCAGATCAGGAGGAAGGCACCGTGACACACTCTGGCTAATGGGTAATGAGAAACTTGCCTGAATCTTTCTGGATAAGGAACATGAGTCACTCTTCATGAATACAGAAAAATTAACCAAGACAATTGTTAGATTTCCCATATTTCATCTGAAGCTACATCATCTGAGATATCCAATTTCTGAGATAGAAATCCCTACGCAGTGTTTAGCGTACGTTGCATAGGGCTGAGTACTTTGTGTAAATGAAGAAGATGATTAAATCAAACAAGGTTTCAAAAACTTGTTTCTCCACTTAATTTTGAATGCTATGCAATAGAGATAGAGCAAACATGCATTTCACCAAAAAGCAGTCAAAGCCTAGCCTCTTTGTCTTAGTATGTGGCTTGCACACCTGCAAAGATGGGGGAGTAAAAGGCATGGAGCTGCCATCAATAACAGAATAGCTCATTCCATTGTTTATACTTTATGAACTGGAAAATACAGTATAAAGCATTCCTGCTTGCTTATTATGTGAACTCTAGTCTGCTAGTGGAGAGCAGTTATTGAGAAATGTGATGGAATTTCTTTCTTAAAATTCCAATACGACTGTTAGAAGAGTGGAGGGAAAGATAAAAAAATAAGTGACAGATCCATTACAGGTTTTGTTACTTTTAAAAGAAAGTTACCCCACATAAGTTGCATACTCTCTACTGCCTGGCACACAACACCTGGTTTTAGTCTTCAAAGCAGATCAACAAGATTTTTTTTTTTTCTGTTAGGTGCATATGCGTAATCTTAATCCTTTTTAGTTTTTTCTTTTTTTGCTTTCTGTAGTCAACATAATACCAACTGTGATGGGTTACCAAAGCTCTAGCCAAACCTTCTGGACAAGTTTTGGGAACAAACTGGCACTCTGACAATTTTTCACTTCATGAAGTTTTTCCAATACGTTGTTTTGAAGCATATGATGACTACGCTGAGGGTCACAATCTGCTCTGGTAGCTTAGAGAATCCCTCTTAGATATGTGACAACAATTTCAGCCTTCTCCACTCTCAGGAGACTAGCTAGCAGTTAAATATCTGAAATCCAAAAAGTCATCTCACTAATCAAACTAAAATCAATATAAGATATGCATATAATGGAGCACAGAAGAGGCAGAGTCAAAGAATGCTCACCTTGTCTTTTAATTATTTACATTCCTGTGCTGTTACCTGTAACAGTCTGATGGGTACACCAGCAAGCATGGACAACCTTAAAGAAGACTACTTGTGCCAACACAAATGTCATGTGCTGGCCAAATCTCTTCTTCCTCTGGAAACTCACCCATGATTTAACATACCCCTTTCACTCCAATATAGAGATCTTCTAGAAATAGGTTCTTCTGCAACATTAAAAGAAATAATATTACTCTACCACATGCCACAGGTCCCACCTTTCTGTCAATGCTCTGCAACTGTTGCTTGGCAGCCTCTGCTCCCATCTCTTCACTGGGATTATCTGTAGTTGAACATCTCCAGTTTACACCCATAGTGTTTTCCTTCTGGTGAGGAACAAACTGAAACAATGCATTTGTTTTTAATAGCAATGTCATGGGCCAATGCCATAAGGCACGGACAACCTGGCTGTCCCTGCCTGACCCCAGAAAAACAGCATGAGAATTCCAGCTGCTCTTGCTGACCAGAGGGGTGGGTATGTATTTTCTGAGGGTTTTGGTCCAATTTAGCCACAGAAAATAGGTCAGGATGAAACTCAGTTCTTCCCGTTTGAAATGTGTCCATCACAATTTAGACTTCTAGTTTATTTGTGTGCATTTGCTACACCAAGGACCTTGCTTGCTTGCAATACTCTGAAATGTTGAAGGAGAAGGATGGAGAGAAGACACTGACTGTAATGGACAGCAGGTAAAGAAAGGACTCTGAGTGATACACCACAACACAAAATGTTCTGTCCCTCCTGCTTCAAACAAGAAAAGCAAAATCTCTTCCAAATGCAAGGAATTAAGTTATGCTAAGATGAACATCATTCAGGCCCATCAGCTGTTCTTTCCTTCGATAAGAGAGTTTTGCTTAGCAGACGACAGTTATTAATAGTTCTTCCTCTAATGTTTTTTCGTTAACCAAGCATACTCCTGGTTCTTATTAATTACATGCATCCCAAGATACTTCCTGGTAGTCGCAGTCACTCAGAAATGAGCAATATGAGGATATAATATTATAATAATAACTGTGTCATAAGCAGCTCTTGCCAAAGTACATTTAAATTAATGGATCTAAGAAATTATTTCTTTTCTAATGAGAATCACTGAACATGAGACTGAATTTTAGCAGCATCTGAAAAGGCGTAACAGACTGTCAGTGGTTTCAAAGCCAAAGCAGCAGTTTGAGCAGTTAGTCTCTAAGGTGAAAAAAAAAGTATGGAGAAAAAGTCTTAAAAAACATTAAACTAAGTATTTTACAAACAGCTTAAAACTACAAGTAAAGATGATAAAAATTCTTTTTTTGGGGATTATGAATTAAAATACATTTAAAGTCAATCTAGAGAAAATGAACCAAGTGAATGTATGGAAAAAACATAATGCCTTTGCCTGGAAGAACTTTTGATCTAAATAGACAATAGAAAGTCAAGAAATGTATAATACAAGCAAGCACACAAAACCAAATGAAAGGCAACTGTATTTAGCATATTCTGTGGACCCTAATCATTCATTATCCAGCTGAAAAGTTAAACCCTGTGCATGAAAATAGTATTTAACAATGGTGGAAACTTGGAAGTAGAAAGCTTGGGCAAGAGGGGGCAGTCAGTGGCACTCAGCAGAAGTTGAATGACAGAATGTCTAGATACAACAAAGTCTCTAGGTACCTTCTAATAGCCTTTCTTGTTCGTTTAGTTGCTGGCTGTAATTTGACACCCCCAAAATGACAGAATGTACAGTAAATACCAGAAAATAAACTTAGCACTTAGGCATATGCTGGATCGGCTACCGTCATGTCTACTTTACTGTATTTTCTTTTACGAACCTCCAAATATTTCAGTGGAGGATGCAAACATTTTTAAAATACAATGCAAATCTTTACAAAGAGATGGGATACCCATCTTGATTAAGGTCTTGTTGCAATATTGATAATTAGTTATGTGCACCAGGCTCTAAATATGGTAGTTTTTAAGAATCGCATAACTCTTCCTGTCCTTGCTGCCTGTAAAAACAATCATTTTCTGAATCCAAATCTTCAATACACACAAGATTTATCATCTGTGAGAAAGTCTCTCTGTTCAAAAAGTGGTGTCTTTGTGCATATAAGTTTTTAAGGTTTTGAAAACTAGTAATGAAAAACAAAATCTTTTTGTCTGTCTACAGAGCCAAGAGCTACAAAATTGCCTGTCCTGTTTACTTATTGAGATTTAGAGGGCCACAGAAAATTATAATGAGCCTTTCCTGAACAAAGGCAGTCACTATAAATTAAATACTTCAATTTCTCGGTATTGTGGCTACACTACTACAAGAATATGGGAAATAATTCTGGGTTTGGCCTTCAATTTTGCATTGAGGTAACCAGAGCTATCTCAATTATTTACAGTGATGAACAGATACAAGTTCTTTTTCTCAGAAGGAATGTAAGTTCTCAAAGTTGATACTTAACAATGAAAAAACCTAGTCAAATTTGTAAGTATGAACAGTCTTCTAATGTAACAAATTCTGACTAAATCTAGAAGAACTGTCGTATGAGATGTTACAGCTAGAACACAGCCTGAAATCAGATCCAGAGATCCTGGCTGTCATTTTCTAGTACGCTAATTAATACATGGATCTTTCCTTCTGAACCTGTAATGAGGCCCAGCTTCCTCCGCCCACACGGAGGGAGAATCTTTAATATGACTTAATCGCTAACAGAAGTGTGAGTCAATACGTTCATTATCCTTAATGTCAGTTGTTTCCCCAGAGCAGGAAACTAAGAGAACCATAGCAAAAAGGAAGACTCTGTGGACAGAAGAGCCCAGAGACATAACAGTCTTTTTGCCAACAGCTGATTTAGGTATGAATGATGAAGACAATACCATTTTGCTACAACAATCTTTAGCAATTGTTTCGTTTCAGAGTTAGACCTTAGGGAGACGGTAGGTTTTCTCCTAGGCATCTGTGTTCCATTAGCAGGTGTAACTCCAAAGGGTTCGTGTAATTCCTATGAAAGGCTGAGAAAACCCAGTTTGAGCAGAAAGGAAGAGAAACACAACTGGAAACCGCACAAGTCTCTGTGGTTTGTCAAAGAAGTACATTTGTTTCGTGAATCTTCTGTTTCAAGACGAAGGGCGATGGGCAATATTCTTCTGCTACATCAGTACTGCAATTTTAAATGTCTGCAATTCCAGAGGACATAAAAAGGATTAGTTAGTAATGCTATTAAGCACTGCTAGAGTACTAGGTCTCTGAGCCCTCCTACCACTATCTGCACTCCCCTAAATAACCATCTCTGTGCCATCTAGTACCAGCACACCTTTCCTGGACATGGTCTTCCATCCAACACTCACTGAACCCTTTCTCCAAAGGTTTAAACAGTTTTATGACATTTGGTGGCCTATAATGACAAATGAAAAATTGGTTCTGAGAAAAATTAAAATATTACTGAAAGGTGCACCTGAACTTACTGCTGGTGATGGCACTGTCCTTCCTGAGTAAAAGGAAGAAAACTAGCAGCCTATACAGATATTATTAAACTCTTTTCCAGTCTTGCACCGATGCTCATGCACTATGCTTGGCATGCCATTGCAGGGTCAGGAAAAACTGGCATCACTGTGGCAACTTGTCAGTGTCATTCAAATGGTGTGGATTCAAATATAAACTCTGTAAAACTTGGAAGCCTACTGCACATTGCTGATACATTAGACTTATAGGACAGTTTAATTACATGTTAGATGAAGATCATTAACAGATATGGCATAAATCTGTCCAAAGCTAGGTAATTACTTGTTAGATTTAAGCAATTTCAAGTAATTGAATTTTTATGCAACTCTACGCATTTTTCCTTTGTCTTTGCATTGACTGAGTCTGCTTAATTTGTAACAGCTATGGCAATCATAGAATCATTTTGGTTGGAAAAGACCATTAAGATCATAGAATCCAACCGTTAACCTAACACTGCCACGTCCACCACTACACCATGTCGCTAATCACCACGTCTACATGCCTTTTAAAGGCCTCCTAAAGTTTTCCTGTATCAAATCTAAACCTCCCTGATGCAACCTGAGGCCATTTCCTCCTGTCCTGTTGCTTGTTACTTGGGAAAAGAGACCAACACCCACCTCGCTAGGATATAGAAATAAGAGCAAAGTTTCCTACAAACTGACAACAAACCTTTGTGATGTTATCAGGTTGTCTATCACAAGCTTTTTAGTTTTGCATATGAAGCTTGCAAGAGTTATTGCTGTCACATCTGAATGGTATAGTATTAACATTTACAATAGGAAATGGCTTGAAAACTTAACAAGACTGAATAAAGGAGACATTACTGAACTTTTGGGACCTGAACAATTTCTCAAAATTGTCTTACATAGGTTTGTTCCAGAATTCAGCTAACAATTCAATCTTGAGAGCAATACTTGCAGTCATTACTGAATTTGAAAAGAAAAAAACAGGATCTTGTTCTTACAGATAGCATTGTATTTTATATACATTTTTGAATGTCTATTACCAACTTTATCTTACCAATTCATACTGCATTTACAGTTTCTTCCATTTTATTGCAGATATGCAATTAACTGGCCAGGAATTAATGCAATCTTTTAGTAAAGAATTTGACAAAAAAATTATTGATTTAAGGATGGAAAATGTCCCTCTAAATGCTATTATGGTATAAATTTTTTCTACAGTGTTTTTTCATTATTTTCTTTTTAATCTTATTTGTGAAGTTTTGACAATTTTGAGTACATTTCATATAGTGAAAACCAGAGTTCTGATGTTGCAAATCACTCACTGCAGGCTCATTATATTTTTATTATAATATTTAAATAGAAAAGAGAGTTGGAAATACTTATTCTCATCTATAATTTCAGTGCTGAAATGCTGTGACAGCACAGGATGGAGAAATGGAAAAGACCGAGTCTGAAGAAATATTAGCAGGAAGACGGAAAAGAGAAAAAAAGTGGAAAAATGAGTTATTCAGCTCTCCTGTAACATTTATAAATCTTCCTCTACCTGCTATCTCTTCCTTTATGAGCATTATTAGGTGATGTGTAAGAAGTTATTATTTTATGACTGCTGAGTAAGGAAACTCTAATTTGAATGTTGTTTACCACCTTACAAGAACTTCAGTATTCCTTGAATACTTAATATTTACAAAACCAAGTAACCAGAGACAGGAAAGCTAATAAGTCAAGGTTTCTAAAGTTAAGAAATGGAAAGAAATGCACTAACTGCATAATCAAATTATATTCTTCAGCAAGACCCCTACCTCATTCTGCACACAGGCTGGGCAGTGTTCTCTAGATAGACAGTTGTTCAGTATTTTGGCTGTTATTCCCCACTTCTGATCAATGTACAGGTACAAAAAGGCATTTAAAAAAAGCTTAAAAATGCCTTTTAATGCCTTATTTATCATATTGACCCTATACGGAAGAAATGCTGTTCTAAAAGCAGAATTGTTCATCTTCTCACAATTTTTTATGCTGCTTGTAAATGTAGCACTTGGGTATTTCACAATTCTCATGTGATAGAAAGATACGGTATTCTCTCCCTTTCATGAAGAGAAGCATACAGCCAGAAATTAAAGATGGAAGTTTATATTAACTCAGATACCCAGTCTGAAATGTCTATAACTTGGTTTCAAAGTATCTAATAAATACCTGTGACAACCTTGAAGCACTCCCCCCATCCCAATTAAAACAAAGAACGATGTTATGCCTTAAACATCCAGTTTTTGATACTTTGGGTGGAAAAGATACATGGCTGTGGAGGCAGACACCTTCTCTTTTCTTTCCCAAGGTTTTGTGCAATTAACAGAGTTGCTGTGAAGGCCTCATGGCCTAACTGGAATGATAGAGATGAACCATCTGTCAGACAACCAACTATCAGAAGAAACCATGAAGCAATAGCTACCCCTGATGGGTAAAACAACTCTCTTCTGGTCAGTACTGTGAACTTTCCCCTAGTTTGAAGACCCCAGACCCATTTCCAGAAGAGTCTTCCTAATTAGCAAGAAGAGTGAACAGAAGAAGGAGATGGACTGCCCTTGCTTATCTCACCTGTAAATGAACTGGGTTATAAAATGACCTCACGCGTGACATGAAGTGGTGGCATGTACCAAAATCTTCAACATGTCCACCCCCTTCCAGAGGATGTCGTGGGACAAATTGACCTCTGGAGTGGTGATATCTTACTCCCTCTCTCTCTCTCTGATATCTTAGTTTTCCTTCTCTCTTTCTCTTTTCCTTCTTTTTGAACATACAAAGATAATATCATTGTAAGTTCTGCTGCTAAAGTCTTGTTAAGTTTTGTAATATAATAATATACTTTTGCCAAGTCACTAGTCGCCATCATTTGTATTCCACCAAGTGCTTTTAGTAAATTCATAATTGAATTCAACCTCTCGAGTGATTGTCTGTTGTTCACTTTGCATTACCGTGCAGAAATACCCAGAGTTAACTCACACCTGGTCTCAGCTGGTGAGACAGGGTGCGCGTCATGTTCAGAGTCAACTCATCCCTAATCCCACCTGGTGGGACGGGACAGTAGTCAAGTGTCATATTTTGAATGTAGAAAGTACAGGTCTCCTTGGCTAAGTTTGTAGTTGTAGAGGCGTAAGAGAATTCAGTTAAGCCCATAGCATTTATTTGTCTGACTTATTGAAACTATGCTTCAATGAACAAATATTGTGTGATTATATAAACTATCATGCCATGTAACTAGCACACTGCATGCCCAAGAGAAAAGCAGCCAAGATTGGTATGACCTTTTGCCAAAATTGCAAGAATGACAGTGACAGCTATAAGAGCCTCTCATGACCGCAGGTACCAGTTTCTTGCAAAAACTCTGAGGTCACTACTGCTTCTTCTGTCACCCCACATGAAAGCATGATTCTGCCTGCAGTGTGTTATGCTTCAGGGCAGATATGAGTGGAGACTACCCTTGTAGAGTTTTCCCCAGCCTTTTCTGTTAATAATAGTAAGAAAGCTCCAAATTTTCCTTATTTCAGTCTCAGACAGAACAACTGGTCTTGATCAAGCCCTCTGAAAAAAAAAGTATACAAAAAAAGGAGTGGAAGGTTGTAGCCTGAATGTCTTGCATTTCTAAAAGTGAGAAAGAACTATAATAAACCTTGTAGACAGACCTAAAAGGACAAGTTTCAGGCCTTTACCATTTGCACTTGGGTATTGCAATGACATTATTAGTTTGTACATGTGCCACCACAGTGCAAAAGAGGATGGACTTAGAACTGTTCTTCTCATTCTTCTAATGGAGACTTTTACATTTGAGGATACAAATATATGATTTGTTTTCATAGTTGTTTTTACTGCATTGAGATGTAAGAAGTTCTGTTGTGCAGCATTTACGTTTAAGCAAACAGTTGTTCGGCAAGACAGTCCCTTAAAAGTTTGATTCAATCCTCATAGCAATGCATTCTTAAGATTTGACATTTATATAGGTCTGAGATTGTGTCAGAAGGAGCTGCCAACAAGACAAGGAGTACAGTAACCAGAGACATTCCAGCATCAGCTACATGAACGTCATCCACCCTGGGGTTTTGATAGTGGAGATGCAAAAATTTAGGTTGGCTATTACTATGCGTGGTATGGCCATTTCTGTGCAGCCCCACAGCCTGGGCCAGGGCTACCTTTTACCCTCTAACCTGTGTTAAATTTAGATTAAAACTTTTATCCCCGATGCAGAACAAAACTATAAGTACAGAGCCTGTTTGTTGATAGGCTCTTGGGTTTTCTAAATCTCAAGTGCAGTTTGCCTTAATGTTTCATTATGAAAGAAGGAACTCTCATTATTCCACAAGACTTTTTATACTGCTGAAATAGGAGACTAGATTACTGTAACTGCAGTCATGCGCATCAGGGATAGAGCCTGCAAATTGGCTTTATGACAGTTAAAGTCTGAACTATATTAATGATGCAATTGGTCTACGGAACAAAATTGCAACATTTTGCGGACCTTAAATATAACACTATACAAAACCAGACAAATACAAATCACTTGATCAGGTAAGTGAAGTAGCAGAGGCCTTTTTGTTCACAGGATGAATTTTTACTTGTGTCAAAAATCAGAGAACAGCTATCTAACACATATAGGTCAAATGTTGTTACCTCGGAGTAGTGCATTCACACTTTGTAACAAGTACTGTACTATTTCATGTTTATCATCTGCAGCTAGCGGCCTCTCAATTTAGAAGAAAGACCTGTTCTACACTTGAATTATGAGTGCGAATATACAGAATAGGATTTTTAGATTGAATCTAATCAAACATCCAGGCTTGGTATATTCTAGAATTGTATCTCAAGTAAACCAACATTTTCTTTCACCGATCCTTTTATGATAGTAGCACAGAAGATTAATTTCATGTAAATCAGTAGAGCATGTTTAGACTTCTTCACTGTTGTACTGTATCTGGTTCTCAAGTTGTAGCTGTTACCCTGTTTCCCCCAAAACAAGATAGGGTCTTACATTAATTTTTGCTCCAAAACTTATTACTTTTATGCATGTATAGCTGCCTGGACACTGTTTAAATTGACTTTTTAAAAAATGAACTGTAACTAGGGCTTATTTTTGGAGTAGGGCTTATATTTAGAGCATCCTCAAAAATCCTGAAAAATGACACTAGGGCTTATTTTCGGAGTGGGTCTTATTTTCGGGGAAACAGGGTACATCTGATTAGAAAAGCATATCCTCACTGATAAATAGGTTTAAAAAACTAATCAAATAAATGAAGAAAATAGTTTGGCTTCCCATATTTATTACTCATCTTCCAATTGACTGTAGAAAGAATTCTTTCACTTCTAAAATGTACAACACAAACCTCTGAAATTCCCTTTGCTTTTAGCTGAGAAAAATGTTCCTTTCCCTATAATCAGCGGCCTGGTCAGCATCCATTTTGCTTGTAAAGGAATGTTTAGAGAATTCAATGATAAGGTTTTTAGGGGGACTTGAGGTATTGGAAAGTACATTTCTTTACAATACAGAGGGTGGTTGTAGTCATGCTACCAAACTTCAGAGTAGTTGAACTGCTTACAGGGAACTTGAAGTACTCACTGTGAAATGGGCTTTTAGTCTGCGTCTTTACTCAGCAGTTTTATCCTACATCAGTTTTCCTTTGATTTGCTGAATGTATTCAACCAGCATTATTTTTAAGGGTTTGTTGATGAATTTTCAAATTCCGGTCCAGTTCATTTCTTGCCTTGCCTTGACAGAGTTTCACATATAACTGTACATCTGTCTCACTGTGCATTGACTTAAAGACTAATTGTCAAGACTAAGACTGAAAATGACTACTATAAACATCTGACTTAACCTCTTGCATAAGATTTATCCCATAGCTTTACTATATATGTTTCTAGAAGCCTGACTTCAATGGATAATGATTTAACAACATGACAAAGTTTCTTCTTAGTTTCAATTAAACCAGCCTTTAATTAACAAATATCATAATGGTTAAACCAACTGAATTAATCAAGCTAAAAATAATATTTATTCTAATTTAAATTTCTGAAAGCAATATAGGTTTTGAAAAGTCACACTGAACAGACATTATTGCATGGAATGGTCTTAAGTCTTTGTGCTTTTCTTCACTGTTTTTGAGACTTTGGAAAACTTCAAATAGCCAAGGTATGTTTTTAGAGCACTAGATCTGTTCAGTTTGAATTGCAGGGATTTTCCTTCTCTACGGAGGTTCCTGGTACCTTCATTGCCTGATAGCCACACAATATTTTTTACAGCTTTCTTAAATAATCCTTCTGGCAGTGCTGATGGCTATTTCCCAGCCCACAATACTATCTGAATTAAACCTGTGACAACAAATCCACAATTTTTCATGATTCCAAAATAGCTATCACACATGGTGCATCAAAGGAAAATCAATTTTACTACTTTGTCTTATTGTTCAGAAGCCACAGAGTGACTTGGCTCAAGGAGAGAGGGTGAAGGTAAGGACAAAGGCAAGACCCAGCTGTCTCTCCACCACAGCTGACTCTCCACCACAGCCATGTGAGCCTTCCTGACACAAAGTTAAAACACTGACTGATGGGGTTACATATGCTTCTGCTGCCCTCGGGAGATGATGTCTGTGTACTGAGAAACGGGACTCTGAACTAGCACTGTAAGACTGAAATAGTAACTGGAAATGTTGGCAAAAGAGGAAGACTTGGTTTTCTACATGTAACACCTTTTACTTAAATGCAGCAATTTAGTGTATTCTGGAAAGTACCAGACCTGTGTACACGCTTCTGTTCATTGTTTCACCTGTATCACAAACCTGATGTATATAGTTGCATCAGACTGAAACAGCCTGGTGATTCAAAAGTCTCATGCATGCCATGCAATGTTTTAAAGCTTCTTGTTCCAAGACTAGATAGGAACATTTCAAAGCTCAGACTAACCGTGAAGTGCTGCAATCTCCTTCAATCTTTCTGTTTGCCAACTGACACAACAGCTTTATGAGGCAGGAACTGTCCCTGCTTAGCTCACTTCATCTTGTCTGAAATCACATGGCACATCTGATTAGGCAAGAAAAAGGGACTGCCAGAAAACACAAACATAACACAAGTCATGTTAGATAACACTACATAATACAAAGGATGAGAACTTTAAATTATCTATTGTGGACATCTATGCAAACTTTATATCACCAGTGGGTGTATTTAACCAAGTTGTTCTTCCTCATTATAGAATTACCAATTCTTGCAACTGGCTGAAGTCACTGGTGGACATTACAAAGCATGTGTGAAAATATAAGCCTATACTGATAAAAGGCTAGCAGGCTATCCCATTGCATTGGCAGTTGCTTTCTAATTGTTAAAATATTGCAAGCCCAAATATTCTGACAAGAAAAACATATTGCCAGCCCAGCACCTAGAACCATGAAACTGATTGAAGAATCTTTAAAACAGTGGAAGTGTGGATAACTTTCCACTGCATTTTGGCTTTTGAGTCAGCTGCAGAAGGACTGCAGAGGTTGCAGTCAAGTGACATGAACAGATAAAAAATTCCACTAGTATGTGAAGGGTCACAATAGAGGACTGAGAGTTTGAAACTTCAACAAGAGCCATGAATTACTTCTATTCCCCCTTCAGCACAACAATGCCACAAATCCTAGCTAACTGCTACTGTTGTCACTGCATTATTTCTCCAGCAGAGGAATTCTGTTTGTTGAGAAGAAGCCTTTTTGCGAATAATAAATGTTGTGTTTTGAGGCATCAGTTTATAGCTGTCAGGAAAATAATAAGATTAGAGGGAACTGAAGATCTGCAGATATTTCTGGTGACATTATGCAGATCCAAAGATTGTACTGTGTAATGTTTACTTCTTAAAAGAACATACCACAGGCCAAAGATATGCTCATCCTCTGTATACAGTACATTGCTCGAAAGGCACATAGCACAATAATTAAGTTCCAGAAGTACATTTGAGACTAATCAGTACCTCTACTTGCTAAAGAAAATTTTAAAACTGAACCCCTTGCTGACCTATACTTCATCTTCTCTGGTAGCAGTGCTAGTGCTTTTTACCTGGTCTTATGAAATTTTGCAGGTTAATCATGCATACATGTGCACCTAATGGAGGTTTGAGAGAACAACATTGTGAGAAATAAGAGCACTATGGGTCACTCATTACCAAGGCGATACTAACAAGATTAAAATATCTAGCTGTTACGCTTTGGAACACAGGAAAAAAAAAAAAAAAAAAGCTGTTCCCTTGTAAAAGGCCACCGCATGAATTTCTCCCACATGTCCTTTTCCCTCATCAGTTGCCACATGCTTACCTTCTGCTTGCTAGTCATTAATACCAAAATGTTGGTTTTAGTGAAAAAATCAGGCTGAATGAGTTCAAAGGCTGGAGCTGGAGTGTTGTTTCCTGTGCTGGGTGTTTCGCCTTGCAAAGAACAGTTGCTCCATTTGACCCTAGGTTTGGAAGCTGGTGCAATATTGTGAGGGCATGAAGTTGCATTGTGAGTCAGGGGTATTTCTATTGGTTTGGCTTTCTGCTAGATGGTTTGGTCTTCATTGTGCACCTGAAACATCCAGCCAATGCTGGGGCAAGTGAAAGCTGGAAGCAAGTTACGTGAGTGGAAGTTTTCTGTCCTCTGAGCAGATGATCCTGTGGGAAACATTGTCCTAGCAGCCAAAGCAAATTGCATTTGCTTTGGGCTGTATGTAGAAGCACGGCCCTACCCATCTAACCCCAGTAAAGAGCTCAATTCTTTATGTAGCTTGGTTAACTAAGGAGCTTAAGCAAGCACAACACAACTTTACGCAGAACATGTGAATGATGGATTTGTCTGGAAACTGCTGTATGCAGCTGACACAAAATGACTGGTCCTTGCCTCCAGCCTGCTGCAATGGGAGAGAGATGCACATCGCCATGAGTACCTGCTCTCTGGGAGATCTTGCTCACCGCATGGTTATATATGCTCAGAAAAGGCACAGCTCTGCACCATTTTCTTCTGGTGTTTCTTCAAAATATGAATGAACCACATGCGCCAAACATATATGGTGCTTCAGGCTGTTTATCATGTGAGCCCACTTGCTTAGGCTATTGTGAGCTTCTGATTCAAGTCTAGCACCAGGCTTCCGGGAGTACCCAAAAGATGGATTTTAGATTCTAAAAAGAAGATCATACTGTGGATGTACAGTAGTCACACCTCTTTTTACTATACCTTCTGTCATTCAGTTTTAAGAGGCTGAGGTGAGTAAGGTAACAGAATAACACCTGGAGGCCGTGGCTTTATTGTGGTTTTGTCTAAGTAATTGGATCAAGAAAAAATGGTCTTTCTACTTCCCAACCTTACCAGTGTGGGTAGGTATCCACCTGCATCTCTACCAGCTCAGGTGACTTCTAAAATAATATGTGCAGCAAGGGTGTAAGAGCAATGGCTCACAATTTACAGCCACTCTGCCAAGACAGAATTTTCCAAAACTATTTTATTATTACTCTCTGGATACTCTGACCTAACAGGATGTAGCAAGAGAATTAAACTGAACAGATTGCCAAAATACCTGCTAATTAACTTTGTTTAACTTCCTCCAGTATCAGTCTATGAGCAGGATACACTTTCAAATAATGAGGCATATGAGACCTTTAAAACTTCATTAACTGTTTTATTTTCTAACTGCTCTGCATTAGCTGAATGCTTTTTTGAACTCCTTGGATTTGTTTGTACTTTGTTAGGGCTGATGCCAGTGAAGAGGTGCTCTGCGGCTTCCTTTCTGTAGGCAGGAGGAATCTCATATTAATGTCACATTCCTTGCTTAGTTTAAAAGGAGGGACACTGAGCTTTACAGAGCAACAGTACATAGTACTAATCTAAAACAAGAGGTTGAACAGATGTCCTTCAACTCAGGGAAAGCAGGCTGGTTAACATACAAGCAGAGACCAAGAAACCCCTCTTTATACAAAATTAGGAAAGGAGCATGGCCAGCAATGCTCCTTCTCTGCTACTCATTGAACCATTTGTCTTTTTATGATACTGCTGATTCTGCGAAGAACTGTCCTCTAATTGCATAGAATTAAAGGAAGATTTTAATGGCTTTCGTAGATCATTGCACAGGTTGGACTTTTATCTTTGCTGGGAGAACTGTGTGATTCAAGACAGCTGTACTACAGCTATATAGCTACAGTCATTTCTCTTCCCAGAGAGAGAAACATTCTCTAGCTCCAGGAGAACTTATTTCCCTTCAAGATAATTTTTGATAGTACTAAGAAACACTTCTTGAACAAAGTGGAGGTAATCCATTACCAAAAGGATGCAGGCAGGTAATATAAGAATACCAGAAATGCGTTCACCAAGCAGGGAGAGAAGTAAACTCATGCTAGTAGGTCTGTGCCAACACTCAGACCGAGTTTGGTATTTCTGCCTTTGAGTCTCAGTGATCTGTTCTTTTAAAGCGATTGCATATTGCTTATAATGTCTGTGTGTTGCCTTAAACAGCACAGCAATATACTGCATGTTCCAGGCACAGTGTAATTTTCTTCCTTATGCAAACCACCAATTTCTTGCAACAGACTTTGGTATTGTCAGCTTTTTAATGCCCTAAATACCTTGTATTTCTTTCAGCATTTATACTACTTGTTGTTCCCAGCAGCCTGTCTATGACCCATGGCAGACCTCATTGCCAGGGCCTCCCCTCTCAGTCGCTTCCGCATTGGTGCCATCACCATGTTGCTACTTCCTCATAAGTTTTCTTTTCTTTTCTTTTCCTTTCTTTTCCTTTCTTTTCTTTTCCTTTCTTTTCTTTTCCTTTCTTTTCTTTTCTTTCCTTTCCTTTCCTTTCCTTTCCTTTCCTTTCCTTTTCTTTCCTTTTCTTTTCTTTTCTTTTCTTTTCTTTTCTTTTCTTTTCTTTTCTTTTCTTTTCTTTTCTTTTCTTTTCTTTTCTTTTCTTTTCTTTTCTTTTCTTTTTTCCTTCTCTTCTCTTCTCTTCTCTTCTCTTCTCTTCTCTTCTCTTCTCTTCTCTTCTCTTCTCTTCTCTTCTCTTTCCTTTTCTTCTCTTTCCTTTTCTTTCCTTTTCTCTTTTCTTTCCTTTCCTTTTCTCTTTCCTTTTCCCTTTCCTTTTCCCTTTCCTTTTCCCTTTCCTTTTCCCTTCCCTTCCCTTCCCTTCCCTTCCCTTCCCTTCCCCTCCCTTCCCTTCCCTTCCCTTGTCTTCTCTTCCTCTTCCTCTTCCTCTTCCTCTTCCTCTTTCTCTTTCTCTTCTTCTTGTCTTTCTCTTTCTCTTTCTGAGTTCTTTTTGCATAGGAGCTGAAGAAAGTGAATCCTACATGCTAGAAAAGGCCCTTCATGCCAGGTACCAAATCTACTAGGAGAATGGGCCAGGATCAGCTCTTGCGCATAAGAAAATGTGAAATTTTCATACATTTGATTTAGGTCTCTCCTATTCCTTGCCTGTACCTGTTCCAAGCATGAAGTCACTAGGGTTCAGAGAGCTTTGTAGTGGCCAAAGATTTCCTCTCTATACAGCTATAAAAATTGCATCATTGTGAGAGAGTAATCAGATTTATTTTTAATGTAGATAAGCAGTGCGCATTTCCTTCTTCTCAGAAGCAGCTAAACCATATGGGCTGAGATTTCCCTCCTCCAAACCTTGAGACAAATGCTTGAGTGGAGAAGTTTAGCTTAAATAATTTGTGTTCAGTAAAAGCACACATTACTGAGGGGAAAAAGATGAACAAATGCCTGGTAATTTTGTTAAAGGGTGCAAATACTAGGCCAACACATAAACACATTATGAATAGATGACTTTGTCTCTCTTTGCATGTCCTAATGGCTAAGAGGCAGACAGACAAGGGAGAGGATAGGACAAGAAGTAATAAATGTCCTTGTGTAGAAAACTAACTGGAGATCAGGTAAGTCCTGGTCTCCGGGTATGTATTTTTACCATCTTCAAACAAGAGAGATAATGGTGGGCAACTCTTCACTGTATGCTGAAGTGTTTTGTTCTCTCTTCCTCAAGGTTATTTATACTTTTTCCTTCATTCTGCAGTCTGCTATAAATGCTACGTTGCTGAATTGCAGTCTCCCATTGACAGAAGGAGACCATATAAGCTAGTCTGAATCACTCATTAATGCCTTTAAGGCTAATGGCCACAGCCCACTAAAAACATACATGTAGTAGCACTAGCCATGTGAAATGCAGCTGGGTCTATCACCTTTCCTCTGAGTTTCTGCCATTTTCATTGCTCCTTGTAGTTGCATTTTGGGTGCATTGGCTGATCTGCACCACTGCAGTGATGAAACTGGAGCATTTCCCTGCTATTTGGCTTGGTTTCTTCATTATATCATTGCCAACAGAACACTTCCTGCTCTTCCTCTTACGTACCATGAATAATGGCATGAAAGGTTGTGTGCAATTACTAAGCACGCTACAAGAGGGAGCTGGATGTAGGCACCAGCCCTTGACTTATCTCTCTTGTTTTGTTACCTTCCTAGGTGTAATTAGTGTACACAGAAAATTAAAACAGTTTTTCAGTAAGGCTATGAAAAAAATATTCCTACTAACCACTCTAACAGACGAAAAGAATGATGTTTCAGTAGAGGCTAGTTAGCATGAAACACCATCGCTGGCAACTCTAACCCATTTTGACTGGCGAAGGTCTCAGCAGAAAACTTAATAGCAGATTTGTGCACAAGTGCAAATCTCTGCATGTGTAACACAATTTATATTTCAGAGAGCAGCACAGCACAAAACAAAACCAGTGTATGTTACTCCTAACAGTAACATGATAATATTGAGGAGACAATATGGCTTTGATGTCACACTTTGGAAAAGACTTTGTATCTTGCTGCGACCTGCCCCCTTTTGCACTGACTGAATTGGCACACGCTTTTGACATCTTTTATTTGTTGTAGCTTGTTTCCTCCTTGATACACATTGTGTTGTCCTGCATGCATGTTACTATTAAGATAGAAAAACAAATAAATGTTTTAGTGAGGTTTATGAAGTTATACTGGGTTGGACCCCACTATTCCAAAGGGAAGAGCTACCCCTGTTCTCTTGTGTGGCTCAGCATCATTCTCCTTCTCTGCATCAGTTCTCTATAGCAATAATAGCCCATTTGGGCACACTAATGAAAAAATTCTGGGGCTCCACTGAGACTGACCCATGATAGATGAACATGACATACCTCCTTCCTGGTCTGAGCATGCCATTATTATTGCTGTAAAGAAAAATTCACCAAAATATAGGGCTAGTGTATGTTTGTGCATATCTACGTGTAAACACTCATGCTGACACGGCACAGGGTTAGCATATGACTCAAAATAACTGTGGGTCCACCAGTTTAGATATAAACTGCACACTTTGATGCATGTTCCTTTTTAAATAATAAAGGTACCTGTCACGGTCCATTCGGTGATGGACTCGTGATGGTTCGTTTACCTTGATCTCGAGGCGCAAAATTATGGCAACCAAAATGCCAAGGGGTTATAATTCAATCAAGCAGTGTTGCTTTATTAATTTGCCCGTAAAGCGGCACGCGGTAGAAAGAGAGTAGAGGAAAAGGGAAAGGTAAAAAGAAAAGGCGGAAAATGAGGCTGGGTTTACCACTGAACGAGCTCCAAAGGCGTCCCTCTGGTCTCGGGTCCCGTGACGAGAGTCCTGCCGGTCCTCCGTCGTCGTTCAGGATCCTCCGGTGGGGAGATCTTCATGATGTCCCGTCAGGAATTGTCTTTTATGCTTCTTCACCCCAACTCACTCCCGTAGGTCGAGGCCAATCTCCGCCTTTATTGCGCAATCCAGGCTTAACTGCGCAGGCCCAAAAAGCCCCCGCTTCGCTTGCCAGGGCCCGTCTGCGCCTGCGTCGCCTCAGTTCAGGGGTCTCTTACCGGTCCGTTGGGTGACCTCAAGACCCTTGGCGAGCCTCTGCACAGGCTCTCCTTCATAGGCCTTTGTTACAGGGAGGAGGTGGGGGGCAAGTCTGGCTCAAGCAACAGGTGAAAATCCATCTTCTGGACAGCAGTTATTGTCCCTGGGTTGGAGAGGCCTTTGTAACGCAATTCCTTGCTTCAGGCCTCTCTCCAAATCATTGTCCAGTTCTTTCTCTCAGTCCATTCTGTTCTCCAAGTCCCTGATGGCGATGTTCAGGCAGAAACTGTTCTTCGGACCGACTCTCACAGTACCAAGGGATTTTTGCAGGTTCAAAACTTCAGGAACTTTTCTACTAACTGATACTAATACTATCCTTCCCATATTCACAGGATATTGGATTTCTCAAGCAGAAGAAATAGTGCATATGGGATTTCTTAGAGAAACTGTGCAGGGACTGTGGCAGCAGTAGGAGCAATAATGGAAAGTTCATATTGTACCCATTCTTTTATTCTCCTTTATTGGAGGAGACATACTAAGAGACACTCTGTTTATATCACACCATGAATGAGGATAATTTTGTAGCTGGCAGGAAGAATTTGCCCATTCACTAGGAGCAGGCGAGAAGTTCTCAGATAAGACAGTTCTGCATAAGAAAATGGTGTTCTACTATGTGGGCCCTGTTGGGGTTGTTAGCTGTGGCTGCAGAGTGTTCAGTGCATGTGCCTTCAACACATCCAGGGGAGATTTCCTTTCATTAGATAAAATTCTATATTTCCTGGGAGTAAAGTAGATACACAAAGCAGGTGCTGCAAATAAACTGTCTTGCAAACATAATAGGAAAATCACTGCAAAATGATTTTTTTTGTTGGAAAATAAACTAACCATCATCATTTGTCTTTATCTCTGGTAAATGTACATGACTATTCTGCAGAGCACAATAAACCTGCATGCATATGTCATGGTTTTGGTGCTGAATGTCTCCCCCACTTGTTGATGTTTCCCCTGTCATGTGACAGAGACTTGGGGCTTGATCCACTTACTGTGACATCCGTGGAGCTAGACAAACATCTTATAAACCTCGCTCACAACTGGTATAGGTTATTTAAAACAATGTAAAAATAATCTTCATCATAGCTTAAATGGTTTTTTGTAAGACAACAAATGCTTGATAACTTGAATAAAATTATGTGGGCTATATTCATGATACTTTTAGTAGAGCTTCCTCTCCAAATAAATACTTAGTGCTTTATATTCTAGTGCAAGAAGTAGAGTGAAATTAAGCAGAGAACACATTGTTCTTCTCTGTGATGATATACTCTGAAAATAGACGTTAGCCTTTGTGCTTGGAAAACATGTGAATTCACTTGTTTTCTTTCAAACAAAGCTGAGTATGCTGTGGGAAAAGCTTGGCATGTTTGCTGAAATGGGCTAAATTGCAATAGCATCCTTTACTTGGCCTTGCACCATGGTGCCAACATGCTAAACAAATAGAAATACTGTGTAACAAAAGATGCATTAGAAGAATTAAATAAACAGTCTGGCATTATAATGATAGCACTTTTTGTGCTCTTGACAAATAAGAGAATCATAGAAACACAGAATATCCAGTTGGAAGGGACCTCAAGGATCATCTGGTCCAACCTTTCTTGGCAAAAGCACTGTCTAGATAAGATGGCTCCACACCCTGTCCAGACGAATCTTAAAAGTGTTCAATATTGAGGAATCCACCACTTCCCTGGGGAGGTTATTCCAGTTGTTCTCATTGTGAAGAATTGTCCTCTTGTGTCCAATCAGAATCTCACTAGGAGTAACTTGTACCCATTACCCTTGTCCTGGTTTTGTTAAAAACAAGACCAGTTTCTCTTTTAGTGAATTTTCCTTTCAACTAAGGTCTTCTTAGTAACTGCACTTTTCTGAAATTGGATACATGTTTTGGCAGACATAGCAATGGAATGCAAGGTCTCTGATAAGGATGCATGTCCTGTGAGAGGGGCAAGGAGGAGTGAACTGAACAGGTGACTAAAACTGACCAACTAAGTATTCAGTCCCATCCATGTCATAACACTATATAAAATGGGAGATCACGAAGGTCTTGGCCCTTCTTCGACTATGGCCGACATCTGGGAAGGACCCTGCCTGCCATCCCTGCGAATCTGAGGCCTAGTGACAGACCCTGCATCCTTGAATCTAGTTCTGGTTTGCTGCAGAGTCCAACCCAGGACTTCTGGGTGCCTGCCCTGCAGTTACTGGAGCAGTTCTGAGCTTTGCCAGGGAATTCAAGATTGGTTTTGTATATTTTGCATTATTTTCTCTATTTTATTAGTAGCACTAGTAAAACATTTTTTAACTTCTTCCAACTTGCAAGTCCTCTCTCTCTTTGCCTCTCTTTGCCCTCCTGTTGCCTTTCCTTAATGGGGGGGGGAGTGAAAGGGGAGGGGGTTGACAAAGCATCTGCCACGGTTTATTGTCGCTCTGCAATAAAACCTTGACAACCTCTCATCCTTTCCATGTGACTCCTTGTAAAATGGAGTCTTGATCTTCTTTGTAGCCACACTTTAAATACTGGAACATGGTGATCAGGTCTTCTTTTCTCAAGGCTGAACAAACCCAGTTCTCTCGGCCTTTCCTCAGCGGCAGGCTTCCCAGTCCTTTGATCATCTTTGTTTCCAAAATGTTATCTTCAGTGGACAAAAGAAAAAAAAAAGACAAATATTTAAAGCTCTGTGGAGACAATGCAAATTATTGCAGGTATTTCAAATTATAAACAAGATTAAGAGCTGTAAACTATATGAGATTACTCAAATTTTGAACAAGAACTATGCTCTACAAATTCCTCTACACTATTCCTCTACAAATGCTAATTTATTTCCTTGAACTTCTGTAAAGGACAGTATGATCCCTGCATGCTTTACATCTCAAGCACTTTTCAACTCATATAGTGCTGTAATTAACCTAGAATGTTGATTGCATACTGTAAAGTATTTTCAAACTTTTTTTTTCAAAAATTGCAACTGTAAGACAATGCAGACAATACTATCAGAGAAACAGCTGCTATGTGCCCTCTGTTAAATAGTGCATGATGGGACTTTTTTTTTTTTTCTTGCTGATTTGATCTGTAGTAGGTGGAACATACCAACAGAAAAAAAAAGTGTATCATGGCTACAATTTAGGGACTACTTCACAGTCTTGGCATAGAGAAGGGAAAAAAGGATTCAATATCAGGTAAATTTGCACTAAGCAGCAACAAGAGCAACATTCTGTCTTGGACCCATGGATAAGTTTTGGTGAAAAAGTGAATGGCTTTCAGCAAAGCTTCTAGTGTTCCTTGTACCACTGAAGCTACTAAAAATGTTGCCCTAACTTCAGTGCATTAAGGACTGAAGGCAGAGTGCTGGTCTTGACACTCATGGCTCTCCACAGGCAACCATCAGCAAATCGTGAAAATACGGACCATATCAGAGGTCCTGTCATCCTCATGATAAGGAAGAGTCCTAGTATAGGAGGTTGCACGAGATATTTTTTCCATGAACATTTCTAGGAAGTGCTATACAGCATAATCCACCCAGCACATTCTCACTGGCAAATCACACAGTCTCAAAGTAGAGAATGGCATTATCCTTATACATTTTGCATTCCTTTTATAGACATAAAAAGAAAAGTTTTGTCTAGAAACTTTGATTCGTAGAATAAATTTGTACAGTTTCTACTTACAATCTTCAAAGGTTTTGTTCGAAGCATTTTTATAGGATCTTTATACAATGTCTTCCTAAGATACACTACCTGTGCTTCCCTGCAACATAATTCCTCCATAAACGTGACACACTTCTGTATCATTCACTTCTGGTCTTCATTTATATTTCCTTCTTGGTAGAAAGCAAGTAGTGAAGATCCCATCTGTCTTTGAAGGTGATATAGCAAAATGTTCACAGCTAAAATACGACAGGAATACATTTCCAGAAAGAAATGTTATTTTGTCTGTGAGCATTGACAATAGCTGTCTTGACTCATATAATACGCACATGTACTTGAAGAATGCACGAAAAATCTCACATAGATAAAAAATGAGACAAGTTTCAAACTGACATAGAAAAAACAGCAAGAGGAAGTACAGCCTGACAGCTGCTTTTCTACATCTTTAGAAGACACAGGCTACCTTACACAATGCCTTTGGACATATGAGCCATCTGTCAGTCAGACCTGTAACTGTTAACATAGCCTATTGACTTTTAGTAAGGCACTTGAGCCAGTTTTCAAGAGAAGATAAAGCAGGTATGTGGCTATGGACATCTTGAGATGAAAATCAGACGATCAAGATGCAGAAAAAGACATCTGTAACAATGTTCCTTCAGCATCTCATAAAAACAAGATACATCCAAAACTGATGGTTGAAGAATACACTGATGTCAAATTGGTTTAGGAACATTTTCTGACGTGCTGAATGTTCAGATTGTCTGATGCTGACACTTTACTCCTGTCAGTAAAGAAGGACAAAAAAACCCCGTGGCATACACAATTGCATGCTCCCATTGGGAGTCGTCAGGTGAGTAGATTAGATACTATACTTTTCAAAATAAATTGAGTCAATGTATTATATTAAACATATTTTTCAGTCAGAATAGGGGATGAGAGTTGCTCAGGAGGCCTTTCTAAACTAAATCATATAAAAGCCTTTCCTAGCACCATGGAGAATTAAAAGAAATGGCTAATTAATAAAGAAAAAATTCACTAGCTCCTTTTTTTTTTGTTCGGGTGCCTATAGAGAAAATGATCTTATCTCCTATGAATAATTTGTACAAAACTCCTTCAAAAGTGCTGCACAATTTTTTAATGTGTTCAAGGACATTCAACTAGGTAAAACAACTAATTTTTTTATCATGCCTTTTTCATGTCTCTTTAGCAGCTGACTAAAATGTGCAGAAAGACTCTAAAAACTGTGGTAACAAGATATCTGAGTTATTTCTGGGACTCTCTTCCTCCTTTAGATACCCAAAGAAATTTAATAAAATGAGTCACTGTATAAAGTGTATCACTTCGAAAAGCATAGGCAGAAAGGGCTATTTCTGTTATCTTGTCTGACCCAGAGCAGAAATCAACTAATATAATAAACATGTCCTAAATAACATTATCTTAGCAGGTGGTCACAGAATCAGTCCTTCTGCAGATCAGTCACATCTTCTCCATAGAGACTGGACAGCAAAGACATGGCTCAGAGCGACCAACTTTAAAAGCAGCAGACTGATCTCTATAAGCTCTCTCTCTGTCCTTCCCGAACTTTGCTCTTACCATTACCCTTACCCTTGCCCTTACCCTTACCCTTACCCATGCTCTATAAAGTACGTTTCCATAACAGGCCCAATAAAACTGTTTTAACTACACCTCCCTAACTCCCTCCTGAAGTTCACTAGGGAAGTCAAAAGATTAAGAAATCGATGCCAGAAGAATTCCAGCAAATGGAAGTACTCCCAGTTGGAACATATTGCCAACAGCTCCCTGCTTGATAAAAGAAGTGGCTTTGTGTGAGCAGCTTTCTGGGAGCAGGTCTGATGATTTCCATAGTACAACACAGAGAGGGGAAGATACTTACTCAGATAACTCTGCCTGAACCCAAGTATACTCAGTGAGACCACTTACTTGGAGGTCAGCAGAATTTAAAAGGAACCAAGGTTCTAAAGCGCATGGACACTTGTAGGTGTAAGTACTAATTTCTCAATGGTTGGTTTTTTTTTCTTAAGTGGCCACTTCAAAGATTATAAAAGGAAGTCAAGCACTTCTTTAGAAAGTATCCTTTCCAATTGCCTGGTCCTCATATCACTCACTGCCACACAAGAGTACTGAGAGCTGGCACACAGACCAGGTATAGCAGGAAGGCAGCCACGAGTGTTTTGGTTACAACAAATTCATAAAGTTTCAGGCATAATAGATCTGTTGTGTTTTCAGCACTCTTTGGATTATCATTGGAAGAAACAGGGATCGTTAGGCTTAGATTGTCCTGCTCTGCTCTGCACTGGTGCGGCCTCACCTGGAGCACTGTGTGCAGTGCTGGGTGCCACAGGATAAAAAAGACCTTAAGCTACTGGACACTGTCCAGAAGAGGGCTATGAAGTTGGTGAAGGGTTTGGAGGGGAAGCCATATGAGGAGCAGCTAAAGTCACTTGGTTTGTTCAGCCTGGAGAAGAGGAGACTGAGGGGAGACCTCATGGGGCTGCAGCTTCCTCACCAGGGGAGGAGGAGGGGCAGGGCTGAGCTCTTCTCTCTGGTGACCAGTGACAGAACCCGAGGGAATGGCAGGAAGATGTGCCAGGGGAGGTTCAGGTTGGACATGAGGAAAAGGTTCTTCCCCCAGAGGGTGCTGGAGCACTGGAACAGGCTCCCCAGGGAGGTGTCACGGCCCCAAGCCTGACAGTGTTCAAGAAGAGACTGGACAAGGCCTCAGACACATGGTGTGACCTGTGGGGTTGTCACATGCAGGGACAGGAGTTGGACTCCATGATCCTTGTGGGTCCCTTCCAACTCAGGATGTTCTATGATTCTATTATAACCTCAAATGCTGTGGTGGACTGCTGAGTTTTTCTGTGCTGAGCAACCTGTGCATGCAAACCCCATGAATTACTTATTCAAGGAGAAGCAGGTTGCTCCAAAAAAAAAAAAAAAAAGAAATTAGCAACCTTCATATCAGTTGAGTTATTATTTAAGTGTAAAAAATTAAGACAAAACTTTCAGCGGAACAAGTTGCCTTGTGCACATGCTGTTTTAGGAGACAGCTGACAACAACTGCTTATGCTTTTTCTCTGAGGAATTAGACCTCTGGTACCACAGTTTTCCGAAGTGGACCTAAAACACAAAGTGCAGTGGCATGAACATTATATTTGAATTACAAATAATAAATTATTCTTTTTCAGTATGAGGAGGATGTATTGATTTTAAGATAAATCTTGTCTGAGGAGAGAAGGCAGCCCACTTGGCAGCACATGGGATCATCATAAGCATATCAATAATGCAATTACTATAACCCAGCAAACAAGACAGAGTGAGCAAAATAATTATCAAGATGAGAACAAGCCGAAATTGGTATTTCGCAGCCACAACTGCTGCTGACATAATTCATGTTCATGAAAAATACTTTAAACTGGAAACTGCAGAGGGAATTTAGGTATGAGTCCTAAAAAACCTTAACTCTTTACAACCCAAAAAAGATGTAGTGAGGAAGAATATCATCAAAATATCACCTTTGGTCCAATTTTGCTCTCAGCTTGGTAGGTGAAAGACAATTGGACTGGTGGTGCCAGAAAGGAGCACTATTACGAAGAGAAAATAAGGCCAGTGACTTCTGCAAATTGCTGTTGAAACCTCTGAACTCTTGAGTAGTAATCACGCATCCGCCCACAGGGCTTCAGTTGGTCAATTGTCACCATAGCAAACACCAGTATTGGACACACATCTAGCAATGCTTACACAAGTGCAAATGTTTTGCTTGAGTAAAATACAAAAATGCATGATAATACTTCATTAATGATTTTCATATTACTGCCAACAGTTGTAAAACAAGACACAAGGGAGTTGTAAACACTTTTTCAACAGTTTTCTGCTATCTGTGAGGTGAAGGCTGGGATAAATTTAGGCAATCTTTCAGTTTGACTTACTGCTTGAGGAAATCTCAGAACTTCTCTTTAAAACATGACGTATAGCTAACTGTAAGTCTCGGCTTCTGTGTTGCTGTTGCTGTTCTGTGTTTGTTTTTTTTTTTTCTTCAGCATTGCTTTTACCTGAAAAAATATGATCATGCATTATACACAAGAGATACACACTGCATAGCTAGGCAAAAAAAAGCTAGGTTAAAAATAGCCCTTGAAGTTAAGTTATGCTTGCATTACAAATGGGAGTGTGTATTTCTGACAGTAAAGTGAAGACTATCCATAGTTTCTCTTGCCAAAAAAATACCACTGAATTATAATGACCTTTATTTGTCCTGTCATTTCTTTATGCTATTACAGATTTAATGGATATAACTGACAAAACATATATCTTCGCTGATAAAGAGATTTTTAGAGGGTTTAAAACACAAATATCTTACTTTTTAAGGCAGTAGGATTACAAAATTCTCAGATTATTTTATTATATTTAAGAAAGTTCCACAAAACTTCCAGGAACTCCACAGAACTCTCTATTGTTTTTCAACTAGGAAAAAAAAAAAAAAAAGGACGAATAAGAATTTGGATATAATAATTATATTCTAAATTTCATTATGATTCTAACTGGCTTTGGGTGTCTGGCCTGCACAGTTAGATGCATGTCAGAAGGAAAAAAAAATACATGTGGTCTTATTAAAAAATAGCTCTCTCCACATATATATATATGCATGTATATAAATTATATGTATATATATTAAAAAAATCTTGCAAAATACCTCATAAAATTGGTTAAAGTACATGGACAGTCTACTGGTTTAGCACAGACAAGTGATTCTATTAGCCAAGTAAAAGAGGTTCATGTGCTGAGGTCTTTTGCATAGTGCGTGTCACAGTTTCTAAGGGAAAAATGTTTATCGGGTTTATCAGAACAGCTCAGAGTTAAAAACGAAATTGAGAATATAAAGCCTCAAATTTTCAAGATCTCCCAAATACTACATTTTCAAAACTTCGGAACAAGGTTTGCTGTCATTTTTGTGGGTAGTCAGATAATTATTGGCAATACAGATGTCAAATGCACAGAAAGAAGAAAAAAGCCTCACACCAAAGGAAGTTTCCCTGTCACATCTACCTCCTCTTTCATTTAAAGAACTTTCTCCGAGATACTTTTTCAGAAACAAATTATTTTATTTGCTTAATTCTGACAAGAATTCAGGCACAAGCCCAGAAGAGCCCAGCAGTTTTTAAGTGCTGGGAATACGGATCATTTCTTGTGCACTTCAACACGAGCAGTATATAGAGACATTATTACCATTTCAGCTCTGTCATGCAATCCAATGCCTTTGCAAAGTATTTACAAAGACCATTGCTAGCATGTTGACATCTATGAAAAAAATCGTTTAATGTGGAATTCAAGAAGCTTGTTTTGTCTGTTTAACCCAAAAGTAATTGACTACACATTTTTTAAACATGTTTTGGAACAAAACCCGTGTAATGCATCAGAGAAGAGGAAAGTAAAATTACACTTCCGCTGATTTTCACGTGGATTTGATTAAATCCTAATTCAGCGAAGTGTTTACTCTTCAGTGGGCTCTTTCCTCTTCTCTCAGACAATGGAACAAGTATAGGCTGGAAGTAAGTTGACAGATTTTACTTTGTAGCCAAGAGAGCTGGTAGTCTTTAGATATTCAGGAAATTGTTGAAAACCTTGGTGGTAGACGTGCACTGTCAACCAGTTTGTACGAAAACATCTTGTTGATCAAAAGTTTATTGGCATAGTTCAGCATTGACAACCGAACTGTGGCAGGATTGAATGCGGCGCTGCGCCTTCCTACCAGAAAGATTCCCCAAGTCCTGCAGAATTTGGCATTGTCCAGAGTGAGCTTTGTCTCATTCATTCCTGAGCTGTCTTTGCAAAGAGATGTGCTTGCTGAGAAGGGCAGGCCAGCTCACCCATTGCTTTTTTGTAGGATGTGGGCCAATGTAGCCAAACTGGATAAAGAGAGCAGTATAATACATATTTGAAACTTAGGAGGCTGTAGCTGAATGTAATCTGATACCTATTAGGATGTATACAATTATGTGGATACTACTTTTTGGACTGTGTGAACACAAAAATGTTTTATATAAAAGAGAAGTCATTTATCAGCAAAGATATTCAGTTCCTTGGGATAGCATACAAATAAAAGGGTATAGTAAAAAAAAATGAAGAGCTAAATACGAATTTTCCTGGAGGAAGTTTCACCTGTTTTTTTAGTGCTCTGGCTACTTTACTGGAGGGTTTGTAAAATATCTTCTACATACCTTGCTATAGCTCTGCTGGGACTGACTGAAAAACTGAAAAGATGATTATTTTAATTAAAATTAACATTAATATTTAATTAACATTGACAGCTCATAACTGAGTTCTCACAGATATAAAAAGGAATCATTATTTGGTTTTAATATTTCGTAGTCACCCTCCAGAAATAAATTTTGCTGGTAAAATCAAGCAAGACAGCTCATCTCAAAGACGGCTCTACTCATTTTCAGACATCGAATTACAGGAGGCCAGCACAGGGAGTAGGGAATCAGTCTGGAACCTATCCAGATAATACACTCTAATTATAACTTGTGTGTCATATTTCCGATAGATCGTGTGTTTACAAGAAACTGTCACTGGCTTTTGACGTATGAGAGACCAATTGGGTTGAACAGTGTTTTTAAACTATGGGAACTTGAGAGCATCTTTTTCTATTTATGTTTTTACTTCACAGTATGGCGTGTACAGTCCTTTGCTGTAGAACTCTAACAAGGGTGAGTAGTCTAGTTTTCCTTGGTAGTCAGCAGAGAGAGTTGACCTCCGGAGGTCATTTTAGAGTCCTTGAATTCATCTTTGTCTGTTGTTTACTTACGGAGCTCAGATTCCCCATCAAAGGCACATAAATTAGGTAATTTCCAAGCGTTAGAAGAATGCTGCATCGTTACAATTTTAATATAGTATATCGATCTCATAAGTAAGTGCAGATCTTGGTCAGACTTTGCTTTTAATCTTTTTCTGTCAAGGCGAGCAAGTCAGCAAGAGCTTTTAAGCAGCTTTACCTGGTCACCATGTTTTTAATGACTGATTCACATAAAGTGAATAGAATGAGTGGCAGAACACAGCCTTGTACATTTGAATGCACTAATATCAGAATACCTCCATTCATATACACTATTGGGAAGCAAATAAATTACTGGGAAACTCTTTTAAATATCTTGAAAATGTTTACTTTTCTACCCCATTTTACCTGTTAGATTGACTCATATGAGCAATGAGGTAAGGTATAAAGAATGGCATCCTTTGCTGCTGATTTCGCCCTTTCTTTGGATCCAAAGGATGCCTATTATAGGTCAGTATTTAAATTACTTCAGAAGGAAAGTCAACAGGTGAGAATTTGGAAGAATTATATGAAATAGAACCTTGCAAATACCAGACTAGGTGCCAGAACTGATCAAATTCTAGTTCCTAAGTCTTGAATTTTTAAAACTAAAGTCCTAAAAATACAGAATTGCTTTATTAATTAATAGGAAAATTACATAGGTGATATCCAGCCTGGTGAGCAGCTATCAAATAAGGTGAGTACTCAGTGAAATTTTCACTCAATGATTGAGTTCTTGATAGGAATCTTGGCAAAGCAGCCAGACTTCTGTGGTTCTTGGTTCCTCAGATGTATTTTTGAAAGGTTGTTTCTACATTAGTTTGATTTTGTACTGTCTAGCATCTTATTAACATTTTTCTGTCATTGTGCATAATACGATCTGAAATATTTCCATTTCCTAGACTGAAAAATAAGGCGACACGTGCGCTTGCACACACACATGAACAGCTCTCCACCCCTAAAATGCTAGTAAAGAAAATAACTATATGAAACCGGAAGTTTCAAAGTTTAGGCAGAGAATCACAGAAATGATTTGACACATTTAAATTCTCTAAGATTAAAAGTGTTTTTATTTAAATTGACATTGTCTGAGAGCCATGGACTAAGCAAAAGGCAAATAAAATTGTTTTTTTTTCTAAGAAGCAATACTTCAATAACAATGATGAAATTCCTGCTGCTCTATGACACTGAGAGGACAGTACCTTATCTATCCACAGTGATTCCCTGCAATACACTAACCTAGATGGTCCTTTGTAGGCTTGAATCTCTTTATGTAGCTGAAAAAGAAATTAATTTGAATAATTTTCAATTCTGTTAGTGATTTCTAAGCATCTTTACAACATTTGTACGATGCACAAGAAGGAAAGAGGGAAAATATTCAGCATTTTTTAAAAAACAGACTCACAGCTGCAGGTCGTTATTAATTTTCAGATAAGTAAGCTTATTGCAAGCCATTATGAATTCAAAGTAAATAGTATCTGGGTTTATTGCTGTATCTATATTTTATGTAATTAATAAAGTTCAAGCTCTGACTTGATAACTCATTCACTAAACCTAGTAATGCAGGAAGCTAAACAACATTATTTCCCACTGAGACGTATTTCTTTAGCACAGATTCTTAAGTGAATTTCAGGGATGATTAATAGGGGGACTCAGGCAATCACTGCTCAAATCTGTTTTTCTTATTAATTCCCTTTTAAACACCACTTCACATCTCTAAGAATACTATTACGGAACTGTTTTTGTAATGAAAGACTAGAATGGGCTAAGATAACTATCCAGTTATTATTATTTTTTACAAGTCACACAACAGTGTCATCAACTGAATAAGGATGCAAGTTACAAAGTCTTTGTACAATTGCTTCTTTATTTTCCAAATTTCATTTCCCTATTTCTCATTATTCTCAGTAAAGGTAACAAAGGGGCAGAAACACTGCGAAGTGTAACATTCATTACCCCAAGCAAACCAGTTCAGGAGGGATACTTGACTAATGAAATGTCAGCCAGAAACAACTGCTATTTAAGTTGTGGACTTGGTACTTGTACACAACAAGCACAGCAACAAAACCTGTTGCAATTATTCTAGTTAGTGTAAAACGTACCCATGTTTATCCTAAGGGATATAACTTTAGCCCCAATTCAACAAATTATTTAACCTCTGATACAGACTAATTACTGCTCTAAAAAGATGATTTTCAGATTTTTCAGGCCAGAGTCACATTTTGGACACATTATGGAATCGCGTAGCACAGCACAAGGGGAGCCAGTCAGTCGACCCAAACAGTTCATGTTGGGGACCCAGACTCTACAATACACATATTTCCAGCAGTTTTACCCCAACCCCACTTCAGTCTGGTTGAGGCACTGAGTATCCATCAGCCGCTGCAGCACATGGTGTGTATCCTGGAGCACACAGAATCATAGAATCATTTCGGCTGGAAGAGACCCTCAGGATCATTGAGTCCAACCATAACCTGACAATGACACGAAACCGTGTCCCTAAGAACCTCATCTATGTGTCTTTTAAACACCTCCAGGGATGGTGCCTCCACTAGTTCCCTGGGCAGCTTGTTCCAGTGCTTCACAGCCGTTTCTGTGAGCAATTTTTTCCTAATATCCAATCTAAACCTCCCCTGGTGCAACCTGAAGTCATTTCCTCTCACCGTACCCCCAGCTCAGTTTCAGCTGGGTGGCAGCCCCCAGGCTCACCCTGAGTGGGGAGAACAGGGATCAGCTGTTGATTTGCTTCAGAAACACACTCTTAATCAAAATGAATACACTAATGCAGATATAGCCTAAGTGAACCCCCAGGTTTCCTTGCATTCGGCCTTACTTTATGTGTTTTCTGCATCCTTCAGTGCTGTCCTTAATAAGAACTTAGGCAAGAATTATTGGGAGTAAATCTCCAGAGCCTTAAATCTGCAGACTTAAATCTGGGGCCAAACTGTACCTGTAACTTTAGGGCAAATAACCTTATCCAAAGCTCTTTGGATACATCACATTCCACTACTGCAGGGATTGTTCTTTGCACACAATTCTTTATCAAGTTTCTTATTTCATTTAAACTCACTGCTTTATCCTTCCACCATATTAGCTCCTTGTTGTAATTCAAGGGAATATTAGCCTTTAAAATAGACACAGACAATCTATTGTGCAGGGATTTTAACAATTTTGTGTGGACCTGTACTGCTAATTCTGCTCAAGTTAATGATTTTAGGGTCTGATGCAGTTGAAACCAATTCTTTCTTCATGTGTGTGGGAGAAATTTAACTCAGCAAATTTGAATCCAGACATCTCAGAGCAAAACCTGGTTCGGTAGTATGGCCAGCATGGAAACAAAACAATATTTAGTGCTTCAAAGATACGTTTAAATGTAGGAGAAGTCATTAAGGGATTGTCTATCTGGATTTATGGTGAAAAATAACAGATCTTTTCCCATGCTGATTAATGATGATTAATTGAGCAATGTCATTTTATCCTTCAAGTATTTTTGTACTGGCCTGAACCTGACAGAGTTCAGTATCATTTAGCTTTGCTTTATCCAGAAATTGAATCATGTTCTCAGATGAAAATGCACAGAATCAGGAGATGGCCAAAGACACATTAATTATGGGCTGCCTCTTAGACTAATATTGATTCTAATAACCTCTGTGAATTTTTTTTTCAAACTTTTATGTATTTATTGCACAGTTTGTGATGAGAATCAATGTTTCTAATATGAATTTTAGGGCCCAGTTTGGCATTTAATTCAGTAGATGGGCATTGCTCTGAAAGTAAGATTTCTCTCATTACCTAAAACTATATGAGATGCTGTCAAGTTTTGCATTAATTCCAATATTGTGTTTATTTCCACAATACCTTGCATTTCTGGGAATTCTGTGTCTGTAGCCTCCATGAGGTACATGATGTTAAGGGGCAATACAGGAACGATATCTCAGCCAGTCACTGATGTGGAAGCAGGTGGGTTCTTCAAATGTGAAGAATCTTGCTCGGAAAGCAGGTGCTTTTGATCCTGATCATGATGGGTTTAAGCAGTGTGAAGAATCCAAATTGTGGGTGTCGCTAGGACTGCTGTTACATCTCTCAGCCCAGCTTCTTGTGCCTCTTGCATTGCAGCTCGCAGCCTGATTTCATCTGCTGCTATTATAAAGCTTACTCTTGCCTGTTCATCCACCTCTTCACTATACCAAATAATTAATGCCATTAAAGTGTTTAATATCATCACAGGATCAATAATTTTAAGCAGCTTCCCTCATGTTCCCAGAGTTTTTGCCACGTTTGCCTCAAATTTAATGTTGCCTTTGAAATCATAATCAGTGATGCTTCTTTTCCAACATAAACATAATCTCCTTTGAATAATCACTGTTTTAAAAAAAACTTTATCCCAGGAAAGCAGAGTAGTAATGTTACTCATGCAAATAAAATAAATTCCTACAGAAACAGATATTTACAGGAGTATTACCCTAAAATCAGAATTTTCTCAGGAAATCTCATCACACTATGTCTTCCTTGATCAACATGTCCTGAGTTTGAGCAGAAAGATGGCAGCTCAGGTATTAAAAGCAGTCATTACAAATATATCAGCTTTACAAGCCCTACAAAACACCGTCCCTGTTTATTATTACTTAAGCTTATTTGCAGAAAATGTGGAAATGATTATAAAGAAATTTTGGCATTTGATTCTCTTTCCAAGCAACCTGATGGAAATTTTTCCCTTTGACTTCAATACTGCAGAATCAATTTGCTTTTCTTTTTTGCAGTACTGATGGTTTATTTGTACAGTCAATGTCTCCTGTGTAGATCTTACAAAAAAGTTTCAGGGGAATTGATAAACTGAAGATGGCTCTATGAAATGAAGTTGTGTTCACTTTCCCCGAAAGTGATTTTTGGGGTGCTATTTCTTTCCTTATAGGCGTATTTTATGTTGTTTGTTATTCTATTGCCTTTTCATATTTGTGTGTGAAGATCTCAATGAAATGTTGCAACACTGCCTTATTGAAGGGATATGCATTCAACTAAATTTGTAAATCAGCCCTAAAGCTTCCTTATGTTGAAAGATTTTCAAGCAGTGGGTGCACAGCCATCATCATGAGTCATTCCCTGGTCTCTCCTGCTTCTAGTCACATTTCTATGTGTTACTTTTTACTTTTCTTTTCTTTTTTTTTTTTTCCTCTCCCTTGCAGGTAGTGATGTCGTATGCAATGCAGACAACTAACGCTCACTGCTCTAAGAATTGACCTCAGCCCAATCCTCATCTGTGAAGTGGGCCATAATGCTCTCGCTCTTCCAATCATGAAATGCAACAAGTGCTCTTTTGTAAATCTTGCCAAGCAGGCAAGAACTCCAGTTCCAGTGGTTTAACTGTCATCAGTGATAAAAGTGTACTGTACTGATTGAAAGGGAACTTTTTTTTTGTTTGGTTGTTTCTTTGGTAGCAATAGCATGCTATTATAGTAAACTGTCTGGAAAGAAAGGAAAAAGAGAACTAAAACCTTTTGATGTTAAGAGCTGGAATGCTTTAACAATATGTCTTCCAAGATTTTGGTGGTACTACCACTTAAGCACATGATTAGCTCTTCTGCAAGTTCTACAGAAATCAGTAAGATATCCTATGATACTCCAATCTATAGAGGTTATACAGCTAGCTACATGTACAGGTATTTTCCACGTGACTGAGTAGCAATCGAGTATTTGCATTTCCTTTAAACACATGAAATAATTAGATATTGTCTGATCATGGCCACTTGTCAAAATGTTAGGAATATTAACAGTAGTTTAAAGTTGAAGGATTTTTTTCTGGTTTAGGACAAGTAGAACCCAGGTGAGTTTTCAGAATTGCTGAAAAGAAACAATTTGAGTTTGAGCTCGAGGTATATATCCTTATTATTAACTGATTCACTTTCTGGGAACAGATGAGGAAACTATTCTTTGTGCTCATTTGTTTTTAGAGAAATGATAACTCACAAGCATGAGCAAGGAACTGATACACAGTTTACTTGACCTGTTGCCATCAGATCCAGAAAGGAAAATTGTATTGTGACTGTTTTCTGCATCAAGTATTCACAGAATCACAGAATCACAGAATCACAGAATGTTAGGGATTGGAAGGGACCTCAAAAGATCATCTAGTCCAATCCCCCTGCCAGAGCAGGAAAACTTAGGTGAGGTTACACAGGAAGGCGTCCAGGCGGGTTTTGAATGTCTCCAGAGAAGGAGAATCCACAACCCCCCTGGGCAGCCTGTTCCAGTGTTCCGTCACCCTCACTGAGAAGAAGTTTCTTCTCACATTTAAGTGGAACCTCTTGTGTTCCAGCTTGGACCCATTACCCCTTGTCTTACTGTTGGTTGTCACCGAGAAGAGCCTGGCTCCATCCTCGTGACACCCACCCTTTATATATTTATAAACATTAATGAGGTCACCCCTCAGTCTCCTCTTCTCCAAGCTAAAGAGACCCAGCTCCCTCAGCCTTTCCTCATAAGGGAGATGCTCCACTCCCTTAATCATCTTTGTGGCCCTGCGCTGGACTCTCTCCAGCAGTTCCCTGTCCTTCTTGAACTGAGGGGCCCAGAACTGGACACAATATTCCAGATGAGGTCTCACCAGGGCAGAGTAGAGGGGAAGGAGAACCTCTCTGGACCTACTAACCACCCCCCTTCTAATACACCCCAGGATGCCATTGGCCTTCTTGGCCACAAGGGCACAGTGCTGGCTCATGGTCATCCTGCTGTCCACCAGGACCCCCAGGTCTCTTTCCCCTACACTGCTCTCTAATAGGTCATTCCCCAACCTGTACTGGAACCTGGGGTTGTTCCTGCCCAGATGCAAGACTCTACATTTCCCCTTGTTATATTTCATTAAATTTTTCCCCGCCCAACTCTCTAGCCTGTCCAGGTCTCGCTGGATGGCAGCACAGCCCTCTGGCGTGTCAGCCACTCCTCCCAGCTTGGTGTCATCAGCAAACTTGCTGATAGTACACTCAATTCCCTCATCCAAGTCATTGATGAATATATTGAACAGTATTGGTCCCAGAACTGACCCTTGAGGCACTCCACTAGATACAGGCCTCCAACCAGACTCCGCCCCATTGATCACAACTCTCTGGCTTCTCTCCTTCAGCCAGTTTGCAGTCCACCTCACTACCCGATCATCCAGTCCACTCTTCCTCAGTTTTGCCGTGAGGATGCTGTGGGAGACGGTGTCAAATGCTTTGCTGAAGTCAAGGTAGACCACATCCACTGCTCTGCCATCGTCAATCCACCTTGTTACGTCTTCATAAAAGGCTATGAGGTTGGTCAAACACGACTTCCCCTTGGTGAAGCCATGTTGACTGTCCCTGATGACCCTCTTATCCTTGATATGTCTTAAGATGGCACCAAGGATAAGGTGTTCCATCACTTTCCCAGGGATGGAGGTGAGGCTGACCGGTCTATAGTTGCCCGGGTCCTCCTTCTTGCCCTTTTTGAAGACCGGAGTGATATTTGCTTTCCTCCAGTCCTCAGGCACCTCTCCCGTTTCCCAAGACTTGGCAAAGATGATGGAGAGCGGTCCAGCAATGACTTCAGCCAGCTCCCTCAGCACCCTCGGGTGCATCCCATCTGGACCCATGGATTTATGGATGTCCAGATTGCTTAATTGCTCCCTAACCCAGTCCTCATCAACTGAGGCAGACTCCTCCATTGCCCTGCCTTCCTCTGGGGCCTCAGGGGTACGGGGCTCCTCAGGACAGCCTCCGGCAGAGTAGACAGAGACAAAGAAGGCATTCAGTAATTCTGCCTTCTCTGTATCTTCTGTCACCAGGGCACCCACCCCGTTCATCAGTGGGCCTACATTGCCTCTGGTGTTAGTTTTATCTGCCAAGACGTATTCATACGTCTCTGGCCAGCAACGTATCCAAGCAATTGAAAAGCTCCCTGGGAATTCACTAATGGCAAAAGAGGGGAAGAAACGTTCTGATTACTTCCTCGGTATAGCACGGAAAGAATTGAGTCTACATCTCTCAAACCTAATCTTCCAGCTGCAAGCCTTTTCCCAGGGGTAGCTGGTTTCTTTTTCTGACTCACAAATATACCTAATCAAAGCCAAAGAATCAATCCAGCCTGCCTTCTTTAAGACAATACAACATATGAGATGAGAGTCTCATAGGGGATAGTGCTAATATGTGAAACAGGCTGGCTTTTCCCCTTCTGTCCTCCAGTTTGAAAATCTAATCAGGAACAGTGACTGCAGAGGGAATTCCTACTGTTTCCTCCTATTTTTTTTTTTACCAAAAGTACAGAAACACTAACGACAGTGAAATGCTCATTCCTCCTGCTCCCGTGCCAACCTGCCATTCTTCCAGACTGGACCTTGTCACATCATGAAACGACTTGTGAAGCCGAGAGACTGCATCATAACACAAAGGGCAGAAGGTTTAGCAAACAGATGCTCTGTTTCTTTCCCACAGTTTTGGAGGCTTGTTTCAGTGTGTTACTCTTTATTCAGTACCTGCCACCACCCAGATAACTTGCCAAAGAGACAGTATCACACGTACAACACTGCATATATCATACCTTTACTGTGCTTTTCAGAGGATAAGGTATAAACATTCCATCGGATTTGGAAACTGAGGTTATGGTATTACATAAAAAACCCAATTTTTACTCCTGAGAGGAAACAATAATTCTTCTGATAAATTGCAGTCATATTTCCCATACTGTGTGATAATTACAAGTCTTACAGAGTCCAGCTACTGAGTAGCAGTCAAAATGCCAGTACATCCATTTATAAATCATTGAATGTTCTTTTGGGGTATTTTCACTGGATTAGCTATAACTACAACTAAAATACTACTTGATCTGAAGTTAAATCGGATTATGTTAAAATTCTTAGAGCAATTATCTCAAATAGCAATGTTATTGCATGAGGTAGCATGCAATTAAAAGGTTGTGTAATACCACATCCACTGCAATCCTAAGTAATTGAAACAAGAAAAACGAATGTATTTTGTACAACTTCTACAATTAATGACAAGATCGCAAGAAAGTTAAAGAACTTTCATTTTCCTTACATGTATTTGAAATTGATGAAGTAGAAAAACTTGATTCACTTAATACTGTAATAAAATTACAGAAAATGGCAGCATTGATTTTGAGGCAGTGTTAAAACTTAACTCACTGGGAGATGAACATGTATCCTTATACAGGAGAATCTGGATTTGCTGTCAGTGACATTGCTGAATTCTTCTTTGTGAAATAGTATAAGTAGACCATCATCTTAAGCAATCACATCTTAAAAGGAATATTCTTTCCAATTATAATCCTATATTTCATCTATTACTATGAGAAAATGGCTAAGAAAATTAAGGCGGAACACTGCCATTGACATTTAGAAATGTAAGTCTGATTTTGCACATGCAGATCCTGACTCTGTTATCCTGTCACAAAGGGAGTGACATTGGTGCTCAGTTTTTCTCAGATCCTTTTGATTTCTAAGCCTGCTCTTGAATGTGTTGACAATAGCGCTGTCTGCAAATCTACTGAGTCTAGTCCTCATTCTACAATCCAGATAACTGCTGAAATTACTGAAAAGGACATGGATGAACTAAAACTTTTTGCAGTTATCCCATTCAATACATCATTCGGTTTTGACCCTCAACCATTCATAAACTGGAAAATCACATTCAGAAATAAGTTTTCTCCTGTATACGTTGGAATTTCATTTATACAACCATGTTGCCTTATTTTATCCTTTTACTGTTGTGATATCTAAGGAGGTGTTATCGGTATCAAAAGAAAAACCAAATTTTTGAGTTTTCGAATCTAACGCCTTGACTTCGTTGTATATGTTGAATTAAAGATAGCCCTTATGAGAAGCTAGGGCAATTTATCAGGTTTTTAAAGGAAGCTCTTTAACTTCTGTGTATACAAAGCACTACTAACTATTTGAATTTGAAAAATCTATAGAAGTAGTTTAAAGAAATGAGGATGCATCGTTTAATCTTAATTGCCGTCTTGCAGGATTTCAGTCAGGAAACCATTCGGCCATACAGATTTCATTACTCACATCAATGGAAGCATCAGTTTGTGTAAAAGCTTCTTGCATAGGAGCAAAAAGGCAAGATTCGCTTTCCCGAGTTTTATTTTTTTTAACCACCATTTTTGCTTTGTCATTTTTCGACATCGTTTCCTCTCTACAGACTCGCCAGGCTCCCTCTGGTGGTTACCCAACAAAAACACTGCTTTGCTTAGGGCCACGTACAAACCCACAAATTAGACACACTGATTTCATTAGCATTTCTTGCTTTCATAATGATTAAAAAACGATAAATTTATTAAAGTATAAGGGTTTCTGTAGTCCATTGTTGTGTAATCTAGATCATAGTACGCTTTCTGAGCTAAAAATATTTGAAAAAAAGCATTAGTTTTTTGGTTTTTTGTTTGTTTTGGTTTGGTTTTGCTCAAAACCTTTTGGGGTTTGTAAAGTAAGAAATAGATGATACAACTAACCAGTAGGTTAATATCCCATAATATCGGTGTTAATGATCCACATAGAACATCTAAATCCATAATTTCAGTTAAGCAACTTGTAATATCTATCTTTACTCAGGCAAAGTTCTCCAATACTCTGGATGTGTCATACTCTCAGCTGACAATCTCTTCTCCTGCCTCAAATGTGAATGTGGATTTTCTCTTGGTCCCAGGGATATTGCAGACTAGCATGGGAGAATTTCTGGCTGAAATCTCAGTAGATTTGGCCCTCTTTTGAGCTGATAGCCACCCCATTTTAACATTACTATTCATTTAAAAAATATTTTAAAAATCTTTCCATGATCAGTGTAATGAAGTCACCTCTAAAGGTACAAGAAAAAGAAGATCTCTATTTTTTAAAATTAGATTATCAGTATTTATAATTTTATATAGTAATTATTTTTGTTAAAACAGAATTATTTGAAATATGAAAAAACCACACAAAATTTTGCACAACACAGTCCCAGATCACAGGTCATATGCTTGAGAAGGCTATTTTACCTGTGTCACCTTTGCAGAGGAGCAGAGTTAAGACTAAATCATTTCTCACCGAGATCAAGCTTTTGATATTTCTTGCCTCTTCAGAACTTCTTATGGTTTAAATACCTGTATTTCCTTTCCAAGAAACAGAATACAGAGATAATGAAAAAAAGAAATAGAATTATAAATACATATTTCTTCATGATAGTTCTAAGTGAGAAATATTTACAGTATGAATGTAGTAACATAGAAACTTTTTGTTATTCTTCTGTTTATACTTTTTATATTGTGTATGGAGTATCAGAAGGTCTTATACCTAAGCCAGAAATGTACAAAAAGTAAAAATCTTTCACACTTGCTGGACAGAGCACAGTTCTCTCTCCAGAGAGTCTCATAACCATGTGCCTGGTTGCATTTATATTTTTTAAAATTAATTTATATTGATAGATAAAATAGGTAAATAGATTCATTTACACAAGCACACATACTTGGTACCTGCTTCATGGCAGCTGCTATATGAAAAGGTTGGGAAACGCAGCACCTGCTGATGACTGTTCATTTATAGGAAATGCCAACATGCCTGAGTTGATCGGATGCTGAGAACATGATGTCTTCTAGACTCAAACATGAATGTAATTTTTGGAAAAGCATTCTTGAGGCTATAGTTGGTCTTTAAGTATGGCTTCTGGCCACAGGGAATTAAAAAAAAGGTGGTATTATTTAAATGATCAAAGTCCTCCATAGTCTGTAACTTGAATGAGCTCTTAAAGTATCCATATTCTTCTTAAGCCACCCTCACACATTTCTCAGCAGTTTCTTTTCAACACGAAGAAGCCACCTGCTCTCCCAAGTATCCAGAAAAAAAAAATGGTCTAAGGTGAATTACAACTCTGTTGGAACAAACCTGTGGAACACCTATGGGCAGCTCAATACATCACTGCTTCAGATGAATCACATGGCTATAGAACGCACACAGAGAACTTCTGCTTCATTTTAAGTCCTAAACAGTAGTACATTGTTCTGTACTTTCCATAAATATAGCCAAACTGTTGCAGAAAATGATATGCAACATGTAACACAGATTTTGACAGGAAAGCCTTCTGCTTTGGAGATGAATAACAAATACAAAAATAAACTATTTATATGACTGCTAAGGCAATGTGAATTTGACATCAGTTGATTCATGTCAGTCTATATTAGGTTGTCCAGAGTTTTTCAGTTTGATTAATGAAGGTGAGAGAAATGCTAATTTGCTGATTTCTTTTCAACAACCTGACAGCAAAAATTTCAAGCATTGAAATTTTCCTTCCAAATTTTTACAAGGAAATGAATATTATAGGAGCCTAGCACAGCTTTATTCTAAGACAGAAGCACAAACCCATTCTCTTCAATCATTACTATATAATATTATGCCTGTCTTTGAGCCATATATTTTTCTACAGTGCTGCAAAGAACTTGTATGATTGCAAACATCTTGCTCTTAGAAAAGATAACAGTATAAGATACTAGGAAAAATGCAGTAATCTCATGAAAACGAATCCCTGAAGTATTTTAGTTTCATTAGTATCAGTTTGGATAAGCTCTCTTGAGGACTTAAACAACACTACTCTGGGTTCTCTGCATCTCAGAAGAAATGTATTTTATCTCTTGTTTATTTTTTTCTGCATTGAAAAAATCAGAAGAGTTAATTCTGTCTCCAGATATCAACTGATAGACACAACCCACTAAAATGCACACTAGTAAAATATTAAAAAAACTGGAACTAATCCCATTATGGTCTGAACTGCTATATGATTTTTTTTGTAGGAATAGCAAAAGAGCATATTTCATTAATAAAGTCATTCTTTCACGACTGAAACAATTTAATGTACATCAGCGTGTTCTCATAAAGATAAAAGGAGCTATGGGTTCACTCTGTATGCATACTTTGCATATTTTTCTCTTAAAAGTCTTCAATAGAAATGTACAAAAAAACATGAGAAAAAAACTGGTTTGCCTCCTTAGTTTCTATATTCATACTTTTTCTTTTCAGTGTTTTAATTTTTCATCTTCTTCTTCTTCTTTTTTTTATCAAACGCTGATTACCATAACAATACTAAAAAGCATGCATTTTAATCAAATTATCATATAAATTATTACATGAATACATAAATATAGTAAATACAGGCTGAGGTTTTCTTTAATGTGTGACTTTTTATAAAAAGTCAAGACAGATACAAAACTGATACAAACTGACAGGGCTTCAGATGAGACAAGTTATATCAATGATAGATTTCAACCTCAGTAAACCTAAGGGTCTAATATTGTTAAAATAAGTAGAAACAGATTCACACAGTTATGCAAATTCTATAATCTACTGACCTGATGCTGTGATTGATTTGACTTAGGCAATCCTGGATGCTTACTTAGTGCGATATCAGTGGAAGCTGAGCATAATTAACTTTCAAAAATTGTACTTCTAATTCAAAAATAGAATGTTCAAAGTCTCGCTTCAAGAATTTTTTAAAAGGAAGAAAAAGAAAAGGAATAGCAAGAAGCCAGCCAATCTAAAATGACACAAACCATAACAAAACCAATCTAAAACTCAAAAGAAAATCAATGTATTAAAAAAATTGAAGAAAATAGAGGAATAATTTATCTTCTGACAGGTACACAGATTTTGTCACTGTGGTTCATTAAATATGAAACTGCCCCAGTTCCATGCTGATTTTCACAGGCCAGGAGTCCTCAGGGTCAAACAATTCAAAAATAATGTAATGAGGGCTTTTGATGACTGAAAGCAGCCACAGCTTCTCTTGTTCCATGTCAGGGCTGGTGACACCAAGGAGCGGGCTGTGTGCAGGACTGAAAGATAAAGCAAGACACCTAAAGACACACAATATACGTACTCCACCATTGCGTCTACTTTCAGTGCTTCTTTAGGACAGCTCATATGATCCTCTGAATTCACTAAAAACAACCATTGTACATCAAGCTGCATTACTGTTTTCCTTCCTGGAGGACAAGTGCACGCGATCTTGGTATTTTCTATCAACCTTTTTCCCTCAAGTCCCTCCACCGTATGGACACCTATGAATCTGAACAGCCTCCAGCAAGGGCTGCGATTCTTCAAATATTAAAAATTTGCTGCAAGAGGAAAGAGAACAAACTGTTTTCTATAACCACAGATCAGAAAGGAGCTGCTAAATTGCTGCACTTGAAATGTAAGTCAACAATAGCAAGCAGCTTTCTGATTGTAAATGACAGCTGAGCACTAAAAACAAAGTGTCAACAAAGGTGGTGGGGTTTCCATCAGTGGCATTTTTAAAGGATAAATAGGTATTAATGAAGATTGGTTACATGCAATCAACCATTCTTCTTTCTGATTTCTGTTTGCCTTCTGAGATGCAGGGCAGTTAGTTTCGAAACTCCTCCAGCAGCATCTTCTCTCATGGTGCTCTGCATGTACCCAGCGAGTCTTGGGAGATGAGAGAAGGGAAGAAAACCTCACCTATATTTCGGTAAACACCAAATAAACTCTGAGTAATAGCATCTCGCACTCTCAGAACAATGAAAAATAGAATCAGTCCAATGATCTGGACTCTGAATGAAGTCCTGTGCCAGAGAAAATTAAAACATCGTACAGCTGTGCCTGAAACAATAAGCACCAACCCAGATAGTTACCAAAATCAATAAAGAAGTCTGGCCCAAACAAAATGAAGCTTAAGCTGCCTCAATCCACTGTAATAAAAAAGTTTCACTAATTACCTGGAAATAAAATTGGCCTCTGCTGTAGCTGGAAAAAGGATTCACCAAAACCCAGGGAGCTGACAGCAGCACTGAAAACTGGCTTCTGCATGACCTTAAGTTAAGATCTATGGCAACTATGGAATGATTTCTTCTGAGGCCTGCAGAGAGCTATGAAGATGATTAGGGGTCTGGAGCACCTTTCTTATGAGAACAGACTGAGCGAGCTGGGTCTGTTCAGCCTGGAGAAGAGAAGGCTGAGAGGAGATCTCATCAATGTTTATCAATATCTGAAGGGGGGATGTCAAGAGGATGGGACCAGACTCCTTTCAGTGGTGCGCAACGATAGAATGAGGGGCAATGGGCACAGACTGAAGCATGGGAGGTTCCGCCTGCATATGAGGAGAAACTTCTTTACTTTGAGGGTGCCAGAGCACTGGAACAGGCTGCCCAGAGAGGCTGTGCAGTCTCCTTCTCTGGAGACATACAAAACCCGCCTGGACACATTCCTGTGCAATCTACTCTAGGTGATGCCAATGGCATCCTGAGGTGTATTAGAAGGGGGGTGGTTAGTAGGTCAAGAGAGGTTCTTCTTCCCCTCTACTCTGCCCTGGTGAGACCTCATCTGGAATATTGTGTCCAGTTCTGGGCCCCTCAGTTCAAGAAGGACAGGGAACTGCTGGAGAGAGTCCAGCGCAGGGCAGCGAAGATGATGAAGGGAGTGGAGCATCTCCCTTATGAGGAAAGGCTGAGGGAGCTGGGTCTCTTTAGCTTGGAGAAGAGGAGACTGAGGGGTGACCTCATTAATGTTTATAAATATATAAAGGGTGGGTGTCACGAGGATGGAGCCAGGCTCTTCTCGGTGACAACCAACAGTAAGACAAGGGGTAATGGGTTCAAGCTGGAACACAAGAAGTTCCACTTAAATTTGAGAAGAAACTTCTTCTCAGTGAGGGTGACGGAACACTGGAACAGGCTGCCCAGGGAGGTTGTGGAGTCTCCTTCTCTGGAGACATTCAAAACCCACCTGGATGCCTTCCTGTGTGACCTCACCTAGGTGTTCCTGCTCCGGCAGGGGGATTGGACTAGATGACCTTTTGAGGTCCCTTCCAATCCCTGACATTCTGTGATTCTGTGAACCTGCTTTAGCAGGTGGGTTGGACTAGAAGATCTCCAGAGGTCCCTTCCAACCCTAACCATTCTATGATTCTGTGATTCTGTGCTGAATTTGTCATTTTAATCTCTACATTTCAATGTCCTTTAATTCTGACACAGCCAAAGTCATAACAGTAGTAAAGTGATGGGCGGCAGACAAATCTGTAAAAGAAAGCAACTTTCTAGTCATCCCCAGAACTTAATAATTGAAATCAATTTTGTCAGGCTATTTAAATAGAAGATAGGAAACAGGTTTTGTAAAGCAGTCGGGATCTGTTGGTAATTCTAGTAGTAATTCTAATGAAGACTACTAAATCCGCCTTAGGGTTTTCTCTTCCTGTCTCAGAATTTATGTGATGAGAGTCTGCCATATAAAATTGACAGAAACAGTGAACTAGCAGGTTTTGTCTACAATAAGCCTGTTTTTCTTTACTATATCTGCACAAGGCCTTGGCACAGCTGTCAAAGTATAGTTGTACCATTTTCCTGGAAGCTGTAAAACTCTGATTATATAGGCATCCATACAACAGATTTTCGATATTCCCAGAGCAATCAAAATCACATGATTTACACACTTTTTGGTCATGATACTTGCATAAAAATGGCAGTCCCCTCATGTTGTTTTTTCGCATAGTTGTATTTTGAGTCATCCCCAGGCTCCTCAGCAATGTGGACAAATGGGAGGTTGCATCCCTTGAAGTGGGAAGATGGGGATCAAGCCAAGGCTGCGACATTGCTGACACACAATCCCTTTCTGAGCAGCTGCAGAGAACCTCTGAAAGCCAAGGATGCTGCTCCTGCTGCCACCAGGATGAAGAGGAGGGTGGCAGCAGTGGCCACGGGTGGGAAGCGTGCCCCATCTGCTCTCTGCTGGTTGCTGTCCTCCTACCCACCCATCTTCTCTCTCTGCCCAAAGAGCTACCCCAGTGACAAGGGTCTCCAGGGCTCAGCAGCGAGGTCCTGGCCTTTTTACTGACATCAGACTGTTCGTTGCCTTTGGCAACTGGTTACTTGGTCGGTGTCTGGAGCTGACCCTGGGCAGAGTAGCCTGTAGACTCCTGGTTGCTTTACAATGGTAGACACCTGCTTCAGGAGCAGCCGTGCTTTCCAGGTTACTTCTTTCCACTACGATCTCTGTCAGCATAGATAACTTTGATGTTTCCCACATGACTGAAGAATCTTCTCTAGCTTGTATTTCTATTTTTCCTGTATAGAAACATGAAGTTCATTTTACAGAACTTAACCCTTTCTATTCTTGCCCTACTACCTTGAACCACTCAGATGCCCATTTCATGAAACTGCTTGAAAGTAGACTAAATGTCCATTTAAATGACTTCTGCAGACACTGTGCCCATGACCTGGATGTCTGCAGCACTGTCCTTAGTTTTATAAGACTTGCTCTATTGTGCTATATTGTATTCCAAGTTTTCACAAAAATACTCTTGATTCTGTTATGTCAAGGAAAATCAGATATTGATGCTCTCTGTTTTAAATAAAATACAGTTGTGTTTTTATGCAGAAGCAAGCTGCTTCTGCAACCAACAATAAAAAGCATCCCATGGGGTAATTGTCACAATTCAAGCAAAGTGAAACGAGCAGCCCTTTTCAACAACTATAAAGCAATAGCATGTTGTTAGACCATGGTGATTAGGTTTTGTCATTTTACAGAGAAAATTGCTGGGCATTGAAAGAAGTATAGGTAAATGTTTTCATATACAACTTTAAGTCATATATTTAGAGTAGTAATTTAAAGCGCTAAACTGTAATACAAAATATGGATGGGATTTTGTTAACTATAGCTTCAAATTTAGTTCTCCACTTTTGATTGCCTGCATTTTAACAGGTATTTTAGAATTGATATTTAAGAACTGGAATACAGAACTAGGAGAAAAAAATCAGCACAAGCTCTGTTATGGAATGGCAACGGCTCTCCAACAAATAAAAGCAGATATTTATTTCTTTCTAAATGTCAACAAGGAGCCATAAACTTGAGTTTATTACTGACACCTCTCCACTACAGAAATCTGAATGTAGTCACAGCTATGACCTCAGGGTAATATTATTCCCAATAATATAGATAGAATGGTGAGTAACTGCTTATAGATACTTGACACTTTCCATACTAATAACTTTATAGAAGGTGAATCAAAGGTGGGTTATGAATCATAAACTTTTACATTCAGCTTATGAATGATATTTAAAGTTCACGTCTGCCTTTAAAATGTAAACTTCTACTCCAGGAACTGTCATAAAGAAAAATAATGGAGTGGATGTGACTATCGTGTTAGGTCTTGCTTCACAAATAAAAGAGTCAGTCTTCAAAATAAACCTATTATTTTCATCCTTGTGTTTTATAAACAAAACATAATCAAATCTGGAGAATATTTTTGTAGCAAATAAAACTGGTCAATCGGTTAAAGGCTGAGCTGTCAAAAGATTTCTGGAATTTTCTGGGCTACTCATACACTCTAATAAAGAATCATAGAATCATAGAACAGTTTGGTTTGCAAGGGACCTTTAAAGGTCATCTAGTCCAACTGCCTGCAATGAGCAGGGACATCTTTTCTAAGTTCAATTCAAATTGTTTCTCTGTATTGACAATGGGATGCAGTCTAGAGGGTTGAACTTCAACCCCAGCTTCATTTTCAGAATGATACAATGTCTAAAGGGATATACCTGTGTATATATGTGTATAACCAGCCTCTGATTTTTGTGCCTCACTGAGTCAATGCATCCTAAAAATAAAAAGTGGGACTGCAGTTGAAAAGTATAGGAAATGTGTATTAAAACATGCACCGTTTATTGTTTCTCAGATACTCATATTGATTTTAAATATAAATGCATTTTACTAACAATATTTCAATTTTATGCTTTATTATACGTACATTACATAGAAACAAAGACCATGGTAGTAATAAATATTTTAAATCAATTTGTTTGATTGTTAAATAATAAGTTCTCTTTCGTGAAAAAAAAAAATACTAGTATAAGTCATTTTTATTATTGGAACCATATGAAAAATAAGGTACCCAGCCAATGGAGTGAGCAAAAGGAAGGACATCCTTGTGATGTTTTTTCTCAGTAATAACTTCCTGATTAAGCCACTGAGGAGTAAACACATAGGTCCAGACTTGACTAGGTTCCTAGCTCCTGACTAGACTTAGGTTTGCAGCTCTTTTATAGACTTTTCCGCTGCATTTCCTATTGATTGCTAGGGAAAATTGTGAAGCCAAAATACTTTGGGGGAGATAAGTAATAATATCTGATAAAAATGACTGTGGATTCCTGGCCATAGACAGAAGAAAATTGCATTTGATTTCCTGTTGTCTGCCCAGCACGTCTGGGTTTGCTCTTTCTGAAGTTCAGAGGCTATTCTAGTTTTGACAAAAGTAGATCTTTTCATACCAAAAGGTGTTCAGGACTAGATTTGATGAAACCAGCTTCAAGAACATGTGTGGAGGATACGCTTAAGAAAGAGATCTCTTTTGCCAAGCTATAAAATTTATTTTCCTAAAGTGTAATGTAAGATTTGTACTCAGTTTTTTTCCTCACACTTTTTCAGGTAATTTGTGTATTTAACTATGTAATTATTTGTACTGAATTCATGGGAACTTCACCATTGGAACTTTCTACTTCATTAAAATTTTAGCAGTTTACTCAGTCCAGATAACAAGAACAGCGGATTTAAATGCCAACACCTGTTTGTTTGCATCAGTTTTAACAGGGTTCATGAGTGCTGTCAGACTTTACTGATGTAAAAACTGAAACCTGTAGGTCTGTCAACTTATTTTCCTAAGACAGAAAAACTACAATATGGTTGTGTTCTCTGGGCTCAGTGATAGGCTTTTAATTACTATATATGTTGCAATATATGCATAACAGAAAATAAAAGCTTAAATTACAAAACTGCCAATTAAACATCTAAGGAAACTAACAGAGTCAACACTCCCATCCAGATCACCAAATGTAATTTCAGGTTGCTTTCCCTTAAAACTGGTGTTGGCTTTGTACCCACTTTTCCTGTTTACTTGTCTGTAAAACAACCTAATATTCTTTGGTCACCTTTCAGTCTATACTGTTCAAAAGATAATATTTCTTAAGAAAAAAGAAGTGTGAGAGATGAGGGCTAATGCAGCATTTCAGATGGTGAGTTGCAATCAATGCAACGTCAGCATTGACCTGATATATTCTAGAAACATTTAACAATGTCCGTTCTCAAATCCCTTACAGGAGCAGACACCAGCAGTTTTGCATGGTAATTGACCATGTCAATATAATGATAAGGGATGCACACAGGACAAAAAAGCAACGCCAGTCTTTTAGGAATCTTTCCTAGTTTATTTTTTGCTTGATATGTTTGTAACTTCTAAACTGAGTTACAACTGACATAGAAAACAGTTCAATCCAAATAAAAGTTCCTCAGATCTATAGAAACTGAGTTGTGCTCTCCCATTAATGCATTCCTTTGGGCACAATGGACCAGATCATACGTCGGTTTAATTAAAATCTACATCTGCAGAAGGCAAGAGCTCTGTAGTCAGCTGATGTGCAGCTGCTGAGATGCCTCAATAGAAGTAGCAAAAGAAAAGGTAGAAAAAAAATCACGTCAAATTGCGGACTGCAAAATAAGCAAACAAAAAAGCTCATTGCCTTCAACAGCACATTTGAGCGGTCGTGTTTGTCCCTGCTGCTCCTCCAGGAAAACTGCCACGAAGTACCACTGAGCCCTTGAGAAAATCGGTCGCCACTGGGAAAATCCGGATTCCTCTCAGGCTGTGCCTCCCGCCGGCCGCGCAGTGTGCGCTCTGCATCGCGGAGAGATTTTTAACAAGGAGCAGTCAAGGTGCCTGGAGAAAAAGAGACAAAATACCGTATAATCAGCTGTAGCGCGCTGTCAATTTAAAAGCAAATGTTTAAGAACCCTCAGGCAAATATCTTTCATTCACAAGGTGTATGTGCCTGTGTGAATATTTACACGAACTCTCATCCATATTCTGGAGGAAGTTTTCTATTTTGTCCAGTTCTGAAAAGACTTGACTTTTCAGAATCTCTTATTTCGGCACCTTTAGAGAGCAGCCTGCGGCTGCCCGGCTCCGAGCCCGCCAGCCCTCGGCAGGGATGGAGTCGTGCAGCGGTGGCGTTTCCAAACATGCGCTCCGTGATTTGAGCCCGAAAAGCGGCCAGATTTTTTTTTTTTTTTTAAGGATTAACAGCGTCTGCCACCTTTTGGCCTGTGAGCTACTGCATATATACAGAATGATTAATAAAATCCTGCGAACGAGGTGAAAACCGTGAGCATAGGCGGTGTTTAGTTCGAACTATTGCTGCCGGCTACCTGTTGAGGTGGGTTTACGCAGGCGCTTAATTACTTCTGTCTTTCCGAGAGAGTTTATTTAAGTCGAGCTGGACCTGCCTAGCGCTGCTCCAACAGTGCTGGAAGACACGACTTCTGAGCCTCCATACGAGCGAAGACAAAAAGCAGAAGTTTTCTGATGCGGGGACAGTCCCTGCAGACCCCGCTCTGCACTCGGTCTGTCGCCCCGGGGCGCCACCGGCAGCCCTGTGGAGGCGGCTATAGCTAAACCAGAGGGATTAAAAAGGGGAAAAAAACCAAACAAACATCCGTCTTTCCCCAAGGAGACATCCCCGGGGGGCTCAGTCTCCCGCAGCAGCGGGCGGGCGGCCGCGACCGCGCCCAGGCGCGGAGGCTCCGCCACTCCGCGGGGCGGACCCGGGCGCAGCCAGGGCTTGCGCGGCCGCGGCCGGGACGCCTCCCCCGGCGGAGGAGGCGGCGGAGACGCCGAGCCCCGCGGGGAGGTGGGCGGAGGGCGCTGCCTCCCAGGGTTACCGGGGCTGCTGTGCCGCCTCCGCGCCTGGTGGCGCAGGCTGCGCCCCTGCGAGCGGCGGGGCACCCTGCGCGGCGGCACCCTCCTCCCTTCCCTCCCTTCCTCCTTCCCTGCCGCCGCCCGGCCCTGGCTGCGGAGGGACGCCCGTGGCTCTCCTCGGTACCGGGGGGCGGTGGCTCTGCTTTCCGTCCGCAGAAACTTTGGCCGGCGCGTAAGGAGGAGGATGGAGCCGGGGGAGCCAGCGGCTGCGCTGCTCAACCGGTCCCGAGCTGGGGCAGAGCCTCCCTGCCGGGAGTTCAACCTCTCTGGGCTACCGGAGACGGAGGGGAAGCCCCTCTTCGGCATCGGCATCGAGAACTTCATCACCTTGATAATCTTTGGCTTGATCTTCACCCTGGGGGTGCTGGGCAACTCGCTTGTGATCACGGTGTTGGCGAGGAGCACGCCAGGCAAGAGCCGCAGCACCACCAACATCTTCATCCTCAACCTGAGCATCGCTGACCTGGCCTACCTGCTTTTCTGCATCCCCTTCCAGTCCACAGTCTACGTGCTCCCCACCTGGGTGCTGGGTGCCTTCATCTGCAAGTTCATCCACTACTTTTTCACTGTCTCCATGCTGGTGAGCATCTTCACACTCTCAGCCATGTCTGTGGACCGGTATGTGGCCATCGTGCACTCCCGACGCTCCTCAGCCTTGCGCATCTCCCGGAACGCACTGCTGGGTGTGGGGCTCATCTGGGCACTGTCCTTCGCCATGGCCTCACCTGTGGCTCACCACCAGCGCCTCTTCCACCGCGAGGCCAGCAACCAGACCTTTTGCTGGGAGCACTGGCCCAACCCACGCCACAAGAAGGTCTACGTGGTTTGCACATTTGTCTTTGGGTATCTGCTCCCACTGCTGCTCATCTCCTTCTGTTATGCCAAGGTGGGGCAAAGCAGGTAGTGGTGAAGGGTATGTAAAAGGGATGGGATGGGTATGTAAAAGGGATGGGATGGGTATGATGGTGGTGGGTGTCCACGAGGTGTGGGGCCAACTCTGGGCATGTGGGAGAACATGGCACTCTCAAGAGGCAATGGGACAATGCTGAGTTTGTGGTGCAAAGGAAGAGAGCAGGTTTTATAGCTGGGGGACACGTGTGTGTGGCACAGACAGGTCAGGACAGGGATTTGCATAGAGTGGGGAGAGGGGGTTGTTCTGGCGGTCACTGGAGTCCCTCTGCCGGATTTCCTTATTGCAAAGTGCTAAGAAGCCGTAGTACTCTGCTGCTTTCTCTGTCAACACAACTCACCTGTTTTCTTACAGTGCTGTATGAGGAGTTTGGCTCAACTAAAGTATAAGAAAGCAACAGGTTGTTCAGCCTTCAGGTGAGGCATTGCAGTTCTTTAAAAAGAAGTGCAATTAAAAATGACACAAATCCACCAGTCTGGTCTGATCCAGGTAACATGTTAAGAGCAAAAGGTGCATCACGCTGCCTGGTCCCTGTGAGCCCTGTCTTGCCCCAGTTGAAGTGGATGGGAGATTTACCTCTGACTTCAGCAAGGGCAGGTGGTGCTGGGGAGCAGTGCATGAGGACTCAGGTAGGAAAAAGCAATAAGTAAGGGTGCCTGAATAAGGGTATTTAAAGACTTTTCTGCTTAGGTAAACTGTCACGGTTTTTCTGTGAATCTTAATTGCAGCTTTCAGCGTAGGGTCCACTGCTTACTGCTGGACAGGATTTGGAGCATCAGCTGCTGCCTGCGGATTTAGGCAAAGATCCTCCTCTTTCTGTGCCCACAACCTTCAGTAGCGGGATTTCTCCACAGGCAGTAGTTTACATTTAAGAGAATAGGTCTGCTCTTGCAAATAAGGACTGCTTAAGTGTTGAGAAGCCAGTTCTTTAGTTGTTAAGTTCAATAGATGTAATTGAAGTATTTCATTTGAACAAGTAATTTTATGTTCTGTTCGGTTTTGTATGTATTACATCAGCTTAACTGTTACGTGCAACTCAAAGCTAGAATTGCATCCAACTCTACTAAAACCAAGTTATGCAGAACTCAAAGGACAACATTTAAAAATTACTGTTTGTAATGAATGAAGTCCAACCTGGCAAATGGAAAACAAATACATGTTTTCATACATAAACTGAATTCTGTTTTCCCTGGGTGAATACACTGGTATTTCTTCTATAGTGGTAAATATGACTGAGCTGTGAGAGGGGTGAAACTTGCTGTAGCCATAGATCATCAGGGCTCTAAGAAAATATTACATATTTCAGGGAGAATGTTATGGAATGTATGCAGAGGGAGCTTTTCAGCTGTTAAGAATTCTTATATTTTTCAAAGCCAAAGCATTTTCAGCTTCAGCATAAATACCAGCCTTCAAAATCTATGACTGAAGATTGAAAACAGGTTTTTCAAAATTACAAGTTCTGCGTAGTATAGGGGAAAAAAAAGAAATAAAATATAAGCATAGTAAATATAACACACCATGTTGTTACAAAGCACCACTGCGGAAGTACATCGCTCAATATTAGTATGAATATGTAGTTTAAAAACCCAACAAAACAACTCCCCCCCCCCCCCCCCCCCCAAAAAAATCGACAGAGCAAGTCTATATAAAACACATGCCCCTAAAAAGTTCATAAAATCAAGGCCATTCAAAATTACAACTAAAATCTTGTGCTGTAATTATTGCCAGACTGGGATCTCACCCTTGCTTGGTGATGTGTTTTGAACCCATATGTGTGACCCTGCTTGCCATGGTGTCAGGCTGGAAGACCCAAGCTGAAGGGATGAGTATTAGGAGGTACTTTGGAGATACCTGGTATTCCCATAAGTGTCAATGAAGCTGAAAGATGCTGTGACTTGTGCAAGACTATGGGATGTACTTGTACCCTGCAGTGTAAAAATTCATTCCTGGGGGAATGAATTAGGAGCCACTGCCAAATCTGCAACTGCAATATCTTGGCATGTAGGAAACACTGAGGGAGAAATTAAGGATGATAGTGTTTGAAAATCCAAGCTTAAGTTTTAGATTTGTCAAAGCCATTGCTATTCTCACAGGTCTCAGGCAAAGTGCTCACTGCAAGCTTTTATTGATGTCAATAAAGTACTATGACGTACAACAAGTATTTTGGCTTCTGAATGCATGCAGGGTTAGAGGATTGCTGCTGTGTAGTAGCAATAAATTCATTAGTTTCTTATGGACTTCACTGGTTTTCATGAACTGTGGATCAGCTAAATAACACAATCTTCTGCTACAGTAGATTAAGACAAAGGAGACTCATTTCTCTATTTGAATATATTGCCTCTTCCAGACTCCTTTAAGGCAGTTCTGTTTCTTTTATAAGCAAATTGCAATTGAACTTTCAGTTTTGAAAGTCTTATTTTTTAGGCAATCTAATAGGGAGCCACATTCATTCTCTCAGTCTCTCTTAAATTATTTTAGGAGAGATTTGTATTTTCCCCAGTGGACAGCAATTGTGTTACAATCCACAGAAGTGCTGAAGTAGTGCTAGGTATTTGGAAACAGTGTCCTCCCACAGAATCAGAACAGGAAATGTTATGTCGTGTTCTTAAGGCAGAGACTGATGAGATTGTGCTCTGTGTCCTTTGTGTACAGCTGCCTGTTTTCCTCTCTCCCACAAATAGCTTTGGTTCAGTTTCAACGAAATTTGAGGAATGAAAATATCTGTAGGAATGATATTTGCCTAGTTTTGTGAAAACAGGAGTCAATGAAGAAGATGGAGAGTCTCCGTCATCCTCTTTCATTTAAAGAGAGTCAGTTTGCACTCAGCTGTTAAACATCAGACAAGCCATAGGGGGAAGAAGTCTTATGTCTCATCTACTCATGGAGGAGATGTAGCTTTTTGGGAACAAACAGTCAAGAAATCACAAATCCATAGGAAACTAGCTTTCGTCACCTCACAGAACTACTCTAGAAAGGAGGTTACTACTCCAGCCAGAGGAGCAGTGATTATATGGTTATTAGTTGAGTCACAGTGCTGCATACTTGTAGGCAGTCTGTATATTTTTTTTTTAATTGCTTATCATATTACTTGCCATATTTTTTAATACTGACTTTTTGTATGTGTTTTGTAACACTGCTACGATGTTTGTTCACTAATGTGCTCTTAAAGGGCAAAGTGATAAATGATTCCCAGTGAGTTTCTGACGATTGACGTCTGCCAGGGTAGTGCAATGCACCAACTAATTTTGTGTGTCTCTGCTTTTGAGTACCCAATTACAAAGATTCAGTCCTTGAAATTCAGGCCTCTTTCAGTCATACCTCTTGGTTGGACACCTGAAATCATTCACAAAGTTTTCCTTTTATAGATGTATAATGTTAAAAGCTTTTTTTTTAAAAAAAAAAAAAATTTCTTGCCTTAAGAATGTTTCCATTCTTGTCTACCATTCTGATCATTCTGAATTGATGGAAGTCATGTATGATTTATAGACTTGGTTAAAAGTAAGCCATAAAAAGTAGGAGCCTCAACATAAAATACAAGCTTATATGGTTCTTGGCTTAAGATATTAATTGCATCTTAAGTTTTGCTGAGCAGTGAGGGAAGGCTTTATTAAACTACACTGAAAAAGAAAAATAAAGAGCATAACATGTTAGTGACACGCTATTAAATGAAAAAGGGTGAAGGATCCGTTGTGATGATAGAAGTTGCAGCATTACTTTAAAAAATGGATTGCAGGCAATGACACTCAAATTCGAATCAGGTTCATACTATATGGTTCAGAATGTCATGGTCACATTATGGCTCTATTAAACAAGCAGTTCATTCTTATTAGATAATGACCTTGGGCTGGCTTTCCTGCTGCGTGATTGTCAATGGCTGATAATGAAGGTGTAGTCAGTGGAATGATTATATACAGCCAGGCAGGATGTAAACTTTGCAACAGTGTAGACTTCAAAATTTTTGCAGTGTTTAGTAGACTTATGTAAATAGGCACAGATAGTTTAACTATTTTTTTCTCTCTCTCTTACTGGAAAAATCCCTTTTACAGCTTTATTTGGTCATAGTCCCTTAGGCTGGGCTCTCAAAACATCCTCAATGTAGTTCCTGAAACAACTGGAAAATAAAAAGATGGATTGTCTGTAGGCAAAATCCAGCACCTTCCAAATGCCATCAGTGGTAGTTGTGGTAGTACAGTCCAGAGCAGCCTGGACCTTCTTATACTTCTATGATCCTACAAGTCTCCTTACACCCCCTTTCACAACAGCTTTTCTTCCCACAGCACCGCACCCTCATAGTCAGTAAAAAGGAAAGCTATTCCTTCCTTGAGAGCCAAGCAGGCTCTCTGATCAACAGGTACATGAAAACCGAAATTAGAAAAGTTTCATGTAGAGTTAATTTTTCCACAGAACTGAATTTTTTAAAAAATGCAACAGGTTGTGACCACCTGTTTTTTAGCAAGGTGAGTATTTCACTCTATGAGTTAAAAATGCATATGCAAATTGATTAGTGGATATTTTGAAGGACTTTCCTTAGAGAAATAACTTGAGACAAAATTATTCATTCAGGTGGAGTGACAGTGGCAGTTAGAGGAACAATTGATTATTCATTGGCCCAGAGAAGAGAAAATTTGAACAGGGCAGTGAGGAGAGGTGTCTTTGATTTGCCTTGTAGTGTTTGTGCATAAACATGGCTTTTAATATCCCTCCACGGTGTTCTGTATAGGTCTCTGAGTGCTGTACCACTGCTCTTGACAGGTAATTAAATTCTGCCTATTTCTCTTGCTGCTGGTTTGCATACCATCTGGTACACTGCCACGTAGAGCCAGCATGTTTTCACCGCAGACACTTATTTTATGAAATATGTATATAATCTGAAAGAGGGGAAGTTGAGAAAGACTCCTTGGAAGGTTATAATCTAAACCTTCAACACCTCCCTCCCCCTGCCCCCAATATCCAATTTAATAGTTTTGTCTACTGCATCTTTCATTGGACTGGAGGGAGATGCAATATGAAAATTTGTGCTAAAAGTTTCAGAACAAAAGAAAGAACTTTAAAAGAAGATTCTGCAGTTCTGATTTCTGGGAAGAGTTCGTCTGACCTTAGTTTTGGCCTGTGAGGGAAAGTCAGCATACAGGACAGCATCTGGGTGGCAGGTAATGGGATTTGCAAAGGTCCAGTAGAAACAGCCCATCGTTGTAAGTTATGTGAAGGGGGTGCGATAGGTGAAGCATCAGTGATGCGAAGTGAACTTCACTGTATTTCTCCCATGCTCTTTTTTGTTTTTACATTTTTCACCCATGGACTAAGCAATTCAGCTGTCTTGCACATGGTGCCAGCAGGTGAATAAAGAGTGTGTGAGCTGGAGGATCATCTCCCTGGTCTTCTGCTGGACCTGAGGGGCTCTTCTGTCCTTTCCCTCTGGTCTGCTTCATCTTGGGGAAGGCAGAAGGGCTGAAGCCAAAACCAGACCTTCTCAGAGAAAACCTGTTTAGTTTTCTCCTGCCTTTCCTGAGCTCAGGTTAGCCTTAGTAATGGCCTGGATACTGCTTCGGAATGGGGAGGGCATGCAGGGGTGTCTTTCACGCACAAACATGTTAATGCAGAGATAAGCACAAATGAACTGCACTTCCAATGTTAAGTGGTTACAAGTAGTTTTTGTTTTTATTGTTGTTTGTCGTTCACTGGTAGCTAAGAGTAGTTACTTAAAAAGTGGAATCCACTGATGGGCTATGGTTATCCACAAATATGATCTTATTTATTTTAATTCATTATGCATGTTTCTCGGACTCAAACTGCAGAGTGGGATCAAGTCTATAGGTTGTCTTGTCTGGTGTCTGTCCTGGTAGTGGTTAGCTGTGCATCCCAAAGAAAACAGAGAAAATATCCCCACATGATACAAGAGAATTTGAATTTATATCCTTTTCCCCACCTCGAGAAGTCTCCTCATAAGCGCTAACATTTAGTGTTATATTCCTTAAAAAAATCCTTTAAATGCTGTATGATCTTATCTATTAATTCTGGATGATCTTACCTATTAAATTGTTCTCAGCTCATCTTTGTGGTATGTAAAGTGCAACCTAACATCACCATCCTCATCTAACCAAGCTCTACACTCTGATACTGTCTCTAAAAAATTCTTCTCACCATATTTTAATTAAACCCTCAAGTTTAATTAATCATCTCCTTTTAAAAATTCTGTATGGTTTACAACTTGTTAAACACTTTCAGCTGAAGAGCATATTCCCTGCCCCCCATGCCTACAAATCATGCCATATGAATATATTATTCAGTTAATGACTGCAGATAAAGTAGGGCATGCACCTCTACACATCCACTATCCAAAATCTTACGTGTAAATCATCATGTCAAAATTTGTACCCTGCTCTTGGATGATAAACCTTTCTGAAACATATTTTTAAAAATTACTTGTGAAAGGTACGTGACAGACATCATCAAATTGTTGATAAAGGTCACACCTCATGTGAGATACATTTTAGTATAAATTATTCTTGAAAGTGTAGGCTTCTTTCAAAGATCAAATAGCATCAACATCCTGATTATATTAAAAAAATTACCATCAGAAGAAAGCAAATTCTGCAGGTGACTCAGAAAAGCTCTGCCTCAAAACATACACTTTTAATGTTACTTGTAGTAAAGGTCATTCCAAATTAACAATCATTGACATTTGTAAGGAAGAAGAATGATTGCTAATTCTAGGTGCATGACAGGTTTTCATTTGTTGCCTTGTTCACCTGTAATATGTATTTGTTATGTAATACATGAGAGTTTTCATATAAGAATTCAATTATAATCTGCATTGTATCTGTTGATTCACACAGATGCAGGCATGTAATTCCTTTGGATTTTATACTGTGCACTTTTGAAATGTGTAAATTGAATCAGCAATGTTTGTAAGTGACTCATGCAGTACTGGAGAGCATACTCTGACATATATGGGTTTGAATTTTAGAAAATGGTGAAATACAAGATGCAAATTCATCTTTTCAGGTTCTTAATCATCTGCATAAAAAGTTGAGAATCATGTCAAAGAAGTCAGAAGCATCCAAGAAAAAGGTAGATTGCTTTCATTACCAATATCTATTTGTTTATTTGTTTATGCTTTAGTTTTATGGTTAAGCTAATTTGGTATTATACTGGTTGTTGCCAAAGGTGTAATGGAGAGATGCAGTTGAGATGAAGTATTTAATGACATATTCAGTGTCTCTCTGAACTTAGCAGGATTGGAATATTTTCTGATCAGGGTTTTCCATTTGCAGTGCCTCAAGCCATTACCTGAGATCTCCATATTTTGAACTTCGGTGCATCTAAAATTTAGGCATGGAGAGACTACCAGTTTCTAATAATAGATGTGGGGTTTTTTCCATCACCAGCATTTTCCCCTAACTTGTAGATCTGTTTTTCCTTTTTTTTTTTTCTTTTCTTTTAACCAGCTCATTTTTTTTTAAATAAAGAATTCCTCAGTTATATGATGAGACTTCCAAATAAGGTACATTGTACTTCCTGAGTCTAATAAGAGACTTTAATGATTCTGTAATTCTTGTATTGATTTTCCACAAAACCTTTTTTTCCCTCTTATGTTCAAGACTTAAGTTATATACTGTCTAGAAGTAGAATTGTGAAAGGTCTTTAAAGCAGAATATTAGTTTTGTGATTTAGAACAATGTTTGAAAGATGTGTTTATGTATTGAATTTGTCCGTTAATATAGTATGGTTCTGATTTTTGAGCAGATTTGACCACAGTAATCATTTGACTACTCAGTTTATTAATGTGGAGTCAGAAAAACCCCTTAGGCTATAGCTCTTCATTTGGTCTGATCACTATTACCATATGGGCATGCAGACTGCAATGTAAATGAGATATGGGCTCAACGGGGAACAAGCAATCTATTATTTATGCATTCTCTTTTTTGTTTGAAAAGCATCCTAGTCAACAGATTTTAATTGATAGAATTAAAAGCATTATGGCCCTGGTTCCTTAAAATACTTAACATGTGTACTTTTGCACTTAAGGTTGTCAAGGCCAAAGGCGTAGCTCTCAAAGGTGTATTGTACATTGCCACCTCTACTCTCATCTAAATTATTCTCAAACTGGAAATACCTGTGCATTTCATCTAAACACTAACTCTTAAAAATTGCATATAAAAATCAGATCTGGCTTAGAACTAGCTTTCATAGCTTCAGGGAAAAGCATTATAGATATGCTCAAGACTGCTTGGATGTATCAAGGTTCAGTCAGTAACCAAAGGGTGAAAAAAAAAAGAAGCACCTCAAACCTTTTTTTGGCTTAGAAAATAAGTTTATGATTGTAAGGCCTAACTAATGTTTTTCAAAGCAACTCTGTTTTCACTAGCGTGCTGTTTCTCTCTGGTTACTGTATCTTTCTTCTTTTCCTTCAACTGTTTTATTAAGAGTACATTTCAAGCTTAATTATACATTTCTAGCTTTATTAAAATCTTACAAAAATTTCAGAAGTAGAATCTTAAAATTAATTTGCTATATGTGAGGGGAAAAAATTAATGAAAAATATGAATGTGCCTAAATACTATTTTTTGAACTTTTTGGTCACAAAGCATCAATATTAACATCACATATTTCAGATGAGTTTTATTCGCTGATGAGCAACCCAAAGCAAGCTCTCTTCGGACTAACAAAAGCTGCTCTTTAGTGTTACCTTGGTAGCAAGGCATATTGATGATTTTGGAGGGGTAAGCTCTGAATTTAGGCTTAGGAGGAATAATGGGATAAAACAGATGTTGTGATGTTTCCTGATGCAAAATTTTTTATTATGCATATATGAAATACCTTAAGTAAAATAGTTAGAAGAGACACACAGTCAACCTCTACTTTCAGGTGCATGTATACAGTCTTTTGAAAGTCCGTGATTTTCCTGGTGTAATTTTTTTTTTAGAATTTAAGTAACACACGTCTTTTGAAGTGATTGCGCATGTGGTGTCCAGGTCATCTGTTTTCAATTGGAATATTAACACATTGGAAAGGATCAGAGGATGAACTGCTCTTAATTTATTCTTCTTTATTAGCACATATTCTCCTGATGACACCTGAAAGAGAAAATATTTGCATGGCTGTTTGTTAGTGGCAACTGATTTAAACTCCATAGGCTAAGTAGAGGAACAGCTTGTGAAAACAGGTGGATCCTTGAAACTAAAGAAATTTTATTTACTACAGATATAATGTCCTTTGGTTTCTGTTGTGAGATTTTACTAACCAACAACAGTATCTGTCATAAGTTATTTTAACCTGTTGACACAGAAATTAAACTTTTTTTTTCTGTAAGTTTCTATAAATCATGTGATTAGGTAAGTCAGTCTGAATTATTACCAAGCATTAATCAATTCAAGAAGTATAGACCGAGCTCAATAAACTAGCAAAAAGTCTATATATTCTCTGTGCTGCAGTATTTATGACTCTGTTAGTTTTCTCTGTGAAGAAGAGCCTAAGTTACTGAAAAATTATGTTGTAAAGTGTTAATATAGTAATTATAATGGTCCACGACATAATATACTTTGGAATTAATATTGGGCTTTTATCGGGAATCTGATTTAGTTGAAAGAAGTACTTGTTAGAGGAGTACATATTAATTAGTTGAGCAACTGCGAAGCACTAGTTGCTGCTTCTGAAGTAAGTGAAAGCTAAATAAAATATTGACAGTCAAACTCCACTGTGTCCTAGTAGAATGCCTGTGGCAACCAAAAGGTCTGTACTGATACTGTAGGTGTCTGAATGGATCTAATGAACTCAATGGCCCTTCCTCTCAGAAATAGCAACGGTAGAATCAGGAGGCAGCACTGAGGGTATTTTTGTGTTCCATTTTTCTGAATTCAGTGTTCGCTGATGAGCTTTAATTTCCAGAACGGTTTTGACAATGTGCAATCACCATACATTTCAAGCTCCTTAACTTTTCTCTTTTTTCCCCTAGTTGTATCCCAGAATGTTGTTCTATGACTCCCCCTGTGGAAATTTTGTGTTTAAAGGAGAGACTTTCTAAAAAGCCCCTGCTCCTTTTGTAGACACTTGAGCAAAGTGTTTGTCTGACTGCTCTAAGCTTTTCCACTAGCTGCTTTCATGTATAATAGATCTCTCTTGCAATTTTGATCAGAAATCCTTGTGTACTCTACTAAAATATAGATGATTAGATCTGGGTGAGATTTCCCAAAGACCCATATTATCGTTATTTTACATCAAGCTTATGTCCAGCTCAGAAAAGGCTAGGCTTTTGTGCAGGGAATCAGGAGCATCATTCTGTACCTTTGAGCAAAGTTGTATGTTTGCCTTTTACTGTGACATTTTCAAGGCTAAGGTTCTCCTTGTGGTAGTTCAATATGCAAAATAAAGCCCATATAGGTAACAGAGTAAAATCAGTAATAAATATTCCAAAGTGCATTCTCTCTCATTATACCTTTTTTTTAAAAAAAAAAAAAAAAATGTTTTTGAAGTGGGTTTAAAGCTGATTCTTCAAGTGCTCATCAGACATCTGTGTTTTCCTTTCCCTGTCTCAGACAGCACAGACTGTGTTGGTGGTGGTGGTGGTTTTTGGCATCTCCTGGCTGCCACATCATGTGATTCATCTCTGGGCCGAATTTGGAGTTTTCCCACTGACTCAAGCCTCCTTTCTCTTCAGAGTAACTGCACACTGCCTGGCTTACAGCAATTCTTCTGTGAACCCCATTATATACGCATTTCTCTCCGAAAATTTTAGGAAGGCCTACAAACAAGTCTTCAAATGCCAAGTGGGTAAGGAGTCATCTCTGAATGATGCTAAGGAAAATAGAAGTCGGATAGATACGCCATCATCTACCAACTGTACACATGTGTGAACTTTGAAAAGTCCTGTGTGCTGGCTCTTCATTTGTGTGAACTAAACACCTAGAAAACAAAGCACAATGAGCTTTATCCTGGGTTTATCTTGATGAAGCTAATCAGTATTTAATATACTGAAGTTGGGTTGTAGCAAAAGTTTGTGAAACTGGTATGAAACACAACTGGCCTACTCCTCTGCATCTTAGATAGGTTTGTCAAATGAAGCTCTTGGACCTTTAAAAGATACTTGAGGAAAAAAAGTTGGAGGTGATATGTCTGTATTCTTACTCACTATGCATACAGAGTGTAAACATTCAAATATACAAGAAGGAAATGTTGGCACGGGTAGGTAACTTTCTGACTTGTTACTCCATCAAAGTGAAGAGATGGCTAAATTTTCTGTCTTAGAGATAATAAATATTGTAGTACTGTGATTTCAAAGAGGAAAACTTTTGCTCTCCTCAAATCATTTTGACAATGACTTCTCTCTTTTTAAAGCAAAGATGGGCTCTGATTTGGAGTTGAAATAACCTATGTATAACTTGAGGCAATTGCTATAGAGAGAAAATGCTGATTTTATCTGGTTAGCTGTCTTTTAATGTAGCATACTGAGTAATGATGGACTTTTTCCACTTCATATGCCCATTTGACTGTATACACAGAACTTTGTGTATGCTATATAAGGTTTTGTTTGTGGCCTGTATGTTGTTGTACCAAAATGAGGATTTGTGTCTGTCTGTGAGAAGCTTGTTTTCATGTGTTGCATGTGGTGTGTGTATGTTTTCTTAGCTTTATAGACTCTGAAATGGAGATAGAGTTTTAAACATGCAATGTACACCTATGTTTTAAAATATTATGTTCCATAAAGCAATTTTGGGCAATGCTAATGCATTTAAAAATAGCATTTCCTTAAAAGTTGCAGGAGGGGCTTGGTATTGTGTCTCTCTAAACTGGAAGAATTCAGAAGGATGCATTTATATTATAAAGTATATAAGGTAAATGGTCCAGTTCTGAAAATACCTAAATGAAATGAGTAATTTCAGCAATTTTATAAAAAGTACTTTATATGTCTTTAAGTGGTAAGCCACTAAAAAGTAGTGGTTTGAGAACATTATTGCTAGCTGGAGTAAGACATGCTGTTACCTTATTTATTAACAACCTGTAGATTAATGGAGTAAATTAAGTTGAAGGAACCTCTGGACATCCTCTGACAGCAGGGCTACCCTCAAGAGTTGGAATGCTGCCTTGTCTAGGCAAGTTTTGGAAATTTCCAGATATGGCAATTCAGCAATTTTTTGGGGCAACTTTTCCCAGTGCCTAATCACCCTCACTAACCACTCATCACTGTGCACTTGAATATTCTCTCTAACTAATACGTAATTTAAGGTGGCAATTAAATTTACCCCCAGCCTTCTCTTCTGAAGCAATGCGTGGCTCTCAGTCTGTCCTCATCTGTTGTGCTCCAGCTCCCTGGCCGGACTAGTGACGTTCCACTGGCCTTCCTCCAACTTACCCATCCCCCTCATGTTCTGGGGTGTTCAAAACTGAACAGTGTGTTCCAGATGTGGCCTCACGAGCACTGAGGAGGCTCATTGCTTCCCGTGATCCATTGGCTGGTTCTTGCTAATACAGCCCAGTATTACAGTAATTTGTTGCTGCAAGGGTATACTACTGACTCATATTTAATTTCTGCTTTACAAGAACTCTCAAGTCCTTTTCTGCAGAATTGTGCTTAGTCCCAGTCCAAGTTTCTGGACTTTGCTTTTGGCTTTGTTGAACTTCATGCACTTGATAGCTGTTACTTCCATTCTCGTGGCTTATCAAGGGCTCTCTGAAAGGCATCCCTGCTCTCCAGCACATCCACCCCTCCCCTGGGTTTGGTGTCATGTGCAAGCTTGCTGAGAGTCCTGCACCCTTGTCTGGGTTTTTGAAGATGCTAAATAGTGTTGGCCAGATGCTCTGTCAGATTCCCTTTTCTCCGCAAACTTGTTTTAAAGAAAAAGTTGAGAGTGGTAGAATCACATCAGCTATGGAGCGTTGGTTCACATGAAAATATCTATGTTTGTGTGTCAGTATTGTCCACTTGGAGTAAGTAAAATAATGTTCAAGACATGCTATTGCATGTGTGGTGTTTGTGTCCATTCTTTCCTATGAAGAGACAGTTTGATGATATTGCTAGGAACACAAAATGAATGAAAAAAGAAAACCAAAACAAACCAAAAGCTCAACTGGAGAAGAAGAGTTTATCCAAATAGGATACCATTTGCTGGGTTAGGATTGAGGTTAGGAAACACAGCCTAGAACAATGTTGAAGTTCCTTTGAGTTTTCAGATCCTCATCACCCACCAATCACTCAAATTATTAAAGCACTATAAGACTTCAGCTGAATTTATAACATACTGGGAGATTCTACAGCTTTGAAATTTATATATTTTTTTCCTTTTAAAAATAGCTTGTGATTTTATTACTTTGAATAAGAAATTACAATGTAAACATGTAATTATATAAAGTTAACATGCTGAGTTTATCGTCTCATCTGGAAAAGGCACTTTTTTTCCTTAGTTGAACCGAATTTTAAGCCCAGATGTTTGATAGTAATGGAGCTGTATCTGAAATAGTAAGTATAAAGGGGCGAGGGGGGGGACTGCAGTAACAACTAGTTAGTAAGGCCCCACCTGACTCCTGGTATCAATAAAAAGTACCAATAAAACTTCCACCTCACTTTTCAGAGAAACCTTCAGAAGCAGCCGACATCCCAAGGCTCAGTTTCCTGCCTAAAACAAGCTTTTGTTGATCACTCTCTCTAGCATGACTTTGACATGCTCAGCTCTGTCACGGAGGTTGTGAAGGTAAAACCAGTGTTAACGTATTCTGTGAATTGTGTCTGACCCCTGAGCAGCTGGACAGTTGGGCAGGAAGTTGTGCCACAAAAGTGGCTGATTTGGGCAGAAAATTGGGGAATGGTCACTAATGATCCCTTGCAGCTGGATATCGGCTTTCGAGTTCTGAACTTGTTGGTGGAGATCACTGTTGCTGGTGGAGGGCAAAGCAAAAGGTTCACCTCACTTACTTGCCTGATATACTTTTTTACACCTTTGTAACCAGAAAGGGAGAATTGGAGAACCCCAAAAGGAACTGCTACTCCCATATTTTTTTATAAACCCCCTAAAATTTTGTTCTATGTATACTGCCAAAATGCTCCCTCTTTGTGCAACCTCGCAAGTGTTTCCTGAAGTTTAAAACGTACAATGCACTTTCAACACTGATGATAGAAGTGGTATAATCGCATCAGATCAAAGCAGTAAGAGTTGTTCAGTCCATCTTATAAAAACTGTGTCGTAGTGGAGAAATGTAGAAGTCTTTCCATGTCATAGTTGTCTTTGCGGAGTGGATAGAAGACTCGTGGAGATGTAGCATCTCTACAGTACCTCATGCCAGGGTGAGATGGTCTCCTTTTCTGCAGTCCCTGGACAGGAGCTCAGTTCTGTCCATCTTCTGAGGTTATACTAAGACATTGCAGCAGGTTTATAGCTAATTTTGCATTTTATATGTTAGGTTTTCTGGGGGTTTTTACCACTTTTGCCTTAAAAAGATAGAGAAATCTTGGTAAAACACTGGGTCAGCTGAACGTTGAAGCTGTAAAGACTAGTGATTAAAGAGGTCGAGAAATTATTCCATCAAAGTTCTTAATGCAATGTTAACCTTGCCTGCTTGTGGGTGGCTGTTTGAGGTATGATACAAAAGATTACATCAGTGCTCTTCGACTAATAAAGCCTAAAATACATTTCCAAGATATGTGTGGACACAGATATACACTGTGCACTGCTATACATAAATCAGATTTAGGATCCATAGCCAAAATGAAAAAAAAAAAAAAAAGGCACTTAACCAACATACTGTTCACCACGGGCAAACACCCCGGGCAATGATGGGACTTGCTCCCCTCTATGTTCAGCTCTGCTAACTTCACAGGTAAATGTATCACCCATTCAACTAATTTTGAAGAATGTAATCATTTTAGCTGAAAGTGAAGCTAATGCTTAATGGCCACTTCTCAGTGAGTCATTATACTATAAAGTTTTCAGTCAGAAGTATGTACTAAAAATTTATGACGTGTATTAATGTAAACATTCAGAATTGTGTAAAATTTCTATTTTGTACCAAAAATGTAGGATTTCCTAATACTTTTTGTATGTCTAGGTTAGATAACAAAATCATATACTATAGGAGATTACAAAGATATCACCAAACTGGCTGAAATTATATGTAAAATATGATTATGACTGTATAAGGAACAAGCTTTAATTTTGTAGTTGAGTGTTCCCATCTGCACTCTTAATATTCTTTCAATATTTTTATGATGACATTAATTGGGTCTTTGATTATTTCCAAATTCTTCCGAAGTATTTTTCTAAATTTAAACACTGAAAAAGTACATATTTTCAAAACCATTTAATTTTTGGCATGATAAGACAGTTCATGGACGATCGTCCTTTGAGCTTTCTATTCACTTCCCCTTTGTATGCATGTACTTCTTTCTTAAAATCTTAACTTTTATTATTTTCATGATCTATTATATCTTCATTTTAAAAAATAATGTCACCATCTCCAAGAGATAAACATTAAGCTTTGTCTATTTAATGTTGCAGTGAAGTAAAATTTACTTTAAATTCCACATTGTAGAGAAAGTGAGTGATCTTTTTATAAAACAATGTTCTAAATGCATTATTGTAGACAGTGTTATCTTCATGGTTGCTTCGCAATATGATGTGTCATATTGAACTGAATGATATTTGTGGTATTTTGGGAAAGGATAAAAGCAGAGAAAAGAACAGCTTCTAGTTTACAGAACTTGTGTTAGTGTTATGTATTCAATACATGTACAAGTGTTGAAGACCAGAAAATTAAAATTCTGTGTTTGCTTCAATGTATAATTAATGTAAAGTAACATGCAGTTGTTTTAAGATATGCTATACTTTTCATGAATTTTCAAGTTATTTTTTCAAAGGATTTGTACCATATCTGCTTGTCTCTACAACATGAAGTACAAACTGCTTTTCTTACAAAATGTTTACGTGATACTTAAAAACAAGGAGTGCCCTCAGGAAAACTTCCAGAAAAAATAATGTACACAAAACTCAATAGAGTTTCATGGCTAGATGTCATTATGGGTTAAAAATTCCTGTTTGAAAATTTAACTGATATAAAAAACATTCTCATTTTCAAGTACTTAAGTGCAGGAGAAAAGGTCCTCCTTCTATTCAGACTGGTAAAAGTCAATTGGATTTAATGGAATTCATTGATATTTCTTATTCAAGTGCAATTTAAATCTCTCAGAATTATGCATTGCTTAAGAGACAGAAAAACAGACTCAGATCCATGTATTTGAATATTAAAGGAAAAAAAGCTCTCTAATGACATGAAATACAAACCTATTTTATTACATGAAAGCCTGTTATGTGGCTCCACTCTTGGAAGGAGGCAGTCAAATTGGTGCATATTGGTGTGTAGATTTGCATTAACCTTGAGCAATGGCTATTTCCACACAGTAAAAACAGATATATGAGCAGGAAACTGGAATACAATCAATTCTAAGCCTAATGAAATGTACTTTTAGAAACAAAAGTAAATGCTACAGCACGGATTTTAAGTGATGTGCACTTTTATCTACCATTTTTTGTGTGCAGTTCTTAGAGAATCATTTGTATATGCATGTGTACTTGACATTTGTAGATACATTGGTGCACCTTGGCCAAATACATTTATTGGATGCAGACTGAGGTCTTATTTTATAGAAACACTTCCCTAAGTGCAGCATTCTACCCTTGGAAAACTTTGTACCATTTCCATTGCATGGTTATTCCATTCCCTTATAAACACCTAAGCATATTTCAAATTTACTGAGAAAAATAAAATCTCTCCTGTAGTAATACATCATCTTAGCTACCTAGATGTTGCTAGCAATACCTGCAGCGAATTTATCAACTTAAGTTTAATATTAAGATTCTGAAAGAATATACAAAATTCTTGCTGATGGCTTGCAGATGTCACATTTATAGATGAGGTGATGGCATGAGAGTGTTCCTCTACATTGAATTTTGCAATTTAGCACAAGTAAATTCGTAGTTTTAATATAATAAAATGAAAAGTCATGCATTTAGGAATGAAGAATGTGACGGAAGCTTGAAGAATTTATATTGTACTGGAAAATGACGATACTGAAATTGTCAGTGAACTAAACATAACCTGCAACTCTGTGTAACTGAAAGGACTTGCACAACCCCTAGAATGTTAATTCAGAATGTGGCTGTACCTGGGGCTGTGGCACTGGAAGCACTGCTGCCAACAGAGGGGCTTTTGCAAAGACATTTCCTAGTTGTTCTTTAAAAACAAAACAAAACAACACAACACAACACAACAAACCAAAACCAAACAAACTGACCAACAACAACCAAAACCAAACAAACCCAAACAAACAAACACCACAAAAAACCCCAAACCCAAACCAAACGAACAAAAACCAAACCCAAGCTGAAAACTGTTTGCAATTCAGAGGAGAGGGGTATAGTTGAGAAGTGGCCTAATTACATCACATAGCTTTGTACCCATACATATAAATACCTGATGCTGCACCTCTCTTAAATGGGTGGATGAGTTTGCAAGATCCCGTACAGTGAAATTAAGTTACAATGGTTAAATTTGTAAATGAAGTGGAAGTCTTTTCATTAAAGCATGGGTATAAATAACCCTAGAATGCTTAATGAACAATGCTATATATTTGTCTTGCTTCATATCACACGCAGCTTATGATGATCACAATGGCCCCTTCTGGCCTCAATCTATTAGCATTCTTACTCTTTTTTGTAGATATGAAGAAAAAACATCACAAACCAGAGCTATTATTTGTTCTATAAGTGGTCATCTGAAAATGTACCTAGAATAACTCCACAAGTGGGCTACATCCTGAAAAGATCTTACGATGATTAAGGAATTCAATCGAAATCTCTGGCATATGGATTGCCATTGTTAGAGGAAGGAGTAAAATGATGCTGTATGCTTTTCTAATTATACTTAATTAGCTTTTGCCATAATTACTCTAAACATAATCACTCTGCATTATTTCTGCATAGCAGTTTATCGCTTTCCTGAGAACTATGAGATGACGGTTGCTGGCACATTTGAAACACCTGGTGCTAATTGCGTTTCACTCCATAAGTCCATGTAGAGGTTTTTTACCAACCTGTTGTGAAATCGTATTGGAAATCTGTATAAGCTAGAGGCTCTCACAACAATAATGCTTTCATTTCAGCTCAGGCAAAATTCATCTTGCTTTGGCTATTCAAATAAATTAATCCCACAGTTCTCTGTAAAGACAGAGTATGTTGCTATAGATTCAAGGGTATCCTGATAATATGACCTGATGCTGTAGTTGAAAAGTAGCACTTAAGTATTAACATCAGAGGAGGAGAAGGAAGGGTAGGAGGAGAGGAGATGTTGAAGACCATCGGTGTTTGTGAATGGAATATATTTAGGGCTCCAACTTTCAACCTTTGCCTAGGCAATACCTAGTAGTTTCTAGGCAATTTGTCAGTATAAAGAAAGAGCAGAATCTTCTGGACTTGAGTCTTTACTTTTTACATGTATTTATGTCTCCATGTCCATCATAAACCTAGCAAATTCATATTTCTAATTTTCATATTTATATTATGTTGTCCCTTGTTGCTCTACAGAGTTGTCCTGAAATGCATTTTCAGCTGTTCTTGCATTCATATGGATGAAGATTTAAATATACTTTTTAGCTCTTGTGGTAATCTTAGGAAAAGAAGGTTTATTTTACCTCCAGTTCTGTGGACAGATGACTGCAAGGCATTGTTTATGTATAAATCACTATTAAACATACAGGGAAATAACCCAGTAACGCTTGAAATGGTTGCTGGGGGAAAATGAGACACCGCAAGTAGGTTCAAATATGGATTTAATTTTCACCTGCAGTACTACAGCTCGTGTTCATGTGTGAAACTTGTTGGGAAAGGATACTTATGGTGTGATGCCATGCTGAAGAAATTCTGAGGCTAAAAGTAGTGCAGAATTATACTATGAATATGGACAGATGCAGGGCCCAAGGCCATTTTACCATGGATGACATCATACAAGGATGTTTAGGATGTTTTGTAATCACAGAAACCTCATCAAAATATTTTTGATGTTTTGCTAATTTTGCAAGAAGTTTCCTATAATGCCAAATGAAATAGAACATTGTATTTAAATTATATATTCAATAGTTTACACTAATATATAATGGCAAGAGTTTGTTCCTCTTTTTGTAAGACAGCAGTATTAGCAATTATTTTGTTGAATACAAATGGAAGTAAGTGATCCTTTCTACTTTTAATCTGAATCTTACAGTGTTTGCCCACTCTTAAATATACTGTTCAGAGACCTTTCCCACTTTTCATTGTGAATTACCAGTTTTTATGTGATTTTAAGTGAAATCACTTCCATCAGTGTAAAAGATCGTGGTAATAAAATGGCTGCTTCATGGCTGATAAAAAGGAAATTAATATAGCAGGAACTATGCTCTGCACATTATTTTGTTCTTAAAATTTGACTTAAAACTTGTAATTGTAATCCTTTTCTTCTTATGTGTGAATGGTATTTATTGTATTTAATTCTGCCTGGCTAAAAAAGATGCAAATGGAATGTGTTATTTGCTTGGTGATTCAGATTTCTAAAGAAATGTGTATTAATAAAATTAAAGCTCATAGCACTGAATGCCTGTCCATGTCCTGCTTTTCTAATCTGTAAAATAAAAAAAACCAAACACTCTTACTGAAAAATACAATGCTTTTAACTTATTTTTATCCTGCCAACAATTAGTGCACATGAGAGAGAAAGAAAGGGAGAATATTTTTAAGACTATATTTCTAAAGCGAAGAACTGAATTATGCATCATTCTAAGAAGGAAGCGAGTAAATTAGCAAAGTGCAAATAAGGGTCGAACTGATCTATTATTGCTGCATATTTATGTAGATGACTAAGTCAAGTGCATCCCTTGTTTTCATCAGAAGACACAATGGAAACTTTCCTGTTGACCAAATTATATTCTATTATCATTTCAGTTGTATTATAACTTCTAATGTACTTCACTGAATCAAAGTTATTGTTAAATTAATCATCAGGACTTTACTGAAGGAAAGCAAAAGATAAATCCATGAATATGAAACAGTTAAAGATACTGAAAGAAATAAGTGGGATACTGGGGATGCCAACTATCACTGGGCAGTTGGTAAGTTCTCCAGCATGCAATTATTTTCAGATAGATCTCTATATGATTTAGCAGGTCAGTAAACTTTCCTACCAGCCACAGTTCTGTTATGAACTCTCACTTTTTTTTTTTTTTTTTTAATCTGATCTTGCTTCTCGGGATGCTAGTGAGTCTTTTCAATTATTTCAGTGGAAATCGGATTTAACTCCCTCTCCCACTGCAAAACAGCGTTCAAATTGCTGCTTATGCAATCTCTGTCCATGCTACAGAACAGTGTCCTTGTGAAGACAGAAAATGAAGTATGGTCTAAGGAAGAGGAAGATCTCCTGATAAGCTTTTGATGTCATGAAATCTGACCTTTATATCAGGAAAGCTGCAATGTCTATCAGTATGAGACTTGACGCCATGTGCTATCTCTTGAAAAATACAAAATTGAGGGCTTAAATGAATTCCTGAAGCTCCCTTGATTTCCTACTGCTAAAAAAAAAGGAAAGGAAAGGAAAGGAAAGGAAAGGAAAGGAAAGGAAAGGAAAGGAAAGGAAAGAAAAGAAAAGAAAAGAAAAGAAAAGAAAAGAAAAGAAAAGAAAAGAAAAGAAAAGAAAAGAAAAGAAAAGAAAAGAAAAGAAAAGAAAAGAAAAGAAAAAAGAAAAAAAAAGGTCTTTTTTATAGGCTATGGATTTGTGGAATAATGATACTTTCAGAAGTGTCTAGACAATGCATAAACATTCCATTACATTCTTTAATATGCACCGCATATAGTGTAGTTAATTCTAAAAAATGTGAAGTGATTGTTCAAAAAAAGCCCCTTGCACGTTACCATAAATAATTTGGTTAAGGAATTAGGCAATAGACTTTTAGAGTGGCAGCCAACACATATTAATCAGACTTTTTGGTCTAATTACAGGAAGTGGAGGACATTTGTTCTCTCCTCCTTCCTTTTTGTATTTTATCTTAGTGTTGCTTCAGGTTTTACTTTGTTCTTTCTGCTTACTTGCCTTTCCTTGTATGAGTCATATTTTTACTAAAAAATTCCAAATAACGGTTCTACAGAACTAGTCATTTACATGTCTGATATATTTATATTGTATTAGTGTATTGTATACACTTTTACAGGTAGTATTAGTAGTACCAGCCACATTTAATTAGACTGAAGCATAGAATGTTGACTGAAGCGTAGGAGATTCCATCTGAATATGAGGAAAAACTCCTTTACTTTGAGGGTGCCAGAGCACTGGAACAGGCTGCCCAGAGAGGCTGTGGAGTCTCCTTCTCTGGAGACATTAAAACCCACCTGGACACATTCCTGTGCGACCTGCTCTGGGTGAACCTGCTTTAGCAGGTGGGTTGAGCTAGATGATCTCCAGAGGTCCCTTCCAACCTTAACCATTCTGTGATTCTGTAATTGGGTCTGTCCCTAAATCCTGCTGAAGTGATTACCAGCTCTAATACTGTGTAATCAAGAGAAACGATCGCTTCACCCAAATGTAAGTGACCAGCCTAAGTCAAATAAAGCTTCCACAGAGATATCAAACAGATGTCACCAGAAGATCTCATTTTGCAAGTGTTATCATCTCATTAGGAGACATTCTGTTCCATTAAACCAGGAACAAGCAGGCTGGAGTAAGTGTCTAAAATATTATGCAGCTCTGTGTGTCTGTTTACTGTACTTGGTCATGCTTAATCCTCATTGCTTCTAACAAGGTTTTTAAGTGAAGCTAATTGTGTTACAAGGTTTTGCCTCTAAGAGCTCTGCGACTGCAGTTGCAAGACTGCTTTGGTTAAATCACTGAAAGCAGCTACCCGGTGCATTCTGAAAGCTTATTTCGGTATACCTTTCTTCAGAGTTTCTTCTTTCTTTATTGTGTTGTATCTTAAGCACTTAACTGTTTGTCAAAATGTGCTTTTATTGATGTTAAAGATAGTATCCTTTTTATCTGTAGATGCCCCATCCCTGGAACCATTCAAGGCCAGGCTGGATGGGGCTCTGAACAACCTGATCTAGTTGCAGATGTCCCTGCTCATGGCAGGGGGTTGAACTAGATGACCTTCGAACGTCCCTTCCAACCCAAACCATTCTATGATTCCTGTTGCTTTCAGTAGGAGAAAAAAGGTGAGAAAATGTCGATAGAACTAATGCAATGGACCAGGACCATTGGACCAGGACACGGATGTCCTTGGACATGACAAGTCCCCTAACATCATCCATCACTTGTTTTAACTGAGACATGATGTTGCTGTCCTCTAAGAGACCCATGAGATGTGTCTCACTGCCTCCCCCCCAGGCTCCTGGTGACAGAGCTCTGGCAGTACAGGTTGTTATCGAAGTCCTGGGCAATCTCATGCTCCAGGTGCTAGAATGGCATCTTCTAATGCAGCAGCTGTGGCAGACTTCTGTCAGTGACTGATCTCTCACAGTTACCTGGTGCAGGCAGTACTTCATCATTCCCATTATTTTTGGCATGCCTTAAAAATTTTTGGATGCCATGATTTTTTTCTATTTTTCTGTACAAGTTTAGCTCATAGCACATCCTAAACACTGTGTTCAATACATTTTATTTTCATCAGAGTAGTGCTCCTGAAACCCAGTAGCTGGTTTCCACAGTCCTTAATGCTGTCCTTTCAGGGGAAAAAAAATTATATTCTCCCAAACTCTTCCTAAATCAGTGCCAGCAAAGCAAGAAATGGTAGGAAATGGAAAGGATTAGCAGTACAACTGTTATTTCATACTTCAGCAACTCTTTCTATGTTTTCAGCAAATGCAAATTTATTTTTTGGTTTGCTAGGCTAACCCTTTACACTTATGGGCTCAGCGGCTAAGTGACAGAGTCAGAGAAGATGATTAAAATATGTTTTGGAGGCAAATACTTGGAGGAGTGCTAAAGGGAAAACTCAAATTGAGATAAGAATGAGGACAGAGGTCAATTTTCTGACATTTAAATATATGTGTGATAGAGCAAAAAAGTATGTGTTTTCACAGCGTTCTCTTACTAACTATGCAGGTTATTTGAACATACCGTGTTATTTTTTAAAAAACAATACATGGTTTTTAATGTGAGGGTTGTGATTTAGAGGCATAGTCTTAGTGAATGCACATACATGCCAAATGATTTATAAAGATGTCAAATTAAGCTTCTCGGATAAATAGAGTACATTAGAGACAATGGGAAACTTTTGTGGTAGCTTAGAAGTAATGACAGATGATGATGTACCTATGCTCTAGACAGAAGGATCAAGTAGTCGTTGTTAACTGGAACGTCTTGTTTCTGCTCTGCTCAACATTGCTTCTCCCTTTCCTTACCCCTGCCAGTGGCTACACTCTGGAAGAACTATATGCCTGAGTTTTCCTCACTCCTTTTCTGTTTTCCCACCAAGTCCAGCTGCTCACTTTCATTTGCTGTATACAAAGCACCAGTGCCTCTATTCTGTACAAAGGCAGAAGTTAAAAATGGAAACGATTAAAAATTGGACCTTATATTATCTCAGTATTTACCTTTTAATCTGATAAAGTACTCTACAGAATTTTAGTCATATTTAGAAGAAATAAACCTTGGTATTTGATCCATAGAAAATTTGCCAGTTTCATCCAGAAACACACAATAGTATGTTATGGAGGGTTTTTACCTATAATTAGCTGCTATGTAATGCCAAATTTGGTCTTATATGCAACAGCTCAATATTACTCTTTGAAAGTCATTACATTCCTTTGGGCCATTACTCAAAGGAATCTCAGCTGAAAGATTTACTGGTTCAATTTCTTCCCTGATAGTCAGATATCCAGGGAATATTCCAGATACTCCACATTCAGCTGAAACCTGACATAATGACTTGGAGGAGTATGTTGCCCATTTCCTCCATCTACATAAATTAATTTTAATAAGGTAGGTTCTCTATGATCCAGAGGATTCATATTTCAATCATTATAGTTCTCTTCCTCCCCTCAGTGAGCACATTATAGGAAATGCATATTCTTCCAGGCATCTATTTATTTGAGACTTGTTCTAATTAATACCTGCATCCTCAGCTCTGGATTGATTAGGTTAGGGTAGGAAGGAGAGTGCTTGAAGAATAAAGTATCTTTGCAGTGAAAATATCAGCCCAGTGTGGAAAAAAATGTCCATGCCTTTCTAAGAGTTCTATAGCCCAAAAGTGTATTTCCTGAGATTTTGCGTGAAACCCTCGAACAGTTAAATTACACAGACCCTTTCCTGCTTAAATCTAACACATATCTTTTCTTTTCCCAAATATTGTGTACTAATTTCTTAACTCACTCTTCCTTTCCTATGCCAGATACAGATGTTCAAAGTTTCCTATGGCCCTAATTATAGCAGCTCTAAAAGCAGAGAAGACAATTAAAAAGATAATCTGGTAATCAAGGAAAATAAATATTAGGGCAGTACTAAACGATGCTGGGGCCAGATGTATTTAAAAGTGTCATTTTTTCACCTTTTCGTTTATACTGGGCCTTTCCCTTTAGGTGGATCACAGGAGAGAGACTGCTAGCTCTCTTACTAGCACTGGAGTACAACTAATAACCTAAAAGATGAAAGAGAGCCATATTATAATCATGAATGCTTAGCTTTTTTGTTGGCTGGAGAGTAAATTGTCACACAGAAAAGCCTAAAAATGGTCTCTAAGAGAAAGTCGTGCAATGTCTTGTACTAAAGCCATGAACGACTGGCATAAAGCATTCATCAGGTATTGGTAAGCCCATCATTTTAATTAATATGCCCAAGTCACAATCTTAAAGGACTGAGTAGAACTTTTTGGTCATACTCCTTCTACTGGACCTTAGTCTGGACAGGGTTGGGCTTCTCCATTTGGTTCAATTTGGGGTAAATTTTGAACTGAGGCTAAGCCATCTTCTGAAATGAATCAGTGAGTTAAGATGTGAAACATCATAGCATTAAGGCTGAGATTGCCCCGTAGGTGGTGGGAATGGCAGAGAGCAGCTATTCCTCACAGCTCTTCCTTGACACATTCAAGTGCCCCATACACTTCTCTGTAGACGTGTCTACGTTAGGATGGAGGATTTCTTCTTCAGTTGTGAGTTTGTCTTGGGTGTGCCACACTGGACACACTCAAATACATGGGGGTGCAGCTGAAAGCATCTTCCTCCTGCCAGGCCACCACTGAGGCCATTCCCTGGGGCAGGGCCGAAGGCACCTTTTTCCTCCGGTGGAGGAGAGTGCTTCTTCTCCAAGGTCCTTGAGCGAGAGACTCTTAGTAACAGTACAGCAGTGTGAGAGGCCTTAGGGAAGTCATGTTGCCTGCTGGGCACAGTCCCCTGTGTGCCTGGGGCAGGCAACTGCGGCAGCTTCACTCCCCGGTCATGGCCAGGCAGGGCCATGAAGAAGGGGCCAGACTGAGCCTGGGCAGGGCCATGGAGACCATGGATGGTCCTGGCTCCGGGCCCCATGGCTGGGAAGTGCAGGGCTGTGGGCATCTGGAGACAGGCCCTGCTCCAGCATCACTGATGACGGCCCTGGGGGGCTGAGATGGGGTCCAGGCCATGGACAGGGTTGGGGGAGCCCCGAGGGGTGGGCAGGGACAGACAGGGTTATGGATGCTCTTGGGTCCCTGAGAGAAATAACTGGCACTTTTACTTACAAACTCATCAACACTTTAACCATAAGATGGAGCCAGTAATTAACTTGTACTAATGATACCGAGCTGACTGGACAGCTTTGGAGCAATGTCATATAAATTGTGTGCAATGGTGAAAAAGCATATAAGTCTAGTGTACCCAGGCAGATATTACATATATTTATTCTGTATGAAATTTCCAAATGTTCATTGTCTATTAGGAGCTGAGAAATCATTTTTAGGGACTTATATATATAAGACAAGACTGTATTTTCACAACTGTAGTGTATAAGAGACAAATAAAATATGCTATATTGTACAAAGTAGTAAGTATTTCCCGTGTAGTCAATAAATACAGAGATACTGTAAAATTATGTCTGTTTTTGCAAAATGTCCCAGGCTATATCGCTGTCCATTAGATCAGCCTAAGGGTATGTTTGTGAGGGAAGTATTTTTCTAACCGTCTTTGCAATGTTGTTTGTTTCCTGGCAGGAGCACAGGGAGAAATAAAAGTTAAATGATAATATGAGAGGATTACGGATTATTCAACTTCTGTCAGTTTGGGTGAGAAATAACAAGATTATTAATAGAGCTAGAGCTCTAGAGAAACAAGAGGTTGCTATGCAGCCAATTTTTCTACTATGGTGCAGATAATAATAATAATAATTTGGATTTCATAATGTGTTATATTTATCTGCAATGATGACTAATGTATTACGGGAAAATACATTTTCAGCTCTATTTTTATAATAGCAGTGGTTTTAATTTCTATTGCTCTGCATATGCATTTTGTCTCATGAATTTTGGTTGACACTGGAATGAGGTATTTAGAATATTGCATGTTATTGTAAGCATAGAGTAAACAAGGCCAGCTGATGAGGTAGCTGTGGGATCTGATGAAAAAATCTGGTGTTAGGCTCATAGTCTAAGATCAGAAAGTCCACTGCCTCATGATACAAAGCACTGATCTGATAGAAATGCCTTTTGTTGGCTCAGCTTCAGAAAACGTTGACGTTCAACTTGTTACTAGAAAGCTCGATAAGGTTCCACAAACTGTGTAAACCACACATAAATGTATAAACTGACAAAAATTCCATATTGTGTACTCTAGCATTTCAACATATACGCAATTGTGTGTTCACTTTTAACAGGGATCAAACTTGTGTTGCTGAGTGATTTAATGGTACCCAGAGGTAAATTATAATAGTCAAGCAACCAGGGAGTGCTGTAATGGATGTAAAACAGAAATATTGCCTCTTCAAACCAGAAAATCTCACAGCAAAAAAGACCTTTGCAAATTCTACTGACAGCAATGGCAACTTAAAGACAACATAATCTAATTAAAAAAAGCTTAACTAAGTAAAACTCTGGCTAAAGCTTATACGCTTTGTACACCAAAACTGTTGAAACTCTGTCCTCCTGGTCAGTCCAGCCATGTGGTAATTCACAAAAAAGAATCCAATTATGTGAGAGTCAAATCTATAAATTGCATACTTAAAGCTGATGGTGCTCTAAGCGTGTATGGTATTTTCTATTTGCTTAGTGTTAACACCTGTTCTAGTGACTTCAAATGCTGCGTGGGTAATTTGTGAGGGGACAAAATTGTGCATCCTCAAATAGGTAGCCAGCTTGCATGCTGTGCTTTTTCGTATTGCCTGTTTTCATGCCTCCATCCAAGATTACAGAGATTATCTTGCAAAAGAACAGCTAACACTTAAGAAAAAACCCACCACTACAGAACTAATTTAAAAAATAACTAATAGTAAATTCCAACTAGACAAGTCAGGCTTTTAAATCTATTTACTGAAAAATCTGAGTATGTCATTCGTTCCCAAGCCGTTGAAGTTTTGATATTTCAAACAGTGTTTGTTTTGACAGAGCTCCATGCTTTCTTATTTTCCTTGCCAAGATGCTGTTAGAACCAAACATTCTTAATTATTCTTTCGTGTGAGAATGAGAGGTTCTTGCTAAGAAATGAGCAGTTTTATTTCCTACCAGACTGCTAATATCAATCTACAGTTTTTAATAGGTAGAATGAGAGTACCAGCATTTTAATAATGGCTTAAGTTATGCATTTAATATTAGATACAACATATAATATTGTTTTGATTTAATACATTATTCGTTACTGTGTACAGTTAGAAAAGCTAATACTAATTACAGAGGAATACATCTTAAGATCAGAGGGGTACTATCATTTTCTTTTGACAGATCTTCTTTATGACACCAGTCACAGAATTTAATCCACCTCAGCTATAGGTTTCTCAAGGATAGAACAGGAATGGAAGAAGAGCAGAAAGTTTGTATATCAGTGGTGATGGGTGCAGTTTGCTCCCAGCCAAAGTGAGGTGGTTGCAGCTGTATGCTGCTGTTTTAAACTGGGTTTGCATCCTCATGTTCTTCCGTTGAGGTCAATAACTTTGTATTTGAATAAAATCAATCTTCAAGACAGGGTATCCAACCCTGCTCTGAAGGAATCAAATCAAAAGACCAACCTTTGTCTGAAGAAATCAAAATATGTACCATCCACCTCCTCCTTTGTAGTCTGCATATTTCTAGTTTAAATGTGTTTGGTTGCTGCTTCTACTTTTGACTCCTTTTTGCCTTTCTGTGTCAGTCGAAGAACCTCTGTGAAAACACTGGTGATTCTTGCTCTGAAACAAAGCATGAGGACACTGTCAACTGTGATCAAGTGATCTTGAAATGTCAGACAGATTGTAGGTAAAAGTAACTGCTGCTGTTCAGCAAATTAATTGTTTGAGAAGATTTAAAATAGAAGCATTATCTAAATCAGATTCTACTTCAAATATATGTAGTGATAATGAAATACGCTCATAGCTGCTGTAAATATGCCTGTTACCAATGTTGTTGATAACACCTCCCCAATTTATGCCTCTTGTAAATCTTCTCTAGGGATTATTTGTTTGAACAAAGACAATGAGAAACCAGGAAAGAAAAAACTGTTAATAGCCTTTACCCAGAAAAGATGTGAAGGAGAAAAAGAGGATGCACAGCAAAGAAAATATCTTGTACTCCCTGTAAAATTAAAACCTTGTTTTGAAAAGCCTTTCTCAGATCTTTTCTTCATTTTCAGAACGGCAAGTTTTGGCAATTATGGAAAAGTGTGCAGTAAGTGAATACATAGATATACCAACTGCACAAGAGAATAAAAAATGAGCTTTCAGAGAGGAACAGATGGATTTATAACCACACTGAAAAAGATGGTAAATATGCATTTTTTTATGATCACTAGTATATGACAGAGCAAGATATTTAATTTTCACAATTCATTATAGATGCATATAGATTTCATTTTAGTACTTGCTGGTCAGGTTCTCTCTCAGTCAAAACTGTGACTGGAGTTTCATGGCCATCTTAGACTGATGAACCCTTAATAAGATTCTTCATGAGCTTCAGCATATAGCTACCTGAATGCTACTTGTGCCAGTAGGAACATGGGGTGATACTAGACAGAGAGTGAGCACTTGCAGGCAAGAGATACAGACTGTTTCTTTTGACATCAGTGCCTTCTTTATGTTATTGCAAAGTGGTTGTGAAACTACAGCTTTTCATTAGATTTCAGAGACGTCTTAGAAATGTGTACTAGTAATGGCAATGATTAACATTAAATCTTCCTAGCTCATGCCAATTTTTTTCTTACTTTCCTGCATTAGATACAAAATATATCTATCCCTTATTCATCCTAAGGGATTGTTTTTCTTCTATCCTCAAACCCTTAAAACTTTTAAAATAACCCATCTTGTTCCCATTGAACTCCAGCAACGATCAGTTCTGTGTTATCTCACTGCCCTGTCCTCTGTGCTGCAGAAAGAGCAATTTCCATCCATTTCCACGTAGTCAATTCAGTGCCTTTTCCTGTATTCAGACCAAGGGTTCCTTAGGACTGAGCAACAGCATCTCCAGCCTGTTTTGGCATGTTTCTGTGTCTGCAAAAGGATGTAAAGGTAACACAACCTTTCTTCTTGTCTGGGGGGCAAGCCATCACCATATAAATTATCATAGTCCATACTTTAGTTTTTCAGATTACTCAGACTGTAAGTACTCATATGTTGCTCCTAGATCAGATGAGAAAAAAGTACTGGCATCAAGCGTACCGCAAATGCAGTAACTAGTATGCGCTTATATGGATATTTGAAGTTAATCACAGCTGATGGGAAATGCTTCATGCAGATATGTTTTCTGATTTTGGAGGTGTTAAATAAATAGACGTGTATATTCTTGATGTATTTTATACATACTTATAGATGATATATATTTCTGTCTATCTATCTATCTGTCTATCTGTCGGTCTATCTATCTATCTATCTATCTATCTATCTATCATCTATCTATCTGTCTATCCTCATTGAAGACGTAGTAAAGTTTATTAAGCATTCAGGGATGACTGATGTGCCATAATAGTTGAAGAAGTGGTGCAAGAAGCACAGAGATACTCAAAGCAGTTAGCAAACACTCAAAGCCAATACCTTATAATGTTCAAGCTCTGCTTTTACCTGGGTTTCAAAACCAAATGGGGCTAAATAAATTACCTAAATGTATTCAGGAGCACAAATCCTCTAGAGTAAACGTCAAAGCAATTGTACACCACAGCATCTTTAAAATTAACAGCTTGTAGAAAAAAGCATGTGTCTGATGCCTGGAAGACCAGTCAATAGCTTTTTAGACATAGATCTGGGGAGATGAAAGTGAATCTTTAAATGTCACTTGAGGATGGGTAGAATGGGAAGGAGGAACTGAGAAAAATCACACATTAAGCAAAAGAGATCTTCAATGTATTTTGAGATCTTGACAGATGCAATTATGACTAAGCTTGGCTGTGAAAAATATAGATGTCATTACTGTTTTACTAGTATGAGACAATGAAATGTCATTAACTTGCAAGTAACTGCACTTGTTGTCAGAGAGCCAGGAGGATAACATAATCTTGCCCAGTTCCATTATTAATGATATATGTAATGGCAGAAGTTTTAACTTGCTCCTATGGAATGCAATGGAAAAAAAAATCTGAAATTTAATCCTGTAAATTTATTGGCATTAAGTGCCTACTCATAAAACATTTATTAGGAATTAAGTGTGCATTTAAATAGTTTGTTGCATAGTGACATAGCTATGTTGAAATATACCCAGCACATGTCTACACTATCAACTGCAAAGCTCTGGAATAAATTTGGAATGAGTTTTGAATGAGATAGTCCTACAAAATGGAGGCAGCATAGCCATATGGGCTCTTTATATGGCTTGGCCAAAGCTGGGGACTGTACTGTACATATGTACAGTATAGGACTTTATGTATATATGTACTATGCTGTACATATGTAGGCATATAGTTGTTTTAACTAAGCTGGGAATCTAAAATAATGCTTTATTATTTAGTACAGGTATAACCCACTGCTTTTTATTGTTGACACGGTGAGCACTGGACTCTCTAGCAGTTACAGATGATTCCATTAATTCAGTAGGGCTAAACAGAAGAGTGAAGACATAGTAATAGGTGTTTCCAAGTATGATGCTTCCTGAAAATGCGAAAGATATTTCTGTAGTAATATGTATTGCCTATTAGTTTGAACATGAAAGTAGATTTAAAGATTTAAAGTATCTGAATGGCAATAAAGGGGTACTATAGTGCAGAGATAAATTGGAATTTGTCAGTCTCCTGCCTTCCTATAAAATAGTTATATAAAATGGATTTGAAGAGGATCTTGTCCACAGAGACAAATGTTGCCTTTATGATAGCAGAGAGGACAGAAAAAGTATTGAGTTTATCAGCTTACCTGATGTCCATGGTAATGAAAACCTAGAAAACATAAAAAGGAAGAAAAATACATGCTGTCAGTTCCTTCATATTTCACAGCTAAGGAAAAAAATCCTACTTTTTTGAAATGCAGATTTGCCTAGTGATTAAATAAATCAAAAGATCTAAGCAATGAACGATTTTATATATGAAGAATCTGAGATTTTAAAAAGTAACATTTAATCAAATTCTTGATTGTAGAATTTTTCCCTGTGGTATACTGGGGAAAGCAGCCTGATTTAATAGCACCTGTGGGAGCTGGGGAGCAGCTTACAAATTTTCCCGAGCCCTACTTGACCACCCACAAGCTTCTCAATTAGCCAGAGCAATTGTCAAACTGTTGCCTGCTAGAACAGATTAAACGTTTCCTTAGTAGTATCTTGATCAACGCAAACATACTGGTTTTGGAGAGGGATTTGCCTCTGTGGATTGGCCTAGCAAAAATATGCCCTGGCAGTGCCAGTAGCTAACGTGAGGTTGGAACACTGTTATTGGGGAGACTAAAAGGCCTCTTAACCTAGTATCCCATTTTTGACAGTGACCAAAAGTGAATGCTTAATAAAGAATATAAGAATCCCGACAGGTTTATGGTAGTTTCTTCTGGTAGTCTTGCATCCTCCCCCTATTTTCAGCTCAGGAATTTGAAGAATCTGATGTGGTTTCTATGTACTTCGTAATGCACAATTATTTTTTCTTCAGTGTATTTGACTGCAGCGAAGGCTACTGGATCTTCAATTCAGTAACACAGGGAAACATTGCTCTCTTACTCTGCAAAACACTAAGGAAAGCACAAACCTCAATGTGTGCCGTAGTCGTGCAGACTTGCCAATAAAGTTCAAGAGGTATTCAAAAGCTGCAAGGGTGTTCGTGTGTCATGGAGCTGTGTACTGCTGCAAGTTTTCTTCATCTTCAAGTAATCCGGTACATGATCGGGGATGACAAATAAAGCTGCAAGTCCTTGGTTTGGTTTACTTTAAAAAGGCAATCTCAGAAGCTGCCATCCTGAGCGGAGGAGTGTCAGTGAGAAGAAGTTGTCCTGGTGTTACTACAGAGGTCTGTGGAATGGGAGCTGCTTGAAAGTATTGTACTGTGCCAAAGGAAAAGACAGTGGCCTTTGATGCAAAGCACTTCACAGAAAAGGCTGTTTACAGTCCCTTGCATCTTCCGCTGCGTCCCTGCCTTTTCTGTACACTCCTGAATCATAACAGAGGTTGCTGCTACGTAAAAGCCCTGATGTGGCAGCTTGCTGATCTTTCTAGCCTTGAAACTGCCCCACTCCGCCCGCCACCTTTCCTGAGTCATTTGCCCTGCTGCTTCTGACCGCTGCTCTGTGCTTTCCAAATAGCTCTTCTTTTTCGAATTTTCCGTCCACTCCACTCCACTCCACTCCACTCCGCCAGTGCATAAGTCACAGGGGGGGCATTTAACAGTTTTCTGCTCAAAGTCTGGCTCAAGTGCAGTTCCAGCTGAAGTAAGCAAAAGTACGTTTGTTAATTGTTCAGTTTCCATGGCACCAAAGACTTCAGGCTTTTTCTCTTGTTTTGACAAGCCGCCTTTGTACTGAGAGTCCATAGAGATTGCAAGTGGGTTTTATTCTGAGTCCTTTTGTGATATTGGCTCCTGTGTAATCAGGAAACAGCAAATACACACCTGGTTGGACTGCCAGACATAAAGGTCTAGTAGTCTGTCACTCTTCTTCGTGCCACAGAAGTGAGCAAAGAGGAATTTTGACTACATAAATGACAGGAAGATGCAGAGCTGAAGATACGTTGGTAATTTCTCTGTCTGAGGGGTTTTTTTCCATTGAACAAGCTGCCTACTTGTGTGGCCCAGAAGCAGGTACTTGGTCAAGAACGACAATAGAAGTGCTGTAAACAAATCCTTTATGTTATTTCTTAGAAAGGGTCTCCCTGAAGCTCTGCTGAGTATGTAGGTCCCTGTGCCAGATGAAACAAGACAAGTCTATTTTATATGAAATATTTTATATATTCTGCCAAGGTACATAAAAATCTATTGTGTGCTTTGCACAGATTGCATAGCTCTTGGGGCTAGCACTGTCCTGTCTCTCCCCCACTTTACCGTCTTTCTGCACTGTCATGTGTATCCAAAATATTGTATTGACTGCTGAAAAGTGAGGTTATTGAAAGGAAAAAAATTGCTAGATGGAATTCTTTGTAATTTTAAAAATTCAATTATTAAATGCTACAGAATCTACATTCAGTGATGAATCTACTTCACAGAGTTAGGTAGTATGATAAAACCTTGTTCAGAATCTGATACAGGTGATTTGGATGACGTATTACCACAATAGTGAGGTTTTATTTGAATCCGGTGCATGGAAAAGTAATGGAAGTCAGTTATTTTGAAGAGCTGGTGGCCTAACTAGATAGCCTTGGTGAGTGATCAAGACGAACCTGGAAATGGAAATAAAAGAAGAAACCCTTGTGGTAAGTGATAAAACTATTAGCTGTCAGTCTATCAAATTTTGCATGCATTCATCCTCACCAGTACAAGAAAAGGATGGGGTGATTGCCTTTCAGCAGCCATGAGACAACCAGATAGTAGCTGTCTGGAGACAAAGACATGATTTTTTCACAGTAACAGTGAGACAGCCTCCCTTATCCCAACCTCTTTGTGCTGCTGGTTTCAAGAGGACCCTGGATAGGATCCTTACATCTGACTGACACAGAAGCAGTCAACAGGCACTGAAAACAGAGACGTGTAGTGCTGGATGTAGTGGAGATTTAGTAAAATCAAAAGTATTGCAAAACAGAGCTTTCTCACTCACATCTTCCTCACACCGCAGATTGTCAGGTGCACATCAATCTGTATCTTCTGTGTTTGGGAATAGTCCCACTCTTTGTCTCAGTGATGCGTCTGTCTCTTTGGAAAATTTCACTGTGGAGAAAGTCAGGTTTATCAGAATTTGTTTTTCACACAGAAACATGAGAATTTTTCAGGATCTATTTAAAAGCAGCACTTCCAAGGACGGGTAACAACAGTTTGATTTCTGCTTCTTTTTCTAATCAGATTTCGAAAAGGAAAACACAGCTATCAATTTAATGGAATGCTTGTTTTTTTTGAAACTGATCTTTGCCACAACAAAAGACCAAAGGATATTATTACCTTGGGTATTTATGGCTGTATTTCTTCAGCTGTAGATGTATTTCATTATAAACTGGACAATAAGGTATTTTATCAGGGAAGCAGACTTCTTGTCTGTGTCTATATTGCTGTACATTCTGACATCGCATTTTATTTCTTAGGCTCGTTATATAAAGCCTGAAAAGAAAGAAGTGACTAATTTTCTTCACCCAGGGTGTTATTTTTTAATTTGCACTCTGTTTTGGTTTTTTAATTTACTGGTCTTGCGGTTGATCTTTAATATGAAGATGCAAAAATAAAATAGGGAAAATTGTAAGACAATTCTGTTTGGCATCTTCTTAACCTGAAGATTATTTGAAGCTTCAAGAGCATTGTCACTGAATTTCAAAACTGCTCTTATGGTAGTTTTTCTTTTTTTCTATTCTGTTCTATTCTGTTGTGTTAACGTGGAACTATATTCAAAACTAAGTGAATAAAAAAACTCAAACTGGTTTTCTGCTCAGAGGATGTCTGTGGCAGATTGCGGGGTTTTTTTCTCAGTGGCTTTCAGTTCAGAAATTAACACTAGTTGTAAGCATTGCATATTAGAATGGATTTCACTGTGTACAAATTTCTATGATTAGTTGAGGGGGGCTACTAATGTACAGATTACTAATGAACAGTTATGTTATGTCTGATACCTTCTCTTCATTGTCATTACTTATTTTAGCTCAAGGAATCAATTATAATAAAGCTTACCCCTTTTCAAGAGCTAGAATACTTCTTCCCAGTTGATTTCTGTGTTTGAATGTTATAAGACCTGATCCAATGTTTAGGGTTGCACAGATACTCTTCCATCCGGATAAGAAGCAGGTAAAAATCAATGATAATATTATAATATTATGATGATAATTATGATAATTTACCACAGTGGATCAGTGGAAAGACGCTAGGAAGCTGTTATCAAAGAGCTCACAGCAATACATTATGATTGTTGCTTCCTGATGTTGCCCCTGAGACAGAACATTTCTACCACACCAGAAGCACTGCGTGTTGCTTATATTGAGAGAACGTATTTCCAATTCCTACATTTTTGTATAAACAGCTGTTTTTTGACATGATATCACATTTTCTTCTGAAATAGCTGGTAATGGATTCTTTGTGTCACTTCTTAGAAAGACAAACTGAAAGTCCCAAGGGAACAGTGGAACAAGAAGAGGTGGAGGAAGAGGAAGTTGTTTCTATCAGTTCCAATGGGAATAATTTGTTACACTTCCAGCTCAGCATGTTCATCAATACCAGTGGATAATCTGCAGTACATGTTAAACAGTGCCTTTCTGCTTTGTAAAACTAGGCACGATTCCCTGCAGTGCACAAGAAAAACAATTCTGCTACTAATATTCTACAGAAACACTTCTACCAGACACCTCTGTTTTTACAAAAAATTCCATATGTCTAACAGTTCTGACTTACCAGGAGTTGATACATCTTTTTTATCAGTTTCTTTTTGAGAAACTGATCAAGAGCAATCTGTTATAAACCTCTAGATATTTTTTAAGGTTTTTGTCCATACAATTTCTTCCTCATCCTTCCTAGAAATATTCTCTATATAACCTTCAGAATCTATATTTTTATATCTATGGAATATCTAGCTACATATATACTTATCTTTATATTGATACAGCAATGTCTATTCGATATGATTGAACACTGGGATGTACTTTCTGGTATCAGTAAAAAGCACAAATTTTGGGATTCACATCCTTTCACTAAAACTCTATCCCATCTTTATTCTGACATATTTCAGCATTTGGTTTAGAAAGCTCTTTCTTGCTCCAGCAGTAATGTAAAAATGCCTCATGGATCAAAGACACATGTAGCTATGTAGAAAGAATTCCAATCTTTTTTTTTTTTTTTGGTCTGGTTCTACAACTGGATGATCCAAGTCAGTATGAAGGAAGACAGTGTATACTGCACCCTAAAACTGGTGAAAATAGTATCCTTTGGAAACTCATGAAGCTTAAGATAGTGAATGAAACTACATTTGAAATAATAATAAAAAATACTACTGGCATAGTAGGGTATAATTGCATAACAGAAAGTAGAAACTTCAGATTTGGAGCTCAAAGACATGATTTGCTCTTTCTTGACATTTAGACAACCATCTCCCTAGAGAATAATACGATATTTTGGCAGATGGTTAACTTTTGCTATGAAACACCAGAGGATCCCACAAGATGCTGAAACCATGTTGCAACAGGCATAAAACATTCTGACTAGGAGACTTTCTCTGCCAAGCACAATGTACTCTAAACACATTTAACTTTCAAGCTAACCTGATTTCAAATACTCTTTTTAGATATACTCAGGCTTCCTAAGAAGACTAATCTGTATGGTTTATTCAGCAACAGAAAAACATTTGGGTCCCCAACTTTTTAAAAAAATTATGGCAACATTGAAGTGTTCTCCCTTACCTCTCTTTCTAGACCATGGAATTTTGGGGGAGGTAAAAAATCCAAAATCCAGGCAGGTGGCTTTTCTGAAGATGAATAAATGTGACTCTCCTCAGAGTCTGCTAAAATCACTCCTTCAGAAAGCAGGTATCAATCATCAGAAGTTATACAGATGGTCCCTTTACTGCAAAGTAAGGTAAGATATGAGACTATTTGGGGCAATTTTCTCTTCTCCATTGACACTGCTGTCACAGTCAGTAAGCATTCGGCCTCCATTGAGGTTATTTAGCCTCTTTGGGAGTATGTTCGTTAGGTGGTCACCCATTCTTCAGTGCTCCTCAAAGAGTATGCATGGCATCTGTTTAAAACTGCAAGGCTTATCAGGCTTATGAGAGCCCTACTGTGCACAAATGTCTTGCAGCAGGTACCACGTTTCAACACACAGTTCTCCAGTTCAATGCCCAGGCTACGACGTCACACAAATAAGACGACGTCACACTCAATATCTTGATGCATTTACTCTTCTGATGATCGTGCATGAGTAGCATGTTGCATTTTATCTAATTTTTCCTCTCAGAGTGAAAGACGCTGTTCATCAAATTAAGGTATTCTTCAAAATCTTTAAGCTTTGCCATTTAGTTTGTGTCTGAGCTGCAGCACTAGGAAAGACGGAAACTGTTACTTTTATCACTAAGAGCATTTTATTGTTCGGGGTGCACCATGTTCCCTCTTTTCTACTGTTCAGCCAAATTAGGCCTGGGGGGACCAGTGTTGCTGGGTCTCACTCTGAAAGAGGAACAGAAGTAAGATCATGCCCCCCTGCCCTGAATTCAAGCCTGTGGATTTTCTGACCTCAGTTTAAGCACCATCTCTATAGCCTCCTCTTAGTTATTGTTATATTTGTTTTTAGAAGGCAAATGCATTTGATGTAATATTTTTTTTCTGTCAGTAAGTACTCATCTCTTGGTTTATTCACTCAAAGGCTTGAATTTGGTATCAACCGTAACTATTTATGGTATATTTATTGTATTTTACAATAGGTACAAAACATATTTCCAGTTAGTTTGATTTGTTGTACTGCTCAGATAGCACGTGACCTTAAGATAACTCGATTTTAGGGACTGAAAGACTATTTCAAAACCTGGCAAGAAAAAATGCATATAGATTTTTCAGACATGAAATTTCAATAAAGTGACCTTTGCAATATTATTTGAACCGTAAGAGCACAAGAACCTCATTGGAAATGTGACATTTACTTTCAAATGTTTCTGTTTATCCAGCCAGTGGGTTTTTGATGGGATTATGCTTTAAAGTTTGGTTTTCTATTAGTTTTCCTTTACATCCCTGTTTAAACTTATTCATTTATTTGAGTTTTCTGTAGGCAGACAAAAGGAGTTTCTAACAAAAGCTAACCCATAAGACCTATATGCCTGTACCAGCTGAAAAATTGAGGTTGTAACATTTTGTTTTTCTTCACAGCCAGGCTGACACTTTTTTTTTTTTTTTTTTACCTTACTCAGTATCTTATCTTCCACCATCTCTGGAGGCAAATAAAAAAGCAAACAAATTAACAATTGGAAACTACTCATATTGTGAAAAGTATGATATGCGCTGTATCTTATGTTTTTTCTTAACCCCAGAGACCTTGAAGTTTCCCTCTATGTGTCTGACTACATGGCTTGTCTTACTAGTGGGTATATCAAAGTGTTTCTTTATTTTACTAAGTACTGTTGAAATTCGTCTCCTGTCTGTGCAATGACTGGTGTCAACTCTGACATTTTGAACTTGGACAATTTTTATGCTGCTATTTTTTATTTAACTCACATATTAAGTTTTAAACAATATTGAATTTTTGATCCAAAAAGGTTGTACAATTTCAGTCAAATTGGTATAATTCTATGGAAAGCTCATTTTGGCCCTGAGTGGTGCCTTCCAAGGCAAAGGTGCAGCAAGCATTTCACATCTCCAGGTGGGAATGGACATCAAAGAGTTGGTCTTGAGGTTCTGACAAACTCTGTGCTAGGAATAGTGCTTGGGAAATCCTTAATGCACCTGATCAATAGTGATGTTGCATTATTTAATGGTTGTGTGATAGATGACTGGTATCCTTGAAGAGTTGAGTCAGGATGCTATAAAACATGCTGGCAGTGTATCCCCTTGGCCATTAGTTGCTGTTGGTAAGCTGACCTGATCTGCATATATAGACTAGTTGGGTGAGTTATTAGCTATATCAGTCAGGATTTTACTGAGCTCTCTTTTTTTGTCAATTTTGGATATGCAAAATCACAAGTGTTGCTGGAGCTAGGCAAGGTGTGAGAATTATAACAGAAACCACAATTTTTACACTAAGATTAGTGAAGGCCTGAATTGCTTCTGTATTAGTCAGGTAGTTAAATAATATATTTACCAATGAAGTCAGGAAGGCTTCACTCTATAAAAGGTGTGTCTTAACTAACTTCTGCTAGTGCAATGGGTTAACTAGTACATTATGGTTAATATTTTACATTTGATTGTTGCTTTTTCTGAAAAGTCCTCAAAATTTAATAATCGAACAGTAAATTCAAAGTTCTGACAAGTATTAAAAACATTAGTGAATATGAAAAAAAGTGATAATGGCATCTACTTTCTTAAAAAAAAAAAAAAAAAGAAAAAGGTTAACAGCAGTGACTAGCAAGGCCAAACTTGTTTAATATAAATATTGATTATTTGAACATTGAGTTGATAGTTCATTCCACATTGTTTGCAATTGTTTTAAATTAATTAGAAAACTGGGCGAATTCTCTGTGGGTTATTCTTTAACACATTGTATGTTTAACCTTATGAGAATTTTCTTTTGTGCTAAATCATTAAGAGTTTTTTCCCACCTCAAAATCACTGTCGAGCAGTATGCTTTCATGGAAATATGGATAGTTTTCACTTTTCAAAATCAGGTCAGTATTTAGAAACATAAAAAAGTAATTTAAAACTTATTTTAGATTGTCAACTTTTTAAGAGCGAGAAAGACAGACCTGTAGTTTTTCATCTCATTCAAGTGATGTTATTTTGCCAAAATTGTTTACTAGCAACATGTTAGATGTCTAAGAGAGGAATGACTCAGCTAACAGCACTTTATTTTTTAGCTGCAAACATTATTCAGCTTTTGGGCTTTTTGGAGATCTCTTTAGTTATTCCTTTGGTTGGTCCCACATTTCGAAGATAAAAATAAGTTAAATTCAGTCTAATTTTAGACATTACTCTGTTTTGTACCTGTGTTCAGGAAATGGACAAGAAACCAAGTTCAGTTCTTGGCTGAAAAATAGATTTTATTGTAAAAGTGGATGATTTTTCACCTTGTTGCATGGAAATGCTTTTTATATCTTTTGTTGGTCTTAATCAAGAAATGCAGGTTATCTAGGGCTGGAGCTGTCTCTCCCTCTGTGTGTACATAGTGACTACTATCATAAAGTTCTGCTTTTACTTGAAACCTTTAAGCCCTACAATAAAATTCAAGTAGCTGTGAATGAGCAGATAGCAGAAGGTGAAGGTAAATAATACAAAAGATTATGCAGATCACAAGTGTTATTATTTCAGAAACAAAATTCCCAAAGAATTTCATATTCAAAAACAGGATTGTGAGTTTCTAGAAAGAATCTTCAGAAGACTAAATGAGATAATCTACTGCAGGAAAAATACCGTATTTGACACTGCCCTGTTGGAAACAATAGTATGTGAATTTTTACTTCAAAACTGCAGCAAAGGCAAAGGAATGACAATATAATTACCTTATGCTGGTATGAATTTTGAACACTGGAATACACAGAATTGTATCCTGGCTTAGATTAACATTATTACTAGTACCAGTACCTGGAGTACTAGTGGCTACTTCAAATTCTGTTTCATAAATGCATAACTTTTGCAACCATCAATATAAATACCTTTTTAAAATCTGTAAAACATTGTTCTAATTAACTACTTAGCTAGCCTTATTCATAAATAAATTGAACCATTGGAACAATTAAGATACATTAGTGTTCTGATTTTTATGAACGATATTATAAGTTGGATTATTTTAATTACTTATTACAAAGATGTTCTCTGTACTGAAAAAAAAGCATGTTCATGACAGCAAGTACAGAGCTTTCATGTGTACTGTAATAGAGATAAAAGATTTCTGTAATTATCCTCTGACATTATAAATACACAAGTATTTGAAAATTCAAATTTTATAATATTAAAATTCTAAGTTATTAATAAGATGCTTTACCTTTATTGTACAGTGTGACTATCCTATTGGCCAGTATATGTTCCCTTGCTAAGTATTTTAAGAAACTAATTTGAATTTAACCTTTTCAATATGAAAATGCATTAAAACATTTTACTCTATTACCTGATTATCCTGTCTCACTTTATCTGTTTCTTTGTTTCAGTCTTTTGTCTTCATATTTGTTCACTTTTTCAGCTTTTGTTAAAATTTAATTAAATATCATTTCCTATTCACTTTTCTGCCTTACTTCCTACTTTGATTCAATATGCTTAGTGCAAAACCAAAAGTCTACCAAATCACTGAGATAGAACTATTTTTCACATCTTCTTTTTAACACATTGGATAGAAATGTGCCTCATATCTACTTCTTTTCTATTTTATGGGTTCCCAAAGACAAGCATTCTCTGTGAAAGAAAAAACTACAATTCATGAACTACCCTTTTGTTCCCATCTACTTAAGATTTACAGTAGTCATTCATGAAACTGGAAGCAGAATCTGGCCACAAGTAGCTACTACAATTGTAAAAAAGATTTTCTCCATCAAAGAAGTATTTGATTTAATTTTCAACTAAAGTATTTATGAAGTTTTTATAAAACTTCAAAGATTATATATTTATATTAATATTTTTAATGGGCACTTTGTACAGAAAAATATTAAGCTCACTTCAATTTTCAAGATTTCAAGATTAAGGCAGATTTTTATTGAATGACTTCATTCTCTTTGATTTGAATGTTCAAATGATCAGAAGCAACATTTTATTCGAAGCTATCTGCAAAATCACATCAAGTGGAAATAAGTTTGTCTTGGTGTGATTAATCTCATCCACACAGTAAGACATATATCTAGCAGCTCAACGACTTTCTCAGAATATGAGCTACACCACTATACCTCTGATCTATCCAAACTTTGATAGGATAGCACTTAACAGAACAAATTCCTTATTATTTTATCCATAGTGTCCTGAGGACTAGTCCTGTCATATCTCTTTTAAATCTAATATTCTAGGTATGCTTTTCTTATCAATAATTTCCTTTTTAATTTAAAAAGTTTTAGTTGTAGACAAATTCTTCTTAGCTGAGTTCTTCATTATTCAGAAGATAGTGTCAATATGACATATAAAGCAGCAGTACAAAATTTATTAATTACTATCCTCTCTGTATAATTTCATTATACAGTGAAATTTCATTATACAGTGAAATTTCAGGACATGGATGGAAATTGCATACAACTGGAACTAAGATTTTGTCCCAGATATTCTGTCTTTCATTGGACATGAGGCAAAATGTTGCAAGATAGAAACAAGAAGAATCTAGCTCAAGTCTCTTTTCCTTTTTATCCCTTTTTTATGTCACTGGTGTTAAAGTTGTTAAACATTAATTGAATCAGTGAGATAATAATTTTCAAAACCAAAATAATGTATGTTATTTTCAAAATAATGAGTGTAGTTAAGAAAGCCTATTTAGGCTTATGCTTTCATTCACAAAAAAAAAAATGTTCACACTAATTGGAGCAATTTATTAATTTTGATTTTGTTTAGGTCATGGCTTTTTAAGAAAATGCTATAGAATATTTACTAAAAAATAATTTCTTGAGGCTGAAAAAGTCAATTAGTTATTTCTGAAAAATAAATTAAGATATGGCTTAAATCTTCCTTCCCCCAAATTACACAGAAATCTAGAGTAATCGTAAGTACTAGTCCTGTGCGAATATATTCTGTTCTCTTCGCTGTAATTGCCACATGAGCACCATTCATATTTTTCCTCGGTAAATTAGAATGACAAATAATGGTAAACTCTTCTAGGGTTTTCTAAGAAGTTTTGTATTTCTTTCCTAGCCCACCATGTCTCATTTCAATAAATTTAGAAGAAATTTAACACTCCATGATAGGAACACTCATTTGAAAAGCGGTGTAATGACTTAAATGCTTGAAAGTTGTAAGGAATTTATGTATTTCAAATGCCATTTTGTAATTACAGTACAAACTGCTGTAAATTTAACTACTATAAATATTTTGCAGAAGCTACATCTTTTGACAAATTGACTGAAATATCAAAATGCGATATAACCTGAAAAAAAATCCTGGGTCATACTAGCTTATAATATTGGCATCATAATGTTGATGTATCTTTAATACCTTGTTTGACTATTCAGTGAAAGGATGTCTTGCATTCAGTCACAGATTTTTTTTAAATCAGTGTTGAATATCCTGCACAGTAATTTCCTTAGATAAACTATTTTATGCACAGATTAAAATCTCAAGCTGAAAGACCAGAGACTATATTGACAATGTTTAATTCATTGGCTTCAGAGAGTTTCTTTTTAACATAAATGGAATATTTCCTACCACAATATCAGTTCTGTGTGAACAGGAAAAAAATCAAATCTGTGTAAAAGCCTGATGATTTTGTCTGCACTGCCTTATGTGTAGTTTATTTTTTTTAAACAACCAGGATTTTGATGCCTCCGTTTCTGTATGCTCAAGCTGAGACGTTTCGATAAAGTGTGGCACTCAATACTGCAACTCAGCATCTCCTAAAGTTGTGTCACTGACATGATTCTGCACCTATGTGCCAATAAAAGGGAATATTTGCAGTACTTTTCCATCAACAAAGTAAATTTGGGGAGTAACTGAGTAAAAATGTGATCAATAGAAATTTTTGCACACAATTACTGTGAAAATACCCATTGCTAGCTTTTTGGAATGATGTGTAATTTTACCACTGTAAATATCTTGACCATAACAATAAGAAATGGATGCCCCAGGATTACCTAAGTAATTGGCTTCCCACATCATGATTATCATCCACATTATTGGGAAATCTGCTCATTGCTTTGTGTACTTTGAAAATTATCTTTCTGAAATCATTAGTGGTAGTATTTAAGTATACTCTTTGGGCTGCTGATTAAAAAGCTCACATAAAGGAAAAGTGGGAAGAGAGAAAAAGAAGTCAGGTTCCTGATCTGTATTTACTCCTCCTGGCTCCGAATAATTTGGCTTTGATCCTGTTTCATTTAGAGTGGCTCAGTTTTTCACCAGAGAAGATAACTACGAGTTAATTACAACGCCCAGTCTGACAGCCAAAGGCCTAACTCATTCCTTTGTCATCAACTAAGATGTCCAGGGAAGTCGATGATTTGAAAAAGGCCTCTATTTTGGCTACTTATTGTCTCTTTCGTGTTGAATGCTGACAGAAGCCACATCAGAGGCCTGTGGTTCAGGTTCTGTGAGGGCTAATGTTGCCCCACTTTGGGGCAGGATGGCATTGCCAGTGGCAATGAATTTCAGCTTTTAGGCCGTCTAACTTAGAGACGGGCAAGGGAAGAAGAATATTGGATTTGTTCATTTTCCAACACGCTTCCAATAGGAGTAGAGACAATTCCTGGCCATGGATATATGGTTAGGACTTGAGGTCTTCTGTGCAGGATGAATCGATATGTCTTTTCTCCAGGAAGTCATTAGACGGCTGTCCCCATTTGCTTTCTTGAATACTGTAAACTCCTCACAGTGGTGCCTTGTGCATTGTGCCTTCAAGTAGGGCAACCGAAGCAATGCTCACAGGTGCCAGAATTCAAACTTAATGTTTCCTAACAAAAACAATTGTTATCAAATTTAATTTACTGACATTGTACAAACACAAGCAGTTTTCTTGCTAGCCTATCTGGAGTTCCTCTATTTCGTCATGTAGAAGGCATGAACCCTTTAAGCCTTCTCATCATTCTTTCACATGATTTTTTTCCTTGTGGCTACTTTTTCCTGAGGTAAGATTCAGCTGCAAAATTGAGAGCTGTCCTGAAAACAAACCTGAAGGACTGTTGTTTGTAATGTCTCAGGAGCTGACCTTACCTTATCTTCTCATTCTTTGTCTCAGAACTATATTGATGTGATTCAATTTCACAGCCTCTGTCTTCAGAGAAATGGTGCAAAGGAACTCTGACATGGCACTTGCAGGACTTTAGCGTTCTCTAGTTCATTGAGAAACAACCTCTCAGCATGCGGGGTTCAATATGTTAATTTTTTTATGGCCTTTTTCAGTCTACCCAACCAATTCCCTTCTTACTTTCTGTTCTGCCCCAATATTAGAATTTTGTTTTTCACATCCAAGATATGGCATGTGGTGTAAATATAGTTTTAGCAGCACTGCATAAGATTTGAGGCAACTAAACTTCAGCCAAAGAGTAAGAAGAAATATGTCACAATATGCACTTTAGGATCAGCCATGGTGCACATTCCAGTTATATACTGGAAAACTCTGTACAGTATTTATAAATACACATAAATTCCGGAAGTATACTAACATTTAGAAAGGCAATACTGAAGGTGAGTCTTATCGTAGAAATATGTGTAAATAGAGGTAGGAGATAAAAAGAGAAGGCATCCACATTGACTCTCAAATTCTTTGTTCACTAAATATGTACCCGATCATATTAGAGCCTCAAATGTAAAGGGAACTGTTTCTAAGCAGTGTTAGGTTTCTTTAACACCAGACACAGTCATGAAAAAATGCAACACCATGCACAGCAGTAAAGTATTGGAAGGCCTTATTAGATTCAGCACTCTGTGCCTTCCTGGACAACTGTGTGTAATTAGTTTGTGTTAGCAGGATGAGACTGCAAATGTTAGATTACTATATACCAGAAAATTGTTGCCTTTTCTTACAGGGCAATCAATATATACAGCCAAAAATAATTCCGTGGATATGCTTTTCAAAATACAGAATATTAATCATTTTTGCAGGTAAAACAGGACATCTGGTTAATTTACTATATTTGCCATCAACATAATAATAAATTTTTAAAAGTTCACCATCCAATCTTATTCCCATTCAAATGAATAAGACTACTTAAAGAAGAGTATATTAGGACTACTTGTCAGATGGACACATTGCATACTTATTTAGAAATTAGGAATGCAGAAGGAATAATCTACTTTAGCCCCCAAGCAGGTAGTTACATTATATAACTGCGACTATATAACTGCGACTATCTTTGAACATGGAAAATTGCCAGTGTCTCTGACCATGGCCAGAGCCATAGGCAAAGAAGAATCCAGGCTGCATGTAACTACAAAAGCTAGCCACTAATGGAATGTCAAAACATATTAGCGTTTGCTCTGCCACAGCATCTGAGACAACAAAATGGTGACTTTTCAAATATTAGTGGCCACTGGTAAATTACTGACAAATGACTGTATCAAATTCAACTATTGGTATTGTATGTTATTATGTTACTTTTTACTTGACTAAATTTGTAAAGAAAATGCAGCAATAGATTAATTAAGATATTTTTGATTGTTCAATATTTTCTAACCATATACACAAATACGCACATACTTATATATATGCAGAGATGATGGGCTATAATAAAAGTTTAAAAGAATGTCATTTCATTTTTTTCTTCTAGGTTATGGTGCTATACAAAGCCAGACTTGAAACTGTTTTGGGAGTAAATAATTAATTTAGGAAACATATATAATAAGCAAATAGCTATGAAAGAAGTGATTCATTTCATGATAGGCTATGAAAAAAATATGACTGCAAAATAATTAATTTCCAAAGTACCAAAGTATTTTGATGTGTAAATGTGTTCTCCATTTTTTCTGTTAAACGCTGCAGAATACTCTCAGTGAAAGAACATGGTTGGACTCGATGATCCTGAGGGTCTCTTTCAACTGAAACAATTCTGTGATGTATTCCCAGCTACCTTGTCTTGTAATAAATATCAAGAAAAGGCATGGAAAGCATCTGCGAATGCACGTTTGCTTAACAAAGCAGAAACACAGTCTTTTCTGTAGAATTTTGAAATAAATTTTCATATAAGCTACTTACTATTGGAATGGTTTTTGGCATATTTGACAAGGGAAGTAACGCATAAACAGTCTGTAATAAATTGGTTCCATATGTCTGCAAAGCCATGCAAAATCTGAAGATCCCTTGTAATAGTTATTCTATATATATTCACAGTAATTCCAAGTTGCAATCTACTTACAGTGTGTCCCATGCCAATTGAAAAATTATTTCAAGCTTGTATAAAGACAAGAACATCTTTTTTTACTTCAGATAATGCTCATAGGTGTAAAAAAAAATGAAGCTTGTATTTTTGTGGAACCCAAAGGGAAAGTAGGAGGTTTTTGACTAATCAAAAGCTTATCCCTTGAAGACATAAACCCATCAACTACTGTACAGCAAAATCCATTATTCCTCTGATATAACTGTAAGAAATCCCATCTGCCTGAAAGAATCACAATCTAAGGCCTACTTATTTGAAATAAGGCAATAGGTGGCCTTAAACAAACATTTAAAAAAATATTTCAAAGTTATAAATATATACGAAAAGAAAAAGACGAAAATGACATTAAACCTTTAAAAAACTGTGAAGTATTACAGACCTGATAATCCATGAATTAAATAGCCTTATCCTGAAAGCTCGCAGCTTTCAGAAGCATAGGACTTAAAGTCTGTATGTTTACCAGGTAAGAGAAAGTATTGCACAGATACTCAGATGGCTTTAGAACCAGAGGTGTGTTGTCCTCACAGTGCCACCACCTTGCACCCTTGGATGACAAAAGCAATAGGGCCTTAAGGTTTAATATTGATGTACTAGTTGTTTGGTTTTTTGTGAATTACATGTTTGACATGTCAAAGTGGTAATTTTTGCAATTAAATCATTGTTTGTCCATTTATCCTAGAGGCAGCACTTTGCAAACATTACTGGATTGAGACATAATGAACATTTACTTAAAGAGTTAATCATTGGGAGTGTACAGAGCCCATAATAATGGAAGAAGTCAAGTGCTTACAGTATAATTTTATCTGGAGGAAAAGCAAAAACTTTTAAAAAATAAATTCTGTTGTTTTAAGCAAAAAATTAGCTAGATGCGTTCTGTTTATATTGAGATGTAAACTCAGTCCCTTGCCATGGATTTAAATGAAATAGCAGTCTGCACACCACTATTTTGTATACTTCATATAGATAACACTAAACTAACTCTTATCTTTTGAAATTTCTGCACTTTGGGTAGAAAGAGAGAAGGGAAATACACTCTTACCTGAATTCTGTTGATGCAAATGTGAATTTCCAATTCTAGAAGTGTTGCCACTTAAATTTACAATGAACTAAAGTTCTGAATCTCAACACTCACAAACCTGGAGATACAGGGTCAGTACTGATGTACCTGGTTTATTTTTAAGAAGCTTTTTACAGAGTTAGTATTTGTTAGCTGTTGAAATAAAACAGCATTCTTTCCATAGGGTTCAGGCCAATCAACTTGACACTGAAATGTTCCAAATCACTTAAATGGAGGAAGTAATTGAATATAACATCAGATTCACTCCTTGTAAAAACATGCAGATGTCAAAGGAGTACTTCTTGCTAAAAAAAAAAGAAAAAGACCCAGTATGACAAAGTGGAAGACTATGAGAGAGGTTAAACCCCACTTCCGTCTGTCATGATCATTTCTCTTGCAAGTCTTAGTAAACATTCAAACATCTCAACACTTCAAAACTACAACAACAACAACAACAAAACCAACCAAGCAAAAAAACCCACCCACTCCAAATACTTTCTTTCCTGCTGGTATGTTTGGGAGTTTTCCATAAAAAGCAAGACATATCTTAGGATTTTATGAGCTTTCAGTTATTTGGGAACATGACTGAATAAACCAAGGGAAGTTTTCTGGCTTAGCTTTCCTGAGAGTTCATGCTGATGTTTCTAAGCCCAGTGTTACTGCTGAGAACCTTTTTGGGCAAGCTGAGAATAGTTCCCTTAAAACATTATGGCAATATTTCAAGATGCTGTCATATGATGGTGGCCCTTCCAAAAGCCAAAAATAATGAAGAGCTGTGGTTAAATGTGGGTTTTTCTTTATGCCTGAGATACTTGTTGAAGCCAAGATGGAAGTAGAGGTCCTGATCTAAGAGCAAGAATTGCTTCACTTTGACCAACCCTGTCCTAGATTCAAATGTTGTCAACCAGGACACCATTGCATTAAAGCCCTTAAAAAAAAGTGAGCTTTGGAGACAGAGGAATTAAACAAATTGTCATAGTTTACATGTATGTGAAATTACGGGCTCCCCTGCCTTTCTGGTTTCTCAGCTGGCTCTGTGAGCTCCAGTCCGGGGTTCAAGGAGGCAGACATGGGTGCTCTGCCCAGAAATCGCCCTGTCAACCTTGCAAAAAGTAATAGTCAACTGCGACAGTGACATTAAAGCAGACAGAGTTTTATTAAAGGGGAAATAATATCACCAGGATCCATTTTTTATAAGCATATCACTGTATTGTACTATTGCAGGGAGTGATGGAGGGCCCAGAACAGAAAATCCAAGCTATTTCAATTAGCCAGGCAGAGCTTCACTTGTTTGTATATCTCACAGTGTAATTTTATCTTGAGCAGAATCTTTCATATAAAGCTCATTCTTACCCTTTCTTATGTTGGAGAGCTCCTTGTTAAAATTAAATTTCAAATATTTCTTACATAAGTGCAGTCAAACCAAAAGTTCATCTAGTGCAGTATCTTGCCCCATATAGTTGCCAAAAGCAGGTGACTAAGGAGAAATATACATGACAGCCTTAATATTCGCTTGGCATCAAGCCATATTTGGCCCAGGGTTCATGAGCTGATTGTGATGTCTGTGTATTTGTAGTCCATGAACACACAGATTCCTTTTGACCCAGTGTTAGTTCTTAGTTTCCTTACCATCCATTGCTAAGAAGGTACAAATTTCAATAGCTGCCAACTCACACAACTTGGTAGCTGATAGCATAGGGAGGTTGCATTTTCAAAGAAATGGCTTAAAAAACTCATCAGAAAAGTCTGATTTCCTAAACAACCACACCACGCACTGTGCAGCGTTTTCCTACTTTATACAATTTTCTACGGTGTTGCTGAATTTTTACAGTCTATTGTCTCTGTCACAACATCTACAGTATTGTTTATGCAGCTATTTTCTAAGACCCCATTAAACATTCATTCATGTTTAATGAATTAGAGGGCAATTCTTGTATAAAGCTGGCTTCAGGCAGCTCTTCAATAATGGGCCACAACAAAATCCTAGACTTAAAAGCATCTTAACATAGTCCTAACACAGCTAAACATCCAGAATTTATTTCCATTTTGTGGACAACCCTAGAGACAGCAAAGATTTATATTCAATTTATATTAACACATTTGACAGTGTTAGCAGAACGTCTTCTGCTTGGCTCAAGGTCTATTTGGGACCAGGTCCTGTATAAAGCTTGCAAATTTCTAATGAATTCCAGGTGTTATTTTAATGCCTGAGGTAGCTTAAGAAGTCAGTCATCATCCGTAGTTAATAAATATAATTGAATTCAGTCCTAAATAGATTATTATGATCATAAATTTGCAAGTCTCTTCATGCAGTTGTTTAATCAGTTGGCTACCGGCATTTTTAATCAACTAATGAACTGAAAATGCAAACTCTGTCAATGAAATCGGTTTAAAAAAAGGAAAGTAGGCAATTGGACAGAAGAAAAATAAATACATAGTCATATTTTAAAACCCTTTCTTATTCTGCAGATAATGAGAATCCTCTCACAGATTTTGTAATGCCATAGCATAAGAATGGTCAGGCATTTAAAATTGTAATGTAATATTTTAAAAGGCAAATTCTCAGCCTCTGGAAATTATTCTCCCTTTAAGGTCCTAAGCAATGGTAGGACTGTACACTAGCTGTATCTGAACTTAGGAAGATGTTGTGTGTGTTTCGGAAATGAAGAAAGCTATTTCTGTTTTTTCTAATAATTCTGTACATATTGTGCATTTTAAAAAGTTATTATCAATAATCTGTTGTTAATAATATGAAGAAATTACTGAAAAAATCCTGTCTAGGTTTGAAAAAGAAAAGGCACTGCAATCAGATTTAAATAAAGTATCTTATAAAGGAGATAAAGAGATATCCGTTGACAAGCACAGTTCAAAAAATCTTAAAACAGAACAAAAACAACTCAGGATTTTATTTTAGATCCTTGATATTCAGCATTTCTAGAAGTTTTTGTAAAGAAAAAAAAATGAAGATTCATTAAAGAAAAAAAATATTTTCTTTCATAGGAAGTAAGTTATTCTTGATTATTCAAAGTCATATTATGAGAAAGGTGATCTGTGATTTCAGACAACAGTATATTATACTCCTGCCCATTCAGAGGATAGTTTTTAATTACATTTGTTTCATCTTTTAAAAAATAAAGATTATAGATCCTAGGTCTATATCATTTGTTATAGCACATTCCAGATTTTTTTTTTGTTTTTACACAATGCAGATTCATTCATTTTCAGCAAGTTCTTTGTTTTTATGGGATTATGTGGGTCTGAAAGGTACAGCTATTCTTTTCTTCTTTCGATTTGAAATAAGTGAAAAGCTTAGATCTTAGACAAAACTTGTTCTAATGAAAATAGAGCATTTTATTTTTTAATAGATTGAACTGAAAAATTACAATCAATTAGCATCTATTTTTACATCCAGTCTGATGTAGATCATTAAGAGTTCAGTTTCTGAATACACTTCATTTATATCAGCTGTGTATTCTGCCTGAAGTTTGGACACTTAGACATATAAATATCCACATTAAATTATCTTCAGAGTTTTGTGAGTGGAAAACACAAACCTGGCAGAGCACACAACCTTTTTATCCCTTACTGTGTTTAAAGGCCATTTTGTCTCATTTTGTCAGTTTACATAATGCAGCAGACATTTGTAAATATTTGTAATTCTTTTTAACAAGTAGCTATTGTCCTGCACATGAGATTATTGCTGTTGAGAAGGTAATATTTGCCCTAAATGTAGAAGATGTTCTGCTCTGATTCAATTTCCATTGATTTGGGTTGGGATTCTATTTGAGAATAATGTAATTAGTATCAACACACTCTCATCTTTCGCCAGAGGTCTCCAAGTGCTTTATTTCAGGCAATGTAGCTATGCCCGTCTCGTACACTTTGTATGTTTGATAGCTTCGGTGAGCATTTTCTCCTTTTATATCAAACTTGTTAACTTTGTTAACTCAAAGAAGAATACTGCTAAGAATGCCTTCAGGATTCAAATGCTGTATCAAGTGAGATTTACTACAAGTAATTGCCAAATGCAGGACTATACCACTGCGATCTGGACTTGTAACTGCTGTATTTTGTAACAACTTGTTGTAGCCTTGGCAACCAATATTGTGGAAGAAAAATGCTAGCATCTCCTGAGTAACCATGGAAACCAAACCAATGTTTATGGGTAATTGAATAATCTGACCTATTCACATGACGTAGGAGATGCTTTATATTTAATACCTGGAGATACCATCTTGATGTTAATCATCTGGAACAAGTGATGTCTTATCTCTGTAAAACATGAGGCAAAAGATACATAGAAAGCAGACAACAAAGAAAAATGAGATGTAATGAATTTAATAGAAATTTTATTAGCATTAGTTTGGGAGGATTTTTTATATTGCTTATTGACAGCTAGAGAGATTTCCTTTGAGTATATGTTGAGCTGAATTATCCCTACTGTTTTGTGATACCAATATTTGTTCATCATATTGAGCAGGTGGAACTGTAAGTCAAATGCTCCAGTTGTAAGTAAAACCACTCACAAAACCGACATTTAAAATTATAACTTCATGGCTGCATATCCAATAACCAAAAAAACCACCCTTCCTTTCTTTTTATTCTAATTGTCATAACACTACTGTGGAATTCATTAAAGAATTCAGGGAATTACTGAATTTTGATCTGGCCTTGGACTCGCTTTGAAATAAACTGTTCTATTCCCTCCTATGTCATTCAAGAAAAAAGTTCCTGAAGGACCAGCAGTAATCAAATCATGTGAAATACTTTCATAATGAAAAACTTTATCTGTTGCCCATTCAAGCAAGCAGCTCAGATCCAGAGTTTTGCTTGAGGAACAGGGGAGAAGAGTCTGAGAAAATAAGTCTGAATATCCCCTGATCCCTCCGGTCTTGGGTGCTCGCTGTTGCCACCAGTCCTTTTCCATTGCACTGCAGCAGCACTGTCCCAATAGGTCACACACACTGAGAACTGCCTCAGGCTTAATAAATCCTCATTCAGACTGCTAAGGGAGACTCCGTAAATGTGTTTGGTTTTGGTAAAGTCTTCCCAGAGAATGCTCTGGAGAAAATACTTTTCCTTTGCTGGGCAATGGTACACTGTGCGTCTCTAATCCCACGTAATTCACCCTATTCACATGTTTTCCTCTGACTGGAGCCTGGACATGCTGCTTGCCTGCCTGGGGAGGTTCTGTATACAGATGGGGAAGGACAATGCCAAGATGTACTTTAATACACTACACAATAAATGATTTGTGAAAACAGGCAGTCTTTCAGTAAATCAAATGTAGCTTTCTTTCTGAATATCTACTGACAAGGCTGAAACAAGTTGAGTTCTTCTTGGTATCATTAGCAATAATTTTCCTTTTGCAGTATTAACCTACTTCTTTGTACTCTTGTTCCTGTTGTACCTGGGAATTACATCCAAGAGAGAAGCTGCAAATACCAATCTCTCCTGCTTTGTATCATGTCAATAAAAATGCTTTAATAAGTCTTAAAAGAACCATGTCAAATATTAACCAAATTTCATTTATAGCTCATTAAATCCGTGTTATATTGTATTATCTAAGCAAAGCTTTTGCAAAGACTTACTATTTTTTATCTGTGCCATGGAAAGTTAACTGTATTCATCACCTACCTCAGGCATAAAATGGATTTTGTTATGATGAAATGATTATGTTATTTAACATAATCAGTAGAAAACTGCAACCAGCTTCAGCTGTACTAAGGGAACTGCTATGGTAAACCATTCAGTCTCATTAAAACAGACCAGAAAAATCCACCCTGTAAAAAAATGAGAACAGACCCCCACTGTTTGGGCAGAAACTGGCATGGAGGGGAGGAGATGTAAGACTTGGTGTGAGAGGCTTGATCCTTTGTTTTTTTCGCCTTAAATTCTCATGCTGCACCTGTGCATGGGTCTGGAGTCCTTACTGCTGATCCCAGTGACAGAACATGTCATGGGCAGAGGGGAGTGGGGTTACTGCAGTGAGATAATTAAACTTGCAATCAAAGGTTTCTGTAAAGAAAAATGCCTTTGCCTCATGGTGGCCAGAGTTACCACATCCAAATGGGAAGTTTAAGACATATTCCTCCCAGTTTATTGCCACAGGCTCACCTGGGACGTTGGGACGCAGCCCAGAGACGGTATCTGATCGGCTTTTTACAATCAGGGAAATGAAAGGAATACAGATGGCAGATAGTCACTGAAGGAAGGCGGGAAGTTAATTGCAAGGAAAGGAGAAGGTGTTGGAATAAATGTCAATTAAATATGGTGACATCAAGCTTACTGCAGGAACAGTCACCCGTGGAGATTCAGAGCACAAACATACGTGCTTTAAGACAAAGAATAGAAAGATAATTACGGATGGGGACTTTTAAAACAAAATTAAAATACTGAGATATCTGAAGTCAAATTAATTGCTAAAAAGATCTTTAATGAAGAGGCAGACATTTTAGAAAGGAGCAGTGACAGTCACTAGCTAGTTGAAATGCCTGAAAAGTGAAAGATAAGAGATGAATATAGTTTATCTAAGTTATGATTCACAGGAGACAAAGAGCAGTTTAATTATTCTTAGGATGAAGGTGAGTTTTGTAGGATAGTCTAAGAAAATAAATCTAGAAACTTATAATGACATTTGAAAACTCAGAAAGCTTAGCCGTATGGATGGATGGCTCTTGAAAATGGAAGTGACTGCCAGGAGAAACAAAATATGTCAGTAATGAAAGGAACAGAAGAAATAATGCAAATAATGCAAGCATGAAGATCTAATAGAATTACCACATCACAAGAGATTGAAATCCGACCTGCTAAGCTATTTAGGAGATATTCGCTGAGGCTGATGTGAATAAAAGTATGGTATATAAACACAAGACTATTAGAAAAGCATGACTGTAAACAGCTGCTGTGCAGTAAAGGTTTCTATGGGACCTTGTAACTTGAGTAAAATGTAAGGTACATCCTCTGTCCTTTCTTGGAGCCTTCTTTAATTTTTGTATAAGATAAACTGCACCAAGGATTACTTTGTAAAATTTTCAACTGCTATTGCATTAGTGTTGATTTGAGAAATTTTCTAACTTAGTATTCCACAGTACTAACAAGACCTTCACGTATATAAAAATACTAGAAAAGCTAAGTATTATCTTTCAGTAAGAGTGAAATATAAAAATCTAGAACAACTGCCAGATTTCACTTTTAGTTTCAAATAATCTAAAGTAATATATTGCAGAAGCATTTGTGGATTTATGACCTCTTTTCCCTTCTGTATCTTTTATATCATTACAGATAGATGGAAACACATAAAGTTGGCAGTCACTCTCCCCTATAAGCCTTTGTTATTTTGGCAGATTTTGAACATTTGAGCTGCTCTTTTCTGAGCTTTTTCAGAGCTAATTTCCTTTGTAAAAATATCTTTAAATGGGTCAAATGTTCCTAAGACCTTCTGGTCTTTTCTTGTTTTAAACAAAATTTGGGAGAACAATCTAAATAACTTCTGCCCTTAGCTGCTCCAACTAGCCCTTCCCAAATACTGTTAGCTGTAAATCTTTTGGAAAAAAATTAGTGACTTGGTGTTTAGCAGCCACCTTCTCTGGTGAGTTTATTCTGTGTACTTTCAGGGACTTTTTCAGTCTTTCCAGTGCCATCCCTGAACTGCAGTGGACTGTTCCACATCAAATACCCTATCTGAGAATGAGTTTGCTTTATTTGTGTCTTGTGGTCTCATTCTGCAGTAGGCTGCTGACTAATTCAAGAGGGATAAAAAATAGACTGTGAAAAAGCCTAGGAAATCTGGATTAAATGAATACTGGACATAACTATTGGCCATTCTTGTATCTCTATGATACCTGTGGAAAGGGCTTCTGAATGGATCTGTGTTTGCAATGAGATTGTAAAAATACCAGCACTGTGTAACCATTGAAGATCAAAAGCAGCTGAAGTAGCACCAGCTCCTATGGAACAATCATGCTTTGGGATAGTGAGCAGGGAAAGCCAGCCGATTAGTTAGAAAGGTGTACTGGAGTAAGACAGTTGTGGCTTGCTGTCTTCACATGGTCATAATTATGATTAATCAAGAAGAATATTCCTAAACACTGTTGAAAATATCTGCAATGCTAAAGGCATTTTAATATGGATGCCAATGGGATTGGCAGTATTCCTTCACAGAAAGTAATTAATTATTCCATCATTCTGTTAAATCATCAAAGAAGAAAATATTTGGTGTTGTATTTGACAAAGACCTTCCCATCCTCCCACAATCGTGTATCAACAGATAATGGAAACAAATAATTTGAAACCAGTGGAGGGAACACATTAACTTGTCTAAATGATTACTATACTATGTGCAAGCTAATAATTTATTTGAAAATCAGATCAGGATCAGATGTGAGGAAAATAACATAACCTACGTCAGTAACCTGTACTCATCAGCGATCAGTAGCAAATACTTTTGAGAAAAAAAACAGGGGTGGGAAGCACTTCATTCCTGCAACTTCCCAGGTTATGCTAATAAGCTCAGTAATAAACTTTTTAGAAAAGACCTGAAAACAGAACATGGACTATTGTAGAGGAGGAACAGTTATATAATAAATAAATCTGTTTGTGATTGAGACATTTCACTGCATTTATACATTAAAGCAGAGAATAGGTACTTTGTTCTCCTTTTTTTTCCCCAAAACTCCTCAATTAGTCACAGACTCTTCATCATCCTGAGCATCCTTTGTTGTTGCACTTTAACTGTTTAGCAAGGTGAGAGAAATGCTAAAGTAAAGCAAATATCCCATACCTAATGAATAAAGGGTGAAAGGAGCAGAAAATAATGATCTTTCACATAGAACTGCCCATCACTATTTGTGTTTTTAATCATTAGATTGTACAATTTTAAGTAGCACAGCCGTGCAAATAATCTGGAAACCACTGAATGTATAACGAATGTTATACATTGTGTATAACACAGACATGTACTCCACAGAAGGGCATTTACGTTTTCCTGCAGAGCACGAAGATAATGAAAAATCTGTTTCTGTAAATATGGCCCAGGATGATTTCAATATGAGTTATTCATGCAGTGGCTTTGCATTTTTTTGCTACTTTTAAATAGACTAAGAGCGCCAGAAGGAAAAAGAAGATGTTCTGTCTAAGATCTTTTTTTCTCTTTTTCTATAGGCAAAGGTTGAAATTTGCATGTGCTATTGCCTGAAAATTTTACTCTTAGGTCCTCACTTGTTGAGAACCTGAAGAAGAAACAGAATGTATTGCTTTATTTGACATATGCTAAACAATACAGTAAACTAGATATTTTTTAAACCAACCTGAAAATGAAATTTCTATACTGTAATGTTTCTTAACTCTCTAGTCACAAAATGTTAAACCTTCATTCTGACATTAAACATTTTTTTAAAGAATGTGCTTTTTTCTTCTAGCAAGTATATAAGTGTAATGACCACTTCCAAAATGCTGAAGAAAACAGTGCAGAGTTCAAAACAATTTCTATCATATGCAGTTTCAGTGAAAGAAAATCAAGTTTATATATTTATTTAACTGGGTACCATGAAAAGCTATGCCTTGCATGACAGTATGTGATTAGAAACGGTATCATACGCTTCTGAATATAGACCAAAGATGGAAATATTGATGCATTCTCAGAGAGATAGACCTAGTCCTGAATGTGTTAGCCTGAACTATGTTTCCCCCACAACCGGCAAATCTTGTTATTTTTCTTCCATTGGGCTGAAGTTAAAAATAAACTTTAAAAAAATAAGCTCACTTCTATTTTGTGGATGAAGACAGCATTCTGCAGAAAGTTAGTAAAGCTGTATGTTCACCTCACTATTGCTTTAGAAGGCTATTATAATCTATGTGATAAGCTATTGCACGCTATGGGGCAATAATAACCCAGCACCCTATCCGATGGCTTTTCTGCATGGGAAATAACCCCAGTTATTCACATGGAACAGTTCTTCCCTACATGCGTGGGCCATCTGAGGTGCCTGCTCATTGAAGGGGAAGTTTTCTGAACTCCTTGATCATTCCTCAGCCTCGTGGATTTCCTTCATCCAGCGTCCAAGCCCGAGCTGCCGCACAAGCTCCTTCCTCCCCAGCTGTCTTCATGGCAGAAACGCACAAAGCGCAGCCTAAATAGCTTTCGTTACCTCTTCTAGATGCACTGACTCCACAAAATGTTCTTTTTGAGAAGTCATTAGGGGTAATTTGCCAGTGATGACTTCTTGTTCCTGGAAGGCGGTCAATGCAGGTTCTTTTTACAAAAGAAGTTGAAAAAATTATGTTAAATTAAATATGCCTCTCATTTCTGTTGCCAAAATTATTCTTTACCCTTTATTGCTGGGGATGCTGTAAATGGCAGGAAGCAGGATGACCAGTAGGCTGTAATTTATAAAATATTTTGGGATATTTTAGTATGAAAAGCTCTATAAAAATGCGTGATATTAATAATGAACTTGACAGTTCTAGGCTGCTCATATTTAAACAAAAATTCTCATTAGAGGCTGTACGGGAATGTAGCGGAAGATTTGGCGAGGAGGTTAGTTAAACGTAAATACGCTCAAGTGACTTGCAGCTGTCTGTAGAAAAAGCACACGCATCACGCTAATTGTTTTACTGACCTGGTGTGCTTGATGAGTAGAACCTCTGTGTTGGAGAACATAGGCCTGTGAGAAGCTCTAGGCACCTTATCACTGTGTCTGAGATTCTTGTGAGAAAGAGCGGGAGGCTGCGCCTGCCTGAAGCCTTGAAATCCAGGCGAGCTCAGCAGGCGCAGCGATCTTCCAGCAGGGCCGAACTGACCAGCGCCCGCGTCCCCCTTGTGTCACCTCTGCCTGGGAGCTCAGGTGCGACTTCGGAGATCCCCCAGTAGAGAGGTAACTAAAATAAATCTTGCTCTTTGCAATGCATTCATGGCCTCTGGCTCTTCTTGTGATGTGCCTGCGTATGTGTACACATTCCCCAAAATGAAATTCAGATCTATTCTGTTTTTCAGGCCAACATAATTCAAATAATTGATCTCTATTATTACGCTCTATCTATTGTCATGGGCAAAACAGGCTCAACTCAGAAAATTTAACTTAATTACTTGCCAATAAATTTAATTACTGATTTGGGTATTGAGAAACAAAGAAGACAATTATTTGGGAAAATCATCATCAGAGACACCACCAGCTTCCCTCAGCTGTGCTCTGCAGTGGGTCCATTGGAACCAGCTGGAATCAGCTGGAACTGGCTGAAACTGGCTCCGGGCTGCCCTGGCTTCAATGTATGGAAGACTTTCCTTTCAATAAAGCCAATTTCAACAGCTGAACAGGCATCTCAGTACCATCTTTTACATATTTTGGTCATACTTCTTCTTATTTTCACATATAAATGTGGAAGATCACATCTCTACATTTTTGTACTGTCTTGCATAATAAGTGTTATTTTGAAAGACTAACATTTATTGCCCAAAGATCAAATTTGGAAGTGAATTTCAATATATATTTGAAAGCCCTAGCTTGTAAAACTTAAACAAACTTCTGGCTTCCACAGTAAATAAATTAAGAAGATCAGATTAAATCAGAATCTTTCTTGAGGGAGGCACATACCCCTCACGGTAACTCATAACTAAAATATATAGAAGTACAAATCAAAGTATGAATCGGTGGAGTTTAAAAAAAAAGAAAAAAAAAGTATGTCAAATCTGCTGCTTTCTCCTATTGATGGGAAAGAAAATGCGTCAGTTTACATTTCTCACATTCTCTTAATATACTTGCTTTGTATGTGATTTCATTTGTTGGAGCATCGCCCTTCTTCCTTACTGTTCCTTCTCCATCCAACAATGACCAGAAGTGTTTGAGTCTCCACTACCTTGTGTCAAAGGTCTAACAGAGACAGATGATGTTTCAAAAGCATATGATCCATTTGCTGTGCATGCATCCTGAACAGCTGACATAGAATATGGGTTCGTTCAGTTGTACTGCACTTAATCTCTGTTGTTCTTATTGTGATACAGTAGTCCATCTGGTATGTTTTTCTCCTTCACCTTTAAAACAATGTTTTAAAATTCTCTTGGCAATCATACCATTTGTGGTACGTGCAGAAAGGAGGATTTTCAGAGGGCTTCTGACAACTCACTCCTTTATGGAATATTGAATGCCATTTTCCCTAACAAAGGGCTATTTCTCTTTCAGATTTAAATTATCTGACTCTTTCCTTCAAGATATTTGAGCACTTCAGTAATTGCTATAATTTTTTATAATGACAATACTATTTTGTTGCTAGGTCTCCTCTCACTAAAACGCTTGGAGACACTGTATTAAAACTTGCCAGAGATATTTTCTGAGCACAGATACCAGGGTTTGTTTCCCATACTTTTGTCTTCAAAGGCTAGGAGATGAAGCACGAGAAAAATCTCAACATGATAATAACACTTAAGCAACATTAAGTAATGTAGTCAGAGCTGAACATCTGACTATAACAATGTGTACAAAATCTTTAAAAGTAATCTCTTTTTAGCTTTAAAAATCCTCAGTAGTACCTACGTTTGCATGGTTATGCATGTGTAACACACTTGACATCTGGTCTCAGACATCTCTTTCATCACAATCAGTGCCTTTGGGCTCAATTGCAGAGATTCCTATACTTTAAAATAAAGATCCTTAGTTAAACGGTAAGAAATTAATACAAAGATTTTGCTTCAAATTCAACCTATTTCAAACTAAAGATACAAGTGTGTCAGAGTGGTGTTGTTCTTTTCAAAGGATGCATATTACTCTTTAGCACGCATCCTGTATGGTTCTTCATGCCTTGCAAGAAGTACAAGCCAAGCTCTTTGCAATAGAAGCTAATTCATCAACTCAGATTAAAGCAGATTTTATTATAGCAGATTCTGAGCCAAATATTGTGCATTTGCTAATTTGGCATCTAAGTTTTTCCTTCGTAACCGTATGACGGAGCCCATTTTGTCTGGACATGCTCTTTGGTCTGGAATCTTAAGTAACATTCATTCAGCAAGAGAAAATTGTTGAACACTTCCAGTGGAATACAATAGAAAACTGTTTCTTGCAGAGTTGTCTAAGTGACAGTTATTTATGTCAGAATCAGCAGAGTATGAGTAATTTTTTATTGTCATAGCAGCAAAACCACGATACTTTTAATTCATAAATGGTCGTTAAATAGAGGCAGATCATGTTTTACTTACAACATGTCAAGTCACTAGGAGCTTAATCAGTAGTGAAAAAAATATTAGAGTGGTGCTTTTTCCTTTCCTTTTGGAACTGACTGGTATTGGTAGTGGTGTCACATCCATGGAAAGAGGAGCTGGTCAGATTTCCAATGGGATTTAGCTCTTCTCTTACCCAATGAGTACCAGCCTTACCCCATAGATACTTTGGAGTCTAAAATACTTTTCTGTACTCTGTGAAGCGTATTCTAAAATAAGCTATAGTAATCTAGATAAAAGGAATTCAGTATTCATAAGTATATTTTTCCTTCCCTTGCCCCGCCTCCCCCCTTTTTTTTTTTACCTCTTTAAATGTTTCTTTACGCTTTTACCTCACTGTGAAATTCACTCCTAACTTTCAACATTTAGTTCATTGCTTTTCTTTTTTTATCCGGATGCATACTGTGGGGAAATTGTACAATTTGCATAAAGGAAAATTTCTGAACTTTTAGTCACAAATTTTTAAACAGAGCAAAACCAATCTGTTTAAATCTATGGATATAAATTAATTATTTTCAGTGGCCTTAAGCAGTAAAAAAAAATTATGAACTTCCAGCTGACAAAAGGAAGACGAGGATGCATGTTCTACCATTACAAATTTGAAAAAAAAATCTCTCTCAAATTATTCTTACGGAATGTTTGGAAATTATCCTGTTATGTTTAGCCATACATACCCTCTGGCACGTTGTAAGGGCCAGAATAGTACTGTAACAGTTTATATAGCTAGTAGTGTTGCATATAAATGCAGACAACAGGCTGAAGATCATTTAATTTAATTGTTTGTTCACATTTCTTGATTTTTCTTTTAAAAAGAGAAGCAATTAAAATGTAAATGTAATGATTTCATTTCCTTGTAATTGAAAAAGAAGAAAATGCATTTCCATGCCAGTTCTTGTTTTTGGAGCCAGTAATTGTTTGCTGCCCATGGATTTTTTTTTGTAATGTTTTTAAACTGACATGTCTTTTACTATTTTCTATGTTATGGCAAATGAAGAATAAATTGACTTATTCTAAAGCAAAGATATTGATTATGCATAGAAGTAACATACCCTACTAAATCATAACTTTTACTGGGAGAATGTTGTGCTGAATATAAGATGACGATTGTAATTCCTTATTAAATCTTGTAAGAATGTAGATTGTTAAAAATAAGTTGTTCTGCTTTCTGCTTACTGGTGTTATGTGTTTGACATGAGATTTCTCTTGTTGTACATTCATTATTAGGTGTATGAAACTGTAAATGAGTAACTGTGTTTATGGGAACTGTGATACGTATGCTGTGGACCATGAACCACTGTATGGATTTTAATGAGAAATTTGTGAACATATAACAACATTAAAAAAAACCAAACTAGCAATTTACTAGGCAAGTCAATGCATATTATCTCCATTCATCATTGATATTGAAATTGAAGAAGAAAAAATTTTATGGAGAGTAGCAGCAAAAGATTATCAGATCTGGCACTGATAAACTATGAATAGAAGCCAAATAAACAGGGATCTTCTTTTACCACTCTTTTTTTATGCTCTCAGGGATTTATTTGTGTATCTGTCATGCTTTCATAAGTTTCGTCTACTTCCCCACAATATCCCTTGTGCCTGGAGTGTTTTATGTACCTAAAAACAGGCAAACCCTTACTGGTATTTCTAAAAGTGATGAAGTAGGTTTCCTGTTTGATAGGAGCAGTGCAATCTATTAAAGCAGTTGAGAAAACTCCACTATAAATCTGCCTGCATCTTTAAGCATTAAATAGAATAATAAATCTAGCCCTATAAGACCATTTATCGTATGATAAAATAATGCCTAAAACAGATGAGACATAGAAACATTTCCTGGCATCATTGCCTTTTAAGAGCGAGCTGTCATCCATCGATCATATGTTGGGCTGCATCCAAAGGAGCGTGGCCAGCAGGTCAAGGGAGGTGATTCTGCCCCTCTGCTCTGGTGAGACCCCACCTGGAGTTCTGTGTTCAGCTCTGGGGCCCACAACACAAGAAGCACATGGACCTATTGGAGAGGGTGCAGAGGAGGCCACAAGAATGATCAGAGTGATGAACACCTGTCCTGTGAGGACAGGCTGAGAGAGCTGGGGTTGTTCAGGGTTGTTCAGCCTGGAGAAGGCTCCAGGGAGACCTTATTGCGGCCTTTCAGTACTTAAAAGGGGCCTGTAAGAAAGATGGGGACAGACTTTTTAGCAGGGTCTGTTACAACAGGACAAGGGGTAATGGTCACAGAATCACAGAATCACAGAATGTTAGGGATTGGAAGGGACCTCGAAAGATCATCTGGTCCAATCCCCCTGCCAGGGCAGGAACACCTAGGTGAGGTTACACAGGAAGGTGTCCAGGTGGGTTTTGAATGTCTCCAGAGAAGGAGAATCCACAACCCCCCTGGGCAGCCTGTTCCAGTGTTCCGTCACCCTCACTGAGAAGAAGTTTCTTCTCACATTTAAGTGGAACCTCTTGTGTTTCAGCTTGAACCCATTACCCCTTGTCTTACTGTTGGTTGTCACCGAGAAGAGCCTGGCTCCATCCTTGTGACACCCATCCTTTATATATTTATAAACATTGATGAGGTCACCCCTCAGTCTCCTCCAAGCTAAAGAGACCCAGCTCCCTCAGCCTTTCCTCATAAGGGAGATGCTCCACTCCCTTAATCATCTTTGTGGCCCTAAACTAGAAGAGGGGAGATTCAGACTAGACATGAGGAAGAAATTTGTTTACAATGAGGGTGGTGAAACACTGTCACAGGTTGCCCAGAGAGGTGGTAGATGCCCCATCCCTGGACACATTGAAGGCCAGGCTGGACCGGGCTCTGAGCAACCTGATCTAGTTGCAGATGTCCTGGACTGGAAGACCTTTAAAGGTCCCTTCCAGCCTAAACTATTCTATGATTCTATGAAGTGGTCTGTAATCCCGGCATGTAATCTATTCTACAGTAAGTGATATACCAAAATGAAATGACTGATATATACACTTTGCCACAGCTGACTTCAACGGGGAGCTACGGCAGCCAGTGCTTGGCAGAGACCCTTTCAAGACTTGGGAGAGGACATAACCATGGTGTCATTATAGCCTCAGTAATTCCCCGTGACCATCTTATGACCTCCCCATGCCGGGTCTTTCCTTGGAGGCATAGTCCCATGAGGACACTGGACATGGCCATGCTTTTAACTGTTTGCATAACAGAAGTAAAGACCTGAAGAGGGTACTCGCTGTGCAGATAAACACTGCCTAGCTTTAATCCTGCTTGACAAAGACTGGAAACTCTGATGGATCACCAACCACAGCATGCTACCAGAAATGAAAAGAGAAAAACAAAAGACCAGCACTGATTAGAAGAATGGAGTTTAAATTTCCCCAGACGTTAATTTCTTCAGAAAGCAAGATGACAACTGGAAGAAGTTCAAATGGCTCTTTATGCTGCCTCTGAAACGAAAGAGTGCCATAAGAAAAGGAAGATGGCGTTACTGTATTTACTTGAATTCTGTTAACTTGACTGGATGAGGCTTACTATGAAGCACTGCTCCACAGACTAAAGGATGCATAAAGCATGTGAAAAGCAGTAACTAAAGGAGGCAGAGATAAACTTAATTCATATCAGTCTTCTCTAAATCATTCTATTACACTTCATTGCTTCTGTCTTTCCCCATTCTGGCTTTAATAAAAATGTATGCACTGAGGCACAGTATTTGACTTATGACACTTTTTATTTTGACAAAGAAGTAAAATGAATAACGTAACAAAATTAGATTTCAATTCAGCAACATAGCCCTGTGATTTTTAAACCTTATAACTAATTAAACCTTACTGTTTTCTTTAAACATAATCTGTTATGCTAAACTGAGGTCATAACTTTCTTTGAAGTTAAATATTGACTTTTACAATAGCCTATACTATTTAATATGTTAAGAAATTGTTATTATGTCAATCATTGTTATTCTACCCAAGTGATACGCCATAGAAGGTGTAAGGAAAAAAAATATTAGAAGCAGAAATGAGCAAAGCCTGTAATATTAGAGGTTTTCCTGCTCTACTCTGCACTGGTGCGGCCTCACCTGGAGCACTGTGTGCAGTTTTGGGCACTACAGTATAAAAAGGATCTAAAGAGAGTGTCCAGAAGAGGGCTATGAAGTTAGTGAAGGGTTTGGAGGGGAAGCCGTATGAGGAGCAGCTAAAGTCACTTGGTCTGTTCAGCCTGGAGAAGAGGAAACTGAGGGGAGACCTCATGGGGCTGCAGCTTCCTCACCAGGGGAGGAGGAGGGGCAGGGCTGAGCTCTTCTCTCTGGCGACCAGTGACAGAACCCTAGAGAATAGCAGGAAGATGTGCCAAGGGAGGTTCAGGTTGGACATGAGGAAAAGGTTCTTCCCCCAGAGGGTGGTGGAGCACTGGAACAGGCTCCCCAGGGAGGTGTCACGGCCCCAAGCCTGACAGTGTTCAACAAGAGACTGGACAAGGCCTCAGACACATGGTGTGACCTGTGGGGTTGTCACATGCAGGGACAGGAGTTGGACTCGATGGTCCTTGTGGGTCCCTTCCAACCCAGAACATTCTACGATTTTAAGATTCTATTAATTAATTTATACAACATATCATATTTATGGATGTTGTAAAATGAGCATTGGCAGGCCTAGGAAGCACAGTAGCCTACAACTTATGGCAGTAAAAATTATTATATCTAATTTTATCACCCATGATATATTTTACCATTTAGAAAAATCCTCTGAAACATAAACAAACCTCATAAGGACAACCATAGGTTTGATTTCATTCAACAGATTGTAAAGACTGTGAGGACATTTTAGCCTATTTCTGAACAGCTACTTGATTTTACAAAATGGGCAATCTTAAATATTATTTGAAATAGTTGTAGTAAGCAGTTGCATGGTAAGAAATCTGTATATATCTTTGAATAACTCAGGTATAAATAAAGCAGGAAGAAGTCTGGTGAAGTTAAGAGTACTGCACTGTATCAACTATCCTATACACCTTCCCATCTTTTCACAATAGTTGCAATTTTCCTAATACCAAGTTATCTGAGAATTCTTCTGTAATGGTCATTTTAGGATATATTAATATTTATCTCTTTTTTGACCTGCAGTAACTGGCCTTTCTTATTTGTGTGATTCTGCTGGAGTTTGATGGGAAGGCAACATCTAGCTAAGTCTTTGCTTTGTATTGAAGTCACTGTAACTGAAAAGCATGTGGCATCACCTGGAAACAAGATGAAAATTTCTACATCATTTATGAACAAAATTATCTTTGTCGCAATATTCACTCTTGAGCATAATAGTTTGGCTATCAGGGGAAGAGAAAACTATTCACAGAAGTATGTGGGAAAATTCTGTGAAGTTATTGAAGATGAAGAGTGAAACTGCATGTAATTCACAATTATTTGAGGAATTATTAAAGATAGTGAAACACAGACTGGGGATTTCTGATCAGACAAGCTATATCCCTCCCTCATCAATTCTGAATTCTTTAGGAACATTAAGATGAATCTTTAGTTTATCAGGCAGGCAATTTATTGGACTTTATATGTATTTGGTCATGCCTTATTAGAATAAAGTACATAGATAATTTTTAATGCTATCAGTATTAACTGATCACCCACCTCTGGAAATGACTGAATCAAATGGAGTAATGAAATAAATGTCAATCAACTCCAAGCTGGCCTTAAAATATGCAATGTAGTGTGTTTTCATATGATTTAACATGCAACATATGTGATACTATGTTGATGTTACCAAGCACATACAGAATGTAATTTATACTTTTCAGACTACCATTTCATCACTGACTTAATTTAGCTCACTAAATGGGAATGCAGAAAAATATCTAATGTAATTTTATATGCAGCCACATCTAAGATCTTTAATAATTTTTTTTCTCCACATTCAGGCAAATATCCATTGATCTAATGCTTTTTTCTTCACAATGCATTACAAACAGTAGCAATAACAATGAACTATAAATCAGCTATAGACCATTATTGATGCCGTCTTGTAAAGTCATGATCTTGATTTCATAACTTCAGTTGTAATCACTCTCTGGTACAGACTCTGATTTAGAGACTCCATTGGTCCTATGAAGGCAGAAAGGAAGGCGTGGAACATAAATTTAATAATCAGGAGCACTGAAAGTTTTAGTGATTTCAGAGCTAAAGAAAACCAGAAAGCTCATGAAATTTCCAAAATCTAAGGATAAGATGAAAAGAACAGGAGAGCTGGATATTCTCTTAACATTGCTTAAGGTAACACTCTACACTGAACAGACACACACTATATGTGTATATATGTATGTGTATATATGTGTGTGTGTGTGTAGCAATACACACAGAGACACACAGTGGATTGTTCTCATGATTAAAATAGGTTTGCTGATAAACTGTCTTCAGAGTATTTCTACAACTTTATTAGACAATTCTTTAGTGGGCAATTTTGACAATAAAACTCCTTACAGCAGTTATAATTCCCACTACTATTAATTTTCCCAAAGGCTGGACATTGCAGAAAAGGGAATAGTTTTGTCACAGTTTAATAGAAGCTCTGTGAAGAAAAGGTCCTAATCCCTTTTCTTGTATCTTGTGTCTACAAATCTGATTCTCCCCATTGCCATTCTATTTAAAATCTGTGTAGAGTGGGAAGAATCTGGATGGTTGGCTACTTCCAGATAATATTTTGAGACTTCTCTACTAGTCAAAACCAAGAAGTGAGAAATATCTCTGGAAGAATAAAAACCAGTAAACTGATAACAATTTTATGGAAAACTAAGAAAAATGGCTTAAGATTGGGATGGATGGTTTTGCTGTTGATTGTTTACCTGAATGGATTTTGCTGTAGCTATTCCTATTTCTTTAAGGTTTTTCAAATTGCAAGACTAAGTTAGATAATTCATAGACATAAAGAAAAAATGTGTCGCTTTGTAGAGCTTGCAATCTCATTTTTATAAATAGATAGCATTCATTACTTTTTGAAGATTGAATGGTGAGATGTTGATTAGCTAATAGCTACTCAGTCTGGATAGGCATCTGTTTGCGCTATTCACTTAATTGATCCTTTCACAGTTTTGTTAGATGGGTTTGGGCCAGCTGTGATGTTATGTTTGCATGGGTGGGTGTTTATGCAAAGATCAGTCACTCAGGTAAAATGTTATTAGGCTTAGCAGTTGCCTTGTACTTTTCATTAGGTTTGTTGGCATGAAGTGTTCTCATCACAGATTTCAGACCAGATGTTTCGTATATCAATTGTATTCTTCAGTTTAAAAACATTGCATTGTCACATGCCAGTTATTTTCTAGAACAAAATATAATGAATATGAAGTGAGGAAGATGGCTATGAGGAAGATGCTATGAGCGGGTGTTCAGATCAAAGCTTTCCAAAGCTCAGCCATATTAAATTACGGCTTGGACTGCAGCCCAGTTTTTGTTCTAACTTCTCTCTCCTCATGAACCAGTGAAGCTTTCCATTCTCATCTGGGAAGTTTGCTGCAGATAAACAGCCAGAGCCTCTTTCTTCAATCTCCACTTTCTTCCTTCCCTGGCAGGTGACAAGAATTATCACCTGTATTTAGCACTTTTGATCTACACAAGTGTCACAGCATCTATCATCTCCCAGAAACTGAAGAAAATCCTGGCCCAAGAATAGATCCCTCCAAAGCAAACCTTCCCACCTGAAGTCCTGCTGATGCTTGAGGAGGTGCAGGCCATAGGCTGGTTGAGTTGCTCTGGTGAGCTACAAACACTTCAAATTCGATCATTTGCTTCTGTAGATAGCAAAGATTTATAGTAATTTTTGAATTAGCACAGCAGTGACTGTAAGACTGGGCTCTGGATCTCCTTTGTGGCCTAAAATGATCCTTTTAAGGACCTCTCTTCTTTCTTGGAATCCTAAATAATGCCCTATTTGAGAGATGTTCTCAACTAAGTGCAGTTTACAGCTCTGATGAATGTGCTGTTAATGATTTCTGTATCACTTATCCAACAGTCTCTTAATGTACTCCCTCCGATGATGCAAACATATCCTTTCCCGTTAGTGGTTTCAGGCCATTCATCACTCCAGTTAATGTACAGACAAACATAAAAAAAGGATTGTGTAACAGGCAATCTAACATAATACTTGATTGCCAAAAGCACTAAGTCTTGTCTCACAATTTAATAAGGGCCTGTTTAGACAAAAGTGTCTGCAGCACTTCTAAACAGCATGACACAGAAATTGTATGCACGGCTAAAGGAGGTCTGAATATAAGGATTTTTACATGGCGTAATTCTAAAAAAACAGAAGGAACAGGAGATTTTTGCCCAAGCTGTTCCTGCATGTCTGTGATTGTCAGTAATTTCCTGTTTGTTGGGATGTATCACCAGGCCACTCTTGCAGGCTGAGCTGCTAAGCCAGAATTCATTCAGAGCTGGTTGCTCTGAATGGCACCCCATTTTGACATGATTTGGACACAGTGATTTATTCTTGTCTAGTACTTCACTATAAGCTGTAACAAACTATAGTTGTCAAGGTTTCCTACAGTCAAAGAAATCTGGATGAGTTTAGACATAATCAACATAGGCAGAACAATCTGATTTATGGTGGTTTTAGGATGAAGTTACCTTATGTTCCCTGACCTGAAAATAAATATCTGTTGACCTCTTATTTTATTTGCTTAGATTTCTTTCTCCTTAATCTAGATTACAAAAAATAAACCTAGGTGGTAGGCATAGCTAGAGAGCAGTTGCTCTTAAGCCGTGCTAGAGCATTGTGTTCTATCTCCATCCAAATTGTGGTGCAAGCAAGTTACCTAGGTTTTTCCCCAAGTCTTTCAGGAGCTCAGCTGTATTGCACTGATTTAGTTAGCCTATTGGTTCTTAAGACTGCCTACTACATGTTATATCGTATCTTGAGTTTCTCTTCTTTTTTTTCATAAGTCACTAGTTTCAGACCTTCATACACTAGTGCTCCATGAAAAATGAAATTATATCTTTTACTAAAACTCCCTAAACATTTTAATGTAAAATAAAATATAAAATTACATCTTGGGCATTTCTGTGGGCATCTTCCATTTTTGGCTCCATAATGTCTTTCAAAACTTATTTCTCAGTTTGGTAGTAGGTATGAATTATAATAATAGAAATAATATCTATTTCATATATATCTCTTGAAAGACTAATTATATAAACAACCAAAAAGATACTAGTAGTAGTATTGTTGTTTGAGACATTTTTTCATATAACGGCCTCTATCAAAATGTGTTAAAATCTTAAAGCCATAAACCCCTGTAGCATTTATACACAGCAGGCAAAAAAGATCAAGGTCCTGTGCAAGCCTTTGTAGTCTTATCCCTGTTTAAATCAATGGCGTTGTTTGAATCTAAACTGAACTTGAATGTGAAGGAAATATATAAGAAATGAACTACAGAATTGACAATAGAAAGAACAATTGCCTGAAGAAAATCCTGAGGAGAGCCTTGAACAAGTGCTACCCTATAATTTTCAGAACTAGAATTATTTCCGAGAGATTGATGGTGCATACAAAATAGTATTTCCTCATCTATGAAATGATGCTTTAGATTACTGAATCATCTTTATGCAGAAACGGAATTTAGACCATGAATAACATAACGGAATTTTCATTAATATGTTATGAACATGGTGCAATTTGACTGCTTTTGAGTAAAACAGTTTCACAGTAAGACTGTCTGCTAACACTGATGCAACTCTTTCCTAGGTCTGCATAAGTATTTTGATGGCAGAACTCAATGAAATAGAATAAAATGTCAAGAAGAGTTACTGCTGACTGTATTTACAATCCTGGAGTGCAAGTCTTACAATCAGTCCCCAAAAGCTAAATATTCTAGGAAATCCTGTGGGTTTGTTGTAACTTTTTGTTATTGCTGTTCCCTTTCATTTGCCTTGCTATGTGTTTAAATACCTGTATGTATAATTTTTAGGAACCATTCCTGTGAGAAACCTTGAAGATAATGGGATACTGAGACATGGAGGTAACTGCATCTTATCTCCCTGAACGGACGGCAGTAGTTATTAGACAGTAATTGAGGGTGATCATCCTTTGTTCTTCCATCCAGGCATCTGATTATTTTGAGTCAGATGAAATCTGATCTGGAGAACCTCAGTGCAGCAGAAACTGCTGTACAAGGTGGTGACCTTCTCCTCTCTTGGTCCTCTGGAGTACAGGACTTCCTACACCCTGGCTATGGGAGGTGTGGAGTTAACCTAATTCCTCATCACTCACACCTGGTTGATTTTTTTTTCCTCTAGCAGCTGGAGAAAAGGAATATTGCTTCCAGAGAAAGGCAGGATCGTGGCTCTCTTCCGGCTCATCTTGTTGCTGTGGAGTTGTACAGGTGGTGTTATTACTAGACTCTACTTTGGGAAGAGAGAGGTGCGGAGGCAGAAGCGGGGCTGGTGCAATGCAGCACTTGGTTTGTTCAATCTGAAGAAGAGGAGACTGAGGTCAGACCTCATCACAACTACAACTTCCTCACAGTGGGAGGAAGAAGGGCAGGTGCTGATCTCTGGTGGCCAATGACAGGACCTGAGGGAATGGCAGGAAGATGTGCCAGGGGAGGTTTAGGTTGGACATTAGGAAAAGGTTCTTCCCCCAGAGGGTGGTGGAGCACTGGAACAGGCTCCCCAGGGAGGTGTCACGGCCCCAAGCCTGACAGTGTTCAAGCAGAGACTGGGTAACGCCTTCAGACACATGGTGTGACCTGTAGGGTTGTCATATGAGTTGGATTTGATGATCCTTGTGGTTCCCTTTCAGCTCAGGACATTCTATGATTCTAGCAGTGTACGAGACTCTTTGTAAACAGGCATGGGACTTCTGTTGACCTTACAGCGAGATATTGGTAACATGAGGATCCCACCATTTTGGAATTGTTTACATTTAAAAGTATAATGCTGTCATATTGATCATATTTACTGAGATAATATATAAACAGTAAGAGGGGCTGCAATATGTCTGCAAAGACTTTTGCACAGTGATCACTTTTTGTATAATGTAATACTGAATTTTCATGCAACAGATATAACGAGCAAAATTAATTAAAAACATCAAAGAAAGGTCTATGGTTTACTCAAATTACACGTGAACATTTCCATTAGAGTCTTATTATACAGGTGCCAAAAATAACACAATGCCATTAACTACTGCAATAACAGTGACATTTTAGGCAAGTCATGACTAACATTTTAGAGAGCACTTTGAGAAGGCAGAGTAGCAGTTACTTGTATGTATTATTATCTGCTACTAATAATATACCACTTTTGAAAGAGGAGTATTCATTGCCATAGCGATAAGTGGACGACAACTTTCAAAAACCCCCCACTAGTAAAGAAAGTCACAGGTGGCTGGCCAACTATCACCTCTGTGACTTTAAAATAGTCTTCTACAAGTTAAGTTAATATAATGCAGCACACAACAACCATGAGTGCAGTTTTCAGTTTTGAATGTATCTTGTCAACAGGACTTTATTTTGTTTTTATCACAGTTGCTCATGATGAAACAGGAAATGAGGAGGAGAAAATTACATCAAAGGTGAACAGTTCAAAGCCACTCAGAAGTGAAGTTTGAGAAGAGAAGAAAACAGAGAGGACGTTGCTTGCCTTGGAGAAAGGGGGAAGGACCCAAACGTAAAGGTGGCTGTGGATAAAAGGGAACAAACAAGGCAGGAGAATAAGCAGTAATGTCAGTAACATTAAAAGAGAAAAAATTTTTTAAAAGTTCATTTTGGATTTTCTTTTTGCTTAAGTCCAAACTGTAAACTGAAGTAGCCAGTTTGACTCCACACTGAAAATGTTGAAAACCCTAATAGTCTGAACGTGATCACCCAGACACACACCCAAGGGGGAGGAGGAAGTAAGACATTTTACAAAATGAAAGATTTCTGACTTTTAACTCCCAGACCCTGCTCTTGTTAGTGAAATTTAAAGCTCTCTCCTGATGTTTTTTGTGGGGTTTTTTGTTTGGTTGGTTGGATTTTGTTTGTTTGTTTGTTTGTTTGTTTGTTTGTTTGTTTTGCAGGGGAGGAGTGGGAGAGGCCTGATTCTGTGACCACTTTACATGCTGGATCCAAAGCTCAGTATCTTTCTCTTAAGTACTGCCAGCTGAATCAGTAATAGTTGAACCAGGGAAACAGAACATATTTGCTGAAGACAGCTGCTTTTGTTCTCCTTCCCTTCAGGTTCAGCACCTAAAACATTTTTTCTTTTTCATCTGATGTAATTTATTTTAAACGTGTGAAGGCAGTGCAAAGTGTAATCTAGTTTGGCAACCCTGAAGTTACCTTATGTACTATACAATGATTGATATATATCATATACGATGAGATATATATATCATAGCTTATTTGCCCAAATCAGCTATAAATTAAATCAGAAAAAAACAGTGCAGCAGCCTGTCACCAAGAATATCTTCAGTGAGGATTCTTAAATTATGCCACAGTCTTTCCCCACGTGTGGATTTTAAGTAAAATTAAAAAAAATAAATAAATTAAAAAAATCTCTGTTTCTTCCAGAAATTCATGTTGGATTTCCAGTGGCATTAAGATCCCAGCAAATCTCTTCCTATTTCAGGCACAAAAATCTTTCTCAAGACAAAAACTGTTATGTTATCCTCAGTCAGGTTTCTTATGCAAGGCAGGTTTTTTATGAACCAGCCATAACATTCCTACTAGATATTAGCCTTCGTTCAGTCTGTCACTTCGCCAAGGTTAAAAATATGCTTTATAGTATTTTTATTATTAGAGCAGAAGGATCGAATATAGATTGTCAACATAAGGGATTGTTACTGCTCACAATGATGAGCATATCATGAAGGAACATACTTAGTCTGAGTAGAAGCAAATTTGTAGTCATGTAGTGTCCTGAGACATGACGGTTATATTTGATCGTTGACTAAAATTTACAATGTTAAGGCAAAGCCATTCAAAAAGCCCTGAATGTTTTAGTGTACTTATATACAGTGTCATATATATTATATAGAAATATTTATTTGTTCTGAAAGTGTGTATCAAAATATCTACAGCAAACATACATAGTAAACAAGAAAGGTAACCCATTTCTGAAACTTTGCTTTACTGTAAATTATTTTATATTGTTATGTTCCAGAACACCCACTTAAACTTAGTAGGTTCCAAGTATAGGCTAATTAGCACTGCAGTTTGGATGCTGAACAAGACTATTAAGCCACTAGGGTGAGAAGTTAGTGTAAAACAAACTTGGGAGTTCAGATGAATCAAGACTATGAGAGTCAATTTCATTTTCACTAATCTTCCATAATGACTCTGTGCTGTGAAATGTTGTAATGTTTACCATCTTCACAGGCAAAAATACTTCAAAACAAATTCCAAAATATTAAACTTTCACAAAGAGGAAGAGTTAAACATCTTTTCTGTGAAATTTATGAGTGTTCTTAACACTTTTCTCATGTTCATTCTCTTCTATTCCTCATGCTGATCGCTGCCCTTCGTCTTTTTTTTTAATGTATTTTTTGTATTCTTAATATGTTTTTTATTTACTTATGTTTTTCTAGCCATCTATATTGGCCTACCACTTAGCTAATAATACATTATTACTTCTCCTCAAACTAATGCTGTAAGAGCAAACTAAAATCTCACACCAACACTGCATTTTTAGCTGAAATTGATATAAATTCTATTATTAAATAGGTTTAGTAGAATTAGTAGAATTAATTATTTAATAATCATATTATTATTATTAATAAATTTTTGTATTAGATGGAGTAAAACAGCATCAAACAAAAGATCTTCAGGAATAAAGAAGTGTATTCCAGAGAGGATGAGAGGAAAAGAATGCAGATATGTCTATCATTCTGCAAGACAGTCCAATTTTCCTCCTATTTCTTCTTTTAATCAGACATATTTATCCTATTAAAATGATCAGTTAAAAAAAGAAAAAGAAATAGCCACCAAGAATGTGGCCTCACCTATCAGCAGACATGAGTTGCGTCTTTCAGTAAAACTGAAACAGATGTGTCTGCTGCACTGAAACGCCCCTTTAACAATTAGACATGTTTTAAATGTACAGGTTGAATCCTCCAACCTTGCTGCTTGGAGTTCGTACCTAACTGCATGTTTAGGCTGTAAAATGGCAAGTATGCTGAATAAACTGCAATTCTTCCTGCAGATACTCCATGCCTTTGAAAATCTGTAGGTAGGCAGCTACTGGTCAGTCCTGGCGACTAGTGTTACATGCCCAAATTATCTGGTATTCAGGGTTCCATGAACTTTTTGGTTTCAAATGGATCTGTGCCTTTCAACATCTGTGCTCTGGCATTCAGCTCCCTATAACATCTATACAGAACTTGAACCTTTGTTCTCTGAAGGCCTTAGAAAAATGCCCATGGAATTATTGCTGCTCCTGCTATTTGCCCAGCAGCACTGACATTGTTGTGATATTTTTGTGAAGGCTTTCCTGTGAAGTATATCACATTTTCCACACTGCTCTTCAATCCAGGATGTGCTAAGAATGTTCTTCAGCCTGCCCTGACCCTGAGAGCCCTCTAGGTCCATTCAGCAACATTTTGCAGCATCTGGGCCCACGAACAGGGTTTTCTCTCAGACAGCCTTCACTTTTTCTTATAACAGGTTGCTATGGGGACAGTGAAGCACATATGATAACTCCTTACACCGTCAACGAATTTTTAGGTCTTCTAACTTGAAAAAGTCTTCAAAAGGTTGTTTGGGTTTTGGTGGTTTTTGGTTGAAAAATTAGAAAAATACATATTAAGTACCAGCCACAGTTCTTTAGAACAAAGTACATAACCAGACGGTAACCTATATAGAGCTGTCAACATAACCTGTGTGAGAGACTTCAGCAAAAGAGAACAACTTAATATAATAGTCGTCTACTGGAAGGCTCACTTTATTAAGGCATATTGTACTCTGGGTTTCTGTACTCTGAAATGTCAGTAATGAAAGTTTGGCTTCATGGGAACTGCCCAGCAGCATCACTGTAAACAACCAGTTCAGTCACACCTGAGCACAGACAGGGCTCTAACGCTGTGTAAAGACATCAGCTTTTCTAGCCTCAAGAAAATGTATGTGCATACAAGATACTGAGTTTTTCAGGCATCTTGGTTGGGTTTTTCTAGGGGTAGGGGGAGGCAGAGAAATGTTATGTGGAACATACTCCTTAGCTAGATTATTTTCTGTTCAGTGAGGCTTTTGGCTGTGTTGACATAATTGGACAGAGCTAGCACACTTAAAACCACAGTATTTTGCTTATTATGATACAATCTGTCCATGCCGTGGAGTCACGTTGGTATCTCTAAAGGAAACCTTTTTATTTGTCTTGATTTTCTATACTTCTAGTAGTATAAAAATATTTTTATATTCAGAAGACAAAGAGTAACTGTGAGTTCTGTTACAGTGCATACCACGCCAACCTACTTTGAGAACATAAACAATTCTGAACACTAAGAACATAAATAGTTTCTGTTCAAATAAAGAAATTGTAGCAAAAAAGCCAAGAAAAACATAATTAAACCCAATCCCTTATATGGCAACAAAGTAATATTAGGTAACTGAGGATGCAATTTATAGTACCATTACTGTGGGTACAGTTCACATCATTGTAGTTAATTTGCATCGGTTTGGGGTTTTGTTGTTGTTCTTGTTGGTACATAAAATTACCCATTCAAATTTGCTCTGGGCTGAAACATGGCTTACAAGACATCACTTAGTGCCAACTGTATTTTTCCCCTGTGCTAATAATGAAAGCTTCTTTTTCTCTGGGGTATTGTGTCATGTGATTGGGGCATGTGGAGGAGACAATTGTTTAATTTGCAGCTGACACTGAAAGGACCAACCATTCCAGAATTTTAAATTAGAGTGTAACTGAAATAGTAAGCAAGCGCACCAGGATTGCATGTAACAGCCCCTTGAAAAGTGATTCTACATGTCCAGAGTCACAACTCTTAATGCTAATGACAGAAAAATAAATGTTATCTGCTTGCTCTGCTCTTTACAAGCACAGGTGAAAACACTTCTGCAACTCAGCAAGAAATAATCTGAGTAGTGACTAGCTGCACCCTTGTAGGTAGAGGCAGTGACAAGATGCAGATAGAAGCCGTAGCCCATGTTTCAATGTGGGTTAACATCAAATGTGCAGCTGGATTCTCAGAAGATTTGTATTCTGTGTTGAAGTCTCATCCATCTGGGTCTTCTTTGCACAGCTACCCAGGCTTGCCAGAGGAGGCCTGGTGAGGGGACGGGTCATATGTCCACAGTTATCATATGCAAACTGGATTCAATAGCCTAGGCTCCTGTACAAATGCAACTGGAAGGTCTCCAATTATAGAGGCCAGCCAGCGGTGCCCAAGGCAGGAGAAGTGCCAGGCGGTGTCGCCGGATGAAGGCAATGTCCTCCAGGGCCTCACTGCCGTGCTCCGTGGGAAGCTAGTAGGCAAGGCTATTACATCACTGGGGCTTGTTTATGGGAAGCCAGACGAAGATGTGGTAAATTCCATTCCTGAAAGGGACAACATTTTTTGCCTTGAGTTTATATTTTCTTTGAGTCAGTCGTAAAGATATATAGTGACTGATGATACTACACTGACAGGAAAGCAGATAGAGCGCTTTGTTACTGCTTTCTAAGGCCTGAAATGGGGTCTTGCTTCCAGATTTGTGACTCATTTATTCATCCTTAGCCTTCTATTCACAAAACTGGAAGTAGACTGTAAATGGGATTAGTTTGTATATCAAAAGAATTTTAATATCTTGTGCATGCCAGCTAGTAACCAGGAAAATATATCACCTTCACTCTGCTTGTGTCTGTGTTTTTGGACGTCACCGTACCCTGAATTAAAGCCTTTCTGCTTTATTCAAATTATATTTGAAACTTGCTATGCTGTACTGCTGCATCCACTGTGGTTCTGTCACCAGTGATGAACTACCCTACAAGATAAACATGAGAAACAGAGGCACACTGTACACTAAAGCTGAATCTAACGTGAACATTTTGCAATACTGATGCATCTAAACACTTCTGCAGCCTACCCCAAACAGTGGAGACTGCAAACATCTCCCCAGTCAAGTGCTCCCATAAATCTTTGAGAAATGTCTGAATTTTTACATGTTCTCAGGGGTGCTTTGCTCCATGTTAAACTTTTGTTACTGACAAGCCTCTCAATTTCTCTTCCAATCCTTTGAAATCATTATTCTTCATGTCTGATATATAATTCGATCCTAAATATGGGCAAGAAAGAGTCAGTATTGCCATCCAAGTGTGCTCCAGACGAGGGTTTGTTTCTCAGTGACAGCTTCATGAAGAATCCTCGGTATTCCCTATGTCAGTCTTTCCTCTTTGCCATTATTCTGTTACTCATTTGGCTTTCTTTATTAGTCTCACTCAGCTTAACATTTGCAAGGTGAGACTAATATAGCAGGTAAGCAGATGTACATATCATGCAAAACAAAGTGTAATATCTAATTTTCCACAACATATAGAAAAAACTTCTCTGACTGCAGATTATTCCACATTTATCTACCACTGATGCTTTTTAAACTTTTTTCTCTGAAGCATCTGTTACTGGCCTCTGGGTCTTGTACTAGACAGTCCATTATTCTGATTTGATATGGCAATTTCCATGTCCTTAATTGTGCTGGCGACAGCACCCCTGAGCTGAAGACAGACTCTAATTTTGTGAATTCCTTGCTGGATGTAGACCTGGCAAAGTGGCCACAAACATTGTCTCCAGCTTGGGGTGAATGCTGGGAAAAGGCTGGCATACAGCCCAGTCCTGCTGTTTTCCATTTATTCTCCACCATGGAAATGTTCACAAGGGGAATGTCGCAAAAGAACATAAATTAGAACAGATTAAGGTTCCCCTGATTCCTCTGGTAGGAGCCAGGAGTGGAACTATGATGCAGAAGGCATACAAAAGAAAAAAAATCAGGTTTCTCCCTCCCTAGTGTGATGATGAACACCATTCAGAGGAAAGGAGGCCACAGTCCAAATAACTGAACAACCATCGGACACATCTGTTCAGGTGCCTGGTTCCAGATCACTTTCTATGCAGTTGCTGTGTCATATCCTACACATATCTACTGCTCCACGCAATCAACACTCATATGAATTAACAGCCTTTTTCTGAGACTGCAAATTGTCTTCCTGTCAGTCTTCAGGAAATACTCTACGTTAAATTAGGGCATTTATCAGACTGCTCCTGAAACTGCAGAGGTAAATCCAACCAGTTCTGCCTCTGTTACAAAATAATCTGCTCATTTCTAGGAATTGTAGCCAATCTGGAGTTTTCTGTTCCTCTTGTAAATGTCTGTGAGAGGAAGTTCAAAGTCCTGTGGAGTGAAGAGCAGAGAAACAAGTAAACTAAGCCAGCCATAACTACTGTGGTAACTTATTTTCCCCACTCTTTTTAGAGAAATACATATTTGTCCTATTGCTTTATTTACTGTAGCAATCATACACAGAAAAGTGGTGAAAGCCCAGGCTCATTAAGCATGACCCTTCTCCAGAGTTAGCCTTACAGCTTTCTCTCTAGGGAAAGAACTGTGCCATCTGCATGTAATAAGATACCGCAATCAGATAGATATCCTGGTAAATCAGCTTTCAGCGAGATTTTTCTATTAATATGTTTAGTAATGGCAGCTTTCATACTGCTAACACAATAAAATGCTTGTAAAAATAACATGACTTCTTCAACAAAGCTCCTCAGAAAAAATAATTTGATTAACAGACTTGCTTTTGTTCATTGGCTTTACGAATTGGGAGGGATACAGGACACAGCTCCACATAATGGCTTGTTCAAAAAAGAGAGATCATGACAAAGGAGACCCTATCAGTGGTGCTGTATAATTTTATGTCATATGCTGTTTTTCTTACATTCTCTAGTCAATATATGGAATTCACATGGGCTGATTTTTGTGAAAAACTAAAATAATTTGACCACATGCCAGTCAACAGATTCATCTGCATTGATGGGGTGTCAGTTTTATCACACAGTTAAAGAGCTATTGCAAAGGTAAGCAACATATTCACAGTAGGATGATGGAGACATCGATAAGGAATTTTTAAATCTAAGGATAATTTTTTTAATGAGTTGGGAAAAAAAGAAAGGATGCCGAGGGACAGGATCTGGCGCTGCTGTGGTGTCTTGGAGTGACTGGGCAGCTGACAGAGGCAGGAGTGGAGTGGGGCAGTGTTCACCTGCCTGCTCCTATGTGGAGCTGTGGCAATGCCACCATCCCGTAGTCATGTCCCTCTTGGATGTCTTGGGAGCCTCTTGGAGCCTTTCCTTCAGGGAAGAAAAAAACCAAAACCAAAACCAAAAAACCAGTACTTCTTTTCTGAGAATCCTTGAACCAGTCTTGCCAGATTGCTTGCTCATCCCAGTACACACAAGCTGTCTCTTTTCTCAAACACAATATCTTTCGGATGCTTGTCCAGATTTCTTTATGCCTTCAAATTTTCTTTGTAGGGAATGGCTTCTGCAGATTGCAATAGTTTGTCTTTAACAAGAGTACATAATGTACATATAAAGATGGTGTGCACTGTGCCTTGCTGTGGGACTGGTGTCTATACTGGAGTCTTGAAATCTCTTTGGGTTAGCATAGCTTTGACATAGGTTGGGCTCTGATTACCTTATTAGCTAAATAATGGGTCAGAAATCATTTTGGCAGGTGTCAATTTGCTGATAATATTACCACCATGAAGACTTAAGCATTTCCAAGACTAAGCACTGTGCCTGTGTATCTTTTAAAGGATATGGCAGCATTGGACTTTTTGTTCATTGCGATATGTGGGAGCTGTAGTAAAGTAAGAGCCTGAACTAATCTTCCAGGTTTATGCCCAATCCACAAATCTCTAGTTTTTTGAGGATTTTCATCATAGAATCATTTTAATAGCTAGCAGACATTTCAACAGCATATGATAGTGCTTTTGAATTTATTTGAGGCAGTGGAGAAATTAAAGGAAGGACTGCACTTTTCTGCATGTACCAGAGTCTAGAGATCTGGGGTTTTTGGAAGCCATAGAAGAGGGCTTTGTAGGAATGAAAATATCAGAAGTGTTGATGTGGGAATATAATTAATCACAGTGAAATCTAGACAGTGATAGGCACAATAATATGAAGACTGACTGACAGGTAAGCTCACAAGAGAGGAAACATGGGAAGCAAAGGGAAAATATGAATTCTGAGTGAAGTATAAGAAGAAAGTAAAATGCTATTATTCACAGAAATTATTGACATTGCATAAGGATAGCAGCAGCTTTAGTGATGTATATGCAAGTATTGCGTCTGACCTGTGAAAATTAAAGATACAATTCTTAGAATTTCAGGTGCTATATTATTTATATACTCATAATCTGCATTGATAATATCTTTGGGCCAAATGGAAACACTCAGAAACTTAGAAAGTGGAAGAAGGAAATATTTTTGTTGGATGCTACTAGTTGGAGTCAACTGAATAGAGATCACTATTTACCCAGAGTTAAAAAAATTCAGTTGTCGAAATACATGGACATGTATTCCCTTGCTAACCACTAAAAGGAAAAGGAAAAGGAAGAGGAAAAGGAAAAGGAAAAGGAAAAAAAGGAAGAGAAAAAGAAAGAGAAAAAGAGAGGGAACTTAATCAGAGAAAGTCTATATACTTTCACATTAATTTGAAATTGGTTCCACTGGCAAAGTTTTTCATATAGTGGGATTTCTCTCCAGCAAGAATAAACCAACACCTTTCAAGTCAATATTGCTAAAAGCCCTAATGCTTCTTATTCTGTTAATTGCTCACTCATTTCATGATTATGAAGTTGCTGCTGCTAAGAAATTAATTATTTCCATTTTTAAGGTGATGTATTAGATGTATTCTGGGCATGTGCATCTGAAACTCACGATGCTCAAATTCCTTCTTGGACAAAATAACATAGAGCTGGGAAGCAGGATAAACATTTTGTTTCAATTCACGTATTCTGGCAAGAGACAACCTGCCTGAGATTAACAGGGCACCACATAGTACAATCAAGCTATAGTCCCACTACTGGATTGCTCTCTGCATTTTAACCTTGTTTCACAGAAAATTTGTAGCATCTTCTCAGAAAACCCTTTCGTGGAAAAAACAGAATTCACCATTGCTGTATTTTTTCTTTGTAAGTGAGAGTAAGCTTACTATTCCTGCACTTTGTGACTATGCAACTCAAGTTATCTCTATCTAATATCTTTTCCCCAACTTAATTTATTATTCTCTTTTGTTTGCAGAAAGTCCACAAGTGCAAATATCTGCAGTATGTTTGCACTGTGAAGGATGATTAAAAACATCCATTATTGTCACATCAACTCAGCTCTGGCCGAGCTTGTCATGGTACTTCAGCATCAGTGGAAGGAAAGCAAGAATTAGGTGTACTGCCTCTGAAGGCACGGGAACCTTTGCAGCTTGCCAGCTAGTTTGCTCACTGTAGGATGAGCTATTGGCATTCCCTAAATTTACTCTAACATCATGGTAGCCTGGTATACTGGGAGGACTTTCAACAGGTGCTGCTTGCTGCTTGCTACTCTCCCTGTGAGGTGATTTATCAGTTTAGTTGTATTAGGTCATTTCATATAGTCATATAGTCAACAGCAAAATACGTGCCATGTCATGACATAAAATTGTGTAATGGACAAGTCATTATGTCCACCTTGCATAACCCATAGTAAATTGAAAATTAGCTGATAAGGTTTGAATAGGAGCAGTAAATTGTGTAATCTCTAGTTGAAAACTATTTTTTACTCATCTTCCAAGGTTGTTATCTCATTCTGCAACCAATCCTTATTTTATATTTCTGCTAAAGCCAACAGTTAGAAACTTTAAATGTCAAATGAATTCTGTATACTGTAAAACATATTTTATGTCTTGAAAGTGAAGGACAATAACAATATGCATAAAATGCATGATTGGTAACCTCTTTTAGGAGGATTCCTTAATTATAGGCTTTTCAAAGAAATGGAAGTTCTGTCAGTTCACCAGAACTTTTTTGCTAGACATTGTCCACGATGTTTTCATTGTGAATGATGTTTGTTTGGAATACGGAGACATATATAGTGGGATACATGTATTCTATTAAGCATCCGAGTGAATATTCAAACAGAAATGAAGAACTTATTTCCTTTGTGCTGCTACATGAATACTAGCCACCTTTTTGACAGTATATTCTTATCTATTAATTACCACTCTATATCTCTGTGTAACTATAAGAGGCTTTCTGTAAAATTCAAAAAACTTTAAATTAATTTGTAGGGGCAACACAAAACACCCTAAGGATAAGATCCTGACTGCGATGTTAAGGGAATACTAATTCAATGTGGGACACGTGCTGTGGTATTCACCGTATTAAGTTCAGAAACTCCAATACATACTTTGTCATTTGATTTTGGTGTGTTGGGTTCCCTTCATACCTGAAAGAAGAAAAACAGGCTGTTCTAGAACATTCGTTTGACTAATTCTAAACATTAACTTTAAGATTAGATAAATTGTGTCCTAATGTTCCTCTTTCTACCCTCCACTGTAGAAGGAGCATAAAATAGGTAGTTTAGAAGTATTAATAGGTGATCATATCTATAGATAACGATGGCTGGTCAGATAAACAAATAAACCCCCTTTTTGCCTGAATGTGAACATCTGCCACTGAGAATTATCAAGATAGATCAGTTTTAATGAAAAAAACCCTCTGTATGCATTTTGCATTCTTTTCTGTGGTTAAAAATACTTAGATTAGAAAAAATAGTGACATGCTTATCAATCTAAATATTTAAATAATTTCCCATGCACTTATAAATGCACTATGGATCAATAAAAGTGGCAGCAGACTTTCAATGCTGTTTGTTCCTAAAAGCAGATACTCTCTAAACCGCTACAGCAGGAAAACAGAGTGAGGAAATTTGGTCTAGAATTGCACGTACAACACCACCAGTCTATCTTGAGGACCAGATTCAGTAGGCGTCACTGCTGCTGATAATAACAAGCATATAGCAAGCATCATAGCGGGGAATATTTTTCAGGGAGATGTTCCTAACTCTACGCAGTCAGGTATAACTGTGTCCTGGAGTTTTGAAATAAAAAAGAGAATATATGAGGTACTTTCAGCTCTGAACCCACTTGATGAATTAGCAGGCTGGTTCTGCTTTCATTTTCTTTCTCACGCTTTGGAGAAGTGAAAAATTTCCTTTATTCTTTAGGAGACTAGTTCTGCTACCTCCCAGGACTCTTAAAATTGCCTCCATAATGTGACATTATATGAACAGACAGAAATAAAACAGTACCAGGAAAGGGCTTCTGCTGCTTTCCACTGAGGAAAATAATCTTTTCGCAACTGCACTGTAGGTGAAAACTTATGAAGCAGAAAAAAAGAAAATCCCATGGTAACTGCCATCAGAGCTGAAAGAGCTGAGAAAGAGTGATGGATAGTCTCAGGAATTAATCTCCTTTGTCTCCATCAGCCTTTCTGAAGGTCTGGTCTTGGTTTCCCAGGCAGGAGTAACTCAAATACCACCGATAGTGATGGGGGAGGCAGTAACAGCTTTCAGCCTCTTTGGCTTAAAAGCCCATTTCTCTTCACTTTCTTCATCCTTCTACCTTACCACCATAAGCCAATTGACCAACTGTGTGGTCCGTATTTGTTCTGGCTTTATTGAATGAGAACTCCACATCAGAGCTTCATGACTCTATCTCCAGATGTGTTTACTCTTGACTATTCACACAAATTTTGAAAGGCTGGAATTTATCTGTCAAATAAGCTAGTATTTCTTTGAACATTAATACATACGGACACAAAACAAACAAACAAAACCCACAACCTTGCTACCTTTGCCTTATTCTTTCGGGGAACTGGCAAGCTACAGGTTAAAAATAACTCTTTCCTTGAACGGTTTAACAAACTTGTAAATATTTTTCAGCAATGGAGTATTTACCAGGATCTGGTTTATCATGACTTAGTTATTATTTTATGGACAGTCATACTTTTTGTTTTTCTCATAACCACAGCATGGTTCACTTGCTGTTATAGGACTTGGGTGGCTGTAGGCAGTTCAGATTTCTCTTAACTCATTGTTTTCATTTGTCCTGTTTCAATTACATTTGGAACTACTCTATTGACTTTATGGGCAGCCTAAAATCATCCTAGGGTAACTTACTGATTGAAATGGAGTTATGACAGAGATTAATGTAGTCTAGTACCTCTCACATGAAATTATCTTTTTAGTGCTGACAGTTTTTCAATAAACTCTTGAGTATCAGAGTTTTTTGCCTTTAAAAAAAATCCTCGACTTGTCTTCGGATACTACACAGCCTGTTTTTGTTTCTTAGTGGTCCTGCTGCCCCACTCCTAACTGTATTCTTTCAGGCGCTAAAAGATGTGGGAATAGTGACTTTTCTTCCAGTGTGCTGATTCATTCTTTCTCTAGTCAACCATGCACACACAATAATTCCTGCGATCTTTTGAGGTCCAGATTTCCATAAGTGTTCCTAATATTTAAATATGGAATCACACAATAAGTATTTTTTAAAGTCACTAAACAAGTTACATTAAGTGGGATTTAGGCAGCAGATTTGCCCTCAATGGGTTTTAGGGTCCTAACTTTCTGGGAAGAATTTACAAATACAGAAGGAAATATAGTTTTATTTTGAACCAAAAGCCTTTGCATGTTTGATCTTTAATGTTTGTGTGTTCTAATGCTTATCCCCTTCCTTCAAGGCTTTGTCCTATTGATCAAAGTCTTGTGTCTGCTGCTGCAGCTGCAAGTCAGACTTTAGATTTCACCTTTTACCTCTGTTGCACTTGAAAATAGCAGTGGTCTTCCTGTGTGAGTCTAGTTTGAGAAAAATATTCATGTGCTAAAAAACAGAGGATGTTTTGCAAAACCAAGACATGAATCAGTTGACTAATTGTCCTGCAACAGATGCATTATGAGGTGATAATTACTGAAAAAATATATTATGATCAATGCATTGGCCACAAATGGCTTTATACATCCTTTAGTCTGATTAAATAATTCTGCCACATATTTTCCTTTAAAATACTGTGTTAGGAGGTGATTAAACACCTTCCTAGGCATTTATTTTCCCCATTAAAGTATATATATTTATATCATAGAATCACAGAATGTTAAGGATTGGAAGGGACCTCAGAAGAGGTCATCTAGTCCAATCCTCCTGTCAGAGCAGGAACACCTACATGAGGTTACATAGGAAGGCATCCAAGTGGGTTTTGAATGTCTCCAGAGAAGGAGACTCCACAAGCTCCCTGGGCAGCCTGTTCCAGTGCTCCATCACCCTCACCATGAAGAAGATTCTTCTCAAATTTAAATGGAACCTCCTGTGTTACAGTTTATACCCATTGTCCCTTGTCTTATCATTGGTTGTCACCGAGAAGAGCCTGGCTCCATCCTCGTGACACTCACCCTTTACATATTTATAAACATTAATGAGGTCACCCCTCAGTCTCCTCTTCTCCAAGCTAAAGAGACCCAGCTCCCTCAGCCTTTCCTCATAAGGGAGATGCTCCACTCCCTTCATCATCTTCGTGGCCCTGCGCTGGACTCTCTCCAGCAGTTCCCTGTCCTTCTTGAACTGAGGGGCCCAGAACTGGACACAATATTCCAGATGAGGTCTCACCAGGGCAGAGTAGAGGGGAAGGAGAACCTCTCTCGACCTTCTAACCACCCCCCTTCTAATACACCCCAGGATGCCATTGGCCTTCTTGGCCACAAGGGCACAGTGCTGGCTCTTGGTCATCCCGCTGTCCACCAGGACCCCCAGGTCCCTTTCCCCTACACTGCTCTCTAACAGGTTGTTCTTCATATATATGTATATGTATAAACAAAATTATTGTGTTGAATGAAGACATAAGCAGGAATTGGGGTCAAATCTAGAACAAAATTTCTCTCCCAGTAGCAGTCATTCTCAGTAAGGAATAGCTAATTACCAGCTTGGTAGTAAGAAACATGTGGATGTCTCCCAATACCTAACACAAATATGATGTGTTTCATAAGCATTTTGACCCTCAGAACTTGAAAAGAAAAGGCCACATTTAACATGACAAATGTGTGAGGAAATGTTCAGATATGTGATATACTCAAACTGGTCAGAGGTATGAAGGTAGATATGAGTGGCTATGCAAAAAAAAAAAAAAAGTCTGTTGCTATCTCTTGATTCACATTCAATTTACCATTCTTGCTACAAAAAGTAGAAATTATAAGCTGAATAGACTACTGTATCTGTTGACATCTCATATGCTACAGTTAGTAATACTTTCATCTGTGACAGTGATTTCAAAATTTATACAAAAGTGTAAGTAGAATGAATTCTGAAACTTAGGCAAAAGTCCTCTGTTATATGGCAAAGCTGAGAAGTTTTTCTTTTTTCTTTCCCAAGGAATACCAAAATCTGGTGAATCTTAAACTGTATGTTTGTACGTGAAGTGAGAAGCTGAGGAACTATTGTTGTCTCAGAATATTTTTAAACTCTAGATTTTTTAAATTTAAATTCATAATAGAATACAAGCCTCTCAGATGTTTATATCATTATTCAACAAGTTATACTAAATGCAAACATCATATTTAAACAGGCTTACTTTAAAGACAGAAGATATTTTCTTCAGTATTGATTTTTCCCCCCAGTTTTTATTTTATATGCAAAGTCTTAATGAATGAGGTTGAAATAGTAGAATATCACTGGGAAATGGAATTCACAAATTTTGCCAACTTTCTATTCTAATCTTTTCAGAATCCTATTTTTCTAATCTTTCAGTAAATGATTTTTTTTAAAAAATTTTAAAAATAATTTTTAAAATACAATAAAATATATACTTTTATGATTGACATATATTTAACTCCTTAGATATTGAAAAATGTGCTGTGGTCTATTATTCTTCCTGTCCAAACAGACTGGTTTACATTAAGTGGTAAATAATAATAGTATAATTATTTAATAATAGCATTATTATATGTACCAGCAAATAACTATTAATAATAGGATAATTATTATGTTATTGCCAGAGAAGCTACCAGGCACTCTCAGGTAACAGGGGAAAAATAGTTCATTTTATCAGTAGAATCTAAGCTGTTCTACTGCCAGGAAAACTTAACATAATTTATAAAATGCATTTTAAAGAAGTGAAATATGAATGAAGGGTACTGGAACTCACTGCTATAGAAATGTCTTCACTAAGGGCAACTCATGATTTTTTAGATTCAAACTGACAATGTACCTTAAAAAAGGTCACTTTTTAACTCAAATAATTGTATGTTCATAATAGACCTCACTTGTTTTTCTACTATGATGTGACTAAAATGGCAATTCTATTCTAGACATTGTGCCTACACAAATGAAAGCTATAAGAAAGCAACTTCAAAACTGTGGCTGCAACTAATGGTGTGTGTAGCTGCCCGGTTGCTCAGTGACCACTCAGAGGTACATTCCAGTTCTTCTGAGGGGGAAACTCAAACGCAGAGAAATGGCTACTGAGAAGTTGTGTTCTGCCATCGAAGAGATGTTCATCTGCACCAGCCTCTCTCACATTCCTCTGAGTAGAGTTGGTGGTACACCCCCAACCCTACACTTTTGTAGGTTCCCCTGAAACCAAAACCTAAGCAATCTCTGTTTTGCCATCCTCTGTCTAAAAGGCATCAAGGTATCCCATCCATTATTTGTATAAATCCTCTATGGCTTTGTATGCTGGTGGTCTGGCTGGGCCTTTGCTAAGGAAATCTTATCAGTATATTTAAAGAGTAGTTTAAGGTTAATTTTGTGGTAATGCATGGTTATCTCACCAGAGGTGGCTGGAGGGTGGCTTCATAGAATCACAGAAAGTCCTGAGTAGATTCTTCACTGATCTTGGACAGAAATTCAAGTTATAGTTGAAAAACTTGATGGTGGCTCACTAGAGTTGTAAAATGCTTTGCTAATGGAAAGATTGCAGCGAGTGTCCCTCTGCCAGAGAGACATGGGCATCTCATCCTGCTCAGAAACAGCATCAGATGTGCTGTGTAGGCACAGCAAGAGCCAGATGTGTCGGTCTAGAAACTCAGCAGGGCAGCAAAGCACATCCCAGCCTGGGCCAGTTCAGCCTGAGCAAAGCGTGTATGACGTCCTCACTGGGCAGCCTGCATGCCTCTTGAAGAAATTACGCTTTGACAGATATCTGACACACGACACCATTCCCTGCTAGAGCCACACAGACCAGCTGTTGAGGTCGCTATGATAAAATAAGGGCTGCACTTGAGAAAAAACAGAAGAGGGACTGACCTGCATCTGATATCAAAAGCTGGCCAGTAAAGTATGACTAGGAGTGAGATAAATCCCTATTTCTTTGGGACTTTCTGAAGCATAAGGGGAGTCTTTGCATTCATAAAGGAGTTGGGGTCTTTTTGTTTGTTTCTTTGTGTTTTTTCTTGTTTTTTGTTTGAGGGGGTTGTTTGTTTTGTTTGGGCTACATGTAAATTCTGTATTTCTCTAGCAAAAAAATCTGGCTGTTTAATTACAGATTATAGAAATATCATTGCTACAGGCCATTATACTCAACCATAAATATCCAGCCCCCCAGAAAAGCTAGCTAAAATGCTTTGCATTACAAAACTCCAGTAGAGATCAAGGAAACGCATGGTCTAGTTGGCCTAATCGTCTCATGGAGGAAATAGGTAGAGCTTGGGCGTCTCACCAGCTGTAGCCATCACCTCTGAATGTATGTCGCAGTTAAAGCTGAGAAACTCCGACTAACACAGGTTGAGCAGCTTGGTTACTTAAAGCAGAGGGTGTCAAAAAGTGAATGCTAGAAGGCTGTGGAATGAGACTCCTGGGCAGCTGAATGTGTGGGATGGTCGAGATGGTGGTCAGCCCAAACCATCCACCCAGATGCTGGGTGCTGCTATCTCAGGAAGAAGTATGTGTGTTCTTGGCTGGGGTGTCCCAAACATACCTCAGTGCTGCAGCTGTAGAGGCTAAGGGTGTCATTGCAGAGTTTCTCAGGAATATGTGATGCCTTTTTGATACCACCAGTTATAGCCTGACTTTTTTGTCTCTTTTTCCTCTTTTCCTGCATTTCTCATTCTTGTGCTGACATAAAGAAGATTCCAGTCTCTGCTTAAAGCAATGATAATAAGAATGATGTAAAAATATCATTAGAAGAAAAGCACGGCTAAGCTGATCATATCTTCAAAGGCAATTCATGCTCAGCTGATGCAGGCAATTTCCTGTCAACTTGATCTTCAGCAATATGACTGTCATTAATTATACTTACAATGAAAGTTAACACATGACAGACTTTGATAGTAGGACACTGTCTTCAACACGAAAATCAAAGCGTATAAATAATTTGCTAGATTTTTAATGTCAGAGTTGTAATTACACTGCATTAATTTAATTACTTATATTTAATCTTGTAGACCTGCTTCTTATTATGTTTTGGTCTGTGTGACTCATGAACCATGAGCATGCTAGAACATTGAAGAAATGATGCCATACACTGTAAGTGGAGGTAAATTAGATTTTTGGGAATAATGATGAGTGGGCATGTAAAATTAATTCATTTCCCTGATAACTTGTTATGCAGTATAATTTACTGCATTTATCCTTATCACTTAGAAAATGTTTTACAGTTATGGAAAAGTAAAATAATTTATTTCAGGTTATATATTAAAAAAATAGCCTTTATATTGTATATAAGTTTGTCTAGTTGGGATATTATTTTTACTCCTTTGATTCCCCTCCGCTACTTTCTAAATTTGCTCTTAGTTACCACTTCCTAAGTATTTTAGCTCTGCGTAGTTTATCCTTTAATTTACAAACCTTCTGTTCTGAGATCAGGAAAGATTCAAGACAATGAATATGATTCAAAGATAGACTTTCCATGTAAAGTCCCGGTCCCCATAAAGGGAGAGTAAAATTCCCGTGAACGATGGTACAGTTTCACCATCAGCTGTTACTGAAAAGGGCAAAACCCAAAAACCCATCCTTCTGTCACTTACTCTGAAAACAGATGAGCCAAGTCTCAGCAAACCAATCTGACCTACTACTCAAGTAAAGGACTTCAAAGGAGAACCAAGAAAGAGAAGGGGTCCGAGCAGACCTCAGCGTTGGCTGAGCTCGTCATGACACGACAGCCTCATTAAGTTCACAGACATGCAGGCAGCTTTTGGACTGTATGGTCCTGTAAGCAATTGTGCTAATTTTGGCTGGGATAGAGCCAGTTTTCTTCATAATAACTAGTACGGGGCTATGTTTTGGATTTGTGCTGAAAACAGTGTTGATAACACAAGGATGTTTTAATTACTGCTGAGCAGGGCTTACATAACATCAATGCGTTTTCTGTTTCTTTACACCACCCCATCAGTGAGCAGGCTGGGGGTGCACAAGAAGTTAAGAGGGGGTACAGCTGGGACAGCTGACCCCAACTGACCAAAGGGATATTCCATACTGTGTGACATCATGTTCAGTATATACTTGGGACGAGGAGGAAGAAGAAGGAAAGGAGAGACATATGGAGTGATGGTATTTGTCTTCTCATGTAACTGTCACCTGTGATGGAACCCAGCTGTCCTGGAGATGGCCAAACACCTGCCCGCCCACAAAGTTGTGAACGAATTCCCTGTTTTGCTTTGCTGGCATGTGCAGCTTTTGCTTTATCTATTAAACAGCCTTTATGTCAGCCCATGTGTTTTCTCACTTTTACTCTTCTGATTATCTCCCCCGTCCCACCTTGGGGGAGTGAGCAAGAGGGTACATGGTGCTTAGCTGCCAGCTGGGGGTAAATCATGACAGCAATTAAAAGCAGGACTTCTAAATAAGATCCTGAAAAGAAATAAAAATCTCAGTGCCCCCAAAACCTGTTCGTCTACTAAGATATGTAATTAAAGCCAGATTGAGCATGTAGGAAAAAAAATGATTAATGTAATGATAAAAACATCTGGATAGCTATCAAAACTTTTTTTAAAAAGATAACATTTTCAATGAAAACATTCTCTTTTTTTAAAAAAAATATGAATTTAGAATTACTATAATTTTACTCAGAACACTGGAACAGGCTGCCCAGGGGGGTTGTGGATTCTCCTTCTCTGGAGACATTCAAAACCCGCCTGGACGCCTTCCTGTGTAACCTCACCTAAGTTTTCCTGCTCTGGCAGGGGGATTGGACTAGATGATCTTTTGAGGTCCCTTCCAATCCCTAACATTCTGTGATTCTGTGATTCTGTGATACTCTATCATTGTCTGATCTTATGAATGCATCTTCCCAGAAGCAAATTAAGGTATTTTATTTTGACATATATCTTCCTCTGGAATTGCCACTGTGTTTCATTTTTTAAGACATAATAACCTTTTTTGGAGGATATTTTATAAAAGTCAGGCAATCAGTTATGGAAGAAAAGTTGACTTGGTCTTTCTTGACAGCAGTCTAGATTGGATCCATGTGTATCCCACAATCTTCTTCAGTGTCCCATGAGATTTCACATCATTTTGTTACTTACTCTAAAGCTAACTTAATGTAACATAAAGACATGCTGGAGTTATTACAAATCTGCAATGCATTATCTTTAATTTATTAAAGTTAATCCAATATGGAGATATTCTGCTGAATCTCTTGATGAATTTCATCAAGGAGAACATTGAAATTTCTAGGTCTGTAAGTATGTCAATAAATCATTTGTATGTATGACTATTCAGCCCTTCTTATCCCAGACCAATAGGCTCCTCATTTCAGTGGAACAGAGCATATGGCTAATGTCAGAAGTTCCATAATCCTATCAAATGAAATGCACCTCTCTTCTGCTCCTTTGAGTGAATGTCACTCCATGGAAGGAAGTTACTACAGGTTTCATGCAGAGCAATTATGTATTTTAAAGACCCGCAACACTGGTTTGTTTTGAACTGGTTTTGGTTTTGTGGGGGTTTTTTGTGTGTTGTTTTGGTTTGTTTTTTTTAAATAACATTTGATTACTTTGGCTATAATTATGGGAAAATAAATGAGCATAAATTTTAAAGATTTTGGAATAATATATGACATGTGGAGCTATCTAACTGTTGCCTGTTGTGCATCTTACAAGCCAGCCTGATGGATCATGTTAGAAGTAGTTTGAAAATGCTTTCATAAGGGCTACAAGGTGATAAGCTTTCATATTACTCAAGAAGGGAAAAATGGTTTTGTTTCTTTAGATAAGATTTAATGGATTTACTTTCTTATCAGTTACAAAACTTACCTACAAAATCACATGCAAAAGCATTGTTTCAAAGCTTTGTTGGCAACGATTTTTTAGGTACCATGGCAATTGTTATTTGGAATGTTTAACATGTTTTACACCCGAAGAAGACAGACTAACTAATTTTCCCTTCAGTACTGATTGTTATCAAGGGACTTGATTTTTTCCTGTAGTTTCTTCAGGCTATTTTTATTAATGTGTGGTTATTGTGTAGTAGCATCCCAAACAGATTTATCTTGCATTGAGTAAGCAAAGCACCCTTCTGATCTTTTTCTTACAAGCAACAGACAATAGTTGTTTTCCTAATGACAAGTCATCATACACCTAAAAGTTATAATTTTTAAAATATTCTATTTATACAGCTATTGTAGCCTTCAGTAAGTCTTCCTTTAATCTTTCCTTGAGAAAGTGGTTTAATGTGACAAACCTTGACAAAACAGTAGGTAACTACCTAACTCCAGTACACCTTGCTTTTCTAAAATTGTAGCTCAGTGTATATAATAGAAAGACTATACATCTGATATTCTTAAAGAAGAAATACCCATACCTTTTAAACAGAGAAAGCCAACCCTATCAAGTTACAGATGTATAATAGAGGAGTATCTATATCATAGTGAATTGAGGATTTAATCTTTTTCCACTTCCCAGTGGAAAGCCCCAGATAACCTGAGCTTCAACATGAAATGTAATAACAGTTATATAGCTAGGGATGTCAGATGATACAATAATCCTTATTATTGGTGTTTAATTTTTGTTCCAAACTGGAAGTCAAAAGTCACTTAAGTAAAGAATTATGACATAACAATATACGTAATGACTCTTCTATATATATAGATTGTAGGACAAACAATTGAATACTCATGAAGAGCATGGTTAAAAACATTCATTTTACTTATAAGCTAGATTCGTGATTTTTGAAACTAGAAAAACCCAGTCCTGCACAAAGGTCTTCATGGCGTATCTCTGTTCTCCTAAGGATTTAGGGTTCTGCTTAGAGAAGAGTTCATTGAGGAATGCGGGCCTTAATGACATGGGTTGGTTAATTAATATGTAGGGGTTTACAGCTGAAGTTATATCTTTCTAAGAGTTACATTTCCTTTAGTAACCTGAGAGTAAGAAGTACAAAAAGGTGACACAAAGAATGACCTAAGGCATTTTGACAATTTAAAGGCCTGCAGTAATGAAGAAGTCTTAGATGACAAAACTTTTTGATATTAACATTGTACTTTCCTGAATTCTTCATGCCAGAGTGAAAATTTTCCAGGTCATTTTCTCTGTTGTTTGTGCCCTTTCATGCACAAGCTTGCTGTAACTCACTTAGATGCATTCCTTCCTTATCATCTTGGGAAAGACAGAGCTGACAAACATTTGAGGACAAGATATGAGCATGGCATGTTCTACTCTTCAGCCGACACACAACTCACAGGAGATGCTGCATGATATAAATGATGACAGTGAGGTGTAGGACAGCCTTAAAAATCAGTCTAAGAGGAGAAATTGAACTAAATTTCATTGACAGGACCACTTATATGAGTATAGTGATAAAGTAATAATTACAGTGTTTGCAAAATTACATATTGCTGATCCTTAGTGTCTTACAAGCACTACTGAGCTTTAGGATGAAAATTCACTGACAAAATCAAAACTTTGACATGAAATCGTTAAGTATTAAAACAAAGCAATATCAAGCTGCATATTTTGACTGTGCTACAAAAATGCAAAACTGTCCCAAGTTGAGTTAGAGCATATGCATTTTCTAACATGTGAAAGATAACCAGCATTCTCTGATGTGTAGGGGATGGTACATTACCAGTGAATTTATCATTCTAAGCTGTGCCTGCATCTTTCCTTTTAAGGAAAAAGAACAAATGCCTAGTTCCCCTGTATATATGCAACAAATTTCCATTATTTTTGTTGCAGTTTTAGCTGCTAGTATATAAAGTAAAAAAATTTATTTGATTAGAGAAAACCAGTATATAAACATGAATATTCTTTCCAGAGGTTTGTTGATTTATAGTGAGTGACAAGTCATGTCCACAAATTATTTTAATTCAGCTAAAAATGTTTCAAATTTATTGTGAAGGAGAACTAGTACTGAGTAAAATCTTCCCAGCACAACTGCAATGATGTGTGCATATAGAGATTTCCCAAACTTACTTATTGTTATGATTTTCTAGCTTATTATTGACTTACCTAATAACAGCTATATAAATAATGGCATTAATTAATTAATTAATTTTCATTCAGAAAGAATGTTGTTTCAGGGGATTATTACTGTTCTGGATTTGTGATTTATGAAACATTTTTGTTATTAATTTTTATGCCATAGCATTTACTCACATATTGAGGTGATTATTAAAAAGTTATTCTAAAGTGATACCTTAATAGTGTTTATAGTTGCTGTAAAACAAAATTACATCTTTAAATGTTTATCACTCAAAGGTTCTTGAATACATCTCGTGAGAAAATAGCAATTTAAACTGAAGATCACTCTATGAATTATTTTGGTCTTCCCAAAACAAACTTTTGCTTTTCCTTCCATAGATGACATTGGAAGCAAACTGGACTACTGGCTGTAATGTCCTCTGTGATTTGGCTAAGTCAGTTAACAGGAAGCAATGTATATTTTGGGAAGCAGAGGTTGCAGTTATGGCAGGGAATATAATAGTATCATTTAGTAAGTAAAATAACAGAAGCAGAAAGCAAGGGAACCTAAAGTCAGGGAAACCAAAACAGCAGAAATACATTTTCAGGAAAGAAATCTTACTCCGTAAGCTGGCATCCTGGCAACGTGTAAGAAAGCTGCCTGAAAATTGTCTGCAATTGTCTAAGAGAAGAAACTCCTTACAAATACACGGTTTGTAATGGTTACACATTAATAACACACCATTTTGAAAACTACACACAACATAACTAATTTAATAAGGGTTGAATAAAATGGAGTTTTACATCTGTTATGCTTTAATGGAAACATTGCATGTTCTGTCAGTAAATACACTTAGGGTGTCCAAGCAATTATAGCAGCAATGACAGCAGATGTTGTTCTAAGCTAAAAACATTGATACTCAAAATGTATTTTTGTTTCAGTGAAACAGAGATTTATGTTTCATGTGCGTGCTACCTGCTTAACACAGCTTTTGCCTTCAATTTAGTACAGCGTATTTTTTGTGATAGATATCATATAAACACATCAAACTCAATATTAAAGCTGCAAACCAGTTTAACAGTACTTATTCTATCTCGATGCTTGTATGCAATCCGATATACAAGTCTTTAATTATGCTATTATTTAGTAATTTTGTCCTAAGAATTCTTGTCTTATACAATGTATGGAATAAATTATATTGTTTCATAGCTTGTTTTTATTTGTTTTTAACAATTTCTTCTATTTTGCAGCTTATTATTAGAATTATTAACTTCTCCAAATTATTAACTTCTCCATAGACATTCCTCTGCCTTTTATCAGATGTCTAGGGACATCTTACTTCATGGACATCTTATCCCATCATATCAAAACCCCCAACATCATGCTTAGGGTGCCTATGGAGCACCCATCATTGGAAGTTTGTAAGAACAGTGTGTACCATGTCTGCCACGGGCAGTTCAAACACAGTGATCCTGCTTTGGGGGTGTGGGCTGAAAATCTTGGGCCTGCTCCAGCCATAATTTCTCCGGTTTCTTTTGTAAAAAACCAAACCAAAAAAAACCAAAACAAAAGCCAAAACAAACCAAATTAACAACAACGCAACCTCTGCAAATGCTTAAGAAGAGATAAGCAGACATGGTTTAGTAACAAGCCAGTTGAGAAGACCTCAGCTTTCTCAGTATTTAGTATTTGCATGTGGTAGAGTTGCACAGATCTATTCTGACCTTGTTCTATTTTCCTTTTTGTCAGTTAGGTCTTGTACCTCCATGTGGCGTTTTGTTCCTATTTTCGTTTTCAGCTCATAGTCTACTGTCTAACGCTATCCAACCCTGTCAATCCCGCTGAAAGTCAGTCTCATAACACAGTTGGTTTCTGTTTTCCCGTGGGGCTGCTTGCCTTTTTTCTCTGTTTCCAGCCATTTGTCTCCTGTGGTTCAAAAGTCTTAATCTTGCAACCAGAACATAATCTTATAATATAATGGATTGTGCTGGGAACTAGGAGACAAACCTGAGCTATACTTGTGAAAAATTAGACCAAACTGTGGAATTTTTCTTGTTCTGCCTGACAATTCCATGGAAAAATAATTATTTTATTTTATGATTTACTGGGTCACCTATCCTGTGTTTTAATTATTGAGGTTACTTATTGTCTACTTGCAATGCTTTTACTACCCTTGACATGAAGTGATTGTTGGGACAGGGACAACACTGCCCTACTTTCAGAGGAAGCACAACAGGAAAAAAATAACTGAAACATTTTCATTGCTTCAGCAGCTCGTTTCAGTCAGCTTTGTAATTGTCAAGGTTTCTCAGTTCAGAGGTCCCCCCTCTCTGTTGTGTCCATCAGTAAAAAGCTGACATGAATTACTAAGGGGTGTCAAGTTAGAAAAGAGTCAACGCAGATGTTCTTCAGCTCAAGGGAATGCACATGAAGTTTAGTCTCATACTATGTTAATTCACTCCTATTATAATAATGACTTTAGTTAAAACCAAACAGTGGTCTTTCAAGTAACAAGCTACTGAAATTCTCCCCCACGAGCCTTACTTCTAGTTGTGACTCCGCTGTTTCAGGTTTCACTAATGAAGAAGCCAATTACACTTTGAGCATGTCGCTCACATAGGGGAGCTACAGAGTGTGAATCTTGTTTCCAACTTATCCACAGCTGATCATTAGATCTTGTATAACATGCTTGTCTGTCTATAACAATGTAAACCAGGGCACCGTGGGGATGGTGGCTCGCTGGGGCTGGGGTGCCCAGAGAAGAAGGGGCTCCCCATGGGGCAGCCCATCTCACCAGCCCAGCCAGGAGCAGGGCAGCCAGGGGGCATAAGAGCAGCCCCAGCCCTGGGTATCAGACACCACTCTGGGGATGCGACGAGGCCAGGTAGAGACATACAGTACGACCAAAACCAGGAATATGGCTAAAGTATTATACAATGTGTTTTTACCTAACAGCCCTAGATTTTCAATTATATTTTCAAATCAGCTCCACAAATGCCAATTATTGAGCTGTTTTGCTTTGGCTGCCTCTCTTTTAATGTGCTCATTCCATTCATAAATAATTTCAAAATGTCCGCGATATAGGTACAACATTCTTTTCCAGTTAAGGCACATACTCCGCCCTTATAAGCAAATATAAATCAAAGTGCTAATCTGTTTTGAGGGATGACTGTATGGATAACGATCATTTCAGTTGCTACTTCATTGAAAGAATCCGCAGTGTCATTACTAATTTGCTTTGAAGTAATAGTTGATAAACCAATTTATTCCATGGGGAATGTAACAGCCCCAAGTCTTTCATGCTCAGAGGTAGCTTGCCTTTCCTGATAATATTCAGTGGGGAGATGACAAATGTTGAATAGCTGGGGTTTTACATGACCCAAACCAATCCCACGGGAGCCACAGGTGTGCATATGGACCACAAATTAAATAGGTTTCTAAGGAAGTTTGTAGAGATGACGTGAACTCTGAATTCTTCAAGTTATTAATCACAGAATCATGGAATGTCCTGAGTTGGAAGGGACCCACAAGGATCATCGAGTCCAACTCCTGTCCCTGCATGTGACAACCCCACAGGTCACACCATGTGTCTGAGGCCTTGTCCAGTCTCTGCTTGAACACTGTCAGGCTTGGGGCCGTGACACCTCCCTGGGGAGCCTGTTCCAGTGCTCCACCACCCTCTGGGGGAAGAACCTTTCCCTCATGTCCAGCTTAATGAAACATCTAGTATTATTCTGACAATTAATAGTTTTGGTACGGTTACTGTCCCTCATGTAATATGTCCCATTTGCTGTCAAGTAACAAGTGTTCCCAGAGGCCTCAACCCCAGATGAAGGGCAGAAGCTGGAGCTGCACACACATCAATATCAGATCACCTTGGGTCAGTTCCCGTTTATTGTCATTCAAGGATAATCTTGAGTTTCTGCCCTCTGGTGATACTATACTTGTCTTTTTCCCTGCTAGTTACATGTCACAGGAACCATGGGGACACTTTTACGAGACTAAGGATGCATATGGGAACACACACAACATATTAAAACATTTAAGTTTTCAGCATAAAAGTAGGCCAAATGGGGAAAGTTATTTTTATAGTTTATGTGATGACAGAAAGACTTCCGATTTTTGGAGGACACGGTGTCTTAATGTGTTCTGGTTTGTTGATCTTGTGTTAACAGTGTGTTACTTGGCCAGAACAAAATGATCCAGACTATAATAGTATCATTGAAAATAATCAGAGAACAACTAGCCATGCCCATCATGGAAACCAGGAGTTAGTTTATTTTCTGCAGGGCATAGCAACTTATTGTGACAAGTTTTCTTTGCTCTGTTCAGTGGTAGATGCCTTATTGTCTGCTGAACTCAAATCTTGTCTTTCAAGACATGGCCGATTTTTTTCTGGATTGGACTTTTGAAACAAGGCAAACAGCAGTGGAGTGGAGCTTAAAGGAGTTATCGAAGTTTTACAATGAGAAGCAGGTACCCAAGTTGTAAGGCCTTGACATTTAATAGCTGTGGGAGTAGTCAGAGGGTTCTTATAAGGTCATTTGGTCCTTTCCATTTAGGCTGGAAGGTATATATACTTTTTTTTTTTTTTTTCCTGGTTGATGCACCTTGATGTACACCCAATTTGCAGGCTCCCAAGAGCAGCACAGTTCAGAGGCAGGTTCTGGAGAGGCTTCTTTTGCCTGTGGGGGAATAGTCCTCAGACTTTTTATTAGAGTCTTGCAATCATTTATTAATAACACATCCTAAATTATATGCAGAAGTTTTAGTGAGGTACTCAGTAACTTTATGGGTTTATCAGAATTTCATATGATTGTGGTTTTTATTCACAGTGCCCTTAAAATACATTAGGACCAATGGTCATTTAAAGCCATTTTTTCACCAGTTTTGGCTAGTTGAGGTTTTAAATCAGAATTTTTCCTTCTAACAGCTCTGCCGGACTGTAGATGCCATGCACACTGTAAATGCTGTTGGATTGTCCTGGAACAGGACAACACAAACCAAAACTCTGTGCCTTCTCTTCAAGTGAAATGAAGCCATTATAATTCTGCAGAAAAAATACGCAGGCAATGCTTTAATGCATGTCAATTTAGCACCTGTAATTGTTTTGCTATTCTAAATGCAGTCCTTTCCACATTTACTGAACTTCTGGGTTTTATGTGATGTTTCTTGCCTGATTTTACTTTGTCAAAACTGCTTGAACATCAGTTTTGTCTTTTTCAGATGTAAGAGGTTGTGAGAGTGAAGAAGGTGCAAAAATGGTCATTTTACTTTTATAACAAGTATTTATTTGTTCAATATTTTTAAAAATTTGTGTAAAAGCTTTACTGCAATTACATGATAAGTCTTCAGCTTTAAGGTGTTTCCCACATTGTATTAACAGTATGAATGAGTTGATTGTTGGCTTGCTGCTTGGATAGAGCTACATCCACTGACATGAAAGATCCTTTTGAAATTATTTCTGGGAAGACTAATAGGAGATAGAATTCATCAAGGAGTGTTTATCTTCTGCTCAAAACTGCAGAAACTTCACTTTGTCTTAAAACATGAGGCAGTGTCATCTTCTTGTCTGGTATGTCTTTCTTCAGACCAGATTTCTAGGATTTTTTTTTTTTTTTGTCTGACACTGATTTATTTTCCCTTAGAGAAGCATTTTCCTTTGCTAGGGCTTAGTCCAGAAAGCCATTCCCTTGGGCCTTCCTGATTTTTGGCAGGGAGGTTTATTTATTGCTCACTGTATCTGATCTGTCTTACAGGCATGTTTCATTTTTATAAAATTATTACTCTTTTTTTGTATGAAGAAATACTTAGAAAATATAGTGTACTCAAAACTATATATGCCACAGGCTGGCATAAATATAGATAATAGAATACATTAATGTTGTTATTTCACTGCATCCTAGAGTTGTGAATTCCGTGATCTTTCATAGAAGTTCAGGAACTTTCTGCCTCTCATATATGCTCCTTCATCTGTGTTTAACATTAAGTCACTGAGCAGGCAAATTAATTGATGAATTCAGTAGTAGTACTTTGATGTGCCAAGGTAGTTGCGTGAATCCAGAAAAAAAAATATTATTTTCGATGAATGATATTAAAAAATGCGATGTGAAGTTTGAACTTCATTTATGTTCACTGAGAGTTTGAGCTGGCACAGATTAAATCAATTTCATTTTATCATTAACTTAAATGGGAAGAAAATTGAACCCTAGCAGAAAAGAGAATATAGGGAAAGGGCAAAAAAAAGGCAATTACAGAAAATAATTCTAACTCACTAAAGCATTAACTCTTTTTTTTAGGCTTTGATTGGCAACGACAAGGGTCAGGTTCGAATTTTATGAATCCATATAAAATACTTACTCAGCCAGCTACCTGCAGAGCATTATCTGATCCTCTCAACTTGTAGACAAGTTGGTTAGATACACAAGGGGGGAAAGATAAACCAGCCGAGCAGATGAACAGGCAGGACGATACCTGTGCACCTGCCATGCAGGTCTCGGCTCGTGTATCCTTGGGAGGCAAGAGCCAAGCCAGGTCTTCGCTTGCCTCCACCTGCAGCAACGCCCCACTCACAGTTTGGGGTTAACCCACCATGGATGTCCATCTGCATCTCCAGCTGGCTCTTCATGTTGGAGGTGTTAGAACGCTGATGCTTTTCAGATGTTCATGGTATGCGATGACACATCTCACTTCATAAAGTACAGTAACTCATGTGCAAAGGGTTGAACGAGTCTGCTGAGAAAATGCTGCTGCAATCTTTTTGTTCTCTAGAAGATGTCATGGGGCCTTCCAGCACGAGTGCTTCATTTCACTGAGGACAAAAACGAAATCGGTATAAGTCCATTTTCAAGAAGGTTAAAAAAGGACATCCCGTTTCTTCCTGAAAATTGAAGAGGTTTTGCTTTAATTTATTCAATGCAATGGATTACTTCATACGTGTTGTAGAAGACTATAGTAATAAAGGAAAATAAGGACTATTAAAAAGGCCATAGTGGATCTCACAAAAGGTCAAGACTAATGGCCTCTCACTGATACTGCAAAAATAAGAAGCCTAGTGAAGAAAGTTATTTAAAAAAAAAAAAGACAAAAAAGCGGTATTTCAAAAAATATTTACTTTATTTACTTGAAATCTTCTCCAGCCTTCACCATTCTGTGGCTAAAGAGAGACTTTTCCTTAGGCAAAAGCGTCTGTTTCAGGACATAAAGTGAAAAGCCATTAGCAATAGGAAAGAAAAAAAAAAAAAAGGAAAAAGAAAAGCACTTTTTGTTTTGGATAACTTTGGGTTTGATAAACACACAAAAAGATGAGCAGTTTAGTTCTGGATTAAGTTTTCCTCTTCCAGTCTGAACTGGGGTTAATGGTTTTGTTCAGGTTCGTGCTGCGATCGTATCCAAGCAGATACTTCTACATTACGTGCTCAAGTGGTAGTGCTTGACAAAGATTAGTTGAGGTTGTGAGATCCTGTTACAGCGATTGGAAAAAAAATCTCATAAAAGTAAAGCTGTTCCCTTGAGATTTCTGTTCTTCCAATGCACATTTTGTCAGGACTTGGGAAAGATAAGCATCTCTCAATATTTAAGCCCACAATGCTCCTCTCTCAAAAAAACAAAGCAGAGAAGACAGTACTCCTTCAGAACTATCTGTCTAGTTATTTCTATGCTTAAGTATACATGAAAATCTGTGTCTCTAATTTATAGATTCTTTCACCTCTGAAGTGATCCTTTTCCAAGAAGTGATGTTTTAAATTCCTCATATTTAAAACCTATTTCTGTGTTTTACTCTAGTATGAAAATTAAAAGATCATACACACATATTCAGCAGCAAGAAATTAATGTTATCTTATTTTTTAAATGGCAAGTAGCACTATCTCTATACCTTTTTTTTTTTCCATAATTACATGCCAAAAGTTCTATTAGAAAATAATGTAATTAATTTCTAAGAAAGATCAGTATCAGTGGTGATGTGGAATGCAAAATTTCTCAGCACTCTAGCTGCCAAAAAAGGTTTTGTTTTTTGTTGGGTGTTTTTTTAATATTTTGTGGATAGGTGTTTCAATCTACATTATTCTTAAAATTACTAGTAGACAAACATGGCTTTTTCAATGTATTTTCATCCAAATACAATTTAAAAGGCACATATTTCATGTAAAAATCCTAAAAAAATGCATTCCTTTTTTGATTTAATTCTGTAAAAGCTAACAGGACCCTCTAAAATCAGAAATTTTCCCCAAATTGAGAACTTCATGAAAAAATGCACCAGGATTGCCCGGCCAATGATTAATTACTTCTTGAAACATTTCTTCATGTATTGTGTGTTGTACAAAGAGTAGAAATGCATAGTTTGGGGAATTGATATATATACACTATATAATTCGGGGGACAGAGAAGACTCCAAATATTATCTTTAGAAGCTGGATTTTCATTTTCAGTGTGAATACTGTTGTAGGGTAGTTCATAACATGTTAATATCCTCTAAATACCATGATGGTGAAGTAGAACTGCTTATGATTCCATCTTATTGCATAAAGGTTGGTTTCTTCATGTATTCAGTGTTCTGAAATGCCCGGGAAAAAAAAATCTGGTAATTATGTTAGCATGATTAGCAAAATGTCAAATAACATAAGGGATTTGCAGGGTAAGACTCCAGAGCAAAGACCCTGAGATTTCAAAATCATGACATAATAACAACTGAGACAATGTTACAAATTTACAAATATTAATTTTTTAAGAAGTGCTTTTTTTCAGCCCCAAAATTAGAAAGAGCAGAGGAATGGTTTATTCTTGCAAAGAAAAGGGACTACAAATAGCTCTGATGAGCTAATGCTTACTTGAAAAATGAAGAGACTATTAGAGTTCCAAGAGAAAACTGGCATTGCAGTCATTGAAATCAAATGCTAAAGACAACATCAAAATGTGAATCATGATGAATGCATGATACAACAGTATATGAAATACACTGGCATTTGGTTTTCCTTAAAAAAAAGCCAAAACCCCTCCAATAAGTCTACTTTGTGACATCCCTAGGAAGCCTTTCAACCTCCCCTTCTTCCTCAAAGCCCCAAAATATTGTGTTACAGTCAAAACTTCCTGAAACAAAATATGTTAAAGTTGCAAATGATCAACATTGTTATGTTAATTATCTGTGCATTTGCAGAGACTGTGTGACCTTACCTGTATCTCCATTTTTCTTTGATAGTTTTTCAAATTTTAGCCCAGTCTATTTTGTGCAGCATCTAGGCTCTGTCTCATGGGATTCATGCTCTTATTGGAAACAGATGCAAACCAGAATCAAAACATAAAATAGAAGGAATATATTTTAGGAAACATATCTGAAATGTATTGTGTTGGTAAATACAGTTCCCACCTGATTTATCTTTGCAAGATCTTGCTAGTGGTTATTGTCACTGAGACAAACAGTCAAAAAATGTTATAGTTAAATACTATTTCATTGTCACATAAGTAATGTTCACAGTACCAGGATAAAGAGGCACTAGTAAATAATGTTCTTACTTTTATTTTTTGAAGACAGATCTGATATTTAAAACTGCAGTTCTGTTGGGGTACCTTTAATGTTACCAAGAAAATGAAAATTTCATAGCAGGTCATTAATTCCATTATTCAGTTCTATCAAAGCTTCAGGGTTTGTAAGGGAATATGGTTAATTTCACTTGCTCTGTTTCCTCTTTATCTGATGATTGAACTTGTAAATCTCTCAGTAACTCAACTTACCACCTGAGAATAGTAGGTTCATAGAAAACTAGGTTTGTATTTGAAGCATTATTTATTTGGTAACATCCATTTCAGCCAGTGTTCATATGTTATGCCTCATCACTGAGAAACTGAGGGTTTTCAAATGCAACAATGTGCAGGATTAGAATACCTGCTCTCTGAAGCACTTGCTTTAAAATAACGTAATTGGAAGTCTTTGCCTGTTTCTTATCACCATGCTATGCCAGCATAGCATAACCCAGTGATTTAATGAGTCAGAACTCTCATAGACTTGTAGTTTACCTTCTTGGCGAATATTTGCTAAGGCTTAGTTGTTTCCCAATTTATATTGCAGTTTACTTTCTGCCATTTTATATAAGACTCTTTATCTGGTAGTTGTTTCTGTATTTACTGGAAAATTATCAAAGACTATGTTTATTTTTTAAAGTAAGAAGTACATGATCTTTATAATTACTTATTTTATTCTACCAGTGCCTTGTTTCTTACATTTTCAATTAAAGGAAAATTTTGTCTGTCTACTGATAGTTTTAATTTTGGTTCTGAAAATTAGATGAGTTTTGAAAAACCTCTGTTACATTGCCCAGCTCTGCCAAGCATTCTCTTCTTGAAGAATCCCAACAATCAAGAACAAAGTTTGTTTCTCTTTTCCTAAGAAATATGTTGACTTTAAATGCATCAGTTTTGCTCAGCATTAATATCTACATCTAATTCATCCCATAAAGTAAGGAACCAGAGAAATATAAACAGTAGTACAAATTAAGTGAATGGCTAATTTAAAGCACACATGTACAATATTATTGCTCTTAAAAATAATATAAAAATTGGCTGAGATTTTAGCTCTAGAGATTAACACTAGTTTAGTTTGAAAGCATGTGAAAAGCTGGTTAAAAAGTTAAAATAATAACAGTTTTCCTCTATCATTATTACTGTTAAATCACATAATTGGGTTTAAGAGAATACATTTCTAAATACATCCGGACAAGAGCCACTGGCTTGCTGGAGCATACTTGTATTTATCCTGTGATTCAGCCTGAGCGTATCTGTGTTTACTTAAATGTATTAAATAAATCTGAAATCCAGCTAGTTCAGGCCAATAATTATGAAATTAATGTTCATAGCTTGTTATGGTATTTATGTAGATAATAAACTAAAAGTGAAGACAACATGGGACTTTGAAATTAGTTTATGTCAAAAACCGGAAAGTTACCACATTCCATAATGAAATTCTTAATTAGCAGAGTCCATCACTTCTTCTGTGGCACAAGCAGAAGTTTTGTGGAAAAGAGTGGCCTGTGAGTGTTATCCTAAAAACCACTGAGCAGCAGCAGTTGGAGTGCAGTGGTGACAGAGGGTGCAACAAGGGGCATTTCTGTGTCCAGACCCCCCTGCATCTCATGCCTTGCTCAGCTCTGTTTCTGGTCCTCCCTGGGTACACACTTTGGGAGAATCAGAGTAAGAGCAAAGATACAAAAAATCATGCTGTCAGAAAAATTGTGTCATATAATAAGAGTCACAAACTTACTGAAATCCTTCTCAAGAGTGAGGAGGAAATGTGTTTCCTCCCACTGGGAAACTGTTTCAGGACCTCACTGCATAATGATTGGAAAGTATTTTCTAACCTCTAGCCTAAATTCAGTCACAGCCAGTGTCTGCCCATTGTTCTTCTGCTAGAATAATCTTTTAGTTTAAATCCCTTTTCTTTCTCTTTGGAAAATACAATGATAAAAAAGCAGCAAGAAAAAGAGCAAAAGTTTCCTTTTGTTTTGGGAGGGCATCATGAAAATCAACATTGGTGGTCTTTAATCTCTACTCTGAGGGGAAAAATCTCCTGAAAACCCTGTTATGAAACTGCAGCTTAGAAGGGAAATGAATGTTGGAGTGCCTGGACACTAAGGTGCTTTAATATCTCACTTTTCTGGGATGGAAGTTTGCTGAATCTGGTTATTCTTCCTTTGGAATAACTTTCTCAGTTGCTGTAGAGATGTACTGCCTTACCAGAGTTGTAGGCAGAGGTCTTCTGACCAAATGTGCTGTACCTGAGATCAGCACCATGAAAATTTAGAAGCAGAAAAACGGGTTTTTTGCTTTTAATGTACTATCTTAAAAAATGGAAACATTTCTATCTCGGTAGAGAATTCAGTTAAATACAAGAAACATTATATCCTAAGAGTGAGACTCAAAAGCTGGTTAAGAGGTTTGGCATCAACCAGCAAAAAATGTTCATGAGGTCATGGAGAGGTTCAAATTAGCCAGTGTCGATTAGCTGAAACGTGGGCATAGTTTGGCATCCTCTGGGACCGGTCACCTCCACCAGTGCGTCTGCATCAGCAGTTTAGTGCACAGAGAGGTTCCTTTCAGCTCTGTGTCTGTGCTTGATGTGCTGTGCAGCCCATGTCTTTGCACCGCTGATGCTCAGATAAGGGTTTTCATGAATTCTCATTAGAGCAAATGCTGGTCAGTGTGTACCCAGAGGTTGGGAGAGACAGGCAATATTTCTAGAAGGTTATGAAAAACTTGGTTCGAACAAGCCTGTATTAATGAGGTCCTTCTGTACAAATTCTCCAAACAAGGCAATTAGACTGAAAAATGTCTTAACTAAGACTCATTATCCTGCCCAGTCTGTGTTATCAAGCAGCTGAGCCATGTACCTGATGCTATGTATAGCTGAGGAAGGGGAAGAGGGCTTAGGGAGGAATCCTTCATCTCTTGTTTCAGAATTGCCTCATGAGTGTTTAACTAATTACACCATATTATCTGCAATTTTAGGCTGTGTAGCCTAAATTGGTTTTGCCTTGGAGGAGGAAAACAGGCATATGAAACAATCTGTCTGTAGTGTTGCACTACTTGATTTTCTAAATTATTAAAAATATTCATCTTCTTTAATATATATATTTATATGTCAAAGTAAAGGACTTGAAGTTAACAATAAATCGTATTATTACAGCATAGCATTAACCGAAGTAATTTCAGTTCTTTTTGTCTAACTTGTTATTAGAAACTGCTTGACCTCACAGTCTATGCAATCAACCCTGGTGCTGAAAATTCTCAATATTATAAAACTTTTCTGACTGTCTAACCTAAGTATTCCTTCTCCTTTTTCACTTTGGACACAGGGGTGATTTTTTTAACAAACAAGCCTTCCACTTAACTGTCAAATTCTTGAGTGTCCTTAGGTTTTCAGCTCTAAACTAGAGAGTCTCAATTACGTTTCAGCCATCTTTTGTGGATCCTTCTTATGGACCTGTAACCATTCTTTTCACTGTCATTTTGCAATCTCTTCACTATCAATTACTTGAAATATGGTACTCACAGCTGAATGAAATACACCATCTTCTTGGTACCATTACATCTGCTTTATAGCAGGAGTCCATTGGATGGCCTAAAGCTCTGATGCTTCTTCCATGTGGCAGTATGATCACGGAGGGACATGATGATGATGGTGATGCATGTGCAGCTTGCAAGATAATAGAATCTCAAACCCCTCTTCCATGAAACATGCTTTTGGCCAGTTGTTCCCCACTCTGCCTTTTTGCAAGTGATTGTTCCTTCTGAAATGCAGAATCCTGTACCTGTCCTAACTCAAAGCTAATTCCTTCAGTTCATAAAAACACACTTGATGCTATTCATCAGCAGAATTACAGCACCTTCCAGTTTTGCAGCACCTATCCTGTATTCCTGCCTTCTTGAGATCTAAAAGCTTACTTATGAGACACTGTCAGAGAAGACCTGATTAAATGTTAAAGGCATGATTCACAATTTGGATATGCATATCTACAGCTTGGATATGCATATCCGTCTTCAAGCCTTTTAAACTGACACAGGAGGAGATTTGATTGATTCAATGTTATTAGGAGAGTTTTTGCCATGTACATTTTTTCTGACATTGTTCTTAATTTTTTTTTTTCATATCTTCTTCACAGAAGGGGTTGTCAGGCATTGGAACAGGCTGCCCAGGGAAGTGGTTGAGTCACTATGCCTGGAGATATTTAAAAGTCATATCGATGAAGATCCTATGGACAGGGTGAACTTGGCAGTGTTAGGTTAATGATTGGACTCGATGATCTTAAAGGTCTTTTCCAACCAAAACGATTCTATGTTTCTATTCTATGACTCTGTCTTCACAAATAGTGCATTGGGTTATATTTACAGATATTTTAGCAAAATATGCAGCATCTTCTTGAACTCCCTTATTTTCTTTTGAAGGCAGCCATTGTTTTCACCTCTGTAATACTTATGCTCTGAGATCACTTCAGCCAATTCTTTAAGCTTACTCACATCAACTTTATTAACTTTATTATTTGCCTTCTTACCAATTTTCGCCTTCTCTAACACATGTTAGTGGGTTTGATTCTCTTAACTCTGCTTATTCCTTTTAGTGAAGAATAAAATGAAAGAAGTTCTGCAGTTATCACAGTCATTTCTCCTGACCTATCACTTCTCAGGTCATTTTCCAGTAGTTTTTCTTCTCACCAACTCAGCAGAGTAAGACTGTCCTTGGTTCTTTTTCTATCTGGACATGCAGAGAGAACAAATTCTGTCTCCTCAGGTTTGTTGAAGAATAGGTCACAAATCAGTAGTTTTGTAGCAAACAATGAGAAATCTTCTCAGAGCGGAAATTCTGTTATCTACATGATATGAATTTCCTTGCTATCACATCAAGAAGCGTTGCTATGTAACGGTGCTAACCAACAGTGTTGCAAAGAAAGAAGCTTTCTTCTGTGTCATTTTTGATAGTAAGAACTTTTTGAAACTCCATTATGTGAAAGCTAAACATATTCTCAAAATGAGAAAGACCACAATCACTACTGAAGTGATCAATTGCTATTCTACATGGCAGAAGTGGTGAAACTTTCTATTAATGCAAAAGATTAAAGGAAGAGCAGGCAGCTAATAACTCTAACCAATAACACATACTTTGGAAAAACAAACCAAACTAATTAATAGGTAAAAAACCCCTAAAACCTACAAAGTTGCAGTAGAGTATGGGTACAATTCACATTGAAACTCATGCAGTAAAAACATCCTGAATTACAAAAACACCATGTAGAAAGCTGTGGGAAACCCATTCTGCATGGCGGTGGCCATAATGTGATGCAGAACGAGCAAATAGTAGCTTTTAAAATGATGTGATAATATGTAGAAGCAAAGTACTTCTGATACTTTTCCTTCTTTTTTGTTTACTCAGCTGTTCTGTGGAAGACATATTTCCCTCTGACAAAATTTTCTTAGTGCCTCAGAGTCACATTTTTTTATTGGAAGTTCTGGGTGGTTTTGTTATTATTATTAGATTTAGGTGGAAAATGAAATTAATATCTCACTTCCAAAGAGATGTGAATTTGGGGAAAATTCACATTCATGGTTCACAACTCAGACTCATCTGTACATGCATGATCAATAGCATACTTTCTTCATTTTTCATCTTTCTTATTTTTTGGATGATATCAGTGTTCACCTTGTCTCTTTTCTTCAATTTTATCTTCCGTTAAGACTGCTCTGGTGCATCCTAAGATCGGTTCCATAACTAGAACTGAAGCAAGAATTTAAATTCTTTTCTGAATTTTGCATATTGCAGGGCCACCCATTAATTTTATTTTGTCTGTTACAGAACATAGACCTATCCAAACATTATTTGGAAAACTCCACAAGGAGTACTGGAAAATGAAATCTGTATTTTTATAACAACTCTTTTTAATTCTTTATGTTGGTTTCTGTGAATCATTAAAAACAAATTAATACACAAAACAACATAATCTGATTGGGTCGCCAGTGAACCTATGTATACCCAGATTTCAAGTGTAGCCCTCAGATAAGCAAAAGGTTTGGGCTGCACTGTAAATTGTACCTACAATTTTTAGTCCAATGAAGGCTTATTTCAAAGCATTTATTTATGTGCTGTGTAATAAATACACATTTACAATGTGTATGTTAAAAATAATACAAATATGCCTAAATTACAATGTGTTGTATATTTTTATTTATAATTATGCTTATTTATTAATATTTTTACAAAATACCTTCCCGCCACAGCATAGTTGTTATGTTTGTATTGTGCAATAATTTCTTACAGTATTTTTGCTGCTGTCAGTGCAGATTCAGGATCAAATACAGTGAACATGATATCTAGGTGCACTGTTTTGCGTAACAGTGAATGAATTAAAATTCACTTAGCTGTGATTTTGAAGAAAAAGGGCTCTGTCTTCAGAACAGTTTTTTCTGATGGGACTATATCATCTCCTTTTATTAATTCTTATGATAATTAAGTAATAATGTTCTTGTGCCTCACCATTTTTAAAGTCTTTTTTAGGATATGAGATAGTTTTAATGATTAGCTTTTTTTCTGTGTTGTGACTTCACTGAGCCAACCAAAGGGAGCTGGTTTTAATTGTTGCATTCTAGAAAGCTATAGAAATACCATCTTTTTTACATTTAAACACAACTGCACTGTTGAAATAAACAGCTCCCTTACTGACAGCTATTTTTCAAATATCACTCAGGGACTTAGTGAAACATTTGCAAAGTGCTGTGTTACAGAGAGAGAATTTTGTGAAAACAGAGTAAGACTGTAGTATTTCTTGATCTCATGTAAAATAGAGCTGTGCTTGGTCAAATACAATCCAAATTATGTAGAGTGTTTTACTCCATACAGTTCTACTTGGGTTCTCCTATTTGCTCTTTCAGACTGAGCACTTAAAATCCATGCCAGAAGATGACAGTGATGTGAGTCTGATTCTGTGATCAGTCAAATATATTTCAGGTCTTCACTGTGAACAACAATGTGTGCAGTTACGGCCCCATAAAGTAAAATAAATAAATAAATAAGAAAGAGAGAGAAAGAAAGAATTAGCAGTAAAAAGTGTTTTTAAGAATTTGATTTTTAAGCCTAAATGTGGTGGGAGTTGGTTTATGTTCTAAAGCAATGAAAAGCATATGGCGACTTGCAGATTTGTTTAGTTTATCCCTGTTTCTTATGTTGAGACCAACTGCATGATTTGAATCATCCTGTATTAAGAACAACTGCTTTATAGCACAGGAAGATCAGGCATTCCTTAGTGAATGCATGCATGGCTGATTTGCAATTTGTGTAGAAATACATCAAAAGACATGAAGGAAGAATACGCAACTTATCAAATTCTTTACAGCATTTTTTAGACAATCATGGGGCTGATCCTAATACAGACTTTCAAAAGAGTTTTGCACTGATTCAAAAATTACTGCCCTCTGTGTGATATCTGGGGATAATGTATAATATTTTCCTTCATATACAATCACGATATACATTTTGGGAATATAAGGAGAAGGAGGAATCTCTTTCTCAGCAGCAGCAGAATAAAAGGTAAAATTTCCTATTACAAAGTAAGAGTGTCTGTGCAAAGCTGGTTTGTGTCATGAGATACATTTACCATAGCTTAAATAAATGCAGTTAAAAGAAAAAGAAAAAAAAAAAAAAATGCCCTGGAACACATGAAACTAAATTGCTTTGTGTTGAGTGAGTGACTATTCTCATGACTCTTTTACATCATGCATAGTTGTCATTCTTAAAAAAATGATTTTGTCAGCTATATTGTAAATCTTAATTAGTTATTATAATCCCAGTGTTAATTACCTTTTCTGTAACATTACCTGCATATCTGCTTTTTAATGCAGGCATAAGTTAGGCAATTTAAAAAATATATATATTCTGTTTGTGATAACTTTCCTTATTAATTGTTAAAATTTAATCAAAGAAGTTTTAATTTGAAAAGTAAATGTCTACATTTTTATGCCTATGGAAAACTGCAACAAAATAATCTGAGAACAATGTTTTAAAGTTAACTATAGAGGATGCGAAATGAGCAACGTGGTAGTGCTGTGATTCACTGTAGCATTATTTGTGTGCTCTGCTTGTAAAATTTTTAGCATCTCAGAATTTTAATTTTCTGTGTTCATGTCTTTACTGTCAAAACACAGATTGCAATATATATGGAAAAAACTGTTAAAGCCAAAATTGTATTCATATTCAACTATTAACCAGTCTTTGCTTTTAAAACACGAACAACCAGCCTTACTTCTTGACCTTATATTAGAGTTAACCACTGCTAAACAGCCTAGATAAATGAAAAAAATAAGGGGAAAAGGCTGTTTTTCTAAATGTGGGAAAAACTTCAGAATAAACAATGATAAGAAGCTGCAAGCAACAAAACATAAAAGAAAGAAGGTGGAATTTAGTACTACATGGGAAGAGGAATAGGAAAGACAAGAGCTAAATAATACATTTTCAGAAATAATCTTACAAGTATTTCCAAGATCTGCAGAGAGAGAATGAGACTCAATTTGTAAATACTTTCCCTGGCTAGAAAAAGTTGTTCAGGCATACAAATCTCTCAGATAATTTTTGGTTCCTACAAAGTTTTCCTACAGCCAAGAAGAGCTTCCATTTTGTTCTGATCTTATTGAATATTTCAAATGTTCTCTCATCTTTATTAAAAAAAAAATAAATAGGCAAGTAATATAAACCTCAATATTCTCTATAGCCATTTAAGCATTTGGTTAAATCTCGTGTGACTCCAGTGTTTTGGATTTCCAGGGAGTGTGACAGGAAGACAGTGCTTCCTTGGCTTATGGTATCACAGCTCAAGAGAACCACAGCACACAGTGCAGAAATTATTCACTGGACAGGTCAGTTTAAAGGGCGGATAGTATTATTTATACATGAGATATAGTCAATGCATTCTTGTGTGGAAAGCATAGATAATAAAATGAAGAGGGAGTCTGAGACATCACTTACTTTACTCCTCCTAATTCAATATGCTCATCATTTCTCTAACCTCCATGTACATCACTCAGCCTTTTTTATCATTGAAACACTACATCAGATTGTGATACAGTATGTTCTTCAGGGTTGTTGTTGTAGAAAAAGTGTCTGCTTGATCATTACCCAATTTATACCTGTGCTGCTAATTACTACTTGGTGGAAATCATGCTAGTTCCTGTTGAGTTGAAATTATATTCAGGTGGTTCCAACTCTAATCTTATCCTCAAAAATACTAATCTGGCACTTTTTTGTGACATCTGTAGGTTTATAAGCATGTCTTTTATCACACAATTTTGCCATAGACGAAGTACTAGAGAAGAAAGAATACAGTACAATTGAGTAAAGAAAAACAAATAAAAACCAAAACCAAACAAACGCAAAACCCAAACAAACAAACCCAGAAAACCCCAGCAAAATACATACATTTATCCTAGTCTGCCTTGTTAAGATAATGTCAAGCATTAAATCTCTTTCTCTTTCTCTCTCTCTCTCTTTCTTTTTATGAAGAAGATCCATTTTTTTATTGAGGGAAATGAACAATTTGTTTGAAAAACCTAGAGAGATGTAGACCTGGATAACTCAGGCTGGGCCCAGGTTTACGTGTAGATACACAAATCCTACCAATCTTAGCTCCTTTAGAGACTGAGTAGTAGTACTCTGCCTTTGTTACATTGCTGACTGAAGAAAGTAGAAAGAGAGAAGCCTGGACTTAGTGGAGTTGCTTAGTCTGTTGCTTGAGGCTGTCTTTCCTTGGTATTTGTTATTATTAAAAACATTCCAACTGCGTGGGCTTCTCTTGTGTTTTTAATTTCCTTTTGTTTTCTTCTGTTCTTAAACACACTGCTTTGAAGTGGTTGTTTTACTTTCACTTATCTGAAATGCATTCTTGGATGAAATGGAGAATATTTCAGACTTAGACTAGAAAATATACTTTTAGATGAAAACTTCTTTTGATACAGGGAATTAACTAATTACACTTAACTAATTAATACTTAGAGAACTAACACTTAAGGAGCTAACGCTTACAGAGCAAACCCTTAACCCACAACGCTTAGAACCCTTAACCCACATTACAATTGCCTAGCTTTGCTTAGCCTTGTGTAAGAGAAACAAAAGTTTATTGACGACTTTACAGGCCGTGCAGGGAGACAAAATCTTGGGCGCATCCTTGGTGCATCCTTGGATGAATTAGATAACCGAAACTTGGGCGCAGGACAGGAGATACGCCAGTTCTAACCAACTCAGCAGTCTGAGTCCCAGCCAACTCATCACACCAGGCCAGAGGTGAATGTGTACAGAGAAGACAACCTCGGTCCACCATCACCGCGCAGGCGCAACCAGGAGAGGCCAAAGGTGGAGACTATGGAAATTATTTCCCAGAACTCATTGTAATAAGAACCGCCTTCTCGGGGACAGGTTATGAATATGTATAGGCGTTCCTAGAACTTTCATGAATATGTAATACTTTACAGTATTTAACTAAGCTCACAGCTACTGGAAATTTGCAGACGTCTTTGGTGAAAATTATTTCCCCGTGTGTCCAGCGCTGAAATAAACATACCTGCTTTACAATCTTACAGGTTGTAAGGTCATTCTCCGAGCGTCACTTTGTTAATCATAGTACTGATTTCGCTGTCTAAACCCTTGTCAGTGCAGCTTACAGGGACAGCTATCTCCCTCTCCTGTTAACTTGTGTTCAGTTTGATTTGGGTGGACTTCTCTCCTGCCAGGACAGTGATGAAGACCAGATCTCTGGCGACACAGTGCCTCCATAGCCAAAAGCACATTGGAGAAAGTAGAACTAGGTGCCTTGAAACTGAACTTTATCTTTAGTGTATGCAGGCAAAGAAACCTGATGCTTAAAGGCTGTAGTAGTTAATGATTAAAATTTAAAATATAGCTTGCACGATTGTGCTTCCATTTGATTTAATTTTGACCACTGATGTACTTCTGCTTACCAGTTCTGCCACTTAATCATTCACGTTTGTTTTAAATAAATCAAGCCATGTTCTGGATAATATGCCGTTGCAACAGCTAGCAATGTCTTATAGCAACTGTGTGGTTGTACTCCTGCTGTGATTAATAACAGCGAAGAAGCTTCAGTTAAACTCGCTATTTAGAAAGCAAGAAAACTCTTCTACACCCAACTTAACCCTGAAGTCCATATTAGAATACACCAGATGTTCCTTGAAAATACAAATCTCCTTCAATGTTATTTCTGAATACCTTCTGAAAACCTTTCTTATGCTTTTACTTTTCCTAGTTTTTTTTTTTTTTTTTTCCTCCTTCAGTCCGAAGTAGTTCAGAGCATCAGAGGATTGTCTTGTATCTGACTAGCTGAAAGTTTTATAGCAGGCTGTGTGTGTTGGGGCTAGAGGGTACCTGGGGATGCTTGGAGGTGCACAGGCTGCTAGGGTAGTAGTGGAGGGTGCAGTCATATCCACCATGCTCTAGGTAAGCACTTACTGTTGCAAACTTTATCTCCAAAACTCCTTCCAGGCTTTCCATGGGAGAAAAGTTATAGGCACATCACAAAACAGAACCAGGGAGCAAGTGGTGTGAATAACCAGGATGTAGTCCTCACTTTTGTTACTTGGCCCTCTCTACTAAGTGTAGCATACCTGGTAAGGCTTACTATATAGTGAGTTCAGTGATAATCTGAAGACTCTAAGACTAAAAAATCGCTTTCAAACTTGATATAGCATAATGTCTGTAAGTCTGCACATGTGTGTGTACAATCTGACCTGAAGCCAAAAGAAAACATTAGCATCTTGGAACAGGCTCATAAACCACCTGGAAATGGAGTCATGTATTCTACCTCTGCTCTTTTCTGTACATGGGAGAACATTAGAAAAAATAGGGATTGAGCCTACAGGGTGCATTCGAGGTATAGCATCTCAATTCTTTCATTTAACTGGTTGTTTTTGTCTCATAATGGACCAGTGGGGACTTTGAGTTACAAGAAGTGAATCTATACTTTCCTTTGTGCAGCCAGTTTTGAAGCAATGTTACAGTAATATCTACTGATGTTTCGGGATTTCTGTCAGGTCTTCAATTCTTCCACATTGCATGCCAGTCAGAACTCTTGCCTCTTTTTTTTTTTTTTTTTTCATTATGCTACCTCTCAGTCACTGGTTTAGCACAAAGGTGAATCATCCTGTCTCCGATTTTTGTATAGCAGGTAAAGGAAATAAGTGAAAATGAACACCAGGCTGGTACACGTCAGCAGACCAGGGGTGTACATCGGTGCAGAGAGCGCAGTGCACAGGCAACCACGGGACTTTGCATCCAAACCTTTTGTTTCCTGCTGATGTCCGTAATCAGAGCACTCAGAGCCCTGCAGTGTTGCCATCTGCATTAAAAAAGTTATGAGAAACACATTTTTTGTGTCTCAAAATGTACTTCGTGGTATAAGATCTTCCTCCCATGCATTTTCTTCCTCTGTCACAATATAGCATGAGGTGTGTGTGTGTGTAACAAATCAGCTGGGAGGACAAAAGCTTTTTGAAGCTTTGCTAGGTATGTCCTGAGCTCCTTTTTCTCTGGATGTAATAGGTGGCCCTGCTGTGAAACACTGGGACAGGAATAAAAGAAAAAACATGAAAAAAAATTGAATTATTTAGAGTACTAGAGACATATTTGTACTATGGCAACAAGGGGTGTAGCTCTAGTGAACATCTGGAAATTAAGACAAAAACTCACCTTAAGACAAGATCACAACTTTTATAACTATTGACATTAAATAAGTAATTTAGTTTTCACTTATTGAATCCTTTTGTCAATCTCCTGATTTCTCATCCTCTTCCAGTAGTCAGTGCTTTAAAGGGCTGTTTCTGAAGTAGCTTGTTGAGTCAGCTTACTTAACTTATTTCCCTGTACAAAATTCACATAATGTTATATTTCAGGGTTGTGTTTGAATTAAAAATAACATTCTTCACTACTTTTGCTTCTGTTTATTTGATGACTGTCAAAAAAATATACTAATTTGTATATTTTCCTATCTTTCTTTGCTTCAGATCAACAGAATATATATAAAGGCATTATGAATGAAAGGGGAATTCAAGCTGACACCATTTGAGAATTCCAAATTATTTAGTTGTGGTTTTGTTCTTACTCCTCTTTCTTGCTCTCCATTAATCAAGATAACAATCATTAATGATAGTAGGAAGAAAAAAATGGACCTATCTCTTGGATGTAAATTTTATGACTGTTATTAAATCAAAAATCGTCAAAACTGTTTCTGTTACAGTATAATGATTTTTAAACTTTTCATTTACATAATGGATCTTATCAAGTTTCTGCTAAATCTTCTAATGAAAAATATTCCAAAATGTGACCAAACTGAAAGGCAGATGACATCTTTTGAGAAATACAAGATGCACACAAAAGCAAGTAAATCTCAGTCATCACTGTATAGTAATTTGGAAAAAAATCCTAAAAATTTAACATTTGTTACTGTTGTTGTCCAGGCTAGTTACATATGATAGTTCTTTGAGGCTTCTCGAATTTCTAGATACATTACTGTGCATGCCAAGGAAAAGAAATAATAGATCTTCCCTAAGAAGAGAATCCATGATAAAAACAAGATGCTATAAATATGAAAAATAGGATGTTTTGGTTTGTTTTGTTTTTCATCATGAAAGACACTGTAGAGAGGCAGGAACCACATGAGTTGCCATTGTTTTTTTTCTCTCTGGTGCCTATAACATTTGTTTCCAGTCCAGGTTTTAACTCTTGCCAGGATCCCATAGTCAAAGAAAGGTGTCTTGTCTGTTGTATTTCATGGTAGAGCACTACCATGCATGTTAGGGTCTTTTTCTCTGTTTTTGTATGGAGCTATTCTGCATGCTGATAGGTGTTAAGGGTATGGAGCTGATCTGTAAGACTTCATAAATCCTGGAGGGAATTCCAGGATTTATGGACTTCATAAATCATGCTATTAGATTCAATCCCAAGTTTCACAATTATTAAGCTGGCAAACCTGATATTAGTAGAGAGGGAAAAGGGTCACAGATAACACATCAATCCATCTTAGGACTCTGAAGGTTTTGTCATTGAGCCAGAAAAAAAGCAGACAGAATGACAGTGACCCAGTCCAGACCTTTTGGCCAGATTCATCTCACTAATTTTACCTAAAAACCAGGTGTCTGATCTAAGCCTACTGTCTAAGCTCCCTGAGTATTCAGTAGAGTGAAAGGCACTTCTTGAGAGTGATTCATCTGGCTTATTTTACAGAAGTGTTTATTATATGCATATGTTGGTTTAGTTTAGTAATTGACCTGCTGGGGTTTAAATAAGCAACTTTGTAGTAAACATGGCAGGGGGTCATGCAAATTCTCAGTGCTTTTCATGGCCAACTCACAATGTTGAAAGCAATTACGATCAAATCAAGTAGGAGACGTAATTTTTGAACAAACTATGTAGATTTCATTCATGACTATGGGAAATAAGGAAGCCAAGTTTCCCACAGATCTCTGTCTGACAATGCACAAATGCTGGTTGCAGTGCTGCCCTCAGCTGTGGCAAGTACAATGCCAGATAGATCTTCTGAGGCAGGAGGTTATGATGGCAGTCAGCCCTGCAGATAGCTTTTCTGCTTTAGCTTGACTAGATTCTGCTTTAGCTTGAATAGATTCATTAATCTATTGGCAATTTGGGAGTATCTTACCACTGCCAAACTGAGTAGAAACTGAACTATAGGTTCAAATATTAGTGGGAATGTGAAGGAAGGAAAGCTATATGCACACACACACAAATAAATGCTTGTCACGGTCACATAAACATCCTTTGCATAAGAGACCATGCTAAAAAAAGCAGACAATAATTCTCCAAGAAAAATGAGATGTGCTAAAACCCCAGTCTAATGTTTAATCTTCTCCCCCTGCCATGTTAATTTAAAATGTTTTGGTTCTTAAATAGCAGCTATCATAATCTTACCCACAAGATCATCAAAGCTATTCAAATGAAAAATTGTGTACACTGGTACAAAAAGCTATGAGTTATGTGCAGAGAATGATAGAGAATTGATAAGTGAAGAAAAAAAAATACAAATCAGAAGCATTAAGGGCAGTACAAAGAAATTTCAATTATTAAGAAAAAAAATAATGGACTAGTAGTATTCTCCTGTCATATAGGTAGGTGTTACAGAGATCTCAATAATAATTCAGAGATACTCAGATTCTTCAGTGAAGTTTATGTTCTGAATTTTGGAAAATGTAAAACAACAAATGAGGTATACTTGTTGAAAAAGACTGATGAATAAATACGTGCTAATCTAACTGCTACTCAGCATAGAGAAATTTAAAAAAATTGAGATTTCTAAACGAGCAGCTCCAGAGGTTTTCATCCAGCAGCTGACCAAGAAGCTCCCTGAGCTAGCAGAAAACTAGCGTTGCACCTCTAGTCAACAAGACTGAATAGATAATGCAAGAAGTGATTAGTGCCGTTAGTGGCACTGATCCTTGACAAAGTGAAAGAAGGGCTTCTGCAGGAGTCAGGAAAAATGGGGTTGAGACCGAGAAGCAGAAACTTCACATTTCCTTTTCTAGCAAAGGAAACATGATAAAAGAATAGCCTCTATGTGCTTCCACAGTTTTAAAGACATTTTTTTCTCTGCAGCTAGTGGAGTCACTTCTTGATGAGACTGCAAGTTTCATTGATAAAGATAATATTTTTGATGAAGCAGACATGTTCTCGTAAGGCATATGACTTAGTGTGGCATGACATCTCGATCAATTAACCAGGGTGGTACAGTATCAACATGGCACTAATGAATTTAGGACAGATTAAATGACAAATCCCAATAGTAATTATAAATGAGGAATCATTACTGAGTGATTGTGTTTCTCATGATACCCTGCAGACATCAGTTCTTCAGCCTCTGGAGCTTAGTGTTTTAATCTGTGTTCTGAAAGAAAGACAAGTGTCAGTGGTGAAGTTTGCAGTTAAGATGGAAAATTAAGTGTTGAAAGAAAGGGGGGTTGGTTATGAAGGGAACATGTATTCACAACAGCTCTCTGTTTCTGCAAGTGCTGTGGAATGCAGTCTATCAACAGCTAAAATCAGATAGAGTGGTGGGTTTCTCTCTGCAGATCTCTAAAGGATGGTTTGAAATTAGGTTTCTGGTATGGCTGAGACGAAACCGTGGCTATGGTGCTTGAAGCTCTGAAGCTCATTTCAATTACTTTTCCATCTCTAAGCACTGTAAATCTAGCTACAAAGAATAGTGAATTGTTTTCTGCTTGGTTAATGGTCTGAAATGGCTCACTGCTGGCGGATGAGTGCTGCAGCCAGCATGAAGAGGACAGAGTGAAAGCATGGCAGAGAAAAGGGGTTCTGGGGAGAGCAGGCCCATGGTGACCAAAAACCACAGCAGCTCCTGTAAAACTGTCTCTTCCTAGAAAGTTCCTCAAAACTACATCCACAATATAAACCATACAACATCACAATTCTGTTTTATTTACTCATGGGAATAAATGCCTGCAATAAATACATGCAGAACTAACTCAGCTCTCACTCAAAAGCTAAGTCGAGAGCGTGGGCTCAGTCTGGAGTGCAAGCACAAGTACGGCACCGTGTCCTCTGACACAGTCTATCAGAGGATGCTAGCAAGGTTTCAAGAGATATCATCAGTGCCTGGAAATTTCTGTCCGTCCCCCCATTTGCAGCTGCGTACCTCTGCTTGCTGGCGTCAGCAGAGGGCAGAGGCCTGTCACACTGAGTCACAGCCACACAGGGTCACAACCTGCTTGCAGGACATTCCTCAGGGGGCCTGGTTTTTTCCCTTGTACAGGGGGACAACTGAGCATATGGCCTGAGATAATTAAGCTAAAGGAGCTTGGTTATGAACCCATTTAGAAGCTAATCTCACTTGATTTTTTTAAAAATTGTTCTGTTTTCATACTGTTTCAACTCTGTTGGTTTCGTTGGAGCTGTTCCCTGAGGAAAGAGACGGCATGGAAGTTGGTTCTAGGTCGTTCTGTTCCCCTCTGATAAGGTAATATGTCCTACTAGTTAGAGCTACATGGCATGTTTTCTTTCGCAGAAAAGCTGTTCTTTGGGATTCCTAATTTTCCTGTTGTACCCACTCCTATACTGTCTTTTGCTGTCCCTCATTTGCACCAGTTCAACTCTTTTTTGTACTAAAGACTTAGGGAAAGACCAGGTGAAAATAACAGTTTTCCTTTTGAGGACTGATTATTTTAATAGACATCAGTGCAATGACAAAGTGTCCCACAAAAGGTTATACCAGCACATCTGATGATAAGGAAAAGGCTTCTGTGAGACTCAGGAAAGATGAGGCTGAGAGGACTGAGAAGCAGAAACTTCACAAGCTGACTTTGCTGACAAAGGAAACATGATAAAAGGACAGTTTATATGTGCTTTTGCAGTTTTAAACGTATTTTTCCATTACTTCCTGATATCTCTGCATAGTAGTAGTATAACGTCTTTTTTGTGTTAAAATTAATATTTTAGCTTTATAAATTATCTGCATCCTTATCATATCTTTCTGCTTTAAAGTAGAAACATTACCTGCTTCAAGGCAGGAACATTACCTTACTCTCTCCTAGATAAATCATTTGTACGGTACTTTTCAGTATAGAATTAATTTCAGACTACATCAGTACAGAATAAATCCTTCTGTATGACTCCCAGTCTGAGAATACGCAACTAATTTAGCTCACAGAGACATTTCAAATTAAGCCCCCTCACTGTGATATTTAAATTATACCAGTTAGTGAAGTAAAATTTTAATGTATATCAGCATTTCTAAGTGATAAATAAGTAAGATTGCTATGATCTAACTGGCAAATATTTCTCTGTGTTGATAAGAGTATTTGAAAATTTGCCTAATGTTAGGTAGTTTCACAGAGAGGTATGGAAATTTTCCTGACTGCTTATAAAATGGCAAAATATTTACACCTTCTGAATGAGAAAGACTGAAGATAAATGGCATGTATCTTCTTCAAAGACAAAAAAACTTTCGTTAATGAAGTTTAACCTATCTCAGCAACTACAAGAAGATTATGAATTCCATTTTTCTTCTTTCTACTTGTCCTTTGGACTTGGCTTAGTACGTCGGTAGTGACTGGGGAGATAAGGGAGAATCGTTAAAATTAACGTTTAGTATGTTCAAAAAGTAAAAAGTTTCATAGCAGAGCAATGACTTACCTCAGAGCAATTTTCAGTATTACAGAACATAAGTTTTCTTTGCTTCCTGATAGATATATATTTATTCACAAAGAAACAACAATATGGATATTCTGTCACCTAGATATTAAAACAATATTAGAAAGATCAGGCTTACAGCCTCTTAAAACATCCTGGATAGGCAACAACAACTGCAAACACATTTTTGTAACTAAAGCATAAACAGATAACACATTTGTATCGTCACACTTTACTGAAATACAGGTGGTAGAAACCTGAGCTAAGGAATCATTATGTCTTTCTAGGGCAAGATTCTCACTGTATTGGACCTTTTGATATATTGTTTAATTTTGTTTATTTTGCTTTCATTTTATATTTCAATTGTGCCAAATACATTGCCAAAAGAAAATCTTTCTTTACTCAGAACTGATCCTGAAGGGTGTGGGACAGTCCTTTTAAAGGCAGGAAATATTAACCAGAAGACTCATAGGCTAAAGTCCTGCACTGTGCAACCACATCTCAACCACATCTCAACCATGAGATGGGCTGATCCAAGCTTCCAGCTTGCTCCTTTCAAGGTGGTTCTGCCCTCTCCTCTTCTCTCCTCTCCTCTCCTCTCCTCTCCTCTCCCCTCCTCTCCATCTCCTCTTTCTCCTCTCTTTCCCACCCTGGCAGGTGTCTTTATTTTCTGGGCTACTTGAACTAAGCACAAAATTTCTTGCTTACATTTTATGTTTAAGGCATAAGATGACAAGTTTTCAGCCATGCTTTATGCTGCTTTTTTTATCTGGTGTGAATAATCCTTTGATGTTTAATGAGCTAATTTGAAAGAAAGTAATAAGACAATGGAGAAGTACTTATTCTCAGAGGAATGTTTGCAGAAGTCTGCGGCTGTAAATCAGTACCAGATAAAGTCTATAATTTCTGATGTTAAAAATGAAAGCAAAGAACTGAAAGCAAGAACATGATGGTTGTACAAGCGGTAAACATGCCCCACTGGGGTTACAAATGCCTGGTACAGCCAGCTTGCTCTTTTGCAGTGACAAAAAGGGAATTAAAGCTTTAGAATTTGATTTCAAATAACAACATGTTGTGATGACTGGTATGTCACTATAATAGAAGTAACTAAACAGTATTTCCAAGCCCATGTATGTATAAATTTCTTTGTTAATAATGTAAAAAATGAGTGATAAGTCTTGCTAATTTTCACAGAAAGTATTAATCATCATTTTTATAGACAAACTGCCCAAAGTATGAATCTATGATCTTTTTTGTCAGTGGAACAGTAAAAGTTCTCAACAGTAACCTACTATTGGTTTTTTCCATCCTAACTCAGCTCCTAATGCAACTCAATGCATCCATGCCTCCTTCTACCATTATGTTTAAGCAAAGAAAGAAAAATACAACTAATGGAAAGCTGTTCTAGTTCAAAAACTAGTGACAAGTTAGCCCTGAAAGAGGAAATACTGAACCTGATCTTACATTCATTGCTTTTCTTATCTGTGTGTGCACTTGCATAGACTGTAGCTGCATGTTCTGAGAAGGTAGGACTCTCCAGACTGTATCCAGCAGCTTTGGGTAGACACAAATTTAGCAGTTATCTTGATGCTATGTACCATCTTTTTTTCTTGGTTTGATCTGTCTTGTAAGGGGAAGAATGTCTGCTTTCCAAATGTTTCACAAATAGCTATCCAAATGATAATGTAATTCTTTGCCAGTAAATGTAGAATTACTTACTCTTCCTATAAGCTAACCATAACAAATATCAGATCTGTCTCTTTTTTTATTTTTAAATGTAATTTCTGAAGTTCTTAAACTCTGCAAGTAAAAAATATCAGCAGGGATACACTTGCCAAAATTGACATAAAATGAACATACTGCTGTTTTTGCCTCTCATCAGTAGTCACACATCTACTGTCCCACTAGTTCCTGTTTCTGGAAATAACAGACCATGCTGGAGAAATCAGCATGTGTAATACATAACTGTAATACATCATAGCTCTGTGATAACTGCATAGTTACAATGTGTTCGTCTGAATCAAGTGGAGTTTCGGACTTGGCTCGAGACCTGCTTCTATCTAACCAAATAATAATGGGGTATCTGGCCATCTGAACTGCAGCCACAGACAACTAGTGTTTCTCTTGTGTTGTTAGCTACAAAAGCACCCTTTAATGCCATCAAACCAATAACTAACCTTGGCTTGAAAAATGTGGTTTCTGCAAAAAGGGAGAAGGGTAAATTTGAAACTCATTCCTGGACTTTACTGCCAACAACTTATTCAGATTTCATGTGGGAGGATAGCACATTGTGCCACTGAAGCTCTCCTAATGCTTTCACATTTCCCATTTTGAATTCTGTTCTCTTAGGAGTTTGACACATGGAGAAAAAACACGTAGCAGGAATCAAATTTAAAAGGTTAGAGAGCAAATTAATAAAATAGTCCTAGTCTCTAAACATCTTAAAACGAAATTATAGAGAACTACAACATGTGGTCAAGGGAAAGGCAGGGGTTGTTACTCCAGCTAAGGGATTAGCTGGCAGGGAAGCAGAAAGAAAGCACTACATTCAGGCTGCTCCATTAATGAGAGCTGCAGCAACACAAGAGAATAATACCAGCTGCTGATTTTGTTTACATGTGTTGGCAGAGACAGGGGAAATGACGTGGATGTGGCCAGCTCAGTCCTGAACATCAGTCATCTGTGCTCCCAGTAAGCAGAAGAAATGCAGGTGAGTTCAGCCGAAGGTCCTGCTGCAACACTCACGGCTCACGCAGCTCGTGTCAAAGAGCCCTCTGCTCTTAAACCTTCTCTGCTTGCCCTCGAGTCCTTTCCCCAATAACACCGTTCCTTTCTTGTAAGTGTCCATCCAGAATCAGCCACCTGCCATGACCACAAGTGACTTTCTCAGAGACAGCATTTCCCCAGCTCTTTTTAATCTCCTTTAAGACAGCATCCAGAGGAGTCCCTTTCCCAATTATTTTTGATGTTTTTTAAGGCAGCATCCGGAGAGTTTCAGTGGGCCTGAGGACAGATATACACAGAGCTTTTAGCTGTTGGTCCCCTGATTCACAGAAAGTAAGTGGTGACCCTCTCCAGAAGGTTATCTGTTTCTCAGCTGGAGTGGGTGGGAATGAACAACACACTTAGCCGGAACAGTCTGAGGGAGAATTTACTGGCATTACAGCAGCAGTAACACAGTTTGCCCTCCAAATATCTGTCAAATTATGTTCTTCTGAAAGACATTTGTCCTGATTGCGTGTCCGCAGGCACTGCAGCTGAATGATTGACCCATGGGACCAATTTGTTCTCTGTTTTCAGCTTGGTTGTACATTTTATCCATATATTATTGTGATATTCCTAAGCACAGATTCTTCTAACGACTGCCTTCAGTTTCCAGTTTCCGCAGTCTTTTGCCACATTTTCCAGGATAATTTGCACTACAAAACCAGATCGATACAAGACCTGAATTTCAATTCACAGCCTGTTAAATACTCCTAAATTAATTTAGGATAAACATAAGGTAATTTCATTGACGAAATCCAGAGTGGAAGGAATTTGAGGGGTGGTAGGGATGAAAAGGCAGTTTTGCATGGCAAGAAGAAAAGGAATGAAATATGATGCAGCAAACTGCTGTGAGGAAGAGCAAATCTGTAGAAGTGAAGTCTTTGAACTAAACACGGACATCGAGTCTCATTTTACATAGTTTAAATGCTAGCTGAGGATGAAAAACGTCAGATTTTTACTAAACAAACCACAACTGTAGGTGGCAGTCTCGTTCCATTATCTCTTCCAACCAGCCTAAGGTCATGGTGCCACCAAAAGGGGGAAGGAGATGCTGGTGTCCCCACCCACACTTCGGTCCTGTATTCCCTCACTTTTCTATCCATTAAAGAACTCCACGTAGCTGTGCAACGGCTGGAAGCAAAATTTTTCCACAATAAAGAAGGATTTGTGTTCAGTTAGATTAAAAAACCGGTCAAACTCATCAGTCTATGCCATCATTCAGGAATACACAGTTGTGGCCAGGGGAAGAGTGAGATCTTTGGCAAGCATGATTTTAGTCCAGCTTAGATTGTCTGAAAAACATGTCTCTCATGCTCATAACCAGAATGTGATGCACAGAGGACATAGATAGAAACTTGAATTTCACAGTGAAAACGTGTGTTACAATAACATTTTCCAAAGCACATGAGCAATCTGCAGCAGAACAATGGCTCTGCTGGGTCACTGGCCATTAGCACATCCACATTCTGAACTGCAGTCTGGGAGAGCTGCTTTTATGGCCGAGTCTGGGAATAAAAGTCTCCCAGTCCAGCACCTGTCTTGATACACTAGAACAGGTGAAACTAGTTTGGAGTGGAAACTAGGGATAGGGACTGGGTTTTGGTTATTGGTTTTGGTTTTTTTGCTGGGGCGAGCAACCAGTAAACTTTTATTTCCATGGGAAAATAGGAATAGGTAGCAGTGTAATTTTCCAGCATATAAATACACTGAATCTATTTATATATTCAAAACTCTGTGCAGATAGCTGTTCCTTATTTGTCTCTGTGACTGTCGTCAAAGTGAATAAATCTGGCTCCCTGGGATAATAGACGAATGAGGGCAAATCTCTGTGTGTTTTGAAACCCAGTAGTATGAATATTAAATTCAGCAATTATGTAAATGGAATCTTATTGTTCTTTTTATACACCATAACACTGGAGTAGCGGAAGCAACTTGAGCAGTCCCTGTTCCCAGACATGTGTCTCTGAATTTATTAAAAATAAATGACCAGCTGGAACAGGAAAGACTAAAAATGAGGAAAGCCCCAATCCAATGGCTTTATTTTTTTTCAAAGAAATGCTTTGTGAGAATTAACTCACTCTGACTTATGCATCTCATTGATTAATTTTATGACTAGTTTTTTATTCAATTCTTCTTGGTCATTATTATTATTAGTTCGGGGTGTGTTTTGAGCTTGGATATGCTCTGATTCTTTTTTTCTGTTTGTTTCTGTTTCGTTTAGGTGGAGATCAAAGTCTCTAAAAATCACTTTTCCTCCCTTTTCCTTTTGTGGGTTTGTTATTCAATTTTGAGATATCTTTAAGTGCTATTTATCTTTTTACATATTTTTTACTTGTATAAAAATATTTTCGTAGGGCTCATGTTAACCTTTATTGTGTTACGGGCTCCTTTTTGCAACAACTATACATAGACTTGGTATTTCAGGCCCATGAGGAGAAAGAAATTGTCCAGGAAAGCCCAGGCAAGGAGCATTGTGCTGATATATGGAAGAGAGAAGAGGGAGGAACAAAAGGAGTGCTGCACTCTCTGCTTTTTCATATATGATGGTATTTCTGTTGAAAGGTAGTGAGTGTACTGTAAGGAACCTTTAACGAAGAACTGTTGTTTTTACATAACTGAGGGCCTGGCACCTGACCCCAGCAGGGGAGAAGGACCGAGAGACATTGGACTATGAATTCTTAATGTAAAACACAGTCTCTTCCCGGAATATATACTGACACCTGTATACATACTGATACTTGTATTTACAAGTTAATTTAGGGAGAAGGACCGAGAGATATCGAACTATGAATTCTTAATGTAAAACACAGTCTCTTCCCGGAATATGTACTGATACCTGTATTTACAAGTTAATTTAGGGGGAAGTGTAGCCAAAGTGCCAGGAATCCATATTGATAAGGGGAAGGGCATTGTATGCGTCGGGGTAGTCTGTAAACCCTGAAGTACCCAACCAATGGGGAACAGGGGAGGGAAATTGCGGCCGGGATTTGGGGGGGATATAAGCAAGGGCTTTTTGCCCTGTTAGGTGTGCCTACCTTTAGGTAGAACACCCGGTCTTGCAAAATCGTTATTAAAATATGCTTTGCTGAGAGATCCTGCCTGGGCCTATTATATTTGCAAAATAATTGTTTCCTACAGTACGATAGAGGGAAGGAAGCGCCGAGTTAAGATAGTGAGGGGAAGTCCAGGTAGACGAAGGAGAATGTTCGAAGCAAAAAGTCACCCTACTCTAAGGCAAGAGCTTACAACCTTGCACAGATCAGGAGTGTAGGGGAAGAAAAGGAAAAGATAATTTGTTTAAAATGTTTTATTTAAGCAGCAAAGAGTTTCCACAGTTCTCTCCACTTCACTCACTTTCTAAACGGTAGAAATCACTAGCAGAAAATAAGGGGTAACCAGAGAGGAGCAGCTATCTGCGCATGAGATAGCAGAGCCAGCGGGGCAACTTTTTTTGCTTAAAATGAGTTTGCAGGAGTAGAAGGTGGTAGTTCCTTCTTGTGTGTCAGATGAAGGTCTTCAGGAGGTTGATCCCTTTGCTTGACTTCAGACATCTAAATCAGCATTTTCAAACTTAATTTTAGAAGTTCATAGAAAGCACCAGAATTTCAGAGGCACTGAGAAAGGGGGAAAGGGTTTCAGAAGAGTTGGTTCCCACCACTATTTGTTATTTCTTAGTTCTGAATGTTGAAAAAAATCAAGCCTTTAATTATTTCTTGTTTGACTCCCAAAAAAATGAGACACCCCTTCTGTCAGTTTGTCTTAGGTTTACCCTCCCCCCAACTCCATTCTGTTCGTGTTGCTACTCTGTTTGAATTTAACTAAACTAACCTGGGGAGCAATAAAGTCTCCAGAGGCCTGGGATTTGGACTAGACCGAGGAGACTATTTCAATCCCAATCCGAGGGGCAGCCACTTTTGGGTTGCTATCATTCATAAAACTGGGAAAGAAAGCCTGGCTTATCTCTCCGTCATTGTCAGCTTGTTTCTGCTGGAGGACTCAAAGGTTTGAAATGACGAACAGGGTTCAAGGAAGTGATCTGGAAATGAATCGAGACTGTGTAACTGCTTAAATACTGTACCTAACACCTCTGGCATTTTTGTGAGATGTGATTTTCTTGGCTCAGATACCTACCAGCAGTAGTTTTGTAAAATGGACTCATCTGTGTTTTGATCCAACTCTGGATTATCTGGCATTTTAGGAAAGAGATACTGGAACTGGAATTTTGTGGCTCACCTTCATCATTTACAGGCTGAGAAATACCCAAGTTTGACATCTGTGACAATCCATAGTCACTCCTTTCCTTCATTTGCTTCAAAAAGCAAAAACACCAAGCAGCTGGAGCTGATGCTGCTTAACCTTGTTGATGTCTGGGAGAATGAGCAGCAGCAGCTGCCACAAGAACCAGGTCAAGTTTCCCTGGAGTGTTGCAGTGTGTTAAAAACTGCAGTGAACCATGAAGGCATTTTGAGATTTCAGTCCCATGCCAGCTGTATCCAGCCAGCAGTAGCTCTCTTACGAGAGTTAGCCATCGTGAGGTACCTGGCAACCAGCTATATGTCAAATTACTACGCAAAATAAACCTTTATTTGCTGAGGAGTGGCGAGCATCAAAAGGTGAATTTAGCCCATTAAGAATGCTTTCCTGGGATGCTGCTGCAGCTGCCAGTGCAAAGACACAAACGTGGAGGCAGCAGCAGCAGCAGCAGCAGCAGCAGCAGCACGGTTGCCCTGCTAGCCCCATCTGGCATGTTTCCTGGGGGAAGAGGCAACACTAACAGGATCACTGGTAATCTGAAGAGCTTGACTGGATGAATGGTCACCTGCTGCTGCTGTTGTGGAGCCTGCTGCTACCACCATGACAAGTGATCGCGTGTTTTTGCATTAGATGCATTAGATCTATAGTTCCTTTTCCTTTCCTCATGCACCATCACAGTCATTACAGCTCGTAAAGCACAAGACTGTGCCTGAAAATCATATGCCCCCACTGGCCGCTGCCGCACTGATGATGTGGTCCCAGAGTAATCAGATTAGCGGTCCGCACATTACTGTTTCCCAAGAAATGCTCAACATGCTGCATGCTGAGGTTTAAAATCATGGTCTTTTTTCCTTATATTGATTTTAGTCTGCCTAGAGGCTGTAAATTCTTGCTGGGAGTGACATCTATTTGGGAATTTTCAAAGCTCTCAGGCATTCCTGTATGCCACACGTCTGTCCCTCTTGGATACCCAACTGGACTTGCTTCTGCCCTTACAGTGTTTCCTCCTACCCTGATTACCTCTGCTGTCGAATTCAATCACTAGTTCTAACTCAGGGTGGTCCTTTGTCACTATATTCACCTGAAGTTTCAGTAAAATATTTGTTATCAAGCATGCATTACTAAAGGGAATTATCCACATTATGGGGAATATAAACATTTATTATATGATGCTTTGCTTTTGCCTAAAGTCTTAATTTCATCAGCAATATCCAGAACATAATTCTAATTTGTGGTATAGTGAGCACACTAAATAGGGTCAGTTGTCCTCCTATTAAAATTTTGGTGCTTTTTCTTTCAATGACTACAACTAATTCATTGAATCCTACTGTCCTTCATGTTCCTGGACATTTTTGTTGCTGGGTGATATCAACTAACCACTGACAGCTCCAGTTACATGACTGTTCCACAGCTGCACCTGCTACAGAATATGAGCTTAAACTTAAATGCCGCATTTTGCTGCCATACCACCTGATCAAGCAAATTTAGGCTGCTTATCAGATAGCTGGAGAATGACAGAGATAAAGCTAATCAACCACAAGTGAGGATCTTGACTATAGTCTATCATGCTGCTCAAGGGTTATAAAATATCTGTAAATTCTCCCCTGTTACCAATTACATGTATATCTACATTATAATTTATAAACGCTCTCCTTTAGTGTCTATAAAAGAACTCTGAAGTTAATTTCCTGGAACCGGGAAAGGAAAACCTGGATGAGGTCCTGACTTATCTTGGATCTTCAGTGGTCAGCTCTATAAAGCTAAACAGTGACAAAGTGCTATCCAGTCCCACAGACCAGCATTTAGACCCTTCAGGATTCACTTCCTGTGATAGCAAGGACTCAGTTATGTGTTAACAAGAGGGAGCTACAGCTAAAAGATATTGTTTCCCCTCCTCTCATGGCTTACAAGCTCAAAGGAAGCAATGAGAAGCAACCAAAATTCAGATTCACTTCGGAGAACACTTTTCTATTAATGAATTGCTACTACACTCTCTCTGCTATGGCTTGTTGCATCGGTGATGCTATGTCACATACTGATGAGTTGCATCATATCTAAAGAGACCGTCTATGCAACACGATTGATCTAACAACACACCAGCAAAACAACCTGAAGACATTAGGGGCTTGCAATAGGGTTGTTTTTACACCCTGTGTTTATTTAAATTTGTTTGCATCTGGACTGTTTCCTCCCCTCTCCAAATGATGCTTAATTTGCTTTCATTTCTGTCAAGGCAGATATTCCATTTCCCTTCCTTACACAGCTCCAACATCTAAAGCAATGCCCATAGGGACAGCTGGCACTCTTAGGTGGCAGCATTCTTGTCTCACCTTCCCAATGATGAAATCTTTCCATTCCATCTTTCCTTAAACTGCAACCATTTCTTCAACTAGCCCTACTTACCAATGGTATTTAAACAGCAGTAATTCAGGCATGGAATGCTTGTCATTTGAAATGTTAGATACTAACACTCTTTAACATGTACATATTAATTTCTCTGTCTTCTGCAGAGCAATTCTGAGGTTACACAACGGATTTAAAGTTACCTGGTTTATGTTTTGAAATGAACAACCAACGTCTACATGGAACAGCAAATTATGAAGGTCCATTTCAGAAGACTGCTCGTGATTCATTACTAAATTGACTTTCCAATATATATTTATTTTTCAAAAATCTTGTGCATTTTCATGCCATCCTGATGGTTGCTGGTGTCATAGACACTCACTTTAAAAGCCTGGATCTGTGTTATCCAGAAAAGAATATCCTAGTAGCTAAAATATAGATTGAAATGGCCTAAGACCTCCTTGTTTGGTATCTTGGGATGTATCACTTGTACCTCAAAAAATTTGGCTAAAACACGTTGAACATCAGTACTTCATAGCAGGTAAATGAGGCAAGCAAAACGCTTAGGAATGATAGATACCTGCAGGTTTGCAGCGCCCCCTTCTCTTTAAGGAAAGTAACAGAAGGAAGAGGGGTGGGGGAGACTTCTGTAAGAGAGAAAGGAGGTTAACAGAAGTAAACTTATTCCATATTTTTAATCATTTCTTTTTCACTGAAAATCCATTCACTAACCACTGAACTAAAGCAAGCTGCCCTTTTTCCCAACATAGCATTTCTACTTTAAGCCTGCAATAAGAAGGTTACAACTATTTGCAGGTTTGTTATAAGGCAAGGAGCACAGGCATGAGTGGGTACAGCATAGCAGTGCTTAGGCTTTTTCCTCTACCTAATGGACGATAATGGCTTGTGAAGTGCAGCAAAAGCACACTGAAAGCCCTGTCTCATGCACGTGATACTGAAATGTGCTCTGGGCTCAGAAATCATGCTGTAAGAATATGTGCTACTTACAGGCTGTTCAGAGGTGTGAGCTATTTGACCAACCCAGAGATGGCTATTGGTTTTTTTCATATGTTTTGCCTATTTCTTATTCACCTGCTTTATTTAATAATCTGTTGTCACATCTACAAAGAGCACAGTATTTTATTTCATCTCCAAGGAGTATGTAGACCTTCCAGCATTCCTGAAAGCCTCTGAGTTTATCTTGCCAATAGAGTTGTGGGCAGTGAATAGAACTGCAGCAAAATGTTCAATATCTGACTGTACTCACACCAACAAAAGGTACAGCTTATTGCAGTGGTAACAGTGAAGCACCCAGCAGTGCCACAAGGGAAATGATTTACAGGCTTCGCTCTCTTATCTCAAAGAGTAGGCTTTGGAGCAGAAAAATGCACGTAGTTGTTGTCTGATATGAACACGGTATCTTATCTCTTTTACTCTTTTAGCGATGGACGAGTCAGACTCCCACCCAGCTACAGTGCCCTGCATTTGCCTCCCACCATGACCCCCTGACACCCTCACACAGGGAAAAGCCTCTCATGCTTCTTTTGCTTCACTACCATTCCTCATCAGTGTGCTACACACTCCATTAGTGCCATGACTGCAGATTAATTTATTGACAAAATTGCTTCAAAACGCTGCCTCATTTTTAGTGTGAACTCCAACCCACACTTCAGAGCCTTTTACACCTTCACTTCTGGAGAAAAGGAGGCTCAGGAGAAACCTTCTCGCTCTCTACAACTACCTGAAAGGAGGTTGTAGCATGAAGGGTGTTGGTCTCTTCTCCCAAGCAGCAAGTGACAGAACAAGAGGAAATGGCCTCCAGTTGTGCCAGGGGAGGTTAACTTGGATATTAGGAAAAAATTTCTTCATGGAAAGGGTTGTCAGGCATTGGAACAGGCTGCCCAGGGAAGTGGTGGAGTCACCATCTCTGGGAGTGTTTAACGGACTCAGAAATTAGGTTCTTAGGGACATGGTTTAGTGCCAGCATTAACAGCTGGACTCAGTGATCCTCAGGGTCTCTTCCAATCAAAATGATTGTATGATTCTATGATTCTAGCTGGATTACTGCAGTGGCAGTGACAATATGTCTCAGAGAAGAAGATCCTAAAGAGGTCCATATGCTATACGCCCCCAAAAGGTTTTGCCCAAAGAGGTACCACCCTGGTGCTCCCACAGCACCAGTGGTCTCAGCCTGGTCAGGGCAGGTGAGTGCCAGAGAACTTCACAAAGAAAGGGCTGAGAAGTTTCTGAAGTATGAGCTGACTGCCAGGCAACCTGTGGAAGGATGTTCCTTCCGAGTACGTTACGCCAACTGCTTAGTTGGCCAGTCCTTAATTAGGTTCATCTTACAAAGCAGTCACATGAAACTGGGCAAAATCTTTTCAAGAACTACTGTACAGTAAACATAGCAAGATACATTTTAATATTCCTTCTTGCAACGTTGCAGCTACCATTATTTTAGAACATGATGGTGATGACATTTTCCTAATAGTTGCATACCATGCTTAGAGTGGCTTTGTGGAAAATGGACAACAGCTCTCTGCTCTCAGCAAAAGAACCATTCCTTCATCTGAATGAAACACTCAGAGTTACAGTTTTTAACGCATAAACCATCCAATTCACTTACCTGTGTACAAACTCCTGTTTTTTGTAATACCTAATGAAACACATATTGTACCTCCTTCTAATGAAAAAATGTGCTTAAATCTTTCTTATAACGTCATCAGGATCACTGTGTCACCGAACACTAACTTTGAAGGCATCTTAAATATCTGTAAGGACTCTTAGTGTTGAAACAGATTCATTACTTGGTTTGCAAATCTGACATGAATATGCAGCAGTGAAATACTGTTATTACACTGTTAAAATTAATCATATAACCTTTCTTTATATATATCATCTTTTTACTTAGTATATTGATAGAGACCTAATTCTTACATCCAAAATTTCAAAACCTCTCATATCTGTTATTACAAGCCAAGATGATCCTCTCAATTCTTAAAAACTATTTCCATAACCATTGTGACAAAAGGCTTTGAAAATGACAACGAATATAGTACTACCATCTGTATTATTTTAACTTTCATATTGTCTGCACTTTAATGACTGGTATGTGACAACTTTAGAAACTAGAAAAGCCAGAGCTGCTTTCTCAGGTTTATGTTACTAAAGTTTCTGGCTGCTGTTTAAATCCATTCCCATATCTGTCTTCGTGCACCTATGTCACTTCACAGCATGCAGGCTGAAGCAGTGTTAGTCAACGCACTGCTGGCTGTTGTTGTTATGGCATGATTAAACATATTATTCAGGATGAAGTATGAATTGTTATAGCAGCAGGCAGTTAGCATCCACTTGCATCTCTGGAGTCTTCTAAGTACGTCTCCACATTAACCCTCAACTGTTTTAAACAGATAGAGAGACAGAGAGAGAGAGATCATAGAGAGATAGAGACATAGAGCTAGAGACATAGAGAGATAGAGAGACAGGCCATGAACTAGAAAAAGCAGATGAGGGAGGGCCATAAATTCTGGGCTGATACTGTCACAGGCTGAAGGCATCACACTTTGTGCTGTGAGTGAAACAGGGAAGACTGAAGACCTTCCTGATGATGGGAAGACCCACCCTTCTTCATCCAGTTTATGTTTTTTAAACAGTAGTTTAGTGGCAAGCTCCAGTGTCTGCTTTCTGGTTTTTTTCAAATGGATAGCATAGACTAAAGTTTAAATTATTCTTATTTTGTATACAAGGAGGAAATATACTTTGAACTCTTTCTCTTGGAGAGTGAGATAAAACTACCTAGCCATGACTGAGATTCACATTTGCCCTGTTCCCTGAAAAATTGTCTTATATTCCCAGGAATTACAAAGAGAACAGTAATTTCATTACTACTAAAAATTGGATATCCATGTAAATAAACATTGTATTAAAGGAAATTAATTCTAGTAAGTCTTACTGACTTGATTTGCTTTCAGGAGAAATAGGAAGTGTCAAACACTGTTTTCCTTCCAGTCTTTCCATTGTGATTTTGTTCATGTTGTTAAAATCAATCAGCTGTTGATGAATGCCACTGTATTTTAACACATCATAAAAAAGTGTAAAAAAAGTACTTAGCACATGTTGTATTCCATCTCTTTAGAATCTAAAAAAATACTGCAATATAGATATATACTTTTTCAACAAATCATATATCACAAAATTCTCTCATGTTTGCTCTCGGCAATATATGCTGAACTTGTTTATCAAGCCCTGTGTGATTTACATATAAAATACAATTTGGGATTGTCAAGGGACATTGGTGTTCCCTGGCATGACGAGGTTTAAATGGTGAGTTAATGCTGCCCTCTGCAGTTACTCTGGATTCAAAATATCCTACTTCTCTTGCAGCCTTGGTAGCAATGCTATGGCTACTGTGATGGTCTAAGGATACAGGAAAAGCATTTTTTAAATTAAATTATTTTAGCTCAGAAAAAAAACCACCTACAAATGAAGTCTGTGGAGGACAGGAGGCACAAGCTGTTCCTCTGATCTAAAACAGAAGCAGAAAACGTCTTTTTCAGGCTGGGAGAAAAGCTGATATACTTAAAGCTCTTTTTCCTTCAACCTTAATAACTAAACTTAATTAAAGATTTCACCACTCCTTACAAGCCTTTCCTACCTGAGTAACTGAAAGTGAGCACATATCATGCTTTGGGTAAATGTGCAGGGACATCAAGCTCTGCTGTGTGGGTTTCTGAGAGCGCCTCTGAGACCATCTTGAACAGCTCATCTAAAATCTGTCTTCTTAATGTGAAAAGTGGAAGGACTGGAAAATGTAGTATATGCCCATGGTCATTTACCCTCACTGCACAGACATATGTCTTATTTATAGTTAGGCACAGGAGAAATTATGATTTTCTGTCAGAATCACTGTGGATCTCAGGCTCCATCTTCTGGGTTTATCTTTTTTCTCTTATATGTTGGCCTCCCCTGACTAGAGGGCTGTAGACTTCACCCACAGCATGAGAAAGCCAGTCCTAGGACAGAATCACAGAACCACAGAATCACAGAATCACAAAATGGTTGGGGTTGGAAGGGACCTCTGGAGATCACCTAGTCCAAGCCACCTGCTAAAGCAGGTACACCTGGAGTAGATTGCACGGGAATGTGTCCAAGCGGGTTTTGAACGTCTCCAGAGGAGACTCCACAGCCTCTCTGGGCAGCCTGTTCCAGTGCTCTGGCACCCTTAAAGTAATGAAGTTTCTCCTCATACTCAGAAGTTGACACCCTGCTCATCTCTAGAAGAAAACATGCTTATTATCCAGGCGCAGTTGTGTGCTTTGACCATTTTGTAGAGGAGTCCTCATCCCTTGTTTTCTTAAATATCCATAACGCTTACTTACTTACACAGCCAAAAGGCTGTGCTGCCATCCAGCGAGATCTGGACAGGCTGGAGAGTTGGGCAGGGAAAAATTTCATGAAATATAACAAGGGAAAGTGTAGAGTCTTACATCTGGGCAGGAACAACCCCAGGTTCCAGTTTAGGTTGGGGAATGACCTATTAGAGAGCAGTGTAGGGGAAAGGGACCTGGGGGTCCTGGTGGACAGCAGGATGACCATGAGCCAGCACTGTGCCCTTGTGGCCAAGAAGGCCAATGGCATCCTGGGGTGTATTAGAAGGGGGGTGGTTAGTAGATCGAGAGAGGTTCTCCTCCCCCTCTACTCTGCCCTGGTGAGACCGCATCTGGAATATTGTGTCCAGTTCAGGGCCCCTCAGTTCAAGAAAGACAGGGAACTGCTGGAGAGAGTCCAGCACAGGGCAACGAAGATAATGAAGGGAGTGGAGCATCTCCCTTATGAGGAAAGGCTGAGGGAGCTGGGTCTCTTTAGCTTGGAGAAGAGGAAACTGAGAGGTGACCTCATTAATGTTTATAAATATATAAAGGGTGAGTGTCATGAGGATGGAGCCAGGCTCTTCTCAGTGACAACCAACAGTAAGACAAGGGGTAATGGGTTCAAGCTGGAACACAAGAGGTTCCACTTAAATTTGAGAAGAAACTTCTTCTCAGTGAGGGTGCCAGAGCACTGGAACAGGCTGCCCAGGGAGGTTGTGGAGTCTCCTTCTCTGGAGACATTCAAAACCCGCCTGGACGCCTTCCTGTGTGACCTCAACTGGGTGTTCCTGCTCCGGCAGGGGGATTGGACTAGATGATCTTTTGAGGTCTCTTCCAATCCCTAACATTCTGTGATTCTGTGATTCTGCGATCTGACCCAGACCACTTCAAGGTCATGTTGCCCGTTGAGTTCAAAGATCTCGTTATTATCTTGTAACACGCGTGTGATAAATCAGAGCAGTCAGTTGTTTCCACCTATTGGGTAGGAGGCATTGCAAGGATAAAGAGTGACTCAGAAATGGAAGACTGAACTCTCTCCTCCAAGAAAAATCATAAAAATGAGAGAGAAAAAAAGAGTTTTAAGATTATTTTACAAGGAAGATGCATGTTTTACAAAGTGGAGGAAGAAAAAGACAAAGGTGAGCATGTTGATGTTAAGGTGCTTGCAAAAAGAGCTATAGCTCCAGTTGTATCACCCGGCCACTTAGAGCTGAGGACTTTTACAAAATCAGGTTTATAGCCATACAACTATTTATGGAAATTAAATATTACACAATATTTGAAGCAGAAACCGTTTTTTTAGCTAGAACACATTGCTTTTATTTATGTGCCCACTTTCTGAGTCTCCTTTATTTTCCATGCCCATTTTCCCACACTTCATAAATGGAGCCAAACTGCACCTCCCCTTTGCTACTTACTATGACCATTTTCTTTCTGTTCTGTTTTTCCTAACTCATTAACATGACTGAGCACAATTAATCCAAATATGCATTTCATTATATTTCTGTTTCCAAATTTCCGGTTTATATTTTGTTATTTGTCATGCATTAGCAACCTGTTAACAATTTTCCTTCTGCAATGAAAACACTGCTGGAGCTGTATTGGAGAATATAACAAGAAAATATTAAAAATGGTAAATTTAGGCATTCTCCAACATAGCATGCTGTTAAGCCAAATTCTACTCTGATTAACACTGATAAATTCCTAATAATTCTACTGAAATCACACTTTTTACACTCTCTTGCCCTGTTTAATGAAGGTAGAATTTAGTTTGTTTTAAAACACAATGAGAACTTTGCCATTGTCTCAAATAAGGGCAGGACTTTACCCAATTTCAGTTTATTTTCCATCATAATAGGTAGATTCCATTCCTGATATCAAATTGACTTGATGTATTCCTTAATGAATCCAGACTTTCATTTTAATATTCATTTTAATATAACGAAAGCTGATAGAGCTCTGATTTCAAGTAATGGCACATGAATTAGCCTAGGCTAGGCTGCAACCTTGCATTTGAGAAAAAATATTCTTTAAAAAAATAATTTCCAAACTTAAAGCAAAGCATAAAACATTACTAAGACATCTCTTGCCTCTGCTCGGCCTCTTAAATGTCAAAAAAACTTGTTTCTTCGTCAAGAAAGCTCTTCCCACAAGCAGAAATACCTGTGCAGTGGATATCGTCTGATTAGTGTCATGCCCCTATAACTCCACTGATTCATATCCTACTTTATCACTTTTAAATGAGACTTTCATCTTCTGTTTATATCCTGAATAAAAATAAATCTAATTTCTCTTCTTTTGCACAAACCACCCCCTAACACCTACAATCTTTTCCAGATAATAAAATCTACAGAGCTGCAATGTCAAACTTTTAAGAAGCCTGAGCACGCAGGAACTTTTTGTAAGCAACAGTAAATAATCGCTTATTGAAGGCAGAGTTTAAGCCTGGCCTCCTGCTTTTGAAGGGAGGTTTGTCAAGTCCTTGAGGACTGAAGAAGCCTTGTCTTGAGCCTGGGCTCTGCCCAGAGTCCCAGTCATCACCTGGCTGTTGTGGGTACGTGCCACCAAGCTTCAGACTCCCTGGAGAGCTGCTAGACAAGTGTGGCATCAGCCCTGTGGACATTTGCCACAGCAAGATTTGGGGTGGGCAGGTGTGTGGTGGGTAGAAGGGCTGGTCCCCTGCTTTAGCTGGGGTTTGCTGTGTTTGGGATGCATTTGATGTGACCCATGTGGAGGAAGGATGTGATCTGAAGCGCATACCCAGCTCAGCCTCAGCTCATGCAGGAGCTGATGTGCAGAGATGCCGACAGTCCCTGGCACCAGAGCACAGCTGAGATATCCAAGAGTTCCCTCCAGAGTGGGAGAAGTTAGAAAAATCCAGCCTCATGAACTTTAACTCAGCAGCATCCAGCTTTATACCCATAGCCTCCTCTCCTTGCCAAACTCCACCATTTAGTGTATTAGATACAAATTGCTGGGTGTGCACAAAATTACACAAATTACCCAAACTTATCATAAGCTTTCATCATCTTTTCATATATTTGATTTATTTTTCTATAGTTATTCTTCACAGAATCACAGAATATTAGGGATTGGAAGGGACTTCAAAAGATCACCTAGTCCAATCCCCCTGCCGGAGCAGGAACACCCAGATGAGGTTACACAGGAAGGCGTCCAGGCGGGTTTTGAATGTCTCCAGAGAAGGAGACTCTGCAGCCTCCCTGAGCAGCCTGTTCCAGTGCTCTGGCACCCTCACTGAGAAGAAGTTTCTTCTCAAATTTAAGTGGACCCTCCTGTGTTCCAGTTTGAACCCATTACTCTTTGTCTTACTGTTGGTTGTCACTGAGAAGAGCCTGGCTCCATCCTCGTGACACCCACCCTTTATATATTTATAAACATTAACGAAGTCAGAACTAAAAATGCAAGTGTCTGTTGGATTATAATGTAGTAGAGCTGTGCTTTTTGTATTTTGCTCTTTTAACTTTCAGAAGTAATTATGATCATGGACTATAATATTACCTTAAGTTAAATATTTTTTATTTTTACCATTTGATAATAATCTTCAGGTATCATTTTCCTTTTACCTAAGATAAAGCAAGTCATCATGGGCATTTGGGCGACTTTCTAGACAGTAATCTTGCTACTTACAATCTATATCATTGAGTCATTCTGTATCATTCATGGTGATGTCAAAAAGTATTAAGTGCCTTAGATCTGACAGGATGTTAGAAATGAGCCAGTAAATGTGCACTGAACACTGTGCAAACATCATCCTTATGTTTGGTCTACCTGTATATATATCTCTAGGAGACACCTGTTTCTGTGTTTTCTATGAGGAATAATGCAATTTTAAGCAAGAAAGTCATTGATACTGGTATAATAATTTACACCAAAGGTCTAGAAAAGAACTGCATGGTTTTTAAGCACTTCAGATTACACCTCAGTGGTGACATGAAACTTACAGTTGCCTCTCTGCCAGTCCACCATGCTGTCATGGTACCCAGCCCCATGGGAGGCAGGGCAATGGTGAAGCAGTCACGGAAGGAAAGGTGCCAAGAGTTTTAAGGCAGAGGCCTTCATCTGTGGGGTGCAGGAACTCTTCCTTCAGAAACACGTCCCACATCTGGACTGCTCCTTTCAGGTATAGGGCAGAGGATTATTTAAATTACACCTGATGATTACTTAATTTCTATTTGTTCAGCAAAATTACCATTTCATGAACTATTTCTGTGTTGTTGCGCTCTCCAGTGTACCTGCTCTCTTGTTTTTCAGCAAGTGCTGCATGTGTATTTGGAAACAGTAATTGATTGTGAATTTCCATTTGGTGAAGGAATTGCAATAACCAAATATAAAAAAAAAAATATTCTGAAATACAGAACTCATCAGAAATCCTGACAGCAGTAATCTGGTCTGGCATGCAGTTATGGCAATCATCTTCGATTTCCCTGAAATGAAAAGTGGATGTGCCAGGGGCAGGGGATGCAAGGAGGGTTTAACCAGCACAAGGTGCTGTTGTTCTGAAGTTGACTGTCCTGTTAGAGAGGGATAATATGGCTCCAAATGCTATGGGACATAACAAAGCACCCAGGAGACAAACCCATCAAGAGATTTGGCTGTAATTCTTGGAAAAATTCTGCTCGTCACAGTGGAGAGCCAGTCCGAGATGGTACAGCTATTACAGACTGCCTAGCATAAGGGTCTGACATATTCTGACTCTCTGACTCAATTCCAAATCTGGGACTTGTATTTAAGGATGGTATAAAGGTAGTCAAGATGTGGATTGGGTTTTCACTCTGACTTGGGAGCTGAGAACTACTGCTGCATCTAATTGATCCTATATATTATAAAGTTGCATGTGATGCGTGATCTAACCATTGAGTATTTATGATAAATTCTGAATTTATTTTTATTACAAACTTTTTTAGACGTATACTTTTGTTGAAGCAACACTTAGAACCTTTGTCAATGTCATGTTTTTATCTGTAGTAAATGATTTGTGATGGTTGTGCCTAAGGTTAGTTAGTAACAAGCGAGCAAGACTTGAAATATTAGGTACCACTCTAGACATTCTCAGGCTTCAAAGCCCATGAGCACTCAAAGTAGGATTTAACAGGTTTTCTTTGAAGTTCAGGAATATTGCTGGATTGGTACCTAGCATACCAACAGCTGCTTAGTTGTCATGACAATTGTACAAACTTCATGGCTTTTTCTTTTTAACTTACTTGAAATAAAACCTATTTATTTATGAGTAAAAGCTACCTTAAATAAAGTTAGTGCTCTGTATATATGTAGATTTTAAAATCTGCATCTGTCGTGCAAGTCGATGACCTTGTAGTCACTGTTTCTAGAATAGACACTGTCAGTACCGAGAAGACAAAAAGATAGCCCCAGGGGCAGATACCTTAAGGACCTGCACCCTAAATGTATCTCAGAAGTTAGCGATTAGTTTTGCTTGCTGGAAGTTAGATTAATGTCAGGATTCTTAATAAAGTATTACCAACCTGTTGCTGTTGTAACATGTAAAAGAATGACATAGAAACACAGAATCATCACTGACAATGCTAATTCCTCATACTTTAGGCTTGTAATTTGAGGATTGTACAGATGGTGACACCAATAATATTTTTTACATATAACAACAGTTTTCAAATTTACATTTACATTTTGCTTATCTTTTAACTGTGGGTAGTTCTTCGTAATTGTGTTGGTTGGACTGAATTTCATTTCAGCTCCTGTTGCTCGGGGTTGTTTTCCATTCCAGTTCTTTTATTTCTAGGTTGATACTGCTTACTGAGTAAAAGTGACCTCTGTTTTGTCAGCCAAGTTGTCAGTGAAAATATCGAAGAATATCACACCCAAGACAGTAATCTGGGATCCCCTCTTTTACGTGTCTTTGTGTTCCATTGGAGTGCACCTATATCCCTTAATGCACTCATCAGTTTCCACAATATTTACATATTTCTAGGGAGAAGTAAGTCATAAAGGAACCCGTGTTCATATTGGTACATGCATTTGAACAAAAAAACTGCTCATTTGTTGGGCTTTTTCAAAACCTGTTTTTCCAGGAGCTTGCTGTATTTTGTACAATTGTAAATCAGTCTCTCTAAAGACTTCACTTGAACCACTTCAGAGGAGAATATTAGCATTGCATTCTTGAAACACTCAAATACAGGGAAATTTCAGAAAGATTTGTTTCCATAGCTGTAAATGTAGGCAAAATGAGAGACTTTGGTGCTTAATAGAAAACAATTGGGATAAAAGAATGAAAACAACAGTAACAAAACTGGGTATATCCGAGGATTCTGGTTACAAGCCCAAGATTCTCATTTGTGTAACTTGCAAACTAGAAGATAGTCAGAAGGAGCAGAGCTGATGATAAGAAAAAAGGACTGCTGTTAGCCTTGACAGATAGTGGGCTCCTAGAGTACCCAGCTCCTATAATTTTTCTGTGTTTTGATCAACACTGCTCAGTAAATGATCCAACCTGAAACTGAAGCATCATTCCCATAATTTGCACAAGTGCACGTTGGAAAAGAAGCTTGTAAGCAAGTCTCATCAAATCAAAGGCATGATGTCAAATATAAAACGCTTGTTGTCTGTTTCAGGTCTTCTCTTGGCTCAACACGTTCTCACTTCACCCTCCCTGTTGTTTGTCGCCATAAAATAGTCAATTCCTATCGGTGATGACACCTTCATGAGCTACTTATCTTTCTATAAAAATTTACAGAAAAAGTATATCTACCTTCTAATAAGCCCCTTGACTTGAAAATTTACAGCCTCTGTAGTTAATGTAGACAAAGTGAGATAAATGGTGGTGAAATGATTTATGAAGAGCCATGCAGTCAGGTCAGGATTAGGGGGAGATAGCAATCCAGGTTTGAGGTCACCTGCCCTGACATTTTTGCATTGCTTCTGCAACTACACGGTACTTCAGCAGGCTTGCACAGCACTTTATGATGTATTCTTTAGAGGATATTTTGTTTCCTAGTCTGACAAATTGCAAGTATCCGTTAACTATTAATACTTATGTTTTTGTTTTGAGCATGTATGATACAGCTAGTATAACCTCATGAGTTTCTGAAAACATCACTCTGCTTTGATGTCACATCTTCACAGAAAGAAAAATATTGCGAGGTTTATTGTACCAGATTCAGTACTACGCTGTGCTTTCCTTGAACCACAGATGCAACGCTAAGACAATTGAAAGCCATAGGTGGCATTAAGCTGGGAAAAAAAAAAAAGCTGCTATTTGATAACTTGTCTTGTCTGAAGCCCCAGATAATTGCCCCTTTTTCCTCACCTCTAAACCTGCTTTGCTTCTTTAATTAGGTAAGCAGATGTGGAGAACAAATTCTTTGCTTGGGAGACTATAGATGGTGTGAATCAGCCTTACTTCATTTTCTTGAGCAGCATGAAAGCAAAGATGAAAATGAAGTAGCTCGAGAGAAATATTTATTCACAGCAATTTAGCATGCACTGTGAAAAACGCCTTCAGAAAAGGAAAATGGAAACTGTTTTGAAGGCCATACGTCAGTGAGTTTCAGATCCACTCGCATGTACTTTCCTTAATAAAAACCCTCTCTCAGTACAAACACTCAGGCATGGAGTGTGCAAATGGCTGGTTTGGAGTAGTCATTAAGCAGAAACCTTCAATACCTTCAGATTTGTGGCCGATCTAACTCATTCTGATTTCTACACCTGACATGGCTTCCCACATAACTTTTGTTTCATTGCTATAAGTATGTATTTTGTATTTTGACAATTGGGATAAAAGAATGAAAACAACAATAACAAAGCTGGGTATATCTGAGGATTCTGGTTACAAGTCCAAGATTCTCATTTGTGTAACTTGCAAACTAGAAGATAGTCAGAAGGAGCAGAGCTGATGATGAGAAAAAAGAAATCATTCTGATTTCTACGCCTGACATGGCTTCCCACATAAATTTTGTTTCATTGCTATAAATATGTATTCTGTCTGGGAGTGTGAGGGGAAGGATGGGAAAGAAGCATTCCTTTGGCAGGTTCTTTTTTAAGAAAAACAAAATATTATAATTGTTAACTCCAATATGTATGACATGTAAAAAAGCCACATGTGCTTACAACCAGAAAATAAGTGTAAATTCACCTCTTAGCACCTCATTATCTCAGTTCACTGCTTTATGAAGGCTACTCTGTGATATCAAACATCCAGGGCAAGATGGGAAACTGTGATTATTTAAAATGGGCTTTTTTGCCTCTAAATTAACTACAGATTGCTAAAAGTGAAAGGGGGAAAGAGTTTTCCTGGCTGTCTGTAGCATTATTGTGAATGAGCTTTAAAAGTAATATATTTTGTAACTTAGCACTGATGTCAGCTCATTTCAGTGAAAGAACAGAGTGCTAGGAAGGAAATAACATCGTTATTTAGATCCTAGAATTGACGTAGGAATACTAAAGTAGGAGTTGCCATTCCAGTCTCTAACATTAAATTCATAACAACCCTGGGCTCCATCAGTTTCTGTTGTCGGTCTGGCCTCTCAGCTAGGTATTTCAGGACATCAGATTGTCATGAGACTGCGCTTTTCTTCTATAGCATTCAATGCATCCCATTTAGCACTGACAAAATATAAGTAGTACTAAGACCATCAAAATTACTTACAGGTTATACATAGTACGACCATTTTATTCCTGCCGTCATAATCTGAAAAGCGTAATAGTTTTAATATATGTTGAGTGTTGATCTAAGCTATTCCTCCTTAAAGTAAAAACAAAAACAGACAAAAACCCTATCACACACACAAAACTTTTGTTTAAACAAAGTATGTGCCTTTTCACTGCAAATCTGAGAAAATGTTTTCTTTATTAGGAAAATGTTCTCTTTATTTCTGTTTTTTCATCGTTCTCTTAGGATTCTTTTGAACCTCAATGGAACAGCTGGGGAAACGGAATGTAAATTGCTTAAGATGAGCAAATAGCACTGAGGCGCCAGCATGTGCAAGCGAGAAGATTAGTTTGCCCACGGGAGTTTCGCAAAGCCTGTATCAGCCCTCCCCCAGCTTCAAGAGCCAAGGCAGTACGAGTGCAACCGTTTAACCAAACCACCACATTTACAAAGCACAACGCTGGATTGTTGTAGACACGCTTGAAGAATTTTATTTAATGCGTACTAAAGCATTTAATAATAGCCATCACCATAAATATCTATAATTTTCTCCCAAGTGTGTATCGCAAACACTTTGCTTTTATTTATGGCTGTGCCATTACATTACTCTTCAGACAACTACTCCACATATCAGGCATGTCGTGCCCTCCAGCTTTGCTGCTGCTGAAAGCTTCTTGCTTTCATGATGTGTCTTTCTTTCCCTCCATCCTTGTACTGTGCTCATATTACTGTGTGGGTCTTGACCTTCAAACTCTGAACTCCTACTCTGAAGGAGGAACTAGAAGTCCCTGTATTTCCATGCTGACCAGGCTTGTGTATTCTTGACTGTAGCTGAATTTTCAAAGAGAGAATAAGACTTCGATGTTTAACAGAGAATGCTGGATATTCTACGTATTACAGGATGGTTAAAAGCAGCTGAGAATTCTTTCTTTACTATAAAACTAGACTCAAGGCAGCTGTTAGCTACTAATTCCCACAGGATTTCAAAGTGACCTCTGCTGCACTTCCACGGAATCCATTTATTTCAGATTAAAATAAAATTGCATAGGACCCATATCAAGTGTACCTACTTACTGGATTTGCTCCAGTATATCAACGCTTTTCTTGATCTGGGGAGCCTAAACTGGAGACTGTAATTTAAAGGCTGCCTCAAATGCCTAACAGAAAGGAAGAACCTCTGCTCCCCTTGGGAAGTGATAGCAAGGGCTACAGCAAGACAGCGAGCAGCAAGGGCTGTGCTCTTGCTGACACAGCCGAGGATGCAGCTGGCTTTAAGCTGCTGCCAAGGGCACACGTGGCTCCTGTTCCACTTGCTGTCTGTCACCCAGAACCTCTTCTGTGAAACTACTTTCCAGCCAGCTGCCCCCAGCCTGTTCTTTTCCATGGGATTAGTCTATCCCAGATACAAGACCTTGCACTAGCTTTGGAGGTTTCTCATGAGGTTTATTGCTTCATAGATCAGCCTTGCTGTCCTGCCTGTCAACCTGCAGTTCAATATCTGAATATGCTGATGTTGCGCTGCATCCCATTGTCCAGGTTCTTAATAAAGATGTTTAAAGTACTGGTGCTGCTGTTAACCCCTGAGGGATGCCACTAGGGACTGGCTGCAGGTGGGATTTCATACCACTGGCTGCAGCCCTTGGAGCCTGGCAGACCAGACAGTTTTGCATCCACCCATCATAACTATATTTCAGTAATTTGGTTGTAAGGCTACTGTGTGAAACTCTAAAAAGCCTTGGCATAGTCAAGGTGAGTAAACGGCCACTGCTGCCCTCTAGTCAACAGAACCAGTCACATCTTCACAGAAGGTCATAAGGTTGCTTAGATCCAACTTGCCATTAGTGAACGCAAGTTTGATGTTCCAAATCACTTTCTTTTTCTTCCTGTGCTTGAACGTGGTTCCAAGAGGGTTTTCTCTGTAACCTTCCTGAGGACCAAAACTCACCTGTAGCTCCCTGCATCATCATAAAAGGATAGTTTCATTTTCAGTTCATAAGAAACTAAAGGAAACTACAGCTATAGATATTTGTCACCTATTACACTAGCAGCAAACACATGAGAAACCATATGACTTTACAACTTGCTTCACACATGCTGCACTGAGGCACAGTACAGTGAATAATGTCTGGACATATTCACCACTGGGGATAAGCTTCATGCCAGAGCCATAGGGCCACATTCAGTTGTACTGCAGGTGATTTTGAGTCCAAGTTAAAACAGTCACCGCCATCTTCTGACCCTGAATCATTTCAGTTTGGGCTTATTTTAAAAATGGTGACTAATGAAGTTTATTACAGATTCTCATAGTCACAGGGCACCAACTCATCTTCCACCAAACCATCCTCACCTGTTGGTAACAGTTTAGGGACCTGAAGTTTTTAGACTTTTGAAACTGGGCTCTCAAAGGGCTGTTCATGATTTTGCACAAGTCTCTAATGCCTTGTGTCCTCCTCATTGTAGTTCAGTACTGTTGTAGATATTCAAGAGGACTTGGAGGCAGAAACTGGGCCTTTGAGTCATTTTTTCCAAAGATAATGAAGATGTATTCAGCCCCAGGCAGCTGAAGTACAGGAGAAGGATTTAGAAGTATTCTGAACACATTTTTCATTTTCGCTTAGATACAAGGTCAAGAGAGATTTTGTTTTTTCTTAAATTGTTGGACTATTTGTTTTAAATTGGAGTACTCATCCTTGAAGTAGTCTCAAATCATCATGACTGAATTCAAAAAACAGACAAAGAGGAGGAGAAGCAGTCAAGGAAGAATGTGCTAGGATTTCACCACAGTAATTTCACAGATGCTGCTTTACTATTCAGCTATTGTCTTCAAAATAGCTCTAGTGTACTCTACAGTTCACAAAACAAGCAGAGGAAAAAGGTATTAATGACAGCCCAATGAATTACTGGCTCATAGATTAGAAAAATAGAAACTATAGACTCTGAAAGACACTTGGGGAGAAATCGACCTTTAGAAATACTTAAGACGATATTGAAGTAATGTATTACTTTTAATCAAGACTCAAAAGTCTTTATTAAACTCAAGTCTTTCTTGTGTAGAGTACTGAGAAGACACACACAAAGCAACAGAGTACAGCCTCAGGGAAACACACACAGAGGTGTTGCTGAGGTTTTGACACACCAGATACAATATTTTGGACTTAGTAATATGTGTGCAACTGAGAAACTTCTTCAGTAAGCAAGAGGCCATAAATGCAGCAGGCTGTGCCTGTTGGAAAGAATCCATCCATGTTCTTGTGCTCTTTCTGTGGGATTTGCAGTCATGCTAACCCTCAGGCCACATCAGTGATCTCCAGAATGTGATACTGTTGCCTCCATAGAGACGCAGATACCATCTTTGCAGTTGTCACCTGGTGTCAAGTCCTGAAGCTTCTTATCTTCAATTTCCTCTGCAACCACAGTGCAACAGACTTTTCAAAATGAGAAACTAAGGCTTTTACTGTGCTACAATTCCACTTTCTGGGGTCTAAGAAAACACCAAATGTAAGATTTCTAATGAAATGAAGGATTAGCAACACAAACATGAAAACAGAAAAGCTTCCGTCTGTACCTCGAATTTATGTAAGAGTAGACACAGATAATCAAATTGGTTAAGTTTTCTAATTGCTCTGGGCTGCAATTTAACTAGCTTTAACTCTCATTGTCTTAAAAATGCCTTAGCTCAACCTTGAACTGACAGTACATATTTCTGCTCTCCAATCTGAGCCAGATTTTAATACCTCCCCAGAGTCAAGCAGTAAATACATAGTATTGCATGTCTTTTTAGATGGCCTTTAACAAGGCATTTTAAAACAAATGTGTTTGGTTTAATTTTAGTTTCGTTTTGAATTAAAACAAACAAACAAACAACAACTGTGAATTGGTGCTAAAAAAGAGGCTGGTATGATCTGTATGTTAGAACCAAAACAATGCTAATGAATATTTACTCCGTAAGTAGAGAAAGTTAGCTGTAAAAAAAAAAAAAAAAAGAAACAAAACAAAAAAACCAAAACAACAACAACAAACACAGGAAAAAAAAAAAAACAAAAACAAAAACCAAAACCCCAAAAAACCAAAGAAAACAAAACACCAAAACAAAGCAAAAACAAAACAAAGCAAAACAAAAACAAACAAAAAACCACAAAAACGTACCACACAAAAAAACCCAAACCACAGCCGGGCTGGAGAAGAAACAGCTGCTATATATCCAAGAAATACTGTGAGACTACTGCCATCTTCTGGGACACAAAATGAAGTCATGTCAATGCTAAACGAAACAACTTGTAAAAAGAGGTTTTAGGGTTTGAGGTACAGAATCAGCAGAAATTCTGACTGATTTGCCCATGGTTTCTTGTACGTGTCATATTCCAGTTCTTCATCATTTACATACTCAACTCCTAAAAACTAGATTAACATCATTTTATAAGCACAGAAAAATTATACCCCTTCTATTTACATTATGGGAAGACAGTTGAAAGCACTTGTTGCGTTCTACTTCTGAGAAGTTTTTCAGAGTGTTTGCATGAAGACTGTAATTTTCTTCACTTATCGCAATCATACTGATTGGAGTGTCTTGTCATGCTTCATGACTAGGGCTTACTGAAGTACTGTTATGTGTTACACAGACATATAATTCAGTAAATATGTGTGTGTGATGCATTTTGTGGCAACTTCATTGCATATTTCAGGCTTTTTCTGCTTTGGGAAGGACTCCAAGCACAAGCAGTGAGAGAGCTGGATATTTTTTTTTAACTTACAGTGTGTTCCATGTGCTTGTTTATCCTGTAGGTTGACTGTGAACAGAAGTTTGTCACAGGAGTTCAATACTCAGTTTATATTTATAAGCTATGAGTGTTTTTGTCATGGCTAACGACAAGGAACTGTCTGGTGTTCCATCATAGAAACATAGTTCATGATCAGTAGGCAAGTAAAAAAGAGTCACATAGCACCAGGCTTCTCAGGGACAAGTTAGACTTTAGGTCCACAGGAAAGAAACACTTATTAGTAAATAAATAGTGAATAAACAAATGGGTAAATAAATAAATGAGACTCTTTCTTCTCCCTGAGTGGTACATGACTTTTCCAAAACAGCAACTCCCACCCAACCTTCAGGTCTTGAACAGCCACCTACTAGATTAGGCTGTTCAGTGTGTACACCTGATACTGAAGGAATATAACATTTCTGCCTACTCTACTAAATACTAGCCTGTGACATAACTCAATTTGGGATGTTTTTGGGTTTTTTACCAGTTTCTCCCCATTCTCTCCCCACTTCACACTGGATGTTTTCCAGGCTGGCATTACAATGGACTCATGGGCCTTTTTTTTTGTAGGGCAACGCAAGCAAAAAAAGAGAAAATGTTACCTGGTCAAAACTCTGCCCGCTGGGGTGTGTGGCAGGAGAAAAACTGCAGCCCCCTCCCCACAGCCAAGCAAGATATATGGGATCTTGGGTGGCCTTTGGGACAGGGCGACCAAATGCATGTCGTGTGAGTTGTATAATGCTTGGCACCCTGCCTTGGGTTTATCTTTACTGCTAATACCGGCCATCAATCTTGTTCCTCCTGAGGCTGACTGCTCCTATAGGAAACTGCTTTCCTTCTGCCCACTCACTGTATCTCACGCATAAAAGACAATTTTATACTCCTGGCACATCTAAGAGTATCAGCCTGTTGGCTCTGCAGAAATAACCCCATGTCCTGAAGAAGTCTCCCATGCTCAAGTGAGACAATGAAGGAATGATGCTACAGAGTCTTCAGGTAATCTGGAGGTGAGTTTATAATAATTGGCAAGTGAAATACACCGCTCTAACAACCATTAAAAAAAAAAAAAGTCTGGGACAAGATCTATGCACCATTTCACTGTAATTAAGATCCCATTCTGTTAAAAACCCCAATATGTTTCTTTGCTTTGTCATGCCAGCTAAAATGAGATACAACCCAGCAGTTCTGAGAAAGGTAGTTTATTAGTTACGTAATGTATTTTCTATAATATGAAACTCATTTTTGTGATATCCCAGGGTTACATCATACTTGATGAGAAGACTTTAAATTTTTGTTACTATGACAATCCACAGAAAACAAAATCTGTGTTCCATGCTTGTCCTTTTGGCACTTGATTAGGATAAATTTTGTTTGATATTTATAATACTGCATTTATACTACTTGCTCCATTTTTAACTATGTTGGACTAGAATAGTGTAATGTGAGAACCTTGACAAAAAGTGAAAAAAATTTTCCATCACTTTTTATGCTGAGTACTGATTTTGCAGAGCATAGTTTCCATAAAACTATGGAGACAATCTGTCATCTGTCAGTAAGTGTTATCCAAGTTATGTCGTTTCCCTAGGAAACATGAAATACAATTTAAATAGGTGTGGCAGTGTAAATTGTTTATTGACTTGTTACCTTTGAATCTCATGATTCTACGTACTAGTATTAGTATTTTGTACAGTTACTACTATTTTAGCACCATTGCTATTTACAGGGAGGAGGGGGGTTTATTGCTTCAGGCTGTGCCAAAATCTTTTCGTGTCTTTGTGAAGCAAAGTTATTTCTCACTGTGCTTCTGTTTCTCAGTGCAAGACGTTCAGTCTACAAGATCATTTCAATACAACCTTTGTCCTGTTCGTAGGAGGATAGTGCATAGCACAAGTATGCATAAAAATATGCCTGCTCCTAGAAAGCCTTCTATGTTCTAAAAATGCTGAGATGCACATTTAGTGCAGTAGTAGAGAAACGTGTGTGGCCTTCCTTTAATTCATTTTTGTGTAACTGGAAAAGGATACTGGAACCGGCAAGCCAATTCATTAAAATTTACTGAATAGCCAGGAGTAGCCCAGAAGCAGCAAAATCTAAGACGTGACACTCTTTGATGTCTGCTACCCTACAAAAGCAGTTGTAGTTGACAAGGATGGTCCAGCTGATGGAGCTTGAGCTGCTCCTACAGGACATTTCCCAACAGGCATCCTCACTGTCCTTAGAGGTTCTCATGCAGCTGAGACAGGTCATGCTCTGGGAATGCTGCAAGGTCTTCTCCTGCCAAATATTGAAGGCAGTGTTCTGTCAACAACTCCTACTCTTAGTTTACTTGATTGAAAAAAAAAAAAGAAAAAAAAAGTCAAGGAAAATTGGGAGGAATGGATTTTTTTTCTGGTGGCTAGTGACTTGAACAACGTTTACTGGGGAATATGGCTAACTACACGTGACAAATACTTGGCACATACTCTCTGACTTCATGCATATGTGTTTAGATAACTAAGCCTTAAGCTTTGCTCGAAAGAGCATCATGATACGGTCAAATGTGGGCATGAACAGCAATGGGATCCTGTAAACTCCAGGAAGATTGAATTACCTTTCATTGCAGAACTAAAATTTAATTTCCTATTTATTATCATACGCAAATATTCCATTTCTGTTTTAATTTCCAGAACTTCAAATTTACCAAATTCTCTAGTCTGTCAAATTCAGGACTGCTAGGTAAGCAATGAAAACTAGCTTGTTCTACATAAATGGAACAGAGGAATGCTTCAAGCACAAATAGAGGAAAAAGTACTCCAGCAAATTTTCTGAAGGATCACAGAATCGCACAGAATCACAGAATGGTTGGGGTTGGGAGGGACCTCTGGAGATCATCTAGTCCAACCCACCTGCTAAAGCAGGTTTTCCCAGCTCAGGTTGCGCAGGAATGTGTCCAGAAAAGGAGACTCCACAAGCTCTCTGGGCAGCCTGTTCCAGTGCTCTGGCACCCTCAGAGAAGTTTCTCCTCATATTCAGATGGGACTTCATGTGTTTCAGTTTGTGCCCGTTGCCCCTTATTCTGTCACTGGTCATTACTGAAAAGTAGACTCATTACACCCACCCTTAAAATACTAATAAGCACTGATATAAGATCCCCTCTCAATCTTCTCCAGAACCAGCTCTCTCAGCCTTTCCTTATAAGAAGGATGCTCTGGTCCCCTATGGGACACAAGATTTTTTGGCGGAGCAGTTAAGTGATGTGATTATTTTGAAACTGCACTGCACCAGCCGGGAATCGAACCCGGGTTGCAAGAATGGGAATCTTGCATGATACCACTACACCACTGGTGCACTGAGCCAGCTGCAAAAACTCTTTGGTTCTGTTTAAACCAGAATATTGTTGTGCAGCTTTTGCATATGGCTAAAAGCTGTGTGCGTGTCAATCACTCCCAGCCATCTCTCTGCTGCCTTGATTTCCGCTGGAGGGAAGGCTGGATGTGTAGGCTGGGGATGGATGGACCTTGGGAACCCTGAGGGAGACTGTGGAGCTGGAGCATGTGCAGTGATCAGGTCTGATGTGCCTTTTGACACTTCTGAGGCAACTGTGGAGAAAAAGAGCAGGAGGGGAGAGGAGAGGAGAGGAGAGGAGAGGAGAGGAGAGGAGAGGAGAGGAGAGGAGAGGAGAGGAGGGGAGGGGAGGGGAGGGGAGGGGAGGGGAGGGGAGGGGAGGGGAGGGGAGGGGAGAGGGGAGGGGAGGGGAGGGGAGGGGAGGGGAGGGGAGGGGAGGGGAGGGGAGGAGAGGGGAGGGGAGAGGGGAGGGGAGGGGAGGGGAGGGGAGGGGAGGGGAGGGGAGGAGAGGGGAGAGGGGAGGGGAGGGGAGGGGAGGGGAGGGGAGGGGAGGGGAGGGGAGGGGAGGGGAGGGGAGGGGAGGGGAGGGGAGGGGAGGGGAGGGGAGAGGGGAGGGGAGGGGAGGGGAGGGGAGGGGAGGGGAGGGGAGGGGAGGGGAGGGGAGGGGAGGGGAGGGGAGGGGAGGGGAGGAGAGGGGAGAGGGGAGGGGAGGGGAGGGGAGGGGAGGGGAGGGGAGGGGAGGGGAGGAGAGGGGAGAGGGGAGGGGAGGGGAGGGGAGGGGAGGGGAGGGGAGGGGAGGAAGCTTCTGATTTCTAAGATTCATTTCATGGGGATAAATCAAAATTTGCCTGAGGTGGGTTCCTCCGGTTTTATTATTGTCATAATTCCAAATGAAATGGTAACTATGACTATTTTACAGTGATCATCAAGAGAAATCTGACCATCTCTTACTGACAGTACATTTATTAATGTATTTCATGAAACAATTGCAGACATTGCTCTCCTCAAAATCAAGCTGAGTCACACTGAATTTAATACAATTGCAAAGGCAATTAAAAGTGTAAGTTGTGTTAATATTAACTGATGTTCTATACCCTGATTCAGCAAGGTATTTAAACCTAATTCTAACTAAAAGTGGTTGCCTTGCTCTATTGCACACCCACAGATTTAAATTAAATGTGGTTTAAATGTTATCCTGAAATGAAGCCACTGAACTGTATCTACACACTTGAAAATGTAGCCATTTTGTGCAAATAATAGCGAATTGTTCTGAAGAGACAGAAGTTGTGTTGCATTGTTATCAGAAGTTGTGTTACATTGTTATATCTGCTGGTTTTGAAATATCTTATTTAGAAGAGGTATGCAACATCTGATGCAGAGAAAAAATCCTCCTATGGCAATATGCAGCAGTTCTCCACTTCAAATTTGTATATTCATATCACCCTTTATATGTGCATGCACTGCATCTTTCTTCTCATTGATGAAGTTTGACAATTTGTGACAGGACAGAAAGGGAATTCATTACGTTAGTAACAGAAAACCCATTTCTCATTTTTCTAGTGCCAAGCAGCTGCAATGAAATTGCCTAAACCACTATATCACAATTCCTCACCATTGTGGTTTTTCAGGTTTTCCTCAAGGGTCTTCAATTTCCGTCTGTTCGCAGCTTGGCACCTGGTGATTTTCAGAATCAGGAAATATAAAGAAGCTATATATTTTTATTCTGAAAAGGATTTTTCTTTAGTTGAGAAGAAATAAGTCTGTCTGGTTGAAAATATTAAAAATCAGAAGCTCGACTATAATAATCACAGGAATGTCAATGCCAATTTTGTTTCACAAACTTTGGAATGAAAATTTTCTGCATGACAAAGAAACTTGCTCTCTTCCTGAAAGAAATTGTCCATGTGCAGGCAAAATCAAACTTTTATCTCAATAATCAATGGAATTTAAGAATAAGTCATGGTAATAAGGCCGAAAGGTAGTCAGGATTATTTTTCCTTAAAAAGTTACTCAGTATTCTTGCTACTCCCAACTTCAGTGGGCTTTGTTGGCTAAAACGAAAGAAGATTAAGTCATTTTCTCTACATGTAAAATGGTCATACGCTTTGTATACAAGTGGTAATAGTTGAGGAAATGTGACAATAGGCAATAGTAGAGAATTCAATTGAATTCCTTAAGTATGACTTCAGATACTTGCTTTGGGCTCTGCAATGAGACGAAAGAATGGGTTCCTTTTTACCTGACTTTATTTCCACTGAACATATATTTCCTGATTCTTTGTCTGTGTGTGACTTCAAATAAAGTACAACAAATATTTCTGTTCCAGTTAAATTCTTACTATTAGTGGAAATAGTTTCTGAATGCAAAGACAGGAATTAAAATCAGTAAAAACATTAGATAAAGAGCACATTGAAAATCAAACTACTTCATTTTGCGGCTTTTCAGTACTTAAAAGGGGCCTATAAGAAAAATGGGGACAGACTTTTTAGCAGCGCCTGTTGCAATAAGACAAGGGGTAATGGTTTTAAACTAAAGGAAGGGAGATTCAGCCTAGACATGAGGAAGAGATTTTTTACACTGAGAGTGATGGAACACTGTCCCAGGTTGCCCAGAGAGGCGGTAGATGCCCCATCCCTGGAGATATTCCAGGCCAGGCTGGACGGGGCTCTGAGCAACCTGATCTAGTTGCAGATGTCCCTGCTCATTGCAGGGGGTTGGACTAGATGACCTTTGAAGGTCCCTTCCAACCCAAAGTATTCTATGATTCTAATTATTCCATATTTATTCACTTTACTATCCAAACCCTCCGAAGTCTGCCATTTCCTTATATTCTATTGTAAAAACTAATGTGTTTTATCATCAGGATAAATGTAGACAATGCAAACTGATTCACAGTTTTGGTTATTAATACTGCTCTGGTGTCATAAAAGCATCAGTTTTGTGCTCTGCCGTGTCCTTTCCTGTGCAGCCCAACCAGATCAACCCTGCTGGGACCTGCTTTCCCCAAAATCCTCAGTTCCCAGCTCTGGGTCAGCACCTGCAGAGCCTCAAAGATCTTGTAGGGGAGGGCAAGAGAGGATCTCTCCTGTTCCTTCCACCCCTCAACAACACATTCCAGCAAGGAGAGTGTGGTTTGACAGAGGAGGTTATACAAGTTATGATTACTTCACTAATGAAAGAGACAGTGAGACAAAAAGGAGAGCTGCCTTGAGCAATGCTTTGTACTATTATATTCTAACATGTGCTGTTACCTTCTCAGAAAAATCAGATCTTCTGAGGAATATTTGTATTAGTTAGGAAGGTGAGAGGACATCACCTAAAAAGATCATATAGTAAAAGAACTCTAAGATTATGTATGTCAGGACCAGTCCCCCTCAAAGTCAAAGCAGTCTTATAATTTCCATACTACATTTACTAAGGTAAGCTATTGTTGAAAAAGTTGGTTTTGAGTTTCAACAGATTTTTTAACCCATTTGTTTGGTTGCCTGTAACAAACACCCCCACTGGTGTTTGCCTGTAACATACACACGGAGCTTCCACCCAGCCAGTTTACCAGTTCATTGCACACACAGTCACAAAAAGCTGTAGGGTATTAGCAGATTTTTCTTCCAAGTTGAATTTGTGCAGGAAAAACCCAGTCTATCAGGGACTAATAATATGACCTACAGGGATATTCTCCCATATACACACATCCAAAAGCCTAAATCAGAAGCTATATTCTCATGGGGTTTTTCTTTGTTACGCATCTCATTGAAGGGAGTGACCTCATTGACCAAATGCATTTTTGACGATATCCTTCTAGATCAATCATGGCATGAGATTTTATGGGACATGTTAATCATGCTGCTAGTACAGTAGAAAAAAGTACGCTCATGTTGCACCTACAGATTTACTACTGCATCTACTTTTAGCCCCTGCCTTGCAAAGCAACAGAGAAGTGTATATAAGCAAATTCACATATTTCTAGTCTTTCTATATGGCTATGAAAATATATAGGTCCTTTTTAAACCAACATATTGTAGGATATATTATTGTTGTCAGCAGTTAACTGGTTGACTGGTTTCCTTAATTATTTTAATAGTTCAATATCTATTTTATATAACTTTATTTTTTTAAAATATGAATGCGATATTTTGTTATCTCTGAAAATGATATAAATGAAGATGGTAACGGTTTCACATGTCCTTGTTACTAATAATCATTTTATATCAGTGAAACCCAGCATTTTTGCCCACAAGTGATATACAGTTCAAGAACAATGACTACCGTGTGTCATGGATCATTACTGGATTTGTCTGAGGTGTTTATAGTTTCAAATTTCCAGTGTTTCTCTGATAAAACATGGTTGCCGGGCATTACAATGCTGAAAAGCTGCTCCAATTTTCATCAGTCTGAGATGGAATAAATCATGCTTTCAGGAGAATTTTTTAAGAAGAGGTATTTTTAAAACAATTTTTAAAGAACTATCACTGTTTCAGAGATGCTGCTATGCTGAGCAGTTGTGTAGTTCAATGGGAAGCTTTTGAGATTAAATGTATCAGGATTTTAATTGCTACTCTGCAAGAATTGTGTAGGTGATCATTAATGCCAGTATAGTATGGACTGGGAGATGGCACAGCTGTAGAGGAGCAGTCTAACAATAATCAGTAAACTTTTGCAGCATTTGGTTTCAAAGAGCTTGATTTCTGAATTAAGTGGCTAAATTGCTGCTGTTGTTTTGGAGATTGTCTTATAAAACCCCAGGATTACTGCTTTAGAGCAAAGTGAGGTGCATACCTGTGCCCCTCCTCATTACCCTTCAAAAAATTGTGTAACTTGCCAGAGAGCTGGAAAGAGCTAAGCATGTAAATATGCGTCAGATCACTAGATGTCCTCCTCCCACTAAATTTCTTCTCATTTTCAGTTGGCAAACTGATCATATTCTCTTTAAAAATGCCTACAACTATCTACAGCACTAAAAGGTCGCCAGTGCAAATTCATGTAGTCACAAACAATCTGCTCCTGGAAAGCTGTCTTGAGGTAGGTCACTATTAATATTTTCCCAAATGTACTGGATAAATATAGCCATATTCCTATAAAATATGAATCCCTGCTACTAGAAATTGATAAATATTCATAGTTAGCTAATGCCAGTAATCTTTCAGGCCTGCTGCAGGCACAGTAGCTGGGGCAGATTTGCTGCTCCAGTTCAGCAAGCCCAGACACCTCTGGTAAGTGGGAGGGGAGGGCATCGAGTGGGGAAAAGGATGCATGAGGGAAGCCAGCGGGGAGGATGAATATTCATTTTGTTTTTCTCTGGACCTACAACAGCTCTTGACTCTCTTGTCACAAGTTATTGAAATTATGCACGCTTCTTGCACACTGTGTTGCTCAAACACGTTTTTAAATGCTGGTGGTATTAAAGAGCACCGAAGTAATAACTATGGTGTATGTACTAGTAGCTGAAAGGTATCACTTGAGAAATTGAAGTGTACCATGGAGGCAGAGGAAGAACAATATTTAAAAGGAATTTTGTTATTTATGGAGTGCTGTCATTTCTGATACTGAGGGCTGGGACCTTGCATTGACGCACCATGTAAACAGCATGTCCCAAGAGTTCATAGTTTAGGTAGACAGGCAAGGAAAGTCAAGATGAAAGAAAAAAAGCTACAGTTTAAAATAGGCATCAGGCTTTTCAAGTGTTACTTAAAGACACAGTAGTGAGATTTTTTTAAGGCAATGAAGAGCCATATAATGATCTAGCTGTAGTGACTCTTTTTAAGATTTCAATGAGCTCTTGACGCTGTTGAGTTTTCAATAAAAAACACAAAATTTTGCAGAGATTTGCTAGGACGTGATTTTCAGATTATTATGTGTAATTTCATTAAATGTCCTAACATACATCTTTGCGGTTCATAAGTATCTGCAACAGGTATGTAGGCAATGTCCAGGTGTTTTTGGAGTGAGACTTATTCTGAACAGATTAAACAGCGGAGAGCCTATAAATGAATGAAACAAGATAAAACACCAACCATGAATCAGGAATTTCAGGAAAAAGTAACATCCAGTGTTGAGAGAATATAAACTGTTATAGAGCTGCACAACCTGAAGGTTGTCACTCTACTGATCTAAGAATAAAAGGGAACAGAGATGCTCACTAGCATCCAGAAAAATGTCCCACAAGAATCTTGAAAAGACAAAAGGCCAGATGTGTGAGAAACAGGAATTGATTCTAGAAGGAAAGGGAAAGAATGGGAATCATACAGAAGAACTCGTTTAACAAAGGGGAAGATCCAGCAGATAGTGACTTGTAACTACAAAAGATAATAAATCAAAATGGTATTGATGTGGTGGAGATCCAGAATGTACTTTAGATCTCATGTGAATGTTTGGGTGGAAAGCATGACATTCTGATGGGTAAGTAAAGCCTTGTCTTCAATAAAGCAAGCTTCTGATTTCTAAGATTCGTTTCAAAGTTGGAGGGTTGGTTTGGTTTGGTTTTTTGTTGTGTTTTGGTTTGGTTTTTTTTCTGACTTCGAGCCTCCAGGGTACCCATGCAGTAGTACCACACCAGCTGAGAACAGACAAATGGTGTTCACCAATCCTTCCATGCAGAATCATGTTTTATCATGCCACTTTTGTCATCAATTATTTCAGTGTATTAAAACTGTGATGGATCTCTTTTGGCTGACTAAGGCCTAAGACTGCAATAATCTGTGTGCTAGCTATTTATTGATGAGAATTTTTTGATTGGGAAATGATAAGCATATAAAAAACTTCAGTGTGGAAAGTGAGGTTACTACACTCATGCACCAAAGGTTTACCAGAAGCACCAAGTTGCACCAGCATATCAACAAGCAAACCTTGCATGGTCAAACTGATCAAGTGTAGCAGAGCCTTGTGACTTTTCTTACCTGGAAAATTATGTGAGACATCATGCAGAGTGAAGGATATACTTTGACCATAACTGACGACATACTTCATTGGCCTGTTAGAAGAAAAGCTGCTGTGCAGACAGGTTAAAGTCTACCCTTGATTTTTCTTTCTATCACTGTCTGCTTCAGTGTATGATCAAACCTTTAGCAAAATTTTACTCCTCGCATTGCATAAAGCATTTCTTTTGGTAAAATGATGTTGGAGGAAAAGTACGAACTTATGATTTTTTTTTCTAGAAACAATGTTTTCCATACTTACACAACTGAGACATCAACGGATATTAGATATGTGGGCAAAAATATCTGAATACATTTTTACTGTAATTCTGCAAAGGCACACTTTGCAGAATCAAAGAAGTTTTGCAAGATCACAGATGCTTGTAGCATAGATTCTTCTTCTTATTTCAAGATAACAGAATTTCAGAATCTCAGATTTTTTTTCCTGTATCTATTACCATTACTGTTCTAACCATTAGCTGACAAGAAAAACTGTGGCTTGAGGCCACTGGGAAAATCCTGTTTTGCAATTACTGCTGCCACAAATCACGCTGTCATTAAATGCCAAAGTCTACCTATAGGTCAAGGTCAAGCCAGGAAGATAATGGTGAAGAAGGTAACTGTGATGGAGCAGATTACTCAGCTGCATTATATCATCAAAGAAACCAAGTTGAAGGAAGGAACTGAAAAAAACCCCCTTTAAACTGTAACGGTCATGTATAATGAAGGAGTCTCACTTGTAATCAAGTGGACTTCATATTAATGATTAATAATTGGTAAAATTTCAATCCCATCTTCTCTTCATTCACTGGGAGGTATCTTACACAGCAAGACCACTTTGAACAAATAGCACCTCCTGTACCTGAGCTTGTGTAAGCAGAAGACATTTCACAAAACAAACTGCTTATGGTGTTTTATAGATGGCACAAAGCCTATCCTGTTTTTCACTTCGGAAGACAGCAATTCAGGATGTAATTGTCACTTGGCATAGTATTCATCCATAAAGCAGGACTATTTGAGATAACAGGAAAGGGATCGAGAAACTCAAAGATTCTGAGTCCATGCTTGTCTTGTTAGTGTATTTTTTCCAGATATTGATGTCCTGATATTAACTCTGACTTTGTTCAGTGAGAACAAGCATTGGCAGACAAACAGAAATGCTTCCATGTAGCGTCTTTCCATAACAAAGCCCCGTGCTATAAATGTTTGTGGAAAGAAGAAACTTAAGCTGGGGGAGTAGCACTTGCAGAGGGGCTGTCAGCAAATGACAACTTGAAAATTTAATTCCTAGAATGCATCATGTGGTTTAGGAGGACAATATGTTCTAGAGCAACCTCCTTGTAAGGATAAGCTGCAGCAAAACTGGCCTATATCTAAAAGCATAAATAACACGAAACTTTACTTGACGTGTACAAAATAGAAAGGTGTTTTAATATTATACCAGAAATCCCAAATAATGTTCCACAAAACTGTCACACGAAGCACAGGTGTGGGTCCATACTAATAAACATGACCAAAAAGTAAAAAACAAAACAAACCAGCAAATACCACAAACGTTATTCTGCAATTCATACACTTCTGTAAGTAACCAGATTCACACTTGTGAAAAGCAAAGTCAGCGTAGCAAAAACAGCAGAAGTACAAACTTCATAGCATGGAGTAGTAGCTCAGGTTTAACCCATGCAAAGAACCTACGGTTTAGGAAGTAGCTGGGATTTATATCCAGTGGGCACTTCTTGTCATCAACATTGTTCACTAGTGCAATTTGAAATGACAAGTTTCATGATATTCCGCTTTCCTACTAGGAATGTGGTTGGTGCCACCAGATATAAATCAGGTAATAATTTTCCAATTGTTATCAATAACATGAGGTTTTCTCTCTGTTTTTCTCTTTTAAGTCTTTCTGAATCTTGTCGTGTCTCCTCTATAATGAAGCTATGCATGACAGACACTAAGATTTATGATCAGTGGATACTAATGTAATGCAGGACTTGGGAATTGTAGAACAATATGGGAGGATAATAACGTGGGTTTGTAAAGTCTGTATGATAAACAACCCAGTTTCTTAATGTCGGCAATTATTCTGAATGAGCAGGGAGAGGAGAGAACGTTATTTAGAGAGTGGGCAGCTCTACACCAAAACTGAGCAGTTTGGAGCAAGAGTTGTAGGGACAGTGCCTTTTACCAAACAGAGAAGTGATGCAGTCTATTAAGTATTGTCAGACTGGGTATCTTGTGTTGCTTTTAAAATGTGTTTTCTCTGCAATTGCAAGTTCCTGTAGGCATTTTTAAAATTAAACTTCTCATCTCTGAAGCACACAAATTTAAACCGAAATGGATTTAAAAGAACATCAGCTGTCAATCCATCATAAAACCATGGACAACTCAAGATTTAAACAGAAAATTACTCACATTTTTGGAAATTCATCTACCCTGCCAAAATCCAAAGTCCTGATCCATGTCGAACAGACTAAAGGAGTTAACCTGTGAGCGACAAACTACCCGTGATTGGGTCATGTACACAAATAGAATTTGACTTTTGTCGTATCATATCTTCTGTACTAAAAAAAGTTAAACAGAAGCATTTCCCTTATTGCTTACTGCTTCTGCACTTTTTTTTCCAATTAATAGCTTCCCCTTCTAATTATAGTAACATTCGTGTCCATATCAAAATTAGACAATATAGGTTTTTAAAGTAGCTATTCTGGGGACAGTAATGCTTCAGATATAAGCAATTGCCTCATTAAGCTTCTCATAGCTTCACGGGTTTTTTCAATCCTAGCCACTAGAGGGCAAAAGACATAGAAATAACTCAGACATGGTATCCTTTCATGGTTTTATGTTATGAGTATTGGAAGTTATAGGAATAAGGCAGAGCTGAAGTAGCGCCTACAAAGGTTTTTTCCTAGGCGGACTTAGATGTACTTCAGACGTTTTGCATGGAACATTAACTTGCTATCTTCTCACAAACTGAAAAGAGAAAGACATACTACATTTTGGCCACAGCTAACTACATTTATAGATGATTATTACTTCGATTTTGTGAGTGAAAGTGGAGTTGCTATTAACTCAAGAGTAATTCCCTTCAGGAATGTGAACGGGTTTTCAGACTCCTCTTTGCTAACTGCCTTGTGAGGGGTGTGTGACACCAAGCAGCTCCGTGAGAAACCTGGAAAGAAACTGCAACAACTGCAACTAATTTTGAGCAATTGATTAGCAAACAGGTTTGTAGTGCAGCTTATCCAGTGATAACACATAAAGATTCTGCAGCTTATCAAATACAGCGCTGGAGAATATGGCTTTGAACTCTGCAAGCACTTTAGAAGAATCTTTCACCTGCTAATATAACCAATTTGATGATGAAACATTTGCTTCCTATGCAGGCCATTATTTACTCTCTTGTAGGCATGCAAACTTCAGGTGATGCCTTTCCTCTCAAGCTTTAAAACACTCCCCTTTGGTTTTCTCTAATTACAGTGGTTCCTGTGGAAGAAAGAAATCTTGAGATTCTGCAGAAAATCTGCATTAAAGTAGTCTGCTCCCTAAAGTCATAAGACTCCAAACCTTTGGGGTTTTTTTAAGAAAAACTCTGGTTTTTAGTAATTGCTACTGTGTATCAACACCATCTCTCAAATTTTATTTTGCACTATTTTCAATCCACTAAATATAGCTGTGAGTTCAAAGAACAGCTACCCAAACAGAGAAGCCCTGATGTACCTTGCATTCAGTTTAAAAAGACTGTAAGATATCATCCTTAAAAAGGGTATTTCTAATGAATGGATCTTCTTTCTCTTCTTATGTCCAGAAAAGAGAATTTTACTTTGAAAACAAAATCATTTTTCTGTTTACTGTCTCTAATATTTTGTTTAAAGGTTTCAGCAATAAAGTTTCGTATCTACAGTCCTGATTAATGGTGAAAGCCTTCGGAAGTTTCTGTAGATCTGTGAAAACCAGAATGTAACTACACACCCTGGAGGCAGCGCTGTGAGACCCAAGGAAACATTATATATGGTGGCAAATGGAGAAGACCAGGGTGCTTGTTCCCTGTGTAACTCTACTCACTTTGTCCATTATGTGAATAAAATGTGAAAAATAATTTCCCATCTCTCCAAGGCTCTAAGCCCTGGAAAACAGTAGTAGAGATGTTGCTCACCTCCTGACTCTCAGTGTGACTTGTTCTGTGCCATTGCACTGTAAACAGGAAGGGAAGACAGAGTAGCTGAATACCAGTAAAAAAAACATGTATATATCAGTCTTACTGGCAGAATTTAACAAGCCTTTGCTCTGTATTACATTTTAAGCTCTATCTTCTAGTCTTCAATACTAATTAGAGGCATGTGAACAGTGTCATTATCTTCTGGCAATAAATTGCAATACATATTCATGGTTACATGGATTTTATCTTCTGTGAAATGGTCCTTATAAAACCAGTAATAGTTGGTATGTCCTTAGAACATACCAGCAACTAATCCTCAAAATGATCAATGAAATGTCCTTTTTCCTGTCTCCGTTTTCCCATTAATTATGCCTGATTTTCTGTTGGCACTTTCCTTCTTAATGCAATTCAGTTTTAGCCTATCTTTCCAAAGACTAATTAATAGGTAGGATCATTTATATTGTGTAGTGCAGATATTTTATAATCCACTAATCTTGACAAAAAGGCGATGCCTTACCAATAAAAAAATGCTTGAGGAGTAATGGTTCCCTGCTAATAATTTACTAGGTCAGATCACCCAGATTGAAGTCTCTATCACACTTAAATTCTATTAGATTTCTTCCTTTGGAAGCTGCTACTCTTTCTTTATTTTTTACTGAGATTATTTTTATCCCAACAACTGGATCCCTTGCCAAAACCAGCTGCTTAGCTATAGGAAAAACAACAAACACAAATTCCACTAAGGGAAATTCCGCCTGGATTGAGCTAGAATTTCTCAATGCTATGAGTGGTTACACAGCAGAACAATTTGCCCAGGGAGAATGGAAACTCAGCCCTGTCCAAAACAGCTGGAGAAGGCTCTGATCCAGCTCTGAGGAGAGCTCTGCTCATGTGGCTGATGATTACTCCAGTTTGCTCAGAAAAAGAGGTGTGTGGAGCAGGTATGAGGAGACAAGGCTATGCTCAGAATATTAAAGTACTTTAACCAAAAAGCTCTAATTCTCCTGCCTTTTACACTGGTGGCACACCAGTTGCCCCCATGTATTCCAGTGCTTTTACACACAGCCTAGCGGAGAGGAGCTCCACCCAAACCCATAGTGGTGTCACATAATTTACGTGTATTTAATTTTCAGACTTCCAGAGCTTGTGCAAGAGAAGGGGTAAAGTTGCTGTACCTTACACAGGTAGTGTTTAATCAAATTTAAGAACAAAAAAAGCAGTGATCATAATCAGATTGTAGAAAATGAAAGAATAAAGTTAAACTTACTTCTACTCACCCTCACTTCTTCTCTGGTTAATCATTGATCTTAAGAGAAGTTTGGGTCAAGATTTTAGCAACAGGTAAATCATTGATCTCTAGATAATGCTCTGATAAAATTCTTAGGTTTTGCTTTCTGATTGGAGCAGGTCAGATAAAAACTGACATGGGCGGACACTCCTGCTACACTCCAGGTGAAGTAAAAGCCCTTTTTTGTGTTTGCAGCATCAGCAGCTTCAGACTGATATATTTCCTTTTCTGTTAAATAGCAACTGTGGTGTAAAAAGAGACACTGGTATTTATTGGAACTTCAAGCCTGCTCAGGTTTTACAGATTTAGATAGCTTGCTAATCACTCTCAACTAAAAAGGCTGCCTCATTCTTGCATAAATTAATCATGATACACTCCACTGCAGGGCCTGCTCAAAATATTTCTTTTGAAAAAACGTTATCATATTTAGTCCAAGAGTGGCACTTACAGTAACAGTCAAGGTTTTTAAACTGCTACAATTTTAACCATTTTTCTAAATATCTTATGAACTTGGCAAGACTGTGTCACCAGTGTCTTAGTGTCTGGTAACTATCCAGCAGGTTCTGAAAGACAAGAATGGAAAAGCAATACTTAAAAGTTACTTTGAATGCCTGGGAGACTGGAAGTATATAACATTCCCCTAGACTTTCTTGAGGTTATGACTGAAAATAAAATTATTCATTCCACGTTACTGTGAGAGAGAATAACCCAGCTCTTACCCAGTATCCTGTTCCTGCAAACATTTGGACATCAGGACAATCTCCCGAGTTGAATTCCTGTCTAGATTTATGCCAGTGGCAAGGCTCCTGCTAAGTTATGTACTATCAGGTGCTCACTTATAGCGTTCCTAAATTCCAGAATATTTTCAGCAAGAGAAGCTGCATGCTTTAGTTCTGTACCACGTTAACTGAGACTTAATACTCATCTGTGTCTTACCTGTGCACTGAATATGTCTGTGGCAGTGGTTTAGTTTCTCAAAGATCACTATCCAGTTCTTCTTTACCATCCACTCTTTCAAAATTAATTAAGATATCAGCCATTACTGTGAAAGAAGGACATGTCTTTACTTCTAGAGTCTAATGATAAAGTAGTACTTGCCATATAGCAAATTTTGAAAAATAGCAATGCCCTGAAGTATTTATCACAGAATAACATCCCACAGAGGAATAATACATTTTCTAATCTCATCTGGCAGACACTCCACCCTCACTCCAAACATATTGCAACCTCTCTGCTCCTTGAATACTTTGCCCTACTTCCTCTTTGTTGGTTTTTTTTTTCAGTGGGGCCTTTTTCAGGTTCTGACTTTTCTGTTTCTTTTAGGACTATAAAAAAATATCTGGTGCCTCCATTTGGAACTTATTCCTAGTTTCACAACAATGAGCACAAAAAAAATTCTTTCTCAGCGTCTTTTCTCAATTCAGTTACCTAAAGAGAGAATTCTCATTCACTAAAAGCAAACTATTAACATATTAAAGAAGGTGAATGATGCCTGCTGATTCCCAATGTGTATTTTTTTTCTTTCTCATTTCAGACGTCGTTTTTGATTGTCATATGTTTTCAATTTGTAGTAATTTCAAACGTTGCCCCTCTGCAGCAGAATGAAGTTTGGCTTTAATGATTCTTGCTGTGATCAGTACTGCCCAGATTTTTCTTTCCAAAAGCCACACCCTGATGGTGTTTTTTTATTTGCCCTGTGCTTAGACTAATGAAACAAAATTTAACTGAAAGCATCAGACTAAAATTATGACTTTTTTTTTTTTTGAGTTGCATATTTCTCGAAAGTTACTCATTTGCTCGCAAAGCACAGTAGTACTAAAGAGCCAGGAACAGCTTTGTTGAGTCATCGGGTTGCTTAGAAGTCTTCACAATATTGTCAAAATTAAACTCAGAGACATGAAAAACTTTCCTTTTTAAAAAAATCTGAGTATTTGTGGAAAAATATTGAGATTACTGGAAAAGGTGGACTGTGCGTCTCCTCTTGCTGATGTTATTTCTTGACTGTTCTGAAGAGCAAATAGGCCCCAGGGGTAGCCTCACTGAAAAGGGCTGGCTAAGTAAAATGGCCTCATCTATTATTTTTACAACCATCTTATATGGGCTGCCAAGGGCAGTATTTGTCCCATTGTTGCCGTAAAGCTGATTGAACAAATCCTTAAGAATCCTTAAGGATTAAACTTAAAGGATTTTGTTGGGGTTTTTTTCCCAGAAAACTGGTTGTGTGGGAGAGAGTATAATATAGAATGCAACCAAATCTCCACATTCTTTTAGGGAAAGCTGAGACTTCATCCGGTTGAGATGTACTGAAATAATAATAATATATGGGAAGAGTTACATAATTTAAAACTTCTGGGGTTATAATGATAATAAAATATTGATAAAGTTCAGTAATGTGAAAGTATTTGTCTTCTGCAATTTTAAAATTGTAACCAGTTCATAGTTAGACATGTTTTCCACCTTCCAATGTGTGACTCCTTCAGCTGCCATAAAATGTACCTCTGTTTAATCTGAAGACATTACTGTAATTTCTAAAGAGATACACTCTGCAAAACCAGTTTTGCAGTAGCTCACTGATAGAGTTCTGAATAAGTGTAAAAACAATGTGGTTACTTTTAGGATTAGGCCAAAGGATTTGATAATGCAATTTATGCTATCATTGCATGAAGAAGTTATTTTTTCCTCCTACTGTAGATTTGTAAGTAGCAACATTTTTAAAATCTGTGCTGTGCTCTGAAAACCTATTCTTCCAAGAACCATGCACCAAACCAGGCAAAATTGCTGTCTTGTGTATATAGATTCGCACCTTGCGTACACTAACACGAAGCTATATGAATTACAGAATACTGACAAGAAGTAAAATATCTCTGCTCTGCAGGTCTAGGGTGGGGAAAAACACAAGATCACTCTGCTTCATGTATTGTTTGCCATATATACAAGCTGCCGCCTGGAAAGCTAACAATGCATGGGGAATGTTTGCTTTTCCTTCCCAGCCAGTAGTTGTCTTTGATCAAACAAGCCCAGAGATGTTTGTATTAAAGTAGAAATACCCTCCGAGAATTTACTGAAGGATATGCAGAAAATCTTTCAGTCAAGCTTCAACAACTACCACAAAAGGCGCCAGCAGATTCTTCTTCAGCAGGAAGAAAGGCAAGTTTCGATGCAGCACTTTCTTAACTCTGAGCAAAGTAGTCTTAAGAAACAGTTCCCAGTTATGGATTACCTCTAAAAAGAACAAGAGAGATTAACACTGAAGGTGTTTCATGGCTATAAACGAGTAATTTGTGAGCACATTGTGCTCAGAGCACAAATAGGACCAGGAATTTGAAGCACCCCTAGCTGACCAGCATATACATTTATTATTGGTCTGGTGTAATGAAGATAACCTGATAAAGATCACACTATGAGAGTTTTTCTTTTGCACTGTCTGCTGAACAGTCAGAAGAAACCTTTTTCTGCAGCCAGCCAACTATTGATCCACCTCCTTACTGCCAAAGGTGCAGTTAATGGGAATTCCACAGGCAAATCAAAGCTACATTTTGTCTTCATTTTCGTCTGAAATATGAGCTGGTCTCTCCAGACAGTCATTTATTACTCCTTTTTTTATTGATGTTTATGAGTTGAAGCATGAAATGATTCTCAAATGTGGTTTAGTGGAGGAAACAGTGGATATTGTGACCATGACTACTGCTGCACCATCAGCTGCGTTAAGTCTGTAAATCAAGGTTTGCTTTCCATTCATCTTCAGGGCAGAATACAGTAGAAAGTATCCTTAAAATGCAACTTTGCTGTAGTTGAAGAAACATATCGATTTGTCCGCACAGGGACTGAGGGGGGAAAAAAATGCCCAAAGGCCTTAGCAACAGCAACAGAACAGTACAGTGTTTCCTATTACTTTACATTCAAGGGCTTTTCCCCACACCACATCTTAGAAATAATTTGCAAAATAGTCTTTCTCATTTGCTTTTTAATATTTTTCTCACTGAGTTATTACTAACAAAATGAATAGAAGAGCTACCATACACACAGCAAGAGGAAAAGCCAAGGCACTCGATTCATTTGTCAAATGGTAAATGACAATCGATACTGTGGGGTAGTATTTTTTATATGCGGTTATTAACTCATAAGCTACAGTATATCCCATCTCATTTCAGTAACAGCTGATGTCTTCGTTTCCCCCTAGAAATGCCTGCAGGTCCCATTAGAAGAATCATAAATAATACGTGTTAATGAGATATGGATTGAAGATCTTGGAAAAGCTGACATTTTCATCCGTCATTCTAAATTATGTTTAACGATGGATTACCAGCAAGTAATTCCTCTGATATAAGATTAAATAAAATAGCAGGCTGTTTCAGCAAGCTAGTCCAAGGGGATAGCAATAAATCTGTTCAATTATTTTATTACCAATCTGGTTTTCACTGCTAAGGATATTATTATTTCATTTAGACTTGTTCATGCATCATAGATTATTTTATTTCAGTCAGTCAATGGGAGAAACTGGAGTATTTTACTCTCAGAACTACAAATAGCCCAGCTTTGAGAGAGCACAGTACGTGCAGCTCAGTAAGCCTCAAGCAGACAGAAAAAACGCTACCAGGCTCCTGTCAGACCGAAAATGCATTGTGAAAACCACATTTTAGAAAGTAGCATTTTGTTTTCAACCTAGTTTGCTTCACTTATTTGAAGTGTCTCAACCAAAAGATACTACTGAGAAGCTGACCCATTGAAACGGAATTATTGGATCCTCTATGATTTGTTCTTCACCTTCGTCCTGTCGTATATCGAGAATTAGGTCATTCAGGCTGTCTTTGGTCTGGGAAATTAGAATGCAAATAACTGTAACAAAAAGAGTGCTTTTTTTTTTTCCCTCTGCCTCGTGCTCGGGAGGGGGGACAGCATGCAAAGTTCATTAGTAGAAGCTTACCACCTTACAGTCCTGATAAACTCCCCTTCCTTGCAATGAAATAAAAATGAAATAAAAGATGTTGCACTTCACTCAGTGCCCATGTTCTCCCCAGACTGTTTTGTAATGGCAGATAGTACTACAACACGGAGCATGTCTCGTGTCCAGCTAAGCCACCCAGATATGGGGGAACTTTTAGATAAATGGGTAAGTTTTAAACATCTATCCCAGACCGCAACTCAGTGGAGAAGGTGGTCTGTGGAAAACACATCGCACACTATCATGCCATTTCTGTAAAAGAAGAAAGGATAAGAATGATGGTTCTTCCACTCTCCAAACACCAGAAAAGTGACAGCCTTGCAGTGGCAAGTTGTAATCCATTCCTTTCTCTAACCTTGATCCAAAACTTGCTTCCCAGGTTTTTGCAGACCTGACCCTTTCCCTGTGCTTATGGGCATCCCCAAAATAAAGACATCTATAAGGTAGGATTTTCCTCAAAAGCAAAACCACAAGACAACATACACTGTAGTTATGGAAACTATGCACTTAAGTGCAGTAGCTAGATAGAGAAATGCAAGGAACACAGAATTTATTTCTTCCCCAGTTTTATCACTCAGGTGTCAACCAAGAATTAAAAGCTGCTGAAGCACAGTGGAGAATTCCCTTCAGTTTCCTGGAGGAAAGTTTCTTCCCTGACATTCTTGTTTCTTAGTCCATCAGATAAGCTTTTATCTGATAGATGGAAGCAAGGACAGGTTGCAGAACAGTGCCCCCATGGAATCATAACCTCAGTATCTATGCAGTGCTGGACTAACTTAGCTAACTTAGGGAGTCAGTGTGGATAGGTCTTAAAATAAACAAACAAACAACAAACAAACAAACAAATAAAGCCAGTTTGATTCTCATCATTAGTCAAAAAGGCAAGGAGAATTGTTAGAAGTTATTGGGACAGGAGTGGAAATAAAATTCAAACATGGTTATATCACTTCTTTGACTAACATCACCCATTCAAAAAGGATATGGCAGAATTAAGAGATGCAATGAAATCAGGAGTCGAGCCAGGCCTAACCTATTGAATAAATATTAGAAAAATTTTATCTCCAGCACAGCTAGATTCCAGCTACTGCTGACTTGAAAAACCTCATCCTGTTAACACACCAACAGCTAACTGCTAATTTTGAAAAGACAATAAATATGTCACAGATGTCTCACTTCAAGGACGCACAGCACTGCAGATTTTCATTTGGGGCACCTTGACAGTGTTTACTCTGTACGGATTTCTAAATGTATTCATGTTATTGATCTCTTCGTCCTTGACAGTCAAAACAATCACTCTGAACCCTGAAGATAAACCCAAAAGCCAGATAATTCAGTTGAAGGACAAATTCCACACATTATGTCCAAAGCCATGTACAGAAACCACCCCCACCTGAGCACATTTATGACGAGGTTGCTCCCAGGGCACAGACTCCCACAGCTGCGTTTGGCCGGTCTCACAGTTTAAAATCCCTCTGCAGATCCTGGCACAAGGAACACGGCTACCAAGGGAAGTTCTCAGACAGACAGGCTCCTTATTGGGTAAAAAATAAGTAGTTTTTATATTGCAGAGACATAAGGGGTCATAGGACATCATCACTTGGAGCAGACAATGGGCATTGTTAATATCCATTTTTCACCTGGGACAGCCAAGAGATGATGATTTCTGTTTTCTCAGACCAATTTTTATTTTTCCAGACTACTTTCCTTTTCTTCCAGGTAGAACAGCCAATAGCTGTTGCCAATTCCTACCTTCTCAGGATGTATCCCTCCTTTTCCAAACTATTTTTCACTTTCCAGATGATAAGTTGCTGTTACAGTTCCTTAGTTTTGTGCTTATCAATGGTATCACAGGATGTCTCCATTTATCGGTACTGATTGCATTCAAAGATGCCAGCTGTGCTTCTCAAGGATGTTCCTGGTTCCCAGGCTGCAACTGAGCTCTGCTTAGTCTTTAATGAATTGACAATGCTTGACTCAGAAAAATGGTATTTTGCAGATGCTACAGAATGATGGGAAAAAAAGGTGTTCTAAAGATGTAAAAATGCCATCTCTTCAGCATACAACTTTTTTTACCTCCTCTTTTTACTTTTCTTCTGATTCCCACCTTGCCATTTTTTTAACAACAGGCCGTATGACATTTCCTGAAGCTACTAAAATCTCCCTTGGTATAAGAAGCTAGTAACTCATGTACTTGCTCTGAAAAGCAAGGAATTCAATCTCTGAACTGTAGCACTGGATTGCTTGTAAATAAATATGAAGGAGCCTAAAGGAATTGCCTGATGGCATTTTTTTAAATATTTTCTCCATGCTATGTTGTTACATCAATTTTGATTCCTCGGTTTCTGTGATTTCCATGTTTAGGCCAGACTTATGGAGGCTGAAGTCTGTTTATTTGATGTAAAAACAATAATTCTAATAACAACACAAAAGGATCAATGAGAATGTTATATTTTTTCTGATGCTGGCCAAGGCTGCTAGGCTTTGAAGAGGAAGTGTGTGTGGAGAGTGGAAGTCTGGCTGCCATTCCTTTGCAAGGCAGCCCCATTTCTCACGCCCTGCAGCCTTCCTGGCAGCCCCAAGGGCTGATTCACAGACCCAGTGGGGGAAGAAGATAGTCATCCAATGCTTTGCATGGTCGCGAGTTCCTAATTTTACTGACTGTTAGAGATATAGTTTCGCACATTTTAAAACTTCTTCTGCAGGAAAGAATATTCACTTGTATACTCAATGCTAGTTAGCAGTTTTTGAACCATCTGTGCAAATATGCAAAAAGGTCCTCGGTGCAGTGCAGATTTAGGGAGATAAGCCCTCTTCTCTTCCTGGCAGGAATTACCTCCCACCATCTTAGTGAAAGCAGGGAGAAAAGGATGGAAGGTAGCAACTGTCCCTGTTTGTTTTCCTGCACAGCAGTAGCTGGTCCAGTGCCCTTGACTTTCTCGCACCCAGACTTCCTTCTGGGTTGCACAAACAGGATGCAGTTAGTCCCCTGCAAACACAATGGTGCCAGAGCAAACAGCTCCCACTCGAGAAACTGAGCAGCAGCACCCATTGCCTATTTATAGCCTGCACACTCCAGAAAAATTATGGAATGGAGGAGCGGATCAAGAAAGCAGGAGTACAGATGGCTGAGGCTAAGGTGGCATTTTCTTGCTAAGCCAATTCTTGCCTTGCGTAACATTGATGAGCTGATAGGCTTAGCATGGATGAAATAATAGGCCAAGTGTGCTGTAGTGCTATCTAAAGACCACTAAAGCTTCAAAATGTAGCCTACTAGGTAAATGTTGATCTGGTTACCTCCGGCTCCTTTCTGCAGTACACGCATTCGGTTGGTCAAACAAAAGCCCTGAGAAGCTGTCATCGGCCAAGACAGGAAACTCGCTGTCAGACATCCAGAGAGAGTTTGGATACCTCTGACAAGCACCCCCCCATCACCACCAAATGGCCCTTCTGTCACCCCCTCGGTGCGGGTGGCAGGGAAGCCCCGGCTCGAGGCACAACATTACTGCAGCCTGCGGGGAAGCTCATAGAATCATAGAATCATTTTGGTTGGAAGAGACCCTCAGGATCATCGAGCCCAACCATAACCTAACCTAACTCCTCCCATTGCAGGAGAGCGGAGCAGCCCCCCATCACCTTGCACCCCTCTCTCTCTCTCTCACCTAGCTTGCTCACAACTGGACCAGCTGCTTTGAAGTTTTCCATGTGACGTCTATTCCAAAAGAAAGAGAGATGCTCTAGCTTGGTTACCAAACTTTTGTTACCTTGTGTTGCACTTTTCCAGAAATACCCTTTTTTCCTGACTCTCTTAAATGGGTAAAAAACTTGATCTGTTTCAGTTCAAGGAAGTGTCTGCCAACACTAAATAAAAAGGGTAGTATTCACCTTCAGGGCATCTGAGACAGATTTTTTTTCTCTTTCTTCAATAACTGTGAGAGTTTTTAAAAGCCACAACAAGGTGAGTTCCCTTTCTTGGCCATATTTGTCCAGCATTGTCGGTTACACTTGCATGCAGCTGCTACTACCACAGCTAGGTAAATCTTCTGCCTCAACAAGTGATTTCTGAGTAGGTTTTTGTTAGCTTGTCTGCCCCACCAGTAACTGTATCAGGAAATCTAATAGTGCAGAAAGTTAGAAAGACATGGAGTAATCCTTCCTTGCTTTCTTTCATTGCAGCATGCTATCCTTCATCTAGGCAGACAAATACTCATCTTTTTCCTTGGTCAAAACTGCAAATCTACTGTATCTCCTTGTGTTAGTAGCTCAGTTTCCTGTCAGATGTGCATGAATACATAAATGAAGATAACGCTAGTGATGTTACCGTGGGTTGTTGAAAACACAGTATTACTTTCATTTCAATTGTTGCAATTCAGCAACATTTCTGCCTGTCGCACCTCCTGTTTAAGCCTCCTGTTTTCTCAGCCATTACTGAAATGGCAGCATTATACTGATGGCTTCTCAGTCACTGGGGGCATTTTCTCTGAGCTGATGTTACACAACAAACCTTGTCTCCAAGAAATAAAATGATGCTATTTATCAATCTTAACTAGTAAGTCTTTATTATACTCTTATTTAACACAAAACCTGGGAAATCTACCCTAATGAAGTTAACCTCTGTCACCCCTGGGTGGGGCTTACCTGCACTGGGTATTTCAAAACAGCACCCACACGCTGGTCGAGGGAGGTGATTCTGCCCCTCTGCTCTGCTCTGGCGAGACCCCACCTGGAGTCCTGTGTCCAGCTCTGGAGCCCTCGGTGCAGGACAGACATGGACCTGTTGGAGAGGGGCCAGAGGAGGCCGCAAAAATGATCAGAAGGATGAACACCTCTCCTGTGAGGACAGGCTGAGAGAGTTGGGGATGTTCAGGGTTGTTCAGCCTGGAGAAGGCTCCGGGGAGACCTTATTGCAGCCTTTCAGTACTTAAAAGGGGCCTGTAAGAAAGATGGGGACAGACTTTTTAGCAGGGCTGCTGCGACAGGACAAGGGGTAATGGTTTTAAACTAAAGGAGGGGAGATTCAACCTACACGTGAGGAAGAGATTTTTTACACTGAGGGTGGTGAATCACTGTCCCAGGTTGCCCAGGGAGGTGGTAGATGCCCCATCCCTGGAGACATTCCAGGCCAGGCTGGACGGGGCTCTGAGCAACCTGATCTAGTTGCAGATGTCCCTGCTCATGGCAGGGGGTTGGACTAGATGACCTTTGAAGGTCCCTTCCAATCCAAACTGTTCTATGATTCTATGCACCGTGTCTTCAGCAGGATTTTGAACTGGATTGCCTGCCACAGGGTAAAAACAGGCTAAGTTATGCAGAAGTGACAAAACAAACTTTGTGGACATTTTCAACCGTGCTGAGCCTATACAACTGAAAATCATTACAACCGCTCATCAAAACAGAGACAATCTGTTTCTGTGTAATTATTCTCATCCTTTTTTTTTATACGGCAACCATAACAATAGGTTCTGCATGTGTTGCCATAATACAGGTTATCGTGTTTGTATTTTGATCTAGTAATTTTGGATATGTCTTATCTGTTCTTGTATCAAATTGACTTCCAAACCCGTATATGATGTTTATAGCTTTAATCTTCCATGCACTTCCTCTTTGTAAAACGAATTTTTATTAATTATGGTTTCAGATTGCTCCCTACAGCCAAAAGTATACATATCCTTTAGGTATAAATTTTTAATCATGATAGTGTATTTTTCTGCAGGAACTGTGGTTTTGCCTGCTAGTATTTTTTCCATTTTAAAAATCTTTGTATTATTTACCTCCCTAGATATTTAACATTTATTTATTTTGTTCTATCTATATCTCTTTTATTATAGTAAGTTCAAGCTCTTTTGATACAGAGATGTTTAAGACTGGTTGGATCCTCAGAAGAAATTGCTTCTCTTGATACCTGAATCAAAGTATTAATGAAATACTGCCTCCAATAGTACATGATTTCCACAAGGTCCATTGTTGCTGTTGATTATTAATAGGAGAGAATTATTGCATTGTCTCACATTCACATGTCTGTTTAAGTCCTTTGGGATATATAGATGCCATTATGTTTTGTTACTGCATCAGGAAAACAAATCACAAGTTGTAGCCCAGTAAATCTTTTGCTTAGTTTAACTTTTTGTTTCTGTCCCTTTAAGTCTTAGTTGCTGTATTCAGCAGATATTTTACCTTTTACATCACTGATTAAATTAAGAGGCAAATTAATTGAAGGGCTCTGACTGCTCTTGACTGTCAGCAATTTGGATGCTTATTAAGTGGTTTAAAGTATATTTAATTAAGGATGTATCGCTTCACATCCAAGAATCAGTAAAACATTTAGCACTTATGTCTTCTTAAATTTATTTAAGTATTATCACTGTTTTCTGTAGTTCCAGAATGAGAGTTTTAAAGGCTGTATGCATAATTTCCTCATTCTGAAAGAATGACGAACCACTAATCGCTCTGAATATAGTCTTCTTGCCTGTCTTTTATAATTAGAAAAATTGATTGGTCCTTACAAAGTGTTATGTCTTCGCTTGTTCCTAATAAAAATATTACATTGTTGCTCACTACCTGTTTGAAAGGTTAAGAGAGACTGTGGATCAGAGGAGGTCAGCTAGTAAATGTTAGTAAATGTGTTTGGAGTTTAGGCATTGAGTTGTACACTGTTCGGAACCCTTTTTTCTCTCTTCTTTCCTCCCCAAATTAAAAACCTATCCTAGAAAAACAGCCTTTTTCATGCCTTCCAAAATAGTCCCAAAGGTGTAGCCACATAAACAAAACCAGCCATGACAAAGAAGGCCACGTAAACTGGTGTTTCTTGTGAGTTCATTATGCTTTCCTCTTCTCCAACATCTTCAGAAAAGTTAAACCATCATCTCCTGCCTGCACCTTCCCCACAAATCCTTTGGCCGTAACTACCAGGGAGGCGGAGGAGGAGGCCTAAGTGATGAAAACAAACCCTATGACATTTCTTTGAAGGCTTTTGGTGAGGAAGAAGGGAGCACACAGCAATTCAGAGTGTGTGACTATGCCAGCTCCATTTTAAACCTGGAAGGAAAATCCTGGCAGTTGTGGATATTTTTCACTTCTTTATAGAAATATTTATTTGGGAATACAAAGAAGAGATCATGGGCCCAATGTGAGTTAAAAAAAAAAAAAAAAGCATCAGTGACTTCTCCTTGTTTTTGAAGCTGAGTTGTTACACAATAATGGGATATGTTGAGAGTAATCAGGACATGACATCCTTCCCAAAACAAGCCAGTCTCTTTTGACTTTAGTAAAAGGAATTTGGGGTTTGATGTTTAAAGAAGCGAAAGCAGAACTGGAGATTTCTGCAGCTGGTTTCTGTGGAGATGAATTAACATCCTGAGGTTTATTTGCTTGTTTATTAAGGTCACCTAGGACTCCTGTTGAATCAATGGAAAACTACACCTACCTCAGGTGTCCCCCCGTTCCTGGGACGAAGAGGGGTTGGATCTTATTCGGGGACTTTAGACTGGACATGAGGAAGCATTTCTTTACCCAGAGGGTGGTCAAACACTGGAACAGGTGTCCTAGAGAGGTGGTCAATGTTCCCAGTCTGTCAGTGTTTAAGGGGCATTGGGACAATGCTCTTAACAACGTGCTTTAGCTTTTGGTCAGCCCTGAAGTGTTCAGGCAGTGGTACTACAGGATTGTTGTAGGTCCCTTCCAGCTGAAATATTCTATTCTATTCTATTCTATTCTATTCTATTCTATTCTATTCTATTCTATTCTATTCTATTCTATTAAGGTAGGGATCCATAGATTTGTCTTCTGCTGCCCTAGAATCACAGAATGTCCTGAGTTGGAAGGGACCCACAAGGATCATCAAGTTCAACTCCTGTCCCTGCATGTGACAACTCCACAGGTCACACCATGTGTCTGAGGGCCTTGTCCAGTCTCTTCTTGAACACTGTCAGGCTTGGGGCCGTGACACCTCCCTGGGGAGCCTGTTCCAGTGCTCCACCACCCCCTGGGGGAAGAACCTTTTCCTAATGTCCAACCTAAACCTCTCCTGGCACATCTTCCTGCCATTCCCTCGGGTTCTGTCATTGGTTGCCAGAGAGATCAGCGCCTGCCCCTCCTCCTCTCCTTGTGAGGAAGCACTACACCACCCTGTATCGCCCTATGCCACACTCACCATGTTTGCAGGGTGCAAGACAAGAGGTGGGAAGGGCAATGTCCAGACACACTCCTTCCCCGGCGCTTGGCTGGCTGGAGTGTGCAGCCAGACACATTAAGCTAAGCAATAAAGGCATCAGTGGAGTTTTCCTTGCTGGGCGGGTAGGGCTGTAGGGTTGTGCCACTGCTGTTTGCCTGTGTGACAAGCTGCTTCTTTTTTTAAGTTGCATTAGTTGCAGGTGCCCAGGAACTGGTGGGGAGGGGGCTGCAGGGGCCTCTGTGAGGATCGGCCGGGGATGCCCCACGCCAGATGGTTCCAGCTGTCTCCAGTGGACTCACTGCAGGGCACAGCTGAGCCCCGCAGCCAAGGTGGTGGCTTCTTAGAGAAAGCATACATAAGACAAGGCAGAAACAGCTGCGCAGGCAGAAGAGGAGGAAAAAAAAGTTAGAAACAGCAGAGGGAACACCCAGGTCAGAGGAGGTACTCCATGGCAGAGCACATACTGCCTGAGCCCGTGAACGACCCACAGGGGAGCAGAGGAGAAGCGGGAGAGGGAGGGCACAGCTGAGAGGCACGTTTGTGTGCCGACCATAACCCCCTTCTTGCCACTCCTTACCTTGCTGAAGGGACAGTGTAACCTGCAGCAATAACAAGGGGGAGGAGAGGAGCCTGTGGTGGCATTGATGCTGGGAAAGAGAAAAGGTGTTTCCCCTAGATATTTTAATGTTCTTCTTCTTGTTTCCTAATATCCAAATCAGTAATATATGTATATTACTTGGCATAAATTAATTTCCCCAAATCAAGTTTATTTTGCCCATGAGGGTAACTGGTAAGTGATCTCCCTGTCTTTATCTCACCCCATGAGCTTTCCTGTTTCTGTTTTTCCCCATTTCCTCTTCCCATCTCACTGGGGAAGTGGGGACTGAGTGGCTGGGTGGGAGCTTGGCAACCAGCTGGGGCTAACTGGCCACAGAAGTCCAGCAAAATACAAGTTGTTTGTAAGCTTTGGGCTTCAGAACAAACATGAACAAGTAAAGGAATTCAGGCTGCCAGTCACTGTGTTCACTTTGTGTCACTGACATGGGTTGTCCGTGCTTCTTCTCCATGTCTGTGCACGGAACTTCACATCAGAAAGTTAGGACACTTTTCATTTTAAACCGGTTTAGTACTTTGTATAGCTATGAAACGACAGTTTATACAAGATTGATTACACAGTTCTTTGAGTAAGAAAGTCTGTTTGATCTTTGCAAAGTCAGTGAGACCTTGAGCTGCTCAGGCTTTGCACAACAGTTTACAAGAGCATTGTTTCTAGAAACTCACTGGAAAAATAACACATTTTAATCTGCAACTCATATCCAGGTTAATAAACACAAAGGTATATACCATCCCACATGAACAACTTCCATGCATCTGCCTATATAATTTTCTTGTCGAATAGAAGGTATATCATTCTTCAATCTGTTCAATATAATTCCTACTCAAGAAACCCTTATTCTGTAAGAATCTCGTGATTCTTTCCTCAGCTCCTTGCCTGAAGGAGTACGTATATACAACACAAACTTCAAAATCTAATACAAAACACCCTACAAAAGACAGAGTTGTAAAGGATAATGGAAATCACAGACTCATAGAACAGTTTGGGTTGGAAGGACCTTCAAAGGTCATCTAGTCCAACCCCCTGCAATGAGCAGGGACATGTTCAACTAGATCAGGTTGCTCAGAGCCCCATCCAGCCTGGCCTGGAATATCTCCAGGGATGGGGCATCTATCACCTCTCTGGGCAACCTGTGCCAGTGTTTCACCACCCTCATTGTAAAAAATATCTTCCTCATGTCTAGCTTGAATTGCCCCTTGTCCTGTCGCAACAGGCCCTGCTATAAAGTCTGTCCTCATCTTTCTTACAGGCCCCTTTTAAGTACTGGAAGGCCACAATAAGGTCTCCCTGGAGTCTTCTCCAGGCTGAACAACCCCCACTCTCTCAGCCTGTCCTCACAGCAGAGCTGTTCCACCCCTCTGATCATTTTTGTGGTCTCCTCTGCCCTCTCTCCAACGGGTCCACGTCTTTCCTGTACTCAGGGTGCCCGAAATAGTTACAAAAGAAACAAAGCAGGCATAATAAAAGTATTCTTAAAATAAAAAAGCAGCATTTATTATGAGATTATAACACATGCCAAAATAAAAGTGAGTTTTAAATCACCAAGTATCTTTATGAATTGTATTTACAGGTTTTTCCTCCCATTTTAAGACTAGAATTTGGTTTTGTATTTGTGTGCATTGCTAAAAATAAATTTTCAAAAATGTGATTCAAGAGCAGATGCATGCTATGAAGTAAAGGGATCCTTGGCTTGAAATGGAGCCATTCCAGCAAAAGTCGAGAGCAGAGAATGTATTAGGGTTGAAAATTTAAATACGTCCTTTTTAAACTGAGAGGGTAAAATTTTGTAAAAACAAGAACAGGTCATCTAAAAATTAACAATGCAAGACTTTCTTTTTTTTTTACAATATCACATCAAACTTACACAGAAGACCCCAGTGATCACTAGGGAATCTGCCACAGTCTAGTTTTTCCAATCCGATTAAGTCCATACTTCGTGGAATAATATGTCCCCTGTCTGCTGCAGGCCGAAAGTAAATGCGATCAAATCTCAACTTGCACTTGTACTCTGCATTCAGGTTGGTATTGGAGTAGGTGTCCCAAGTGTAGCGGCAGTGTTGAGGTTTACCCAAAAACTCCCAGATATCCATGATGTTGTTAGGTAAGTTACCCAGTTTAGCAACCTGAAAGTAGAAGGGGAGGGAAAATCCACAAGATACTGAATTCACAAATTTTACCTTCAAAAACACAGCATCCCTTTTTTTCTGCGAAACATGAGTTGTTAAAAACAAAGATATGGGAGACGTTTCTATATTGTGGTATTTCTCAGGATACTCTAAAGCATGACCAATTCCTATCGTACCTTCTAAATCCAAAACATGTTACAAAATAAACATTCAGCTCTGAAATTTTGAGGTATGGGGGTCAACACTATGTCCTTGAAATAATGTCATTCCAGCTTACTGCAATGAAATTTCATGATAGGGAAAGATGAAACACTGACCTTTTAGTAATAAAGCACAAATCTAACTTTTAATATCAGCAGTCAAAAACAACTTGTAATTTTGAATATCTCTGTGATGGGGTATTAATTTTAAACTCCCAAGATGTATTTCTCCAGAGCACCCTCTTCTTGCATTAACTCTCTTGAGAATCAGAGAGCTGAGCAAGTAAAGGTCAGGTTCTCAATATCAGAAGATGCTTTTCAACTTGAAACTTCATCGACTACCCCTGCATCTCATCAGACATAAATATTACCAATGAAACATTTTGTTATTTGGGGGGGGAGCTCTTCATATACACGACCTCAGCTATAACAATGCCTCAGCATAGCAATGCCGCAGCTTCCACTTAGTCGTGCTTCCACTTTTTAAGAATAAATGTTGCGTATCTCTGTTCTGCCTAAGCAGGTAATTTCTCATAAAGGCAACAGAAAAGCCTGAGAAGATTTTGTCAGGGTACCTTCTCAAAATAACAAAGTTGCTTATTTCCATTTACCTCACTGTCTCTGAGGTTTGTATCCCCTCCAAATATAACGGTGGTGGACTCAGACTCCTTCTGCATTTTGTTTAACACTATTTTCAATTGCTTCATACGTTCTTTAGAGTGATCTTTAGTGCTCTCCAGATGAGAAGTCATAAGGCAAAGTTCATTACCAGATATGCTCACCTGTGCATGAAACAAAGAGGCAATGTTACTATCCACATCAGGATAAGAAGTTCAAAGACAAAATCTAATCACAAAGTAAATTATTGATTGACAAAGCTCTGGTTAATATTAGTTTTACATTGAAGTGGCTGACAAGTGGATAACAGGCTTTCAGTTTTGTTTTCAGAGGTTATGAGACTTGGAAACAAAGTATGGCCAGTAACTTACATAAAGATCTAAGTTTTTTAGTATCAAATGCAACTGGGTTTCTGTGTTTGAAGAAGTTTTTCTGCTGTTTGAGACTGTCACAGAGTAAAGCCAGTCCAGCCTTTCCTGGGATTTTTTGTTTTGAAGGGAGAAATACAGCTGTTCAGTACATACTGACTCACTCACATGCACAACCAAAAGGTTCCTCATCATAGAGGTTGTTGGAAAAGGTATTATCTCACATTTCAGTATCTTCACTCTTGATTTCTTCAACATTATAACAGTGAAATAGCCATCTATGTTACCTAAAGAAGAACAGGGAAAAAAAATGGTCGAGGATATCTTCTGTCATGCCATAAATAAGTTAAGGTTCTGCAAGAGACCTTTTTACCATGACCTGGGAGAATCGTCTTAATTTGTAAAATTAAGTCATTAGTTAGAAGTTTCGTAATAGTGGTGTGAATTTTTCAGATATTTTAAAAGCAAATATTAAGAAATGACTTCTCTATGGCACTTTTTTGGCTACCCTTGCTGTCAGTCTTTCAAAATGCAGAAAAAAATACAAAGGAAACCACCAGGCAAGCAAGCTTTTTGCATGCATAATTTGCATCAGACTATATCCTGATATCAAAACACAGAAAATAATTTAAGTGCTTTCTTCTTCACTTTCCTCCTTTCATTCCTACAAATGGTCAGAGATTTAGGTAGGAGAGACAGAGTAAAACCTAACTTACTTTTTCTGATTTCTGTCTTTAGAAACTGAGGGTTATTTCTTACCTGGAATAACAGTGTAACTGCTCGCTCTCATCTCTAGAAAACGGAGATGTGGTTGGACGACCTCTTGTAAAAACACAACATCTGGACTATATCTGAAATTGGCAAGAAAAGATTTTAAATTAACCACTACAGTCTGGGGCCAAATGGAAGAGGATCAGGGATTTCAGGTGCACCTTGCCCTCATATTCCTAGATATTGTAAAAATCTGTTGGGTTTTTTTGCTTGTTGGTTTGGTTTTGGTTGTCAGTTTTTGTTTGCTTGTTGGTTGTTTTGTTGTTGTTGTGGGGGGGGGGGGTTGTTGGTTTGGTTTTTGGGTTTTTTGGTTGTTTTTTTTTTTTTTAAACTCCATCATATTTAGCTGCATATAGACACATTGCCATAAGGGAGGAAACTATTATTATTATGGAGAGGGAACTGACAAGGTAACAAAATGCATTACTTCCTTGTACCTTGATCTTGCAAACATTTGCACAGGTTTCATATACCACATACATGAGGAATTCAACTTATGCAGCTTTGGAACATGTTCTGCAACATCCAAGTTCTCCAGAAGACTCCAACCACCACCTCATTCCCTTACAAGAAATCCTCCCAGGTAATCTGCCATTAATTTTCTCCAGTCTCATCAATACCAAGCTCTTTTATTTCTTAAAGCTGTGCAATCAGTAACAGTTCATGTGGGGCAGTAGTCCTGAAAATACTGGTTTAGATATGACTTTATAGCTGTCCCTATTTTTGCTACACTGCTGAATAACCCTCCTCTAAGCAGGTGAAGGACAAACCTAAGGCCTTATTTACAGAAGAAAAATACTGTCACCCCAGATTAACAAAATCAAGTGAAAAGTGATTTAGTCATGGTGTTTCTGCTGTTTTAAGAATTTAAATGATCATTTGTTTAAATAATTTAATTTACACTGACAAGCTACTGTATTAGGGAAAATCAATTTATGTAATTGTTAAATTGCTCATTAAAATATTCATAGAAGGCTACCACTGGTGAAACTATAAAAGGTAATCACACATTCTATCATTTTTCTCTTGCCTTGCACATTTTGTTTTTTGATAGACAAGCAACAGCAATGACAAGATGGCAACTTTTCACATTTCACTAAAAAATAACCTTTTTTGTTGTTTCAAACAGTTTGCTCTAGTGTAGAGTTATTTATATTACTGGAATGAGACAAAAAAGCTTCTTAAAGTAGTATTATAAAAAACCTTTTTAAACTAGAAAGCACAAAGTATTTAACGTTCAGGATGCTGCATAGGTTCACACCTCTTCCAACCAGTATATCAACTTTTATCCAGCTATTTAGGATTTATAAAGTGATTGTACTGTTGCATCTAAAGTTAAGATAATTTGGGCGTGAAGATTTGTAAACAACTAAAACGAGATGCTTTTTCCTTTAAAGCTGGGTACACAACAATACAAAGATGAAGCTACACTTACAATGCCAGGTAAGAACAGATTCCTCTAGCTCTTTCTTTTAGATTTCCTACATCCAGCCCATCAACGTTCCAGGTTATCAGTGAGAAGCTGCTGTCATCTTCTTGTTGCCTCGAGTCTGCACTATTGACGCCAGCATTACTAGTAGTCGCATCTCCTGTGAGGTCAATACTGAAGAGAGAGTTTACTTGTTTGTCAAAATGCATAATACTATTCTTCCTGCAATTACCTTCCTTATCTTCTAAAGAAAAATGTTTTAGACCCATCACAATTTACAGGTGGCCATCTAAAATTTTTCCAACATATAAGTTAACATGTATTGATTTCAACATCATTTAAAAGCACAGTAACTGAAACATACAAACCTCAGTCATACAGAGCCTTGGTACACAGGTGAACTAAGTGTTTTTTCCTCTTCCTTATAAACACAAGATAACAGTTATCATTCTGATTTAAGTTAATCACATGGTGACCAATGTAATCCAAAGCACTTGAGTAATTCAACTCTTCCCCATTGAAATATAGGGTGGCTCTGTATATTAGTTTTTCAAGCATTTTTCTAGCATATAAGAAATAGAGAACTGCAGCCAGGACTTGCTTTTATGTGCCCATCTTTGTAGTACAGCTGAGATTCTTTCAATCGTGGAACCCCCTAGGGAGGTACATGTACAAACTTATTCTCGTGACAAACTGATAATTCTTTTATTTGTGAATATTCACCCCAATTCCCACCTGAAAAACACAGGCCCTGTCTACCCTGTTGATCTGACAAAGGCTAAGCAACACTGTCAAAGTTTAAGTGTCCTGTCTAGTAATTGTTTGGGGACTGTGTTGCTAAAGACAACCAGACTCTAACATGGTTGTGCTGGTTTGGCTGGGATGGAGTAAATTTTCTTGATAGCAGCTCATATGGTGATGTGGTTTGGACTTGTGACCAAAACAGTGCTGGTATCCCAGGGATGTGTTAGGTGTTGTGAGCAGTGCTTACACAGCATCAAGGCCTTCTCTGCTTCCCCTGCCGCTCCAACAGTGAGTGGGCTGGCGTGGGCAGGAGGTTGGGAGGGGACACAGCCAGGACAGTTGACCCAAATTCACCAAAGAGACATCCCAGACCATACGACATTGTGCTCAGCAATAAAAGCAGAGGGAAAGGAGGAAGAATCCTGCTTTTCTGGAGATGGCTGAACACCTACCTGTCAATGGGAAGTAGCGAGTGAATTCCTTGTTTTGCTTTGCTCGCATGCATGGCTTTTGCTTTACCTATAAAAACATCTTTATCTCAACCTGTGAGTTTTCATACTTTTACCCTTCCAATTCTCTCCCCCGCCTCACTCTGGGAAGAAGAGATTAAGTGGGTGTGTGGGGCTGAGCTGCCCACTGGGGTTAAACCACAGTACTGATCCAATGTAAATTCCTTGAGTAAAGGGAAACTCTGTAACAAAATACAGTAAATAGCATAGCTAAGACTAGACAAACTGTATTTTGGTGAAGCTGGGATACTAGAGTTTTCGTTTTGAAGGCACAATTTGTATATACACATGAAAATAAGGTCTTGACCCAAACCAAATCTATTCCCTAGAACTTAGCACTGGTTTTGTACTGGGTGCTGCACAAACAATGTAAGATTCCACTACCATGCACGTGTAATCTAAACTCAACAGAAAAACAAAAGCAAAGGAGAGGAAGCTAATGGATATTTAAGTAGTCAAATAACACAGTATATGCCTCCAATATTTCCATGACTATTTTTTATATTTATATTGTAATATGAAGGATTATGAGATAAAATATGAAAGTCTATGTGATCTTCCTCTGACTGGGAGATCTCCAAATAGTCCTCCCTCCCAACACATCCTGCATACAACAGCTCAAGGCAGAACCCACAGTGCAAAGACGGACAAAGGCTGGAAAAGAAAAAAGTGCTGCCAATTTGATAGAGATATTTTCTGACTCATCATAGACTACCTAGAGACCAATGCTAATACTCGGTAGGCTTGCATTTTTCATACATACACATCAAGCAAAACCAGGTATGCTGTCATCAAATACCTCTTATTCATAACTATAAAGATCATAAGGGCTCTCCTACACAACATGCAAGTCTGTAATAAATAAATCTACTGGAAAAAAGCTTCCCTTGGCACTGCGAATGACAGAGATCTGTAAAAGCTCAATTCCACACACAGCTGAATACCCTTGGTATGCCCCATGGGTATGCTGTGAGATCATCTGTACAGGTAAGGCACAGAGCTCAGGTCCTAACTTGCACAGGTATATTTAACAAGGTGTGCAAGTATCTGTCAATTTTATTTACAGAAATATAAATACATCTAGTATATGACATACATGCACAGTTTACACTTATACAAATGTGTGTATGTACAGTAAAATCTGCATATGTATTGCTACACAAGGCAAGACCACAAAAAGAAAATGACCCTGTCCCTTCTCGAAAAGGCTCCCCATCTGCTAGCCCTGAGGAAGGCGGCTGAAGCATCCACAGAGGGATGAAGCATCCTCTCAAGAGAAGCTGACTGTTCCCCTCGAAGCGGGCAGCCTTGGGAAACAACGAGAACCAGGGCAGAAACTTAAGTGCGAGGCACGGAAACCACCTGCCCCACCACAGCTCAGCAGAGGTGCCGGGTCAGGCGGAGAGCGGAGCGCTGCTCCCGGGGCGGGGGACGCTAGGGCCCGGGAGGTACCTCTCCCCGGGTGCGGGGGCCCTGCATCCCCCCGCGGAGGGGAACCCGCCTACAATCGGGAGCACCGCTCCCCTCGCCCCGCCAGGCTGGGCGCCCCCGACCCGTCGCCTGCCACATCACAGAATCAATCACAGAATGTTGGGGATTGGAAGTGACCTCGAAAGATCATCTAGTCCAATCCCCCTGCCAGAGCAGGAACACCTAGATGAGGTTACACAGGAAGGCGTCCAGGCGGGTTTTGAATGTCTCCAGAGAAGGAGACTCCACAACCTCCCTGGGCAGCCTGTTCCACTGCTCTGGCACCCTCACTGAGAAGAAGTTTCTTCTCATATTTAAGTGGAAGCTCCCGTGTTCCAGTTTGTATCCATTGCACCTTGTCCTATCAATGGTTGTCACCGAGAAGAGCCTGGCTCCATCCTCATGACACCCATCCTTTACATATTTATAAACATTAATGAGGTCACCCCTCAGTCTCCTCTTCTCCAAGCTAAAGAGACCCAGCTCCCTCAGCCTTTCCTCATAAGGGAGATGCTCCACTCCCCTAATCATCTTCGTTGCCCTCCCCGGGTGTCACCTACCAGCTGCCAGGCCCGGCGCTGGCTGCCGCCGCCTCCTCCACATCCTCCTTCGCATACTCCTCCACATCCTCCTCTTCCAGCGGCGGCTCGAAATAGGCGTTCAGCGCCCTCTGAAACACAGAGGCAGACGGCAGGGAAGGGGCCGCCGCCACCGCCGGGACAGCCCCGCGGCCCCGCCGCCGCCTCCGGGCGTACCTGCAAGTGCCAGTCGTTGTCGGCCAAGAAGCTGCGCGCCACGGCCGCGTCGCTGCTGGTGACGGCGGCGAACTCGGAGCACAGCACCTTCCTCCGCTTGGCGAGGTGCAACTCGTCCTCCTCTTTCTTCTTCTTCTCCGCCGGTAGCGGGGGTTCCCTCCCGGCCTGCGGGCACCGGCCCTCCTTCTCCTTCTCCTCCTCCCGCCGCCCCATCACCGCCGCCTCCATGGCTTCCCCGGGCGGGGAGCTGCAGGCGGAAGCCGGGGGGAAGCTCCTCCCGCCGGGGTTGCCGTTCCGGGGCGCGGGCGGGTGACCGTGGGGCGGGCGGGCAGCATGGAGTTGACGATGGAGGCCCTGAGGCAGGCTATGAAGTACATGGTGGAGTCGCAGGGCTTCGACCGGGTGCTCCGCAAGGTACGGGCGGGCCGGCGGGAGGGGCACGCGGGAGGGTCTCCCGCGCGCCGCGGCCGTTAACGGCAGCGACAGCCTCTGGCTGGAGACACGCCGGTTCGGCCGAGGCGGGGCTGCTCGTTCGAAGACCGGTTTTTCCCCTCGCGGAATAAAAAGCTGCACCGAGGGAACAGCAGGAAGATGTGCCAGGGGAGGTTTAGGCTGGACATGAGGAAAAGGTTCTTCCCCCAGGGGGTGGTGGAGCACTGGAACAGGCTCCCCAGGGAGGTGTTACGGCCCCAAGCCTGACAGTGTTCAAGAAGAGACTGGACAAGGCCTCAGACACATGGTGTGACCTGTGGGGTTGTCACATGCAGGGACAGGAGTTGGACTCGATGATCCTTGTGGGTCCCTTCCAGCTCAGGACATTCTATGAGGTGTACTTTCCTTACAGGCAGTCTCGCTGCCTGAGGCTCGGCTGAGGCCTGGCGAAGCCATGCTGTCTGGCCAGGGCAGTGCCCACCTCAGGTGCTGCTTCGGGTGGGCAGCAGCACGGTGAGCAGTGCCCCTGGGCCAGGCCACCAGAGCTGGAGGAGGCCAAGGCCCGTGGTGGGTGGGTGGGTGGGTTAGCCAAACCCCGACTGCCATGGGGTGGCTGTGGGCACATCAGAAGCCTGGGGATGCAGGCCTGCCCCTGCTGTTGCTTTTTCACAGATTCACAGAATGGTTGGGGTTGGAAGGAACCTCTGGAGATCATCTAGTCTACCCCCACTGCTAAAGCAGGTTCACCCAGAGCAGATTGCACAGGAATGTGTCCAGGCGGGTTTTGAATGTCTCCAGAAAAGGAGACTCCACAACCTCTCTGGGCAGCCTCTTCCAGTGCTCTGGCACCCTTAAAGTAACGAAGTTTCTCCTCATATTCAGATGGAACCTCCATTTTCCCTGGATTCAGGATTTCCTAACAGGGATGTGGGGCCCTGAGGGCAATGCACAATAGAAAACACAGTTATTACTCAATAACTCTTTAAATACGCTGCCTTCCAGTACCTCTCAGGAGACAAAGATTGTGCTGAATAGCTTTACCATGAGTTATTTAGTAACTAGTATTCTCCTCTTCGTAGTACCTGTGACTTAGCTAACTTACAGGATTGTGAAATTATGAAATGATTTATTACTCTTCTCTGTCAAAAAAAGAAAAAAAAATAGCTTGTTATAACATCTGACATTTCACCTGGAAGCCAGGCCAAAACCACAAGCGCTTAAGTGCTCTGTGAGCTTCTAGCAAGACTCAGTATAAACAAATATATTTGACTGATATGGCTCTAATGTAATACTACCTTACAAACAAAAAAAGTTGAAATGACGTTACTGTGTCATCTTAAATTTTGTAGTGTGCAGCTGATGTGTTCTCAAGCTGCTGTGTAGGGTGGTCCTATGAAGTAGTTTCAGTGTTCTCATGAAATTTAGCAATGCTAGAATTCTCCATGTAATTTCTGTTATATTTCTTTTATTTCTACGAGGGCAAGCAGAGGGAGTTGGGCTTGTTCAGCCTGGAGAAGAGAAGGCTCCAGGGAGACCTTATTGTGGCCTTTCACTACTTAAAATGGGCCTATAAGAAAGATGGGGACAGACTTTTTAGCAGGGCCTGTTGCGATAGGACAAGGGGTAATGGTTTTAAACTAAAGGAGGGGAGATTCAGGCTAGAAAGGAGGAAGAAATTTTTTACAATGAGGGTGGTAAAACACTGCCACATGTTGCTCAGAGAGGTGGTAGATGCCCCATCCCTGGAGATATTGGAGGCCAGGCTGGACGGGGCTCTGAGCAACCTGATCTAGTTGCGGATGTCCCTGCTCATTGCAGGGGGTTGGACTAGATGACCTTTGAAGGTCTCTTCCAACCCAAACGGTTGTATGATTTTGTTTATTTGTGTAACTGTGACATGGAATGATGCAGTAAATGTATCTAAGAAAGCCAACCATGTCCAGATTTATATGTTTTGCATTGTAAAAGAGCAAGTGTAATATTGGAAGCAGTGTTTTTATTGACAGCTCCATGATCTGATACATTTAATAGAAAGTAATTATTTGCAAAGCAACTGTCCTTGTCTTGTTTCCCCAAGACATTTTGGTCTCGTATATAAAAAGTATAAAGCCTTAAATTTAAGAAGCTTGTTTATTTGTGGAGCTGAATTAGTTCTTAGTCAGCTCTTCACTGTGATAACTTTACTTTTCCTTAAAATCCTATCAAGTGGAGAGCAAATGCAGTATTTCAGCTCATAAAGGTAACTGGCTAGAAGTGAGTCTTGGGAGACAGGCTTCCTGCTTTGCTCCAGAATACTTTTAGACTTTTTCTGCAATCTCCTTATAGAATTATGATGCTGCGAACATAACAATAAAAGTATAGTTTTGTTTTAATTTAAAGTATCTGATGTTTTTCTGGGAGGTAACTGAAGCCTTTCTTACCATAACTAAATATGACTAAAGATTTTTCCTGTTCTGGAGAAGACAGATTTCAGTCTGAAACTTTACAGCTCCTGTATCAGACTTAGTTTTTTGTTTAATTCCAATGTAGTATCTACATAGGGCTTAACAACCGTGTTTTTTAAAGCTCTTTCTCCGAAGAAGGAGAGCATCGCAGTAGTGGCTGGAAGCCAAAGCAGCATACTGTTCGCTGAGGTAGATGCGTGGGAGGACAGGCAAGAAGAGCTGTGAGAAGTACAAAGCAGCAGCTCTGGCTGGAAACATTCAAATACTGAGCTATTTTCATCAAGGAGAGCAGGCAGCTAGTGCCAGATCAGAGCAACAACAAATGAAACCAGATGCTTTCCTTGCCTGGCTGATGGATTGGAGCACTCCCTGACGGCAGTGGAAACCATCTGCTCCCAGTGTCAAGCATCAGTAAAGTCCTCATTAGAAATTCCATCAGAAATTTAGGCCTCCAGTCAGCATGCCTGTTTAGGACTTGGGATTTTCATTTATCAAGGTGCTGTTTCTATATTAGGACACTGCCTCTGTGATTTCCCCTCTGCTTAATTCCAATTTTTTCCATTCGTAGATCGATTGTGTACTGTGTCATCGTTTATCTTAGTATCATTTCTCTGCAAAATCTGGATAAACTTTGGCCTATCAGAAAGGGACATTGGCTGAAACTTGAGTTCTTAGGCTGCATTATAAATAAGGAATAATGAAACTGGAGACATTTCAATCTTAATTCCTTTGAAGATTAAAAAGATTTAAGTCAGCTCCAGTGATACAGTATGGAAACATTTAAGTTAAAAAAGAATAGTAAAAAAAATTACAAAATCAGTAGGAATTATAATAAATATTATGCTCACATTTGACTTGTGATACAAGTACTTCAAAGTCATAATTGTAGATGTAGATGTATATGCTGAACTTACCCCAGGTTTGCATTTGCTTTCAGATTTTGAATACTGTGCAACTAACTAAAGAAACTTGAAATTAAAAAAGATTTTAAAATACTGAATTGCAATAACTTCTTGGTTTCAGAGGTCCAGCTTCTTGTGTTGGTTACACGGGGAAGCGTGGTACCATAGATGTACCGTAATTTTTCTATTTAACACCTATGGGCTGGAGTAAAAGTGTGCATGCAAATCATGATGCTGTAATACAGTGTGATACAGCCTTGGATACTTCTACCCAGGAGTATGAATTTCAGGTCAGGGAGGCCAATTTGATTAGCATTTCCAAGGCTTATTTCAAAATACTGATTTTTTACTGAAGTTGCTCTAGTATAATGATTAATTAATTACTGCCAGTCTCATTTCCATTTCATGAGCTAATAAGTACACTTTCACAGCTATGGTACACACAGAGCAGTTTTGTGTTCTCTTTAATCTGGCTTTTCAGTCACAGATTAAAGCAAAAGGAAAATTGGAGAAGAATGTTGTCTTCTGAGCAGTTCCTGAGAGCACAGCAAGTATTGAAGTTTTGTTAAGCTGTCAGTTTAAATATTTATCTACACTAGAAGTACAAATTCTTCTAAGGCTCAGATATGGAAATACCTGAAGTGACAGTTGAATTACTACATTTTCCATCTTTTAATTTGTCTCAGGAGTCCAGAATTTAAAAAGATTTACTTTCAGTTTAACTCAGGGTAGTATCAGGTGTTGGTACTGTTGTCAGTAAGTTTTTTATTCCTTTTTTGGTTATACAGGTGAAACTTCTTTCTGCAACTCCTGGAAAAATTGTTTGTGAAATGAAAGTAGAGGAGGAGCACACAAACAGATTTGGCACATTACATGGAGGCTTGACAGCCACACTTGTAGATGTGGTGTCAACAACAGCATTGATATACACAGAAAGAGCAGCGCCTGGGGTCAGTGTGGACATGAACATCACGTAGGTATCATCCACCGTATTTACCAGAACACACTAATGTTTCTTCCCCTAACACAGTATTGGCTCTGTTGTATGTCATTTCGACACTGTAGTGCTCACTTAAAACAAGTGTTTTCTTTGGTTTCAGAAGTCTTGTTTTGATAAGGGGGGGATGTATTTAAGGGTATTGCCATTTGGTTGCAAAATGTGAGTTGGACTTTAAGCTTTTATTTGTTACATACATGTAAGAATTGGTACCCATTCATTCACAGAATGTAAAGGGATGTCAATATGTGGTAAATTTTAGTCTTATGAAATTGGCTCAACTTTTGTCTTTGCTTGTGAAGGTATGTTAGAGTGCATCCTCAAACACCAAAATCTAGGGTAAGCAGCTTTCTATAAACCCCTTTTTTTAGTATTAGTCCATAAAATGTTAAAACATGAAAATGATTAAAACTGGAAACAGTTCAGCTCTGTTGTATGCACAGATAGAGGGTGAATTACAGATTGAATCAATTTCTCACTGGGGGAAGATTCCTTTGCTCTAGGTCATTTCAAGGTAGTTTTATATTGAGAATAGTTCTTTCTGTAATGCAAATTTAAAGCACCATGTCGTTAAAAAAAAAAAAAAAAAGTTCTGAAACCTTTGATCATGTCAGCTTTGCTTCATTACTTTTAATGAAGAGATTATAACTGATTGGAACTAAAGTAATCCTACTTGAAATAACTAGCACAGAGCATTAAAAATCTTGGAAAAGTAACCCCTCATCAAAACTGTCTTTAAATTTTAAATTAAAAAAAGCTTTAAAAGTGTGTGGGGAGTGATCTGGGTCTTTGCCAGATTCCCTCCTTTACCTTCAGCACCCTCTGATTTCTCCACTGGGCGGGTGGGACTGGAGCATCTATTTAAGCTTTATACTACCACTGTGATTACCAGGAAGTGAAAACCTGAAATTCCTCTATGATTATGTATTTTTCCCCTACACTAGTATAACAAGAGGCCAAAATCTAAATTATTTACACTATCAAGTATGCCTATTCAGTTACATAAAGGCTAAAATCTTAAGATAGTGCTGTCTCTAGAGGTGATCCAAAATGACCGAGTAGCATAACCTTTAGGAAATGTTATCTGAAGCAATATTAATAGCTTTGTTTAACCTAGACTGCTGCTTTCAGTGAACAAGTCATATTGGATATTGAATATTGCTATAATACAACCTTTTCCTTTTTAAGAAAGAGCTTTTTAAAAGGCTGTCATGAGGAAACTATTTCAGTAATGGGAAGAACAGAGAGAAACAGAGAAACTTTTTTTAATCACAAGAGGATCAGCAGTAGCCTCTAAGAATGAACTAAGATTGAAACCCTGCCCCTGTCAACTAATGGAGCTTGCAGTACATCAGCATTAGGTGTGACTGACATACTTTTGGCATGGTGTCATGTAAAAAAAGGCTGGCTGATGAAATTTATCTCAATAAGATTTATATCCAGCAATTATACATTCTGCTTTGTAATATTGTTCCCTTGCCTCAGATCATGGTTGGATCCTGTTCTTCCTAATTCTTTCCAGCCATTTTGTGGGGGAATTTCTTCCTATTCCCTGGAGAGTGTATTTTAAAAGCACACCCTCCTATTCGTGTAAATAAAACCAGTTATCTAATTAATGGAAACAGCATTAAACCTGGGAAGTCTGAAGGGGTCCTAGATTTCCATGACTTTTCTCTGACCAGGGTATGGGAAGCCGTTAATCTGTGCTTAGGTTCCATACAGAAATGACCTTCAGGAGCCTTTGTAATGGAGACATTTTGCAGCTCAACCAGCCAGACTGGTTTAGAAAGGCTGTAGGGAGCCAGCAGTGGCTGGAATAGGACTTGGAGCTGAACTTTTAACTGAGGTCCTTTATACCCAATTGGTTTCTGTTCCAAAATGGACTTTTCCTCAGAACCAAGCCAATGGGTTTTTTTCTATCCTCCATTTTCTCAGAGAACTCTTATACTGAATTACCGCTGAAGTACTTGGAGGAGCTCAAGGGCTTTTAAGAAGTGAGGATTTGCAAGCAGGCTGTTAGAGAGAGATGTGTCTTTATTACTCACTTTTGCTAATTCCCTTCATGATAATCTAAAATACAGAAATATTCTTGGATTTGTGCTCTGTACAGCCTCTTACCTGTTAATTTTGTTCTTCATTGAAGATATACTTCTGCTGCTAAGATTGGAGAAGAGATACTGATTACAGCTCAGATTTTGAAGCAAGGAAGAAATCTTGCATTTGCCAGCGTGGACTTAACAAATAAGGCGTCAGGAAAGTTAATTGCACAAGGTAGACATACAAAGTATATAGGAGATTAATATAAGAAAGTAATTTAAAAATAATTATATTGGGCTTAAGAATCCCATATAGAATTGTTTTCTAATTTATGCAGTAAGACATTACCTGCACAAAGGTGTAATAGTCTATATAAAGTAAATTAGTCTCACTTCCATAATAAATCAACAGATTTCTTGATTATCACCAGTATTGCTACAAGCCTAAAATTAGTGCCTATTTTGGAATGAACAACAGAGTATGATAGCATGGGGATGCATCTGGCTATTTTTGGTCAAGCCAGCAGAAAGGAAGAGTCTTTGGACCAGCCATATGGCTTACCAGCATGACAGTGTTTTAAGAGATCTGGGGTTTTTTGCCTGTGGTGTCATTGTATGACAAAGCAACCCTGTCTTCAGGCCCATCACAGTCACGTGCAATCAATACTGTATATGCTTACAATGAAACTACCTGTTCTGTAAGATGATTGTACAGATTTTCTATAACATAGCGTGAAACTGGTTTGAAAGTGTAAAGCAGGCTAATACAGAATGTAATTTACTGATGCTATTACAAACTCAAAAGTATTCAATAAAGCTTTCTGAAACTACCTTTTTAAAGATTATTTAATAGTTTTGTAACCTCTTTGCAGCAAGTAAAAGCTTGCCAGCATGGAGTGGTCGAGAGAGAGTGTGGTGGAACCCTTGTACCCAAATTCACCTGAGAGATTTAATCTGTCATTCCAGAATGTGAAAATGCAGTTGTATCATCCAGGCTTTTTAACTCTACGTACATGAATTTCTGGCTATATTTGTTTCAAAAATCATCAGCTGAGAGTTAGAGATGCATCAAAATAAATTTGGTGGGACTTCCATCAGGCTAAGGCTGTAGAGTATTTGACTAGGGTTGAATTTGGTGGAGTTAAGCTGCTATTCATCAGCTGAAGACTTGTCTCTTCATGCACTGTTGTGGACAAGTTTAACTGCTTTCTTCAAACTGATGATGAACAATCCTTGGCAAGGCTATCACACTGTAATAAAAACAGCAATGCTACATATGCACTGCAAGTTTACATAAACCATAATCTTAGTTTTTCTTCTGTAGTGGAAGATTTGGAAAACTTAATCTACGCTAGTAAAGGGCATGCATAATTATTTTGTCATGGGGATTGACTCACTGTCTCTAGTGATTTGAATTTTGTGATTAAATGTGCAGTTAGGGCACTTTTTTGTGCATGCCTAAACCTAAAGAAATAATTTCCCATGAGTAAAGTGACCTGTTCATGCGGACTGATTTTTAATATTGAGTTGAACGAGTTTCTAATGTATCAGCAATCTTTCCAAAAATGGCTTTCAAACACGTGAGATAGCTGGTAACTTACCCTTCTAGTGGAAGTTCTGTAAAAACAATACCTAGAGTGGGCTTTTGCTGCAAGTTTAGAACAGTCTTTCATGGTATATACAACTAAAGCTTTTTCTCTGAGGTTCTCCTGGAAGCACACATGGCTTACATGCCTGTGGCTAGCTAAACTTTTAGTAGTAGCATGCTCTCTTCAGCAGTACATCCGTAATTATTTTTCCCCAGTACTTGCACTCATGCTCAGAATCATGCCTGGATCCCATTTTGTAGAAACACAATGCTTTGCTAAAGCAGTTCTGTGAAGACAGTTATTACAGGAGCAACCTTTTTTGTTTTAAGTCCTTGCTCAGCAGAACTATATGCTTCACTGTGTTATTTCTGACTTTACAGCTTCCTCTGCCTGGAGATCAATTACGAGTCTTAAGCATCTCTAGCTCCTCTACAATTACTAGGATAAGCAAACAGAGAGGATCCATCATAGCATGATGTCACACCTGGTTGGTTTAGCAATTGCTGTTCTGGTCACTTCATGTTATCATGTTCTGGCATCTCCAGTCAGCTTTTTTCTCATTCTTAAGTTGACCAGTTTTCTTCCATAGGTTACCCATGTAGTAGAGTGTAAGAGGTGAAGGAAATAGAAGTGTGGATTAAAACTGCTCCCCCAACTACTATAAACCCAACCCACTCCCTGGAACACAAGAGTGATTTTGACTATTTGAAATAAAAGGCAAGAGGCTGAGAATGAAGGAGGTACCAGATTCAAGAAGCACCAAAAGATTCAGAATGCTCCCAGCTCTGTATACTGGGGCTGCTCGGTCCTTGTGCAACTGTCCCACTGCAACTTAATATGACATCGCTCAATCAAAGCTGGTTGCCACAGGAACCTACCAGAGTTAAGTGATCTCATTCTATCACTTAGCATTCATCATACCTACATAATTACAATTGAAAGGTGTCTAGGCAAATTAAGAGTGGCAAACCTCAACATAGAAACTATATCCTCCTGTTACCATTTGAGCCTGGCAAGGGCTGCTGCAGGCCAAGAGGGAAACTGAAAAAAACCCCCTTCCTAAAGTAACTAGTGAATTCCCTTCTATCTTATAACAGACTATTCAACAAGAGTATTTTAGTGCTGCCTAATTAATAAGAAAGAGGGACATCATTAATATGCAGGCCACTTATTTTAGAAGTGGTTCATTAAACTGATTATTTTAAGATGACCTTGTCTGTTATCCCTCTACCACCAGCAGCATGCTGTCCTCATAACTTATTTCGCAACTTAACTTAGGGTTGGAGATGATCGTAGAAGGAATTGTCACCATTGGTCTTGCTTAGCTTTGGCAGTAAATTGTCAAACAGACTTAATATTTGGAGGTGTTCTTTACTGATTTCACCCTAACCCAGATTTTGAAAAATCTGCATCTTACTTCTTTTCAGACTCAGCTAAGGTAACAGAAAACAATCATTGTAATAAGGCCAAATGGCACATGGTTCCACCTGGCATCAGAACAAACGTTTCCTGTGGGGTTGACCTGGTTCCATCACTGCAGATTTAGGTATAACTCCCTTACAAGCGAGCAAATAAGGTGACTTGATGAGATCATCTTGTGATTCTTATTAGTATACCAGATTACATATCCAATAACCGACAGACCTCTGTAAGCTCCATATCTTATAGCTGCAAATAAGAATGTCCCTCCCATATTGTGCTGGTTTTTGGTTTATTTCTCCCCCCCCCCCTTTTTTTTTAAACATATCAAACACCTACACTTCACGCAATATATTGGTCAGCCAAGTGATTGATGCTGGTTTCACGTCACCCCTATTGCACAAGTGCATCCAGACTGACAGCCAGGTACTTGCACCATGGTAGAACTGTGCACTGCAGATCCCTTGAGAAAATGAGGAATTAGAGTCATTCCTGCTGGCATTTAAAAGCAAGACTCCAGATACTAATACTGATCACAGGTGAAGGTACTGTGAGGATGGATTTAGTCATTAAGAATTCAAGCTCTTGGGAAGAAGCAACTTGTGATAAACTGGGGAGCGGAGGGAGTAAGGAAGGACATTACTGCTGAAACAAGTGTTAAACCACCAGGACTCCTTGCTCACCTTTCAGTTTGAGGCATCTGTCACAGGGGTCTCATGGCTAATCTGCCAATTTAATTACGAGCTAGTTGGTTTACAATTCTCAAATTGGCAAGCATTACCACCTAAAGAGAATGGGGCGTTGGGGAGAATTAGCCTGTTAAGTAACTGTTCTGAACAGCAGTTCTACTCAGCTTCATTCACTGGCTCCGAGCCACTACGAGGGCATATGGAAGAATTTCCAGCAGCGTTTTATCACTATTTTAGAATTCTCCATCTGCAGAAACCATTTAGACAGTGGAAAGAAACACCAAAATGTCTCCCTTACCTCTCCATGGGAATGAGGAAAAAAGCACTTTGATTGCTGTCTGGCTACTTAAGAATTCAGGGACAACATGACACTTACTGCCTTTATGATTCTGTAATGCATTCACTGAATGACTGCTGTTAGCAGATCCCCGGGTCCCAGGCTGCCATGGTGCATGTGGGACACTGCAGCATATACAGTTTTGCCTAAACCAAAACATGTTACCTGCAAGCTCTAATTAAACAAGACAACATTGGCTATCCTCCAGAAAAACAACAAAACAAAACAGAACCACATGCAAACCACACACCCCACCACTTTTGTTCTCCAAAACAGTACCTGGGGCTGTACCACAGTAGTAAGAGTCTGGATCTTTGATTTATTTTGCTTAAGAGCAGTAGCTGCTCAAATAGATTGCAAGAATCTAGAAAAACAGCTTGTAGAGTGGGTGCTCTAGCATACAGTAATTGTCCTCAAATTAAGGGACCTTTCCATATGCAAATCCTTTCCAAGCAGAACTAGGTCACAGATATCTTCAGCCCTAAAAAGCATTTCAGTCAGCCATGCAGAAGAGAAATCACACTCACATATCACTTAGCTTGCTTTAGTTAACCCGCAGAGCTGGTGCAGCCCTCCACAGCCTCAGCATGGGATGGTTTCGCAGCCTTGCAAGTGCCCAGCTGTGGCGCGCAGATCAGCAAGCAGTACTGACTACTGCAGATGGAACTGTAGTAGTGTTCCTGACAGCAGAATTCATCTGTACTCCAAGAACAGCACAAGGGAGATTTAAACACCAAATTAATACAAAACACCCAGCCTCTGTGCACTACAGCAGGGAAAGAGCTGATGGAACTCCAGTTCTAGTGCAGACGCTATAGTGATCAGTCTGAAGCGTTTATCTCCCAGTCACACTGAACCCTTGCAACGAAGTGGCAGCAACCTGGCAGGTACACAAGAGGCCTTGCTTTCACACCACCAGCATGGCATCAAGTAGTACAGGTGCAAAAAAAGGCCAAACTTATACACAGAAATGTCCTTTTTGTGTGCTAATGATCCTAAGGGACAAGTAGCAACATTTGCCTTATGGTTTGGGAAAGAGCGGTTCGTACATAAAAATTACTAGAAAATGTAGATTTGTTCCACAAAAGGAATTCCAGAATAAACACTACTCAGGCTAGTACCATCCCTCAAATCTGCAAGCTAAGCTTTTTTTCCTTTTGTAAAACACTATTAAAGCCCTTTATTATTTCATGCCAGAAAGCTGTTCCAGGATCTGTAGGCTTATGCAGCTTCTGAATTTGCTGCTGCAGTAAATGCAAAAATGGGAGAAGCTTTGCCAGGCTAATGAAAGAAAACAGCAATTAAGTAAACTCATACCACATCTGTCTTCCTAGTGGATATAAGCATAGTCTAGTAGTTCTTGACTTCAACAACTATCATACTAGTGGCAGGAACCTTAGTGTAATCTTAAATTGATCCTGTAACAGTCAATTAGAATAATGTCACACTTAAAAGAGCAAAAAACCCTGAACATTCTCACTGTTCAACCCCCAGAGATCCAGATTTAACAGGAGGTGGCATTCATTAACTGCAAATAATCTAATGACTCGGCACATGACAAGTGAAAGAAAATGTGGTGTCCTCCCAGCAGCAAAACAGAAACGGGCAGGGAAAGACACCTGTAGAGCTCACAAGCTGGGAGTGTGTACAAGAGGCAGGAGTTTATGGCACCTGTATCAGGTTTTAAAGTAATTTTAAAACTGATACATTATGCCTTAATGTGTCAACAAGACGGGGTCATTCACGAGGACTAGAGCACCTACCTGTAGTGAACTGGTCCGCTGCTTGTTTTGTATTTTGGAAGTACAGAACAAGTATGTCTTTCAGAGATGTAATTTTTAAAAAATTCTGGCAAATTGTAATTGGCAAAATCACCATCTTTCTACTAGCTCTTGTTTCTAATAGTCTTAACATCCTGCTATGCAAAAAAAAAATCACCTTGCAGCAAGAGATCATTAGCTTGATCTAAAAGCTTTAAATGCTGAAAGAGTAGTTCCAGTTTGAGTAAACTTTTTTTTTTTTTAAGAAACACTGAATAATCCAATTATGTTTCTAGTACCTGTTGTATCACCTAATACAGCAATTTTAGTGTAACAAAATAGCTTTCAAGAAGCAATTTATGTTTCAGACCTGAAAAAGGGCATCAACTCCAACTAGCTACAGGCATATTACATTTGGGCAACACTTGCACAAGCAGTTCTGTCCATCTTACCATATTTTTAGTAAAACCTGTGCAGCTGAAGAAGCTTGAAAAGTGAAGCGAAACTATACAGCCCACACACGAGCTATGATATTCAAGAAGTTTCTCATCATCATCTGAGAAGTACATGACACAAGCTTCCCTTCACCAGACACTTCATTTAGATGCAGATTTAATAGGCCTCCGTCTACTTCATTTTGCTGCCTTCACATTTCTCCCTGCCCCTTTCACACTTGCCAAGTTCACATGACAAATCCTCAAGCAATAGCCTGGTAAAACTCCCATATTCAGGTGAGATTGAGCATATTTCAATTCTTGGGATTAGCATATCCAAAGGAGCAACACAAGGACTTGACAGCACATAGTACCAAAAATTCTTGTGTCATAAAAGAGCCATTTTTGTATTGAAAAATGGCTCCACTGAATATACTAGGTTTACACAGCTATAAACTGTGCTTTGTAAACATTATTTTGCAAGATAAAACCTACACTTTGAAGTTAAGAAAGCCTACCAAAAAGCCACTAAACTGGTATAGAGGGCCTGAAACCAAGCGCTAGGTATTGTGAACTGCTTCCATTCACTTCTGAAGCGCATTTTGCTGAAGAATATTCTGAGATTGAACTAGATGTTCCACTGAGAGAGTGGGACAACTTCAAGTTTAAACTTTTCCCTTGAAAGAGATACCTTTCAAGGATGCCAAAGAACAAACTCTAACACACTACCCAGAGATTCTCATGCTCTGAAGCCTGTTGTTCCCTTTGTTTTTTCACACAATGTAGATGCCTATCAACTCAATCTGATAGCAAAGGCGTAACGTTTGTTAGCTGGGTTAATAAAATTATGTTCTCCCAAGAAAGTACAGCGTTATTTAACTCTAGGATCATTGTCAAGAACAACTCAGTAGCCTGTGCATCTTATGCAACTCATACAAAACAAAAAGTGTGATTAAACTGAATAGGTTGTTCCATGTAACACAGAGAATTAAAGTCAGGGATCATATCATTGCTGACACTTAAAAAGCATTTGTACACAGCCACTCAGGCCAACATCTTGAGGCTGCTTTTAAGAGAACCAGAATGAAGAAAAACAAAATTCCTACAAAAAAACTACTAAGTTGTTTGCTTTGCTAACCAAGATAACTACGGTGATATTCTCACTACTGTGAGATGATGTCCAAAATGACAAATTAAGAAGAAACAGATTGCACTTAGAAAGCAAAATCCAAACTTATGAAACTTGAGTGTTCAAGATGCTACAAAACCTCTTTCGAGCTTCATGTGGACACCTGGTATTATGTCTTACAGGCCATTCAAAGAAAAGACACATTTAGCTAGGAAATCAAGTACTATTAGCAAGTATGGTGGTTACTAAATATTCCAGGAAGTCTTCGCATCCTGTAGAGCAGCATTTTCAAGACATTTCTTTGTAACTTAAGGCATTTATTAACACGAAGTTGCAGCTTTCAGATGGTGTTTTTCTAGTGTGCTCCAGTTTAACCTGTAGGACCTTATGACAAAAGAAGTGAAAAATAGTATGTAATTGGATTATTTCTGACAGCTGCTTTTCAAAACAAACACATTGCCCACACATGTAAAAACACCTTTGCCACTAATCTTTGTTAATCTTAACATCATTTTACAGTATATACATTTTCAATGTTTGCAGTGGGTGACACTGTCAAGATGTAAGACACTATGAAATTCAATTCATAAGATTTCCATAAAGAAAGCCAGTCATTTTTCACCTAATTTATTTTTCAATTTTTTCCAATTCCAAACAAAAGCTAAATACAAGTTTTAAACAGGTAAGCACTAGTTTAATCCAAAGGGAGCAGGCTTATGCAGTTTTACTCCAGTAAAGTACTCAACCCTTAAGCAGAGCTTTCTGTCATCAAAACTATACAGTAGTCTTCCTTTTATCATTGCACAATCTTAATGTTCTGTCAGAACCAACTTTTGACACTCCAAACACTATTTTACATTGTTTTATAATGTCTATTTGAAAAGAAAACAACCTCAATGGGTTTTCTGTAAGAAATGTTTTAGAAACCAGTATTTCCTGCACAGTTCACCTGCAAGTTTACAAGTCTCAACTCTCAAGAAAAAATAATCCTCTACCAACATTGTTTCTGCAGCTATTATTTTACTTTATTTTTAGCTGCTTTAGCAACTTCAGACTCCAGGTCTGCCTCATCTGTATGAATGCATCCAACTCAAAAGAATACTTTCATACAGTTATACAGCAACTTGGGGAAAGAGATCCAAAACCAAAGTGCCAGTAAACTTAGACGTGGCCCAGCAAAATAAAAGTGGCAAAAAATGCCTAAACATTAAATGAGATGCTTTTTCTTAAAAAAAGAAAGATTTCTTTCCCACACTTCCTATTGTAATAGCCACTTTTCTGTTCATTAAAATGAGTGATAGTGCTCTTTGATACAATCATTAACAGCAAAGCTATAAGGCTTTTATACCCGTTACATTCACTTCTCACCCTCCAAATACTGATGGTTAACATTATAGATGTTAGGGGGCATGACCAGCACAAATGGGAACACCACCACAAATGATCACCTTGTGCTTTCGGATACATTTGTTTCAGTGTACAGTCCCTTCATTTCACATTTTAGTAAGATGCTGATGCAGTGCAGAAGTGTGCAGAGCATCCTCTCTTTCACAAGGTCCATGCAGAAAACATTTTAAAAGAAATTGTAAAGTTCTGAGATACAAATGACAAAAAAAAAATCCAGGATGATCAAGTTTCACAATGTATAGTTCTGAACATGAGTCCATTTTCTTCTAAATTCTGAAAGAATAAAGTGGTGAGGAAAGTGAAAATCCACTGCTGCATTCTGTGATCTTCCCCATTTTGCTGGCCAGTACCTTACTCTGGCATGTAAGGACGGAGGTGATCCTCAATGGTACCAACCGTCCAGTGAGTGAGCTGCTCCTGTGGCAGATACAGGCAGATGCTGCATAACTTGAAGATTGTAGCTTTGTTTTTTGGAGTCTAGAGGCAAAGAAAAAACACTATTAAACATGAAGTTAACTCGAGAATAACACGCAGTCCCCCAGCAGATCCAACCCAGTTATTAGGTTGCTGCTGGTTGTGGAGGAACACCACAGGCATTTAAAAGCCACAGTTTCATCTGTATAAACAGTCTGAAATCAAAACTAGTCTGTGACCTCTACTGCCTAAAATATTTTCACTATTCTGTTCATTCTTCACTTGAATAATTTGTGTAATATCACCCAAATTAAACCAATGTTTTAATCTTTCCAAACCACTGTTAAGTCTATTTCAGAACTTAATTTTTAATACAAGAACATTAAATTAATTCTATGTGAACACATCTGCAGTCTTTAGCTAGTTTTCATATGTATGAATCAGATTCATAGTGCAAGTTTCCTCTGAAACTGCTAAAATGCAAGCATGAATGCATGATCAATTTTTCTACTTGAGTATTTTGCAACAAAATACCGGATGTTCCCAAGAAGAAAACGCAATTTATGATTAAAACATGTGCATTAAAAAGAGGGACAAAAGTAAGCTTACCTGCAAGTGCTGTCTGTCAATGAAGAGAAACACTGACTGATTAGGGTTGTTGACAACAATTCCAGTCTTGTCCTTTCGGCTCAGAACATGCAGAAACTGTTTTTCATAGTCACCATGATGAAATTCAAACTTGGCCTGCATTGTGCGAGGGAGGAGAATAAAGTATTTACTAAACTGAAGCTCACATAACTACGTAATTTCCTCCAATCTGGGGCTTTACAACCACTTCTGTTTCTTTCCTTTTCTCCTCTATGAAAAGCAGAAATCAGGGACCACAGTGACAATGATGCACTCAAGCTGTGGCACAATGTAAAGAATTGCCTAGTTTCATTCTGCCAATGCAGCTATTACTCATTACAATGACATATTAACAACTCAAAAGGTGCAACTTTAAATACGGTTTTATATATGCAATTAAAGGTGCAACTTTAACTGCATATATAAAACCAGATTTAGCTTGTTCTGTCAGAAAATCCCTGAGTGTCAACAATACAGCACATTTCTTCCAGTAACTTCCTATTATACAGAACCAGCATAGAAAATAGACACAACGTCATTCACAAGTCTGAATGTAAACAGCTAAAGCTGGCAACTGAAAAAAATAGTCCAAGATGTTTAAAGTTTATTTCAAGGTAAAATTATAATGCAAAAATTCCATCAATCTCAGAACCTCTTCCATCTTATAAAATACAGCAACTTGGGATACTCACAGAATCTTGATACATCCTCATAGTTAGACAAAGATTCAAGTGTACTAAGAGCCACATCTGATCCGCTTCTACAAATACTAACATGGTATATGTATTTATCCATACATGCCACTTGTAAAGGGTCCTTCAGACACCTAAATTTTCCAAGCACTAATATAACAGTCCATAGAGGAAGCAGAATTTGGCATCCAAAACATTTACTGCTTTAAAATAAAAACAGCCAACAAACTTTCTAACAGCCACAGAAGTCACATGTTATCAACTTATTGGTTAAGAGAGAGTACTTGTCCTCACTTCAGGTGTAAGTTACTTATTGAAGTTCAAAAAGAAAAAAAAAATACCTGAACAGGCCTAAAGGGTTCATCAGATCCCTTCCACCGAGAAAACAGGAGACAGACTATCTTCTCAATATCATTACGAGGCCAAAGAATGAAGTCCATCTCCTGGGTACAGCCGATCACATCCTGTAAGCAGTAAAATTCCGTACTTACAGTCCCCCCGTTAGTCAAAGACACAGATAAGCAACTTATCTATACAGGCATGTAATTTAAAGGTGGTACTTATTACCACGTTTGTGTAATTTTCCATTTGTATTACTCACAGCTCAACTAAAGCCTTCCTTGCCTTACACTGAGTTTTAATATCAGTACCCAGTTAATATAAATTCCAACTTCAACATTAGCAAAGACTTGTTGCAAGAATTAACACATTCCTACTAAAGGACAAGGACAGCAAGAAGATGTAATTCTCAAGACATATTTGAATGAGACAGATGAAAGGTAAAGCTTGAGCACTACATATTTACACAAAATTACAGAATACATGTGCTGCTACCCTTCAACCTGGACCCCATAAACACAGGCCCCCCAGAACCCTTGTGGAGCAGAAGAGTTGAGAAAAATCAAAACAGCAGGATTATGCTTAACATTCACCAAGAAAAGCACGACTGTTGAAAACAAACTAAGAGTCAGCAATTGTAAAGAGTAACTTTACCCTGCGCATAGACTGGTAGCGGGGTGCATGAAGCTGTACTACATCCTTTTGCAGAAGCTCTAAGGAACTTTCCAAAGAATAGCTGGAATCCCGCACACCTTTCAGGATATTTTCTTCATAATTATTGGTCATGACTGGTATCACTTCAGACACTTCAAAAAGCGCTGACTTTTTCTTCTAAAAAAAAAAAACAACCCACACCACCAAAACACAGGTTACATTAGGATTACAATCCTTTCTAGGCAATTACAGATAACAGTTTATTTCAGAATTTGTGATTTTGTTAGCATACATGTATGAAATGCATATCCCAAGTTAGGACTCTGACACAAACCACACTAAAATTAACAGACAAACACTTATAAATTTAACAGAATCAGTCCAACAACTTTTTATTACAAAAAAGTTGAACATGTTTTTGTAGTCTCCAAAGACACAAATCTACACACCAATCTTGCAAACATTAAGGCTGTATCTAAACATTAACAGCACCACCCTTTCATCATGCAGAATACATGATTTCAGGCTGACCAAGAGACCTCTATACAATCTTCTCTTTGCAAATCAAGTAACCTTTTCCCCCCTTGCAATACTTTAAAGTTGGTCTTTTCATAAGAGTGAAGTCTTTCAATGCCACATTTGGTAACAATTGGTCATCAAGATCCAACCAGAAGTTAGCTACAAGTCCTCAAAAAAGAAGTATTTTTATTTGCTAAATAACTTTTATACTCACTATAAATATTTCAATCTCTCTCAAGCAAGGCAAAAACATCATGGGGAATTTGGAAAAACAGTTTTTGCTGTAAGTAAAAATCACTTAAAGTTGTAATATCTGCTTCTAATAGCTTTCTTATAGCTCATAAAAAGCCTTGACCTATTTAAGGATCACATGACAGACAAAGCATATTTTTTCCAAATAACCCTCCACAGTCCCAGGCAGAACAGACATAACGGGCAACTACTTGCTGAACAAGCTACACTGAGCTAAACTCCTACTTCAAGCAAACTGGTACTGGATGGATATCTTCAGTTCACTGTGCTAAGTGAATTTTATAGGATTTAAAACATATGCAAGGAATTTCTACAAAGCAGCCAGAAAGGAGTACAAATGCTCCAACTAAAACCACTATAGTCATTATCTAAGAAAAATCTAATTGTTACCACTGCTTAAACATTCATATTTCTCTTTATTACTATGAGACAGTACCAAGAAATTACATCCCACTATATCCATGTCTGTTTGCAAAAAACAAAAGCAAATTGGAGTCAGAAATTTTAAAGAAATTAAATTTTAAGAAGTTCAGAGTCCTCATTAAAAAAAACCACATAACTATTACAGTGAATGCAAAAACCATACATTTGAGGAGATTAAACAATTTCAGTGCTCATCTACATGCATTTCCTGCATTATGTACTATGTTGGTATTTGCCTCGATCTTCACTTCCTCATCATTTGCTCAGCGCATTCACTTACTATAAGCACCTACTTTTATTCACCTGTGGACAGAAAATCTCCTACAATTCCAGTTAGCTTCAGAAATACCAGCAGGCTCCCCAGGCTGGCCCAGACACACAGCAAACACCAGCTCCTTTTGTCCTTCCCTCTCCCTCCCAAAACGACAGCAGCAGTTTCACATGTGCCAGTGCGCTGGGGCCATTTCAATATTGCATTTTGCGACTCCTCGCTTAAACCACCAGGTCCTCCCTTCTGCTTTAACCAGATAAACGAAGGAATTTAGCAGTGACTCCAGCCAGGTCTGCCTTTTCAACTCAACTCTTCACAGACAACAATTCTGCAATTCAGACCCAAATAAAGCTTAAAGAATTACAGTATTAACTTCAACAAATATTTACCGAATATAGAAGTTACCAAGTAATCGTTTAATGAGGCACTGACACCCTCTGCATTACAAAACTACAAACATACAAAAAGCCAAAATGACAAATGTGAAGTAAATATTACAGCAACTAGCAATTAAAAAAATAAAGTTTAGAAGCCAATGAAATCAATTAAGGATAAACTGTAAGATGCAATCAGGCAGCAAGACTTTGCACAGCATAGTTAACATGCATCGCAATAGACAATACAGAGAGAAACATTAAAACCAAGTTACCTTGTCTTTGAACACAAAGGCAATGTACATCTTGAAGTCAAACTGGTCAGCTAAAGATTCTTTTTTCTTTCTAAGCTGAGCACGAAGTCTGTTCAGAGCTTGTTTCTTCCGGGAGTTTGGGTCCCCCATTTTGTAATACAGGTGGTACTAAAGCCTTTGGAAACTGTTGCTAAACTATGGGCACCTCTTCGTAAGACTCAAGTACAACAGAAACAAGTCGTTTTATTCCTGCTAATACGACTGAACAGATAAAATGCGAATGTAACCCAAAACCGCACCTCAGGCAATTTTTTAGGAGAATGTCGTATCAGAGGGGCCAAGAAACAAAGTAAGTAGTTGTCCAGCCATGGCTGGACAAGAGGTTTTACAATAAATCAAGAAAAAAAAAAAAAGAATTTTGAAAAAAAAATAAATGAACAGTTTAGCTGCAGGAATAAGTGGGTAAGAATGAAAAAGAAAAAAAAAATCTTATCACAATTTATGTGTACAATAAAAAGCAACTGGCACAAGCCCAATCCATGGGGGGGTACTTTTGCTCTGCTTACAAAAAAAAAATGAAGCTGAAATCACAAATTGCGTTTTACCCCAGCCAGATTCATGACTCTACTGATTATTATTCTCAGCTTTCCGCTATTGCTATGTTGCCTGTCTCTTTTTCTTTAAAATTATTACACTTGGTGGAGAGCAGAGAAAAGGGTGCAGAGGAGGAGTGCACATCCTGGGAGACAGGAGATTTCTCTGCCAACAACAAAATCAACCACAGACAACACAGCGCTGGTTTGCAGGGGAGCAAAGAGAAAAAACAGCGGAGTCATTTCTAACTTCATCCTGCTCATCATCAGGCACATCATCGCCCTGAGGCCGCTGCTGCCAAAGAGAAGAGGGATCATGATGGCCACAGACGAGGGGCAGGCGAGGGGTTGGAGGGGCAGTATTATCTCACCTAGAGACTAAAACCCAAACCAGCGCTCCAAACCTGAGCTCCTTGACCGGTGGGAGAACCCTACATCCCCCGACACCTCACACGCTCCCTAGGCTGCTGATCCCGGGGGATCCTTCTCTCCCCGCCGCTGCTGCGCTGCGCAGCCAGCACGCTCAGCCCAGGCTGTGCATGGCCAGCGCTTCTGGCTTCTCCTGAGGCCTCTGTCTCCTACACGAGCCGGCGGAGGCTGCAGGGGGTGGCGTGTGCCCGGGGCACCCCCAGTAGCACGGCGTCTCCCCTCTCACTTCATGGTCAGGGTTTGGAAAACGTGGAGAGTTTTGCTCCCAAAAACGGTTTTTCGGTGCCAAAATTTTCACGAGGTTTTTTTTTTTTTTTTACTAATTGCAAGCCTAGGTTGCAATTTTAAACCTCTAAAACACCCTTCTCCCCTTAAAAAAAAAAAAAAAAAAAAAGCAAACCCCCAATTATCAGGTTATTTTCTTCCTCTCTCCAGACATTTTTTTTCCCCTCCCCAAGGTGTTTTGACTAGTCGAGGTTAAAAAAAGTTTTTCGGTTAGCAAATCTGACAGGTTAAGAAAAGGGGGTAAAGTGTACCCCCTCCTCTCTCGACAAATTTAAAAAAAAAAAGGAAAAACAAAAACAAGAAAAAAAGGAGCCCCTCCCAAAACTTTCCCCCCCCCAACTTAAGCAAGAGACTGAGAGCCTCGGGCAGGAGGCCGAGAGCGGGGCCCGCTCGCTACCCGCAGCCGGCGGGCGCAGGAGGAGCAGTGGAGGCGGCGGCGCTGCTGGCAGCACGGAGAGGGGCCATGTCAAGATAAAGCCACGAAGCCGCGGAGCCCCCCCATCCCTGCCGCAGTGGACACGGTGACCGGGCCGCCCGCTCTGCCGCTGCTCGGCCCCAACCTGGTCCCCATAGTCTAGCTCAGCGCCCCGGTGCCGGGGAGTGGGGAAATGGTGGCGGAGAGAGGAAGAGGAGAAGGAGGAAGAGGCGACGGCGGCGGGAGGAGGAGGAGGCGGCGGAGGGTTCCTGCGCTAGCGGCTCCTACGGAGGGCGGCGGGCATAGAGATCCCGGAGCGGCGGCGGAGGACGGTCGGGAGAAGGACGAAAGGGCTGAGGAGAGCCTCTCTTCGCCCTCGGGACGTCCTCGAAGGCGGCGGGAGGAGCGAGCGGGAGCGCCGGGGTCTGCGGCTGAGCCTCGGCCCGGGAGGGAGCGCGGAGCGGGGCTGCGCGGCCAGCACCGACCACTCAAAATGGCAGCGCCTGAGTCACACAGGCGCCGCCCTGCCCGCACTGCGCGGAGCGCTCTGCCGGCGCGTACCAAGCGCTCGGGTGCCCGGGGGGGGAACAGAATCCTGTGCTCTGGACAGGAAGGCTCGGCGGTAACTTCACTAGACACAGACACTCCCTGTGTGGCGAGGAATAGAAGCGAGAACAACAGCGGCAGAGCACCTCCCAGCCGCCGCCACGCCGCGAATCCGGGTCGCGCTTCCTTGCTCCTTCTCCCCCCGCACTGTCACTCCTCGTGTGACCGCCCTCATGACCCACGTGATGCCGAGTCGGGCACAGCCCGCGGGACGAGGACCCGGATGGAGTTGCTCAACGAAGTTCTCGGGGGGGGAGGGGGGCGGGCAGGGAGGCAAGGCGGGGGGAAGGGAGCGTTGCCTCCCCCTCCCCTGCCGGAGGTGGTACCTGCCCGGGGCCGCTGTCCCCCGCTCCGCCCCCGCGACAAGCGGCTCTTTGCCAAATTCGGACTTCCCCCCGCCCCCCGCTGAGGTCCTGCCGTAGATAAAGTGAATACTTAGACTTGTTTCAACCGTAAGCGTCGCGCCGTTGCTGCAAAACGCAAGGTTTTAAGTCTTGCGGTGGTGCCTTGTGTTTAATGTTCTTCGCTGGGGTTTGTATCCAGCCCAGCATGCTCCGGTGAAGTAAACTGTAAATAAATTAAAAATAAATGCAGCCTTTAACTGAAAGATGGTGTGCCTCCAGTGCCGCTCTCGCAGCACAGCCCAGCGCACAGCCGTGTGCGACAACGTGTGTTCCCTCTCTCATATACCTAAGGAACTGATGTTCTGGAGACGCAAACCTACTCCTGGGAGAAAATCAAAGCGTTTTCATTTGTGTGCCAAAAGCAGAGGCTTGTGCCTCCCACCTTTCACCCTTCCCCGCAGCGACAGAGGAGCTGGGGCACGGCTTTTCCCTTGGGATGGAACCACCATCTCCGTGGGCCACCCCTCATGTCTCCCCAAGCCGTGCCGGGGAAAGCCTCGCCGTCCAAAACCGCCCAGACCGGGGGTGCTGCTAAAACGCTGGTTCGCCCTATGCCGTGCCGGAGCGCGCCAAGGGGCTGTCGGCCAGGCACAGGCCGCCAGGGCGGGTGAAGGTGTCGCTCCCCCCTCCCCTCTGTAAGCTGGCGCCTGCGACTCACTGAACTGCAACGATATTAAAAAGATTACAAAGGGGAAGACAAGCGCCGGCACTGTCTATCTCACTGTATTGTGTTTCAAAGCCCGTGGTGCTGACACTCTCCCATAATCTCCAGTAGATTTCAGTCATTATTTTTTTTTTTCCCTCCTTGGTCTCTGCTCTTACTTGTCTCTGCTGTTTTCCCTTGTTCTCTCCTGACCCGTCATATTCGTTATTTCCCTTTGGCGCACCTTTCCTTTACACACACTTCCCCTTGGACACCCCGTTGACTTGTCCTCCTGCCTGTCTTGCGGTGGGCAGCTGCCACGGCTCAGCCCTTAGACCTCGTTGTCTTCACCCGGCGTCAGTCGGGCCCTCTGGTGCAAACACTCCATCTTGCCTCCCCTGTCACAGCCACCACCCAGAACGCTCCCCTCTTGTTTCAACAGGAACAGAGCTGAAACATCATTTTTTTTACCCACTTAGCGCCGTTCACCTCTCAGGGCAATGCCTATTGAAAATAACCCCATATTTGGAGGCAAAAAGCAAGGAATCTAAATAAGAGTATTACATTAGCTCTGCACTGCTGGGACTATTGCAGAATGCCAACATTTTTAATCTGTAATATCAGCCTGGCCTCAACGAGAGCTGTGTTTAGATACCTGCTTTTTCACTCCAAGCGGTTTTGCTTGCCAAGCTGCCCTGTACGGCATTTTGCGCCGCAGCCTGACATTCCCTTCAGTGCCCGCTGCTATTTTAAGCCGTGACTCACGCTTGGCCCGTGACCCTCTTTGTGCCGGCGCAGCCGATGCAAAGGCAGCCCTGGCACAGCAGCGCTGCTTGACGCAGGGATCGCCCCGGCACAGAACACCCTCCGAGGGAACTGGCGCCTTGCCCGCCTGCGAAGGAGAAAGGAAGGAGTTTTCTTCCAGCCCAGTAACTCCAGCTGCCCTCTGGAGCACAGGGATGCAGCCACAGCGACTGGCCTTTGTCACAAGGAGTTGGGCAGCTGCCCAGCCCCAGGTTGAGAAATGCATCCACAATTCTTTTGCTGGCACAAGAACAGGTTTTCTTCTGGAGGACTTTGCAGAAGAGCTATGAGGAGAGGAATATATATACTTAGAGGAAATATATATGTATATACTTAAAGGAAATGGGAGATCGAGCACAGAGTATTAAGTGTTAAGCAGCCACCAGTTGTCTCTTGCAAACACAGGCTGCTCAAATCCTTTCACAACATTTCAGAAGGCAATGGGGAACTGAAATCACTCCAGGTTCCCTCTGCATAGACTTCTGCTCCTCCTTATATAGGCAACTACCTCCCGTAACAAACTCAGAGAAGATTCTTTTCGTTTTGCTCACTGGCTAATAAAGATTTCCTGACAGCATTTACACAAGTGAGTACATCAACCAACCATGATATGTTTATTATAGATATATATGTACAGAAATACCTGCACTATTAAAGCCGTGAGTAATAGCTGAGTTTTGTTCCACTTTTATAAAATCGTAGTTCTATTCCTCCGTTGTGCATAATGAAGAAGCTCATATAGTAGAAAAATATCAGCATCTTAGTTAAAATATATATTCTTGAGTAAAATCTCTTACTGAATGGAGGGTTGAGACTTGGCAAAATAAATATTTGTATGCTGTTGATCCATAATTCTCTTAACCAGACCATTGTGTATGATTGTTATGCTGCTTACTGGTTATGCAATGTTGTATCATTTATAAGAGAGGCTTGTGTGCCTGAAAGCTGATACGTGTTTTACAATTGTAATACTTGGTCTAATGACAGACTGCTTCTCTTCAAATCTAGTTTAAAACGATATAAACTTTATCATTATGGAGAGAGCAGTGTGGGTGGCATACAAAACAAACCCCACAAGTCGGTTGTAGCAGTGTATGCAAAATACGTGACTTCTTTTTTTAGGCTTCGATCCCATTAGCACAGCAAAAATGGTGTTTCTTGTGCGAGTGAAATCTGGGCTGAGCAAAACAGTGGAGCAGATCAGCTTCTGCTTGGTTAACACAGCAAAGACAAGCTGATGCTTTCAGTCTTTCTCCCACTCAGCTACCTTGTAGCTGCAGTCCTGTAGTCTTTGGGGAGTGAAATGCATGCACATGGTTGGTTGGATATTTTTTCCTTTTCTGCTCTGAAAAGCTTGTTTTCTATTTGTCTTTTTATTGTTTCCTTGCTATTTTTAGTGACGTTAAGCATGGTATAGGTTTTTTCACATTTCGGTTGCATAGTAAGTTGTGGTGTTTTCTGTAAATAAAAAGGGATTGAAAACTTTATAGAAACACCTTCATTTTTTCTTTTCCAAAATGTATGTGATTTCAGAGTCTAACTCCTGTTTTCAGAATTAAATGTTTGTTCATAAGCATGTGGGCAAGGTTATACTCTAACGCCTCTGCTTTTAATTTCCAGCTTAATAATTAGTTACTTAAAACTTAATAATTTCTAGTTAATAATTGTTTTTTTAACAGATTGTAGCAGCTTGAGACATATGTTATAGACATAGTTAGGAAGAGATGAGTTGGGTTCTATTATTGTTTCATTTATACTTTCCGTGCATACTGTGCTGGCTGTGTGTGCTAGAAGTAGTATCAGCCCTGAAGGTACTTGCTTCAAAAACAGAACTATGATTAATTCAGTGCCAAATGTTTATGCATCAGACAAAAATAAAGTAGTATTCCTTTCTGAGTTCAAACAAGACAAATTAGGTAGCAATTAAAACTCTTTCATACACTTCAGAGTATACTGTGATTCACTCTTTCTGCCTTGAGAGCAAACATTAGTTGCCAAGGCACAACAGGAATGCTTCTGTGTAGAGAAATGGAAATGTTTAATGTGGAAAACATTCCTTACATCATGCTGTGGACAACTATATATCCACTGCAGAGCTATTGCTACAATATATTACAATATTAATACAATATGTCTGGAGAACAAGTCCTGTGAGGAGCAGCTGAGAGAACTATGGCTGGTTAGCCTGGAGAAAAGGAGGCTGAGGGGAAGCCTTGTCACTCTACAATTCTCTGGAAGGAGGTTGTAGCGTGGAGGGTGTTGGTCTCTTCTCCTGAGTAACAAGAGATAGGACGAGAGGAAATGGCCCCAAGTTGTGCCAGGGGAGGTTTAGATTGGATATGAGGAAAAAATTCTTCATGGGAAGGGCTCTCAGACATTGGAACAGGTTGCCCAGGGAAGTGGTGGAGTCACCATCCCTGGAGATATTTAAAAGGCATTTAGATGAGGTTCGTAGGGACATGGTTTAGAGGTGGACTTGGCTGTGTTAGGTTCATGGTTGGACTTGATGATCTTAAAGCTCTTTTCCAAAGAAATGATTCTATGATATACATTTAAATACACTTGATTATGTGTATTCTCATTTTTTGCTTATCTGGGTTGTGCTTTCCTGACTTGTTTAGGACTGCTGAGTATGGGTGGTTATAATGTCAAAAGTAACTAAAGGTTCTCAGTGCTTTCGCTGAGAGGGTGTCTTCCCAAAACACTGACACCCAATCAATTGCTTCTGTGAGTATGGTAGTCATGAGTTGTTAAACAGCATGGCCCTTTGTTTAGTATAACAAATGCATGTCCTGTCTGTAAAACTTTTCATTTATTCTGAAAATATCTGAAATGCACATTGCTTGCAATTTGTACATAAACCTGCAATTCAGATTTCACAGGATGAAGTGGTTTTGGTATCTGAAAGACTAGTGACTCTTTGTCACTGTGCTGCTTCATTTTTAACTCAAGTTCTCAGTTAATGCTGTGCAAATGCATGTCTTTATTAGACTGATTTGATCTATCAAAACCAGACTCATGTTCCAATGTAGGTTTTGTGTTTGCCCAGCAGCTGCTTGCAAGAATAAAACTTGAAACAACTTCTTTTATTTATTCAGTCTGCAAATAATATTCTAAATACTTGTAGTCAGCAGAATTGGAAGAAGCTTTAGATTAGCGATTCCTAGCCTTTATAGAGAATGTTTCATTTTTAAATCTAGAAGCACTACACAAATGATGGTGGGGTTTTTTTAAGGCAAATCCATAGTTGAGAAGGTTAGGATCTAACTGGTTTAAAGGATGTGTTAGTGACTCACATAGTACTTAATTAGGGACAAATTCACAAGGTGAGATGGAGATTTTTCTTCTAACCTTCCACCTCTGAAGCACTCAGGATCACTGTTCACAGGACAATCTTTTATTCTAAAACACAAAAACTGCAGTGGCCATCCTTGAAAACCAGCTTGCATTATAAATTATACCTGGAGTGTCCTGTGTATATAATCCATTCTTTGGACAGAGTTTTATAAACGTGCAGCCTTCTGTGATGATCACCCTAGGGAAAAGAAGACAACATAGGAAACACTCATCTATGCATTGGAACAGGCCGCCCAGGGCAGTGGTGGAGTCACCATCCCTGGAGGTGTTTAAAAGGCGTTTAGACGAGGTTCTTAGGGACATGGTTTAGTGCCAGAGTTAGGTTAAGGCTGGACTCGATGATTCTCAGAGTCTCTTCCAACTGAAATTGTTCTATGATTCTATACAACGTTAATACCCCAGAAACAAGAGGCTGCGGGAGGGAAGGGTTAGGACACGTAATGCCACGCTGCCACCTAGTGTCACCCGGCGGAGTGCGGGGAACCGTCCTAGCCCTGAAATAAATGGTATTTTTGTTGTACAGAAGGGCCAGGAGAACAGCAGCAGGGGACCCTGAGAGCCATAGTTCCTGTTGATTGATTCAGAGACCCCCAAGACCAGCCTCGGGGTTCCCTCCCGGGACCCTTTTGCGGGGCTTGCACCCAGGGCAGGGCTGAGATATGACACTGACGTGCTCCAGTGGCACAACACCGCGCTGAGTCCCTCGACCCTCTCCACAGCAGTTCTCTGCATCTAAAACAGTTACAGGAGTTGCTTACACTAAATATTAATAACTCAGAAAGCATTTATGATATTTACATAAGAACATAATTTACAAAATAGAAAATGACAATGTAAATTACCTGCACCCAATGTGGCAGGTAGAAATAAAGAGACCATAAGTACCCCGGAGCTAGATAATTATCTGTGGGTTACAATAAAGGCCCTGACAAAAGGCACAATGTGACTGTCAAGTAGAAATACCGTTTTGCCAGTACTTGATTTGGGTAGCAAAGTCCAAACTCTCTCTGTGCAATGCTTAGGAAGTTTCCACACGCCAAATTTAAGCAAAACTCCACAGCCACTGGAGACCAGGTAGTGCCTTCCCACCCATTCCCACATTCCCAGGCACATGAAGTCCACCAAGAAGCTTTTTTTTTTTTTCTGCTGCCATTTGCTGTAAAAACTGATAACTTTTATCAATAGCAATGGAGTATAAAAGCTCTAAAAAGTACACCTTCTTGACTGCCATGAAAAATCTAAAAAATTGGCTGAGCTCTATGGGAAACCTCGGCGTGTTTGCTTAGGCTCACTTGAAGTGCAAATAGTCATAAGTATTCATGACAGAGAGTTTTATTTTTTATGAAACAAACAAGCTGAAATGCATTATATTGCACTCAATCTGAAGACAGCTTCTTCTAGTAGTGAGTTGACAGATTTTTACATGTAAAAAGGCCATAACCCCTATTTAAATTAATTTAACTTTCAGCCACAAAAATGGCAATTCTTACAACAAAGTAACCTGAAACCTTTTTGTGAGATTTTTATATAATTATAGTGGTTTCCCACAGTTAAGACTATGAATAAGCTTCCGATAATAAGCTCTCAGTGTTCTTTCTGACATGGTGAAGGGATTCTTTACAAACGTTTCAAACTGAAGAAACTGAACTGAAGGAAAACTCGGAGACACGGTGGTTCATAACAGGATATGTTCTTCAGCTGGAAAAATTGAGGGAGTGGCACCTTTGTAATAAACCTCCAGATCATTTGCCTCCAGCAAAGAACAAATTAAAAGGAAAAACAAACAGAACTGTCACATCAGAACCATCTCCCATTGCCTCAGGCCCTTTCTAATTATCAACATTTCCAAAAGCGGTTGTTCCACTTCTGAACTGTAAATCTACCTGAAAACTTTTTATAAATTAAAACTGAATTTTGAAATCCTTGAGAAGGTTTCACCTGAAAACATTAGTATTACAAAAATTGTATCACAGCCATAAATGACACATGTTGCCTTTTATGTACATAAATCTATGCATGCATACAATTTAAATATTTTGTCTAAAGCATTTTATATTGCGTATTTATATTGCTATATGACAATACATGAAACACAAAAATAGGACTGTTTTGATCTTGTGCTTATGTACAGCTTACCTGTATCTAGATCTTTCTGAAAGGAGATTTAATACTGATGAGATTTATGTGTATATTTGACCAGAGTTTAGCATATCTGCTAGTGTTTTGGAATATGGAACATTTCAAATTTTCTTCTAGAATCAATGAGAATTAAATTAATTTAAAAGCATGAACACTTTTTTTTTTTTTTGCCAACAGAACAATACCAATTTAGATAGACATTTCTGCCCATGTTATTTTTATTTTCCTGATAGAAGAGAAAGCTTACTGAGGTGACAGCTTGCGGATGACACTATATGGTTCAAGATAATAGCAATGGACCTGACTGAACGACTGCAGAATGGCATTATGGAATTGAGTAACTGGTGAATACAGCAGCCAATGAAATTCAATGTAGATAAACATAAGAGAACATACACAGGAAAAAAAAATCTTAGTTTCACATATCAAATAACAGACTTTGAACTGACCATCATTCAAGAATAAGAACTCAGGGTTACGACAGACATTTCCACAAGAATGCCAGCCCGACGTTCAGCAGTGATTAAAAAGGCAAATCAAAGGGCATACAGCTCACAAAAGAGCAGAAAGATGGAACAGCTTTCATGTAGGAAATGGCTAAGTCGACCTGGGAAGAAAATTGGAGAGCAATCTGTGTAACAGCAGCCTAGATGAAGACCAATTGTTTGCTCTCTCTTCCAGTACAGGGACTGGGGACATCAACTGAAGTTATAGGAATCAGGTTCAAAAGAAAAAAAAAGGAGGGCATTCTTCAGACAATGGCTATTTGTGCTCTGGTACTGCTTGCGAAAGGATGTTATGGACAACGAAAATTTAAATGGGTCAATGGGATACTGAATGAGTTTATGCAAGAGAGATCAGCTTTATTTCCTTATCCTTGTTTAAAGATTTCCCAATACCTCATTTTTTATATTCTGCCTTTCTTTCATCAGACCATGACATTCCCCTTCGGACATTCTCACTAAGTGCCGTACAGTTTATTTCCAAGCAGAAGACTGATAGAGTAGCATGCTAAATAAATACTTCTCACTGTAAATATCCTAATTTGTGTCCTTTACAAGCATTTATTCACAAGTCAGCAGAAGATACTATCAGCATAACTAAAAGATAAACGTACAAATATTTGCAAGAACGTAATTGTAAAGTGGCCTCTAACAAACTTAACAGCATACCTTATGCATAATTAATGGAGAATTAGAGTCTGTATCATATATAAAATTGTAAAGCAGTTGTTGTGGCCTAACCATATTAATTCTGTTCCCTGTTTTTGCAGATTGTAGTGGGGATTTTATTTATGCTTATAAATATCTGAAGGGTGGATGTCAAGAGGATGGGACCAGACTCCTTTCAGTGATGCCCAACGATAGGATGAGGGGCAATGGGCACAGACTGAAGCACAGGAGGTTCCATCTGAAGATGAGGACAAAGTTCTTTACCTTGAGGGTGCCAGAGCACTGGAACAGGCTGCCCAGAGAGGCTGTGGAGTCTCCTCTGCAGACATTCAAAACCCATTTGGACACATTCTTGTGCGATCTGCTCTGGGTGAACCTGCTTTAGCAGATGGGTCGGACTAGGTGATCTCCAGAGGTCCCTTCCAACCCCAACCATTCTGTGATTCTGTGACTTAGATAGCGGTGATAACAATAAAGTGGAAACGTGATTTAATTTGGGGTTGGTAAAGTATCTTTCTAAAATACAACGAATAATGGGAGTGAGAAGGCAGTCAAGAGAGATCTTATCTAGTTTTGAGGTTCAGGGAGATTTTGAACATGGAACCAGACAGCTTCCTACGTAACTCGTTACCAGCCAAGACGAGCACCAGGCAATACCTAAGTGCTTCTTTCCCCACAGCTTCAGCCCCGGCGCTTCCGGCCTGGGGGTGTCAGACCGCACTAGTCAGGCCTGTGCCCCGCACAGAGGCACCAGCAGGGCCACGATGTGCAGCTCACAGCTGACGTGTCTCATATCACAGTGCTAGTTTTCTCCTCGCCTTCCTCACAATCAAAAGCTGCCCCCGGAGCACCTGCCATCGCACTTGCTCTGCTGAAGCTGAAGGAATATTGTGGAATATTCTGGAATATCATGTCCAGTTCTGGGCCCCTCAGTTCAAGAAAGACAGGGAACTGCTGGAGAGAGTCCAGCGCAGGGCCACAAAGATGATTAAAGGAGTGGAGCATCTCCCTTATGAGGAAAGGCTGAGGGAGATGGGGCTCTTTAGCTTGAAGGAGACTGAGGGGTGACCTCATTAATGTTTATAATTATGTAAAGGATGAGTGTCAGGAGGATGGAGCCAGGCTCTTCTCGGTGACAACCAATGATAGGACAAGGGGCAATGGATACAAACTGGAACACGGGAGCTTCCACTTAAATATGAGAAGAAACTTCTTCACGTGAGGGTGCCAGAGCACTGGAACAGGCTGCCCAGGGAGGTTGTGGATTCTCCTTCTCTGGAGACATTCAAAACCCGCCTGGATGCCTTCCCGTGTAACCTCATCTGGGTGTTCCTGCTCCGGCAGGGGGATTGGACTAGATGATCTTTCGAGGTCCCTTCCAATCCCTAACATTCTGTGATTCTGTGAGGCTGCAGGTCCCAGCCCCCTCAGGCCGCCCCTCCCGCCCCTTGCCCTCTCCCCCCGTCCGGCCCCGTCCTCCCGCCAGAGGCCCGCGGGGCGTGGCTCCGCCGGCGGGATGAGGGAGCGCAGCCTGCGATTGGCTCGGAGAGCAGCCGGTGGATCACGTGACCTTCCCCCGCCCCGCCCTCCGCGCTCCTTATAGCCGCACGCCGGGCGGCAGGAGGCAGCATTTCGGTGCGTGGGGTGTCGGGAGGCGTGTGGGTTCGGCTGGAGGTGAGCGGGGTCGGTGAGCTGAAGGGATGGGGGCAGAACCCACGGCCGTTCGGTCTCGCTTGGGGGCGACGGGGAGGCCGCAGGCTCCCGTGGCCGCGTTTGTGTCTTGGCGGGCTCCGGGCTCCCATCCCCATTGGCTACGCCGCCGAGCGGGGGCGGGGCGCTGCGGGCTCGGCTGGCGGGAGCGCGAGGGTGCCGCTTCCCCCCCGCCCCCCGCCATCTTGGTTGAGCGTCTGTGGCGCCCCCGCCGTCCCCGTGGTGAGGTGTGCGGGGCTTTATCCGTGGTGGGCTGGTGTGGCACCACGTGGGGTGTCCCCTCAGGACTTTGCGTTTTTAGGGTGCTTGCAGGTCGTATCTCGGGGGGTGGGGGGGGCGGGGCGCGCTGCCAGAGCTTGCTGAACACGCGGTTCATGACTGGGTTTTAAATGTTGTTTTAAAAGTTGGTAAAGTGCAGTTGTCATGTTCTGTAGCTAGTGTGCCTGAACTACTACTTTTTAACTTTTTTTTTTTTTTTTTTGCAGTGATCCTATGAATTCCAAGATGAAACAGAAACCGAACACAGAAAAATCATCAGGATCTTTACAGGTATGCTTTAAAGCCTTGAAGCTAGAATACAAGAACAGGTAAGGGATAGAAAATAGAAGATGAAATTTATCAAGAGTATCTCAAAACACAGGGTTTGATTTGTTCTGGGGTTTGTGTTCAGTTCTCTGGGAAATGGTCTTTCTGTCTGACACAAGTTTTACATCTACTGGAGGAATACAAAGGGATCTGTTGCAATGTGCTTCCACCTGGCTTATGCCCTGTTGGCTTCAGTAACCTCCTGGCAGGCAGTGGGACTTGGGAACACAGTGTCCTGCTGGGGCATATGTGCTTATGACTGCTTTTTTTCTTACTGCTCAGCAGATCCTTTTTGACACTGAGCTTACTGTCTTTTTGTGTGGTTTTTGGTTTTGTTTTTTTAAGTGGTGACTATCTGCCGCAGTTCAGTTATTAACTCAATCTGGCTGCTAAGGGGTTGTAGAGTAGGTTCTGTAGCCTGTCTGTTATAGGGGCGAACTTACCAAGAGTTAAATTTGTCTTGACTTGAGCATGCCTTAATTGAAATATTCATGTGGGGAGTTCTGTTTCTAAAACTCACCCTCATGAACCATAGTTGCCTTGGAATTGGTGGAAGCACTTAAAGGATTTAACTTTTTAAGAGGTGATTGATAAGAAGTTAAAGCTTATACCTATTCCAGTCTTGTTGCAAGACTCATTTGTTAAGCCTTTTAATGTAGGCACTACTTGAAACTGTACAAATACCATATAAAATAGAGACTAGTAGCCTTCTGTCATGAAGGAGAGAGTGAATGAAAACTTCTGGTATTAATCACAGAATGGTTGGGGTTGGAAGGGACCCCTGGAGATCATCTAGTCCAACCCACCTGCTAAAGCAGGCTCACCCAGAGCAGATAGCACAGGAAAGAGATTAATGGAAATTGCCATTTCATAAGTTTGAGTTATACACATGGTGATCCTGTCCTATAGTGAATCTAGGGTATAAATTCCTCTATGTGGCTTTTTGCACTTTCAGTGAATTAACTTGGGTATTAATCAATAATTTATTGGCAGAGTATACTCAACCCTAAACTTCAATAGCAGCGAGTGGTGTCTGACACGGTGTGCTTCTTGTTCCCACAGCAGTTAGTGTTTGTCCTTTAGTTCAACAGGAGGGTAATTGGTGGCAGAAACTACCGTGGGAAAGGCGAACTCTTGTCATATGAAGTACAGTGTGGAACGGTGACTTTCTCACGCTGCTGTGGCATTGTGTTCTGGCTATTCTTGCTTGGTTGTCTGCCATTGTTTGCTATCCCATGGTGGCAGTGTAACCAACCGGGTCAGAAAGCTTTAATGAAGGAAATGGGTATTTATACATGATAGGAAAGTCGATAAACATACGGTTTATACAAAACAATAGCCTGTCTGGATGGAAGCAAGCTTTAGATCCATTTTAAAGGATAATTGAAGGAACACATCTATTTAAGTGAACACTACTTGAAGGTGTGTTCACAGGTAACAAAAATAGGTACTGCCTAAAGTGATGTGTGTGACTTTACCAAATAAACTTGCAATTACAGTTGCTTTTGTTTCTCCCCTGTTGACAAATACAACTTTGGGAGCTTCAGATAAAGCTTACATGTATTGCCGCACTGCAACTGGCCTTGAAGTCTAGTCAGAATATTTCTGCTATGAGCCCTGTTTGAGTTTCTTGAGAAAGGGTCAGGGTTTTCCAAGAGGCAGGGACTGAGTGTAGCTTCATGTGTTTAAGGTCCATCTGCTACAAATAACTAGATACCCTTCTTTGCACAAGCCTTAACATAAACCAGAGTATCGTCCATTTGCCTTTATAAGATGAACTGTGGGTTACCTTAATGGAAGCATGACAAATATCTGTTTGCTTATGCAGAAAAGAGTCTGAAGCCATATTTGTCTTTTTAGAAGTACCTCACAGACACCACATGCAATGCTGCCCCAAGACGGACTCTTAAAATGATTCAGCCTTCAGCAACAGGTTGCCTGGTTGGCAGACGTAATGAGGTAGGAATTAGAAGATAACCTGTACATGTGTGATTATTTCTACTCATAGTGAAATGCTTTTGAGATTTTTAACTTAAAACTAATATTTGGAAAAACATAATCTGCTAACTAGTGTGACACAACTTCGGCTTACTATTATTTTAGTAGTGAGCAATACTAAAAACTAGAAATTTTTGAGTAATTTGAGAAAATATTTGAGACTTTTCTTGTGTTAAACCCTGTGGGTATCAAGGATGATGTCTGTAATGTGAAGAAACTGGGGCTTATAAAGACTTACTTGCAGTCATTGGTGAGCGGACTTACAAGTTTGTATTGTTTAAAAAGAAAAAAAGCTGAAACATTGCTCTGAAGTTAAATCCTCCTGTGTTTTATGCAGAAGAAATCTTCAGTCAAAAGGAAACTCTCAAATAACAAGTTCACCTCAAAGACTTGTGAATCTGAGGTGTCTCTGGACAAGGAGCAAGAAAACGAGAATATGAACGATGCCATTCAAGCTGTAGATCTCATGATAAAAGGTATGTGGTCCTTCCTGAAATGTTTTATTCCACTTAAAAACGCTGTGCTCCCATTGGAATACAACTCGAAACATGGTTCCTTTGTCAGTTAGATAAGGCCTTAGTGTTTTTATATAATGGCTAACAGGAATTAATGATACATATCCTCTGTAATATAGTAAATAGAATATAGATATCTAATGTTTAAGAGTGATTCTCATCTACTAGTTACTATAAACTCAATGTGCAGCACTGTTAAGAAGCCCCATAGTTTGTTCCTTTGGCTTATCGACAAGCTTTCAAATGTCTAAATTGAAATGAAAGTCTGTTTTGGTGTAGTGTACTGCATGTGCAGTTTCTCAGAACCAGTTTGAAAGTATCTCAAGTTCAGTGAGAGGCTGATTAAGCCAAATGTGTGGAGACTGACTTGGGAATAAGAATTCCATCTTCCACAAAGTATGTGTAAAGACTGACAATTGCAAATGTGACCATCATTTTGCAAAGCCTACTGCCATGCTTGGGGCAGCTTCTTGAAGACTCTGCCTGTATAGCCATTAATACAGTGTAGGATCTCTGGTTTCTGTAAAATTAGGTCTCTAGTTGTAAATTTACGACTAATCTCTGGGAAAATGCTATACAGAGTGAGTTCTTATTGTCACTGTATAGAACACGTATAAAAGTTAGATACCTTAAGATCATCTCAAGAATTCAGTCTTAGCACAGGTTTATTGCGGCTTATTTCAGGAAGCCCTTCATCTCAATATTGGAAAGAAGTGGCTGAAGAAAGGAGGAAGGCTCTGTATGAAGTACTTCAAGAAAATGAAAAGGTAGCTAGTGAAAGAACTAATTTCTGTACCACTGGCTATTGTACTCCTGTTTTTAACATTTTGTTCTTTGAATGCAGCTGCACAAAGAAATTGAACAGAAAGATGGTGAAATTGCCCGCCTGAAAGAAGAAAATGAAGAGCTAATGTCCCTTGCTGAACATGTGCATTATATGACCAGCATGATTGAGGTACTTGAATTTTCAGTTAATGTGAGAAACCAGCAAAAATATTTTTTAATGAATCATGACTTCTGTGTGTTCACACAACTCTTCATTTTAAATTATTATCGAAGCTGTTGCCTGTGGGATTGCTCTAATCCAGAGACATAAAGGCCCTCTAGGGAATGAGTTCTTCTGGCTTAAAATCAACAGGAGTAATGAAAATGTCCTTAAAAGGGGCATTTTTCTGAAGGGAAGATTCAACCTTCTGTCTTAACAGGCTTTGCATCTTAGAGATGGTGACATGGGAAGGAAGGGTTTGTTTTCACTTTTCCAAGACTACTTAAATTTGAGTGTTTAACAGGTTGTGTGAGGTTGCTGGCTAAATGAAGTGTTCTGCCTGTGTCCCCTGAGGATCCAAGCTTGAAATAGGGATACACAAAGTGGAGTGGTAAGAAGGAGAAGGGAGCACATGCTCTTCAAATTCAAGGTTTCACTGAGGCACTGCCAGTTTTGTGGCCCAAAAAAAGGGCCAGTGCACAAACACAAACTCTATTGGATTCATAAACTTGTAAATTTCAAAACAGCTTCCTCTGAGGATTCCTTAGGGATAGGTAGTTGTGTTACTGATTCCATAAAAACAGGATTATGTTGTCTGTAACAGTCTCTGAAGCTGTGATAAGTATATAGCCATGGAACCTTGATATTAAAATCATAATCTAGGTGGTTTTTGTAGGGATTGAGCTCTCAACTGAGATATGAAGCTAAGAAGTAAACTTGATCAAGCTGATTTTTAGTTAATGCAATTATTTAGATCAGTCTTGAAAGACTCCTATTTTGTTACACTAGATTTTTTTTTCTTGTATTCAGGGGGTGCTGCTTGATAGTGACAAACCCACAGGTGGAAATTAAATGACTTCAGGACTTTTAATTCTTTTAAGTTGGAAACTTCTCTGCAGTTCCTGAAGAGTTGATTTTGCTCACTTCTGAGGCTTTAATGAGCATTAAGTGATACATCAAACAACTAGAAGCCTCAAAAGCTGCCTCTTACAGTCCTGTTTTTCTTCCTGGGATCAGGTTAGGTGAGGGACTTTTAGTCTGATCATCAAATACTAGAAACTGCTGGGTCTTCTAGTTCAGCTAGACTTAATGTAGCTTCATTATCTCTGATTGAAAACTATGAACTTAATCTGTAGTAATTTTTCTAAAATTAAACCTATATAGTTCTACAGTAACATTTACTTTGAGAAGCTATTTCCCATGTTGCATAAGATAAAACCTGTCCTATTGAAGAACCTAAGGAAGATTTAGTAGTCAACAAACCAGATGTGGTCTGTGAGTTGGAGGTGGCAATTTGGCTTGAACTCAAATGTCTAAAACTTGTGACTGAGGAATGTTTTAATTATATCAACAGTCTTACCTGCCTAGCTATTAAGTAGAAGAAGTACTAAGTTCACACTTGTGGTTTGTTTTTTGTGTGTGTTGTGTTTTTTTTTACCTAGAGGCTAACTGGTCAAGCACCTGACAGTCTTGAGACACTGAAGAGTCTGGCTGTAGAGGAATCTGAACAAGAAAATAAAGAGCTTAACTGTGGAGATGATGCAGACAGCACTTCTGAGGAAGGGCCAGCACAAGTATCATGTGGCTTAAGGGAGAGTATATCAGATCTTGCTTCAAAGGAAGCAACTCATTTGCAACAGGAATGACAACCTTAAATAGGCTTATGTATGTGGCTTTTAATTGCAGACTTCCTCTTGAAAAGACATAGTAAAACTTCTCAGGTATAGAAATTCCTGTGGAAGCATTACAAATGTTGGGTTTTAACTGGATAATATTATGTAGCAGTGGGAGTATCTGGATTCTGCATAGAAAACTTAATACAGGCTGCACTTAGTTGCTTGTATGAAATGCAAATACTGTGTATTTCAAGCTGTTGTGTAAATATCAGTTGGTCTGACGTGATACATGAAAATTGATAAATAAATCTTTGTCTTACCAAAACAGCCTTTTATTGAGTGGCTAGTTCTAGGTTTGTAAGTCAATTGTGACTACTATAGATGGAAGATTTCGAGTTTTTTAGGGAATGCCTGGGCAGTTTTTAACTCCTTAGATTTGCAGAATTCTGGAGAAAAGCATGGTGTTGGTGGATGGGAAAAGCAAAACTTGTATGCTGTTGGTGAGGCTTCAGAAAGTCAAGAATGGGTAATAAGAGCCATGACTTTAAAATTGTTAGATTTCTGTGTTTCAGGAGTTTTGAAATAATTGCCTCTGCCTTCTAAGACTTTTCCAAGATGTACAGATGAGAGCTTAAGTACAAAGTATTAGACAGACTCTTCTAGAGTTACATTTATTGTAAATTAAAGGTTGGGTGTTCTTGATTGTAATAGCAGCTGTACTGAAAATTTAGGCGGAGACAAGGCAGCCTACACTTCCGGGCTATTGTGAAAGGAAGTTTGTTTTTCAAAGTACTCCTCTGGTATTTACCAAGAGATGAGGCACCTTTTAGCAAGATGGTAATGTTCTGAAGGGTTTACAGGACTAAAATAAATGCTATTTATAGAAGCCTCTTTAAAATGGTGAGCAACTTATCTGGCATCCATATGGGGGGAGTGGGGTGGGGTGAGATGCTTACAGCTGAAAGCACTGAGGTAGAAAGGGAAGAGTATGTTGAATATAGGTTTTCTAGTCCTGAGTGAACTCAGCAGTTCTGTAAGTAACAGGGTCTTCCAAGGACAGGCTTTAAAAGATGGTGGCCATTGCAATGTCTTATGAAGACCTTAAAGTTGAGTGGCTTGCAAGAGGCAGAGATAATAGGAGGGATTCTGGTTTAATGGATCTATCAGGCCTTGCCAAAATGGGTGCTTCAGGACATCTGTGAACACACCTTTGGTGCTATCAGATGGGCACCTTTAAACTCCTCCCACATCTTGCTCCCTGTGGGTATCAGTAGGTTAACATGTTTTGCAGCTGATCAGTTGTGACATTCAGGGAATGTCGGGACCACTGTAGGAAGTAATCTTCCTTCTAGCTACCCTTTCACCTTGAATCTGGTAACCACAAGGCAAGGCATCATATTTTGTTGTGTTAAGTTCCCAGGTGTTCGGGAATAGATTTTTCTAAACAAAAGATGACACCTTCCAGTTTGTGCTCTAGAGGATGCTTAGACAATCCTTTCCATCACTGCAGAAATGGTGACAAATGTATATCCTTTAACTTGCTGTGTTTAAGAAAAAAACAAGCTGGATGCTGGATAACTGCTTTGTAGAGTAACCTGGGTTTTCTGTTCAAAATAAATAGATAATACTGTCAAGTGACTTAAACCTCTTCTATATTGGATTCTAAACAATTTTCATGTCAAAGTAGTTCTTCAATAGTAAATGAGGAAACAAAATTTAACTTGTTAGTCTTTATGCAGTGCAATGTAGTTTGTTATTCATAGTTAAGTCATTCTGCAGAAGTGGCTTTATTTTTAAACATCAGGAGTATTTCGTGTCTGCAGAGACTGTAGAAGGGAAGAAAACACTGTGTAATTAGCTGGCCAGGCAGACCAATCCAACCAAAATGGTAAGTGCAACTTCCACCATTTCACATCTTGCTCTGTGAACTCCTGTAATACAGGTGCTGTTGTTAGAGCAAAGGACTGCCAGACAGTAACAAATCCCGAATTTGCATGCATTGTCTGCATCTGGTTCTTCCTTATTTTTATCAAGATGGTCAAGAATAATGCTTATTAAGTTTAAATCTTGTGCTTTTTCTTGATCAAGTTAAAAATTAAATAACAAAGACGGTTCCCTTGAGTAGCTGGATCCTTACTTCTGGTGAAATGGATTGTGTACAAAATAAATCATGTGAGTTCTTCGTGTAGGCTGATGGATGTATTGCAGCACTTTTTGATGCAAAAAGCTCTTCTATTAAAAGACATGGGTCACTTACTAATAGATGTACTTGCACCTCAAGTCTCTTCAAGGCTACTATGGTTTTATTAACTTTAATTTATTAGCAGAGATAGTAGTTTGCTGTATGAACTCTTGAAAAAACATGCTGTGGGGAAGACACCAGATATGAGACAAATAAGCATGTGCTCTGTCATGGTTGTATTGGACCTTGATCATATAATCTCCCTATACTTATTATATCAGAAATATTAATGTATGAAAGTGTCGGAAGTTTTGTGATGCTGAATTAATTGCAGTTTTAAAAGTGTTCGAAAAGGGTTAAGTTTCATTTATTGTCCTGAAAATACCTGAGTAATTTTAAAAACATGCATGGAGTAGAGCTATCCTGTAGTAAGTATAGGAACTTTGTATGCATGTGTGAAAGGCTTGTCAAATGTGTAGAAGCTCTACAGAGACTTGTGTAATTAGTTCTTTTACAGCCATCTGACCTATTTTAAGTGTATAGGGAAGCTCTTATTTACCACTGAAACATGGCTATGTAATGGCTGAAAATCAACATCACTAAAGACAAAGAAATTTCATATCCACCTGAATTACAGAGAATATTCTGTCTAGCGTAATAAAATTATCAGTTCTGGAACCTAACTGCAGAATGTGATTCTTTCTAAGAAGTCATAACTGCTTTTGTGCACCAACTTGACCAACATGCTGAACTCCTTTTCATTGCAGAGGCTGCAGCCACAATCTTGTCTTTCACTGGTGTACCCTAAGGCTGCTTAGAAGTGGGGGCATCTACTGTGTCCTAGCACTTCTCCCATAAAATGTGGATGTCTTGACAGGACAGAATTTTGGGTATGTAAGACTAAAGTGTGGGGAGACCTGCCTGTTTGCAGGTGTCAGATCCTTGAAGAAGGAACAGCTGTGTGGGGACTAGCAGAGGCAAGCAAACTGGGAAGGGTGGATGCTTTGTGTGAAGAAAAGCTTTTAATTAATTTAGCAAAATCACTGATCTTAGTGCAGACACCCATTGTATTTAAGACAATGCGTGGAGGAGAAGTGAATTGGACCATAATAACTACTTGGCTGGGCAACTGAAGTAATTTGATGTTTGCATTGTATTGTTAATGTGAGGGCCAGTGTTGCAGTGTGGTGTAGCCTGTCCATAAGTAATGAGGTTGGTCATCTGTTTTTTGCAAGGAAGTGCACTGCATATTCATTTACTTTTCCTTAAGGGCCATCTGAGGTTGCTTTCAGAACTGGATTTGAGATTTTGAGCAGGTTTGCAAATCTGCCAAGGCCATGTGTGGTGTTCTTGAAACTGAATTGCATTGTTATCAACACTTCTTCAGCAGAAAATGTTTGTTGTGGATTGTTATTTTTTTCTTTCCATTCTTGTAACAACACAAAGTAGTTCAGCAAATAATGGTGTTCTGAGAAACTTTAATGTGCTGCTGCCTGTAAGGAAATGTGATCAGCCACGTTCAAGGTCAGACCCTTGGCTATGATAGTACCTCTGCACCCTGGGGCACCACAGCCATTTGAAGAGTGTACTGTGGATCCTGTCATCAGGAGAATTTCATTGCGAATAGGCAAAGCAGGGCTTCATACTTCAGATACAGAGTCTGGCAGTCATATTGACTCCTAATTTTGAATGCTTAAAATCAGCAATAATCAGAGTCACAGAATCATAGAATGTCCTGAGTTGGAAGGGACCCACAAGGATCATTGAGTCCAACTCCTGTCCCTGCACAGGATAACCCCACAGGTCACACCATGTGTCTGAGGGCCTTGTCCAGTCTCTTCTTGAACACTGTCAGGCTTGGGGCTGTGACACCTCCCTGGGGAGCCTGTTCCAGTGCTCCACCACCCTCTGGGGGAAGAACCTTTTCCTCATGTCCAACCTAAACCTCCCCTGGCACATCTTCCTGACATTCCCTCGGGTTCTGTTGTTGTTTGCCAGCAAGAAGAGCTCAGTGCCTGCCCCTCTTCCTCCCCTGGTGAGGAAGCTGGAGCCCCATGAGGTCTCCCCTCAGTCTCCTCTTTTCCAGGCTGAAAAAACTAAGACTTTAGCTGCTGTTCATATGGCTTCCCCTCCAAACCGTTTATGAACTTCATAGCCCTCTTCTGGACACTTTCCAGTAGCTTTTTATATATATTATTTTTTTATCCTGTGGCATCCAGAACTGCTCACAGTGTTCCAGGTGAGGCTGCACCAGAGCAGAGCAGGAGTATAACAGATGGCAGCACAGGGTAAAGCTATAATAGATACCTTTCCTGAAGGTATACTGGGTAGAGGAGGAGTCCTACTGATAGCAGCATGGAATTCTGACTCGCTGCTGTTATATCTACTGGGCAGAATGCAGAGGCAATAACAGCGAAAACCACCATAGTTCATGGAAAGGATGAGGTGAGAATAAGCCACCAACTAAACCACGAAGGCAAACCCCTTTTCCTGGTGAGCTCCCTCTCTTCAGCCTGCACTGCCGCTGAGTTAACTTTGGTACTGAAACCTTTTCCTAACATACCTTCCTGGGCTGGTCCAGACCTTTAAATTTGTTGGAGTCAACCTGCTGCAGCCCTAAGAAAGAGCTTTTATAGTTGCTGCTTGCTGGTTCCTTCTTTGCTACTTGGTAAGTGTCAGTCTTGTTGCACTCACCTCTACATGTCTGGTTTTCCCTATTCCACAAAGGAGAGCTCTTACATTAATGTGGTAGGAAAGGGCAGCATTGTCAGCTCTGCAAGCACAAAAGTGTGTAAATTATGAGATGAATATATGATTTGTTCCTTTTTATTTGCCTTCTGGTTTTGGAAGCTTTAAGGTTTGTTCACTTTTTCAAGAGTTTGTTGCCCTGAGGGCAGAAACTTATGGGACTTTGGTTTTGTTCTTAAATGAAGAGTGTGATTTTTGTTTGTTTGTTTTTATATGTTAGAATGTGATTCTTTATTTCGTTTTCTGAAACAGCATTAACACTCAAAGTGGAATTTAGCCTCTACATGTCTATATATCAGGTTCAAGCTTGTCAATGTTGGATACCACAATAGGAACTAAACTCAGTCTAACTGTTCCCACTAAAATTCCTGTGAATTTTCCTCATTGACTTTGAGAGCAGTTTTTGCTCCTGTCTGGTTCATGTGAGCTGTGTACATGGTTTTTAATGGTTATAATGGCATAGCAGATCAACTTTAAGTTAATAAGCTTTTCAAAGGGTGGATTTAAACGATGAGATCTAAGTAGATATAAGCTCCATTTGACATGGTACCTGTATTTGTGAGCAGCCTTGTGCCCTCTGCAGATTTGGCTCTGCTGGATGGGCAGCTCTGTGTTCACCAGGTCTGTGTCATAAGCCTGAATGTCTGCAAGAAGGAGAGGAGTGTTTTCTGTCTGAGACAAGTCTGTCTTCACAGATGGGAAGAAGTAATCAGCAAACGTTTGGTAACAGTCCTGGATCCTCTTCAGCACATTTTTTTGCTCGTCCTTGTGGAGCCTTTCTTGATAAGTATCTTGAATGATAACCCAACGATGTTTTGCTCTAAACTTAAACCAGGAGTAGCTAGAAATGTAGGGTACTAGTGCTTGCTTGAAAGTAAACTTGTCTCACTAATTCCTAAGCAACAGTTCAGAATGTACCCTGTTTCCCTGAAAATAAAGGCAAGGTCTTATATTAATTTTTGCTCAAACTTACTACTTTTTTACATGTATAGCTGCCTGGACACTATTTAAATTGACTTTTTAAATGAACTGTAACTAGGGCTTATTTTTGGAGTAGGGCTTGTATTTTGAGCATCCTCAAAAATCCCAAAAATCATGCTAGGGCTGATTTTCAGCGTAGGTCTTATTTTTGGGGAAACAGGGTAGGACCTATAACCTGATGACTTCATAGCTTTTTGCTTTAATGAAATTGTGTTCCACACTGTGATATGCAAACTACAAGAAAGCTCTTGACAAGGTGCTATGTATTACAGGTAGGAGCTTTTGACAGATATGGGAATATAAGAATATTCTCATTTTTTAAATAGTGTATGCCTATTGCTGATGCTCTGGGATGGGTGCAAGGGCCCGCACAGACATATTGGAGCAATCAGAGAAGGAACACAGAGGGCATGGTCCTCCCCTTGCTTCCAAAATAGCATTTTAGTTTAAAACTGGCATTTTTTAAATTAGCTTTGGTTCACCTCACAGAGGTACAACTAAGAACTGTAATTTTCACTGTAGTTTCATCCCTTCTCTACTTTTCCTGCTTTCCTGGTTTGTGTGTTTATTTCAATCACTAAAATAGTTCGCCACTTACACCCCGCCTTGGCCAGCAGAAAGATGAAAATGCAAGAGTTGTGCATATTAAAGCACAAGCAAGTATTGCACCATTTCTGCTGCTGCACAAGAAGTCACAGTTCTCTGTCCACCTTCAGGCAGTAGTCCTTGCTACGTGCATTGTTCACTTGCTCTAATATAGATGTTTTTGTAAGACCCTAATGTTCTTTTAAGTCTTAGCAAAGCTGATATAGTATGAAACACAAATCATTTTACCCTGTAAGAAATCTAGCAGATGACTTCTTATAATTTATATAATTTTTTTGAGATTGTTGTAAAGTGTTGTCCTGGTGACCAGGCTTGAAAAGATAAATACTCCCTACAAGGCTTTTCCTTTATTATGATTGAACGACTCCCTAATGGTTTGTCCCAAATCCAGCTGCAAGTATGTGGCTCTTGCTGAGTCACCTCTGGTGCTGGGAGCTACTCCCATGATGTTTGAAGGTTGTATGAGCCTCACAGTGGAGAGGTTGCTGATAGAGTGACTATACATATGGACTGATGTGCTTAGTAGTTAAAAAATATTTATTATAACTTAAATGTGATAGGAAATATGGTGAGTACAAATGCCACATAATTAAATGGAAAAAAGGGGCGGGGGGGGGAAGTCTTTACAAAAGGACACCTTGGAAGAATTCAGCTGATGGAATAAGCATGGTATAAAAACCATAACATGGTTATTTCGCCTCCTGCAAAGAGTCTGTAGCCTTCAGTAACAAGTAAGCATTTTGAACTGTACAAAATGTACTTTTTAAAAGGAAGAATATATATATTTATAAATATACAGATATGTACATTGTTGTAACATTCACAGTAAAAAAAAAAAAAAAAACCAAAAACAAAACAAAAAACCCCCACACCAAAACAAAATGACCCTTGCCTGCCAATGTCTTCGGCGCACAAGGCTTCCTTTTGATGTGAATTGTTTGCAATCTTTTTTATGTAGCCTATGCAAATTTGGATACTTTAACTGACATCTAAATAGCATTTCATGCATAATGAACACAGTACAGGAACAGTCTTCTGTTAAATTCTATTCACCTCCTCTGTTAACTTAAGGCTCGTAATCAACAGTTTGAAGCACTTGCTGTCTTTCATCCTTGCAGTGAGAGGGGGAACATGTTCTCTTCACCCTCTGCTTATTACTCCCTCCTAAGTCCTCTTCAGTCTGTTCTAGTTCTTTACATTGAAATCACTCAATAGAAGCTATGATTCACTAATTAGAGTATACGGAATCCAATCCTGCCTGTGACTTACAGGACCAAATGGCTTTGGGGACTCATGCAATTAGCTGTATTCACTCCTCTGAATAAATAAATGTGCTTTACCTTTTCATTTAGTTTTTGGAAACCTACGTGATTGTTTGATTTCCCCCTCACAAATCTCTGGATTAATGATGGCTTGTTGCTGGAGGGCAAGAGAAAGGAAATAAAAGACCAGCGGAGGCATTTAGAATGAGTCACCTAAGTGACACTTCTCAGAGCTTACATCATGCTGTTTCTGGAGGCAAAACTTGAAGAAACTTGCTATGTATTTCATTACTGAGACAAAACTGAGAAAGCTGAGTGGTGTTCCCTGCTTGCTGGTGTGTTGCCGGGGACACTGCATGGCAGCAGACAGCTCAGGGTTGAAGAAAAAGCATCTTTGCAGTCCTGCTTAGGTGGCCTCCTGCTTGTACTTGTTAAATACAATATCACACACCTCAAGCTTTCGTGACAACTTCAAGGAGGGAAACGTAGTAGTAAAATATACAAAGATGCCAAATTCTAGAAACTCACGGAAGTTTGTTGAGGCTGAATAAGTGCAATTACATTATTTGTTATGAATCAGTCACCAAAGTATAGTTCCTCAGCATCCAACTGTTCCACCATGAGCTGCAAAGAGAAGCCAATAGGAACTCTTGAGCTGGGTTTTAGATTTTGCTTTTCCTTAAGAAGTCTGTAAATTGCTACATTTTGGGACACTCTCATAGAATTCTTTGAAGTCTTTCTTCTGCTCCCCACACTGAAGTGCAGCTCCATCCTACTTGAATGACTGTTAAATGTAGGCGGGTTCTTTTCCACCTAAAAAGCTGTGGCAGCTTCAGTTCCACGGCGGCTTCCAACTTTAACAAATTCACGGGGAAATTTGTCCAGCTGTTCGTATGCCAGTCTCCCATCCTCACCTGAACGCAAAATGTTAAAGCATAATAATGTATTATATCATTGCACAAGTCTTATAAGGAGTGCCTGAGGGAACTGGGGCTGTTTGGCCTGGAGAAAAGGAGGCTGAGGGGAGACCTGATCGCTGTCTGCAACTGCCTGAAAGGAGGTTGTAGCATGGACGGGGTTGGTCTCTTCTCCCAAGTAGCAAGTGACAGGACAAGAGGAAATGGCCTCAAGTTGTGCCAGGAGAGGTTTAGATTGGATATTAGGAGAAATTTCTCCACCAAAAGGGTTGTCAGGCATTGGAACAGGCTGCCCGGGGAAGTGGTGGAGTCACCATCCCTGGAGGTGTTTAAAAGGCATTTAGGTGAGGTTCTTAGGGACACAGTTTAGAGATGGACTTGGCAGGGCTAGGTTAACAGTTGGACTCTATGATCGTAAGGGTCTTTTTCAACCTAAATTATTCTATGACTGCCCTACAACATTTGATATACTGGATTCTCTGCTGTTAGAAACTACTGATCTGCCAGTAACTTCTTTCCCTGTTTAAAATTTCTTATCTTGAAGGCAAATTCAGAAATTACTGGGAAAAATTTAATGTGCTGTGAATGTTCACATTATTTTTTAAATTTTGTCTTGTAGTTTGCTTGTTTTATCTAGAGTAAAACAGAAGCAGGCGTGGCTTGTATGATTAGATGACAGTATCTGTACACTTGTCTCAGTGAACAACCTATTGTGCTTGTCAAGGTCTCAGCTGCAGCTGTGATACACTTGAGGCAGGTGAGGTTTACCCACTTCTACTTTGGACAGTATAAAGTTTCCCCACTTCTCAGTTCCTGGCACTTTAAAGAAGTGAGTCTAGCCACATCTTTACTTATATATTGCTGAAAAGCAGGAAGCAGTATGTGAAATTTAACTATTTGTGTCTCTCAGTTCCTTTTCTCTTAGGTACTGTCACTGATAGGCACCTGCAGATAGCATTGAGCTTAGTGTGCTGAACTGGCCGTTAGGAATCAAAATGTTCTCTGTATGTCATCTCGAAGAATGGCAGTACAATCTCCCAGAGCTTACAAGATTGTCCCTGGGCTCATTGTTTTATAACTTGAGCAATAACATGTCCAGCAGCAGAGCGAATTCCTGCTGAACCAGTGAATGAAAGAGGGTATGTTTGAAGAGCTTGCCTAACTACAGTTACAGATGGACACACAACCATGAAGTGGAAATTCATGCTTAGCCTAAAGGCCAGATAAATACAATTTTTCTGTTCCGCTGAAGTATTGGGGCCTTGAAACTGTGCAGCCACCTTTGCAGTCACACACTGCTATGCAGCCAGGTTACAGGTTAATGAACAGGCTATCTGTTGTATCAAGGACAAATGAAGGTCAATACAAGGTGCCTGACGCACTGTGTCAAGGAGGACTTGCAGGCTGGGGTCTGCCCAAATAAACACATAATGACAATTTAGATTCAGTGAATGATGGGCAATGCTAATGGCACTACAGGGGTGACAGGAGGGGATCCCCGAGAGGAGGGTGTATGATACGCAGCAGGCGGTGTGCCAGTCCTGTCTCCTCAAGGCTGCTTGGTGTTCAAATTCATTATTAATTATTTCTGTTTGTCAGCTTCTCCTTTGCTATTTTTCCTTTCCTACTTCCCCTTCCAGACTCACACAATTCTATTTCTCTCTTTTTGGTCCATTTTCATGAATTTCAAAATTATTCATTTCTAAGAATACATATTTTCTAACCTGTCTGAGTCTCTAGGTGAAGTTTTGTTTTGATTCAGTGTCTCACATTTGTCTAACTCAGGTGCCTTACATGCTGCCTTGTTAAAAAAGAAAATCAAATACTTCTCTAAGACAGGCAACTCACCAAGTGAGAGCAGGGTTTCAGACGCCACTTTTCTGATCTCTTCGTTGTCAGACTGGCAGAGCGTGACCAGCATTTTAATACTCTCAGCAGCCTGGGAAGTGCAAAGAGGACCGCATTAGCACCGCATCATACACCATGGTTTTATTTCACAGCCTTGTGTGGAAACAGTGACCATCCTCTGTATTGCCCTTCCTACTCCAGGGGGAGGGCCTTGGTGGGGACATGAAGAATGACATGGACCTGTTGGAGAGGGTCCAGAGGAGGCCACAAAAATGATCAGAGGGCTGGAACAGCCCTCCTGTGAGGACAGGCTGAGAGAGTTGGGGTTGTTCAGCCTGGAGAAGAGAAGGCTCTGGGGAGACCTTATTGCGGCCTTTCAGTACTTAAAAGGGGCCTGTAAGAAAGATGGGGACAGACTTTTTAGCAGGGCCTGTTGCAATAGGACAAGGGGTAATGGTTTTAAACTAAAGGAGGGAAGATTCGGGCTAGACAGGAGGAAGAAATTTTTTACAATGAGGGTGGTAAAACACGGGCACAGGTTGCCCAGAGAGGTGGTAGATGCCCCATCCCTGGAGACATTCCAGGCCAGGCTGGACGGGGCTCTGAGCAACCTGATCTAGTTGCAGATGTCCCTGCTCATGGCAGGGGGTTGGACTAGATGACCTTTGAAGGTCCCTTCCAACCCAAACTGTTCTATGAGTCTATGATTCTATGAATGGGGTTTCCCTGAAAGGGAGCATCTAGGAGAAGGCATATTTTCTGCTATCAGTGTGGACCCTTTCTAATTTCCCTGCGCTACGTGCTACATGCGTAACTCTGGCTGACCGCCTGCGTCTGCCACTTCTGACTGTAGGCTGGGTGGTGGTCCATGGGACAAGGCCACAAGCGTGCCAAGGCATGGGTATGGCAAGGAGAAGAACGGGAGAGAGGTGGTGAGGGAATGAGTTTCACACAGAGTCTGTCCAACCTGGCAGGTCTGACAAGGCTGTTCTCCCCAGCCCATGTGTGTCTACAGGGGCATGTTGGCTGACCAGCCCGCTCTCTTCCCTGCAAGCTCCTCACTGACACCTGCACTCACCGACATTTCCACATTTCTGCCTTGCCTCTCCTATTTTGGGGAGAAAGCAAGGAATAATCCTGTTCTCTCCTACAAAACTGTCAGGCCTTTGGGGAGAGCAGCTGTCAGAGTGTCTCTGGCAGGTGTTTAATACAATAAGAGAGATGAGTGAAAGGAAGGGCAGGTATTGCGCTGTGTGGCACATGGAAGATGCTCTGAGCCACAGAGCCAGCATGTGCGTGAGCCTTGTCGACCTGAGGGGCTCAGGTCAGGCCTAGAATGCTCCGAATCAGGGCTTAGCTACTGCAGCCATTAAATCTCCCCACCCCATCTTGAACACGGTCGCTTGTGCTTGACTCGGGGCAAGACTGCAGTGGGTGCCTACTGATGACTACAGCTCAAACGCTGACATGAGTGATGGGGCCACAGCAACACAGAGGCAGAGTGGGACCTGGTGCAGCCAGCGTGGTTTGATGTGGCTGAGGCTGCCATTGGGTTAGCTCATCCACAGTCACCTCTCAGTTGGAGCATTCCCATCCTTGAAATGGTATCTGCCAGAAAGGCTTCAGCTTTTTATTTGAAGATCCCAAATGATGGAGGTCCTTTCCCTCACTAGGTTTTTTTTTGCAGCAGCTGCCATTCTTGCTGTTCGAGATGCATCGGGGTGACACTGCTCAAGTCAAATGTGTCTAGCACCAGTTCTCACCACTGGTTCCCAGTCTGCCTTTCCCTGAGAGATCACAAACCCTGCTGCACCCTGTATGCAGCAAAGGTGTAATGCCCTTCACCGTTGCCTCTGTGAGATTCCTGCCAGCATCTTGTTTGCGGAAAATGTTTTTTCTGTATTTAAACAATATTGGATTATGTATTGGATGTTATCAGTTCTGTCTGGGATGAAGTTACATTTTAGAGATGTCTTCTCCAGGCGCCTGTTTTGAGGGAGAAATAGTCAGTCTGCAGTGGGTCTGTCTGGTGTAACATGTTTTTTTGGCTCAGTGTCACATACCAGCTGGGCTTAGGCGACTGCTATTTCCCATGGCTCTGTACAGCCAAAACAAAAGAAGCATTTTTCCTTCTTGTCATGGGAGTGCAGAAATGGTACCAGACACTAGCTGAAGCTGTAGCACCCAGATGTACCAGCTATTTGTCCATATGGTTTGTAGTTGCTGCTTACAGCCGCTCTGTGTGGTGTCACAAAATGAGCTGCGACCTGTCTCTCCCCTTCTCTTCTCCCGCTGAAAACCAGATGCATTACAGCTAATTTTATCCTGAGAGAGGACGATCTTTTCCCCTCTCAGTCAGTACTCTGCAGATGAATATTTTTTTTCTCTGTAGCATGGAAGTAAGCCTCCCAAAATCAATATGAGAGAGGAAAAAGCTTTGTCATTGCCACAGAGCCCAGCTGTTTTTGAAACAAAGATTCTAAACCACTCCCAGACAGCACAGTACCTGTAAAAGGAGGCAGCGCAGCAATACAAAACAAAAGCACTGCTGCTGCTGCTATTGTAGTTTCTATTATTTGTACCTCACAGATGTCCATTCTTTTAAGTAAAGCCTAGTGCCACAACTGAATTCCTTGTCTCTTACCTTGAGGTATCTTAGAGCCAAACAAGCTGCTTTCTGCAGCTGGAGGTTGGGCTGGGTTAGTGCTTCACAGTAATAAATCAAGGCCTGAAAACAGATAAAGAAGCAGTGAAAACATTTCTGCCTGTGTGGAGCAGAAGGGTGAGTGTAGAGACTTGTTGCCTTTGGTATCTGTGATTGACTCAAATCTTAGATCTCACAGCCGAGCTGTGTTCACCCAAGGCAGACCATCCCCTCCAGAAATGATAGGAGGTCCCATAGATGCCAGCCTCCTTTGAAAAAAAAAAAAAATCTCAGACCTACATCTTTGCACGTTGATGATGCTGGGGACTGTTGCCTTGAAGCCTTAGACTGAAGCCAAGTCTGAGGCAGGCCGGCAGAAATGCTGAAGTGTGGAAGATAGCTGGAGAGCACAGCACTCAGTAAGTACTCGCAGAGTTTTGGTTAGTACATGTTTAGTGTAATGACAGGTAGAAGCAGACTGGCATCATGACAGAAACAGACCTGGATATTTGCAGGAAAATTAGGCAGGAAATCCCTTAGGAACAGTTTAAATCAAACTTGGAGTGATTATTCTATATGCGTAGACATTTGAGACACTCTGGCAGAAAAAATGTCATGATGATACAAGTCTCTTATGCGATAGGTGATTTTCTGCCACTTACCTTCTCCCTGAAGTGCCTGTTTTCTGCAGTAGCTGTCAGAAGTGATGCCACCGTCTCACTGACTTCATTTTTATTTTCATTGAGAAGTAAAGCCAAAGCTCTCAAAACTTCTTGCTGTGGTGGAAGGTTGTTGGAATTTATTTTGGCCACATTTTGCTGCAGTTTTCCATCTTTCACTGACTGAAGCACTTGAATCACAGAGGCTAGAAGTGCAGGAGGAAGGTCCTTGTTACTTATTTTAAATTCTGGGTATTTCAGGCTGTTCCTTTCCCTGCTAACAAGCATCAATTTCTACTATACACACAAAGGACATGAAAAATCCCCATCTGAGCAATTGCTATGGATCCAAATTGCAGTGTGTCTACATGGGGGATTGTCTGGGCCAGTTTCTCAGATGTTCTGCCAGAAGAAGAGATGAAGAGATGGGCTAGGTGGTGCACTGTGGCACTTACGCCTGCCCAGAGTTAAGGACATACCTGTCAAAATGTCATTTTCTGCTGGCAGATGTAAATCTTCTCTAGAACAAGTGAAACCCAATATTGTTAGTGTATTTGTAACCTCATCTAGGTGTTCCTGCTCTGGCAGGGGGATTGGACTAGATGATCTTTTGAGGTCCTTTCCAATCCCCAACATTCTGTGATTCTGTGATTCTGTGACTTCCTTCCAGGGCATCTTTGCGAGAACTTTTCCTAGGCTGATTGATGTCTTCCACCGAACTCCAGGGCTAATGTGCTTCGGAGGTGGGCTGAAATGCCTTTTTCTTTCCAGGTTTTTGAGCAAAAGCTCCCCAGTATGCCCAAATAAAAATGAAAACGAGGCAAGATTCCTCAAACTCCCTCTCCAATAGAGAAGAAGAAAACTTGGCTTGCCAGGGATTGCAGTCTAGCATGCTCTGTGGAGCGTCTGCTTCTCTCTTTAGCTTTTGGTAGCAGAGCCTGCCAAACACTGAGGTGCTGTGATCTCTTGGCTCCTGAGGAGATCTCAGCACTTCAGAAGGTCTCTCCATAAAGGATGGTGAAAGACTGGAACATCATCCAAGCCATGGGCACAGAAAACTTCGCAGAGCTTGGGTCTAGCCCACCACTATTAGCTGCTTCCTAAAAACTAACTCTTTCAACATATTTTTTTCCCATTCAAATATGGAAACAGAAATGTCTGAGGGTGTATCTGCATCAGCCCCTTTCCCTTTATATGTATAACTGTTCAGGTGCATTCAGACTTAATATCCAAGGCACTTTCTTGCCTCCTTTCCCTACTTCTTTTGTAAAATCAGCCTCAGGGCTGAACTGATTTGTGCTGAGCTCAGAAGGACACCAATGTACTCCCCTGTTAGCCACCAGAATTTAGATATCCTACCTTCTTTTGCGAGCTGCAGCAAATAGCTTCCAAGGTCATTAACACTGTGGCTGGCAAAATAGTTGTAATACTGAAAGACGGTGATGATCTCGGAGGACATGCTGGAGTAGAGGACAGGCTCTGTCCGGTCCAGGATCTGAGACACCAGGATCCTGAAGACTGCAGGCACCGCAGAAAAAGGGAAGCGTCAGAGAGGGCAAAAGCTGATGGTAAAATGCCACGTTTCCACTTCAAAGACAGAAACAAACATATTTGCAAAGCCAGATGCTTTCCATCAACTGTGGTTAGAAGCTAGACAGACCTTCTCCCTGTCTAGCTCTCAGCACCAGGGGACATCTTTGTAAGGATGAACCTCTGCCAGTTTATGGATGGATAGTGCAGCTTCCTATCTGATACAGCATCCTTTCTACCCGAACGATACCCTGAATCGCTAAACACGTACCCACGTGCACTGCCAGTTGCATCTTCGCAACGCTGCTGAAGCAGGGGAGGTGCGCACAGACGCAGGATTTGGCTTTACTTGTTTTATGTTCCTGCATGAGCATGTAGCATGCAGAAAGCCAGTTTGAGGCACTGTCTGTGAGAGCTGTAGTGCAGAGCAGGAAGAAAAACACTATCCAGGGCAATGCAGGTGCCCATATCTGAGGAAGTCACCCTATATCTCTGTTCTAGCCCAGGGAGAGCTGGTAAATGTGGTACATCTCACTCCAAATAGGAACCTATATATTCAGATAGACTCACTTGGATGCATATTAATTCCATCCCAGTGAACTGTAATGGCGAATGGACATTATAGACACATAAAATTAAGTGACAGGATTCCTACTTCACTGAGTTACTTACAAACCTGTATTTTGGAACAGACTTATTCCTGATTAGCTCATAAACCTTAAAACAATATTTTGTTTTCTGCTGACCTCACCTTTTTGTCCTATTCTGATCTGATTATTTTGGCCAAAACTGTTTCAAGAGTTGTGGGGTTAGTTTTTGAATGAGATCTTGGAGCCATGGCCAAACAGGTCTCCAAGGGGTTAGAAAACAAATAAATGAAGGTTGAGTAAAGCCCAGTATACAACTGTTCTCGATTTTGATGACCAACACGATTTTTTTGCAGCACTTGGTACCTGTTTCTGCAAGTCCTGGACACTCCTCATTCACAGTGGTGGCAAAATTGATATCCAGTTGCTTCATCATCTTGTCTGCAGACGTGTGATACACTCCTGAAGGGCCAGTACACTTTATCCAGAAAGCCAGCAGTGATAGTTTCTTGTGGAACTCTGGAATAGCTGGAGGAGGAAACAAAAAGAATGATGAAACTAAGCCGTGCTGGACACATCAGCTTCCAGAAGAGAAAAGATTATAAGAGTGGAGGAAATCTCACCCCAGTCCAATGATGGACAGTTGCTGCTTGGTGGGTCACCCTGTGCCATTACCTTCACAGAGCATGATCACGGGCTCACCCCAAGCTCATAACACATTTTTTGTTTTTCTGTTTCCCCTGGTAGGATGTGAGAAAATTTACTCCTGATTCAATTCTGGGCACTGACATCTCATCCTTTTAAATACCATGAAATACCAGGGGAATCGTGCAAATGGTCTGCACAAAACTGGTCCCTGTCCTAGCACTGCTCTGTGGCCTTGAGTAAGTCACTCAATTTTTCCTCAATTTTCTGATAAACAAAGTAAATAGACCATGGTGTATTTACCTATCCTGCCAGAATGTTCACAAGGGTGAGTAACTAAGTGTTTGTCAAACTCTTTCAAGGTTTTAAAATAGACACAACACCAAATATCTAAATAGTTCTCCACAGAGATGACTAAAAATAGCCTTTTGGATAAACTGTTTGAGGAGATGTCTTATGCCTCTGATAGTATAAAGGCAGATCCCGTTTTTCCTCAGGAAAGAGAGGTGGAAGATTTTGGCTCCTCAGAGATGGCAGCATCCCCACTCCACTGCAGCAATGACCTCTGTGCATCTTCTGTATATCAAGCAGGATAAGTCCTTTCTCTTCTCACCTGCTTATTTCTGGATACCAACACTGCAAATAGAATAAGGCCTCTGACCAACTCTACTCACTGCTACCTCTTCTGGTAACTGTGAGTTGACCTTACTATGCTGGCATCTCCTGTAGCGATGGTGAGGTCTGCACAGCGACTATTTCAGCAGGCGCACATGCCCAAACAAACTCTTTTTAGCAATAACTGCCCCCCAACTTCTCTCTTACCGTCAGTAAGGGAGGCGATGTTTCCTAAGTTTTCAGTGGTGATCTCCGCAATATTCTCCATCACGAGGATCTGCCTGGACAGCTTATCCAGGAGGCCTCTTGCCACGAATGGTGTTTTACTGGAGAACACAATTTGCTGGTGAAGACAGATAGGAAGAGGTCATTGAACAGAAAAAAACTCCACAAACAACAGACAAAAACAAAACAAAAACCAAACTAAACAAACAAAACCCACCAAACCAAAACAACAACAACGAAACAAACAAACAAAAACCAAAAAACCCCTAAACCTCAGAAGAAAACAAAAGCCTCAAAACACTTGGCGCATGAAGAACTGCAATGGCAAATTTATTGCCTGAAACCTTGTGATCTCCTTAACTTCAAAAGTTTTTTGTCTCTTGGAAATTTTATTGTCCTGGTTGACATGTGTTGCTGCTTATATCTTTAACACCTACATTCAGATCCAAGCCCATCGAGTATCCGAGCAGCCATTTGCATAAGTTAATTTCTGATTTATACACACTGCAAAGCTGAAGGAATCCATTATCATAAGCCTTAAAGCCAGAAAATAATATTAATCTGACTTTCATATAACACAGGCCATGGACTTTGAGGACATATCTGCCTGGAGGCAGACTACAGGTCACTCCTTCTCCACTCCGTTTCAGCTCTGATCAACTATTCAGGTGTCTTTATTAATTTGGTTCTTTTTCCTTGCTAATACTCCCTGCTGCTGACATCTGCATTTTCTTCAGCATTCCATGTAAATATTGTTCATATCAAATATGCTCCGTGTGTGGACATAGTTCAAGCTCGCCTCCCCCAGCTGCATATTTACTGTGTACTCTTGTATTTAAGCCAAAAACTTCCCTTTTTCTCATACTCGTGAGCCAGCAGAGTGTCCAGCTCAGCACTAAGGGTGCTGGAATCAAACTTGCTCTGTATTGTTTCAGTGGACCTTTGGGAAAATAAAGCTAATTATGTCTAAGATGGAAGATCCAAATAATTGCAAAGAGGAAGCTGCAGTACGTTTTGATTCATCAGGAAAACCCTGATGCCCTCACTTGCTAGAGTGGCTTGCTGGAGGGTTAAAATCACATTTTCCGTGCTTGGGCTCTGAAAGGAAGCCCTCTAAAAGGTTGCGCTTGTTAGTTGTGCGCACAAATAGACAATTTTGATGTCCCAGGGGGCTGTCATGCGCTGCCTTCACTGTGCATGCTGCAGACAATCTTTCCAGCTCACGTGCAGAAATTAGTTTCTGCTCCTGAAAATCACAGCCTTGTCTGGGGCTTGGTTAAACAGTGGGGCCATGGGCTTCTGTTTTACCTCTGAAGACACGGGCTGCCTTAACCAGGGACCAATCTCACTGAGGACATCCCGGTGAAGCTAGTGGACATTCGTAACCCAGAGCGGGGGCTGTCCCTGTCATCTGCTGCGCTGCGCATCAGTCCTGCCGGGCAGCACCTGCAAAATTCCCTGTAGTTTGCACATCAGGTCTCTGCTGTGAGATGGACCAGTACAGAAGTGATGGAACGTTTTCTAGTGTCACCTTCACCCCATCATGATGGCTGTCCCAGCCCTGTGGCTCACTGCTGCTCACGAGCAGCGCTGGTTTTAAATAAAAAGAGGGGACATTCAGGCTAGACAGGAGGAAGAAATTTTTTACAATGAGGGTGGTGAAACACTGGCACAGGTTGCCCAGAGAGGTGGTAGATGCCCCATCCCTGGAAACATTCCAGGCCAGGCTGGACGGGACTCTGAGCAACCTGATCTAGTTGCAGATGTCCCTGCTCATGGCAGGGGGGTTGGACTAGATGAGCTTTGAAGGTCCCTTCCAACCCAAACTGTTCTATGATTCTATGAGTCTATCTGACCTTGCCAGCCTGCACACACCCCACATCGCAGTCACACTAGTGCCTGCAGGGAAGATTTTGAAATATGTGCCCTAAATGAGCTGGGTCTGGTACCTGAATGAGCTGCGTGCAATACTGCAAGTGCTTAACTATGGTGATATCGAGGCTATCGTTCCCGGTGGTCAGAGGCAGAGGGCTGCCGGCCACGCTGGTGCCCACACCCGTGTCCTCGGTGAGAGCTTCGCTCAGGTGGCCTCTGGCTTCTGGGTGCTCCGTCCTGTAACTGGGGAGGGACGAGGGAGGGAGGTCAGTGCAGGGCCCGCCGCTGCGGCCGACACACAGACACACACACACGCTCACTCAAGACGACGAGCAACGAGAGCAGCAAAAGAGCCGAAAGCAGCCAGAAACCTCGCGATGAACACATCATATCACCAAGGAGCAGTGCTGCTCTGGCCGGGCGCGGAAGGGCTGTCCCTGCCGAGGGGACAGCTCTCTGTCCCCTGACCAGTTTGCATCCAGCCATGCGATGCCCTCACCAGCAGGTCTTGTTAACCTCTGGTTACTGTCACTTGGTGGTGACAGTGTTTTCTCCCACCTGTTGGTAAATTATCTCCCCAGTGCTCTGGGTTAAGCACCGTTAGAATTTGTGCCATCCCAAGCACCCAGCTGCTAAGAACAGCTCTGTGCTTTCGGTGTCCTCCTGGTGCCAGATTTAATGCTCATTGCAGAAGGAAAGGAAAACCACTGCTAGAGTAAGAGACATGATGTTTTCATATGCTGTTTTAGGCACAACGTGTACAGTTTACTTTGCCAGTCATTTCTGTAAGAGTGTAAAGCTAGTTTCACTGTGTTTTAAATCATTATTTCCAACATTGTCTTCTTGTCCAAATGGTCCTCCCTATGTTTAAATGCAAAGGCTGGGGTCAGTCCCAGATGGCAAGTATACTTGGCTGCAAGTTCAGAAGTTTCAACACTTGCAGTCTTTACACTCAGTCACACACTTACACATCTAAAAATGGAAGTGGGAATCTACACTGTCCAGGGATGAGCCAGAAGGGAAGAAGGGAAATTTTAACTTCTACTTTAACTTAAAAGATTTCAGTTCCTTTCTAAGTTAGCTTATAACTAACTTAATTTTTTGCTGCTTAAGTTAAATTTATGCTAAAGTGCCTAGTTAAAGCCAGATCCTTAAATCAACACAGATTGAACTAAGCTCAGAGTGCCAGTTCAGCAAGCAACACAATTTTCCAAGTTTTTCTTCCCACTAAGTCTTATTCTGGAAAGAGGATATGCAGTGAGATGATGGGACCTGCATGATGGTTGCTTGTTTGCACCCAGAACTGTTTTAAACAAGCCACAAGAAGCTGTGAGAAGCACAGCTTCCTAGCTGGAAAGCTGTGAGGGAACAATGTTCTTTTTTCTCCCAGCTCTAGTGCCACTTATGTGCCTGTTCAGCATCATGCCAGCTCTGAGGATGCAAACATGCTTTTAGGATCTAATGATTGAAACACAGCATCTTAAGGTCACACGACAATGGCAGACCACGGCACAAACACCACAGCTTTTTTCTTTTTTTTTTTTTTAATCTCAGAAAGACCAGAAGTGATGAAAGAAGGGCAGGTAACACGCAGGGCCATGAACAGAGTACCAGTCATCACTCTTACATTCCAAAGGAAACCTACACCATGCTGCTTAAATCTGGCCCTGTGTTATTGTTACTGACAAGCTTAATCCACTGCAAAGACTCATTCGGCTAGAGAGAAAAGACAAAGGGAGGGGGGAAAAACCACAGTGGAATTAGTAATTACATCCAAAGAAATCCAGGTCCAAACCTATGTCAAGGAAGAGGCTCTGCCAGTATTGATGTCAGCTTAAATTAAGTTACACTTTTCCTTTGGAGGACAGATTGCGTATATTTGAAAATGAAAAAAAAATATCCTGGAAGCTAAAGATTTTGTATGCAGCAGCCACAGGGAACCTCTGACCCTATAACTCATCAAGCATTAGTCAGTCTTCCTTGAGTAATGTGTGCACCAGGAACCGCTGTTAGCGACAAAGAGCTCAGGTATCAGTTTGGCGTAAGCACAGCTGGCAGTTACTACAAACTTACCTATTCTTCTCAATCTCAGTATCTGAAAACACTGAGTCTGCACCTCCTCCACCATTACAAACCTCCACACCACCACCATCCTCATCATCAAAGTCAGAAGTGTTCAGGAAATCAAAGCTTTCTAAAGCACTTTCAACTGTTAGACTTAAACTGGAGGACCTGCTTCGGCTTACTGCTGGCTTGCACTGCAAAGGCAGAATGAACCAATGAAAACCCCAGATATTAGCTACTACTGAAAGAAAAGGAAAAAAAAAAGATAAAGCTTAAAACTTTCAAATTCTTCATTTTTATTTTTAAAACTTCATTTTATTGGATGTTTCATTTCAAACCTTCATATTCATAGCATATACAATCAAAGCCTGAGAAGTGGAAAACCCTTCCCTTCCTCCTCCCATCCCCATCCTACCCGCTTTGTTCACCAAAGGAAAACCCTCAAAGGCAAAATTTGGTGTGTTTTATAGAAACAAGGAGTGCATCTTGAATCCAAGTGACACAGCTTTCAGCATCCTCCAAAAGGAGAGATGGCAATTAACGCACTGGAAGTTGAAAGCAGAAGGCACATTCCATAATCACTTTTCTAGTTATATGTATCCAATGGCACTGTCGGATTTATTCCAGATGTAACTCCAACTGAGCTTAGCCAGGGATGGATTTGGTGCCATATCTGCAGATTTAACCATGGAATGAGATGGCCTTTGAAGCCACATGGCTTATCAAGGAAAAGGCAGTCACGTGTTGGATTCCTAGGTGACAGAGAAAGGCAGTACTATAACTCAGGAATTAACAGTGCTGGAGAGGGGAGAAGCCATGGCATCTTGCTGCTGGGAAGAAATGCGATGGAAGCCTTGCTGCTGCTGTAGAAAGTATCAAAGGCCTTGGTCCCATGTGGCGATTCATCCAGACTTGCCTGTAGAGTTGCTTCCAGGGCCACCTTGCAGGATCAAATGTAACTTGAGGGATCACCTCCATCAGTTTGTGCAATGACTTCACTATGTGATCAGAAACCACCAGGAGCCACCACTGCCATTCCACAAACTGCATCTTCCAGGCCCAGGCAGATGCCAGGACTTTGTCTTGGCTTGTAGAAAGAAATGCCTTGGCCTCTGAGTTCAGACTTGGCACCGTATCCTCTAGAACTGAGGAGGCGTGGAGTTTGGTGTGCAATTCATTAATGCTATAATGGTCATACATTAGTACTTAGGATGCTTGACACCTTAAGCTGTCTGTGTGGTCAGTAGCTCATCAAACACACTTCCCACCACGCCTGTGACACAGATGGGTGCTGTATCCCGCTTCCTCAGCAGCACCGATGATTTTAGCTACCATTTCTTTCAGGGCTGCTAGTGCAGCTTCTTCAGGCAAAAGCAAACAGCAAGATGTGGGCTTCTCCTTTCCTCTGCCCATCTGATACAGCCAAGAATGATTTCTTCAGCCATAGCTGGATTCCAACTCAACCTTTGTGCATGGGGAGCCCAGCAGGGCTGCTGGTGATGCTGAGCGTTGGTCTGCAAGCTGATCAATAGGCAGCACACGGACATAAAGCAGATCTGGAAAAGGCGTCCTTCTCCAGTGTGCAGGAGTCCTGCATGCACACATCCATTCTCTCTCTTCCCCTGCATGCCATGTCTGTGCCTTTTAATTTCTGATAAAAGGAGTGTAAATAAACAGTCTCCATTGTCCCTCTGCTGTTTGGATAGTTGACCTATTTGTACAAGCTGCAGAGCAGCCAAGAAGTTAAAAAATTATAGCAATGGTAGCTTTGCCTGCTCAAATACCCTTGGGAAATAATGCAAGAAACGGGGGCTGCAGGCTGTCAAAAAAGCACTTAATTCAGGAAAGTACCATGCAGCTGCAAACACCAATGGAAACAAAGATGTTAACAAAGTTTCTTTGTAAAAAGATAATGCTGAAGGATAAATGCTTCCCTCCTTCCTCATCAGCTATGTTTTTAAATGATGAGGCTTAAATGATTAGCAGACCAACTTGCATATGAATATGAAGCATTTGAAATGATTATTGCCCATATAATACTCTTTGCACAGTAATGCGTCATGAGTTATTATTCATGGAGGAGATATGAGTCACAGTGATCGGCAGTAAACTTATTAACAACACACATGCAAAACTCTTTTCTTCTTTCTATAATACTTTTCAACATGTTATGTCCATCCTGGTGTAATGACAAGATGTTTCTCATTTTAAAAATGGATGAGGGAAAAGAAAAAGGCTTGGGAAAAGCCTAAGTAATGTAAGGACAGCAACCTTCAGTGAGACTTGTGCTTCTAAATCTCTGGCAATTTAGAAAATTCAGCTTCTATGGCTACAAGGCCTGATCCTCAGCTGGTGTTAATTTTGCATAGCTCCACGGAGTTCAGGGGTAGTATCCTAAAGTACGCCCACTGAGGATTTGACTCATAGATTTTAAAAACGGAAGGTTGGATATAACCTGGTCTCCACTATGGCACAAGCAATGGGTTCACAAGTGGTTTCTTCACAGAAGGTTATAATTTAATTACCCCTCTGCCACTGCACCTTTTTCTCTTTCCCCCAAGTTTCCAGTAGATTAAAAGGTCCATTGCTTGGGGATACAAGGCTATAGTAAGCATGTTGCAGACCAGTTTAAAAATGCAACACTATGACAGGATGCTCCAAGCAGGAGCAAATCTACTGCAACTAAGGAATTTTACTGATCTCCAAAAAGCCTACTTTGATGTTTGTGAGGCAGGGGAGGAGATCCTACCTGCTAAGATTTTCTTTAGAGTAGTATTTTCCAAAAACGTACTCACTTTTAGGATGTCATCCAGATGCATCACTTCTTGGTCCAGGTCCTGAAACTCTTTATACTGCTCTTTATGTGGCTCAAGAGCTAAGAGAAGCCCTTGCAAGGCTTCTTCAATGCTTCCATCGAGATAAGACTTATATCCTTCTGATTCCCCACTAATGGATCCCTCACACGGCAGCTTCTCTGGGGTCACGGTTGCCTCTGCCGACGTTAGCCTTTTCACCAGCTGCTTCGTGATGTTGCCCTCGTAGGTATCCAGCTCCACAGGCTTAAGCTCCGAACCTTCATCCGTGTCCTGCAGCAGAGACACCGGGACGCTTGTCTCTACAAAGACACGATCGCTCCCAGCGTCAGAGTTTTTTTGGCAAACATCAGGAGCTGCCCTTGGGGTGACCTTGTTCTCAACCGCTGCTCCCTCTCCCTGGGATGGCAGGTCCTTGGGTTCAGCAACAGAATCTCTGCGGGAGTCGCTGCTGCTGCAGTCCAGGCTTGAGCTCTTGGAGGACGTGAGGGCTCGGTGTTGGGTGGGGGTGGCCGTGATGTCAGGGCTGGAGCTGACATGAGCAGAAGAGGACTCTGCTGCGTTGGCGGGGGGCACGCGGTCTTCGTAAGGCAGGTCGCCAAAAGTGAAAGAGAGAGGCCGCTTCTCGGTGGTGGCAGTTCCGTTTTCAAAGACGTCATCTGGCAAATTCGACTGAAAAGGTGATGAAGAGAGAAAATATTTTTCATGTAGCCGTGGAAAGAGAAACAATACAGTATGTGCCCAGGAAGCAAAAATGCAAGGAGAAAGATTAAAGAAGCATTCAAGACTTGAGAGATGGGAAAAATATTTCAAATCCAATTTCTGCTTTCATCTGGCACGGGTCCTGATTTCAGCAGGAAAACTGCTGGAAAACCCAAGCTCAGCATCTCTCTGTTAAGCAGAGAGCTCTAGGAAGTGAGTCCCAGAACAGAGACCCAAATTTTGCTCGTCCTACCAGTTTTCCACTGTACTGCTCCAGTTCCTGTGGCATGTGTCTTTTTAATGGGGTTGTACTTAAGCCACCTTGGCTGCATTTTCATATCCATTATAGTTTTCCATTGTATTTATTTTCTGACTTCTAAAATAGCAGTCCCTAAAATTTAACACAGTTTGCTCCAAAAGTTTCTCTAGTGTCATGGCATTTTAATAGTGATATTACTATGCTATTTCTTTTCTGTTGAAAGTATGTTCTGTGTATGGCATGGGTATCTCTAAAAATTGTTGAACATGAGTTACATAGGAGTCCTTTTGAACAGATGTTTCTGCTGAAATGAAACAGAAGAATTTGTGTGGTGGTGTATTGACCAGAATATTGATCATTTAAGAAGAAAACCAGTGTATACAGACTCGAAAAAGATCGCAGCATATATATATATATATATGTTCATCTCTCTGACTGACCTATGGGGAAAAATCACTATAGGAGTCACAACCTGCCTATCTGACCTACAAATCTCACTTTGTTAAGTGACCAACTCATGGAATTGCACAGCACAGATGAAAGGCAACTACTATTTTGCTGACAATTTGCTGGAAAGAACTGTAGGCATTTACATGTTGGTATGGTGCATAAGATTAAAATGTCCAAAACTTGCATTTTTTTTTTTCCCCAGCACTATTAGCAGCTTTTTTCCCTAAACATAATTATACTGAAAGGTTCATTTCTTCTTTTCCCTGATGGGGGTTTGCTTTTAGCATCTGAAAATCATGTTACTAGGCAGATGTATAACACCAATCAGTGTAGCAGGCCATTTTTAAGTATCATGCTGACTTGTATTCCTGCCCTGCTCTCTGCCCACAGATAGCTGGCTTCTGATCATTATCCCTGCAGAAACCAAAAGGAACTTTGATTTAATGCGAGCAGCATGGGCTCTCACAGTCATGTTCTCTCCTCTAATCAGTCAGCAAAATAAGTGAGTTGCAACAGAGAACAACACAAGAAGCATGCGTGGGAATGGAGGTGCCACACGGGGACCAAAAACACCCTTCACCAAACCAAATCCAGGACTCACATATAGCTCTAGCCCTGCTTTTGGGCTTAGCCTGAGCGATGGCAGGTCACTAAAAGAATGACTGCGACGAAGCTTGTCAAAGAAAGTGTCTTGCAGAACATCTAAGATTGTCAACTTTGGCCTGTCTTGCAGGGGATGCAGCCATTTCTTCAACAGTTAAAGCAAACAGGGTGTAAGGGAGGGCAAGTTAAAGGAATGTTTTGTAGCAAAATACTAAATTACAGGCATGGGATGCAGCGCTTGTAAAATTCGTATCTGTACAGATGGCCTATTCAGCTTAATACACAGTCTTGATTAAGCATTCAGAATTTGATTCATGCAAAATGTAAGAGCACCCTGTCAATATCTTTGGTACAGGGGCAAATTTGACCATGGGATGCATTAAAAATACTAGTTCTAGAACGGTTGCTACAGTTACAAAATGAACACACATTTCATAAAGATTATTCAAGTATTATAGCAGTCAGGCAAGAAGAATAGGTATGCAATAATTGGCCACTTAGTTTCAAACATGCCAGGATCATAGTCACATTTTAGGATTAGCAGCTAGGAATGCACTTGCTTTGTAAGTATTTGTATGGGTAACCTGCTCAAACCAGGGGAAAAAAGCTTAGACATGTAAAGCAATGAAGCATTTGCAGTGTTTGAACTGCTCTAGGGCTTCTCATTATGTAAACATGAAGCCAAACGGAGCTTACAAAGAATGAGTGGTCCTTGAAGGTTGGCGTTTCTGGAGTGCCTTGGCTATACATGGACATTCTTCTCTGGAGAGCAGATGCCTTGCTCACATTTCCTGTGGATGGGGTCAAATCTTCAACATCAAAGGGGCTACAGGCACAAAAGCAGAAAAAAACAAAACAAAACAAAACGTTGTTAGGTTGAATGAGAAGGAATTTCAGGTCCATGGAAAGGATTTTTGAAAAGGTCGTTTATTAGCACATCAAAACCTGGAGGTGGCAAGTTTTTTAACAGAAGAAAATGTCGTTAATTAGACAGCAGGCTCAGAAGTGTGGTTTTCAGTTCTGATAAAAGTATTCTACTCTCGGAAATCGTTTATGTAGCATAGTCTGATGTTATTCTTCTCACATGAAAAGTATTCTCGGATTTGAGCTGACAAGTGTCACACATACTAATGAAAAAGTTGCTCTACTATAATAAAGCTCGTTGCATTATAAAAGACACCAGTAGCTGTTTTTGCTGGCTTTATGTTTATTGCATTACAAGAAACAGCATACATGACTGTAAAAGCCAAAAGCATCAATGCTTCTTGAGGAATGACAGTTATCGATTTTGTTAAAGTGCCATGAGAATTGTGTTTGGATCCTAACACCATCAGCTCATCTATGTTGACCAACGCAGATAGAATGATAGAATCATTTTAGTTGGAAAAACACTTAAGATCATCGAGTCCAACCATAAATCTAACACTAAATCATGTGCCTAAGCACTTACAATGGACAATGCTGGTTTTGCCACCACCTTCATGGTGTATGAAGCCCTTTTAAGCCAGCTTTTAAAGATGGGCCAACTTCTGCACTTGGCTATGCCAGCGTAAAACCAGAGCAACCCCATGGAACTTCACACTAATATTAAAAAACTTTAATGAATATATGAGGACTTGGTTATGCTGCTTTGTTGAGCTTGGAGAAGAAGTATACACTTCAGGCAATTCTATGATCTCTCATCCCTATCTGTTTCACATGCCTCATGGTGTCAGTACTCACCACTTGTACTGTAACAGCTGAACCTACACAGAAACCCATTTGCCACAGGTAACCTGTGGCTCACCATGAACTAATTCTCATCTCCCAAACCTGGGCCACAATTTCTTCCCTATCGCCCTCAGCAGGGAGCAAAAAGTAGAGAAGAGACCACATGGATGTTTTCTCTTTGATTTAATTTTTACAACTGCTTGACCCAGTGACCAACCAGACGGCTCTACTTACTACCAGGTGATTTCAAGATTCAGCTTTATTGTGCCAAGGTCGTTAATGTCTACTGCAACCACCTGAGGCCGAGCTGCAAACAAGTCTTTTGTTTCACAGGTAACACTTCCCACAAGGATATGAGTGGCAAGTCCTTTAACTTCTGTGACCTGTAAGAGACAAGAACAAGATACCTGGGACCACACAAGGCACTGCAATCTTTAATTACAAAGCAATGGTTTTGATTTTCTGAGCTGGACCCCTTGCTAAAAGGCTTCCAAAATAGGACTATGTTTGTTGCATTTTCATCACTTAGGGGAAAAATCAGATTTATTTTTTGAAACAAATATATAGTTGCAATATGATCATGCTTCTATATTTTCTTTATGTTTTTATGAGTGTCAGAAGAGAACAACCATGCTGGCTCAGACCAAGGGGCTGTCCGGCCTTGGTATTTAGTCTTTTGCAGTGACCATCAGCGGAGCCCAAGGGGAGAGTAAGAAGAGGGAGAGCATATTGGATGTTTTCCCATCTAGTACTCTCCCAGTAACTGACGATTTTCATGGCAGGCAATCTCCTGATGTAACTGGACTACTTAGTAATTCCCAGGAGAGCTCTCTTCCATGTGTTCGTCTCCTGTAATTCTGAAGCCATGTAATTGTTTGCATCTACGATGGCCTTTGCTGAGGACTTCCACAGATTTATTGGCGAGGAACAACCTCCATATGTTTTTATAGTAAGAGCAGAGTAAAGCACTATTGATACTTACAAATATATCTGTCTGAAAAGTTAGAGGGACAGTTATATATGCAGCTCCAATACACAAAGAAACCTTTGGCTACTTGCTTGAAAGTTATGTGAAAGTCTTTGGAGAGAGTCCAAAAGGAGTGAGAATATGCACATTAACCTTAATAGTACTGGGACTCTCATTTGTAGCTCTTATGTACTACAAGAAAGGATTATCTCCTAAACTTCCCTCTAAAAATTGTGGTGTTAGATTAGGGAGAGTGAGTCACCTTGTGTCACAACTTGGCTGTCTATGAAAACCTACTGTCTCACATATTTGGGATTATTTTGTCGGTGGTTTTGTAATTGCTTGCATTTTTTTCATGAAGGTTTTGTAGTCTCTAAGTGGGACATTTCCCATGAGACTTTCAGGACACTCCCCTGTTTAAGCTGCCTAAGCAAAGACACCTGGCATAATTATTAGCAGCAATTTCTAGACAGGGGTCAGGGAATGGATATCTCTGGGTTGGAGGTTTGATGGAAGGAAAGCACACGTGTGCATGGACCTTCAGCCAGCAGAAAACTGTGTGTGGAAGCCTGGAGTAATGAGGGGATGAAGCCATGGTGGAAGGACTCTGGTCTGGGAGGAAAAATCACTGCTGACTGCTAGGAGTTGCAGAAATTGCTCTTTCCCTGGGGAATGGGGCACAGAGCCAGAAGAAAGGAGAAGCTTGCAGGCATTAAGAAATTTTGGGACCTGCTGTGCTCTAGGAAGCTGCCAAAAAGTCAGAGAGGTTTTTCTACAGGCCCCCATCTCACTGTGAGCAGAAACCTCACAGCACTGCTACCTCACACTGTAGCGCTGCCGTTCTGCACAGGAGAGTGGGACTGGACCTCAGGGCTGTTCCAGCTTATGCCCAACCGGCCCCTACCTGTGTTCAAATGAGAGACTTGTCTATTTCTCCAGATCAGCAGATGCTGCTCTCTTATCTGAGCAGTATTAAACAAACTCAGCAGCAGTGGGATTTTTTGGGTTTGGGTTTTGTGTTGCTGTTGTTTTCCTGAATGCTGTTAGCAAAACAGGTTCCCAGTGTTCCCTTGCTTTGGTGCAAATAGTCTGAGCTGCTGGAGAGCGATGTGAGGCAAGGCCTGTGTTAGTATGGTTATGACACCAGTCTAAGCAGATTTAGGACAACCTCTCCCACAGGACTGCCCAACTGATTACAGTCTTGCAGCATCTAGATTGGACAATACTATAGCATTTCAGTAGGTGTGTTGGAAATACTAATGATGGCTCATTTCTGAAGAGTTTAATGATGATCTGCTGTGTTTTTGCTGATCGCACACAAGAAGGCAGGTTCTTGACTCCTGCCTTGCTTGCATGTGTACCTTAATGGAGATCAGTCCAACAATGAGAGGGAGGAAAACCATTTCTTCTCCATCCCAGCTTTGCTTGCCATTCACTTCTATCTTGCCTTTCAGTTTCCATCGCTGGCGACCATAACGCATGAAAATCTGGAAGAGAAAAATCCTCTTATTTTCTTGAGAAATCTGGTCCCTCGATGCACAAACACCAGAAACAGAACAGGGGAAAGGGTCTGAAATAGGTTGGAAGGGTTAGTGGCGCAGGTGCTGCCATTCTGCTTCCCATCGAGCCAGAAGGAGAAGGTCTGTCCTGCAGAACCTCTGCCTCTCAGCTCTCCTAATGACTCCTTTGGGCAAGGCACCCCTCACCCCAACTTTCACCTTCATGTAATAGATGACTAATAACAAAGAAGCTGCAGGAGTTTTAACTGTCTTTACAGGGAAAGCAGCAGTGGGGGAAGCAGAAGATTTGTCAGGGGCAGGATGAAAGTCCCTGTGGCCTTTCCTACACCTACAGCTCCTGCAAATTTCCTGCAGGGTTAGCTCAGTTCTGCATAGAGCTGGAGACTTTCATTTTAATCCACCTCCAATTAACCTGCTCTTGATGTTCTCCACTGGAATGCTGCAGTGACTGGAGATCCTGACGTTACCTCAGAGCAGGTAACATCTGGGTCTCAAGAAATGATTCTTCTATGTCTTTCTGCTATTCTGCTTTATGATGAAGTAAAGTCTAAGCATTCAGTAAAGGATGCTTGCAAAGACTTGTTCAATTTGCTCTGTGTGCATGGGATGGGGCACACACTTCTTTTTCAGGGAAATAAGAAGCATTTATCATGAATAAGACAGTGAGAAGGAGACAAAAGATAAGCAGGTTTTGCTTTTTTTAAACTTTTTTTTTACTTGTTTGTTTGTTTTAATATAATTTTTTAGAATTTAAAAAAATAAAAAAGCTTGTAGTCCTTGGAATGGCCATCACCCAGTGCTCTGAATGTAATTTTCAGGTCTTCTGACAGATGCCCTGACATAGGCAGACATGAAAAGAACTACAAGGTTTTTCAGAGCATATACAGGGACGACAATTATAGCTGTTTCTTGGGGTGCTGATGTGAAAAGGCTTTATTCATTGCGAGGTAAAAAGCAGCAGAAACCTGCCTTCCTTTTGATTCTTTCTCTATTAAACAAACCGTAAACCCACCCAGCCATACCTCGTATTGATCTCCGGGGCAGAGCCGAGCGAAGCCAGCCAGACCTGAGGAGGAAAGACACGGAGGGGCTGTGGGAGGGTCTGGGCTGCTGAGCACAGGGGTGCCCAGCAGCGGGGTGCAGTGGGGTGCCCTGGGGCCACCACTGCTACCGTGCTTGGACAGAAGAAAGCAGCAGCCCCCTGACAGCCACTCCCCAGGACAGGTTTTTAATCCCCCTCTTACCACTGCTTTAGCGCCCTCTAAACCAAGATTATCCCCCGCCCCCCAGTATTAATTTTCTTTCTCTTTATTTATTTTTTTTTCATATAATTCACTGGGTTGTGGTTTCTTCCATATCAAAGCTTTGCACTTTCCACCTTTTTCTCCTACAACAACTCAAACTATTCTGTGATAGTTATAGAAAAAGAAGAAACAGCTTCTTGATGTCATCTGGCTTCAGAAACCCAGCTTTGCACCCCTGCTGTCGTGAGGCGTAGGTGAGCTGCTGAGTACCATGTAGTGCTTGCTGCTTAACACTAATCAGACCGAGCTATACATTATAACGCAGATTCCTTTTTAGTACATCCTAATAGAAACACAAGAGGGTATCCTGCTGTTTGGCGTTTCCATGACACTAGCATTCCCGTACCTGCCCAGTTTCTTTCAGTGGTAAATACATCAATAAACATGACTGACATCTGTAACAAGAGGTTTATCGTCTTTCCCCAGAGGAGGAGAACTAGTGCAGCAAAGCACTTGTGGTATATGTTTGCTTTTTTTAGTTGGTTGGCTGTGGGGGTTTTGGTTTGGTTTGGTTTTTTTGTTGTTTTGTGTAATTTGTTTTTTTGTTTTGTTTGTTTTTGGCAGTATTTCTATGTTGGCACTGTGCATATGAAATGGAAAGTTTCCCAGGGCTTGTGACCATCCTGAAATCCCAGGCAAGTTACCATTCCTCCCCTGGCCTTGTGACCTGCTCTTCTACAGGGCACAACTGGTTGTTTATCACTAACCTAATCCTTTCTCTCCACAGAGGGAATCTCTCCTTTCACAGAGCTCCTCAGTAGGTAGCTATGGCACTTGTTGTAGTATAAAAATTTACTTGTAGCAGCTGCTGCAGCACTATGAGCTTGCAGGGCAGGTTTGTCTGTCCTGCTCGATCCATGCTCCTAACAGGACTCAGCTTTGCCTGCATAAGCCTAGAACTACACTTGCAGTCCTGCAATGCCCCCCCAAAAAACAGCCTGAGGACACATACAAAGCCTGTGGCAGAGAAAGGAATGAAAACAAACTTTCTGGGGTCTTTGGGCTTCATTTATCCTGAAATGCCACGACTGAACATACATGAGCGTGTTAAAATCAAGGCAAGTATGATGAAAAGCTGGTGTTGGCCTTATTTACTGGGCTGAATTAGTCCTGCTAGCTGGACTGTAGGAACAACCAGATCTCTGCATGCAGTCATGGCCTGTCCCTGTGATCTGCTGATCCTCCTCTTCCATTTCTTTGACCAGAAAAGAGTTTTCTTTGCTCATCTTACTGTTTAGCAGAACAGAGAGGCCCTTGCTCAGAGCTCATATTACCAATTCTTTTCTAATTTATTTACTGTTTATAAATAATTTAAGCTTACTAGCAATTCACTGCTGCTTCTCTCTCCCCGGGCATGCTTTTATAAGTGAATTTGATCTCTGTTGGGACATCACTGAAAGTATCTGAGGAAAATAAAAGGCCCTTTCTTTGCTCAGTGGATGGGGTGGAAGGGGAGAAACAGCTTAAAACAACACAGGGACCTTGTATGGAGTGGAGGTCTGTGAGCGGTGACTGGCCCAACCAGGCACCGCTTTGGGCTGACAGACATGGAAGGGAGAGGTGAACCTGGAACTGAGCTCCTGCAGTGGTAGGTGATGGTCAAGTCTCCACAGCCTGATGAAGAGGGGGCTAAGATTACACGGAATAGGTACTTTGAGCGGAAACAACCTTTTTGTAACCGAATGGCTCTTGGGGACTAAATGTATGGCAGGACCCAATGGCTCTGTTGTACCATTTCGAATGTCACACCTTGGTAAAAGCATTGTCCTGGGCTTGCGATGCAGGTTGGACAGGAGGTGGTTCCTGGGGTGTCAGCGTAAGTAATGACGGGACAGAGTCATTACGTGGCTGTGGTAAGGTGGCAGGACACTCATGTCCTTCATTGGCGGGGCCACCTGAAGTCCAGGCAGCAGGTACACCTCTGCTCACGTGCAGGGTGCTGGACACATGGACTGTGGTTTCTGGTGCTGGGCTTTGTGTTGCAGAGCCACTGGTGCATCAGACCAGTGTATTGCTGTCCTCAAGTGAAATGCTTGAGCATTTTGTCTCCTGGTGTCTTGGCACTTCCAACAGGTATAGGAGCACTTCCCCATATACCATAAGAGAACAAGCCAATTCCATATAAGGAATTCTAAATTTCCACATTGGGTTTCCCTGTTTAGTTTCAAGAGCTGATTAATCCCGAGCAATAATCAGAGCATGCTGGCAAGTTTATTATTTTGAAAATGATTTTTTTTTAAAATATCAGTCATAAAATCACAGTATGGATCCCCTTCTTCCAGACAGCACTGTGTAGGTTGGCATACTTTCAGTGTAAGTGACGGAGGGCACAAAATAAAAATAACTTTCACTGGAATGGCTAGGAACAGATAAGCTTTGGAGAGAGGAATGCTTTGATTTTAAATTAGATCCTAAAGTTAGTTAGATATGCTGCAAGTGTAAAATAAGGGGGAAGCTTGCTGCGTGACCTTTTGTGCTAGAGCTGTTGTGAGTACTAGCAATGGCTGGATTGTCCTATTGGATTCCTGTTCCTAAGGAAAACTATCTGGATAGAAATCTTAGCTGTCCTCATTAGAGAACACTCAATGATACAACATTTCTCTTTGCAATTTTCTAATTTGGGCTTCCTTACGTTATGAGAACAATGTTCAGAAGTCGCTGTTGTTTGTGGTTTGTGCTCTGCTCCTGCACGTGAACGCAGCACCTGGCTCCTGGAGAGCCCTTGAGCTTTGCTGGAGGATTTGGGTATACGAAAGCAAAGGGGCCAGACCTTTTCAGCCCAGTCATTTGCGATGCCACAACAGCTTCTGCAACGTGTCCTGCTGTCGGGAACTGTACGTAGCACTGTACTTACAGCAAGTAAGGAAACGCTCCAAGGGACCTGGCCTAATGCAGTTCCCTTTCTATGCTGCATGACCTCATGTTTCCTTCAGCATGTCCACGCTGAGGTTCTGCTGTGGGTTTTTATATAAAAATATCTGTCTCAGGCTCTGTGTGTCCATCTTGTAACTTTACATCTAGGACTGCCTTTCCATTACCTAAGAGTGGGGCGCTTAAAAACCTGAGGTTTGTTGCTATGCGATGGAGCTAGGAGAACTACAATAGCTGCTGCGCTTGTTTTCTCTAGTACGGAAGCATGGAGTAACTATTTTAAATTGATCTAAGCTAGATCATGCCTCATTCACTGCAACCACTGGACACAAGTAACTCACAACTGTGACAAAGCAGGCAGAATCAAAACCATGTATGAGATTTGTGAGCTCTAAAAACTCCACCAGAAATGCAGTGATTTTTTAAAATGGCAAGATTTCAAGCGAAAACTTAAGAGTGCATGAATATTTAGATGCCGACTTTGTTTTATAGAACTATTTTCAAGGCAGTAGTGGAGGATCCAGAAAAGATCCCCACACAATCTCTTCTTTAAAACATTGAGTCTTAAAGAGATAACAGCATTAGCAATACCTCGTGATTCACTGAGGCTTCAGGTAAAACTAATTCCATTGTATTCAGACCCATAAAGTCCCCTGTCATAAAGAGAGGGAATAAACCAAAAGGTGGATACCACCACTGAGTTATCTTGGTATTTAAATGGTAAACTACTCCCAGCTCTTTCCTTTTTTACATTTGTTCAAAAATAGTAGCAGTCAGCCTCAGCAAAAGTAAGCGACAGAGAAACAGCTGATGTCACATTAAGAAAGTATTTCGAACTTCAGCTCCACAGGCATTCACATAATTTCCCAGTCGCCTTCTTAAAGGATTATGGAAACAGAGGCAGAAGGTACAGCAGCCTTTAAAACTGAATTGCTTTGGCTGTTGGGAGGAGCGTTTGAGGGAGGCAATTAGCCTTGAAAACGAGATGCAGCATCTCAGAAAGTCAGTCTGAAAGCTTTGACGTTCCTCGCTCTGTCATCCTTTCCACTGGGCAGGGGTGTAAATTGGGGGTTTGAAGGGGGTGGGGGAAAACCACACCTATCATAAATGCATGTCAGACTAGCCTGTCTCAATGCCCTCAATAATGTGTACAGATACTGCTACTGTTCAGGGGGAATGAAGGGAAAGGTGAAAAGGCAATTACCTTTCATCTTGATGCAAAACTCCCCCAATAGGTTTTCCAGCTCTGCTTCTATGGTACACATGTTCTGTGTTGGAAAAGAGAATATTGAGGTCAGACAAATCTTCTTTCTGATTTTTTTTTTTTTTAAAGATCTATTTGGAAAGAGAAGCTTCTGCTAGACAGTTGAAAGATATTTTGCAATAAAAACAATCTGCCAGAGCCATCCTTGCTGTTTAGCTAGGTCTGGCCCTAAAAATGGCAGCTATGCCTACTCGTACCAAGGCTGAATGTAACCCTGTGCTCTTCTTCTGTTGTTCTCTGATCCTTCTGTTGCCAGAGGGCAGCTGTGATGCCTGAAGCATGACCTGGTCACTGTCCCAGTCCTCTCCAGCCAGGACATGTGCCAGCAGCAGCAGCTCCATGCTCCAGAGTGGCTCCCAGCATGTTTTTAATCTCTCAAGAATGTGGACTACATTAAGAATAAAAAGACTGTGGGAGACGGGTATCAGCCCCTCTCCAGTTCGTCCTTCAGATTTCAGAAGGATGTCACAGCTTGTGTGCTGGCATGTTTGCAACACTATTAGACTCTTCTTCGTCTACTGCTTGTTCAGTAAAACAGATGCTGATCACAGCAAGTAACACAGGGTAGAATGCAGCAGATGTCTGTACATAGATGGGTTCCAGCCAACCTGCCACACCAAAATCTGCAGAGCGGGATGGACATAGTAAGCATATATGTAGTTTCAGGGAAGATTTATGCTTTTTTCTTGTGCAGCAGTTCCTGAGCATAACCCTGGTTTTGTCGAACATAAACATTATTATCTCAAGGCACTCTTTGGGCCCCTGTCAGCCATCTCTGTAAGTCGTCGGGTGTTCACCTGAAGACAAATGAATAATTCCTCTTTGCTGATTTTGCTTTTAATTCTTTTATCTCAATTAAATTCTCCCTGAAATCTGTGGCAAAGTTCCCACGGCCTTCAAACAGTGCAAGAGAGAAAGCCTAAACTGATGAGGATGTACCTCTGTGTACTCCTTGTAACTCCTGTTGATCTCAGTTAAACTCTCTCGAGCTGCTTTGCTGGCAGGAGACATTGCAAAGGCTTGCTTCATTTTACTGGCACCATCACAGAGACGTCTTTGGATACAGTAGGCTTCATAAAGCTCATCCACCTAGTGGGAACAAGGAAGGTGAATTGAAAAAAAAAAACCAACAAAAAAAACCAAACACAAAAGCCAACAAAATAAACCCAACAAACAATTAACTTCTTTGCATTATAAGGAAACTCAGCCAAACTGTTAGATCCATTGGAGGGGGTGAGCAAATGAAGCTGTGATACTGTTACAGTCTATGAATAAAAAAACCCCACAGCACAGGGTAAAAATAACTTCCACTGTAAAAGCTTCATTACAGCTACACTATATGCTACCAGCAATTCACCTGCTTGCCCTGCATGTCTTTAACCATTGCAACTCCCTTTCTCCCTGTAATAGCAGGGCAGACATGCAGCAAGCTTCTCAAGCATATCAGTGTGGAAGAGCTCTTTCAAAGCCAAATACAACATCCACACTGCCAAATGGGACTGGATGCCTTAAATGGCATATTTAACAGGACTAGCAACATCTTCTGTTTTGGTAACATCAGCTGCAGATAGAGGCTGTTGCAATATTTGACTAATAGGTAGTACTGGATGCAGAGAGCGATTCTTTGAATTCTCACTGCCCATCCTCCAGAAGCTGGGAGTCACAGTCAGAATCTGCACAAGTAAAGGACTTAGAAACAGCTGATACTAAGTTAAGAAAATATTTTGAACTTCAGCCCCACAGGCATTCACATAATTTCCTCATAATCTTAAAGGCCTTTGGCATGACTTAGGCACCCAACATTTTGAAAGCACTCTGGCACTTCTGCAAAACCTACTCACACACAGTTTAAAGTCTCACCTGGATCTAGCTTCAGTGTGCAATGGATTTCCGTGTGTCTCATGCTTTTGTTTCCCTTCTCCCTCTGATCCCTGCACCGAATGTATACATTTACTCCAACTGAGCTGTTTGGTGGGAGTCTACACTGGTATAGCTGGAGTGTATGTGTGTGTATATATATATATATATATACACATACCCCCCAGCTATTTATAGTGGTATATATTTATATAAACTTAATCTGCCAGATACAGGAGATGTAGATTTTCTCATCTGACTTTATCAGAGTGAGGAGAAGGAAAGGAATAGAGGAAACTGTCTCTTCTTGCTGCCTTTAATGTCCCTGCTAAGATAGCATGATACCTGGTTTTTACCTAGAATAACTATTTCCTTTGTTATCTCTGACATCAAGTGATCACCCTGTGCCCCATGGTGCTCAGTAGCAGATTTTCATAGCAGAGTCTCTCTCTGTGAAACGTTCCAGTGGGTTGGGTTCCTCAGTCTATGACTTTGTGTTGCAGCATTAAGAGATGACCCTGATGTGACAACCTAGGTGTGTTCTGAATCCCATTTTCCAAGCCTGCTTAACCTCTAACAAAATGCCTGTTGTTCCTTATTTATTCGGAGCAGGACTTGTCTTCCTGACAGCTTCAAAGTGTTAGGTTGACTTTTACACAGCTAGCTTGCATACTTCGTGGCCAAAGTCTCTGATTTGAGGGATCCCTCACCAAAACAGGGACTGCTTTGCAAAGTGAAAGAGTTCAGCAAAGAGTAATGGAGGCATAGGTAGCATTTTGCCATTTCGAAGTTACAAAAAAAGCTTCTTGGAGTCATATCCACTCCTATTTCTCTTGCAAGTCAGCAAGCTAAAGCCAGCTACTATAAATGTCACTTGGTATTTACTTCTGCCATTGGGTGGAGTGTTGACCCAGGACTGGCGTCCTGCTCCTGCCCATGCAAGAGTGGCTAGGGCGCGCTCATCTGCCCCCCTAAATACATGGGGTCTGCTGGTGTGCCATTTCATTTTCCTCGCTTTGCTTCCTCTACAGAACATCAGCACATAGAGGGCAGAAGGCATCGCTGCGGCCCTGATTCAATACAGCTGAAAACAACCTTCTTCTATCAGTAGAAACAAAGATGTTTCTTAACCTGCTCAAGCCTGTACATTTTATAGAATCATAGAATCATGGAATGGTTTGGGTTGGAAGGGACCTTCAAAGGTCATCTAGTCCAACCCCCTGCAATGAGCAGGGACACCTGCAACTAGATCAGGTTGCTCAGAGCCCCGTCCAGCCTGGCCTGGAACGTCTCCAGGGATGGGGCATCGACCACCTCTCTGGGCAACCTGGGCCAGTGTTTCGCCACCCTCATTGTAAAAACTTTCTTCCTCCTGTCTAGCCTGAATGTCCTCTCTTTTAGTTTAAAACCACTACCCCTTGTCCTATCATACACCCTGCTAAAAAGTCTGTCCCCATCTTTCTTATAGGCCCCTTTTTAGTACTGAAAGGCCACAATAAGGTCTCCTCTGAGCCTTCTCCGGGCTGAACAACCCCAAATGTTCTAATGCAGCACAGCCCAGTTCCTTTTCTCTCTGTTGCTGTGAGTTACGGAAAGTGAACTAATATACTCGGTAAGCCTGCGTAATAGTGACCAGCATTACCTCTTGCGTTTGGTGCTTTTCAGTCCTATTATCATGCCAGAAACCATTAGCTCTGAGAAGGCTGGAGTGGGAAGGACTTGAATGGAAATGTTCTCTAAGCACTAATTTTGCTGTTCATGTTGCCAGCAAGAGAGAAGGTGGTTTGAGGAACAAAATTTCAGTCTCTCACCTAATGTGAGGAGACTGAAATTAAAAGGCTTGGATGGGTTGTGGTAATTGGAGCACTCCAAGCTGCACGAACGTTTTTCAAATTACTCTCAAAAGACATTTCATCTGTCAAAAATAATTCATTCTTTTGTCAGGCTCAGAAAAGCAACTAATCGCTAGCAGATATGTTTATAACTAAGAGAATACATGCCATGGATTTTGTCCAGCTCTAAAATGTATTAGTATAAATCACAAGTACATCTACTGATTATTCTCACCGATCTAATCAAGTGGATGTGGGCCCCAAACCACGCAGCAGAAGTGTTAGTAGTGAAATCCAGGAATAAATCCAATCTAGCTGCTGTGTACAGTAGAGACAACTGCCAAATTAAATTACTTTCAGATGCAACTATCTCTACACCTAAGGTTTAACAAGAAGCATGTAGTGAGATTTTTCCCAGCAAGCTCCTGACCCTGTGTTCTCTCTGTACTTAAAAGTGAGAGGGAGTGTCTTGCAGCACGGCTGGACCTCAGGGGCTACGAACCATGTGGGAACCCTTTCCTTGGCTCTGACCATCAGCCCATTGCAGTAAAAATACTGAATCTGGGAGAGGCTTTGTCAAAGTGGTCTCCCCGGAGCAGAGGGGTAGCAGGAGGTCAAGGGTTTGTTTTCCTAATAACATAGGAGCAGATGCAGAAGAAAGATGATAGGAGCGCTCGTTACCTTGCTAATGTGGAACTCCAGCCTTCTCATGTATCTTTCGACCGCTTTGATTTGCTGAAGGAAATGAAGAGGCAGAGGGTGAGGCACATTTAAATAAATCAGTAAGTCATCACCACACTAGCTCTGCTCGGGTCTTCAGGTCCCTGTGAGGCTCAGAAACTCCTCCTTAAAACACACAGGGTTTTGTTGCCTGTGAATCTGCTATTAGCTGTCCCACATCACTACCACTACTTTGCTGATGGAAATGGAGCTCACTGACTTCTGTACTTAATGTATTTTAAAAAATTTAAAAGTTTTTCTTTGGTGGGATTTCCTTAGGTTTTTGAATTCTTAAAAAAGAAAAAACAAAGTATCAGAGCTTTTTTAGCTGAACAGATAGTATTTTGAGTACTTTGAAAACCTGCATTAATCAGGTTTTGCATTTCAAAATCCATTCTGTTCTTCAGCAAACTGTTTTCGACAGCAAAACCAAGCTTGGCATTTTGGCTGAAAAAAGCCAGACTTGTTCAGGAAACTTTTTTTTTTTTTGAAAGCTTTCCTTTTGTTTCACCCAAATTCTCCTGCTGAGAGAATATTTTCAATTTTTCATTTTTTCCTTCCCCAGAACTGGCAGGAGCAGGGGATAAGCCAGGGCTCGACCCGGGTCCCACAGCCACCCCTGGCATGTCCCTTCCAGCCTCCCCCTGTCCTGGAGCCGGCAGGGCCACGGTGCACAAGGTGATGGACTTAACAGCCCACAGCTGACAGAAATCGGAGGTCTCGCTCCTCCACCTCCCTCCTCCCCTGTGCCTGTCCTGGAGCCAGTTTAACTCGATAGACCCCAGGAAAGGGCTGATGGGGTAAGTTTGACGCTGGGTTAGTGAGCACAGCTGGCTGGCGGAGGCGCCTGGCAATACCAGGACCCCTGGGAACAGGAGAGGAGCAGGACATCTTCCTTCGTGAATGTAAATTATCAGGTAGCTTTTCCTTCAACTGTGTTGGCCTGGGTAGTAGATCCAGGCTAAGAGAGGCTTCCCATGACAGCTACGTACACCGTATGGATATGAACGCTTCCTTGCAAAAACAGTGCCAAATGGAATAACGTACCTTATCTAAATCATACAGGACTCCCTGCAACAGAAAACATGGAACTGTCATTAATTTTGCAACATACCAGCACCACGAGAAACTAATATTTGTCAGTCAACAGAAATCACAAACAAGACCAAGGAAATAACAGCATCAATGCAAATCCCTTATATCCCGCTCGCATCCCCGACGGCTCCAGCACCTTGAGAAGGTTACTGTGCATCCGTACCACGAACAAGCGTGACACATACCAGGCGTGAGTTTCTTTTCATGTCTTTTAACTGAGTAGTCAACTTATCCAGCTCTGTCTGGTGAACTTCCAGATACTCGCTGTAAACACAAACCAGAGAAGGGATGCATGAGTGCTGCAGCACATACCGAGCTGGCTGCTGACCATCCTAAAAGAAAATCTGTGCAACAAATGGCTTTCCTCATTGGATCTGCTTTCAGACAAAAACTAATTTATGTTGATCTGTCCCAAAAGCAGCTCCCTACTACCTTTTTAGGAATAAACAGGAGCCATTTATTTCACTGTGTATAAGAGCTCGGTGTTCTCCTTACATTGAACAACCAGTTCCAAGTAAGCTAATCTGCTGCTTAGTTTACAGGCTGGTGCCTCCCAATTGCTGCTCTTGTATCTGGCTGGTAAAAGCCCCATTATCATCTGGGATGTTCTCTTAAGGGTGATACAAGCCTCTGATGGGACGCTAGGAAATTCGGAGGAAAAAAAAAATCTAATGTTGAAATCCCAGCCTTCAGGAGCTTTCCTAGCAATTTGAATGGAAATGGGATTCTGCCTCCTGTATTTCTGTTTCTCATACAAATATTTCAGATCCTAAGTCTTACAATCCAGGCTCCAGGAAGTATATTTTCCTCTCCTAGGGTTGAGGATCCCTGTTCCTGTGATATGTTTCTGTAGGGTCTAAAATGTCACAGAAAGCTTCAGTCAACAAGCAGGATAAAGGCTCTTACTCCAGGCCATTCTTCAGGGCTCTGTAGACCTCTTCCACCCTTTTAGGCTGGGGCTCTTTGGGTGTGGTGCTGTTCTTATGGCCCAGATTATGCATTTTCTTCACCTTTGCTTGTGGCTTCTTGACTGCAGAGGAATTCTCAATAAAGGAGTTACACCTGCAAAATGAACATTAAAGAGGAGGAAACCCCTATAAATCATAATGATCTCAAAGGAGTGTAGCTTGAAGAAATCTTTCGATATTACCTCTGCTAGCAGAAACAAATCTGCTTCTGTGCCTGCTAGCTAAAGGACTGCATTTGTTTACAGGTTAAGAGTTCTAAGCACTCTGGGACAGGCGCTGTCAGCTTTTGATGTGCCAGTTGCCTTGCCAAGATACGAATGCTGATCTGGAAATGCCAGGCTGAGTCTGAGGCTCATCAGACGCTTCTCTGTTTTATACCATGCCTGTCCTGCCTCATGTTCCTCAGACGCAGCCATAAAAGGGCTGAGCTACATCCAGGTGCCAAAAACAAACAGGAGCCCAGATAATCTCAGGCTTAAAGCCCGAGGGCTGCTAAAGAAGATTGGGGCTTAGTTAAGAGTGCGTTTGGAGGACAGCATCACACCACTGGTCTTAAGCATGGACCATAGGTAGCTCCATGTGGCAAAGGGAGGATAGTTGTGCTGCATATAGGTGATTCTTCAGTGACTCTGCTGGGGGTTCATCAGCATCTAACAACCATCACTGGCTTGAGCTGGTGATGGGAGGCTACATTTTGCCTGTCAATCCTTCTCGATTGCTAACTGGTGGTCTGACACTCGGAGACTTTGCACAAGTTAAAATTAATCGTAAAGTAGCCTCTGGGTGCCTCAGGAGCAGGTTGACTTGATAAGCAGCTGACTCAAAGTCCTAAGCCTTGTCTAGCTAAAGGGTGGTGCGAGGAAAGGCTTTGCAGCCAAGCTCTGCCCTGTTTCCAGCAGGACACGAAGGCAACCCTGCAAGCGAAACAGAGCTGTGTGGTAATGAGAAAACTGTCTTTTAGGTAGCAACGGTCTTAAATTGGGGGCAGTGGGAAGTGTATCATGTTCCTGCACATTTCACACACTGAAAAGATCCCTGCATACTTTAGCAAATTAAAATGATTCTCTGAAATTCTCTCACAGCTCTGAGGCGTGTGAGGAAGCCCTGCATTAACAGCGGAGAGGCAAACAGGCACTTGGTTGCTAAGGCAGAGGGCAACAGCTTAATTATACAAACAATATCTAGAGAGATTTTTAGCCTAGAAGACATTATTCTGCAATCAGGGAGAAGGCAGCCCTCTCTCACCTCTTTCCCCCCTTCACCCTCCCTCAGTACCTGATTCGGATATTCCCCCCAGAGAGCATGGCACTTGCCTGGAGCGTCTCTCCTGAAGCCCGCTGAAGCCAGCAAAGGACTGGCTTCTAATAATCCCATTAGGACCTCCTGGAGAGAATGAATGTGATCCTATTGACATGATTTCAGGAAGCCTGGAAGATATTCCTGAAAAACAACAGAAAGCAGGTCAGCGATGACGAAGGGTAAGAGGCAGGCGGTGAGGCAGGGACTGCCTGGTGCCCATCAGGCATGGTAAGGGGTAACTGAACCCCACGAGAGGCCACGAGCCAGAGCAATAAATCTGTTTGCATTGCCAAATCGTCCCGCCTGAAAAATAAAATGGTCCTGTTTTCACTTCTGACTTACGGTCCATAGTCTACTGAAAATGTGCTGCAGACACAGAGGGAACTTGGGACTAGAAAACAGATGCTTCTGTGCACCAATCCCAATGCTATCCTCAATTTCTGCCATGCCTGGCAGGCTTCTCCCCTAGCCCCATGCCCCATCTGCTACATCAAGGTGCTCCAGAGATTATTCTGGGAGCGTGTAGAGCTCTTAGGGGTCACTCACCATCACCGTGAGGTGTCATTACATATATTAAAATTTTAAAAGGAGGTTTCATTCAGTATGAATGAAGTCCTGAAGCCCTGCTTTGATCCTTGCTCATTTTCCTCGTGCCTGTTCCTGCCTGGCTGCTGAGAAGGAAGATGCGGTGGGGGTATGCACAGCCACGGCATGCTGTGATGTGAGAGGGATGCTCTGCACCACAAGAGAGGAGTAAACAAGCTCCAGGCACCCTATGCTCTGCGTTTCACATGTCCGCGGTGGGGGCCTCAGCACCCCAGAAGGAAGCCCTTGCTCTGTGTGTGTGTGCGCGCGCATTTTCAACACCCAGCTCAGCATCTGCACCAACCTAAGGTGATTTATATCCACTCACACAGAAATAACAAACAAGTGCCGTGGTTCTTATAACAGCTCCATCAGCTTGCTGCTGCCATGAGGAGAGAGGAGGACATCTCCCTTTTTGTTTCCTCCTTGCTCCACTGATTTTCTTGTCTTGACTCCCGTGCTTGCTGCCCTCGGCAGACAATGAAGCGGATTTTTCCGCTGCCTTGGTTTTGTGCTGCTCTGGTGAGATGAATGGCCTCACCGAGCTGTCTGAGGAGCATCACAGCCAGCTGTGCCCAGGCAGCAGGGTAGGGAGTGGGAGGAGGATGTTGGAGAGGAGGGCACTGGTCAGCAGATGCTGCCAGGGACCTGCTCCCCAATCCTGCAGGACCCATCCTCTCACCCTCTCCTTCCTTCCCAGGGTGCCAGCACGGCTGCTAATGCCATTGTGCTGTGAAAAGGATTGAAAAACTAGGCCAGCTTAAAAACAACCTGACAAAAAATGAAAAAGAGATTTTTTTTTTTCCATTTATTTTAAAAGGTAGACCAAGCATGCCCCCAGTTCATTTCACTCCAACAGCTGGGCTGAGGGGTGAGTTTGATGCCCAGGCAGGACAGCGTGGCAGGGGCTGGGGTTGCCCACAAGCAAGGGAGCTGATGCCCTGCAAAATGGTGACCTATGATGCCAAGAGGGGTGACAACAAGTCTAAACCACCTTCTCATCCCCACAGACTAGGAATGACCACAAGCACCCAACAAAGCAGCCACTTGTGAAGGCCATGGATTTGCAGTGTAAGCCTTCACAACCGAACATATTTATTAAAGATAAGCACCACTCACTGGAGAAAGCAAACACACTGTGAAACACTGTGCGCAGTCCAGTTATGTTTAATTTGTAGTGCTAAGCTGGGCAAATGTTCTTTGAGGTGGCAGTAGATGTCATGGTGAGCTACTGCTTCTCTGTGGAGAGGACTCCATTGCGCAAGGAGCTGCTTTGTCAGGAGTATTTCTGCAAGAGCTCCACCAGAAATACTCTTTCCAGTCCCAGCATTGTCAACGCTACCGGTAACATGAAGTTTTCTCTATCACACAACCAAAACAGTGTAAATCCTTCTGTTTCAGAAGCGAGGGCTGCCCCTTGAGACTGGGCAGCCCTCCGAGATACCACCTGGGCTGCAATTAATGCCAGTTTTCTCCTCCACTGTGGCCAGCAGATAATGGTGCTCCACCATTCATTCCCGTCTGAGCCCAGACACAGCATGTCAAGCTCAGGGCTGAGCCAGTTTATCCACAGCAGGGACAAACCCTTGGGATAGAGAAGCTGCTTTCAGGCAGACCGGGGCTGTGAGCACCCATGCATGGCCAGGAAAGTTGGGGGAAAGGGACAGGGCTCAGGAGAAACTGCAGTGAGGATGTGCTTCAGCTAACTCGCACAGGGATAAACATGCTCCAGCCACAGCTGGAGAGTCAATGAGAGCCCAAATTTGGCCCTACACTCACCTCTACCTCCTTAAGGCTCTCAGCACACCCCTGCAGGGCTGAGCTCTGCTCAGGCTTGCAGATACCCAGCTCTCGGTAGAAGCCACTTCGCAGCTTCCAAGGTCAAAATGCGCATCCCTGCAGACAGTACAGCATCTACCCACACCAGCTGCCATCTAACAGGTCAAGCCCTGCTGAGAACCAGCTCCTGAAACACCAAGTGCAAACCACTCGATGACAGTACTCCGGGGGCCCGCGCAGCAAGTTCCCTTCGGTTTTGCAAATAACCTTAAGATGGTTATGCTGCGTGCTGTGTGCTCCCATTTGCATACAAGGATTTGCATTAAAAGTGAGGTCCAGAGTTCTAAGGAGCAGAAAATCCCTTGCAAGTGTTCAGCACTTGCCCCATTTGACAGGATGATTAACATCTCCGCTGACAGCCTCTGGAGACCGATGGGGGTAGAAGCTAAACAACGACGGTCAGAGGAGATTTAGCTGCATACACATCAGCGATTCCGCAGAAAATAGAGAGAATAAAACCAAACTTGAAGTTGGCTACTATTCATGACCACATTGGCTACAAAAATGTAATTATTTAGACTCAAAACTCTTGTCAAAATGCTAACATCTTCCACATGAATATCTTCTGTATTAACGTGAATGAAAGATGAATGGGTTTTGCCCCAAACAAAATCTTTGTGTGCATGCATGACCATGTGCACACATTCTGGAAGCATTTAAGTTTGCTTTTGCTTTGGGAAAGCTAAAAAAAAAAAAAAAAATTCGAAAACGAATTTATTTATTTATTTTTTTTATTTTGCCTAAGCACTCAGATGGCTTTGCAATGCTTTAGTAGCTAAGAATTTCTTCGAGATACCAGAAGGAATTGTGGAAGAAGTGCAATTGAAATGCAAATTAAAGACCTGCCTGGAGCTACTTTTGCTTTGCTTGTGCATAAAATGCTGAGAACTCAGAGCCCAGATAGGCTTGTGTTCTCTCTATATATATTATATATAATCTTGGTGATTAATGTATGTTTCATTTCTGTACAGAAGAAAACTGTGATAAAAGGAGGTAACAGAGTCAGAACTGATGAAATTTCCCAGTTCTGTTCTAGTTACTTTTCAGTTTGTCAGAGTAGAGGTTGACTCTATTGTACAAACACAATCTGTTCTTAAGATTTAAACTTACATTGCTGACATCTCAGATACTTCCAACTGACCTCACAAAATCACACCGACGCTGCCGAGCAGCAGCAGCCCCTTACCCCAGATTCACATAGACAGTGGCTGCATATGGGCTCCATGTTGATGGATTATTTATGATACCTACATTCAGCAAATACACTTCGAGTCATGAGTATTTGTCACATTGTTGTAATATAATTCACAGAAGGGGATTTTTCTTGCCTCTTAAACCATTCACAGGCCTCTGTACTACCAAATAAACAAACTCACCTCTGAATTTAATAATACAGTCGTGTTCTTACGCATAGATGTAGTCACTAGTAAAATTTCAATAAGGCTCAGCCCACAAGGACTTACCCAGATCTCCTGTTGACCTGACGAGTATCCCTACAGATGAGCACTATTGCTAAGGAGATTTTTGGTGCTACTCCAATGTAGTGACCAAGCTTCTAAGTCTGTGCTTGTCAGTTATGTGATATACTGCTACTGTCTTCTAGATACAGTATACATTTTGCTCTCAATATAAAGCATATTGCACATCTAAAATGATATTAAATGCTTTTGAGATTCGGCAGATCCAACTCAGCAGTGGACTCAATGAGTACACTTACGTTTTTAAATCTATATATGTAATGAACCACTGATGTTTCATTTGAAAAAGTCCCCAGTCTGCTTACTGCTAATGTAAGCATGTGCTGTGTAGGAGCAAAATTAATATAATTAGTATTGCCCATGCTAAGTGCACGGCAGATGAATGACGAGCCCATCAGGGATAAGGTGAAATCCTATCAGTACTCTTTCTCTGCCCTATTCACTGACAGCTTGCAGCAGGGAATGGCAGATAATTGACGATGTCTCTGTCCCCAGGGAAATAAAAGTCCCCTCTCCCAGCTCTCCTTTCTGTCTGGAAACAGGGAGACAGCTGAGCCTGAGCTAATCAGAGGGGAAGGGACCACTGAGCCACTCACATCCACAAGACTGCCCTCTCATCATCATCCTCAGCATGGACTTCCACCTCCCATAATGCCAAAATATTGGATAAACAGTGTGGACTTCAATCCAAGATAAGAGAGAAGAACTTCAGTCAGAAACACATTTGCTAAATCTCCACCGACTGTCACATGGTTCCTTTTTGTTTGCTTTCCACCATGACCAATCTGGAGACGATGTTTTTTGTTCACCACACCATGAGGGGAAGCTGGTTTTGCCACATGTGTGCTAGCAACCATGTAAAGCTGCAACAAATATACCAGTGGTCGCAGTGTCCTTGATTCCTCCTGGTCCCTCCTTCTCACAGGTGCGGTGACGGCTCTGGGTCTGGGGTTTGCTGTAGGGTGTTAGGGAGCTGTCTGCAGCTGAGGGTTCATGGAACAGAGGCTTCGAGGACACTTCAGGATTATGTGTAATCCTTGATTAAATAGAATGGAGGGTAGGAGTCAGTGACTGAAGGGACCCTTGATAATCCTTTATTCCGATTTTTGTGTGTGTGTGTGACACATCTTTCAAAGGCCATTCTGCATCTAAGGAGCTGCGGTCCCTACATACAGTGAGACAGTTTGTATGTTCTTCCTTCTGCTGATCTGTAGTCTGCAGGCTGACTGTAAAAAATTCGTGGTAATTATTTAGGTTAGGGTAAACTGAGGGGATCCACTAGACTGATGCAAGCGGACAGCTACAGAAGTCAACTGATTCAGTTTTGCATGCTAGGAACATTTCTTACCTGCAAACCTGGGGTATGTCTAACAAATGAAGTGGTATCTTCTTGAATAAGGAAAGAAAAGAATATGTTCTTCTCTCGTCTGTCAAGGTCTATGTTTTGCTTATCAGACTAGCTGCCCAGTTTACAAAGGTAAAAACTTTTAATTGCAATAAGATCTCATTTAGGAGTGTGCATCTCCAAAAGAATAAATCCGGTAATGGAAGAAACTGATTTTACCCTAGAAGTCATGTCCTCCCAGACAACCAATTCTTTCTGCTTTGCGCTCGTAGACTCAAACTGCACAATTCAATTCTAAACTTACTCAGGCTGAGTTCAATGCCAAGCTCATTCAGTATGCCTTCAGCTGATGTTGCTGGCCTTTGTAGCCCAAAGTCTAGTCATTTTTAATATTAATTTTCCAACTTCTCCTTCTGACTTAATTGAATCACCCTGGCAATATGAGGCCAGCATGGCCAGTAGCCCAAATAACCACCTGGAATTTATGGTTTCCATGTTGCCTGGACTCGTAGAAGGCACAGAGGTATGCACCTTGGATGATAATGTAGACATTCTTGTGGATGTTTTTTAATATTAAAAAATGGCAATAATATATGGTTAGGGGCACTCAGGAGCATTATAAAAACTTTCACAAGAAATTTAATTCTTTCACAAGAGTTTTTACACTTTCGTGACAAAAACTCTTAGGCATTATTAGTGCACAGGCTCATAATTCCCAAATCTGCCAGGAACATTTCTGTGGGATGGGATCTCCTGGAAGCACCCATAGAAGGGCACCTTCTGTTGGTCATTGAATTACACAAATCATGGCTTTCATGGCACATTTTTTGCTCCCAGTGACTGGGCTCCTCTTTCCTTGTGCGGGGTAGCATTTGCCAGAGTTGTACAGACATGTGAGCTCCATCTGAAGAGCTATTCTTGGTTGCCAGAGCAAAATCATGTGCATTTTTTCCATCAAAGTCCAAGGCTATGAAATTATTCCTAAATAGCAGCATATGGCTATACTGACAAGCACACTTCCCAAGCCTACATCAGCCGGTGAAAGGCCAGCAGATCTGCGAGCTTCGAATGTTAATTTTAGCGTACAGGAAAAGAGCCACGTAGGCTCACCAGCATGGCTGCGGAGAGCAGTATTGCACGCGGGAGGAGCTACAGCCGAGACGGCTCCCTCTCCTTCAAACACAAGATGTGAGAGCACCCAGGTCACACTTGGGTGGGCATCAAAGCTGTTGGTAACCACGCATTCCTGCCCCAGCATAAGGAGGCAAAACTTCTGCCCCATCTCTTGCAGCAGCTAGAATCTTAGTTTAACCCATCACAGCTTGTCCAGCCCTCGCTGGCAGCCCGAGCTGGGTCTCTTCCCCCGCTGTGGATGGACATCCAAGCCTTGCTTCTCACATCATCGGCTGTCCAGTGGGATCTCTCTGAAGGCTTGTGCTCACTTTTCACTAACAGCTTTATCTGCACTAGTGATGCCTGCAGTGATTCTTTCTTTTATTAGTCGTATTTCAATAGCTTCAGTTTGGGTGGATTCAGTTTCTACAATGCACAAATAAGTCTTTATGTAACTTATGTATCTTTTATAGCTCGACTTAAGCCCATAGCTGGGAGCTTTACTTTATAATGCAGAAATCCCTCCGAGTGAGCACAAGGTGCTGCTACCTGTTTCTAATAACTGAAAACGTTATCTTTGGGTGCTTCGGTACCAAATCTTAGCTTTCATTCCAAACAATATTCTTCCCAAAACTTGATACTAATAGCAAGACTTGTTTATCGTGTCTTTTCTGTAAGAACATTTTTTTATGTTGACGTAAGGACATTTTCAACTCAAATGCTAAAATATTTGCTAGTTCATCTCTAGACACCCTGAGCAGAAACACAAGTTGTCTGCCATCTGGAATATCTCATGCTGTTTGTTCTATTCCTCCTACCCAAACTGGATGAAGTACATAAACCAAAGAGCAATCATAATAGTAAGAAGAAAGCTAACAGTCCAGGTCAATAGCAAAATGGTAAAGAATACGTGGCTGTAAATGCATAGGACCTGATGCTTGATGCTCCCACCACAATATTGCTCTAAAAATTCAGTAAACATCAGTTGTCTTTTACACCAGTCTAGGTGCCAAGTCAGGGTAGAGACTTCTAACTTCATCTTTTATTTTTACTGTAAAGCATACCTTTGGCTCTGTCGTCGCCTCTCTAGCACAGAAATACTGACTGACGGTGGCTGAAGTTGCCCTTTCCTCTGCTTAACCTCCCCTCAGAGAAACACCTGCAGCACCGCTCCTTGCCCTTGTGTTCAGCACATGCCGAAAACATACGGAGAGGGAAATGCAAACGAGTTATTTCACTATAATAAACCCAAGGAAAAGATATTTGATCGTAAATGGCTCTTGCACACAACAGATGGGTTCATGGTAGCTGACCTCGTTTTTTTCAGTTCTAACATTTGTTTTGCGCTGGCGGCTGGAGTGAGTGTGCGCACAAACCTCACGCCGTGCCCTCCCTAATGCCATTCCTTACAGCACTAGGAGCACAGAGAAATCACATTCAGCATGTATGAGCGTGGCTGAGGGATCAGAATCCGGCTGTCCAATTAGATTTGACATTCACTCATTTCAAACCCACCCTGGTATGCAGAATTGTCTTTGATTAGAAGTCAACTCCAATTCTACTCATCATTGATTATTCATCATGTCAATTAAAGAATTAACCAAAAACAAAGCCCCTCCACCACTCAAGTGCTGGCAAATGATCCAAAGGAAAAGCATTTCTGAAAATCAACTGAGAATGATCTCCTTGTGCCTTAAACCCACTGTGCATCGAATCCATGACAGCAGTCCAGCGTGAGTGACCTGCGCACGTCATGTATCACACTGTCATTTTGGCAGCACTATGCAGCAGTAAAGGTGGAAGGCTTTGTGCTGCTCTGTTATCTACCCTTATACTAGGAGATAAACTACAAGGAGCGATCCAGTGAGAAGTAGTAAGACCAGCCGGATGCAAAACAGGTTGTAGGAATGACTCTGTCTAGCAGCAGCCTGGTCTTTCTCTACCTCTTTTGGCATTTGCACTGAACATGGTCCTGTTGACCACATGAGTTGGGTGGAATTTCAATTTCTCAGCTCAGATCACAAAAAGTGATCAACCTATTCTGCGTTTTTGCAAGCATTAGCAGTAAGGGAGGTGTGGGAAACCATGAGTGGTGCTGGTGGTCTCCCTTGTCCCTTACAGACCAACAGTAATATTTGGATGAGCCCTTGAGTAAAAGCTGAGAACAAGTGGGTAAGTCAAACCTGATGTCAAAAGAGGCAGCTCCGCTGGGAGTCTTTTGGCACAATCCATGATGACTCTGAGCAGTGACCTAAATTTGCATGTCAAGTGTAAGCAGTGGAGTGGCTTCACTTTCTCAGACTGTGGAAGTAACGAACATAAAAACCTTCTCACTGGCAGGAGAGAAAAGCAATGACCCAGCAGTGTTTCATATAAAATCATCCTTAAGAGTACTGCTTTCTTTTATTACTTTCCACCAGTATTTCTGCTGTTTACAACCTTCATTTAATGCAGATGCCAGCAGCATGGGCAAGGACAGCAAGACAAGGCTACTACCTCTTTGCATCTGCAGGAAAGTAAATGCATCAAGTAAACACACATAGGACAGTTTAGGTAACCAGTGGGCTGCTCTAGAGATTAGTTGTTTGGCTTTTGCCAAGACAGACAAACTGTAGCTGTAATTTGTATCCACTCCAGGTACCCTCTAATATAAGCACAAGCGAGCTAAATTAAACAAATAAGATGGGCATTTCATCCCTGAAAGGAAAGTAAAACATCATTGTTGTCAAATCCTTTCAGTCGCTAATGAGATACAAACGCGTGGGATTAGAGTGACTTAAAATGCCTTGGATGTTTATATGATTGTTCTGTTTCAAGGGCTGCCTTACTGGCACATTGCTCACTAAAATGTTGTTGAAGATGCATCGCTATATGTTTTAGGACAGAACATACTTAAAGCTGGTTGTTCTTGTCCCTGATATGAGTATTGCAGCAACAGATTTATTTAATCTTTTTGACACCTCACAAGTGTGGCCATTTCAAGAGCATCGCCATAAAAGTCCTGTGTTACTTCATTTATATTTGGCTATAGCATGTGCCTGAAGCTTTCTTCTAGTACATCAAGTGGTTGAACACTGTCCATGCACAATCAGGAGAGGCTGGTTGCTCTGATGTAACTCTTTTGGCTTCATTTCATTTAAATTCAAAACTGAAATCTTGTACTAGAGAAGATCTTACATATATGACTTCAAAAACTTAGTCTTCTGGCTAAAATCTTTTCAATTTTAAAAAACTCACTAAAGCACAGGAGGCAACAGTGTACATCTAATACCATCAATAGCCTAAACTTTCCCCAAACTACCATCATCTTCTCTAGCCAGGATCATTAGAGAAGCTGCAAAAAGCAGCTGAAAGAGATTTGATGCAGGATAAAGGGGTAAAGGGAGTCCGTGCTAGGTAAAGAGTGCCTGTTGGAAAAGCTTGTGTTAAAGACACTGGTACTGGAGAAGAGATCTGATGAGCATCAAGGCAACTGCACAAAACACAGAAGATTATTGCTACATGTGGATAGCTGGGAGGCACAGATATCCCAGCTCCCTGTCCCCACACTGCTGTTTTACATGGAACATTGTCCACAAGCACAAAAACCAGGACAGCTTTATAGACACACAAGCCTTTACAGAAACCACTTGAAAAAATATGTAGAATTTTATGGAGAACTGCTGTCCTCGCCGCCACTTTCTGAAACCACTTTTCGTTTCAGGAGCTATCAAGTATAGAAAAGCTGCTCCCTCTTGAACCTGTGAGGGATTTCTGCTCCCTGTGGCAAAGGAGGTTACACTGCTTGAGCAATCACTGGCACAGATTTGGCTGGGACTGGTTAGCACTCTCCCACACACTTACTGGGCATGGTTTGGGAAGCGGCATAGGCCAAGGAGCATTCCCAAAGCAACCTTCACACGCTTCCCTCTTTTGGACAACAGGGCAGTTTAATGCAATGGATACAGGCTGGTCTTTGCCTGTTGCCATTAGTGCCTGAGAACAATCTCAAATGGCCATCATGTAACATCACAGACACATCCAATGCAAATCTAATGAAAACGTTAAATATACAGTAACTAGATCTACTCAGGTTAAACTGGTAAATTTAATCTGTAGTGAACATTAACAAAAAGAAATATTGAGTTTAAAATGTCATACGCTCCAGACGTGCTATAGGATTAGTTACCATTTGAGTCTTCTAGAGACAGAGACATTACAGATAAACTGAGCGTGGATTAAAGAGATCTGACAGCGTTTATTGTTCCTGAACTACAAGGTAATTATCTTGTGTAACTTTTCATTGCACAAATTAAGGCCGCACACATCTCGGAACAGCTCTGCTTTTCCACAGCCTGCCATTTAAAGGAAAAACCCACTGGGGCCATCACAGACTAATGAACAGCATATAGGAATGATGCCGGAGTTTGTCCTCTGCTGCCCTTCCACTCTTTTCTCTTTTCCTTCTCTGTTGAGATTTCTGCATTTTCCAATTCACATCATCCTTCTGGCTATAGGAAAAGGAGGACAGAACCATTTTATGCTTAACGAACCTCAGAGCCTTTTATGAGGACTTAACCAGGTGGCTAGATGATGGCAAAGCAGTGGATGTGGTCTATCTTGATTTCAGTAAAGCATTCGACATGGTCTCCCACAGCATCCTTGCTGCTAAACTGAGGAAATGTGGTCTGGACGATCGGGTAGTGAGGTGGACTGTGAACTGGCTGAAGGAAAGAAGCCAGAGAGTTGTGGTCAATGGGGCGGAGTCTGGTTGGAGGCCTGTATCTAGTGGAGTGCCTCAAGGGTCAGTTCTGGGACCAGTACTATTCAATATATTCATCAATGACTTGGATGAGGGACTAGAGTGCACTGTCAGCAGGTTTGCTGATGACACCAAGCTGGGAGGAGTGGCTGACACACCAGAAGGCTGTGCTGCCATCCAGCGAGATCTGGACAGGCTGGAGAGTTGGGCAGGGAAAAATTTAATGAAATATAACACGGGAAAGTGCAGAGTCTTACATCTGGGCAGGAGCAACCCCAGGTTCCAGTACAGGTTGGGGAATGACCTGTTAGAGAGCAGTGTAGGGGAAAGGGACCTGGGGGTCCTGGTGGACAGCAGGATGACCATGAGCCAGCACTGTGCCCTTGTGGCCAAGAAGGCCAATGGCATCCTGGGCTGTATTAGAAGGGGGGTGGTTAGTAGGTCGAGAGAGGTTCTTCTTCCCCTCTACTCTGCTCTGGTGAGACCTCATCTGGAATACTGTGTCCAGTTCTGGGCCCCTCAGTTCAAGAAGGACAGGGAACTGCTGGAGAGAGTCCAGTGCAGGGCAGCGAAGATGATGAAGGGAGTGGAGCATCTCCCTTATGAGGAAAGGCTGAGGGAGCTGGGGCTCTTTAGCTTGGAGGAGACTGAGGGGTGACCTCATCAATGTTTATAAATATGTAAAGGGTGGGTGTCAGGAGGATGGAGCCAGGCTCTTCTCAGTGACAACCAATGATAAGACAAGGGGTAATGGATGCAAACTGGAACATAGGAGGTTCCACTTAAACATGAGAAGAAACTTCTTCCCAGTGAGGGTGCCAGAGCACTGAACAGGCTGCCCAGGGAGGTTGTGGAGTCTCCTTCTCTGGAGACATTCAAAACCCGCCTGGACGCCTTCCTGTGTAACCTCATCTGGGTGTTCCTGCTCCGGCAGGGGGATTGGACTAGATGATCTTTCAAGGTCCCTTCCATTTCCTAACATTCTGTGTGTGTGTGTGATTCTGTGTATATGATGATGCAAAACTATTCTGTCCTTTTGCTAAGGGAAGCAATTGTCTTCCTCACCTGGTGGCTGCATGACATGCCCACGAGAAATACACTGGCTGGAGATAGCATGCATACAGAGTTTGTTTTATGCTCACATGGGAGCTGTTATGCTGGATCCACCAGTGCTGCCTTCTCTACTGGGAAGCAGGAGGATTATTTTCTTTTTAAGGGTAGAGCCAGGAAAGAATGGGGAAAAGGCAACCCCTTGTTGGACAACTGCAGATGAAAAGCCATTTAACCTTTGGGGAGTTTCTCCTTCAGTATTCAGCATGGAAATCAAATATATTGCAAGCACTTCCAGTCTGGCACCTACATGCGTGGAAAAAAGGTTTTGTGGTCCAGATGGCATCTGGGGAGATGAGAGCAACATCTCCCTCCGATTTCAAAGAAAGCAAAACCTTGGTATATGCAGACAGAATTTTAAGCTGATTATTCTCCAGCCTCAGCTGAAGTCTTAGCATTTTTAATATGGCTTTGGTTTGGTTTTGTGTAGCACAGATGACTCAGTGAGCATTTCCAGCTCTTGGTTTTATTATTCTGAACATCTAATAAACTAAACATTCACCTCTGTTTACTTTAGCAGATGTCTACTCTTATTAATAAGATTTTGTGTGTATCTAAGTAGATGTGGCCTGTGAGTGCTACACTGAATTCAGGAAAATGCCTCATGGTTCAAAGAGCACCTCACAGCCCATTGCTTCCTATCCCACAATCATCCCTCTGGGAAAACCCAAGTCCTTCTTCAAACTAACAAAATGGTATTTTGCGGATGTACCAAACAAGACAAGGAAAAGGCAGTCAGCCATGCAGGACTTGACACATTACACACTTAATTGAGCAGTGGCATTTGTTCCACAGCATCATCACCCACAGATGTGCCTGTATGGTTGGGAGAGTGCACAGGGATCGCTGTTGCTACCACAGTCAAGCAATACTTGCAGCAGTGAGTGGGGGAAAAAGGTGTCTCCACACCCAAAAACTACTTGCACAGACTTTACTGCATGAAGCTGTAACATTCGCCCCTACTTTTGTACCACAGCTAGAGTTTTAGAACCAAACATTCGTAAATTAAATACCAACAGAGGATGTCAAGTTGCTTAATTGAGGAAAAGGACCTTTCCCTTGTGTCATATGATAAGAAAATGCCCATCAGACTTTGAACACTGAGCTACAGCAACCATCCTACCTGTCTGCCTGGGGCAGTGCCATGGACCAGTGCCACTATCCCAGCCCCAGGCATCAGCTCCTCTCCCCAAGACTTCTGAGGCATCTTAAAGGGATGTATTCACTACAAATCATATTTTTTCCTCTGTTTTGCCTCAGTCTTCTAGCAGAAGTAAGATAACTTTGACAAAGAAGAAAGACACCTCACTGAGGGACAGAGTTGTTTTCAGCTTCTCAGACAGTGAGATGATAATTTAGGGAAAGAGAAAGGAAGCTGCGGTGCTTAATCTTGCCCTGTCTGTCGAAACACGAACCTCCTGCAGCTATTTGCAGGTGCTTATTTGCCTGTCTATCGCTAACAGATTTCACTGTAGATGAGTTCCTTCCTTTGGTCAGCTCAAATAGAAAGGTTTAAACAGTAATAGATAGAGTTGGTCTGGCCTGATCTTTGCAGAGGTGAAGGCAAAAGCAAAAACCAGAACCTCGATGATTAGATAGATTTTTTCCTGCTGCAATTGCTTTTTGGAGTTGATGGATGACTTGAAGTTTTGCTGTTGGTGATACTTTCAGGACAAAATCAAGCCTGACAAATCTTTGGGTGTTATAGCTAAATGTTTGGGTTTTTTTTGTTTTTTTTTTTTAATGGTTTCTCACAGAAGGGATTATTTGAAACAGATCTGGTATCACTGAAGGGTTACCAGCAGGCTTCCTGACCTGGGAAGCTCTAGCTGCTGCAGCTAATCGGGCTGTTTGGGGGCTGTGAGAGATGGTAGGCTGTGAGCAGTGGGACAGCAGTAATGAGGTGGCTGGCTCTGCCAGCCAAGGTCAGCTTACTGGAGGCATCAGAGACCAGAGAGCTTCTGATGCTTTAAAAGGACTGGAAGATAAAATGTATTATTGTGACGACTTCATGTGTTGCACTGGTTCCAGGGAACTGTCAGCTTCAATTTGTTCCTCCCATTGAAAAGAAGAAAGATGCTCGCATACTTCTGTGCTAATCCCTCATTTCTTTGTCCTGGTTGGGTGGTGAAAATTACAGGATACCTTTGTAACATAAAAACACAGCAGAAAAAGACAATTTCAGAAAAAATACAAAAACAGTTCTTACATCACGCTTAGAAGACTTGCCTTTTATTGAGGCCATTGGGTGCAGAGCTTGGATACAAAGACCAAGGCAAGGTCTGTGCTTGTGGCTGCCAAAAAGTAATTCAAGAGCACCAAGGAACCTGCCCTTAACTCCACACCTTCCAGGGAGCGGGGCAGCATTTACCAGGACCTGCTTTCTCATTACGGCTGGGATACAGCCAGTCCCTGGAGCCTCGCTGGCACTTCTTAATTAACCTGGACCTGGTCAGAGAGGGTGATCCTCTTTCTTCACAATAGCACTAGACCCAGCCCCAAAGATACTTCAAAGCTAGAGCTGGAGAGCCAAAACTCAGGGGGTTGAATCCAAGTCCCCTGGATGCAGGCCTGTTGTGATAAGAGAAGGGGCAATGGCTTTAAACTAAAAGAGGGGAGATTCAGACTAGATATGAGGAAGAATTTTTTTTTACTATGAGGGTGGTGAAACACTGTCACAGGTTGCCCAGAGAGGTGGTAGATGCCCCATCCCTGGAAACATTCAAAGTCAGGGTAAACAGGGCTCAGAGCAACCTGATCGGGTTGCAGATGTCCCTGCTCATGGCAGGGGGGTTGGACTCAATGAGCTTTGAAGGTCCCTTCCAACCCAAACTATTCCATGAGTCTATGATTCTATGATAAAACTGCTGCCCACTTGCAGTGAAACAAGAGCACAAGGTGCTCTGGGGAGCAAACAAGCAGTGCTCGCTTGCAGGAGGATGCTCTACCAGGTTTTGGCATGGCAGCTACTCCAGGTTGTCAAATGGGGGTAAAACCAGCTCCAGGGGAGGATTAAACAGTGCCTGATGCCTTCTTTCCCCTTGAAATACCTGCCCGGAGCAGGAGCAAGAGCATCAGCTTTGTGGGACAGGAGCAGGAATGAGCCAGCCAGGCTCAGGTAAGCAAGGGCAAGAGTAGTGTTTGCACCGAGGAGCAGAAATAAAGCTGCTGAGCAGCTATGGTCAGAAAAATTACGCAGTTTCTGCTTTGTTTTGGGGTGAGCAGGGAAGAACAGTCGTGGGACTCACCACGAGCTGGCTGGCCAGCCTTAGCTAAGCCACTCCTGACATTAGGCAGGGATATATAATACGATTCGGTTTATTGCATCCAGGGTTGGCTCCCACTGCCACTTTCCTGCCAGCCCTCTCACAGAGAGTTGGCAAAGCCCATCCCATCGTTCCTCCTCTGGCTGCCCAGCTCTTTTGCACACAGGCTGCCTTCTTGCCTTGCCCTCGCAAAACTCAATTGTCTGAAGGAGAGTGAGAGAAACAAAGATGTTGTCAAGCCAGCTACAGGGAGGAAATTATTTTCTAGTTTACACTGTTGCAAATGCAAAGTGGAGCCACCACAGTTTGTGAAGTCCCCGTAAGCAAAATTACTTCTGGTGTCAAAAGACTTTGATTTTCAGTTCACAGTGGGCCAAATTCTCTCTCTCTGCCTTCTAGAAGGGTAAGCACATCTTGGAGTCAGTGACACAATTTGTGCAAAACCGACAGGGGGGGGAAATAAAAATGTCAGTGCATGCTCTTGCTGATTAATTTTGAAAATCTCTTGCTGAGAAACCTCTTTAACAATGCCCTTGACAGACGAGCAGTGAGCACTGAAAGCTGAGTAAACAGAACAGTGACCTCCAAGCTCCTGCTAAGTGGGAGAACAACCAGGTTTCTTCCCGTTAATAGACTCATCCAGGAACCACATAGCTTGGAAGTGATGCGACAGGCTCCTGTCTGATACTGGTCCTCTCTAATGAGCTCATGCCAGGAGCGTGGTTGAGGCATCGCTTTCCTCACTCCCTTCCCTGTCTGCTTCCAGCTGATGCTCTGTGCCAGCTGAATGGCCACAGACACAAGCCACCTATCTCCCTGCTGCTTGCAGCTTAGCTTGACTGATGAAAACTACCCCAGTAAGTGGGTTGTCCACGAGAAGCTTGTCACTGCCACATGTATAGGATGAGGGGGAAAAAGAGGGGGGAAAAAAAAAAAAGTCAGACCAGCCATCCCTTTTTTGGAAAAAGCCAATGCTGCCTTTGGTTCTCATTCCCACTTCTTCCCAGCAGGGAAGTGAGGCGGCTTCCCCCAGAACAGGACCTTTCCCAGCAGTGTGATTTGTCTGGAAGTTACCTTTCTGCTTGCTTGGGTTTTAAAAACATAAAAGAGCAAAAGGTAACCCTGCACGGCATGTGACCATGCTGCCGTGAGTTTTAAGGCCGTGCTTCGTACCGCTCTTACCCTGAGTGTTTGTTCTGTGATACAGGTGAATAGAACAGTCATGTGCCTTGCCACCACAAGAAGGTAAAGCAACCTTCTCACTTAGGAATGCTCTTTCACAAATCACCCTGTTCCACCCTTACACATTCCCAAGTGTTTAAGAAATCTTAATTCCGTTACAGAAAAACCTCTAAGGTATAACTGTACTGTCATTCTAGAGAGGAGTAGAGATGTGGAAAAGCTGGTTACTCTGTTCCTTAGACAGGATCCTGGAAATAAATTCAACCTGTTGCTTGTTAAAAAGAAAAACAAACAAACAATCAAAACCCCTGAAGCCCACACCTTGTCAAAGAAGTGGTATTTCGATGTCAAAAATTAAACCAGCACTGGGTTACAGATGCTGGGATTTTAAAAGTCCACATCACACAAGTGCTTATCTGCATTTTCAGAAGCACAGACACCATCTTAAGTTACTGTTCTAGTGATTTAGTTATTGGCTGAGAAAATCCTGAATTTATGCAAGAAAAGATAGATTTTGCTGCCTTTAGACTCCCACTGTGTAATATATACCACCCACACGTACTTAAGTGTGGGGCAATCTGTCATGTTTGCCCGTTATGGTTATAAACCAGGGCTCCTAATTCGTCCCAGTGGATACCTTTCTCAAGTCTGGCCACAATAAACTAGAACACATTATATCTCTTCCTGCTGTGTGAAGATCTCGGAGGTGGCTGGGCAGTGAACACAGAAACCTTCCAGGAAAGACACCTTCCTCTTGCCTCCCTCCTCAAGCCTCCTGTTTGGGTATGCTCCTATTTTTGTTTATTCAGAAGGAGAGAGATGCTTGCGAAAGCTAATTAGCCACTGGAGAAGATGAAGATAATGTTTCTGTTTGGGAGTGTGTTCCCTGCCCCTGGCTCCAGCTGTGTGACAACAGCTCAAACACGGTAATTAAGATGAGCGTGGCTGAATGCACGGCCAGATTAATGAATGCAGAAATTATGCTGAAAATACATTCAACTCTTCCCAGAGAGATGTATGAAAGGGTGCAAAGGCAGAACGGCCACACACAAAACGCACACACATGGTTTCTAGAAAGCTTTTTGAAACTTTGAATGAGAGACAGTAAAATGGTCAGTTAACACAGCAGTAGAAAAATCAGTCATAGGATTAGGATGACCTTTTGTAACCGGGGCATTCAAAGGTAAACTGAAGTGCAATGCCAGTGTGTAATATGTTTGCATCAGTTCCTGGGAATGAGCCAGAGACAGAAATGAGAACTTAAGAGGGTCTAAGCTTTCCTCACACCAGTAATACCATAAAAGCTCACTGGAAATAGAAAGTCAAGACCTAAGGGAACGCTGAGATTTTTTTTTAATATATATGGAAACCAGGCTAAGCACTTCCATGCGCTACAAGAAAACATTAAATCAGTTCCCCACAACAGCTTTTGATACCCCTCAGCGAACACCGACAACCAAGACTTTCTTCACATTCCCAGCCTAAAACCACACACGAGAAGCCCCACAGAAGCCCGGCTTTCCTCCTCAAAAACCTGTCGCTGCCTAAACCCCCGCAAGGAACAGGGGACGGGGGCCGCTCCCGTGACAGCGGCTCCTCAGCCCCGCAGCCCTCGGGCTCAGCTCGGCCACGTCCCGCCTCGGGAGCAGGCAGCCCCCCTTCCATCCCACGCGGGTTTCTGCCCCCTCCCCGAGCCCGGCCGGGTACCTGTTGCTGCCGGCGGGGCTGCCCGAGCCCGCCGCGGCTCACAGCCCGCCCCGGGACGCCGCTCGCCCGCCGCCGCCCAGCGCTCCTCGGGCACCGCGGCGCCCCATGCCCGGCGGCAGCGCCCGCAGCTGCAAAACTAATAATAATTAAAAATGATAATTTAAAAATTAAAAATAAAAAAGGAGGGGGGCGCGGGGAGGTGAGCCCGCCTCCGATCGAAGCGCACCACCGCTCTGCCAGCGAGCGCGGCCGCTGCCGGCTTTTCCTTGCGGAGCTGCGGGAGGGAGGAGGAGGAGGCGGCGCTGCGCTGCGCGGCCCGCCCCCGCGGGCGGTGCGGAGGGGTGCGGTGCAGGGGGGTGCGGTGCAGGGAGTGCTGAGCCCCCCCCCCGGCGTTGGGGGGGGATGTTGAGCCCCCCGCAGGCCGTGCATTGGGGTGCGGGTCCCCCCGCGGGCGGCCCCCAGCTCGCCCCAGCGGGGTGCGGCGAAGCCGGCGCTGCCGGTGGTTCTGCACCTTCTTTGAGAGCGGCGGCGGGGCTCTTTTCCTTTTTTTCATTCGGCGCTGGTTGCCCCTCGTGACCGGGGGAGAGGGTTGACCAAAGGATGGGACATCCGCAAAATACTGCTGATGCGTCCCCCGGGGAGCGGGGCAGGGAACGGGGCTGCCGGCGCTCCCCTTCCCCGTGTCCAGCGAGCTGCTCGCTGTAGCCTCCGCTGCCTTCAGTAGCGTGTGGGAAAGCAGGCTCTAAATGTGGGTATTGGGAAGGCTGAAGACAGCAGTTAAACGTGAATATAAATGAAAGAACATTGCAATGAGTGGAGCTTAAATTTCTTCCTTTGAGCACTCTTTGCTGTACTACCCTGAGCTAGATAAAAAGGCAGGAAAGCTGTGTTTTCCCAGAGATTGTGGGGTATTTTCTTCAAATTCTGTCTTCCTTCCAAAATATATAGTCCTAGTTATTATAAGTGGATCTCGCTATAGAGGTAAAAATTTGGAATATATTTATTTCTGGCCTTAGGACTTCTTAATTTCTCTTCTGCCACTTTTTTTCGTACTGGACTTTACTTCAGCCATCACCCCTGTCTTATTTTCTGTGCGATTTGCTGGCCCCCTTCCAACCTTTAAAGCTCCTTCAACATACTATCCCTTCTGTTTTTTAAGCAGTTGGAAGTGCTTCTTCTTGGGGGGCAGAGGGAAGCCATGGCATGTTTATGGGCACAATTTGGAAGATGGCTTGAGGACGCAAGACTGACTCTCCCTATATGCCTCTATCTTTCCCCATTTGTTTTTCATGGAGCACACAGACCCGTCACACACAGGATGATACTGTATGGAGGAGTTTAGGAAATGACATCAAAGAATAAGAGTTGGGGGTTCACAGAGCATCATATATGGAAAAAAAACCTCACTGAATAAGAAATCCAAGCTGCCAATTCCAGCAGACCTATCATCTGAAGTAATTTCCAGCAGTGATAATGAATACGTGGTATTTATATCGTATGCTGAAAATAAACAGCACCCTGTAGCCTTAAGAAGTAGAAATGAGAGAAAATTACTCCAGATTCAGTAAAAGCAGGAACGGATGTTCTTCACACTGGCATGCAGACCTCTGGGGCCTGCGGGCCATTTCCAAGGTTTCTGAGTTTAAATGGGCTCTATGGCAATCACAGTGGCGGCATTTCCAGAGGCACCCACTTCTCCACTGGAAAAAAGTGTAGGGGCCATTGCCAACACAGTGCTACTGCTGTAGCTCCAAGGCAGAATTTTTAGGGTGACCTTTTTATGTCTCTGACTGAATTGACTATGCCCCTGTTTCATGTGTTTCACATAGGACGTGAACTCCGAGGCCAAGGCGGAGAAGTCGCTTTCTGGAAAAAGCAGCTGTGTGCTTCGGGCTGTGGAATGCCAGGGGAAGAGGAGAAGGAATATTTGTGGCAATGCTGAAAGCTATAAATGTCTCATCATGCATACTTAATATGCTTTTGAGTCCATTTCAGCCTTTTAGGGGGTGGCAGCTCTCACTATGGAAGCCTGGTTAATTTGTTAAAGGTTTTCAGTGCTGTATACTAATTGCAGCATCTTACTTCAACCTTGAGCCTCCTACAGTAGTTCTTGGCAACTACTCTCTGTGTAACCTGTGTTACAAATTCCCTCTGGCCCTTTGCAGAAGATTTTCTGAACTTAAGGTTGCAGATGCAAATACCTCATTCATTTGCAGCCTCCACTTTCAAGGAAATATTCTCTATCCTATGCAAATGTGCATACTAGGGAGGTATGAGCTGTTTTTCTTGGTTTCTCAATATAGTTTTGCATAGTAAACGCAGAAAGCTAATTTCCTTCTCTCTGTCACCCCCAACCCTACACACATTCCCACTTCCCTGTTCCCAGTACTGTAGCTTGCTGAAACTCCCAGGAGACTGAGTAGGTTTGTGGATGCTCTAGATAAAATTTTTGCCCCAGTTCATCCTTCCTAACATGTATTCATCCTGACACACATGCTTTTGAAAGGCTTGGGTCATTCCACGTGTGTCTTGTTTTGCTAATTCAGTGGAAAATGCCAGAGAGCTCTGCCTCCCTCCATAATTAGGCAGGACTGAAGCTGCTGTTGTATTGTGGCTGTGATCATGCTACTACTCCTATAAATTATTCACTGTATTGCAGTGTAATCTGCTGTTATGTTAAAAATAGGTCAGCATGAATGTCCCCAGTGAAATTTCTAAGTGACAACAGCTGATTCCAGCTTTGTCTCCAGAAAACAGTGACCTCTCCAAACCAGTAATTGCCAATTATGCTGCACTTCCATCTCCCCGCCAGCTCCAGCGCACCTTCACAAACACTAATTCCCAGCAATGGTAACCCCACATTATGCTTGAGAGAACTAAGCCAGAGTTCCTAAATTACCTGCTGGGCTTTGCTGGAACACTTTGCTTTCTATTAGCCTTTGCTCCCAGGCCAAAGAGTAAATCAGGATTATCAGAGAAGAGATTATAGTCTGAGAATACCTAAATGCTCTGCTCCTCCCAGGCACCCGGAAGGCTTCTTGCAAGGGCTGAGCAGGATTTTCTGGCTGATATGCATCAGTTACACATCGCTGTGGGGGTTGGATAAAGTGAGAAGTACTTCAGTTTTCCCAGCGCCCCATGGACTCCAGCCTGCTGAATCCTCTGAATTAGCAGAGCAGGAGGGCCCCCAGGTTTTCAGGTCCATGGCAGACATGTCATCTAGAGAAACCGGGAAAGGAGGAGTGGGATGTGGTAGCCTGGATAGAGGTCTGAGACGAACCCTCTTTCCCCGTTAGATACTTTGAGGGAGGACTCTGTGAGGACCCCTGTGAAAATGTGGGATATTGCTGCAAGTTCCCTGCTTGCTGAGGGGATGTATGTCTGTTATGCAGATACAAAGACTTAGCCCAGTCTCCTGGCTCTCTCCAGACACCTGAAGGTGAGGGTTGGTGGTGGTAGACAGCTGAGTGGCAGTGCTAAGCAGACAATGCAGAAGACAATTTGCATGGATGTATCTCATTAGGATCTTTGGATCAGTGAGAGGCCAGAGGAGGTGGGAGGATGATTTGAGGACTTTTGAGCTTTGGATGTCTGAGGTAGATCAGGCCTACCCTATTCTTTGAGGAAGACAATTTGTATATGGGTTTTTCCCGCTGTGACTCCTCTTTGCTGTATTTGTGTGGAAGCCCCTTGCTCAGAAGGGAGTGCCTGAAGGCACGCAGCATCTTTGTTTCACTGATAGATGCTCTGTGGGACATCTCCAGTAGGTATCACACCCAGGCAAGCCTCCTGTGGGAGCACAGGTAGCAAACCTGAGTGCTCTTACCTGGGGACCTCAGTCCAAAAAAGAGATGAATGATCAGATTTGAGAGTAGGGAGAATGGCAGGTGCGAGAACCATCAGTTGGAAAGTCTTTTAGGGGAGAGGTAAAAGACAAGACCCTGACTGCTGCCATGAGGAATCTGGGCAAGAAATGAGCTTTAGCTTGCTGACCATACACAAGTTCACCATTACTCTTTCTGGCAAAACATATTAAAGTATTGCCACAGCTCTCCTACTGTCTATACTACACCCTGCCTATGCTGATCTTTGGGTTGACTCTGTCCCTGTATTTATACCTTCTCTGTCAGACGAGCCTGCCTCGTACAGCTGGCTTGCACGTATCATCATCCTGTAACATGTCTTGCTCTCCTTCTAAAAGCTTTTGATGCCCACTTGTTTTTCACTGCTGACATCCTCTAACCACTGTGCAACCACTTCCCCGCTTTTACTTCCCATCACAGTGTTGCTGCTCCACCCTCAAGTTCCTCATTTCTCTTGATGTCGCTTTTGCAAAGCTTTCCACCTGCAGCTCTCAGGACACTTTGTGGGAAAAAGTTATCTGAAATGATCATCTGCAGTGACTTAGGAACAGATTCAGTCTTCTGGGACTTCTGGTCAGATGCTCAGCACTGCTGGATCTTTGGGAATGACTGAAGCATAATGCAGTGGTTGTGTCCTGTGGCATGGTGGTCAGGCCACACTTGGTATACCAAGGAATAGCTATGTGTGCAGAGGGATAAGTCTAAGGACAGAAAGAGGAGGTGCCTTTAGCTTTCAATGCACCACAACAGATAGTGTTTTACATAGGTAATCCTTCCTTTGTCTCTTCTTTGTCCCACTGTGATGCATTTAAGGTGGTCTGAGATAGCTGCCTTCAGAGCAAGAACACTTCCCAGTGACTGCCAGTGCCTGTGTCACCATCTGAAGACAGCGAGTTAACTTTGGGAGGTGTACACACAAACATACACTCTACCTGCCCTCACGTGTGTAACATGGGGGAACAGGAGGAAGGAGCCACTGATTGCCTTTTTTTCCGCCTCCCCCCGGACTGTTCCCTGTCAAAATCAGCCCTGATGCCTCTTCTGGACAGGTTTTGGGTGGCAATGGGGAGAAGTTCATGGAGGGCTGGAGGGAAAAGCACATTCCAGTGTCTCAGAGTGCTTAGCAACCGCGGCCGGCTGAGCTGCTCTTAAGTGCGCACCAAGTGTGTGAATGGCATGTCTAGTACTGCAGCTCTAGCTTTATTTGTTTCCCCTCTCTTGTTTTTGAAAAACATTCCTTGTTTTCTAATTAAGGTGCATGAAAAACTGCTGGAAACTTATTTCTGCTTTCCTGGGCAGCTGGAAGACAGCTATGCAATGTGGTGATCAAAGCTGTGGTAGCGATCAGAGATCTGAAGCGACAGGTATGGCGCTGTCGGCCTGCTTTTTGGGACTGTGGCTGCCAGACCACCTCTTCTGTGCTGTTGGTGATGGGCTGGCTTGAAGTCCTGCTGCTGGACAGCCCTGAAACCCTCTCTCCCACCGTGTCTGAAGGAGAGTGAGATGCAGTGCTTCCCAATGGTCTGCAGTATGTGAGATACCTGCTCAGGGCTGCCTCTCCCAGTACAACCAACAACTATAACGTCAAGAAGACCCTGTTAGACCATCTCTAGGAAAGGATTTGGCTTTGTAGACAGAAAGTCAATCCGTCTCTTTTCTGCTGCTTGGCTCTCAAGTGCCCAGACCCTGGGGTCCCTGCCATAAACTTCATCTTCCATCATGACAGCGGGCTGAGCTCCCCACTGTGTTTGGGGTCTCAGGGACTGATACCATCTCTACCCATGATATCGGACAGTAACACCAACACCCACCACTGAAACTTGCTGGTTACATCAGAACTGCAGTTAAAATGTGGACCCAGCCCATGTCCACTTCCAGACTGCCCTTGCAGCCTCACCTGCAGTTGAGAGGCAAATTTTGGGCAAGCTCTGAGGCACAGAGAAGGAGAAAGCCTTTCTTTGTACATGCACACTCTGGTTAGCAGTCTCAGGCATGGCTGGGCCAGCCCTATTCTTGTCCATCCCATCTTATGAAGTAGGCAATTGGCCTGGAAGGACCAAGGATCATGAAGAATAGCTATTATATGAGGCAAGACACTGTGGGACATGTTAGCGATCACTGAAGGTATCCTAGGTCCATGACTGAAAGAGCAGGTTGGGAACATTGGCCTGCCTTTCTGTGCCCTTCAGCAGCAGTGTAGAGACAACCTCTGCCTTCTTTCCACTCAGTGTGTCCTACAGGTCATGGCAAGAAGGGCAAGAGCTGCAAAGATGACGAGCATGGTCTGGGGAAAATGATGGTCAGACAGGAGAAGAAGGCAAAGGCTGAGGTGGAAGGAAAGGAGCAAATAAAGCCAGACAAGTTTCAAAATCAAATGTCACATACGAACCCTGCAGTGCTGCACACCTGTATTCCTGCATGTTCTTAACATGGCAGTTTCATAATAGAAACCTGGGAAGAGTCGTCTGGGGCAAAGGCTCCAAGCAATTTCCATCCTCAGTTACACTAGTATAAAACCAGAGTTGCCCTGAAATCATTTTCAGATGGACAGTAGTATGGGTGACCCAGCTGGGTCCCCAGTGTGGCCAGTGACCTGAGTTGACCGTGCTCCTCTTTCCTTCTCCTCAGCCACAGCTCTGCACAGAGCACCACAGCTTTGAGAAATTATTTCCCTTCCCTTCCTGCCTCTAAGATACCATCACAGCCCTCTTTTCCTCATCAGCGCATATTTCTGTGGCTTAAATATAGCAAATATAAAACAAGTGCAGCACACACAAAATGCCATTCGGGGGAGCGCAATGAACATGCTGCCTCTGTAACGTAATGAGTCCCAAGTGCATTTGCCAAATATTTGGGCTGAGATTCCAAAGGAGAGGAGGGGTCCACAGCACAGACAACTTCACCACCAAACCCTCAGGCCAGTACCCCTCTGCATCTTTTAGGGGGATACAAGTTGCTTGCTGGTCCAGCTTACCTTCACCTGGAGGTGTTTAACCCCTCTCAGAAGTCATTTCCTCTAGGAAAAGTGAAGAGCAGCGTTTTGTGCCACGTCACTGGGGCCGTGAGTGGATTTGAATTAAAAAATCACCAGTGACATGTAATGTAAAGCAAATAAATTGTGTTTCTTTAGGGGTGTGGTCTGGCTTTGTGGCTGAGGTTAAATGACACCAGTTAAACCACGCCAGTTTTTGAACATCTGACCCTGGGTACTATTTTCAGTGCAGTGATTTTTGAAGTGATTAATGACAACAGCTTGGCACTAATCAGTGGCTTCTGTTGCTGATTAAGCTAACTCTTCCTTGGCTCACAACAGGCATCAGGAATAGAAAGGGCAGGAAGCTCCCCAGAGCAACAGGAGAGGCAGAGCAGACCAGGACCTCCCGAGCTGCCTGCTTTTCCATGGGAAAATTAAAAAAAATAATAATAAAAAAATAGCCATCCAAGTTTAGAGCTGAGCTCAGCAGTACTGGAGGGCTTCATTTTGCTCTGAGAACATTTTTTTATATGGACCCTTTTCAACATTCCTGTCCCTCTCAATAAAAGAAAAAGGGCTTCACTTGTTAAATGTATGCTAATGTTGCTAGTGTGGCACTCCTTGCATGTGTTAGTCGGAGGATCTCAGAGATGCTACCTAGTTTCAAATCTATCTATGTACATCTATAAAATCTCTCCTTTCTTCAAGACACTTAAGGAAATCTGTTAGTTCATTGTGAAGGCTGCATGTTATGACCTGATCCATCAGTCCTGATGTAACCCAAACTCCCCAAATCATCCAATTTGCAAATGAGACAGATTCTCCAGATGCTACCCCATAACTCAAGGAATCCCTAGAGGAAGCAGGCTGTGCTCTCTCTGCTCTTTACGTCACCTCCATTAAGAAAATGCAGTGACCTCTGCTTGGCTGGTGATGTTTCAGACAGAAAAAGGTCCCATTTCCTCAGTGCTACTTCTGTTATCTCTGTGACATTACCTGGGCCCTGTCTTATCTTTTGTTTTTTCCTTCTCGAGTGAGAAAACCCAGCAAGCAGGACTCCGAGACTCACAGGGAGCTGTTGCTTGGCAGACTGCACTTCTACACAGTCACAACCGCTCTGCTAAAATGGAACACGGTGGCTAGTAGGCGACATCCGTGTTCGCAGCAGAGCTCTTCCACCATTCCGAGCTACCATAAAGTGAGAAGGATGCGAATGAAGCTCCATTTGTGCTGCGGAGCCTGAATGTCAGCCAGCCTCACTAGCCATTGGCATCTTAATCACAAACTTCAGAAAGCCATAGGGGAAAGACGTGAGATTTTACAAGCTCAGCTCCAAGAGGGTTCTGTGGGAGTCCTTGAAAACTTAATGTCTATGGTAATGACAATATATTCACAGAGCTTTTGGCCATCCCATTGAGCCCCTCACAGAGGCTGTCCCTCTCTCTTCTGCCACAGGTGGCTCTGACACCCCTCTGGGGAAGCTCCCAGATTGCTGCTTGGTTCCTGAAATGTAGGAGCACTCCTTAGAGGAGCCCAGGGAGCTTCTCTCTCTGGTATTGCACAGCATGAAGAGAAGATCACTTGCACAAAAGCTCCTCACTGCAGGTGACTTCCCCTCAGGCCGGGTGTGCAGCAGGCAGGAAGGCAGGGCTGGCCCCCAGAGGAGCCTGGCATGATGAAAGGGGAGGTGTTGCAAGCCTTTGTGCAAAATGCTACACACACCTCAGACAGTTCTGTCTGAGTTTTTGGGGCAGTTTTAGGTTTTGCTTCCCAGGGCAGTCATTTCACCTGGGATTATGGGCTTAAGTATTTGTGGGGCTAGGGTATTTTCAGTGTCTTTTCTTCTCTGTGGGATGGATCATCATTAATTATAAGCAGGATCATGCATAGAATGATAGAAACATAGAATCATTTTTGTTGGAAGAGACCCTAAAGATCATTGAGTCCAACCTTTAACCTAACTGGCACTAAACCTAAGAACCTCGTCTACACATTGTTTAAACACCTCCAGGGATGGTGACTCCACCACTTCCCTGGGCAGTTTGTTCCAATTCCTGACAATCCTTTCCGTGAAAAAAGTTTTCTTAATACCCAATCTAATATCTGTATCTAATAATCTAATATCTATAACTAATATAGCTATTCAATGATGTGATGTGGACAGTAAAGGCCAGGCGTTGTCCTGGCATGGATCTGGTTTGTGATGCTGCAGGAGCAACCTGGGCGCTGATCCCCCCACTGTGGTGCCACAGGGCAGCACCCAGCACAGGCTGTTTTCCCAGTGGGGCGTAACCAAAAGCACCGCTGTGCAGTGGGGGAACCTAACCCCAGGCCTGTGTTGGCAGCACCTTAGCTACTGAGTCCTGTTTGGAGGCAAAGTATGAGTAAAGTATCACTTTAATGGTAAGAGAGCTTCAACGCTGGGACCTGCTGTCACAAAGATGACCCTACCTGGCTCCTGCAGTGGTTCTGCTTCCCATCGCCCTGCCTGGGGACCAGCCGCCCTGATGGACATACGTGCTGCCCTATGGACACCAGCCACGCTTGTGCCCACTGCTGCCAGGCTAGCAGCAAGGGACTGCCACCGGCAGGGAAAGAGCCAGGCTCTTCCAGCAGGTAATTAAAGAAAGCATCTCCATTTCCACGCTCTGATTTGGCACCTGGCGGGGCTCCTTGTTTCCATCCCCTGCTTTCCCTCCTTCTCACATGCACAGACACACACGCGCTCACTATAAGGGCAACTTCAGAAAACCAACTTGAGGAGTTAGGGCTCTAAGTATTTGAGAAGGTTGGAACAGAGGTGATTCAAACTGCCCCAGTTTGGGTGCAGCCCAAATGTGTTTGTCCCCTGCCATTTGTTCAGGCAGGGGCTGGGTTGCAGTGAGACTTTCCCCAAAATCTCACTTTATTTTCTCTCTCTTTCTCTGTCGCCTCCTTTCTTGACAACTCAGTTTTTGGTTTCTTTTTTGTTTGGTTGGTTTTTGTTGTTGTTGGGTTTTTTTGTTTGTTTGGGGTTTTTTTGTATGTTTGTTTGTTTTGTTTTGTTTTTTTCCTATCTTTTTATCAACTATTTAAACACTAGGCATCATATCCAAGCTCTGGGTCTCTGAACTTTCCAGTTCCCAAACAATTAAATCAGAGTAAGCCAACATCGGCCCCCATAAGTTATGCAGCATTAAGCCTATTGTGCTCAGGATTTCCATAGTGGTTTTGCCTCACCTGTTATCCAGCTGCCAAAGACACAGGAATATTAGTGGCTCTTCACAGCATAAATGTTTTCCTGCACCCTCCCCACCCAATCATTTTTTGGGTGTGCAAATGCACACCCCTCCCCCCTGCCCCTTGGAAGGTCTGTAGGTTGAGCTGCAAATTCCAGCAGCAAGGAAGGGCTGCTTGGGTGGCAGCCACAGTGAGATCCTCCTTGAAGCCATTTCCCTGCTCTTAGATGCCAGATCAAGACAATATGACTTAAAATTCTGTGGGGCCCGACAACACCCCTCATCCCCTAAGTGATGCTGAGTTGGTAGGAAAAATCCTACTATGGAGAAATCATCCCACTATCAACATTTTAGTGCCCCTGTGACATTGTCAAGTGCTTGACTAGTCTCCCCTCTTGCTCTAATTGACGTTCTCAGACTGTTTTCACTCCTCGCCTTTTAACTCTGAACTTCCTGAGCCGGTTGTTTTGTGACTGTCACACCCTCAGTGCAGCAACCACAAGGCTTTGGTTTTAGCATCCAGGCAGGCGGAAGCTCATTTCAGAGGCAGCTGAGCTGTGCCTCGAATTGTTAAAGGGGTGAAGTTGTTTACGCCACCAGCTCATGCTGGCCAAGCCACATTTATTTTGTGACTTTATTGATGGCACTGGATGACAAAAAGGTTGTGTTTTACAGAGCTTTGTAAAGACACTGTCTAAAAACGGGAGGGGAAAAAAGTGTGCAAAGGAAGGCAGTTTTGCTTCAGCCTTTGGTGAGACACTTGTTTTGAAAGCCCGGAAGGTGGCCTGAGCACACCTAATCAGCGGTTTCTCTCTGGCTGGTACATACCTTCCTCTTTTCTCTGAGGGCTGGTTAAATGCTGCTTGTTTATTTGACCTGCTTTTTCCCCTCGCTGCTGTTATTATTAGTGATCTAGAAATATTGTTGACAAATACGAACCGAACATGTTGCCTTCAAGACACGGAGAAGGAAACTACAAAAAGATCAAAGATCTTTAATTAAAAAATAGGGAGACAACAAAGCAGAAAGTGTCTCTCGTGTCAATCTTTTCTTCAGTTTCAGGGCTCAGAGACTCAATTGTTTTTGCTTCAACTATGGAGTGCACTGCTCTGTTAAAAATATCACCCCAGCTGCCCAGGACAGCTGGAAGGGCCAGGGGCCGGAGCGCTGTGGGTGGGTTGGTGCGGGGGCACCCAGGGTGGGGACAGGGCTCTCTCGCTGCCTCCTCCAACCACAAAAAGCTCTCTCACCCGTCTGCATAACTCTGTGTCTGCCCGTGGACCACAACCAAGAAGGAGCAGCTGCGAGAAGCAGGTGAGCAAAGCATTTAGCGTAAACAGGAATAAGCAAAAATGCGCACCCTCTTTTCCACGCCGCCCTTGTCCTGCACCCTGAGTGAGACTGCTCATGCTCTTGGAGAAAGGTGCTTCAATCTGAGTTTATAGGCCAAATATCCCTTACTACGATCTATCTATCTGTTCGAAGCAGGCACTGTTGCCTTGGTGATGAAGTGATGGGACTTCTCTTCCTCTGGGCTGCAGCGAGAACAGCACACGTGTTCCCCATCTCCAGGAACATGAGATAAGCCAAAAGGACAGGTGGGGCTGGTGGGAGCTGTAAATGTTTTCAGGACCCGTAGTCTCTCAGCAGTCAGGGAGGAGAAGCTCCCATGCTTAGTACATTGCAAGGCTGCCCATCTTTACTACAGCCTTCTCAAGTATAAAGCACTCGTATGCTGGAAAATGGAGACCTGTCAAAAACTGGTTTGGGTGAAAATTTAGGACAAACGATATCTCTGTATTTCTCTGAGGTACACATGTGCTGGAATACCGTACTGATACGTACACAGGAATATCCTTAGAAGACATAATTTGCTTAAAGGTGCATCAGTTTGATGTGCTCTGTGGGCAGGGGACGTGCCTGAGCTGACTCTCACCAAAGCAGGGCTGGGGTGGTGGCTGCTGCAGCCAGCAAAACATGGAAAGAAGCCTGGTCCAGTGGGTCACGGACAACCTGTGACACTGATCTCCCTGCCTGACTTTTAGACAGGTCACTGCAGCTGCATGTCTGAGGAAAGCGTAGTGTCTTGTATTGCTTTAGGGGAAGGACAGGTAGCTTAACCTGAATTGTTGCTGAATAAAAAGCATGTCTCAACTTTAAGTTAACATCTAAGACTTTATCCTCATTTCTCTCTAATATCAGCAGCGATGTTACGATACACCAGGCGGTGCGTATAACCATGAACAGCAGCTACCTCTCCTTTCAGCTAAGCCTCAAAGCTGATCCCAAACCCCAGAGCTAAAACTCTTTTCTCTCTTAGAAAGGGCAGGCAGGCTTTACAAGGATGTAAAATCATCTGGTACATTTTTTGAAGCGTACCTTAGAAGTTCAATGCAATTACAGTTCTGCTGGGAGCATTGATGGGTGGCAGTGCTGGGCAATGTCTGTGTGTCGAGCAGCATGTCAGTCCTGGGCGAGGAGAGGGCCTTGGGACTCTAACATCGTGCAGTGCTCCATCTGAAGTGGGGCTCTGGTCTACTGAACTGGAGCACGCATTTACTGAATGTTATGAAAAAGACAGCTGTGCTTTTTTTCGCCCCATACTTTGGAAACATAGATGGGATTTTTTGTCGGCTCCGGCCTGAGAAGGCAGGTCATGGCTAACGTGAGTACAACCAAAGGGCACATACAGGAGGTGGGAGGTGGAGATGTGAGGAGAGGTTGGCGTGGAGCAGCTGTATGAAAAGATCTGCAACAAATCACAGTCTAATTTCTATTTCTCCTGTGCATTCCCAGTTGAGATACGTTGATCGCTGCTAACGAAGTGCCTGGATCCATATGCGTGCTGTGCTTGCTGAATGCTTGCAAACCCTGTGCACGGATGTGTCTGCACTGATCCAGGAGCTCCTGCTGTGCCAAGCCCCCAGCCCTGGTCTCAGGCTGTGCTGGAGCGGTGGCACCGTGCCTTCATGTGGGAGCCCAGCTCTCCTCCCAGGGGAAACCAGGGCCTGCCAAGAGAGCTGACTCGTGCCCAAATCTCCCTCCCTCCCTGGGCCTGGGAGCTGCAGGAGCCTCCTTGGCTCCTCAGCTCAGAAAGACCCAAGGAACACCAGTGCCTGTTTGGCTGCAGTGATGAGGAGGCTTGTGCTAGTGGAAGTGATTTCTTTTTAATGAAATATTGCTTCAGAATCTCAGGCACTTAGAGTCACTCCAAATTAAAAAGCGTTTTCCCCTCAGTAGGTGTTTTGACCGTACGTAAGACTAAGTGAAGTCACTTGTCTTGAATTAACAGAGGAAGGCCATAAAAGAAACAAAACATATCACTGCCTGTACATTCAAGAGGCTAAAATAGTTCCTTCTTGAAACTTTTGTGTACATCTGTGCCCTGTGAAACTGTGGCCACATGGCAGAAGAGAGGGAGTTGCGCTTCACCAAACCTAAGGACAGTCATTCGCAAAGTCTCCACAGATCCTTTGAAGGAGATGGCACAATGTAAGGGCCTGGTTGTTATTAGAAAACAAAAAAATTAGCTAACAGATTTTCTTTGAAGATGAGCATTTTCAAGCTTCGAATACTTATTGCAAGAGCCAGCCTGATTTTTTGTGAAGATATGCATAGTATACTTTGCCACACCTATCTCCGTGACTTGGAATTTCAATGTACGATAGGGAAAAACATTGCCATTGTAGCATATGTAGATAAAAATGCTGGAAGTATGAGTGATGCTGTAGAAAATACAGAAATTTTCGATGAATGTTTTTGTTTGCCTGTGGGAAAGCATCAGTGCCAGCTTATGGTCTACATCAACGGGAAAATATTTTCCCCTTTGTCTTTCCCAAAGGAGGATTTTAAACTATAGCTTTGAAAAGAGCTATCCAAGGAGCTCTTTGTTGCTCCTTCAAAAACTTAAAACACCAGAGGATTTCCAGAGAGCTATGTGTTAATGTTGTGTCACTAATGACGCAGTAGCCTGGCAGTGGTCCTGCCTCGTTATGGAACAGCTGATCTAGGAGTCATATAAGCAAAATTAAGGGAGATGGAATACAACCAGTGTCACTTATTAGGGTTTTATAGAAAATAATTGTATTGATAGTGTACTTGGACTTTTGTAAGAAACAAGACTTGGTACTGCATGAGATCTAGACCAAGAAGCTTGAAAAAGAGGAGATCAATTTGGGACATGCTGTATGGTTCCAAACCAAGTCCAAATGACAGATGTAACTCAGCTGAGGAATCATCAAGGACGCCAGTTTCTAGTGAGGACCTGCACAGATTGGTTCTGTTCCTTTGGGATTTAACTCTTTTTATATCAGTGACCTGAAAGCAAACTTTAAACAGTGACTGACTGAACATGCAGATGGCACAATGTCTTGGGAAGTGATAAACCACTTCGAGAACAGGCTGCTTGAGAAAGTGAGCTGATTCATCTGGTTTAGTGTGGGCTTAGCTGGGAGCAAAGGAGATAAGCCATAATTACGGGATAGTGTTGACCCTGTCCTGAGAAATTTTAATGCTGAAAGACTTGAAGATTATAGAGTAAAATTTGATGAAGAGAAGACCCTCATGTGATGCTGGGATCCAAAAGGCCTCAAGCAGTCCTTGTACATATTAGTTGATCCTCAAACTGATCCTGACATATAAAGTATGAGTGAACAGATCATGTAACATCTGGATTTGTCCCTGGTGTAACAGTTTTGAAGAGATGGGCTCCATGCTAGTGTCCACAACTCCAGGGACATGGTTCCAAGAATGATGAAAATGCTTAAAAGATTAAAACTCTCATTTTATAAAGAAACATTAATTGATAACAGTCTGCTTGGCAAAGGGTAAGAGAGTTTGAGTACAGTCTGTGGATAGTTATATGAAATATATATATATATATATATATATCTCAGCAATAGTGAGTTCTTCGCACTCCTGGACAAGACGGTATCCAACTCCAAAAAACTAGACAAATCAACACTAGAAGAACTAAGATGTAGTTATCTTTAACTGTGACAGTAGCTAACCATCAGGAGAAGTTAAAAAGGTGGATCGGGAGATTTGCCATCACCGCTTTCCAAATCGAACAGGATGTGGAAAATAAAACAAAAAGCCCACGCCCTAAGAGCTGTGGTCTGCACTGAGCTGGGAGTCGGAGTTCAGCACCTGACAAACGCCTCCATCTGTCCCAAAAATCTACGACTAAGTTTTGCCCGGCGTCTGGGTCTCTGCAGCGTGAGCGTGGTGGGGGCTGCCCTGTGACCGAAACAAGCACAGCTCCTCCCCACTCGGATCCCATCCAGCCCCAGGGACCGCGCTGGGTTGTCCAGGGTCAACGGAGCTCCAGAAATAGCAGCCAAAAAGTTAATGTTCCCCTGCTAACCCGTTCAAGGGAGAGGAGAGGGGGCTGAAGGGGAACTAGCGCTGCGCCTGTGTTGTTCGGGCTTTCCAGCTGGCAGGTTTGGGAGCCAACAGACCCTCTGGCCCAAAACCAGCAGCTGGGGTAGATTTGTTCCCAGTTACACGCAGGTGAATTGAAGAGGCTGTCACTGACGCATGAGCTCATAGGATAACTCAGGTGGGAAGGGACCTCAGGAGGTCATCTAGTCCAACCTCCTGCTCCAAGCAGGGTCACGGAGAGGTTTCTAAAATGTTCCTGCCTTTGAAAAGCTAGCCTCCTATAGCTGTTGCTGGATCAGCCCTGCCAGAAAAAACTTAGCTGAGAGCCTGGAAAGGACTTCTCAAGCACAGTATCTCTCCCTTCAGATAATGCAATATAAATGTCGAATAACCTGCACACATTCCTCACCTTCCTTCCTGTGTTTCTGACTAAGATCACAGGCTAGCAGTTTCAGAAACAGCAAGGAAGCCTAAATCCCACTGGCTTTTCAGAGCACTCAAAAATGTCCATATCAAGTCGGTTATCCTGAGAAACAATGTCCACCTGCATGAGGGCAGGATGCAGGGAATGCAACAGGGCACTTTCAATGCCAGGTGATTTACCCAGTGGCATCAGGTCTTCCCTGGACTATCAGGATTTTTTCCTGAATGCAAATGCTCTGATCCCTCCTTTCTGCAAATTCATTGCTCTTCTGAGCCCAGGCTGGGACACAGCGTGCGGAGTGGGGGCATATATACGTGAGAAATGTATTTGAATACAGACTACTTCACTGAAACTGCTCTCTCTTCTGTGCTGGTGCCTTTCACTGAGGCTCAGATAACTTGATTTGGCACTATTCACTGCTAAGTTTTCCCTACCAATTGCAGCTGAGCTTTGTTTAAATGAGGTTTGCTGAAGCTGTGCTCAAAGTGAGTTTAAAGGTTCACAGTCTTTGGAGAGGATCCAGGCAGCTCTTTGTGCCTTCAACTCCCTTGGAAACTGTGAAGGGCTGGGGGTCGGGAGAAGATTTGCATGAGCAAGTTCTCTGCTCGGCCCCCGCTCAAGTGCAAAGGGGAACAGCCAGCAGATGCAGAAATTAGACACCGTGGGCCAGATTCTTCCTTCTCTTCTGGGTCTTCTTATCTATTTTGACCTGGTAGCACTTGATACACATGTAAACAGCGGCACAAGATGCAAGCGGTGAGGAAAAGAGCTTCGGCAGAAGCAGTTTTAGGGATAAGAAACTGTGGCACCGGCTTTGTGCTCTGGGTTGTGGCACTCTGAGAGAATGAGGCTAATTTTGCTCGGTTAATTTAAGTAGCAAGTCACCTTTAGCCCCTGTAAAGAGCCCCTACTACTTTAACGACAGCTGCACCTGCGGTGTTGAATGCCCGACATGCTACTTTGCATAGCGCAGCCGCTGTAGAAAACACATTTAGTGTCTCCCCAGCTATTTTCTTCTTCAGTAACCTCCTTGCTGGGGAAGCAAGCCACTGAACCAGTGCGAAAGTTATTTTTATTGCATACAGGGTGCTTTTGTTCTCCATTCTCTTAGGAGAAAAAGAGAGTCTGGTCACCCTGTGACCTTGGAGCCCATAGACAATTTCAGATTTACCCGAGAAATACCACCCAAGCTAGAAACTGGTCTCTAGTCTGAGTAGAAGGGTTAGTGTAATAAAAGATGACTTTACCTTCCCCAAAGGCATCATCTTCTTCTCCGGGTGCAGTTGGATCGTCTTGGGTGTGCTGCATCGTGGTGAGGACACAGCTCGGGGAGCAGCCAGAGCCGAGTGCTTGAACCAGTTCCTACGCTACCACTCGACTATTTCCTTTCACCAGTTTCCTCAGCATTTTGGTGATAACAGCTTCCGCATCTGCACTTACGAAAATAGTCTCATTCATATGAATAGCGCTTCTTGTTTTTACGGGCAGCCTTTGAGATGAGTTTAGAGGTGGGGTGTCCCCACTGCTGAGAGAGAAGTTGTTTTTGAGAGCAGAGGCAGGCAGGACAGGCTCAAAATGCACCCTGCCCTGTTGCTGCGAATGCCGCTGCATAGCAGCAGCCCTTTCAGGCCAGGGTGTAAGGGGTTTTGCATATGAATGTGGATCCTTTCTTGTGGCAGAGGTAGAGCAGGGAAACAACTCTGCAGAGTGGCTTGCTTTCACCCCAGGGACAGTTTGACCAGAGTAACTGCCTCCCCCACCCCCCCAGCTCTCTCAGTGCCATGTGTTCAAGGGATTTTACTTTTTATTTAGCATGACAGCAGTGACAGCACGTTCTCATCTACACTGTTGTGACCTATGACCATGGACATGCGGACAAACTGGAAAGCCATACATGACACCAGTTCCCTCATGGGCAGATGCACTAGCAGGGACTTAATTTTTTTGCACTTACGTTTTCCCAAGTCACCATCTTGGGTGCGTTACTAAACATAAGGACCTTCCTGATGATCAGGTGAACAACAGAACATCAAAGTAAAACTTGCTGTCTGTCAATAATAGGCATATTATTTGAGTATCTCTGTCACTACTAATTCTGCATCACACTGGCCCATTCAGCTGCTGTGTTTCCCAAACTTTATAAAGCAAGTTGACTCCTTCCTGCCAAGTCTCTCAATTTATGAAAGGACCTTGCCTACCAACTAACTTTAAAATTGCACAAAAATACATTTGGGCGTCAGGTAGTGTCTGAGCCTTGCATAGTCCTGCTGAACTTCGTTGGACCACTCAGGGACATACATATGCATGTGTGTGCACATACAGATGTGGGCCTAACACCAGTAGTTCCTCACATCTCTGCTATCGGAAGTTAGGGTGTAATGACAGGAAACCTGTACCAAGTTTTGATTACTCAGTCTAGTAATTTCATGTGTCGCCACACCCCTGGAAGCGAGACTCCTAGCACAGCAGTCATGTTTGCTACAGCTTCTGGCAAATGAATCACAAGCAGATATAATGAGCTCATCTCTAATTATCATGGCTTTTTTTTTTTTTTAAAGCTCTACCAGTGGGTTTCCGCAGGGCTGAAAATGGAGACAACCGGTCTCCTAGGCAGTGCACAACTTGAACAAATCTGGATGGAGAAGAAAAGACAGAAGACGGGACAGGTCCATTTGGAGCGCCTAACCTAACCCCCGCCCAGGCCTTAGAGCCATGTTCATTATCTCCTGTAGCAAATCCTGCGGCAGCAATTTGGTCATCATAGAAAGGCGAAAATACTCTTCCCAGCTCAAGCACAACCTTCCCCTGGGCACAGGGTAAGGTGTCTCCTGGTCCCTGGAAAGTGATGCTGCATCCTGCAGAGCTCATGCTTCTCCCTCGCTGTCACGTTGGGTGTCTCAGCTGTGCAACCTGATGGATGCTGCCTTGCCAGGGCTGGAAAGATGTGTTTTCCTAGGGGAATGTGGCCAAAGCCCAGAGGCTCCTAGGACTGGGTTTTGGTGGGGTGGTGTGGCTTGACTGACTGGTCGTTCCTCTGCAGCAACACCAAGCCTTCTTGAGGAACTCTATTCCTAGGAGGCTCCTCTTGTGCTTTGCTTTAGAATCACACTTGTGTAAGTCCTTCCAGAGGAAAGACAACAGATTGGCCCAACTCCTACCCAATGGGTAAGAGAGAGGACTTGTTTCTGGCCCTGCTGGACAGGCTTGGGGAAATCACTTCTCCTCTCAACCTTTTTCCTGCCCTGCTTATTTCAAGTGATTTCGTCAGGCAAGGACCATCTCTGATTAGGTGGTAGCTGCACTTTATTACATTCAACAGGACAGTCCCTCTGCCTCAGCAAGGCCTCCTGCCATGGTGGTGAGTAGACGAAGACGGTGGTACAAAGAGAGAAACACCGTTATGGGATGATGAGGGGAAACAGAGCAGAAAAGGGAATCAGTAAGAAAAAAGAGAGAAGTGTGAGAAGACAAAGGACAAGATGAGGACGTGAAAGCTGCAGAGGAAAAGCATTGATCTGGAGGGAGGGGAGGCCAATGCAGGGGGACAGCACCTACCTGGGTGATGCCTTCCAAGGTCAGAGCTGGAAACTGCTGAGCTTGCAGAACCTGGCGGGGACAACACGGTGAGAATATTGCTGGGGGTGAGGGAAAGCAGAAGTGCTGAAGGAAAGGCAGTCACAGGGTGTACCTTGCCTCAAAACTTCCCGGCAAGAGCCGCTGCCTGCAATGGGCAGCCACTGCCCTATGGTTTCCTTGAAACAGCAGGAGGTGGATGGGAGAAATCTTGAGCCCCTTTGAAGTCAATGGCTAAACTGCCCCAGGGTGCTGTGACGCACATCAGCCTCTGAGGACGGGCATGGGCTGCAAGAAGCTACGCTGTTTATGCTGAAGAGGTTTTTTGGGCTTGATTCAAAGAATTTGCAAGATGAGCGATGCTACACACACAGATGTGAATGACTCAAAACAGGCAGACAGCCTAGCAGGAAGAAAACCAGAGAAAATACCCCACAACAGCAGTGCCAACTTCCCTGTGTTGTCCTGCAATTGGAGCTCATTTGTAAATAGAGCATGGCAAGTTTTAGCCATTTACTGCTTCTTTCAGAAATACGAAGAAGCAAGCTATACTGTCCTGGTTATTGTGGCAGCTCCCTTTTGTGTTGCATTTCCCTGTAACTTAAAGTTATTTCCTTACCCACTGTTTTCAGTCGGCTTCTCCGTATGCCTGTTACCTTGACAGCCCTTTTTTCTTTTATTTTTGGGAATTTAAAGGCATCAAAAGCTGTCCTCTCTCCTGAAAACAACTGTCACCAGAATGAACACACCAGCCGGGCTGGTGATGAATGGTAATGACTGAGCCTCCGCTGCAGACGCACAAAGAGGAGTCGCTTTGATTCGTTCCCGTTTGCCACATCGTCCCTTGACGGCAGCCTCACCTACATCGCTCGCAGCATGTGATGTTCCTCCAGAAACCTGTCCCCCAGGGGATCGTGGTGCAAAACCAGCCCACCTTGCACAGGTGCCTCGGCCCCGCTTCTCCCTGCTCCATTTTTGCATTTAGGGCAGCATAATTTTGCCCTGCAGGTTTGCATGCCCATGTCTTTGCTGTTTACTGTCCTCAACCATCCAAACTAACAAAGTGTCTTCCTCCCTGCTTTATTTTGTAGCCTCTCAGTGTTTTTTTCTGCCCCCCTGTCTCCACAAAAAGTGCTTTCATCTCATTCTTGTTGAGCTATTGCAAAGCATGGTAACTTTTCAATTGTTGGCTAATGAAGCCCCACTTTGCACACACAGAAAAAAAAAAGTTTGCAGTCACTGCAAAGTTCTCACATGTGTGTTTTTCATGAAACCACATCTGATGCTGCTCTCAGAAAAAGCCAACACCCATCCTCTAAGAACCTGTCAATCAAAAGCGGGGGAGACCAGGGAAATGTCAAAAACAAAGGTGGATCAAGCAAGAGGAGGTAGCTTTTAGAACACCTCCTTTAAATCATCCCAATCTTATTCTTCTTCCCTTGTAACTTACTTTATTAAAATTTCTGACCCAAGAGAAGAAAACAAATGTTCTAATGTTTTATCTTCAGATACAGAACTAAAAGCCAAGACATTCTTAATGAAAAACAAGTGTAAAGATTTGTGCCATTTAGCAGTGTTGGATGGGGTTGTTTTAATTCATTCCTACCTTAAATTACTAACATCCCCACAAGCAGCAGGAGATACGAGTCAGCCCTTTTGAGCCCTGCTATGGTGGTGCAGAAGGGAGGTGTCTTAAACAACTTCTGCCCTATTCACATCTCCTCCAGCTCCAGCGCATGGAGGATTCCCAAAATACAGCAAGTTGTGTCGCAAAGGCTTAGTTAGTCCCCTACTTTGTTCTGAGGCTATTTTGGGGGTGAAGGTTGCATTGCAGGGGATAACCTACATGGGAAACAAGGAGAAAAAAGCTGGTAAAGGAAGGGCAGTTGACATAGGAAAAGGTGGTTGACACCAGTTACTGGGCAGTTTGGGAAAGATAGTGTTCATGTGGATTTAGAGTGCTTGTAAAAGTTTTGCTCTGGATATTGCAGCAGTTTCAGTTCTCCCGGTAAACATCCTCCTTAGAAACCTGAAGGATGGAGTTACAATAACTTGTATAATTGTTAACTCATTTGCAAGGCGCAGGGTCTCCAGGGACCTAGATTATGTTTAGACAGTCTGTGTCAGTGACTATCTGAGCTTAGTATAATTTTTTTCTTTGCCAAACTCGTGAAACATTTAGCACTTCCCCCTCCCACCCCTTCCCACTCCACTCCCCCAACAAAACAAGACTCATAAGGATATCCAGTTTCAGAGAAAACATAGGAGGAATTCTCCCTCTTACTGTCCAGGAGGAGAATCAGCAGGCCAGGATGACAGAAGATATGACTCTCTCCATACAGCTTCACAAACCTTAGGAGCCCCATGCACAAATCTTTGTGAGGCTATGAAATACACACTATGTATTTTGGAGAGCTGGAGAAAGGGCAGGATCCAGGAACCATTCACCCAGAGGAGAGGACAGTGCTTCCTGAGGACACCTGTACGGCGTTAGACAATGGAGACAAGCTGAGTGTATGAGCTGGCCTTTGGGAAAACTGATCTCTTGTGCCAGGGAGGTTATGGTGCCAGTTTCACAGAATCACAGAATCACAGAATGTTAGGGATTGGAAGGGACCTCAAAAGATCATCTAGTCCAATCCCCCTGCCAGAGCAGGAAGACCCAGATGAGGTTACACAGGAATGTGTCCAGGCGGGTTTTGAATGTCTCCAGAGAAGGAGACTCCACAACCTCCCTGGGCAGCCTGTTCCAGTGTTTCGTCACCCCCACTGAGAAGAAGTTTCTTCTCAAATTTCAGTGGAACCTCTTGTGTTCCAGCTTGAACCCATTACCCCTTGTCTTACTGTTGGTTGTCACCAAGAAGAGCCTGGCTCCATCCTCATGACACCCACCCTTTATATATTTATAAACATTAATGAGGTCACCCCTCAGTTTCCTCTTCTCCAAGCTAAAGAGACCCAGCTCCCTCAGCCTTTCCTCATAAGGGAGATGCTCCACTCCCTTAATCATCTTCGTGGCCCTGTGCTGGACTCTCTCCAGCAGTTCCCTGTCCTTCTTGAACTGAGGGGCCCAGAACTGGGCACAATATTCCAGATGTGGTCTCACCAGGGCAGAGTAGAGGGGAAGGAGAACCTCTCTCGACCTACTAACCACCCCCCTTCTAATACACCCCAGGATGCCATTGGCCTTCTTGGCCACAAGGGCACAGTGCTGGCTCATGGTCATCCTGCTGTCCACCAGGACCCCCAGGTCCCTTTCCCCTACACTGCTCTCTAACAGGTCATTCCCCAACCTGTACTGGAACCTGGGGTTGCTCCTGCCCAGATGTAAGACTCTACATTTTCCTTTATTATATTTCATTAAATTTTTCCCTGCCCAACTCTATAGCCTGTCCAGATCTCGCTGGATGGCAGCACGGCCTTCTGGCGTGTCAGCCACTCCTCCCAGCTTGGTGTCATCAGCAAACTTGCTGATAGCACACTCAATTCCCTCATCCAAGTCATTGATGAATATATTGAATAGTACTGGCCCCAGAACTGACCCTTGAGGCACTCCCCTAGATATAGGCCTCCAACCAGACTCTGCCCCATTGGCCACGACTCTCTGGCTTCTTTCCTTCAGCCAGTTTGCAGTCCACCTCACTACCCAATCGTCCAGTTCACACTTCTTCAGTTTAGTCGTGAGGTTGCTGTGGGAGACGGTGTCAAATGCTTTACTGAAGTCAAGGTAGACCACGTCCACTGCTCTGCCATCATCAATCCACCTTGTTATGTCTTCATAAAAGGCTATGAGGTTGGTCAAGCATGACTTCCCCTTGGTGAAGCCATGTTGACTGCCCCTGATGACCCTCTTATCTTTGATATGTCTTAAGATGGCACCAAGGATAAGGTGTTCCATCACTTTCCCAGGGATGGAGGTGAGGCTGACTGGTCTATAGTTGCCCGGGTCCTCCTTCTTGCCCTTTTTGAAGACCGGAGTGACATTTGCTTTCCTCCAGTCCTCAGATACCTCTCCCGTTTCCCAAGACTTGGCAAAGATGGTGGAGAGCGGTCCAGCAACGACTTCAGCCAGCTCCCTCAGCACCCACGGGTGCATTCCATCTGGACCCATGGATTTATGGATGTCCAGATTGCTTAACTGGTCTCTAACCCAGTCCTCATCAACTAAAGCAAACTTCTCCATTGTCCTGCCTTCCTCTGGGGCCTCAGGGGTACGGGGCTCCTCAGGACAGCCTCCGGCAGAGTAGACAGAGACAAAGAAGGCATTCAGTAACTCTGCAGTTTGGGATGTAGCTCAATGCACTTGAGCTGCGCGAAAGTCATGGTAGCTGAAGAACCACAGGCGGGCTCCCCTAGCCCAGCGGTGTCCATGTCTATCTTGGATACCTCGGATTGGGGACTTTGGGGGAGGTCTAACACAGCCTTGTTCTCAATGCCCCAGCGGACACACACATTGCAGTGAGCGGGAACCGTGACACACGTGTTGTTGGTGCCCTACTGTCTCCCTTCACATTCCTCGCCATGTTGTGTGCAGTGAAGCCATCACATGCCTTGGAGGTGAGTTGTATGTTTGTCCATTCAGGCCCGTCACTGCAATCCACAACACCCAGTGCATCCCACGAGGCACATCAAAGATGACTTTGGCTTTCTTCTTCTGCTCTCTTACCCCTTTTTTTCATTCCAGTATCACTTGGCCTATGAAAGTAAATCATAACCTTATCATAGCAAAATACTATTTCAGTTCAAAGGGGGGAAGCAAACCAGCCCAAACGAAACTTCTGCAAAATTAATATAATCGCAAAATTGTGCTCAGTAAGTAGTTCCCAATTGTTCATTATCAAAAGAAAAAAACATGGTAAAGTGTGATTTTGGAGAGCTCATCCTTGGATATGGTATTATTCAATATATCCTTTAATATCCTAGATGGATATGATCACACTCGTTACATTTGCACACACCAGACTTCCCAGGAACGTACGCGCACTGGAGGACAGAACCACAAATCAAGCTAATATTGACAAACTGGAGAAGTGGTGTGGAAAAAATTAAATCTCGTTCAAGAGAGTGAGCTGTGATGGACTATGCTCCAGCAAGAGCGATCAACCTCATAAATGCAGGCTGAGGGATGACTGGTTAAGTAGCACTTTTTTCAGAAAAGAGGCTGGAGGCAGCCAAACATGAGTTAGCAATGACACCTGAAAAGAGCAGACAACGTGCCATCAGGTGTAATCAAATGCAGAGACACAAGGTAATTCTCTCACACTGTGGTGGGGGTCAACAAGCCTCTGCCAAGGCAGGACATGGCTTTCAAGCATCTCAATTCAAGGAGGATAGAGACCGTTTGGTGACAGTCCTGCAAGGAACAACTAGACAGCTCAGAGGGCTGGAAAACAGGAAATTAAGGAAAAGATAGGAGGAACTGGAACCACTTCATTTGAGAGACACAAGATGAATACAGGAGACAAGAGCAATCCTCAAGCCCTGCTCTCCACCTCTGTGGTGCACGAGGAGCCATGCACCTAGACTGCAGAATGGAGGAGGCAAATTAAGTAGCAAACTAGCAGAAACTAGGAAAAAGCAAGTTAGGGAAAAAAAAATACTTTCCGACAGTCAAGACTGTGAAGCAGCAAAAGCGAGTGCTTGGGTGAGTCAGTGCTGAGTGAATCAGAGTGCTGCTTTAACTTACAAAGCATCCGTAAAGCTTTTGAAGAACAGAGTAGACAAGTAGCTATTGGGACTAGCGTAAGAATAGTTGATTCTGCCTTAGGGAAGGGCAGTGGGAGCAGGGGATCTCTTGGGGTTAGGCTCAATGCTATTTAACAAGAGCAGCTATTGAGTAATGCTGGATTTCTATTTGTTGGATTTATTTCTCAGGGACACTTAGCTGAGTGCTGAGTTGTCCCACTGCTTGAGGGGTCCAGCACATTCCAGCGGCTCTTGGCTGGGGCAGAAATATCTTTGCTGTTTCAGCAAATTTAAGTGTCTCTACCATCTTTCTCCTTCTGTAAGAAGGAGAGCCATGTTTGGTTGCTTTTGCCTTCATTCTTTCTTCCTACTTATTTTCACACCTATTCCTCTGTGACCCAGTGAGGCCATTGTCATCAGCGAAGAAGAGATGGCAGGTTTTTCATCCTTTGATGATTAAATCCCAGGGGTTTCTCTCAGAATTGTTTCAGATTGTTTCCACACATTGTTAAAGAGAAGCTGTCTGCATACCATAATAACATGTAAACTAGCTGATGCTACCCCCAGCATAACCAACAAATATGCTAAATCCCGCTAAGCATCAAAATGTTGTGTCTTACTAAGGATTACACGTCAATTATATAATCTCTTTACCAACTTGAACAAATTCTAAAATTGACCAAACAGGTCTATACTATAGTCAAATGCCTGTGCCCAAGCCACAAGACCTTCCCAATTTTCTCTGCCATAGCATTTGTTAATCAAACATTTTTTCCTCAATAGTAATTTTCTTGGGTGATGGAGGAAATACAAGGAAGAAACTTATTGTTCAGCTGTCTGTCTTCCATCCCAGGCAAAGTATATTGCTAGTTGATTCACAGAAATATTTCAGTAATATGTCCATAAAGATACGAGTTCCCTTTCTTTCCCTTTAGGTCGACTGTTAGAAAGGGAGTGAAAGCCCTGGGTCATTTATTTTAGATTCCCCGGTCATACTGTCAAACAAATGGTACCTGTAGATGAATGCCTCTCCTTCACATTAAATTAATTCTGCTTGCAGACTACTCAGTTCTGAGGCCTTTACTGCTCTTCATTGTGTACACCATGTGTCCGGTTTCTCCAGCTGCTGGAAGGAGTTCAGGAGTTGGCCTTCTCCCCTAGTCTTCTCTGTTTCTTCCAGCTCCAACCAGCATAGCGTTCATTCTGCTGCTGTGAGATGGTTCTTGACAGTACCGACCCCAGGCATTTTGCAAGACAATGTGGGGGTTTTTTTCTGCCAAAGGAATTTTTGAAGACATTCTCCCGTATTCTAATATGGGCAGCTTCAGTTGTGAGATGGCCCAGACCCTGCCTGAGGCAGCTGCAGAAGGAGCATGCGTGCATTTCTCTAAGGCAGTCTTGATTTAGCTGCTTCCATCACCAGCATTTCCCCCTCGCCCACAATGTGTTCTTTTCAGAAGTCCCCAAAAGGCTATAAATTACAGATTAACATGATTCTGCAGCTCTCTTGCAGAGCACCACTTAGCAGGGGCTGGTGAACATAAAGAATTGCTGATGCAAATAATGTTCCAGGCAGAAGTGTGGAATGCAGTCCATGCCTTTGCTTTCAAACTGTGTTACAGAGAGGGTTCAAATACCACAGGTCTTCTCTGGCAGGTTTTTCTCTGCCAGACTCTATGTTTGCAAGAGCTGGAACAGCCCGAGATGTTGAATGTCCTCTGTTTTGTAGGAAGGGATCACTTCAGTCTAGCTCACACAGGTAGCTGCAAAGCTGGTGTGACACCAGCTTCACCACAGTCCGGAGATACCTGTGGAGTAGTTTGGTTTCTAGCCCAGTCTGGTTTCTGTGAAACTTTTGCCGATACTGGTCCTGACTTAGAGGCTGTCTCCCAGGCCATGTGTCACTCAGACCTGGTACCAAGGTCCCAGAGAATCTGAGCATTTAAGCCCAAACTTAGTGGCAATGCTGACACTCAAGATTTTGATCCTTCCCCAGTTGCTTGTTCCAACTCATGCCCTGCAGGTCACCATGGCACCATTAAGTCTTGGGGTTGTATTAAAACTGGAGCATCTTGGTTTGAGAAAAAACAAACAAACATTTGGCTCCAAAGAACAGAAAAGCTCTCTTATATTTCTTGTTTTGCATATGACAGCAGAGGAGAGCTTTTTTGTTAAGGGAAGTTGAGATGAGCCTATTCTGTTCTGGATTTCAGGCAACTTTACGAGAACTTTTTCTGAAAAATATCCCAGCTTTGTATTTGCAACCTCTTGGTACATTGGTGCCACTCTGGGATCGAGTTCTCCGAATAATTGCAACAGCAGGATTTACTTCTCCTTTTTGTTTTTCTTTTTCTGAAGCCCTAGAATAAAAGCATAGCTGAGAACGGAACCTGTGGTAAAGGAAATCTCACCGCAAGGGATCCCCGCCCTGCTCGCCTTCCTCCTTGAGCAAGCGGCACAGGGCATGCGCGGGGGCTGGATGTGCACAGGGCTGGTAATAGCTCTCCTGGAGGGATTGCTTCATTTTCACTCCTACAAAGTAGGGCAGAAAAGAGGACTTTTTTTTTTTTTTTTTTTTTTTTTTAGCACAGTACCTCGCTTTTTGCAATTTGTTGAAGTGATTAGCAGTTGAGAAACACTGTAATGACCACAGCCGATCAATTTGGCATTTGTGTTTCATGGTTGCTTTAAACTGAAGAGTAACACTTCTCCATCCCCTGCAAAGCACAGAGGGTCAAAAGAAAGGACGTGGATTTGGGGGCTATCAAAAGAAGGAAGTGAAGAGCCACAATCATATCTTCCAGGAAGAAGTTCTGGCAGCTGGGTGGACAAGCAATGATAATATTTGTAGAGTATTTTAGGATGAGGAAATCACTGCAAACATTTACATATATCTGCAATTCTCTAGCCTACTAAAGGTATAGTAGTTTAAGATGGGAAATGAAGAACAGCTTTCCCACCGTCAGATGGTGGATCAGCATCTGCATAAACTGGCTTCTGTTGACCATGGTATCCTGAATAAATTTCACTCGTAAAATGTACCTAAAGCCTTCCACTGACTGTACACGGCGAGGATTTTGGTTCCCTCCTGTTGCATTACTGCACTAATACTTAGCTGGCTCAGGAAAAAATCACCACCCACTGCATCAGTGTTTCTTCAGCAGCCTTGATTTTGTTAATCAGCCTGTCTTTCATCCTGGCCTTGTTTGCTGAAAGAGCTACTTTACAGAGAGCCGTACAACACAGAAGAATAAAAATAGCAGCAAGAGTTCCAGCAAAATGTGGCACTCCATGCTATTACTTTGTTCCTGTTTGCATCTCCTGAATTTTCTTTTTCTAGCAAGCTTAACTCCACTTTAGAAACCACCTCCCCACACATATTGAAGCTAGTGAGAGACTCTCTTAAACAGCAGTGGACCATGGAGTTAGTTTCTCAAAGTAAATAAAAAATGTTTCCGTCTGAAGTACAAGTGTTAATGGGCTTTAGTATCTCATGCAACAGGCAGTTCATAAATAATATTCATGGCTGATAGAAAATAATACAAGCTGGCCAAAAGGAAAATCAGAAAGAAGTTAGCATATCCCTGAGGGCAGACTCCTTGTTCTAGTACAGAATGGTGCTGTGGTTGTTCTAACAGCCTTGGTACAGGCTTTGGTATTGCAGAGGGACAAGAAATGGGTGATAGCAACCTAGTGACATACAGTGGGCAACAAAACAGCTATTATGGAAGGCACACTGTCATGTCCTACTTCATGCTCTCTGCACAGAGAGTACTACAGTCTGTGGAAAAGCTTTAAGAGCGAGAGGGAAAAAAAGAGTATATTTTATCTCAATTTGACTTCATGCAGCCCACCCAGTTCTCACAGAACCATAGAGTCATAGAATGTCCTGAGTTGGAAGGAACCCACAAGGATCATGGAGTCCAACTCCTGTCCCTGCATGTGACAACCCCACAGGTCACACCATGTGTCTGAGGCCTTGTCCAGTCTCTTCTTGAACACTGTCAGGCTTGGGGCCGTGACACCTCCCTGGGGAGCCTGTTCCAGTGCTCCACCACCCTCTGGGGGAAGAACCTTTTCCTCATGTCCAACCCAAACCTCCCCTGGCACATCTTCCTGACATTCCCTCGGGTTCTGTTGTTGTTTGCCAGCAAGAAGAGCTCAGCGCCTACCCCTCCTCCTCCCCTGGTGAGGAAGTTGGAGCCCCATGAGGTCTCCCCTCAGTCTCCTCTTCTCCAGGCTGAACAAACCAAGTGGCTTTCCTGGAGACAGACAGAGAGATGCCACCACCGGGGAGGGTGGCAGGGATGAAGGAGCCCGGGCATGGGCTGGCTTGGGGACCAGCAGCAGGCACTGCCCAGCAGCAGCATCTCACCTTTGCCATCACTGCAGTGGGAGGCAGAACCTCACCCCACCTCTCACCGGGTGGCTGCCCCCCACCACAGCACCCTGTCCTCCCACTGGACCCCGGGCTGCTGGGGGACAGGGATGGTACCCCTCCTCCCTGCTCTTCTGCACGGGCTGGCCAGGATGGGGATAAAATACAAAGTCAAAAGAAAAAAGGGGCGGGGGTTGTTTGTTTTTTGTTTTGTTTTGTTTTGTTTTGTTTTGTTTTTTTCCCCAGCATGCATCTTAGCAACAGGACCTACACAAAGATCTAAGTACAGGATCTTTTACCCCCCACCTTTCCAAGCAATTAGCATGCTGAAACACAGGCAAGAAACAGGATGACGATGTCAAAACTGACAAGTAGGAAGCCTGTTTCCTTTTCGCAAGGGTTTCACTGTGTGGACCAAGCTGGCTGAGAACAATTTCTGAACTTTCCTCCTCCTCATGGAAAGCTGCCTCCTTGTCCAAAAGTGCCTGCTTTTGGTCACTGGTGCTCTCCTGGTAGTTGATTTCCAGAAGGTCTTACATTTTCGAAGTAAAAAAACCCTCACCCTCCATGCACTGCTCTCCAGAGAAATTAGGTTGCTCAAAAAAACATCTGAGAAATGTGGAGAACGAAGGCTGCCTGTTTGAAGTAGATAGGCTGCCTCTTGGAGCAGAGCGGAGAAGACAAGACAGGCAGCTGCTGACATATTCAGTGCAGCGCTGGCTCCGCCTGAGCCTGCTTTCATCGGCCAAATTTTAAATTAATCTCAATCTGGTCTCTGAATCTTGCTGGCAAGTTTTCCAGTAAATTTGAGACTTAGAAGGGGCTAAAGAAAGATGCTAGGCAGACAAATTTATGTTAGTGTTTCCAAGCGTGGCCAGCGGTGCCTGGGAAGCTGCTTGTGAAACCAGAGGCTGCTGTAAGAAATGTGGGTGATCCCCTCCAGCACCACATGCTTCTTGTTCAGGGCTCACACCCAGGGGTACATAGCTGGCCATGACCCAAACCTGGTTACACTCAGGAGCTGATATTCAGGGCTTGCATCTTGCATAAAGAACCAAGCGAGTCCAAGACCTCTGCTCTGGCTGCATTTTCCTTCCTAAGAGCAAATGATATTTTTTTCCACTTAGCATCCAAGCAATGTTATTTCCACCCAAAAAGTTTGCTGTTCCAACTCAGATTCAATAAAAGGAGCGGACAAGGTGAGGCATTGCCATGCAGGCAGAATGTCATGGGGGGTGGCAGGGAAGCTGGAGGTGGGAAGGCTGTGAGCCTTCCTGTGAGCCTCCTCACACCAGGGCTTAGGAAACCGAAATCTCCACAGAGTTTTTATCTTCGTTTCTTCACGTTTATGGAGATTTGCCTTCTGAGTGCCTTGTCTGTCTGACAGCCTGACTCTTTTTCCTCTCTCCTTGTTTCACAAGGCTGGGGCGCTGCATAATATATCCAAACACCTCTTCCCAGAGTGCCCACTTGTCCCTGTGTCGAGTCTGGGCACTTGTGATCGATTAAAATAAGGCAAAAAGTTTTGTGAAGATTTAATGAAATCTCCCCTAGTCCCCACTTACTTTAACATTTAGATCAGCAGTCCATCACCACTGTGCTTGCAGGCCTAGATCTGTAAGTGTGCCCAAATAAGGCTGTTTCCATTTTCAAGGCCAAAAATAAACTTTTGAGGCACTCAATAAGCCTGCAATTAAGCCTTTAGAGTAGATTGCATTTTAGAAGGTGCAATAACTTGTGGAATGAATCACCAAATTTGAAGTTACCAATTTTTTTTTCCCTTAGTGGTCAAAGTTAAATTTTAGAAGAAAGTAACTCAGTGTAGGAGGATCACAAAATACATTAACAGCATAACAGCAACAGAAGGACTGACCCAGACCTGAGAATTCAGGGGTTTTACTTTCTTAATTGCTTTTCTCTCTCTCAGGAGCCACTGGAACAGCAATACACTGAGCTTTTAGCCCACGCTCTCCTGTTCCTTCCTCTCAGTCTCACCCTCAGCCACGGCCAAGTGCCTCTGCCTGGCCTTAGCAAGCTTGAGCAAGCAAGAGTGAGCAACCTTTGCTTGCTCAAGCCCTCTTTTCTGAGAACAGGGAAGGCAGAGCAAAGCTGTGCAGTGCTGGAAAGCCTCTGCCTTTCAGGCCTGACTGCGGGTGAGCTCTCACCCCTCTGTTGCTAGTGTCGCAGCCCAACGAGTGGATCAAAACTTGTCTGAGACAGGGACGCATGTTCCTCAGTGGGTGGCCCATGCTGGTGGAGATGACTACTGCAAGAGCTGGTGAGCTTCCTTGACCCTGTCGCCAGTCCAAACTGCTCTTTGTTAGCCGGCTTTCCCTAGCACATATGCAGCTGTGTAATTATATTCACTAAAAAAACCTCACAAGCCAGAAGCAAACAGGTCACCAAACCAAAACACTCCACTGCACCCTTTGGAGACAGGAGAAGAGAGAAAGGGAGCTATGGCAGATGCCAGTCACACTGCCTGGCATGCCCCTGGATGGGCATGAACCCAGCTGTGAACCTCAACAGAAAACGTGATACAGCTCCCTGCCAGCTTGCATGGTGCTCACTGAACCTTCGATTTTAGGAAAGCCCTTTGAGTAAAGCACTTTCATAAGAGTAGCAATCCATCCTGAACATCAGGCTTATTTTCTGCCTTACAGCCAATGCTCAGCAGGTCTGGTAATGGGCATAGGGCGTATTGGCACTGTCTATGGATAGCATTACCTCCCAAACTGTTTGGAGGAAAGGCATCACAAAGCAGAGCTGGGCACTTCTCTTGTCTGAGCTGTGCTTAAGATTATGGTTTTTGTGCTCTAAAAGAGAGAGGTTCCCCAGAGCACATAAATATATTATAAAGCAGCAGAACACTCAATAATTAATTTTCAGCGAGGAGAAGATTTTCTTTCAATCAGAACTACAGAAAAAGTCTTTTGAATTCTCACAGTCTGTAAGTGAAAACCTAAGATGATTCAATCCAAAGGCTATTCTGAAAGAGGCTCAGCCAATGTGATCTGATCCCCATGCAGTGACATCCTGACTCCATTCAGGAGCAAATGCAATTTTCAGCACTATTTTTCAGTAACAGAAGTATAGACTCCAGCAAGCAGCAGATCCCTTTTCAGCCCTTTCCTCCTATTTTGTGATTAGAAATGGTCTGCCAAAGTGTCAGAATTGCAGCAGCACAAAGGATTATCCCATCCTTTTCCACCAGCAGTGAGCTCTTTGCTCATTTGTGGTGTTGCTCCCTTCTCATATGCGCCCAGCCAGTAGATGGGAAATGGAGTATTTAAAGTATATTAAGGCAGGAAGGGTTGACATATTACATTGTTGCTACTTTGCTAAATAATTCCTTTGATGAATTATCAAAATACAAATAGAAGTTCATGAAGGACTCAGTCTTGGGACAAATATCTCAAATAGCTCTAGCTGAGGAGAAATAACTTTTTATGAGCACTTTGGGTGGTAGAGGGCAGTGAGGCAGCTATGCCTATGTCAGGAAGATAAGATGGCTATATGGCATAGCTAGTTTAAGAGATTAACCAACAGAAGATAAGAGATTTGCTGAAGACACACAAAACCATGAACAAGGAAAGTGCTACAAAGCTAGTTACTGTAAGTACTTTTCTGCATATAAATTTGTATAGGATTCTGACTGAATGACTTGTAAACCACTATACTAAATTCTGCTCTTCATTTGTTGTCTTTATTGATTTCATAGAACCATAAAATAGTTTGGGTTGGAAGAGACCTTCACAGCTCATCTAGTCCAAACCCCTGCAATGAGCAGGGACATCTGCAACTAGATCAGGTTGCTCAGAGCCCTGTCCAGTCTGGCCTTGAATGTTTCCAGGGATGGGGCACCTCCCACCTCCAGTCAACCTGGGCCAGTGTTTCACCACCTTCGTCATAAAACAAAACAAAAAAAAACACTGCTCAAAACCAATAGCAGACAAACGAATAACCTTATGCAGCTCATTAATGTAGTTTTGTTTTGTGACTGGGTTTTATAATATTTTCACTCTGTTACTTTATTTGTCATCCCTAGCAAACCCTGCCAAGGTGGCAGCTCAGCAGCAGGCTGAGAGACACAGCCCACATGGCAGCCCTCCCTTGCACCGGCAGCATCTCCTTGCAGCATCCATCCTCGGCTCTGCCCCACCAGACCCGCCATCAGCAGCCTGTTCAAGGGGCAGTCCCACTTGTCATCTAAGGGGCTGAGAGATGCAAAAGAAACCTGCAATGGCTGCATAGCCCCCATGCCACAACCTAAAAAATACCAATAAAAACCATGTGCACCTGCTCCTGGTGCCAGTGTTGAAGTTAAAGCCAGGAAGATTTCACGTGAGGTTGGCATCCCCTCAGCAGTTTATCCGGAGGATGTGGAAATTAGAGTCGGGGAGGTTCTTCTTTGCTCAGAATGCTGTAATTAAAACATAGTAATAAATGCCTAACTACTGCATGACTGACGGCCAGCAGCCAGATTGCTGCCTTGCAGCAAGGACAGAAGCATCTGCAGGAACAGGGTGAACTTGTACCCATCACCCAGAGAATCCACTGGCAGCATAAGGAGTGAAGCAGCAGCCAAGGTGCTCTGGCAATACTGACTTGCTCTTACTCCTGCCATTTCTGTGACAGTCATAATAGTTTTTTTCCATGTTGTTAATAGCCTGGCCATGTTTCTGGTGGGGAAAAGCCATCTCTATTTCATACCAGCCTTCTGTGAGTTTTTATGGCAGCTATTTTAGAACTCATTTCAGTGAGTTTCCTCAGATATCCCCAGTCTGAAATGCTATGTGTTCCTGTAATGAGGACGCCACACATAGCTAAGAGGAGTTTTCATACATTATTTATTCGTTATTCTATGTGATGAATGTGGGAGGTGTTATGAATCCATGGCAAGAGATCTGGAGGTAGACTCATTTGCTTTAGTACTATGTGATTAAAAAGAAACTCTCTGCTTGCATAGGCAATGGAAGTACTGAAATTCTCTTATCACTATGATGGTGAAAAACTTGATTTCTTTCATATCCTTCATCAACGAAGCAATGACTGCCAGTACAATCATACAGTGTGGTCTGTTGAGAAGATACACAGTTGCTAGACTAGATTTGTTCTCATCACTTGCAAAATGAAGAGCCAGGAAGTATGCATTTAAGGGATAACATGAAATATTTAGGAGATAAAATCTGCAGGGTGTAAAATGAAAGATTTAATCTGAGTCTTACATTACAGACCTGTGTTTGTTTTCCTGTCTACTATCTACTGCCTGAATCCAAATGAACTCTTAGAAGACATTACGCTTGGGTACAGGCAATGTAGAATTCAAAATCACCTGGTTCGGGAATGTTGCCACTCAGGGTTTTGTTTCTATTTGTGACAGAAGTACAGACTTTTACGATCAGGTGAGATGGTCAGAGGTTTCATGCAGGTTTAAAAGAGGGTAAATGAAGACACATCTTTTTGGTTTCTTTAAAGTCCTACAGTTTCACTTTTCTCTTAAAAGACCCCAAACCAAAAACCCACAAACCCCAGCCACCAGAAAAAACAGCCAGCCCTTACTGAAGGTGAGCATGCAGGTGGCATTCAGGAACTGCAGGGGGACAGACACATAATAATAGGACTGGTGTTCCTCAGCAAGGAGGGTGTAGGTACCTGCAGCCATTATTGAGAATTTTGTCTGGACGAGGGATAGAGAATGAAAAACATAGTGATGCTCAGAGAACCACCAGGACCTGCACAGTAGCATAAAGCCACAGAAATGGGAGGAATAGTCAGATGGGCACGACTCAAAAAGCCAAGTGATGGCAACATGCTTAGGCAGAAGACAGTCCTTCTCCAGATGGCTTATGTATCCGTGGTGATTCAGTAGTCAGTTGCAGTGGCCCTTGAAGACACTGGAGATGTTACACACCAGTGTCTCGGGGCACAAGACTGTGCAGATGTACAGCTGAAAGCATGGCTAGGAAATACCTCCATCACTTGCTCTCCCTCTGCTCCGCATGCCTCTCTGCCCACATCCCACAGCCCCACCATCAACTGCCCTGGGTAGAAACACACTCCCAGGGCCAATGACTCATAGTATCATTTCGGTTGGAAAAGACCTTTAAGATCAATGAGTCCAACTATGAAACTAGCACCGCCAAGTTCACCTCTAAACCATGTGCCTAAGAACCTCATCTACTCATCTTTTAAACACCTCCAGGGATGGTGACTCAGTGGTAGTTGGTTTTGCCTAGAGCTTTCCTCTGTTTTGCTTGCATGGTTTCACATCTGATCATGTTCATAGTGTTCCCTTTAATGAATTATTGCGCTTCATTTCTTAAAATCTCACTGGCACAGTTATTTCACTGAGTATTTTAGTGCTGAGGAAAGGGCCGGTATGAGAAGATCCAGGAGTATAACATGTCCTTTATTCAGTTGTCCCTGAAGATTAGGGAGCCTCTAAGCTGAGCATCCTAAGCTGGACAGAAAGACCTGTTTCGATGGCTTGATACACCAGAAATCAATGCTGGCTGTTGGGTTTAGGGCCTCTTCTATGCTCCCAAGCTGTGGACAGGCCAAGGAACCATCAAACACAAAGCACTGTAGACCACAACTGAGGCTCCAACAAACACTAGTCCCACAAACAGTAAAGCATCATGCATGCAGTTGTCAGCATTTTGGTTTCGGACTAGCCTCCTGGGTTTTTCTGAGAGTGAGGAAGCAGTCCTGGTCTCCCACCCTCAGATTTTTCCCCAAACCCGTCCTGACACTTGCAGACACTGTGCAGAATGCAGCCAGCAAACAAATCCCTTGGCTGGAGGCTTTCGATGAGGCCCCAGTGACATTCTTCAGGGCAGTCCAGCAGCGATGACAGCTGAGACAGCCACTGTGTGAAGCCTCACAACCTAAGGCGGTGAGGAGCAGGTGAGGCTGCCGAGCGTCAGGGAAGGAAGATGGATCCATCCATCTCAGCTGCTTCCAGAGGAGCTTGTGGAAAGCTGCAGCATCACACCGTCAACCGCAGCATCCACAACCGCTGGGTACAAAACAGCCTCGTGGTTGACAACAAGAGTGAAGGTGGGTAGAGAAACAGCTTTTCCTGTTATGGCTTTTAATATGATGGGAAGGGAGGAGGAAGGGTACAAAAAACTGGGATATGTGTATCTTTGATCACCCCAGAGTAATTAGGAAATGAAGCCTGGGGATCAGCCCTGTTAAATGCAGTGAATGTCCAAACTATGTGAGAAAAAAGATATATATTGCCATAGCTTTCTGAGCATGTCTTTACTGGTACAAATTCCCTCCCCTGCTATTCAAATAGTGGAAGTTATTTTTTGGACTTTGGTGACAGGAGTTGGTCTCCAAACACAAATTTTCCATTGCTATGCCTTAAAAGGATGCCAACAAAAAAAAGACCTCCAAAATGCCTATGGTGGGAATACAGAGCTGTACATCTTTTTGGTATACAGTTAATATTCTTATCTAGGCATACAAAACGTAACTTTTCTTTTTTAAAAGTCAGGTAACTAATACGAATCCCGTATACTAGAGAGCAAATGCAAACTCCCTGAAATCACTGTGGCCTGCTCTCAGGGTTGGGAGTTTAGCAGAGCTTTGCTAATGCCCTGGCTACGACACCCTATGAGTGACAGCACCTCGGATGGGGGTATGAGCACGGACGACAACTCTGGCAGGCTCATGGGCTAGTGAAACATTCCAGCAGAGGAAAACTGTGAGTGCAGCTTCTTATGTTAGTGTCCTTTCGTTAGCTAAACACCAGCTTGTACTGGCTATGCAGTCACTTAATTTGATTATGAGCTGGAAATATGGCTTTCAGTAAGACAATTCATAATTTGTAGATAAGTGATGAGGTTACAGAACTACACAAGGAGAGTGCGGAAGACCCATGAGTACAGCCGCTAAGCTGTGGATACATCTGTGCCATGTTTTTCCCCTGAAGGAAAAGGAGAAGGAACAAGGAAGGAAAGAATTTGGAGAGCTAGTCACATGGCATCAGCTAAATATAAAGCCCCTGAGCTGGCAGCTGGGTAGGAGACCTCAGAGAGCCACTTCCTGCCAGAAAGAGATGCTGAAATCGTAAATTAAATTTAAAATTAATCTGAAGTCAAAAATCTCTTTCTTGGAGAAGATCTCCAGTAACATTCTGACAGGAAAGATTGTATCTTGCAAAACCATCTCAGTGAAGTTAAGCAACTTCTGGTAGAGGCAGAAGTGACCACCGGGTATAATTTCCACTCAATCTGAAAATTGTGGTCATGCATGGAGTTGGTAGGGCCCATTTCACCAGCAAACACTCAGCAGCCGTGCGAGTCTCATGAACTTTTGAGAGTTGAGAAAACTCTGGCACAGACCAGGAAAATGCTTAACCAAATCATCAGACAAATTGGTGGCAGTGAATGGAAGAGAAATATTTCTTGCTGAAGCTACTTGTCAAAATGTCCTTTCAGCACAGAACCTGACCATGACCAAATGTCATCTCTGGCAGCACAATTGCCTGGAGGTCTCTGGCTGGCAAAAATCCCTCTGCCTCATGGAAAACACTTCAGTTCTCCTGACAGTAAGTCGATCTTTAAAGAGCAGGAAAAATGGTGAAAGATGACACAATAAAATAATCACAAATTATTGCAGCATGTGCTCAGCTGCCTTATGCAAATCCCAGGGTGTGTTCTACATTGTGTGCCCTCTCATCACAAAATAAACCCTCAGCTCTTTTCCTTGTCAGCAGATTTTTGGTAGCCAAGGAAAATAAAGTGCCACTAAGGGTTGACCATCTTATTTATGGAATAACTTAAAAGGAGAATGGTTTGGTATTTGTGTTCATTTTCTAGAGTAACAAATGCCTGATTATAAAAGCAGCGCAGCCAGGCAGTGTTGACACCGCTCAGTGCAGGTGATGCGAAGTGCAGAACAGCTGCATCTCCCTGGCAGGAGGTGATGTTTCTGCCCCCATCGCCATCCCTGTGGCTCTGGGAGGAGGTGAGCACCTGGGATCTCCCCTCCTGGATCTCCCCATGCCTCACAGGGCTCCCGCATCCCCCCTCAGCACTAAACTGGGAGCTGCTGGTGGCTGCCCACCAACACTGACCAGGGACATCAGTTAAGGACAGAGGTACAGAGGAAAAATCTACAAGTGTAGAAAATTAAAACAGGGCTGGAAGAGACCTGCAGTAGTTCATTCTCCTGCCCCAAGGCAAGACCACTCTGGACAGATATTGGCTAAATTGTTCCTTAAAACCTCAGGTTGTGGTGATCTGAGCCTTTCCCAGCAGCCTGTCCCACTGCTCCATGGTCTCCACCCTTTAAAAAGGTTGCCTAAAGTCTAACCCAGCTCTGTCCTGCTGCAGCTTGATACCAAGCATCAATGCGACATTTCTCTTTTAGCAATTGTGTTGCATTTATGTACTTTTTAAAGGAGATATATTGATTAGGGATCTTTTCCTCACTTTTCTTGAGCAAGATATTTAGGAAGCCTTTATCCACAATAATCTCAAGCCTTTTCCCTGAACTCCTTGTTGACAGTCACTTGTCAAAGGGGGGACACAAGAGCAAAGATTGATTCAGGAAACAAAAATATTCACATGTCAAAAAGACTTATCATTTAGAATCTAACATTCACTTTCTGAAGTGAAACGAATGCTGCAGTTTCGTGCCATACCCTCAAATTTACAGTAGCAATGGGCTATGAGGCAGAAACAGCTGATCTTGTGCTGAGGGGTGGACACGATGGGTTGGCCGGCTGGGCTCACTACAGGGTGCCTGGCTCTGGAACCCCAGCCAGACAGGCAGCAGGATGATTCCTGTGAGTGAGCAGCCCCTTTGCTGAAACCAAGGCATGGCTGCTCCCAGTCCCCCAGCCTGGTGCTGCTTGGCACCCTGCAAGCATCTCTCCCCATCCTCAGAGCCTCCCCGTGCCCTGCCAGGGGCTCCTCCCACACTGTCCTGCCCTGACCTCACAGATGGGTTTGCACCAGAAGACTGAACCCACACCTGATACTTGTTGCTACCAGGAGAGGAGGTTTCAGATGCTTAAGTGTTGCCGCAGCCCTCGTGCTTGGCACCAGTTCAGCTCTGCTCATCTCTGGCCACTTGTGCTAGCGAGCATCTGATATCACACTGTACATGAGATGTAACAGGGATACAAGCTCCTGGGAGGTACAGGGAGAGGCAGAGAACAGCCATGTCCAGGTGAAGCAGTTTTGAGTTGGTCTTGGTGGGAAAAAACTTTTTGTACATGACAAAGAGGGGCAAGATAAGTGTTACCTGTAGTGGGGCACGAATGGGTTGATTCAGCTGAATAGCATCACACATCATCTGTTGCTGGTAGTTTTCTATGTAGTATCACACATCATCTGTTGCTGGTAGTTTTCACAAGCAAAGGAAATACTTTATGTATGTAAAGGCTTATTAAGACCAGTAATAAAGAAAATGGAAGGCAGAGAGGTTCATACTTAAGTCAGCACACATTCAGGAATGTGCAGTGCCCGGCTGCAAGCATTAGAGCACTCCAACAAACAGTGCAAAGAGATCATGCTGTGCGGTATTGCTTTCATTAATTGCTGCTTAGAAATGTCTCACTGAGAAAATCAAGGAAGGTCATCAAATAGCAGTGAGTTGTTTATTTGCATGACGGTCCCAGCAGGATAACACTGTTTTGCATGAGGTTTGAAATCCCAGGGACAATAGGGTGTAAACAAGGGAATGCTCACCCAAGATTGCAAAGCATGGTCCAGCAACCCCAGCAACCCTCAGGGGAGAAAAACTCCCTTAAGTGAATGTTTTGCTTGGTTCCACAGCATCACAGGGAGGTTTTGACACAGAGTCTTTCTGTGCGTTATCAGGATCACGGCTGAAGTGAAATGTTTGTTAAAACTTCTAAAAAGCCATTCCTGGATGGCAATAGGGGGCAGAATTTCAAATGACTATTGGATGTTTCTGCTGCTGCTTGCTTCAGGAGGGTGTGATGCCCAGTTTTTGTGGGAGATGTGAATAGTTCTTCCTCACTAGCCTGTGGTATGGCGAAGCTACTGATGTCCTACCGGGTATGAGTATTTTCTTTAGCCTCTTGTTCAGTGATGAGCGGAGCATGTGGTGCTCATCTTGCCATGGCTAAGAGTTGTCAGCTCTCTGGAGCGGCAAGCTCAAACGCTTCCAAGGTAGATAAATGAAGCCTTCTGCTTTTACTGTATGCTGTTGTCTGGGGCCTTAGCACCTCACAATCCTGCCTACTACATGGGATGGTCAGAGGTACTAAAGCGCTTTTAAAACCATTTTTCTGTAGATTTCTCAGTTATAGTATCTGTCTATATTTACCTCAACTTACGTATGGAAGTGCACTTTGTGCATAATACATCATTCTGGTGTGTGAGGTATTTTGTTGACTCAAAATACGCTATGGATGTTTCTAAACATCCATTCTGGAAGGTACACTTCGTATCAAGTATACCAATCCCTGAATTTAACACAGGCTGTGAAAATAAGCCTCCAGGTGTGTGAGTACAAATGAAGCCCTGGGTTTGAGACTTGAGTCTCACCAGGATGAATGTGCCTCCCAGTGCCACACAATGCTCTGTGCTGTTGCAGGAGCCCCAGGCTGGGAGAACCTGCATGTCCAAGAAAGAGGTCAGAAGATCAGGACATTCAGGAAGTATATTTTAAAAATAAATCATCAAATATGAACGCATCCACAAGTACACAAAAATCTTTCCCATTAAGGAGGAACAGCCCCACGATCATCATAAAGATTTGGGGTGCTACATGCTGTTTTCCAGCTCTGAATTAATCTGTATATGAGGAGGAAAGGCACGGCAGCCGTGCCAGAGCCACTGCCAGTGTTTCCAAGCCAGGCGGCTGGGAGGCACCAGCATCTTTAACCATTTTCAGCAGTGCAGCTGGCGACTGGCGGGCAAGTTTGTGTGAAGGGAGCTCAAGACATCAACGCCCTTGCTACGCATGGCAGGAATTTCAACAACTGCTGAAAAGCATCTGCTAGGGGAATTCCCTCAGGACACTCTGCCCCTACAGAAAGCTTTTAGGAACTGAGGATCATAGAATAGTTTGGGTTGGAAGGGACCTTCGAACTATTTTATGATTCTGTGTCCCGGGAAGGGACATTTATTACCTATTTGTGTTCTTTTATCATATAAGGACGCTTGTCATGACTCAAAACTTCTTCATTTTTATAGCTGTGTCAGTGTGGCTCTTTTGGCAGAACTTCGCAGCTTTTAGCCTGCAAAATTCTAGCAATCTTTAGTAAGATTAATACTTCAAACTCACTGAAGTTAGAGGGGTCACCTAGACATGTAACATGTGGTCTTTTAAAGTTAAGTGAGCCCAATTCCAGCAGTTCAAACTGAAACTAGAAAGTCTGTGCCTCTCCTCAAACTGAGTTACTGGAGCAGACCAGGTAACTTTTTGCTCCGTCTTCATTAAACGTGGGACCTCCGGACTGCGTGGTCTGTGTTCACAGAGCTTGAGTGCAGTTGTACATATTTTTGACAGTGATAAAGAATCTTTAAAGACAAGATACATTAAGGAAACACAACAGCGATAAGATCAAAATAACTTGAAACTGAAACACTTGAAAACTTGGCAGAGAATTTGCTTGGGAAGTTTACATGGCAGGGAGGAGTGTGATCCCCTAAATGCTGAGGATTAAATTTCCAAAATTACAGCAGGGATATGCAATAACAACTCCATAATATTTTGATTAGGAAGGAAGCAAATAACATACTGCAGGCTGCTGCTGCCATAGCACACTCCTTGGCAACACCTTCGTTAAAGAATAAGAAAAAAAAAAAAAGGAAAAAAAGGAAACCTTCCCATTGCTTACAGATACATAGAGGTAGAATTCGATGCTCAGATAAGGCATTTGCAGGCACTCCTTCCCTTACCACCATTTTCCTCCATGAACCCATCAAACAATCTGCGTTTACAGAAACCCAGTTGTAGCCAAGTAGGAAAACTTCTCTTCAAGACTGCCGCAGCCATCAATTGTTTCTTTGGGATCTAACTAGTCTAGCGGGCTTTCCTCTCTTGCTTTTATACAAATTCTTTACTTTATTCTACATTCCTGGTCAATCCCATTAATTTAGCACAAACCTTTCGCTGCTCTAGGTTCTCAGAAAGTGATATGTAGTGGCCTCCTGAAGTTTGGAGAGGACAACTTGGTTTAATGATCCACTTCTGAGAGTTTTGGGGTTGTGGACATTTGAGACTGAGGTTTAAGATGCAGCTGTAGCAGGAGCTGTTCTTGCTTTGTGGGCTGGCTTGTTCTTGAAATCAGCTTGTTGGGTGTTAAGTAGCACTATCAGTTCCTCTCTCATGACTGCCCACCACATCACCTAAAATAGAGAAGTGTTCCAAAGACCTTGTGTCTGCCCAGGGCACAGAAGGAAGGTGCTGTGTTATTCTTTCCAACACTGCAATATCAGCACTCTCTGCATTTGACTTCTGCTTTCATCCTGTAGAGACTTTCTTGCTGTGTGTTGTAACATACCCTAAACCTAAAAAACTAAGCTAGGCCCACAAAAATATTTCTAAAGACTAGACTGGGAAGTAAAATTCATAACACTACTAATATCAAAAAATAGTAAGTGCAACAGAGAAACTGATTTCATGGCACACAATAATTCTCCCATGCTATATTCCAGTTAATGCCTTAATGTGGTAACTACTTCTCTGTTTTAACTTGTACAGGGGCTAATGACTTCATCATCCCTTTTCTGTCTAACATTCACCATTACTCCACAGTTACAAGCCATCTATTTCTCTTGAGATATCTAACTGGTTAGCATTGTTAGGATAAACTCAGCAGTTTTCTGAAGCTATTACTTAACTCCCAGTACACGCAACTTGGAGTTAAAGTCTGCTGCGTCCAACCCAAAGAAGAGCTTCTGTGACCAAAAGCATGTTTTTACATTTTCAGTTATATCTGCCAGTCGAATAAGAGAGGGTCCTCTTTGGTCTTGTCTCACTGCAACTTAATTTGTTACTTTCTCTCGCTAACGACGGAGACTTTTGAACCTGTTGACTGGCATAATTTCTAGCACTGAAGAGTTTGAACATGGGAACTGGTGAGTGAGTGTGTTTCCATAGATCCTGTGAGGAGTCTTATTTCAAACAGAGCAACTACCACACAGCAAGAGAACAGACTTAGAAGATGCTGAAATTCAGAAGAACTGGATTATATTCCTGACCTCTCCATTATACAGTTTATACAACCAGACATAATGACAAAGTTAGTGCTTCATATCTGGCATCCGGTCCTCCCACAGACTCCAGTAACATACTGCAGCTTCATAGCTTTTCCAGGTTCTCCTCCCTGAGTATTCCTGTTCCTAAATTTTAAATGTCAGCAGTTAGCAAGCAAAACCACTCTCATAAAAAGGATATTTCAGCAGAATGGCTTCCAATCCAAAATAAATCTTTGGTCTTATTCTTCACAACTTAAAAATGTCTTTTAGCAGTAACTAATGTACTTGTAGTAGGTCACTAGAAAATACACAGGTTACCAGTTATGCTACCTTTATATCATCATCCAAAGAGGCTCCAAAGTTGGTTTTACCAATTCTGAATCCCTTATTACTGTTGTTATAATGCTCATGAAGTTGCAGAGGGAGCAAAGAGGAAGGAAATTATTTTTCTGGAATTACGAGAGTTGTTACAAACATAAGTTCAGACACATTAAAAGACAGTGAGTGAAGCAGAGTAGAAACCTATCACAGAAAGTGTTGTGAAACCAGAATTTGACCTGCTCTCTTGTGTGGTCTTGTGTACTTATGCGTAATGGACAGGCTAAAAAAACCAACCCCAAACCCAAACAGAAAACAAGGCATGTTTGCACCCACAGTGCAACTTTGGTGGAATCTGGCCACCTCGGTCCACTGGCAGCTTTGAGACTTGGACGAGCCAAAGCTCCTCAAAGGTCACAGGCATCAAAATTTTCACCAATAAGTACACATGCACAAGGTTTCACTGCTGACACCCAGAGAGGGTACCAAATATCTCAGCATCTCTCAGATCTCAGACCATTTTTGGTGCAGCAGCCCAGTGTCCCCAGGTGGCAGAAGGTTTCTTCACAAGATAAAGCCATTTATGTGGGCCTTGTGGTGGTGCCACCCATCCTGCTATTCACACCAGCACTCATCTACTCCCAGCATGAGCCCTGCAAGGGAGCTCAGTCGAGAAAACCTGACCTACAAAAAAATTCCCCCAAGCAGCTGGGTCTCCTGGGTGTGCTCGTGCTACTCCTAACATACGCACCAGCATGTGGTTTGGCACAGTGCAAAGCAGCTGTGTCATTTTATTATTCAAAATTTCTGATTTGGCCACACCTAAATCCTCTTGTAGCTCTGGGCTTTAATTAGCAACATGTTCAAAATACTTCCAGTGCTTCTAGAAGCACCTATAGCTATAGGTGCCTGCAGACAATGCTGGGTGGTGCCAGCAGCCCTATCTGTAAACATAAATGTAGCTAGGTGTTAATGAGTGTCACTGGTACTTAGCATCACTCGAACAAGGTAAAGAATTAATTTCTATCAACATCTCTATTTCTAGCATGTCTGGATGTTTAACAAAGGAACAACAGTGGTAACTTAATAACAAAAGAAAACCAACCAACCAACCAACACAAACAAAAAAACGAGATAGGAAAAGGAGATGTTTAGACCATTTAAAACTTGCATAAAACTATCATGGCTAAGTAGCATGAAATCAGGAACCAAAGGTAATGAGACCAAAGTCAGCTTCCTCCAGGCCATGTCAAATCTTGACCAGAGTAATAAGGAGACACAAATCAAACAAATGTAGAGGAGCGCCAGTGCAAATAACCCTGCTTTGCTTCCCTCATGGTTTTTCTCCTCCTCCACCTTCCAAAAATGGGTATTGCTGGGACATGAGCAGTCCCTGGTTGGTGGGTACCTGCCTGGCTGCCTGCATGGGTGCAGGGCCAGCACGGAGCATCCACGCTGCAGCTGCCCACAGTAGCCATGATTCTGCTCCAGCAGGGAGCTGTTATCTTATAAAAATCACAGCTCTTGCAAAAACATCTCACACAAGGTGCCTTCCTTACAGGCTGATGCATTATCTGAATAAAAACGTATTCATTTATCTTATCTTGCACTTTAATTTTGTGAGCTGCAGCAGCCCAGAGTAGCTTTTTCAGCTTCAGTTGATAATTGTGCTAATTTTTCCATCTAAATTAAGCCACATAACGCTTAGGAGCAAAAAGCAGTCACATTATGATGTGTATTACAGAAATGTTGAAAAAATGCTATAAGGAAATCCTTTTGTGGTGATGGTCACCGGCCTTTTTCTGTAGCAAGCAAATATGAAGGTATTGGGAATATGGCAGGACTCTTTTCTCTATAGAATCAGGGAACTTGGGTGGAGTGGGCCACCGTTGGTCCTCCTGGGCAGAGTAACTTCAAAGCTCATTTAGGTAAGACCGCTTGCCCTCTTGTGTTCCCCAAACCTCTTTCTCTAGACTCAAGTAACAGCTTGGGAAGAGCACCACAGAGACAAACTTGTCCCTTTGAATTAATGGGTGGGAGGATACACCATCTCTGCGCAGGTGGTCACCTGTTTTGAGCCCAACATAGGGTGAGCCTCTAATAAAAGTACTTTCTGCAGGATCCAAACTTTGGTGAGCTCTCTTAGACACCTACAGCTGAAAGGAGGGTCTCTGTAAGTTTTGAGAGAAGATTTGTTTCCTTTTAATTTCTTATTTCTTGTGGCTGCACAGGAGATAGACCTGACAGAGTGTGGAGACCTTGGCAATAACAGACTGCAGACAGGACTAGCAGGGCCTGACTTTGAGTGAAGATCTGGTTCTCCTGCTGGTGGCTCAATGCACAGGCTCCCTCAAAGAGCACGCCTGTGATCATTAATAAGGAGGCTACAGCAAGCTTAACCTTTGGCAGACAGAGCAGGATGTTTTAGTCCTTAGTTCTTTTATGGTCTCACCTAAACCAAAAAATTGCTCCTTATTTTTGACACTCCCTTTCTATGAAGTGCTTGATTAGAGGAGGCTGGCATAATCCACTCAGCAGCTCTGGGCTATTTTACACAGAGCAATTTCAGGAGAGGGGCTCTTCGGGGCTGTGCAGAAGGGCAGCTCTCCTGTTCCTCTCCTGTGGGGGGTACAGCACCCTCCCAGAGCAGCCTCCCCAAAAGGTGCATCCACGAGAGCACCCTGCCAGCTGCCTGGCACACACCGTGCCTGCTGCCGGCACGTCCAGCTCGCCCACGTTACTGCCGTACGTACATACCAAGCCCATGCTGGAACAAAACTGAAACTTAGAAGATACGTGAAATCTGTTGTTGCTACTGTTTGGGATTTTTTTTAAAGTAAATTACATTTAATGGAAACACCTGAGACACAAAGTACCTTGTTTTCATTTTAATTAGCAATTATGGTTGCTAATTAAAGCAGTGCCAAAATAATTGTGTCATAGTACAAAATTAATGCAGATATTTCTCTGTGCCAGAAAAATAAGATTATGACCCCCAGTCATAGTTCCAGAAGGGATATTGGTTTACTAATACCTTTAGGGGCTTAATTCAACATGCATATGAGAGAGAAAAACTGTAGCATTTGATGTGTGATGCAGGATACCATGTTACATAAAGAGACACAGAGAGATAACAACAGTCCCTTTTCTTAGAATTGCAACATAATTAACAAAAGAATTGGCTTCAACTTATCTCACATTCTTCACTTTCTTTTGTTGTTTTCAAATCTTCTTTATAATTTAAAATATAATCTGTAATTCTGTTGGTATGGATTCTTTTTGCCTAGTGCCTTCAAATAGATACATCCTTGACCATTCATTCAGGGAAGCACTCACTGAACAAGACTGATTTCCTGCAACTAACTAAACAGTCCTTTTTTTTAGAATAAAAGAAAGGCACATTCTCCACAAAAGCTAATTCAGGCAGCATTACTCTTTGAATATATAGTCTAGCAATACACAAATGTTGGAAGTGGCACAAAAGACCCTCGAAAACACTTCTAATTGATTAATTCAGCAGGGTAGCACAGTGGAAATGATTGATTTTAGTCTACCAGACCTCCCTCTGACCTTTTCAGAGACTCTGTTGATGGGTACTTGAATGGACAAATTTGAATACCAATGGCAATATGACAATAGCATCGAAACTCTTTAAAGTGAAATTTTCCCATCATTTTCATGTATCAAACAGACTGCAGCAGGTTAAAGATGCCCCAAAGACCAAAGCATTTTTTTTAAATGCATCTTTCAAATAGTGACAACATTAATGTCAGTAGTAATGGCTGATCTCAAATGACTGATCTGATTGACAAATAATAGGTGACTGTGTTCTCCTTAGACAATATTGATGTGTAACAAATACCATGATAAGGGCTATTAGAAAGGGTAGATAAAACCACGGTAGTAGATTTTTTTAGGGTCATCAAGTTAGCTTCCTGCTTTGCCTGGGTTTGATGCAGCCTTTGCAAATGAAACCAAGGGCATGTACATCACCAACACTTAAGCTGCTTTTATTTTGCCAATCAACACAAAAAATGTTAGCAACATGGGTCAATATTTCCGCTGCTCAGCTGGAGTTTGGAAGGCAGGTGATAGCTGCACTGATGACATACAATTATGAAATACTAAAATGAGAAGTGAGAAGGACTATTTGTAGGTGCCTGATCCTTCAGGCTTGGCTCAGGCAGGCTCCCCCTGCAGCTCTTACCCACCTTCAGAAGCCATGCAGACCTGCTGCAAAGAGTGGTGGTTTTACTGCCCTTCCTTTGGCAGGATAACACTTGAACATGGTTCGTGATTTTAGTAATAACCATTTCATTGTGATTCCAGAGTATTCATGTGAAATGTTCATGTGCTGATGGCAGAGGAGGCTGGCAGTGGCTCTGAAGGAGCTCCTCACTTCATGGGAGGAGAATCGCTGATGTCTCCTGCCTGAAGGAAACCTTTACTTCATAAACTTATGGCTTTTTGGAAGCTCCTTGGCTCCCCTGGGCCCCTGTCCCAAGCCAAGGCTGAGAGGGTGACATGGATTTCACACATGGACATCTACAGGGCAGTTGAGGGCTCAGCAAGGTAAGTAGGACACAACCTGGCCCCCAGTTTGAGAGGGAAGGCAGTGTTTCTCCTCCCCAGCATCCCCCATACAAAGTTAAATACATGGTTTACTTGTGCTTGGTGGGACCTGCCTAGGTTGCTGAGCGCTGCAAAAGGGGAAGCATGCAAACTCATACTCGTCAAAGGTATTTAGGTACCTTCTGCTGGTGTTTGCAAAAGGGACTTCGGTATTTTGACATTTTTTGAGGGTCTAAACCTGCTAACCTGGTTTCTCTTCACAGCTTCTAGTGGTCGCTGGCTTTGGTCAGCACAGCTGTATTGTCAGACCCAACCTGTGCCATCAGGCCCTGCAACTGGAAAATATTTCACTAAACAACTTGCAAGTGTTTCTTCAGATATCACAGTCAGGAGTTATTCAGGTTGGCTGGAACTCGATTTTATATGCATTTATCTTAAAATTTACCGGCTTGTTCTCTGGAATCTCTGCTTTTATTTATACATGTATTAACAATCTTTTACCCTTATGACTATAACATAAACTGCAAAATTATTCACAGAATGTAACTGAGTAGCAACATCTTCCCAAGCTATGTGCTGCTTGATGGAGGTGTCAGCGCAGATGTTTCTGGCAAGCGAGCACTGAGAGGTGCTCTCTCTGCTGCCCCACACCCTGCGGAAACGCACAGCTAAGGAGGGGAGAGGATCACCTTGTATGCACCTGAAAACATTTCCCAGCGAATGACCTAAGCAGATGGCATTCCACTCTGGAACAAGGAGTTGGAGCTCCTGGAGAAATCCATCCCTCCTGTCCACCAGCTGGCCCATTGGCCAGGAGGGAAGGGCACACAGGACTGGGAACCCAGCGTTTCCCAAAGAGACTCCTTCCTGCACAACTGTTGCCTTTCCCTGTGGCTGTCAGTCACTGTGCAGGGGAGTCCACATGGCTGACAAAATGCTGTGATGCTTTTTGCTTTATCCTCTACCCTCTGAGAGCTTCCAACTTTTTGGCTGCATGTCAGAGAGAGGCCAAACTGGCTCTGCATCCCACCTGCTTATCGCACAGAAATGGCATTTTTGTGCAATCTCCCTTCAGGTCCCTCCTGCTAGGGCCATGGTAGCACACTTCATTATTCAGCATTTCCAACTTCTTGGGGTTGCAACAGTGTCTTTTTTTTTTTTTTTTTCCATTACAGGCACATGGGATGCACCATCGAAGTATGTGCCTGAGTCAAGCTCCCAAGTGGTGTTAGTCTCTGTTAGCAGTCAGACATGTTCATGCAATGGTACACAGGGCAATCGGAAATGGCCTACCCAAGCCTATTACTACAAGCAGAGTGTTAATGAGCAATAATTAGTTAATTCAAGAGCTGTGGGCTTACCACATGTACTTAAAAAGGAGTGGGTTTCTAACATAATGGCAATTTTCATTACAGAGATATCATCAGCTAACACCCATCTCAGCATCGAGAAAATGTTGCAGTTTCTCAATTTGTACTGAAAAACTTGCTGAAATACTTTGGTGTTTCTAAAGAGTATCTGGGTGTTCTAAAAAGACACCATGTACATGTGTAGGTAAAATATTAATTACTTAAGTTTTAAACACTGGATTTATCCAGCACTCTTGCACTAGGAAAGCAAAGGAAATACAAGCAATTACAGGCAAACTGAATTGCTCTATGTTCTTAGAAGATTTTTTTTCCTCTTCAAGGTGATTTGACATTTTTGGGTTAGACTTTAGGAAGTCAGTGTGGGAGCCTGGCTTTGTACTGCTGCTCCAAACAAGACATGATTCAATTATGCATCAGCCCACCCCTTCCCCAAAACTAAACCCTCTCAGATCCTCAACTCCCTTCAGCACAGGTTTTAAATAGAAAGGATAAGTAGGGTAAAGCTGGTTGTGGGAGCTACTTTATCTTCCATATTTTCCGTCAGACAACTCCTCTGACCTGGCCAGGCTCTCAGGTCCCTGGCTGTGTTTTCTCCTGCCAGGAGATGCTGATCTCCTGGTGCTCTGTGGGTGATCAGTAGGAGGATATGGGCACACATCTGCATCGCAGAGCTCTCCTCCATAACTGTGGGTCTGTCCACTACTGTGCCGAGATTTGGTGAATGCAACAGGTGTTGTTTTAATATAAGGGTTCAAGTTTTATCTCAGATTTTATATTAAATAAAAGGGCCTAGTTCCACCGAAGTGTAGTTGTTTAGAAGCATCCTAAGTCTGTTCATCTTAAACAAAAGTATATAATAGATACTTCTGCTAAGCAGTTTTGCAAACCTGGTGACAAGCTTAGTGCTATTATTTTACTGCACACTGTTTCCTTAATACTTGGTTTATGTTTATCTTTCTTCAGTTTTGTCTTAGTGGTCTAAAACCTGGACGTTAAAAACAAAATTGAAAATTTGAGCTTAATTTCTTTATTGTTTTTGAATATGCTAGTTTGCATCCAGAAAATTTATCCCAGCAGTATCAGAGCAAACGGTGTAAAATTTTTGAAAGTTGAGAGTTTTGCTTGTCACAAACATGAAAGAACCTTTTGGTGGGTATCTTGGAGACCAAGTGATAGGAAAATTAGAAGCGAAGAGCTCACTTCAAAAAATTTGGCAACTCTAAGTAAAACGAAAAGTATTTTTCAATTTTAATAGCACAACGGTAGTATTTCACCGGAGGTCTCTACTCCAGAATTTGTGTGGTGCATCCTGATGTTTCCTATAGCTGCCCATCACTTGGAAAGTAGCTGCTTTTTATTATTTGATACAGATGCTTTACAAATACTTCTGTAATTCCATTTCCTCCCCAGAGAAACACCCGGCTCTTGCAAAGCTACTAGAGCTCAGCCGTGGGCGACTACAGCCCACGCCAGCTTTTGAAGGTGACTTGCAAAGAGGACTTTGAGATCCAGTGGCTTTGATGGAAAGCTGTCACCAGCACTTGCAAGCCTTGACAAGTGCAATTGCTGCCTTCAGTTCAGGATCATAATCCACAAGGGATTTAAAACCATTTATTCATAAAAATCATGCCACAGTGACTTATTTGTCCTGCTTGGGTTTAAGTCTTCATCTGACGAGACCTGAGCTTTGTTTTTTCTGCTCTTTTAAAATATAAGTTACATGGATTTCTCAAACCAGATGCTCAGAGTTGTGACCGCTCCATGTCTGGTGACTGTACTGCTGCTTTTAAGGCTCTTGCGTATCTTTTGCATTTCTTTAGCCCTGGTATCCTCCACCCTGCGCAGGCATAATCTGTTATTCCTTTTCACCACTTTCTCTTTGCTTTCCAACTTAGTTTTCCAACATGTCACTCCTTACTCAGATCAAAAGGATTAATAGAGCTAAAAAGCTTAAGTTAAGCAGTCATTATATTTGGCACAAGTTCACTAGTGCCTATGCTGTGGACACTGTAACCAGTCTGTTTAAATGACCAGCTTTGGACCAGCTCATTACTTTTTTCGTCTGACCGCTAAACTCTTATCTATTTTGGAAAAAAGTTAAGGTTGAGATCACTACAAGGGGGACTTACCTTGACTAATTTTATCCATCTGAAAGTTTTGGGACTAGCCTAAGCCCATATTATTTTCAGGAGGAGAGCGGAGGAACTGAGGATCATCAGAGGGATAATTCAGCAGGAGGCAGGGGTATGGCAATACAAAATGTCTAGATTGCTCCATTCCCTTCATCTTCAGACCTGGAGGCTGTGCTGCACCCTGCGCTTGGGAAAAGATGCTGTGGAGCAGTTCCCGTCTCCCCATGTAGTGCAAGGCTCACACACCTCCTCTAAGCACAGTATAAGCAGGATTTAAGTGAGATTGGCACTAGGCCAACTCAGGGATTTAATTCCTTTGGATTTTATGTAAGCAGTTACCAAAGCTATTTAGCGCAAGGCATTAGGTAATGTAGCCTGCTCTGAAGATGCGGGGCTTGTGGGTTTCCCAGATGTTCAGCAGAATGGTGAAGTCCTCTCTTTATGAACATAACAGTTTTAATGCAAAAAAAAAAAAAAAAGGAAACATTTGGCCATTGGACAGAGTTATTTCCTTACACTGCCCCTTGTTTTCGGCCAGTAATCTTTTATGACCAAATGAAACTTGTTCTAATTCCCACAAGCGGTGGGAGAAGTTTAGTGGCTGAACATCTTCCTTTCATTCAGCAGTTATCTCCTAAAGTCAAGGCATCTTTGACAAGGCTTCACAGGACATTTGTAAGCTTGAGTTGTATAACAGTGAGGAGCAGCAGCACCATCACAACAAGAGCTATTGCATCAGCATGATACTTTTTAACCGATGCTCAGTGTGAGATCACTACTGCTCTGCCTGAGAGTTATCAGATTCGCTGATAATTCAGATGACAATTCCAAAAGGCTGAAATGGAGGGGGATTTATATGCTAAGTCTATAACTACAAAACAGAATATAACCCTCCAAAGGAAGGGGAAAAACACAACAAACAAAATACCTATTGCTACTGGTTTAAATTTTAAAAGTTTTTGTCTGTCTTCCTCAGGCAATTCCAATTATCATCTGTTTCCTAGTAATTCTTAATATTGGCACCTGTGAATTATTATGTTATACAAACATTATCTACTACATTTTCATCGCCAGCTGCCCTGCCATGGGTCTGCTGCAGCCTCACCATTAAGCTGTCAGGTTCCCTGGCTGTCATGAATAATGACGAAGCAGTTCCAGCTTCTCGGAAACACACCTCAAAATGAATGGCTGGGGGGTTGATATTAAGAAAAACACAAAAAAACCATGCAAATGTTCTTGAGGTTGTTTTCAAAGACTTACTGACGTGAAATTCTCAGTATTTTAAATTGGTATTCAAAACAGTGTACCTAGAAACCCATTATGATTTTCCAGTCACTGAAGGATCGAGTCTAAGCATCGCACAGGTACAGCGCTGACAAAGGCTCGGTGGGAAGAGGTTTTGCACAGCAATGGGTGAACATTAGTCATACTTGCATATTCTTCTTTCCACATGCTGAAGGTCTGTGCAGACAAAGAGCTGTGCCCTGGATGGTTTTGAAATCCATCAATCTCGGTCGGTCCTGAATGGACCCCTCCGAGTGGAAACGCTTTTTTGCCCACGCAAGTATCACAGCACTGCATGGGGTGTCATGCTGCTGGGTACATTACAGTATGTTTTCCTAAGAACATTTCCCTGAGGTAAGAGGCAAAATATAGCATATATATTGCATAAAGGCTACTCCTCTGCAGGAAAGCAATCTTCTCCCCGCTTCCCAAAACAAAAACACCATTTAAAACTACACTATTACAAAAAACGAGCAGGACAAACAGCGCACTTTTTAAAATTGCCACTTAAGGGTAGTTTAAAGCCAGGCTTATCTATTATCTTATAGAAGATTATTTCCATTTAGCAATATGAACAATATTTCTCTACTGCTTTCCCTACCACCAGTGGCTTGTATAAATACTTCTTTTTTTTCCTATGAACTAATTACATTTACCATGAAATATTGCAGGTTTTGATATTGTGTGAGGCTATGCAGTTCACATAGAAATTGAGCTTTTGCCATTTTTCCTTTCCAGGTGACATTTTTGCTCCTGTTTTCTTTCTTTTCTCTTTGTTTTGGTAGCAATTTTTTTTTTTTTTCACTTGGAAACAAATCAAAATACACAGCAGACATTTTCCTGTCGAAATTGCACAGTTAGTTTGGAGCAGAAATAATAAAGGGCTGTTCACAATATTACTCTAGTAGGCCTTGCTGGTGAGGGGAAAAAGTGCCTAACAATGAATACTTAACGAGATTTGATCAAAGCTCACCATTGATACTTTGCCCTAAAGGTTACAGGTTGTGGAAGCTGTGTTAGCAGCAGAAGGATATAGCTTTTTAGTTCCACCCTTGCTGGGCAAATGTTACGGTTGGACCTCTGATATCTGGCAATGCCCCAGGATGAGTTTGTGGTGGTGACAGGCAGTGCTGCCAAGGGCTGGACCCAGACCTGGACCCAAAGCTGAACCCGGACCTGAACGTGGACCCAGACCCATCCCCAGCCCGGGGCTGTGGGTGGCTGGGGTTAATGGGATGAACATGTGGATGAGCCCTCCGTGTCTTGCCTCTCAGTCCCAGCTTGGATTATGGCTTTAAACAAATCACTTAACATTTCTGCTGTAGCTTCCCTACCTCTTCCCTTTCATCAAATGCTTACAGCAATATATGAAGTGGTACGGACTAGTCCAACTCAGCAGAACAGCTGCAGAGACTACCCAAGACCAGGGTCCTCCCCACCTCTGAGCACCAGGCTGGCAAGGCAAGCCAGCAAAAGCCATCCAAAATGCTCCTCAGCCACACATCTAGCAGAATTTCCCAATTTGCATCCTGCATCAGGACATACGATCCTTTTTTTCCATGTGAAGTCTTATGTTTTTTGTGCAAACAGCATCTGTTAAATTTCAGGAAAACGCAGAGAAACCTCCTCCCCCCTGATCCCCAGGGCCTTAACGTGTTGGTGGCCAGAAGCCAAGTACATTTTGGGGAGTAGCAGCAAACAGCTGCTTTTCAGACTCTTCCCAACACAGCTTTAAGACTTGCTCTGTGCGGTTATTACTAGCATGATTCAAACTCAGTTTCCAGCCCTGGCATAAGCAGAACCTTTCAGCCTGCTTTCCTCAGGAAACATTGTACATGTGATGACACTCTGAGCATTAAAATTTTTTAACCCACTGGCCAGCTTCAGTCAAACCTAGCAGCCAGGCAGCAGTCTTGGAGACCTCAAGTTCCTAAAAGGTTCATGAACCATATGTGGCTAGGCCAAGGGAAATGAAATAAAAAGCAGGTCAGCCTGTATGAGACCCCAGAGAGCCCAGGGAGAGGGAGATGCTGTGGATGCCCCGCTCCAGGAAAGCTTCACAACATTTTTGATCGACGCAGGAGCATCCAGCAGGAAAGCAGTCTCATCAATTCCAATATTGCTTTTTATAGCAGTATCATGAACTTACGCTTTCCGTCTAACGTCTCCCAGAGTATTGGAACCAGCCCCACTGTGAGACGAAAACGGAGGGTCAATTTTGTGACTGTCAAAAGCCTCTCAGAGGGCTTCTCTGGTGTGAGCTGCAGTTGCTTTCCCTTGGCTGGAGGGACAGCCACATCCAGCAAGGCAGCGAGGAAGACATCGCTCTCCATTTGAAAACATGCCTTTGTGCAAAGCAGCATTTTCGCCATGAGCACACGTGCCTGCAAGGAGCTTCCTTCAGGGACTCAGCTGTAAAACAGAGCCATGAGGGCAGGCACAGAAGGACTGCAAAGTCCTCCAGCTGTGCTTTTGAATGACTGCTTTAACAAGAAGATACAGTGACAGCCTGTGCTCAACAGGGACTTCGAAAATTGGCCAGCAGTAGCTTCCTTACTAGGTTTGTTTGTTTGTTTAATTCTAAACTGCACATTTATAAACAGAAGTGTTGCATGCCTTCTGTAAAAGCAGCAGTTTTGCTTCAGTGCCTCAGCAGAAGGCAGCTAAGGAGAACAAGTTGAGTCTTCACTTGCGAGGAGCAGACCCACAAGACTGGCCTCAGCACAGGTGTGATTTGTATTTTTAGACTCATTAAGAAATAAAGAAAAAAAAATCTTTATCCCTCTTTTTCTTTCTGTTCAGTGCAGCAATGTTTCCCTAAGCTAGAAGCAAGATAAAAAGTTGGGCTTGGAGAGACATGCAAAGATAGCACCATTGTCAGCCAAAGAAACTTCCTTCAATTATTCAGAGTATCTGCCATTCTCAAATTTCCCATTCTTACAGCTTGAGCTAAGTGGTATTGCATGCATCTGGCAGTAGTTTTTATTAACTCAGAGGACAGCCAGAGTAAAAAATGTATGTATTCATAGAATAATTAATGTCTATAGTCAATGGTGCGGTAAGAAGTTTCCATATACATTCCCAAACTATCTGTCAAATGCGTATTTGTAAAGAGTAGGGAGCTTCAAATGCAAAAGGTAAATGTAATCCTAAACAGACATGAAACAGAACTGCTTCTCTTTTTTTGTACTTCATTAACAGCTAGAAAAGGGATCATAAAGCTGTGGCACACCAAAAATCTCACAAAGCTGCGAGAATCAAAAACTAGTGAGCAACTGAGCACAGTCAACAGACAACTAGGAAAAGCAGACTTTCTGACATCTACCAGCAGTATTTTGAATCTGAAAGGCAAACTGGAGTTGAATTCATGACAAAGCGATATTTAAGAAGGTAAATGTGAGAGCGGGGTGTCTATGCTGCAATGCAGCAGTTACAAAAATTAAAACAGATCTTGATATTTCCATGGATAAACTAAGATAGTGAAATGACGTGAGTTCTGGGCAGAGGCATTGACAAACAGCATGCTCATTTTATCATATTTATCCTTTTGCAGTGTGCTCTGAATGGCATTCTCGTTCTAAGATCCCTTTTACAATACATCACCCCCTTGATGTGGGAGGGGATGCTTCAGTTTTCCAGCCAACCCAGCCCATCCTCCTGGGCCACTGCCTTGTATTTCCTTGGGGTGATTAGATGCCACAGTTGCCTAAACCAAAGAAATCCCCTCTGTTTTCCCAGCTTGTCATGGATGCATTACCCTTCCTGAGTCTCTGCAGAACCACCGGCAGCATTTCTCACCACAGTGCCAGCTGAAAGGGAGCCTGAATAAATCAGCTAGAAGAGGCTGGATCTCTGTACAGCAGCACCTGCTGCAGTATAGAAGGTCTGTCGTGGAAGACAAGCAAACTACCACCAGTAAAACCATGTTAAAGTGATGAATAATGTACTTCTAACAAGGCTATGTATATATTAGCTCAGTGATGTGCGCAGCTTCTACCAGATGAAGAAGCAGGAAGGCTCAGGATATCGTCTGCACTGTGACATTTCACAAGCCACCTATCTGGTTATGTTCCTTCCAATCAAACTTTTTTGATTCGTGAAGCTGGTCAAAACAAGAGGTATGGGTAGTTTTCTGCATTTTTCCATATGCCCCTTCTGCCACACAAACCATCCCCTCTGAAAACTCTGTTAGGAAAGAAAAAAAGTGCCTGGCCATGCTAAGAAAGGACCCTTTCAAACCAGCCTCTCGCAAAGGTGATCCACCAGCCACAGGGCTTTGCTCAGCAGGGCCTCCCCCATCTCGGGGCTGTAGGGGACAGACAGCCATGGTCGATCCCCTGCCCTCCCGACGTGCCCTCAGTGGTCAAGTGAAGAGCCCTGGACCTGGGGATGCAGATACATGCTGGGGGGTCGCATGGTGAGGTGGGTGGGAGCCGGTGAGGGTGAACGCACGAGGGTCGGAAAGAAGGAATAGGACACAGGGGGATCGGACGCGACACTTACTGCAGAACCGCCGTCGTCTGGCCCCGCATCGCCAGAGCCGCGTTCGCAGCCAGTGCAGGCACGGGGACAGGTCCATGGCTCGAGGGGCTGCCCGTCCCCGGGGCCACCTGGGATGCCCCGTTTCCCGCTGGGCAAACCTGTGGCAGCCCCGAGCCAAGCCCCAGGCCGCCGGGAGGATGCGGCGGGCGGCTGCCGAGGCCCTGCCGTCCCTCCGTCGCCATGCCATCTTTTATGCATGAAGGTGACGGCACGTAATTTCATCCTGATTCTCTGCGCCCAGTGTGTACGTGAGCTCCTGTGATGTGGAGGAGCCACAGCATCAGTTCCTGGGGACAGCGAGCTCAGGGGGAGGCAAGGGGCATGCAGAGCTCCCAGGGTAGGCGAAGGGTCCTATCGGAGAAACGGGGCCTTTTTCAGCTTCTGTGGTATCTGCTCAACTACATAGTATCATAGAATAGAATCACACACTCATTTTGGTTGGAAGAGACCCTGAAGATCATAAAGTCCAACCATAACCTAAATCTGGTACTAAGCCATGTCCCTAAGAACCTCATCTACACATGTTTTAAACACCTCCAGGCATGGTGACTCCACCACTTCCCTGGGCAGCCTGTTCCAGTGCCTGACAACCCCTTCCATGAAGAATTTTTTCCTAATATCCAATCTAAACTTCGCCTGGCGTGACTTGAGGCCATTTCCTTTCGTCCTATCACTTGTTGCTTGGGAGAAGAGACCAACCCCCTCCATACTACAACCTCCTTTCAGGCAGTTGCAGACAGCGATCAGATCTCCCCTCAGCCTCCTTTTCTCCAGGCCAAACAGCCCCAGTTCCCTCAGCCGCTCCTCATCAGACTTGTGCTCCAGACCCCTCACCAGCTTCGTTGCCCTTCTCTGCACTCTCTCCAGCACCTCAGTGTCTTTCTTGTAGTGAGGGGCCCAAAACTGAACACAGGATTCGAGGTGCGGCCCCATCAGTGCCAAGTACAGAGGGACCATCACTTCCCTAGTCCTGCTGGCCACACTAGTTCTGGTACAAGCCAGGATGCTGTTGGCCTTTTTGGCCACCTGGGCACACTGCTGGCTCATGTTCAGCCAGCTGTTGATCAACATCCCCAGATCATTTTCTGCCAGGCAGTTTCCAGCCGCTCTTCCCTGAGCCTGTAGCGCTGCCTGGGGTTGTTGTTCCCCAAAGTTAATCCATCTACAGGGGCTGCACTCTGTGTGGACCCCAGAGCAGGAAGATATTCAAGTATATTAGGATGCCCCTCAGAAACCCATGGGCACTCTGGTCACAAAACCATGGTCTGTGTTTGAAACCCCAACACCACTGCTGCAATATGAGGAAACAGGGGTGTTGAGAGTGTCTGAGTGCAATAAAGCTATAGCATGTCCATGTCAGTCCTGCACTGCTAGGGAGTGGCCAGCATTTCTTACTTATATTCTAATTTCTCTTTTGATATTACAGTAGTCCCCAGAGTGCCACTCAACCCTGTCACTGCTGTGCGAGGCACTTGCTCTGTAACGTGACAAAATGGCCTCTCCACCAACGAGCTGACAATTTAGGCACCTGACCTCATACCTATAAGCTTTGCCTCAGCAAATACATTTGTGGTTTTTACCTTAAATGTTCCCTAGATCACAAAAAAGATGTTACCGTACACATCCCGCCCGGCACAGCCTTTACCAGGGAAGAGCGAAGCCCAGCCACATGTAGCAGTGTAACTGGAGAGCGGTGGCTGGCGGGGTATCAGGTTCCCTTGCCATTTGAATCTCACAGTAGGGTCATCTGAAGGACCATTGTCATCCATTTTTTGTGTCTGATGTAGGCAGGTGAATCTTGTGCCCTAATTGTAATGACAGATAAAACCCAGCAGATTCATCAGGGCTTCATTTTAAAGTGTGTTGGATTCATCTCAGTCGGTACTTAAAGTAATATTTTGAATTCCTGTTGGGAGGATGAAAAACTCTGTGATATTTGTCCCTGAAGTTTGTGTTAAAGTCCATGCGTAGTTCAACCACACTGAGGATTCACTGGAGATTTAGTATGATAACCGCAAACAGTCTGGATGTTTAAAAACAAACCCACAAATCATTGTCAAGGGAAGACAGAAAATTCCACAGACCTCCATTGCATTTTGCCAGACATCGGTCATGTCAGATTATTCATTTGGAGCTGATCAAAAATGAAAGTAATGGCTGATGTAGAAAAACACTTCGATAAACATGAAGAATTTGCTTTGAGTCTTGAGGCATTGTGCAATAACTTCATTTTGAGACCAGTCAGAATGAATCAGCCACACACTGTCATGGACAATACTGCTGGCATAACAGGGAGCACCTAAACCAGGTTATTTTCCCCACTGACATGCTTCTAGTATGTGAATGGGCACCATCACCTATTTCTGTCCCTGTCAAGAAGGACTCATCATCTGATGCTTTGGGCCTGCTGAAACCTCTATTCTAACAGACTGGAAGGGATTCATGGGTCACCACATCCAGTCTCCAGCTGCCTTAGCAATCTCAGCATAGTTCCAGACTTCAGTAAATTATAACTCAGAAATAGGCTTCCTGCCCTCTTGCCCATTCTTCACCTGAGGAATAAGGAAATACTGGCTGAGAGTCACTTTCTGATTAGAATTCAGCACAGCTGTGATCTCAGTGTCACCAGTTACTTGCAGTGATTCTGATGTGCATAATTTACAGCAATAAATGAGATATAACAGCAGGTATGTGTGGAATGGAAACAGAAATTAGATCTGAAATGAGAAAGGTACGACAGCTTTGGTGTATCTTATGCTTAAATAGTGCTTATAATTGTCTTTTAGAATTGTACAGACAAGTAAGAATAATGTAAGAGACTAGCTATGTAACATTCAATTTTGCTTATTTAAGGAAAATACTTTATGGTGACAAGTACATTTGTGCTGATGATAGCATGTTGGCTTCAGTATTTGATGTTTGCCCTCCTTTTTTTGTTCTTTTTTTAAACACAAACACATCAAAGCTTAGAATAAGGTATTTGTAGATATATTTTTAACTTTGGGTAGGCGGAAGTCATCATTTTTACACTTGATTGGTTCCAATTCATTATTATTTTCTTTATAACTTATTGTGTGATTTGCATGCAGTCATCTGGCACCAAAGTGCAAAGGAGACATTCAGAAAAGCTTAATTACGCACGTCATTTTCGACACCACTCCCCCTTCAATTTTCCTCCAGCTCATTCCCTGTAAATGAATGATGACATGTCAGAGTCACAAGGCAGGGCACCCAGTACATGTGTCTTTCTGCATTTTACTTTAAAATCTTGGTGGAGAGGATGAGACATGCAGTTGCACCGCAGAAATAGGAACCACTGAGCTAGTTTGCACCCAGTATTGCTCCTGTAACTCAAATCAGCAAGAAAAACCTTGGCAACAGCCACTGCAGAGTTTCCAAGGTTAAATATAACCACTCACGCTTGTGATTGACCTCCCAGCACAATGCTATTTTCTAGTGGCTGCTGCTGTTCCTCTAGAAACACAGAGATCTCCTGCAGATCGTGATGGCCATAAATTGGTGTATCAAGCCCTGACATGCGGCTCTACCAGTTTTTTCCTTGACATGCTGCTGATAAACACAGCTAATGAACCTTTTCCATAAGCAGAGAGGGTTTCTTGAGGGACTCTGTTCTGCCACTTCTCTTAAAGGCTTTGAGATGCTCTGTTTGCAATATAATCAATAATTTTTCAAGTTAGCAAACCACCAGCCTGCTAAATGTCATAGCATTGTACTTTGGCATATCAGATGCCTATTTTGATGTACAGTGGAATTCAATCTTATTTAATGCTTGAAAGCAGTTGATAATGTGTAGTGATGTTAGCGGATGTCAAGAGTACACAGTGCACTCAGTGATGGAGTAGCTTGTGTTTCAAGAACTTCCACTTAAGCCACTCACTCAATGTGCTTCCATGCAATGATTCAGTTAGTTAAATCACTGGGTAGCAGGGTTTATAAATACTGTAGGAGAAAAAAACAAGTCAGCATTGATGTCTCAGTATATAACCCCAACTGCTCAGCTCTCATCCTACAGCGCAGTCCTGTGCTGTTCTTGTGCCATCTACTGACCAGCTCCTCCTAACTTAATTCATCATTTCCCTAAACTGAACATTTTCCAGTTTATTTTTAAATGCAATTATTTGACTTTGGATTTTGCCCAAGCCATTAATAGCTAGCGAATACAGTCAGTCTTCATGCCTTGATAATAAGCACTAATTTAGAACTGAACCACGCCATCCTGCCCTAGTTGGCTCAGTAGAAGGATGGGATGGGTTGGGATGGGATCAGATGGGATCAGATGATCTGTGTTATCCAGCATATCAGATCAACAGTGCTTTCTGTCCTTAAACATGTAATTCCCCACTGAAATAATTATGATTGCACAGATGTTCAAAAGCAGAAGCTACCTCTAGAGTTTGCTGTCTGTAGGTGCTTTTCCTGGCATGGCAGAGCTACAGTGAGGAGTTGACCTCTTGCTCCCATACCAGGGACAGGTATTGAAATGCAGGCTGCGGGTCCTCACCCACTGGGTGTGCTAATGGAGAAATTATTTTATTTTGGATTTCCAAACCCCTGAAATTGGGAACTACCCCTCATAACTAAGAAAATGCTTTCGACTTTGTTATCAAAAGCCAAGGCAATTGCTTGGATGTGTGTCTCCTACCTGGGACATCCCTGAAATGCTTACAAGGCGGAAAACATGTACCCTATTTTAGCTGTAAAACTATGTGTTTGCACCTGTCTTGTATAGATAAACCCCAGATTACCCTAACGCTGTGAGTTGCTCTGCCAGCTGGTCAAATGGTGACTTTAACAGTTGTTGGTAGGCTGGATATTGCTATTGCTCTGCAAATGTTTCTGGTAGCCCTGGTCTTCCAAGGTTCAGATCAAAAAGTTATTCCAGCCCCTACCTGAGAACTAGGACTGAAACCTGTAAATAGTGGCGGATTGATGTGGCAACCTGGGACTGGGGGTCTTAAATGACTGTGGCATTAACCAAGAATTTATCCAGAATAACAGCATCAGTGGAGCAGGTAGTCCTTCCAGAGCTTCTTGTAATGAAAAGGGTGATCAGAATGGCCCCCTTTTCTGCATTTGATCCTAAATGATCTCTTTGCTCTGGGGCCGGGGCAGCCTTGGCCAGGACAGGGAGTGACACTGGAGAAGCTGCTTCCAGCTGCAGTTTCTACCTCCCACTCCTGCTCCCCTCCAGCTGCCCATGTCAGTGGGGCCATGACCTCACTGTGTACTTTTAAAAATATGTGGAAAATGAGCTTTCAACTTGCTTCATTGCTAAATGGGCTGCCTGTTGTAACTCTTTATTCAGCAGCAAGGTAAAAATGGGAAGATTGGATGATAGGCTTCTTCACTCTAATTTAAAGCATGGTGGAAATTTCACATACTCTTTAAAAGAGATGACAAAGGGATCATGCACAAATTTTGTGTTTGGGGATACAATATTTTCTTTTTAATTAATTAAAGTTCAGAATGTGATCTTAATTTTTTTCTTTGCATTTTACTTGTTGGCCTGTGGGCAATTTCTTCTAAAATTAATTGGATTAATCATTCCAGAAATCTCAACTGGATGATCATGTATTTATTGAACATTTTTAGAAACAGTTTCAGATAGTGGTAAGCATTTGGATTATGCTACCAATAAACTTGGCACACCATTGTACTGAAAGAAAGTTTCTCAAATAATTGTGATAGCTTTCCTGTCTAGGTTCAACCATTCCCCAGGTACTTTCTCCAGACAGGACCTGCCAAAAGCATCAAATATTTAGGATTTAGAAATAAACCAACATTTCCCACTTGTATACATAGATTTGAGTCAGAAACACTGCAGGAAGCTCACTTCTGACCAAAAAAAAAAAAAAAAAAGCTTTCAGAATAGACTGCTGGCAAGAAAAACAGCAGGAGAGATAACAGTCATACTTCTTGAAATATTTATCTTAGCATTTTCCCATCAAACATTGAAAACGCAGCTGCACCACTTAGGGGTCAAGAAATAAATATTGTACTCAAGGCACAATTCTGTTGTTTTCTTCATCTCTTGCTAAATTTCCCTGTTTTCACTTGCAAGCAGCTACCCAGGGCAGTAAAGCCTACGTGTTGAGCCAGGCTTTCAGGCCATCCAGACTTTTACAGGTGTGAGAGCTAAACCAGCTGCTAAACCCTTTCAGATGGATGAACTCAGGGGGGATAGGATTGTGTTTCTGCAAAGGAAGATGCCTAAAATGAGAGCTGCTGTGACAGCAGAGCTCATATGGAAGCTCCCAGTATGACTTCATTGTTGTCTTTCTCCTTAAAAAGATATGCCCAAGCAAAACACCAAAAAGTACAGAGCAGGCTTGTATCTGGTAAGAACATATTGAACACTTTATTACAATGATATTGTAGCTATGTTTTATTTAGATAAGAAGTAGGTTTTACCATAAAAGGCTCTTTAAGAATAAGTATGCTTTTTAAGTGATATCCATTCCCAAATCTATTGAGCTGCTTTTTCGCCTTTACTTTAAAGCCTGCTCCCTTATTTACTCATTTAAAGTATCATTTATGGTATTCCTTTTAAACCATATCTTCTATTAATTTCATCTCATATTTCTTGGTTTTAGCTCTACTCAATAATCTCCTAAATATTTTTTCTCTTCTTATTCTTTTAAAATATGTATTGATTGTTAACATATCGCTGTTTTCCATAGCCCTGACCGTATTTCTTTCTTTTTGAAGTTACTTTTTAACAAATGTGACTCCAGCACCAAACACAGCCCCACAGGATCTTCACAAGGACTATGTGGGCCAGAACTTTATGACCTTCTTTTGTACAGTTATGCTTTTGCAAGCACCACGGTATATGGTCCCACATCACAAAGGAAGCTCACACCCTGTTTGTTTTTCAGTCTTCGCACTTGACATTCTGTAAGTAAATTTATTTCTTAGGATTCTGATTTCATATTTATATAAAAGTGATTATTACTATGCTTCACTAATTTTTAATAAGATCCCATAGAATAAGGAATGGTTAGATATCTCATATAACTATAACATATCTGGTTACCTTAAACCAGAAAAAAAAGGTAGCACTTAGACTACTAATAAGACTTTTAAAGATGACTTATTATTTACCTTCCACTACACCTTAAGATAAATGATCTCTTTTAATAATACTGTAAGAAAGTGTGGCTCACCTCTTGGAACAGACCTAAACAAAGAATCCACAGCTATTGCAGTTAATATTACATGGAGTCATTTGCCTTCATGATTTCTGATTTTGTAAAGCTGATAGAGACCCTAGCAGCACGATTCAAAGCCAAAGAAAAGTGTAAACATGTATTCTAACCTATTGTGTTCTCAAACTGAGGTTGCACAAGTGACAGATCTCTTGTGCAGAGAGAAATAAGTTCGAATTACTCTATAGTCTGACACAAAATTTCCCTTCTGCTTGCTCATGACTCAGATGCTTTTACTCACTGAGTGCCTTAGAAAAGCATATCTGATGAAACATTTCTGGGCATTGTTTCTCGCCCCTCCAAAATAAATGACTGTATAAAAATAGTCTTTTAGGCTTATTCCAGGGACTACTGCAGAGAATCGAAGCCTTTAACCAAGTGCACTGCTGTGAAGGCACATCGGTGGTCATCCAGAAAATACAAAAAAATCATTAAGTCTGCAAAGTCATGTTTCAAAAATAGTTTGCCTCAATCTCGCAGGGACATTAATTTTTCTCCTGAAATTCTGAAACTTCCAGGCTTCAAAAGCTGAAACTTGAAAATTACATCCCAAATGTTTGTAATAAAACTGCAAAAGGAGGCATCCTGTGTTTCCAGGGGAGTGGTAGCATTTACATCGTGATGTAAATAAACTGAGTTAGGCCTGAGCTTCTCTTCAAAGAGAAGACCCTGATCATGGCCTTATTGAAAGCCTTCTGCTCTGAGGCTTGGTTTGACATGTCGCACAGCTGGCTGGGATAATTATAACTCGGTGAATGATAGAAAAACTGAGATTGGAAGGGGCTTCTGGAGGTCACCTGGTCCAACACCATGCTCAAATGAGGCTCAGCTTCAGAATCAAATGAGGTTCTCATTGAAGGGTTTCTAAGGATTGAGCTTTGAAGGGTTTCTAAGGATTTGAAGGGTTTCTGAGCTTTGAAGGGTTTCTAAGGATTAAACTAGGAAAGCAGTACCAAGTACCTGAGGTCCTCCAACTACACTAAACAAAGACAGGCCCCTAAGATTTTCAATCCTGAAAACTAACAATTCCTGGTTCTTATCCTAGACTCTTTTTTTTAATGCTAGGGCTCTAAAACCCTTCAGGTTTGTCCATAACCAAAACTGCATCCAAAGCCGCTGTCAGTATCTTTTCCCTGGGCTGCTCATCTAGAGGTGTCTTGTCCTCCTTTCAGAGCGTAACCACATGTGAGAAATGGGTGACACCTCTCCTATGGGGTGCAGTGCCACGACCTTGGGTGCCTTCTGCTGCTGCCTGTTAGTTTGGCACTGAATCAATCCATCTGACATCCTCTGGACAGATTGACAGAAATACAGTTGTGCATGCAAGCCCCACAAATTTACATTGACACGGGATTCAGTGTATGTGAAAACATGACCCCTCTCTCAGAGTGTTGGAAACATCCGGTCCATTGCAGCTGAATAGCCTAGAGCTGGGTTCAGCTTTTATCGGAGGCTTCAAAATGTTAAACGGGTCCTGAGCAGAGGCAGCTCCAGCCAGGACTGTCCTGCTTGATGCGATAGGCAAGTGGAAAAAAGAGCTGTCATCCCCTAAGAGAAGGAAAATAAAGAGAATGACAAGCAAAGTAATGCCCATAAGACCTGCAAACATGAGTTGTTACTGCTACTGACCCAAGAAGCGGTTGGTGTATACTGGGAGGACACATGATGGCCAGGTGGCCATCTGCACAAGCTAAACGGTCACGCAAAGCAAATTTTTCCAAACTGGAGAGTTCAGAATAGGCATTACTCTTTACTCAGGAAAGAAGTTTGGATGAGTCTGTCAGCAATTTGGTTCACACACAAGTGATCTTATAGCCTATGTACAACAGAGCTGGGAATCTGTGACTCTCTGCCTTCAACACATAGTTAGGCTTAAAGCATCTTTGACGTTGTCACCATGGACAAATGGTCATTTGCATCACTATAATGGTTGCCTATGAAAAAGTCAGTGATTTTTTTTTCTTGAGCATCTTCAAGAGAGAACTGTTGTACTTTGGGAGAAGTTGTGCGCTCTGCACAAGCGAAACAAACTGACCTTGAGTCAGGTAACACTCTTATTAGTCTCTGAACTAGCCCAGTGAACATTTTGAGAGGAGGAGGATGCTTTGCATTTTCTTCCTCAGTATCCTCCATTCCTAAGAAAAGCTTTCAGTCAAAATCCAAAGAAGTTAGGCATAACCTTTCTGATATCTCTGTTTGAAATTCACCTTTCCCATGCTGACATACAAATTCTCATCTGACATCACCTGAACTGGATAAGCAGGAATGTCTGTTTTTTCCCCCCTCTCACTCTGTTGCCTTGTCTTCCCAGCTTGCATCCCTGCCTATAATCTGTTTTGCCTAGCTGATGCTTCTTATCCACTATGTAGACAGTGAGGACATGAGGTGACATCTAACTACCCTTTGAGTATTTTGTTAGTACAGACTCCAGCACACTGAGTTCCTAAGAGTTAGTGTGATTTCAGCAATAAAAATAAATCTCCATATAGGAAGAAATGATGGGCTGGAGTGAGGGCTGTTTCAAGCCCTTTCCACTTCCTTGAGCTAAAAAGATTTTTCAGAGTCCTGATTTTTTTGCTAATACAGCAATTAAGAAACCAGAGATTTTAAGAGAATCTTAAAGTTTATGTGGAAGTTTTATGGCAGAAGCAGAATCAACATCCTGAAGTAGCCAAAACTCATCCTGTCCCCAGACTATGGTGGTCATCTCACACATTTCTTCATCTCCCTAGGCTGAGGTCTGTCTTGAAACAGACCGACGAGGGATCCATGGCGAACAGTCTCAGCAATTTCCACTGCGAGATCATACTACATGCACTCACCAAGGCCTTGCAAATGCTTCCGGTGGAAAAAAATTATTCCTTAAATTCCAGCAAAGGACTGGAAGTGAAGGCTCCCAGTGAGATGATCCTTGAGCTATCCTCTCCCTAAAGAATAGTCTGGCTAGAGCAGAAAACCCCCACCTGGCTGCTAAAGGAGCAAAGCGTCCAAATGTATTTTCTGTCCCTGGAAGATGGGAAGTTAAATCATTCTTAATCATATAAAATCATAAGGGAAAGAGGACAAATCCATACTTCTGCTCTTCTGTGCCTCTTTAGAGAGCAAAATAAATTACGATTAAAGAAAACTTTGCCCTGTTGGGAATGGCCAGATGACTCAAAATGTGATTATTTTTTCTTTAGCACTTTCTGGCCACAAGGTGTCAACCCTTACTCACAAGAAGAACTAATGGCTGGTGTAGTATCCTCAAGCAGAGCTGTAGCAAAGCTTACAGGTCTTCCAGGAGCAATGGCAGTTAGGGAAATAAAAAATGAAAAGGCAGCAGATGCAAGGGATGAGCATAAACCTCAACTCCAAAGTCATCTCCTTTCATCTGGTAAGGAGATCACATGCACGCTTTGTAGTATTAGATATGCGCCTGCACCTGCATAGCTAACGGACTAAATCAAAACTCAAGTCCATTGTTATTTTTCTGCAATATTTCAGTTTTGATGAGATATGTTAAAAAGTTGTACTCTCCTCGACATGTTTCTATTTAATGAAGATGTGAAAAAGATCAGCAAAAAAAGAGAAACCTCTAGAAGCACGTCCAGAAACACTTAACACTTCTGAATAACAAGTGACAGAAGAAAAAAAAAAAGTGAGAAAAAAGAAAAGGGAAAGGCAGGCTTTCAAAAAGCTCACCACCATTTAATAGCCATATTTTTCAACAGTGCTTTAATAATGAAACACCTTTTTGCCAACTGCTGCTGTATAAACGCATTTTTGTCTTCAGAGATCCTAGCAGAGCACTAATAGTCCAGATGAAATATAGCAAAGACATTTTTCCCCTTCACCACAGCTAATGGACATTGAAATCCCTCTGGGTTCCCCGGGTAAACTTCAGTTGCTCCAAGCGGCCCTTCTGCATTTAAGTATTCACTCCGAGTACTAGTGGGAGAGAATAGCATTGATTTGCTGAAGAGGAAAAATACAAATTACATAGCACATGTAATTTAGTGGTATTCTGAACTGTCTCTCAGTTCTGCTTTATTTTTTCTTCCCTGCAAGCAAGATTGTGCGTGTATATGCATAGAGTTATGCTCCAAGGTGTCATGTTGCTTGCTGTGGGGGGAAGGGAGGCATTTTTGCCTCTTTATAGGCGTTCTTAAACTGTAAAGGGGAGAAAACTCTTTCTGTCCAGTCCACAGCAAAATAGCCTCCTAGTGCATTCACACTCTGAAAATAGACAAAAGATGGTGCGTTTTTACCCGGGTAGGTGTCTCTTGACCTTGGTTGGTTTGTCCTCAGTGCTACTCATGCCCATGAGTACCTCTCTGCAGCACACACAGCCACCAGCTCTGCTGGCTTCATTGCACCGAGTTCCCCCATGAGACAGTACCAGAGCCACCAAAGCCACCACTGGTGGTGTCAACTGATGGCCACACGGTCACGCAGGCGCAGCCGGGGTCCAGAGCTTGGCGGCTGGACCTTTCATTACTGGTGATGATGCCTAAGATGGAAGAAATCCAGCTCAACTGCCAGAGACTTGACAGTGTTGGCAGCTAAAGAAAACACTTGTTCTTTCAAACCAAGCTTTTCATGGGAAAATAATTGTTAGTAAATATTACAAGCTCTGTGGAGGGTCTCTGGGGAGAGCAGAGCTGCACTTCAGCAAGGGAATTAGGAAAAACTAGGTAGGTCTTCCAAGAGAATGAGAAAAAAGTGACAATTTAACGCCCTTGGAATTTTTTCCAAGGAGGCTCTGAAGTCTGGTGAAGCAGGGAGTTGCTTCGGGAGGGTTTGCTCTGTGTAAATGTTACAGGGAACTCAAAAAGACTTCACTGGGCAGCTTCCACCCCCTGCCATTCCCCTCTGCCCCTACCTGGCTGCCGTGTCCATGCTTGGAGGGGTGAGCACCTCCTGCTGCCTCGCAGCTCAGCAGCTTTGGCACATACTGCACTCAAAACTCTGGCGTGTGTCGCATTAAATGCATTGCACTTTATTATTTCATCTCCCCAGACTCACTGCTGTACGTTGTGTGCTGGGGCCTGGGCTGGTCCCCTTCCCGCATGCGATGAGCACATCTGGTGCATTTTCCCCGACACAGAAGCAAAGGTTCTGTGGCTGAACATCCTTGTTTTGGAAATATGGCATCATGGGGGCCTAATTCCTTTGCTGAGAAAGGAAATGAGTCGATCGGGTGTGTGCAACTGGGAAGAGTGGGGAGGAGTGAATTCTTTGTGTTTGCGGCAGTTTTTCCCCTCTTTTTGCTGAATCACAGTTAAATAAATAAATCTAACAATCCAGGACAGCCATGGGACAAAATCTGCAGAGCATTCTTAATGCACAGGTAAATAAACAAGCTCTGCCAAAGGTTTAGTTGTATCTGTATTCACCATGAAATGCTGACAACACACATTTTGTTGCTTATTAAAGAACATTTATTTCAGATGCCATCTGATATAAAAGTGAAAATAGATACAGCTACTCCCAGGGCAGCAGCTATAAACTAAAGGTTCATGGAGCTCCTAGCTTGCTGGGAAATGTGCCTACACGACTGCCTTTGGAAAGGGCTGCACAGCAGTCAGCCTGATTTGTGTCAGGCTGCTCCTGCTGAGCCAAGGGGCGAAGGTGCCTGTACCCCGCCCAGAGAGCCCCCAGCACTCCCTGGGGAGGGGGATGAAGCCGCCATGGCAATTGTGGCTATTCTCTCTGTTTTCATCTGGGGTAGAAGAAAGATGGATTTCTACTCTGCCCGTGAGGCCGCATCTGGAGTTCCGCGTCCAGTTCTGGACTCCCCAGTTTAAGGACAAGAAGCTACCGGAGAGAGTCCAGCCGAGGGCTACAAAGATGTTTAGGGGCCTAGAGCACCTTTCTTATGACGAGAGACTGAGAGAACTGGGTGTGTTTAGCCTGGAGAAGAGAAGGCTGAGAGGGGATCTCATCAATGTTTATAAATATCTCAAGGGAGGGTGCCAAGAGGATGGGACCAGACTCTTTTCAGTGGTGCCCAACGATAGGATGAGGGGCAACAGGCACAGACTGAAACACAGGAGGTTCCTTCTGAATATGAGGAGAAACTTCGCTACGTTGAGGGTGCCAGAGCACTGGAACAGGCTGCCCAGAGAGGCTGTGAAGTCTCCTTCTCTGGAGATGTCTAAAACCCACCTGGACACATTCCTGTTTGATCTGCTCTGGGTGAACCTGCTTTAGCAGGTGGGTTGGACTAGATGATCTCCAGAGGTCCCTTCCAACCCTAACCATTCTGTGATTAACATTTTCAAAATATTGGTTTTGTGTTTGTTTTGCTTGTTTGTTGGTTGGTTTTGTTTGTTTTTTCCTGATGTCCACCAAACAGGTTTCTCTTCTCCAAACCCTGTCCTTCAGGTGTCCTGCTCTTGCTGCTGCAGACCCCAGGATTCCTGCTGATTTCTCGGCCAAGGCCCTCACTGTGCTGAGGTGAATACTGAATTAGCCCTTCAACTTCTGTTTTCACCCCAAACCACAGTTTGCCACCTCTGCTTATTCCCAGCCCTATCTGCAAATATTGCAGTATGTATATTGTACTGCATACTCACAGTTTGGGATATTAACAAGGATGTTTCTGGCTCTCATTCTCCGTATTTTGGTTTTGAGTTATTGCAAATTTTACCCTTTGTATTTTAATGTCCTGCAGCTGAAGGAGAGGTAGGAAAAACCCGGAACCATCTGTCTGGTTGCAGCACAAGAAGCAGCTCTGCCAGCTTCACGCTGCCTTGAGTTGAGCTGGTCACCCGGCCCTGTTCCAGCTCCTGGGGACCTCAGTGGGGCCAGGACAGTCCCTCACGCTCTACAGACCCCTCTGTCTGCTTCCAGACATATTTAAAGACATATCTGTAATTTGCCTGTACACCCATCAGAAACACAACTGTGTTCACCGTATGATTTAATGCAAGTTGTCTGGCAAAGATTTTAGGCTTCTGTTACGCTGAATGTAAATGAGCGTGCGTAACACTGACCGAGGTTTCGTGTCATGAAGCTGCCTGAAGGTGAGGGAACTCGCTTGTCTGCCCAGATAAGCTCATCTGCACAGAAAACGGAATAAAGTCGTGCCATGTATACAGAAACAGTGCAGGTACGTATTTTCCTATTGGGTTACATAATATGTCATAATTTTTTACTGGCTCCGTGATAGTGTATCAAGTCAGGTGACCACCTTGTGTAAGTTACAGAGCTGACCTTCACTATTTGCATCAAGTCAGGGAAGTCTTGTCTCTGCTAGGATTTGGCTGGTGGTGTGTACAACCAAATCCTTTTGCTCTTCACAAAAGCCTATAGCAACATTTAGCTATCACTTTTTTAAAGCCAGTAAAATGATGCCAGGAGCCGCTGTGTGCACACTGAAACAAAGAGGCTTTCTTAAGAGTGGAGGGGAAAAAAGGCAAGTAATCAACCAGGCTAGGCCAGTGGTAGACCATAGTCCTCTCTAGGAAAGATTCTTGGCTGCCTGCATCACTTGGTATCTCACAGCAAATCCTCTCTTTCCCTGTATGCCAGCTGAGGCAACGGCGTAGGTATTTGACATGGGAGAGCGATGGAATTTTCCAAAGCACAAAATTTAATGGGTTGTTACAAAACAAAAATCGTTTCTGACCTCTTGCTGAAGAATGGGGAGCTAATGCTTTCTATCAGCAGAGAGCTGTTAATGCGTTGAAAAGATGACGCTGATTCCTTGATGGCGGCGCAAATGAATTAGAATGAGGGAAGGAAAATTGTCATCTTGTACTGAGCACCTCATAATTTTGCTGTCAGCTGAACAGCTAAGATTACTGCCAGCAGCAGATAATACACAGTGAAAGGAACCAAAAGCATCAAGTTGCAGGAAAGAAAAAAAAAAAGACTAACGTGTGCAGTGAGGCAGGGAAGGAAGAAAGGGTAATAAAAACCTGTTCTGAACAGTAAATTAACCACTTAGAGACAGGCTGAAGACCACTAAATACTACTGGATCCTTTATGTTGAAATGAAGGTGAAAAAAAAAAAAACAAAAAAACACAAAGTCATCCCTGACACTGCTTTGTTTTACTGCACATAATCACAATAAACTGATATATTTGTGCTTTGAGAAATTACGTTACAGAAAATGACAGCCAAGGAAGACCATTGGGAAAAATGCTTCTAAAAATCTCTAATCAAATTCATGAGTAGATTTTGAGTCCACTGGGAAAGTAACCATTTCATAATTGTTTTCAGAGATCATTTGAGCACTTGAACTTGATGAGAACTGGTGCTCACGTGCTAAAAGCAAACTTCGGGCTGATTGTGAAATATGCTGCTCTTCTTGTGATAGTTTATCGTGTAAATAATCCGGAGAGGGAACTGAAATAGCACCATTTGACCTATACCACTGACCAAAAAGTGCAGCTTGCAAATTGTGAATGTTATGGTCAGCCATAGAGTTCCCTATTTGCCATGTTTATGTCCTGGCCTAAATAAACAGGTCTTTTTTTCTGCTCTCCTAGCTGGGTTGTATCTGTAACTGAGATCAAATTGTAGCTGGAGATTAGAAACTGCAGATAGTTATTCATAAAATTGTGCTTTGCAGGTAGCCGATTATTTTCTGAATAAGTACATGGTTAATTCTTTTCTAATAACAAATATATTCAGCAAGTGTGTGGTCTTTTCAATGGTGATTTGAAATTAGAGAAATGGAAGAGTAGTCTAAAGCATTCACTGCAAGTTAAAAGATCAGCTGTGATTTTTGTAGAGCATCTGCCCTTTGAGTATGATCTCAATATTATGATATTCTGACTTGGTTTTCCCTTGGATCTTCTCACCTGGTTTCCAGTGCAACCCTGCTCACCCCTCCACACTGTGGGATGGGGGAGAGGAGGGGCGAAAGTGAGAAAACTTGTGGGTTGAGATACATACAGTTTAATAAGTAATAAAAGGAAACAAATAAAAATAAATAAAAACAAAACCAAGAAAAACAAGCGATGCAAAAACCCACAGTTGCTCTCCACCAGCTGACTGACGCCCAACCAGTCTTCAACAGCAGCCCTGGAAAACTCTCCCCCAGCTTTTATTGCTGAGCACAGCATTGGATGGGATGGGATGAGATGTCCCTTTGGTGAATTTGGGTCAGCTGTTCCAGCTGTGTACCCTCCCAGCCTCTCGCCCACCCTCAGCCCTCTCAGCAGTGGGGCAGCAGGAGAAGCAGAGAAGGCCTTGACGCTGTGCAAGCACTGCTCAGCAATAGCTGACACATCCCCACCTTAGTATCAGCACGGTTTTCATCAAAATCCCAAACCATAGCACCATACAGGCTGCTACAAAGAAAATTAACTCTGTCCCAGCCAGAACCAGTATACCTGGTCAAATGACTGTGAAATGTGGCGATAGGGTGAGCAGAAACATCTTAGGCTGGTTGTTCTGATGGCATACCATAGAACTGCAAGGCAGGCTTTCCTTCTGCAAGCTCATATTTGTGGCTTATCTCAGGAATTTTACAAGTGTTTTTCCTCCCACTGTTCTCAAAGTGCTCCTTTGGCACTGCTGGCCTGAGGTCATTGCCTTTGCAGCAAAATGTCCAGTTATTTCATTGTACTGGAGAACTCCTCTGAGCACCCTTCATCACGCAGGGGAGGAGAGACACAGCATATGTGGGCTCAGTCTATACTCCAGAAAGAAACAGTGCCAGGAGCCGTATTCAGCCTCTGGAAAGCAAACATCTGCACTAAAAAGCCATTCCTTGGTGTAAGGCTGCCAAGTGCCACCTAGTAAACAACTCTCCATCACTGTGTAGGACTAAGGTTCTCCATGTACCCCTTTGGAGGTTAAGGAAGCTCATTAGCACAGATACAAGCCACCCCATGCTCATCATCCTCAGCACCCAGCAACATCACTGGGCCATTCAACTTACTAATAGAAAACAAGCCTTTCTCTTCACATACTTGGTGTGGTGGTGTCTCTCCTGCTTTTTTAAAGCTACTGATGTGAATTTTACCTCTCCTTTGCTAGGGAGCAGAACGCATAGCTGGAGTGGGAAGTGAGGCCGGTCGGTTGTTGGTCGGCTTCCCTGTCGTACTTTGAGGGCCACAATGAATGTCAAGAATTGTTTCTTGCCCTTTCAGCAAACCTCTTACCACATTAGGTTCAGTGGTGGCATTCGCCCCCAGATACCAGCCACTTTAGAAATTAGAAATAGAGATTGGAATTAATAGCCTAAAGATGCTATTTTTCATAAGACTGAGTAGATGGCCATAAGCGGAGACAAATCTACTCAGAGGAACGCATGCATGTACACTGATTAACAGAGGTTGTATGTGTGGGTGATAATCCTATTGCACAGGATTTTTTTTCGGATCTGAAAAGCAATGGTTTGAACCTGAAATGTAGCACTTGAAAAATGGTTTGTTCCAAATCATTGGTGACATATATGCATCCAGAAAAACTGGTGTGACCTCAGCCTTGCTGCATTAGTCAGCACTTATGTAAACATCCTGTTGTGGTCAGCCCTGGAAATGGCAATCTCATTTTGCCAGTAAATGCCTATTATGTTGCTATATCACATCTGATGCTGTTTTATATTAGTGACACGCAGCTAGGATGTTCCTGCTGTTTGCTCACACTGCTTTCCATACTTGCTAATTCCTCTATGTGTTCTTTGTAAAACTTTTCTAAGTTGTCCAGGGATGACTGATGCTCCTTCCTTTATTTTACAAATCATCTAGGGCAACTCTGCACACTATGGAAATGGCAAGGAGATCTTCTAGAAGGACCTTATCATTACATGAAGCTCTCCTGAAGTCAGAGGTAACCATGGATTTTTGCCAGGCAGGTGCAAACCTGAGTGCAAAAAGGTGAGTCCTCCAAAACTGTACTAAACCAAGCCTTGCAGTACTCTGATCTGTAAAAAAAAGAGCAACACTTCATTGCTTTTGAACACCATTCAGCCAGAGCTCTGTAAATCGTTTACCAACATAAATGGGCGCTGGTTCTCAGACTATATTATGCAGTCTCCTCCACAGAAAAAAGCTTGTGCAGAAGGAGCAAAAGTGCCATACAAAATATTGCTGCCACAGCCCATATCAGAGTTCAGGTCTCCTGCATGAAAGGAGAAAGAGTCCTGCCTGTTCTAGCCACACCCCAGTCTTTTCCCAAAGGTGGCTGAAATTCAAAAGCTTGGTAACTCAGTGTAGCGAGAAAACTTTTGGCATTTAAAATTTATCTGTAATTGCTGACAGTAGTCTCTTCTGTCACCATATATTCAACCTTTTCTGGTCCCAAGGCAGTACAATCCAAGATGACTTCTCCACACTTCTCACCTCCTCCTCCCTGTCTCTTGGGCTATCACATTGTCAGCTGAAGGGTTAAGTGCCTCAGCATTTAGGCTTAGCACACTCTTTTGAAGGCTCTTGCTGATGCACCACATGGTCACTGACCTCTCCAGAACGTGCTGCTTCTGAGAAAGCTTTCTAAGATTTAAAGAACATTTTTTTTTCCAGCAGAGGTTGCTGGGTTGAATGAAAGGTGTTGGTATCGATGGAAGGGCTGTTAGTAGTTTCTGCAGAGGAAGAAGTGAGAATAGTAAAGGCCAAGAGAGAAGCTCAAAGTTTTAAAAGGGAGAAAGAGAATCGTGTTCCGTTTGAAATTTAGGTCAGAACTTCTCCAGATGTATTTTTGTATGGCTTCATTTCATCCGCTTCACTGCCATGAAGAAAATCTATCCTCTTCTTCAGTTATCTCAGACAGTAGAAATAATTTCTATGGAGCATGTTTCATCACCTCCATTCCAGGGGATAGTTAATCTCACGAGGCTGACAGAAACACAGTCAAGGTGTGTCGTTTGATTAAGTTGGACTCAACAGTAAGAAGAAGAGGCTTGCTGAAACATCTGACATGATGAAAGTCTCTAGTAGAGGAAAACTAGGATTTCACAGACCCAAAAATTGGTACAGCTTGACATAGTGCCATGTGAGCCAAGGAGTTGCAACACTTGCATACCTGTTTTAAATGCTTTCAGATGTTACATTTCCATTCAGTATCCTGACAAGTGTATTCCACGCGTCGCTAGTAATGCCTGGCACAGAACTGAGAAAACCAGGATGGCAGTTTAGGCTGCATGTTTAGGAGTCATCTGCTTTTGCTCTCTAGTTCCACATCTGAAGTCATTAAAATGATCAGTTTTTAACTAAACCTGATGGGATATGCAAAGTATTATGCTTTCATGTGAGAGCTAAGTAGCAGAAGCAGATGAACTCTTAAGCAGCAATGATCCCGGTTTTATGCAAATATGCCAACTAAAAACAAATGAAGGAAGAGGAATATGGAAATAGATGATATAATAACACAGTAGAGTAACCAGAATTATTCTGAATAGATTTCTCTTATTAAGATTTTCATGAGGTGTCAGCTGCTCTTTGTAATTCTTTTCTTAAAATTATCATCAAAGTAGGCCTTATCAAAATATACATCTTTGCTGCTGCATTTATATTCATCCTATTTAAATCGAGACAAAATACAGGGTTTTTTTGTGTGCAGGGTACTGAAATAATCACAAGAGCAAGCCAGAGTAAAGGGTTTGAAAAGACTCAGTCACAGATAACAACAGGAGACTACTTACAAGTGTGCTATTTCATCTGCCAAACTAGTGACTGATTGAGGATACACATTTTTCTCTATCAATTTTGTCTCAACTGCTGAAATCCAAAGCAGGCATCCAGTCATTCAGCAATATAAGACATATTTATGATTGTGCAATTAGCTAGCTACTTGTTTTCTGCCCTTCTTCTAATTGTTGTTTCATGTCAAAACATCTCTAAGTTCTGGAACATCTACAAGTTTCTGAACAGATGTGATCAATGTGAGGGGCCCAAATATCACATTTAATGGTATTAACCACACATAGACAATGAACACAAAGATACTTATTGGGTAAAAATTATAAACAAAAAATTGGAGAGAGCTCAAAATTGGAAGTGCTATACATTATTTTTAGGCTGAGTGGAAATAAAGCTGGCATGGATGTGTAGACTTCATGAGCTTCTGAGCTCAGGCATCATTGGAAATATGTGTCTTAATTGTGCTTCACATACTTCCATAGAGTGGCAGGTTGGGTGCATCTTGGTCTTTAAAATACCCATAATAATTGCAGTGATTGAAAAGTAACACTTCCTTAAACCACACTGCTCTTGTAAACAACTGACTGGCTGGTATCACGGCATATGAGATGGTATGGGACTCAACCAGGGCAGTAAACAGTGTCTATGGGGTTGCAAAAACATAGCTGGGGAAGAAGTCAACCCTTTGAATTTGTTCTTAGAAATGCAACTATCAAGATTGGGTCATTTCTACCTAGAGCTGCTTTCCCTCCCATCTTCCATGAGATGTTCTGAGCTTTTGCTGCATGCTGCAAGGCAGCTTTGCAAATTGGATTGGATCACCTGGTTCCTCCCACTGCGATGCTGCTCTGCAGCGGGATGACTCCAGGATGTCACTTGAATCTTGATCTGACACCTGCTGTTGGCAACTGAAATCTTTCCACTAGTTTCAGCGGGAGTAGGATCATGCAATTGATCACATCATAACATCAATGACATCATACTATTGCTTCTCAGGAAAAAAAGGCTGAGATTTTTCAGTGCTAAAGCTATAATCCAAGTGGCAGAGAAGCTGGCAGGGAGGACGTGCAGCAGCTGAGACTATGAATAACCTACCTTGCGACAGTGTGTGTGGCTTGGCACCAACTCATGTTGACACCTGCCTTATCTGCAGGAGAAGAGATGATTTAAGCTGAGAAGGAGGACAAGGGAGACAGACAGGGTGGAAAATGGGAATATGTATGTCAATACAGGGTGTGAGGTGCCATGATAATACAGACCTGTGAGAAGTGGAGTCAGAAGTTCCTCAAAAGTTACTTCATGTAATTAAGGGTTAACCTGATGCATGAAGGCTGCCATTCTGATGACACTCCCGTCCCTGCCCCCTCACCCCCTTCTGTGTCAAATGTCTACCTGATCAATGTCTTCTGAAGCTCCCAGTTCCCTCCTGTTCTATTACTGTCAGTTAAGTATAAGCTGTGGATGCTGCAACGCTCCCTGCAGCCATCTAACACACATGATCCAGTCCACTATTCTCATCGGCATTTTTGTCACGCCAGAAACTACAACAACTGGAGCACTCTTTAGAAAAAAAAAATATCTCCAGCAAAACCACACAGATGCCATTCCTGTGGCAGGCAAATTGGTTATCATTTGGATGACTTTTGAAATGACTTCACAGATCTTCTGCCCTGGTAGCAATGCTGTGCTACATCTAGGGTGTGATCCTAGCCAGGGCACCCAAGATGTGATGATTTCCACCGATGCAGGTAATGTGAGGTTAGGAGGCCCTGCTGACAACATGGCAAGGACTGCTCAGGAGCAGCTCAGAGAATGGGCTGCACCTGAGAATTACGGGAACGCCACTGAGACGAGGCAGGAAACCCACCTGAGTTTGGCTCGGTTGTCCCAGTTTAACTTCGGTGCCTATGTTCTCCTCAGCTGTTCCGATGTGCCTCTATTAATGTCCAAGGAAGGATAAAAGACGATTAAAATACTGAAATGACAAAAATGCGCTTTCTGACCACTGTCACTGATTCAGGTCACAACACGGTATCCCAATTTCTCACACTGGCACAACATGGAAAGTGGCAAACAGCTGCGAGCGGGTAAGGGTGACTTGCTGTTGGATGCTGAGCTTCTTCAAGTGCTCTTGTCACTGGGGAAGATGTAACAGCTGCATCCCTGCCAAACTGACTTCTGGAGAGTAAGGGTCAATGGAAAACGATGAAAAACACACCTCCTTAAAAGCCAGCAAACGCTCCGTGGTGTGGCTTTGCCTGTAAACTGCAGAGTCTCCATTCAGGAGGCCCTGGGAGTTTATTTGGTTCCTGGGAAGGCGGTCCAGCCCTCTCTGCCCTGGGAGGTGGACCCTTGGGATTGGAAACACCTCTCTTTTCATAGGCCAGGCTGACTTTGTGATAGCGCCAAAATCAAAGGTATTACTGCAGTTGGAGGAGCAGGAAGCAGCAGCCTGCCTGGGCAATCATGTTGTGCCGCCTGCCCAGGGGATAAGGAATGGGAAATGATGCATTTTCCTGATTGAACATGGCTTTGGGGGGACAAATCCACCCAAGCTTAGTCTGTACCTTCCCTACCTTGAACTAGGTCCAGCCTCCTAGGCTTCAGACCAGGAATTATACAGTAGCCTTAGCAGTGCTACTTCATTAGCCTGTAGTGCTGGTGATAAAAAAACCCCAAAAACCCAAAAACCAAAGCAAACCAAACCAAACAAAAATACCCCTTCTTGCTACCATCATTCATTCTTCATGCCTCATGGATAAGCAGTTATAGATCCAAAAATGTACATTTTTTTCAGAGCAGGTGAAGAGTTATGGAAGAGATCTTTCTAGAAGTTTTAGCTGAACACGGGGCATAAGACTCAAACAGGAAGTAACTGCATGAAATTACACGGCGTTTCTTGTGCAGACATAGTGATCTGATTTTTCCCTCCTGTGTATTAGAAAAGATGTAAGCTTCTCAATTCGCTTTTCATTTCCTGCCAAAATATGTCCATGTTCTCGGTAGAAGTAAGTCTGCTTGTATCCAGCAAGCAAGAAACACAGTTTTCTGCTGAGCTGTGAGGCAAGATTGATGGGAAGGAAGAGATCATCAGGTATTCTGCATACATCGGAAAAGGATGCAGATACAGTGAGGAAAAGGGAGCAGATGACCATCAATGGAAATGGAATACAGTGTGTTCTATATATATACATACACGCATACATATTCAGATAAGGTTTGATTGACATTGCTATATATTAAAAGCACATAGCTTCTTCACTATATTGTTTTACTAACATATTCACTTTTTGTTTATTTGCTTTAAAGGATGCTGTTTTTTGATACATGTAAACGGCAAACTGGAAAGAGAGCAAATTGTAGTAATTTCTGTGGTAATCCTGTCTATATTGGTAAAATAATCTCTGACATTATTTGGAGAGCTGGTTGGTGCCATGGGGAATCATAATAAAATTGTTTGACAAGTCACACCAATTTCAAACTGCTCGTCATGTTTCTTCTGAAGACCAGGGTATGCAGCAGTCCCTGGGAAACAGAGTGCAGCAGGATGATATTGTACCAGCAAAAAACCCTCTTCTTGGATGTATGCTGTTGCTCTCACTGAACACATTTCAGGTTTCTTAATCAGACATAAATGACTTTGATCTCCCAGATCCGTCACTCACTTGCAGAGTGCTTGAAATATGAGGTTTATGCAGTAATCCACCCCTTTAGGATGCAGGGCAGCCAATCGCAGTCCTGCTGCAGTGAAAATGATCCTTTCACTAGAACCGTGCATCGCTACCAGAAGCAAGACGAAGGATTTCCAGAGCTGCTGAGCCTCTTCTTTCAGTCTCATCCAATAAGCATCTCTCTCCTTATTTTTATAGCTGTAGCTAGGCAGCTTGAGTACAGTGTTTCCATAATGTGGCTGTTACACACGATAAAAATTCTGAGTGGCAAAGTGCAACCAGCAAAACGCTGCATTTTGCGGATTTTTTTTTTTTTTTGTCCTGAGAATGGAGGCACGTTCGGTTCCCTTCAACCTAGCACAAGCTGAGAGACGTGCCTCTCTCTGCAGAAGGAGTTTGCTGAGCGCTCTCTGGTGCGGGCGTTATCTCAGAACAGGTGCCGAAGCGGCTGCCGTCCCCATAGAGATAAGGCGGGGGAGTGCAGGAGAGGCAGATGAGCTGTGGATCAAAGGTCACGGTTTTCCACGGCTTGAAGCGATCTAGCCCGGGCAATCAATCCCCTTCCCAGGCGGCCAGGGCTGGCTTGAGGCTGGCAGCCACCCCCTTCATCCCGCGCACCTTTTTTAACGATATGAACCCAGAGGAGGGTTCCCGCGGTGCCTCTGCGATAGGCACTGTTGAGAAGGGCCGGTGCTGCCACCGGAGACACGGGTGGCAGCCGGGGCCTGCGGCGGCGGGAGGGACCCGGGGCGGCCGAGCCGCTCCACCCGCGGCCGCCGCCAGATGGCCCCCGCCGCCGCCCTCCCGCCCCGCCGCAGCGCCGGGGGCTGCTCGGGCGGAGGAGGGGCCGCCCTCGCCGCGCTGGATTTCCCAGCCCGCTGCCATCCTCCTGCTCCCACCCCGCGGCAGGGCGGGCGGGATGGCTCCCTGAGGGTGATGCCCGCGGCCGCCGCCGCCACCACCTCCTCTGCCGCCGGGTGCGGGGTGGGCGCGGGCGGGCGGCTCCCGGCGGCTCTCGCGAGGTGAGGAGGCCGGGCCGGGGTGAGGGCAGCCTCCGCCACCGCCTCCTCCCGCCCGCGCCTCAGCCGCCGGTGCCGGGCGGGGGGGAGCCGGGCGGCGCGGAGGGGCCGGCCGTGTGAGGGGGAAGGAGGGAGCCGGCGCGGTGGCCGCCGTGAGCCCGGCCCGCCGCGCCTGACGGCTGCCCGCCGGCCATTCCTCCCCTGGAAATGCCCCTCTTGGCCGCGCCGGCAGCCGGGGGCGTCATGTAGCGCGGAGGGAGCGGGCTCGGCGGGGCGGGAGAAGCCCCTTCCCTCCGTCCGCGGTCGCCGCACACACGCACGCAGCGCAGCGAGGCGCACGGCCGGCTCTCCTCCTCCTCCCCCGCCCCGCTGGTTGCATGCCCGCCTGGCCGGGCGGAGGGGCGGCGCGCCGCTGAAGCAGCCCGGGCGCCGGGCAGCGCCACCATGGCCGAGGAGAGCTCCGACGTCCCCAAAGAGTTGATCGGTAAGGAGCGGGGCCTGGCGGCGGGAGGGGGAGTCCCGGGGGAAGGTGTTGCGGGAGAAGGCGGGGGGGGTTGTTAAGTTTGGAGGCCGGCGTGCGCGACCCCCGGCTGCAGCGCTGCCGGGAAGGTGGGGGGTTTGGGGGAGTCGGGGGCTGCTGCAAGGCGGGGGGTGTGCTGTAGAGCCGGGGGTGCCCCGCGGGGGCTGCGTGGGAGGTCGCGGGGGGGGGTCTCCGAGGAGCCGGCGGGAGGCGGTGAGGCCGCTGCTGCGTGCGGGGGCTGCGGGCCTGCGGCGGGGAGCGGGGAGGGGGCGGCGGGCAGGGGCTGCAAACGTGTTACCCTGCCCGGGCAGCGCGGCGCTCCCCGGCGTGCCCGCCCTCCGGAGGGCTCTGCGGGCGGGCGGGGCCCGGGGGGTCTTCGGGGAGCTGCGGGGTCCGGCAGACGCGCGGTGAAACTGCCCCGGCCCCCCGTGCCGCCCGCGCCGGGACAGCCGCACCGGGGCAGGTCCGCCGGGCGCCTCGCCGGACGCCGCGGGCTGGAGGCTCCGAGCATCGTTATTTATTTCCCTCCCTGGGCTTTGCGTGGTTTAAGACTCATTTTGTTATGTGTGTACGAGGGAGCGAGGGTATTTGTAATTAAAGTTTTACGGTCGCATGCACACAAACCCCTGTGTTCCATTGGTGACTCTTGGGAAATCGTAGGTGGTGGTAAGATCCCTGAAAATACTGTCATCGCTACAGGGGAGCTTTCGGTAAATGGGTCATTAACACAGTACCTTGGTAACCAGTGTCATTTGGGTCCGGTGCTCTAGGCCTGGTCCTCAGCCACCTTGCTCAGGCCAAACTTCCTTTGGTTTTAGTTGCAGTTTTGCCTGTTGAAGAGAGATCTAAGGATCTCACCAAATCGAGAATAGTTTATTGGAAAATGTTGCCTTAATGACAGATGGAAACAGAAATTTGTGAGGCAACAAGGTACATGTTGCATTGAGTACAGTCCTTGCAAACCTCTCTTAGTTCATTTACACTATTGCATTTCCTTCAATTTCATCAGCCAGCGCTATTGGTGGGAGCTGGTTTTAACATTTGTAAAATGTTGGTAAAAATCTGGATGGAAAGTTGCAGCTGTCACAGTTTTGTTGGGGTTTTTTTTTCCCTTTTTTTTCTGTACAGATGAAATAGCTGTATTTTGCAGTCCTTTCAATGTGCAAACCATGAGGTTTGCTTTAATCCATAGCTGACTACTAAGAAGCGATGAGCTGGGAAGTGTGCGAGGTAGGAGTAGCCAGGGTCAAAAACATCAACTTTTTCTTTTTTAAAATGGCCAGGCATGTTGAGGTGCTAATACATGGTACTGCTCAATGTGGATCTGCCCTGTACTCCTGTGTGCCATGAGTGGGGTGTGGTGCATATTACGAGGAAGAGCAAAGTGAGCATCTTCATGTATCCCATCATCTGGTGGCTTTGAACAACTTTAAGTATTACCACCCAGTCCTGATGCCTTGCACCCACCCAGCTCGCTTTGTCAAGGGGCATGTGGATCTGTTCATGTAGAATGGTTTGATTCCTAGCAGTATTTTGGTGTCTGCATGTTAAAATGTAACCTTTTAAATAGGCTTTTTGTATTAACCCTGTGTTTTGAGAACAGGATTGAAAGGACATGCCTTAGCACTTAGTGATCGGAGCATGGAGATTAAACTGGGGGTAGGAGTGTTTGAGCTGCAGTTTTTCTTCTGTTACTCACTTCCCGTGTGACCTTTGTTGGGTCTCGTAGGTCGTAGTCTTCAAAAAAAACCCTTTCTTACTGTTGGCTCACCTGGATCCATTCCTCCGAGGTCTGGCTGTCTGAAAGCAGGCACTCATAGTCTACAGTATTAAAAATGAACGAGCACTTGAAAATATGACCATCAATGTTATGTTTGTATTTCTCAATCTGAAAAACTGCTTTGCAAGTCCGCTTACCACTGATGTGTAAGGAAGTGTCTTCAGTCACATGGGGGATATCTGTGAAGTCTATATCTTAACTCCTTGAAGAAGCGTTTCTAGCCCTTTCTGGCAGGTAGAGCCTTGGAGGGAGCTGACATCCCGATGCTCTGTGAAGGAGTCTAGGGTTCCAGGCCCTTTATCTCTCTATGGGTTGTTGAAGTAAGAGCATTGGAGCTGAGGGCTTGCGGTGGGACAGCGAAGGGGAAGTGAGTCTCCCCACGCCGGCGCATCGGGAGGAAGACCCTTGCTAGATGCAAGCACTTGGAGCTGTTTGTGGGAGAGTAGAAACCAAAAGGCGGAGGCTGAGGGTGGACGTAAAGCAGCAGAGACAGCAGCAATACCTTTCCTTCTGCAAGGAAGTAGGACTTTTTGAAAAAGGACTATGTGGTCAGCTTGCCTCTGAGTTCCCAAGCAGGGGCAGAAAGACCAGAAGCAGGCATTAGCCATGGGAGAGCCTCGGGAAAACAGTTCACATCGGGAGGATGGGGCTGGACTTTCCCCCCAGGCTTTACTTACCTGGCTGCTCGGGGAGCTTGCAGCCTGGCTTCTGACCAAGCGGTTGCCCAGGAAGCTGGCTGCGCTGGCCCTCTGCCACGGCTTGGGACAGGCTTCTCGCTGGGCAAGCCCCTGCTACCGAGGAGCTTTTGTTTCCTGATAGGAAAATTAAAATTCTTGGGGAAGACATGCCGATTCTGCAGAAAGAACTCTTTCTGGTGGAGAGTCACTCCAACCAGGCACGTTTCTGTCTTGCACACCCTCCTGCCCTGCAGGCAGAACGCTGTGGCCTGGGCTGAACGTCCAGGCTTAATAAATGGTGTGTTTTTTGCCCTAATGCATTCAGACTGCCAGATGAAAATTGTGCAGGAAAGTGCTACACAGAGCACTATAATTAAAAGCCTTAAGAAGAGCCCATTATCTTCAATTTTAGCCTTTAAACTTTAGCATGCACAAGGGCAAAGTGTGTGTGTCTGGGTAGGGTGGAGACTTGCCTTCTACAGACGCCAGTTGTAGTGCTGGAAATAGGTTAATGTGTTTAAAAGATTTCTTGCTCGTTCTTTTTCTGTGGGGGCTGGGGACTGAAACTTAGGGGAGGTGCCAAATTTGCTCTTCTATAGCTGAACTCCTCTGTTTATCTCCCAATTACATCAGTGTCGGTAGCTGTATAGGCTTTCTGATGCAGTTCCCTATGTATATGTTCCCTTCAGGCCAGGGTGCAGATGTTTAGGGGTAGGGCTGGTTCATTTGGTACTTGGCAGAGACTGCATATACATGTGTATGCATATATGTACTAAAACATTACGGCAATTAATGTAACTTTGGTGTTGGCACAATAAGCTGGTTTCACTGAGACTTGGACCCAGACCAATGTTGCCTTCCACAGCATCCACTGCGTAGCTCTCAGGTGTTGGTGTCTGGAAGTCTGCTCAGTTTGCTTTGCACCTTAAACATGCAGAGTGCAGAGTGTGTGAACGCTGGCTTTTCCGTTACCTGACCCATTTAGCCTCCCTGATTATAATAACAACAGGCTAACATTTTTGCAATGCAAGAAGCTAGTTGGCTTTAGCAGGCTTTTCAGGTATAAGTAGTAGCAAGTGAGCAATTCGTTGTATTTTCCCAGAGTAGATCTAACCAGTGCATATGCTACATGGTGCTGGAAAGAAATATCAGATTGTGTTTAGAATCCTGGTGTATGAAGTCGATAATTGTGTCATAGTAGACATAACTTATTGTGTAGATGACACACTTGCAAAAGTTTTATTTGTGTTGTGTTTAGTACTGGTGCATGTCCGTAAGACTTCAATGAGTTCAAGCAGTTAAACAACATAGTTGAGTGTTCCAGAAAACTTGACAGTGGTGTCTGTTTCCTTCTCATGTTGACACTGAAGATATTTCATTAAGGTATTTTCTTTTATTGCAGAAAGCGTCAGGGATGTTATTGGGAGGAAAATTAAAATTTCGGTCAAGAAGAAAGTAAAACTGGAAACCAAGGGAGATAAAGTGGATAACAAAATATTGGTAAGTATGGTGACTGACTGATTAAATTTGTGGAGGGAAAGCCAGTATCTTCTCAGAAGGCATTAATCCTCCTCTTGAAGGATTCTTTGAACTTTGTGTGTACCATAAGATACACATATCACTTGTTTTCCTGCTTTCTTGCTAGCCTGCACAGCAAATTGATGTGCAGGTGTGCACATGTACATATGTGTTTATCACTGAGTTATTATTCAGAGTTTAGGGTATTGTGTTGTGGACTGATGGTAAAGCAAGCTATTATTAGAACCTGTTCTAAAATAATTTGCTGCTTTTGCTAGTTAGGTTTCCCATTTACATCTGTAGGAATTTTGAGTGGACAAGAAATGCAAAATAAAGCATGTAGAATTACTTATCTTTTGAGAATCTTCTGAAACCGTTATGCATTGAAGAGTAACAGTAAAACTTTTGTGCTTATTGAACTCAAATGACTATTTCTGCTTTTTAGTATTTTCTGTTAAGTCACACATCTGCAATTTAAAATAAATGCTTACTGTGTGGGATCCTCCACTGTCATTCCTAAAACTGTAGTGGAGGAGAGTGTCAGATTAATCTCACTTAAGTATGCTTTCCTGTTTTCTCAGTAATAGTTTTGCTGGCCTCTATTGATAAGAAGAAAGCTGTGGTAATGAGTCGGTACGCTTGCATATTATCTTGAATACTTGGATGTGCAAAAAGAGATGGCACTTTATTTTTTCATTCTTTTGATACCTCTCAGGACAACTAGAGTAACAAATGCAAATAAGTACAGTGATGCTATAATATTTTGCAAGATGTTTGAAATTTGGTGCTTTCCATCAGTAAGAATGCGATTGCATACTTGAAAGTTTCATTGCCAAGACTCTTGTTAGAGATTTTAGGTACACACCCCATACAGATATTCTATTTTGTCTTTAACAACTGCAGGTTATTAATCAGTTCTGAATTATCTTCATGAAGTACATGTTGATTATCCCAGGGCAGTAAGACTGTTGATAATGGTTTACTTTACAGTGAGAACAGCTACTTAAGGAATTTGGAATATTTTCTGCGTAATATTGATGCATGTTTTATGTAGCTCCTAGGTTTACAGTTCCGGTTTTGTACTGGAAATAGGTTGAGTATGTGGATGTTGATCGATCGTCTGGATTTATTTGAAAGCCATGTTTATGGGGAAGGCTGACAGTTTCACTGAAGCAGTAACACTTGATTGACTTTTTGACTCGTACAGAATCATTCCTGTTATCAATAGTGAAATATACTGTGGAAATATGAAATACTATTCTGATCTGATGGGACCAAAAGAATGTCAAACTTTGAATTCTCAGTGAAGTTTCTGAGGCATGAACTACTCAGCGGTAAAATGCCTAAATATGATGACTCAGATGTTTTTTCTCTCCTGAGCTCTCAGGTGGGGGACTTTAACCTTTAATGACTGAAGAGGTACTGAAAGGGAGGGAACTTGCTGAAGGGGTTCACAAGTTAGTGGCAGTTCTTGTGTGCGTGCATGTTGTCTTCAGTATGCAGGATAAGTCTTTCAAGGGGATGAATTACTGAAGGAGGTATTATCTGGTGGAAAACCACTTGATCTTTGCAAAAATGCAGAGGATTCATATTACAAAAAAGAGAATGTTTTCATGGCTGGAGAAATTGGCTGCCAGGGTTGGATTTTGGGTTTTCTTCTGCCACAGAAGAAAACTGTCCTTTGTGAAGCTATGCAAATCGCTAATGACATTTTTTTACAATGTTTCACTAGTTGCATGTGCGTATCTTTATGTGGGCTTTTTTGCAGAAGTGTTGAGTGTTGGCTGCTGTGGCAGAGGCCAGTGGAGACTGTGGTTCCTTCTGAGGATGCAGTTCTCTGAAAAACATGACACCAGCGGCACCTTAAGTTGGGTACCTCAAATTAGTGGAGGCTTCTTGGCCTTACAGTGTCTACATGCTCTCATTTCATACCTGTGAAGCAGAGGAGATATACCCTCCTCTCCTCAAAAGAGCGATAAACTTTGCTTCAGAAATATGCATGTGCTTAATGCTGAACATCATAGGAAAGCTGCCAATGAAGTTAAGAATTTTTGTTCTCCAAGCTGGGACTTAAGGGTATTCAGTAAATAATGCATATGTCTGCGTTCTGACCAGGGCACATAGAACTCAGTGCTGAATTGCCCTGCCTTGGGTGAGCATGTCAAACCGAATGCTGAATGAAGCGTTGGCGGCAAAAGCAGTTTGGTAATTAAAGACTATATCCTTAAGTGCATGCACCAGAGGGCTCAAATATGATTGCATGGGCAACCTTCATGCTGGCACTCCTCGACTTCTGAGAGCTTAGTTTTGAAACGTTAATGTTTTTCTGAGCACAGTCTCTTGAGTGCACGGGTTAGCGGTGAATTGTTTTGAGATTTCGTTTTAAATGTTATTACTAGTTGAGTGTTTACACGCAAATTAGGTAGCATGCGTTGGGTCCAGCACTTGAGAAAATAACAGTTGCTCTCAGTTGAGCAAACCCCAGAGCTGTGGTGGAATGTGCTCAAGGTTTTAGAGGAGGTTGATCGCAGAGGTTGGCACTGAGCCCTGGCACCCAAATCTGTGCTTTAATTAAATGATCTCTGAGTCTTCTGTCCTAGGAAAATCCAGCAAAATCAGTACCACTTTGAGAAAGGGAGATTGTTTAAAAATGATTGCACTTGGCAGGTAACTATAAAAACACTCAACTCTGGTCCTGTTTTTCACAGTGTGCTCGAGGTGCAGAATACTCAAATATGGATATAACCATCACTCTGCTCTAGGAAACTCCTCTGATAATTAAGATGGGGATTGGAGTCTGAGACTAAAGTGCAAAAAAACCCCGGTGTTGCTTGAAATAAGGTACATATGTTAAAGTGGTGAAATTGGAGGGTGAACTTCATGCTTGCCATAAGGTGCTTTAGGACCTCACCTCTGGTTGCCAGAGTTTGGAAATTATGACTGGGTTTTGATGTGAGAGATTGCCCCCTGCCAAGTCTGTACAATAAGCTTGCTGCCTTAGTAATCTCAATTTGCAGTTATTTGGTTTTCCAATTATTCATAATGATGCAAACCAGTAAACATGGGGAGGAGCTCAACTGCCTCTGCTCTGCTGGTACCAGGTCTCAGGTGTGCAGGCAGAAAACTGGTATCTGACCCTGAAAAGCCAATAACCAGCTTGAATGAGCAGATCAGTCCTTGAGCAATTAGAACCAAACCCCAGCCCCATCCAAGCTTTCTTTATCGTCTAGCAGAGCAAAGCTGCCATTAGGGATGGCATGGAGGGAACCTTGAGTGGTGACAAGCTGCTGGACACAGGCGTAGCTGTGGCATTGCTTAGGCTGGAGCTGGGTGCTGGAGCTCCAGAGCAATATGGGGAGCCCCAGACAAGGCTTCTCCCGGTGTTTTGGGTCACGTACCTGTACTATGTCAGAGCTGGCCTTGGATGCAGGCAGCCAACCTCCAGAAGAACCCTTGAGCAGGCCACCCTGGGAGGCTCCTGGTGGCCCTCAGCCAGAGGCAGAGTACTGCTGCAGGAGGGGACCCCATGGTGTCTGGCTTTGGTATGGTTATCGCAACAGTAGTCTTGTCGGGTTAAAATAGATAAGAATGTCACTATTTTGTAATCCGGCCGAGGATTGCTTTGGTTTTGTGGGATCGTTTTGTTCAAACCTGGTTTTGGATGAGGACAAGGCTTCAGGCATCATGCTGAGTGGCTGCCGTGTTCCTCCTCACACTGACAGCTTCTGACCTTCTTGGCTGGTTTCAGCTTAAGGTGATGGGTGAGTAGAGGTCTCAGTTGTAATGACAATAGTGTTGGGTTGGGGGGTGGGGACACAGTCAGAAAAAGAAGAGAAACTTTACACCTACTCCTTCCCCTGAAGGCCCCACCTTTTGGCACGGTCAGGGATCAGACAGAATGCCCTGTCCCTGAGAGAGATTTCAGTGTTTTGTCTTGTTTTTTAACCCAGAGGCCTTGGTGATTATCATATTATCACTTACAGACAAACCCCAGAAGAAAACTGGGCTTCTTAGTTTTGGTGTTTGTGGTGCTGCTTTTTTCCACCCCGAGATACCCAAGATATCTTTATAATGTTTTTTCTGAATATTTCCCGTTGGAATTTCTTCTTATCAGATTTATTGTAATTAGTAGCAATCATTTGAGAAGCTAAAATTTTAAAATAAAGGCAATATGTTAAATACATCTGATCAGCTCGTTATGAAATAACACCAGTGTTCTCAGGAATGGTTCATGACAGGCCAAAATCCCAGGATTCCTCTTGCTTTTTTTTTTTTTTTTTTCCTTTACTGTTAATAAAAGAGAATACTCCTAATCCAGTTGCCTTTGAAAATAATTTTCCTTGCCAGAATATTATTTTAGACATTAGATGTGAGGAAATATTGGCATCTTATACTTGCTGCAAATGACTATGCATTCTGTATAGCTGGTCTGGATTCTTTCTGCTTTGTTGTTGTGGGGTTTTTTTGGTTGGGGTCATTTTCCTTACGTTTTCATAACCTCAGGGTCATAGAATAGTTTGATGTGATGTAGTGACCATGAGTACTTTATTAGGAAATCCCACTGGGGAATTCCAGTTATGCTGCTGCCCCAGGTCATTTTGTTTTCTTTGTTAAAATATCGCAGTACTACTTCTGCAACCGGGACAGTTGCTTTGGCAGGTGGCTCTCCTTAAAATGTACTATATGCCCAACTTGGATTTACTGGGAGTGATTTATATGTCCTTGTCACTTTCTTTGGGACATATGTTTCCATGGGCTTTTAAAACAAAAATGTTTAGTTGATTCCTGTCCAATAGGTTTATATTTGTTCTGTGCACATGGTCTGAAACTTCATATTCTGCTTCTACAGACTTACTTATAAAGACTGAAATTTTAAAAAAAATCTTGTCTGTATTTACTTTTAAAGGAGCATTTATGGCCATCTTGTGCACTGTCCATGTGGCTGCTGAATGCTGCTTGAACCACCTGTCTGGCTGTACTGAAGCAACTGAGAAAAGAGCTTATGAGCTGCTGCGCCTGTTCAGCTATAAGGATGGCAGTCTCTGGGTAGAGGCAGTGATATCTTGCACTGCCAAAACTATTTTGGGATTAAAAGCTCTGGCACTTCTTTTCCATTGCTCATCTTTTGTCTCAATCCATCCATGATATTCTGTTCAAACAGAGATGAATTTCTCGATCTAGCTAGGTGCAAATGTATTGCCTTAAAAAATATGCACTTGTCTTAAATCTCTAAGAGCATGAAGCCCACAGGGTTGTCCAAGGTTAGTTTTACATAAAATGTGTGCGAACTCGCACGTTGTATCATGGCAGCTGGTGTGTGATAATAATGTTAAATATGGACATTCTTTTAAAATAATAGTGTTTTCTCCACCCAGAACATTGAGTGTTATGACATATCTCTTAAGTGTGTGTTTATGAAGATGAAAGGAAGTAGGTGTTGGTACATCCCTCATGTCAGGCGATCTAAATGAAGTGAGGTAGAGTAAGCAAAAAAACCTTATATGTGAAAATGTATTTTAATACACTTACAAGGTGCCTCTTAGAAAACAGATGAACCGTGGCCAATAAGATTGCAACACAAAACTGAAATAATAAGAGTACTGCTGGAAAAAGAATTTATTAATCCAGTCATGCAGTTGTATATAGTCCCAAAATAGGAACTGCTTGAAAAAAGTACTCATTTATGTGCAAGTTTTACTGAAATCTACATTTGTTATACACCAATCTATAATTTTACTTTTTAACCGGTGGGAGGATATATGGATTTAACATTCTGATGCTGTGATGGTGCATGCAAATGTTCAAATCCTCTTTGTTGAGATGTTCCCACTTCTAGGAGGTGAAACTGGCCATTAAGGGAATTGACCAAGCTGAGAGGAATGCGTCCCTCTTCTTTGGGTTGGTGGGGTTGGGAATTGCTTTTCTCTCCTCAATTTCCACTTCCAATTCCTACTTTTAGTTTTCTCTTTCCTCTTCTCCTTCCTTATTTCTGTCCTCTCCTGCACTCAAAGCATTCATGGCGACAGGACCTTGTTTTGTGTTTAAATGGATGTCAACACACTTTTTAGCGTAATAACAGTACAAATAAACTCTGAGGCTCCTTTCCCTCAGGTTTGTCTGCATTAAGGCTAAGATATAATCTACTTGCTTAATTAAATTGGCCTTTCACCAAACTGAAACAGTCCTCTTTCTCTGGCTACCCTGGCAAAACGTAGGTTTGCTACAGTCCTGGCACTTCTGTGTCCTTTTAACTGCAGCTCTGCCCAGAGATGTATGTTTTCTTTGACACTTGATTGAAGCAAAGGAGGTTTCTTGCACATTCAGAGTATAGCATATTATTTGCATGCTTTGAGAGGGCGTTATAACCATTACATCAGAAGAGCAGTTTGTTTGCTCTCCCCTTCTTTTGTTTTGGGCAACTGGTCCACATAGGGGAAAAAGTAGGAAAAGGTAACTGGTCTTTCGATGCCCTGAAAGTACTTGCTTTTGTTCTGTCTCATACTTTGCATGTACATACCCATCTGTGGGCTTATATATCCTTATCTGTCTTCTGGGAGGAGGAAATGTAAACATTACCTCACTCTTAGCGGCTTCTGGTTTTCTTGTTCACAGCTCTAACAGCTAAGAGGAAAAAAGGAGTGGTGGTGGGAGGCAGGAGTCCACTATGGCTCTGAATTGTTCATGGAATTGTTCCTTCTGTCAATTTTCCTATATCCAATTAAGAACCATTTTAAAAAAAAAAAAACCTGTCACGCTATTTCTACTTCTTTTGCTGAATATATAATGTACCAAAGTGGTTTGCTAATGTACTTTAGTTTCTAGAGGCCCTCATTCCCTGCCACCATTATTTGCAAATGGAACCTTCCGAAGCAAAAATTTGCATTGACATCTCTGCATAAAAGTGGCAGAAGACTGACTAATACATATAACTTCCTAAAAGCTGGAAATAAAAAATAGAAAATGAGCCTTATGATCAACCTCTTGTCTCAGTCACTCTTCTCCACTGAGGGCTTATTTTTCCAAGAAAGAGAAGGCTTGGAAGGGAACAGAATGTGTTATTTGTTAGACCAATATAAATGCAAAAAAACTTGTCCGTATTTTTTTCTCTCTTTTCTTTTTTTCTCTCACAGCTTATTTTGTCTGCCTGAACATACTTTTTCTAAGAAAAGACTTTCCAGGCAGGGAATATGGTTCACTTCACTGTAAGTGGTGTGGAAGAGGATGCAGTCAGCTTGAGAGAGGCTGCAAGGGCTGCTAATTGAAAAGTTCACGCAGCATACTGTGAAAAATGCTTCTTGTTGCTCAGAGACCCTCTCTTCAACCATTGTTGTGGTGGAAAAATGAATGAACGTCACTGATTTGTCTGATTATTAAAGTACTTATTTGGATCACCTACAATTCTACTTTTTTTTTTTTATTCTTGTGGTGGTGGTAATTTACTTCTGTGTAAAGTAATTACAGGCCCAGGATTTAAAATTATTCTTTAAGTATAACTGCTGCTGTGCTTGGTACTGCTACAGAGTCCCCAAGCTGATTTCTGCCCTTGTTCCTGTGTTATCTCTCCCTGTTGCTGGAACGCCTACTCTGTGGCACCTCATGAGTGATATCTTTTTGTTAACGATAGCTTCCCCAGTTCGATCATTTAAGAAGACAAAGGGTTATGATGAAAATTTAATTTTAAGAGCCAGAGTCTGATAACCCAGCACTCCTGATATGGACCTGACCAAATTAATTGGCCTGCTGGGTGAGGGAAGAGCTACCCTGGCTTGGGGAGTCAGGGTAGCAGAATAAGGTCCAAATAGCTGCGGGACGTGATTTTAATGTTAGCAAACTGAAATAAGTTTCTGCTGGTTGGCACAAAGTCTGGTGAAGAAGTCACATTGCTGATGATGAGCGTGGGAGAGATGGTTGCCTGGCCCCACAGGGACCAGGGCAGCGGCTTCTGGGAGAGCGGTGGATAGGTGGGTTTTTGGCAAAGCAGAGGGCTTCTCTGACCGGACAGTATTTGCACATTATTATATTACTGTCAGTCTTCAAGGGGCTTTGCAAATGAACCCTCACGCCAATCGCTCCTCTGAAAAAAATACAAATTAAAAAGGTGTACATGTCCTGTGTGGCTAATGCAAAGATGCCTGCAGTACAGAAACTGTGAGCGAGCGAGGAGCAGCTCTTCCTTGGGCAAGTTATGTTTCTGGATCTTCTTTGCAAGGCAACCTTTACAGAAACAAAACAAAGAAATTGTGGGCCGGGTTTGTGGGTGCTTGACATTGTGTAGCTTGTTCCCTTGGCCGACAAGTGGTGTTTGTATCCCCACATGCAGTAGAAGGCCTGTGGCCCGTGGTGGATGACAAATTGGACATGAGCCAGCATCACGCACCTGCAGGCCGGAAAGCTGACCCATATCTTGGGCCACATCAAAAGGAGCGTGGCCGGCAGGTCGAGGGAGGTGATTCTGCCCCTCTGCTCTGCTCTGGCGAGACTCCACCTGGAGTCCTGTGTCCAGCTCTGGAGCTCTCAGTACAGGACAGACATGGACCTGTTGGAGAGGGGCCAGAGGAGGCCGCAAAAATGATCAGAGGGCTGGAACAGCTCTGCTGTGAGGACAGGCTGAGAGAGTTGGGGATGTTCAGCCTGGAGAAGAGAAGGCTCTGAGGAGACCTTATAGAGGCCTTTCAGTACTTAAAAGGAGTCTATAAGAAGGTTTGGGACAGACCTTTTTAGCAGGGTGTGGAGTAATGGTTTTAAACTAAAAGAGGGGAGACTGAGGCTAGACAGGAGGAAGAAAATTTTTACAATGAGGGTGGTGAAACACTGGCACAGGTTGCCCAGAGAGGTGGTCAATGCCCCATCCCTGGAGACGTTCCAGGCCAGGCTGGATGGGGCTCTGAGCAACCTGATCTAGTTGCAGATGCCCCTGCTCATTGCAGGGGGTTGGACTAGATGACCTTTGAAGGTCCCTTCCAACCCAAACTGTTGTATGATTCTATGACAGCAGGATGGCCTTCAGGAGGTGTGTATGTGGAAGCAGAAAACAGAAGGGGAGAGGCTGTGTGTGCTTTCCCCTTAGGATTTCTGTCTTACGTTGCTTTTCTGAGTCGTGTTTGTTTCTGTGCTTTTTAGCTAGATCGATAACTAGATTTAATTTTGTTCCCCTTTCTGCAGTTAAAGCAGTGCATTTAGCAGTGTGCTGCTTGTGCAGTGGGCAGTGGTGTGGCTGAGATGTCTGGAAGCACTCCCATAGCCAGGGATTAGGAGGCTGAGATCATTTCCATTTTGTGCTCCTGAGTGCTTGAAAGATGCTTGCCAGAGGCATGTCTTTATGGAATAAGCACTTCAGGTACGTCTCTTTCTCTGAACACATACTCAGCTCTCCTATTCTCCCCTTGTACATAAAACTTTGACAAACCACTGCTTTTGTAGAGCTTCATGAAATTTTGAGGATTTGAGCTAGGTTACAGATACCTACTTATTCTTGGGGCCTGGGAGGAAAACAAGAAAGTGATACAGCTGCTGGGGAGCAGTTTCCACTCAGATCTGATTAGGGGAAGTGAATGGCTGTTGACCCTGATTCGTATTGGGAGACAGGGCACTGCTGTGTTTGTCCCAGGGTCGACCTTTGAATGAAAAGGCTTCTCCCTCTCTGCCTTCAAGGCCATTAGCAAGACTGAAACTTTTCACACATATCTATTGATAAAGGGGAAGCCTTTCAGAGGCTCATCTCTTTGCGAACACTTGAGCCGGGTGCTTTAGAATGATACTGTCTTACAGCCGTGCACCACGTGAGCTTCTACTCCACTGCAGAGATCAAGGAGCCCTGGGTAAGGAGCTCTGAAGGTAGGTCAATGTGTATGTCTGGATTTTTAGTGCAGCTGGCTTTACCTGATTTCTGCTGCCTTTGTAAGTTTGTTCATATTTCAAATCTAAAATATGTATTTTATGTTATTATTAAGAAGTGTAACATGGAAAATGTGCTTTACATATAACAGGCAGTTTTATTGACTGTGTCACTGTTCACATCTGCACCTTGCAAGTGTTTTGGCTTTGTGCTTTCTGTTCTCCTGTCTTAAGAACGTACTGAAATGCCTGGTTTTTTTCGCAAAGCATGTTGGTGTATGCTGTGTACAATTCTTGCATATGCTATGGGTATCTTTATGCTCCCTTTCATAGCTTTCCATTTCCCCCTTTGCTGTCCTTTCATTTTCTCTGCTTCAGCAAGTCTGTGGAAACTTTCCTGTGTGTAGATTACTGTCAGGGCTTGAGTTTGCTTTGTAGTCTACCCTTTCTCACACTAGTGTCCTCCTTTTCCCAGTGGTGTATTCCCCCACATCTGTTTCCTTTCCTTACAGAGGTAATACAAACATCTCCAAAGACCTCAGCATCCCCACAAATAATAGAATCATAAACCAGTTTGGGCTGGATATGTGGATGATGGACAGAAAATAATGCGGATATGCTAAAAAATATTGATGGCTGCCATCAACTTATTCTGTATACAATTTTACCTGATCCTGCTAGCCAAGTTCTCTTCTTCCTTGTTCTCTGATTGCATCAAAATCTGTGCTAGATCTATGTTATTTGTATCATGGAAGCCATTTGGTTCATACTGGGCATTATGGAGCTGTTAGTAAAATCTGGCTTTAGGTTCTTTCTACCTTTCCCAAAGCAGCTTGCCTTTTTTTTTTTTTAACAAATAAACAACCTCCCAAAAAAAACCCATCACCAACAAAACCACCAAAAAACCAACCAACAAACAAAGAAAACCAAACAAACCCCCAATAATAAAACCCAAACCAACCGCTAGCATCTCAACAGAGTGCTGTGCAGATGATGCTTGTCCGGAGGGGAAGCAAGGTAGTATGATGGACACGACTTGCTTACATTGCTCTCTCCAGCCCTCTATATAGATGAGCCGTTGGGCTGAAAAAAAGGAAAAAAGTAAACCCCAAACAAGTAAACAACTGTAGTATAACATGGCAATTTAAATGTCATTAGCTGATGTGGATAGTGCCAGAGGAGCTTAAAAGACTTTAAAAGGGACTAGTCTGTGAGTACAATGCTGTGTTACCCTATTTTTATAATTTTCGCTTTGCTTTAGGAAGACATCATCTCAGAGATTTGACTGCCGGTGAATTTAACTGTATCTTACATAATCTGTACTGTTTCCCTCAGAGATTATTTCAAAGCCACTTTTCTACCATTTAGTTTCTTATTTACACCATGCAGGAGAATAGCAGGAGAAGCTGAATGTGAGTCTCTTAGGCTTTTATGTAGGTTAGGTCAACTAAAGCTTGGAAAAGCTGGTTATATGGACAAGAGTGTGTGTTCAATCTTTAGCCAAATATCAAGAAGAGTCTTTGGGAGTGGTCTAATACAGTTGTAAACTGTTGCTGGTTTTTACCTGCACTGAATACTGCTAAAAGTGGTAAAATGTGCAGGTCTCAACTCTTCAGAGTTGCACAATCAAGTTAGAAAGAGTTTAGGTGGTTGCAGAATCAATGCTGACGCTTGTCCTCTTATTGTTAAACTTTGTCAGCAGCTCAAGAGTTATTAAACTTAGTAACTGCTTATTGTAAGCTTTGGAAATATATTTTTCCCTGTGAAATATTTTGAAAACATTTAGCAAAAATTAAGAAACCTAAAGATGAGTTAGTTTCATGTAGTAGTTGCAGTGTAATGCTATCCTTTTAAAGTATTTCCTGTAACATTATTAGATGGATCTGCTGTAGTTTCTATGTGCATGAAATTGTGTGAAATTAAAATCCTGCAGGTTTTTGTATGGTGTTAATTTATCACAATGTAGCCTTAATGCAATTTTAGTAGGGCTTTGTTCAGCCTGAGTGGTTAAGTCCGCCCCAAATAGATTATTTTCTATTTTATTTTCTCCATTTTTTCTATTTTTTTTTCTATTTTCATCTTCCATTGTTTATTTTAGAATATTCCGTATGCTGTTTTTCCCTTTTTGGAGGGTCTGTTTAGTTTCACCACAAAGAAAATATTGCAGACAATTGTTTGGAATCCAGACTGGCCTTAAGGATGTATGCGTAATTGAAGGAAAAATTGGCAAGTCAGCATCTCAGCCTCCCCTTTCACCTCTGTAACTGCTCCTGTTGTCTTCAGCTGCTTTCTGGGATGTGACTTGTGTGGTGCTGATGGTGCTTCTCCTTTCTGCCACCACCAGCGTGAAGCTTGTGTGGAAGGGGTTAATGGCACAGAGCACTGTGGACCTCCTTTGCCTGCTGCTAATGCTCTCTGGCTCTAAGTAATCACAGAATGGTTGGGGTTGGAAGGGACCTCTGGAGATCATCTAGTCCAACCCACCTGCTAAAGCAGGTTCACCCAGAGCAGATGGCACAGGAATGTGTCCAGGCGGGTTTTGAATGTCTTCAGAGAAGGAGACTCCACAACCTCTCTGGGCAGCCTGTTCCGGTGCTCTGGCACCCTTAAAGTAACTGAAGTTTTTCCTTATGTTTAGATAGAACTTGGAATTTTTTTCTCAAGTCATCGTCACCTGCTAATTTTTTAGTTTTATTGATAATACTTCTAAAAAAGCTCAGCTTGTGCAAAAAGGCATATACAGCCTGATAGAACTGGCAAAAAGAAGAGGAATACTTTCTCTACCTCCCTGTGTCACTGTTTTCTGAAGTTCCTGGAACATAAAGAGGAAGAGCTGGCAGAGACTTGAGGCTCTCAGTCAGAAGCCTGGCAGGAATTAAGCAAGCTGCCTTAGTTGTTCGTGTGTGTTTTTGTGTTCTCTTGAAGTGCATTTTCTATGGACCAGGCAAAGGGACTGGTTATAAATACAGCATCCATCTCACTAGGTCTTAGTTCTCAGTAAAGTAATTTGAGATCCTTTGGTAAAACGTGTTGTTTTCATACATTTACTTGTTTATACCTTTGCAGTTACGTTTGAAAGACAAGTTGTCATAGCATCACAAATTGCTTAAGTTTTGTTTCTGTAGGGATACTCTTGTAGTAAATGTCGCAAACTGACAGAGCATTGCCTAAGTGTTTTAAAGTGCATACTTGGTACAGTTCATGAACATTGCTCCCTTGTCCCTCAAAACTGTATTTCAAGCTGTGCGTTAGCTTTGAGGTCCAGTTCTCTGAATTAAGACTTAAAGGATTTTCTCAGAACATTTTATTATATTAAAACTTGTAGGGTCCAGATTAATCTTTGGGAAGCTGTCCGAGTTGTTTGGCACAGTGTGGTTCTTACCACTTGTATCTTGAAGGACACTGCGTAAGTCCTGGAAGACTTTATGTTCATGGATATCGGATGACCCTCCCTTAGAGAGGAGAGAGATTTTAATAATTGACCTTTGGATAATCTGATGACATTGTCTAAGAAAATAAACCAAAAAAAAAGTGGTCATGTGGAATTTGACCTGCCATCATTTAAACTTGGGTGATGAAAATTCATTAAACACTGATCTGTTACATTTTCAGGGTTTCTGACTAACCCATCTGTTCAGTTATGCTGGACTCCATCTACTCAAATGTGACCAAAACCTGATTTTGGTTTCTTACCTGTAATCTCCCCTGGTCTAAGTGTGGCTTTTGGACCCCACACTTGCAGGGTGAAGAGTGGATTGGATTTGCCCTGTTAGAGTTTCTTGCACAGCCTGAGAATTAGTGGATCTGTTGGTGCGTGGTGGAGCCAGGCCAGTTGGACTTGGCATTAGGTTAATGCTTAGGGCATTGTGGATGCATTGACATGAGGAAATTTAGTATCTGGCTTACAGTCACCTCCAGCAGCAGTGTTAAGCTGCTACTGTAAGAAAAATCATACTCCTTTTCTGATTCTTTTTTTTTTCTTTTTTTTTTTTTTTTAAATTCCCCTGTAGTGGAAAATCTGTCCTGAGCTGATTTTAGCATTACACAGCAGTAAAAATTCGTAGTGGTTTGCAGTTATCACTATACCACTGTGTGGTAAGGATGCTTTCAAGCATCTGTAATGGGGATATTGATGTTTTTCCCCTCCTGTAGGCAGAGTTCATGCGTAAAATGAGCATTGAGCTTTTAAGTGTGTTTAATAATCACCCCTTCCATGAAGGTATACTAATGCGTATAAAGTTGCACACACTGGTGCTTTAGGTAGGTCTGTGACTTAAAGAGCTGTTTTATTATATATTGCCTAATGTATTACACACAGACTACATACATTTCGAAGATTGTGTTATACTCTTATTTTAAGGTCAGTAGAATAACTGAAACAAGAGGCAATAAAATCAAGCCTTCTGAGCCCAGCATGCCTCTTGCATCAAGATGATGTTCAGTTGCTAAATATGTTTTCCCCAGACAGCGAGCGCGTCTGCAGATTCTGCAATGCCCATTTGTTTCAGCCTGAGCACACTCCTCTGTGACACTTGCTGTGAAATACCATAGCCTAGTTCACCTTCTGTGCTGCTGAGTTCTTGTAGCTTTATCGGCTTCGTTTATTCATTATTAAATGCATGCTTTCTGCTTGACAAGTGATATAAAATCCCTTTCACTCTGGCTGAACCCAAGAACCTCCACTGAGAGTCTAGAAGGGTTATTATTATTATTTATTTTAAATGCAAATACTATGCATTTCTGCTTTCTACTGAAGTGCTCTTCAGACTAGACTACTTAACAGGCTGATAGATTCTCTCCATCCTGTTCTTTAAGCCGTGTAGTCATGTAAAATTGAAATGCTAGATTTTTCCAGATTTCTACTGAAAATAGAAACAAGAGTATCTCATGTGTTTGAAAATATGTCCAGAGGTCTGATAATATATTAGGTCTACATAAAAATGAATATTCATATTATGTGGAATGTGTGTTGTTACGTGTACTTCTGTATTAATGTCGCTGTTATGCCGTCCTCATGAAGAACATACATGTACAGTATGAAACCGAAAGGTGTGCTTTTCTGACATGAGCTACAAGAGTTCAAACTTTCTGAAGTTTTAATTTTAAAGTAACTCAGTTTAGACATCCAGTGTTAATTTTTTTAATTTATTTTTAGTGTTACAATGATTTGAGAACAACAAACAAATCAAGGCTTTGTGTTTCCTTCCCAAGCTCTGTCTTGTGTAAGCACTGGCTTGTTTTTCAATTCTTATTGGGCATGCTCTGACTTGTTTGGTGTTTTTTTTTTTTTTAAAATATTTTATTTTTCCTTTCTTAGATAAGCATTGCAGTATTTGGGAGCTATAAATATACCTGGTACTAATCCGGGACACAGGCATTTCCTCTAAAGGGAGAAGAACAGAGTTAACTAAGAAGAACAGAATTAACTAAGTTAATTAGATGTTTGTTTGAGAAGGTATTTTTCCAAATACAGTCTTTTTGGGTTCTGATTCTTAGAAAATATAGCCGTGGTAGATTTTTAGCTCAGTCTTCACCTGTGTGTATTTCTTTGTTTGCTTTGAAAATAACCAATTTGGCAATGCGAAGTTCTTCCTCTGGGTCAAGAGAGGTAGCCTCAGGGCTTCTCATGCAGTTGGATGTAACACCAGCAGTGACCTGGGACAGCAGTTTCGCCGTCGAGATAGCTGACAGTGGAAGAGCTGACTTGTCCCCTGGAAAAGACCAAAGCAGCAAATGGGAAGCTGTCTGAAGAATATTTCAAAGAAAGGCCGGGGAGAGAGAGATCAAGGCCAGAGGAATTACTCAGACTGAGTGAGCCTCCCTCTTGCTTTCTGTGCTTGACAGACTGCAGCTGTGAACCTTGTCCTCCTCACACAGCAGAAGGCCTGGAAGGAAAGGCATAATTTTTTTCTCAGAGTAGGGGTCAACTAGTGTTTCTCAAATTGGGTGAACAGAAGCTGGAAAAAAAGTGATGGAGCTCAGGTGGCTTTGGGGGACTTGGTCAGTCTACATGCTAAATGTTTTTATGGCCATTGTTAGTAAAGAAGTCGAAGGAATTAAGCCTTCCCATGCCTCAAACTTGTGAGTTTTATCTGGTCTCAACTGTGGTCATCTTAGCAGTTCCATAGCTTCACTCTTACCTGGCCAAAGGACAGCTCTACATCTGTCCCAAGTCCTGTAGCAGGTGAAAGAGCCGTAGGGTAGGCCATGAGCGTGGCAGGTGGTGGTGCAGGTCTCCTAAAATTCTGTAAACCAAGCTGAGCAACGAGAAACCAAGATTCTTCTGACTGCTAGGCTCTTTGTCCCCCATCCAGTGTTGAAATGGGGGGATAGTTCCTTCTGGTTCATAGTGTCTCCTCAGAGGAGAGATGCTGGATTCCAGGATAAGTGTGCAGCTGAGGACACTGACCCTTGGTTGATGTGTGGTCAGTACTCGTTTAGTGCCAGATGTACCACCACCTCTTCCTACTAAAGAATGCCGTAAGTGCGATTATCAGGTGCAAACTCCTCCTTTTCCGTGACGCTGGATCTGCCAAAATGCTTCATTTCCAAGGCATAGAATCAAACTTTCCTTTTTGTTTTAGTGCTGCAAAACCCATGGAAGTTGTGAGAGTGCTAATTGGAACCGAGTGTGTCATCTGCGATGAATAAATAATTGGTTGAATTTGTATCGTTACCTCCTCTGTCTGGTTATGTGTTTACAAAAATGCCACAGTGTTTGTTTTCTAGGTGGATTTAGCACCATTCCTTGGAAGTCTCAGACAGATGTGCAGACCTTGCTGTTCAGCGGCTTGAGTCTCGCTTCTTGGATATTTGTTTGAACGTTGTTTCCACACCCAAACTTGTGGATGCTGGAAGCATTTCTGGTGTGAATATTAATGTTTGTCTCCTGTGAGGACTCACAGTGGTGAAGCCCCGCTATCATTTCTCTGGGTGCTTTTCCAGTAAACTTTCTTTAAGCTTGTTTCTAAGACATTTGTGGAAGGAGCGAGCGCTTGTGTGAGAACACTGACCTGCAGCTGTTGGTGCTTGCTGAGGAGGGTGTGTGGTTGTTGGCTGAGCCTGGCTCTTGAAAAACAGTGCTTTACTGAGGTTTCTCCTGCTGTTCTTCTGTTCTTTCTGCCTTTCGTTGTTTGTTTTGGGGGAGGGAATGATTGTGAACAAATCTAAACTTGAAAATAAAACCTTTTGTGTGTGTGTGTGTTTTGGTTTTTGTTTTGTTTGGTTTTGGTGCTTCAGATGTCTGACCACATAATGTACACAAGGATAGCATTAACTCTGAGTTACACTGCCTACTAGCTCTTGTGTTTACGGGTGAAGAGTTAAAAAGTTGGGGCCTGTCATGCAAGCATTTGTAACAGCAATTTTTAGTGACAGAAAGCCAGAAGGAAAATCTGTTACCTCAAGTCATATTGACAGTGGTGTCTGCTGTCACACTCATTTCTTTGGATTTAATGGTAATAAAAATGCATGAACATAAGCTCTATGCAGTATATTGATAACTGAGTGAATGATAAGTATGATTATTTAATGGCATTGAATTCTTAGGTGCAGATGTATAAAAACCTAGCCAGCAGCATCTAATAATCAAGTGGGGTTGTCAGTTTACTTGAGCCATCACATAAATCATCTTACACCCATTCATGCTGAGCATGTTTCTTGGCTCTTCTCCTACATCCTGAAACCAAGACAAATTAATTTTTTTTTTCTCCCTCCCCACCAGATTCAAAGGGGGATTATTTGCATGGAGTGAGGAGGATGGTTTAATGACAAGAGGATAAGATCTTGAATCCTCGAGTCATAAATGATATTGGGAGCTTTCAGCAGCTGTTTATTTTCATAAGAAGGCAGACTCTTCTGGAAAGGCTCCGGTTTGCAGCTGGGAAAATGCATATCAAGCAAAAATGCAGTTTGAGTTGGGTTTGACAAGCCAACTATTTTTTTTTTTCCTTAACTATTTTTCTTCCAACATTATATCTGTGCTCTAATAATGTAAGTGATCTTAGTGTAGTTCAGTGCTTCTCAGTTTCTGTTTCTCCAGTGAAGTCCATGCAATAAGCTCTACTGGACAAGTTTTGTCTCTTGGCAGCTTAAACTGTCCTTGAACTGTACAGTGAGCTGTGATATCCTGAGAAGCTCAGGGCAGACATAACCACCAACTTAGACAAATAAGTAACAATCTGTAGTTAATAATTTTCTTTCTTACACTAATGTAGGCTATTCCTCTGTTTTGAAAATGTTATTTTTTAAATGAGATCAGCATAATTTGCTTGCACATTGTAGCAATCTAAGTGTATTGCAATATAGTTGTTATTAAAGGAAAACCAACAAGAAGGGAATTCTCTGAGTCTCTGACTCTAGGGAATATCCCCTCTAACTGAAATGTAAAGCTCTTCCCTGAAGTGAAACTCCATATAGGCAGATTTATTGTTAGTTAGTAAGTAGAGAAAAACATATTGCAAGGCAACACAAGCATTTAACAGATTTTAATAAATACACAGTATGCCAGGACAAGAAAAAAGTATTTATAGTATTACAGGTCTGCTAATTTTTCAAGTGACCTTGAAAATACACAGGTGCAGTGGTTCTTGTTAAATTAATGTGAAAGGATGCTGCTTAGGAAAATGTGAGTCTGGTGGGGACTGGGTCAGATACTTGCAAGTAAAAATCTTGAAGATAGTGACTGGTGACTTTTGCATCTGGTTTGACAGAGTTGGAAAGATTTATGGACTTGAGGGAGACTTTAGGAAGATGTGTTAGGATTTGGGAACCATCCCTGAGTTTTTATCTGGTTTTGACTGATCAGACTGGGAAGGGGTTATCTTTGCCAAGAAACTAGGTTGAAAACAATGCTGCAGTTTTTAAAGACGACCTATTGCTCTTTTGTAGTTAAGTAGTAGTTTTAAGCCACTTAAATTACTGGAGAAACTAGAGGTTTTCTAACTTCTCAGGCCCAGTTTTTTGGAGGAGATTGATTCCTGAAATGACAGAGATCTAGGATAGAGATTGCCAGCTTGATTTGTGTAATTCAGTAGGAAGAAAAGACAACATTTCCATGGCCAAGATGGCCTTTGCCATGGGTGAGAATGGAGAAGGGCCATGTTGAGTGGTCTTCAAGTGTTTAATTTCTTTGCACTTCTCAGTTGTCTTTGTGTGTACTGAAAAAACTGGCTGACCTTAAATCTTCATGATCATGTGAGAAAAGATTGTTTAGTTAGGACTTGCTGAATGCTGGAGAGGATTAATGTTTGACTCAGTCTAGAAATTCTTCCCTTATACTGAGGAATATGTAGTATAATCCTTTCCCTAGAAGTTAAGCAGTTTCCATTTAAAAGGTCATTAGTGTTTAAAAATGTATTTGGAAAGTAGTTTGCTACTAACTTTGAGAAGTCATATGCTGTCAGAATTTTTCTATTGAACTACGTGAGTGATTAAACCAAATTCTCCGGCCTCTGTGACAGTTTTATCTTTTCAGTGAAGACGACTCTTCTCTTGGTTTGGTTTCCTCTGTAGAGAAGTCCATTGATTCCTTGAAAACTTCATACTCGACAGCTATGTTTCTTTCTGTGAAAAACTATTCCCTTTCTGCTTTTCATTTTCTGAATGCTCTGCCCTTTTGGGCAAGGTGTTGCACTCAGGTTTATAACTCACAGGATGTTTTATCAAGGAAAAGATTCTTATGGACTTGGTGGTGATGTGGATAGTTGTATGATAGTTGCTTAGTCTGGTGAAAGGGAGACTGTGGAGAGACCTTATTGCTCTCTACAACTATCTGAAAGGAGTTTGTGGCATGGAAGGTGTTGGTCTCTTCTCCCAAATTAGAAGTGGCAGGATGAGAAGAAATGGCCTCAAGTTGTGCAGGAGAGGTTTAGATTGGATCTTAGGAAAAAAATCTCATAATGGAAAGGGTTGCGATGCATGGGAACAATCTGTCCAGGGAAGTGGAATGACCATCCCTGAAGGTGTTTAAAAGATACGCAGATGAGGTTCTTAGGGACATGGTTTAGTGAGAGTGCCAAGGTTATTGGTTGGACTTGATGATCTTGAGGGTCTCTTCCAACCAAGATGTTCCTATGATTCTGTGACTGTGAAGGAGCAACCTAATGTCAAAGCCACGCTTGGCTTTCGTGCCTGTTCTATTACCCACGTTTTAAAAAAAAAAAGTGCCAACTTCTTTGTAATCCCCCTGCCCCTAATGAGAGAGAAAGCAGCAACAATCTATGAATATTTTGAAAGTATAAACCCCTAGCAATAACTTTGAACCCTCTCCCTTCCCTAGAATTTCCTTTGTTGTTTGTTGTGCTAGCCATAGGTGAGAGACTATGATCTTCACGGTAGGTTTTCATGTGTCATGGGAGGCTGGAGAAGAGCAGGGGAAAAGGCTTTCCAGCTGGAGAGCGACTGCCTATTACTGTGGTCGGCGATGTTTTCCTGAGCGAGCTGCTGTGATGAGCGGAGTGACAGACAATGAGTAAGCTGAGCCGACTGAGGCTGCTGCAGGGCAGCTGTACCTGTTCACATAGACTGAAGCCAGGTATCAAGTCAGAGTGTGTTGGAATAGCTCTTGCCAGCTGTAGCTAGCGGGCTTCATGGCACCGAAAAGGAAAAAAACAGATGGAAACATTCAAATGCATTTGCTCCCTCCCCTTCCCCGTCTCTTGGATCTCTTATTTCAGTCAGTAATGAAAATCTGTGCTCTGAGTTTTGAATGAACAGCTTACACTGTGGTAGTGTTAAGTACTTAATGAGCCTCATTTCTCAGAGATCTTGCAGTCTGCCTCAGTTAACCCGCCTGCTTTTTTTAGGAGTCCTTGTTTTGGCGGAGGCTTTTCTATGTGTATGAAGAATGCACAAATAAACCGTTGTGCAATTTGCAATAAAAAATGAGGTTGTAGGGAATGGGAGCTTTTTAAACTAGGATGTCAGAGACTGCAGAGTAAAACAGTTGCTCAGCGTCACTTTATAGACCCCTGTCTCAACAAGACCTGTGTGTCTGCATTGCCTGCTGAAGAGAATGGAAATGTGAGTCCATGCTGGAGGGGCCCTGCAATGCCTGTCAGGATCAGGCACCGGCAGAGGGAGTGGAACTAACCTGGGAGGGGCCAAGAATTGAATTGGTGCTTGCCTTTTTTTTTTTTTTTTTTTGGTCTCTTTTCCAATTGATAATTGCAGTGTAGCAAAATTCTGCAGAGCATGTGCAGTGATAGTGGTCAGGATTGCTATGGTTAAAATAAGTGAAACTTGCATCTTGGGAAGTGTGTACTTTCAAGGAGTGTTTGAAAGGACACAAATACATAAATCTAGAGCTCACATAAATCTAGAGCTCATCCACAGCTGTGGAGTTGTTTCAATTCACAGACGTCAGCGGTTAGACATAAGAGTAGCTGTGCTAAGGTTTATCCTTATGCTAAACTCAGATTTCTGTGCTGATTACGTTAGCTTTAAGCGGGAGTAGTTTGGTCTGATGGAAATTTTATTTGGAATGGAAGGGGAGGAGGGCTGTTGCCTGGGTGATTGCATCACATCAGCAGTTCCAGTGACAGCTTGCTGTTGTCTAAAATTCCAATTATAAATGAGGTTTTAAAGATGGACGTGTGTTTTTTCTTGTTCCTTTCCTATAGAGGTCTTAAGCAGGGTGTGCTGCTTTACAAGTTTCTTACCTTTTAGAAGTATCCGGAATATTGAAGCAGATGGAACTACACAGGTTAAAAATGTCAGGTGTGGGTTACACAAACAATTGCCTGAATTGCTGGAGTTCAGATGTCTGGCATATTTGCTACAGCTGGTGTTTTCCTGTGTGCCTGCTCTTACTCCGGGAGAAGCCCTGGGTCACCTACCCGCTCTGGTGCGGCGATGAGCTTTCCACGTGTGCTGCCATGCTGCTGAGATGTCCTGCTGAGTAAGGAGTGTGCTCTGCATCCAGGTTCTTGTGATGGTGTCTTAACCTTAAATTTCCATCTTGCTAGTCATCTGGGCAAGATAGAACCTGCTGCATGTTTAGCTGGCTAAAAGCAAAGGGTGTGTTGTTTGAGCTAGTTAGGTCATTGGAGAACAACTCTAAAATGGGTGAGTGAATCACCCTCTTTGAGTAGAAAGGGACCACAGGGGGCACCTAGACTTCAGCTTAGGCTAAATGCCTTTTAGATGGCTCAAGTTAAAATGATTTATCGCCTTGCTTCTCTGCACTTTACTTTCATGTTTGTGAAATGGAAGAGTGGCTCAGCGCTGTCTTGCAGAATAACCATCCTTTTGCCTGAGTGTTGTATCCCGCTGGCACGCAGGGTGTCTTCACTGTAATGAGTTTCCATGAATGCATGGTACTTGGTGTGCTGTTGATCTCTCTGTTCGTCTTGCTGTGGCATGCTATAATTGTGGTTTCTGGTCTTCTGCTGAAGCCTGTAATGGTTTATAGGATGCCTTCTGTGGGCTCTGGCTATGCATTTAGCAGATGTTTTGTGGAGTCTGCTGGACGCCCTTTCTACCTTCTTGGGATCTCTAAAGTGCACACAGCGCTGCTTTCCTCTCTCTGTTGCTTAGAGGCAAACAGGACTGAAACATGTTGATCCCACAGAAGTTAAATATGTTCAAAAGCGTAGTGTAGTACTATTGTACAAACAACGTCCTAGGTAAAACTAATGATATTTCACATACTGGAAGCTATCGGACGGAGAAGAAGCTATTGGGAAGTGTGTTCAGAGATGTTGTAGAACAACCCTGAAGAGTCATGGCTTTGATCAAGAACTGTTTGCTTGGGTTGCATTTGGGGAGTCTCTTCTTCACCTTCTCGATGGAGACCTTTGATACTATCCTGCCCTGGTATGTGGGCAATGCAGTGAGTGCTTTGGCAGTCCCCTTCCTGTGACCAGAGTGGCTGCTGCTTCTGTGGTCCAGGCATGGCTGGTGTCCCACCAGGCACTGGAGGAGGGAGGTGTGCTGCCTCTCCCTTGGAGGCAAGTGCCCCTCATGAGGTGTCTCCCAATGTCGTTGTTCTAATGGTGATACCAGAAGTGTTCCCTTCATTTCTGAGAACAGTTTTTTGCCAAATATCACAATTACTTTAAAGCAAACCACATAATTTAGGATCACTGAGGCAAATGCTCTTAAGTCAAAGGTGAACAGAATGAAGTGTTGTCTAATCCATCACCAAACCCAGTTTAACTATATAACAAGAATCTTGAGGGGACAATCTCACAGGAGCAGTGAAGTTGGTTCATAGGCTTTTCCTCCTCTCCTCATGCAGTAGTTTCTTGTTACAGTGCTGGTTAACAGGCCTCTCAAAATGCAGCCTCTGAACTGGTGACTTGCTTTACTCTGATTTAATATTATCTTGACAGTTTTTGGAAGTCCAGCTGTGAGTCTACTTTATTATGTTAACTGTGGGATCCTATTTTGTATTCACAGAATGTTTGCTTAAATGCAGTATCCTGTGAGGGGTAATAATCCATTGTAAATATGATATAGCCATTGAATGCCTTGTTGCACGGAACTCCTAGTCTTTGTCTCTTCCCCCAAGAACTCTTAATTATTTTTCTAGGCTCTTCATGTGATTATTCTGTAAACATGTGGATTTATTTCTGTCTTCCCTCCCTTCTTTGCTCCTGCTGTTCTTTCGCACTGTAATGTTCTAGTCTTAAATGTTGAAAGCTTTGGGGGGCAATGTCTGTATTCAAGCAGGACAGCGGACTCTCAGTACTGAAAGCATTTGTAGGTGCTACTTGAGTGGAAGTAATGAAATGTGAAGTGTTTGTGGTGGTATGCTTAGCTTGGGATATAAAAAAAGAGATAAGTTTAATGACTAGCTATTAAAAAGTGCCAACCTACTCTTGGAAAAACTCAGAACATCTGGAATCCAGAGCATTTTTTTTGTTGTATGCAATATTTCTGGCTTATGTTTCATCAACACAAAAAAAATGAGCCTTGAGCTTTGCTCTTGTCCAAGGTGGTTGGCAGATGTGACTGTAACAACCAGCAGGTCACAGTCCTCTGGTGAACTGGGAGCTGTAGTCATTCGTCAGGTGATCAGCAAGTCTGGGTGACCTGCGTGACTGAATGCCTCTGCTAAGTGTGCCAGGCTATTTGGAATATGCCTGGTGCCAGGATGCTTAGGGTGATCAGGCTGATAGGGAAGAAATGGAGAGACTGTGGTGTCCAGGGTTCTGCTTATTGGATGTGAAAGGCACCTGAACAAAGGTGCTTTTCTCCATGGACAGATGTGATCTGCAAGGGTGTCACGCAGGCCATTTATACAGCTATTGATCATCTCTTCTGAGCGCTTCAAATAGGTGTCTTTTCCTATGGAATTACTAATAAGCAGCTTGCAGAAGGTTTCTTGCATCTGTGCCCTGGTCGTAGAAAATTTTATCACTGTGTTTATAGGCTGCTAAGACTCTTTTTTTTTTTTTTGCTTGCTTTTCCTTTACACCGAAGTGATAGATGTCTTTTTCTGTCTCAGCAATTTTACTCATGTCTCAAATATGACATCTCGGCAAATGATGGTCCGATACTTCATCTTGCTTTCCAGAGGATTTGGTTAGAATCAGCAGGGATAAGAAAACCTCAAAATCTTACAAAACCTCCTGAGCCATCTAACCCTTTCAGAGAAAAGAGCACACAACAATTTGCGTGAAGGATTCGTGGCTGTTTCTGCCCAACCTCTGCCCTAACAGGACTGCAGTCTGATGGAGAAACTGTTGTTCGTTTGCCTCTCTTTCTTTTGGAGAATGACTTCCCAATGGCCTGTATACTCTCTCTTGAAGCTGCTTAGGGTGGTTTGATCTTTAGATGCTATTCTTACTGTGAGAAAAAGTTGGAAAAAGTTAGAAACCTAAGGTTTTTCTTTTTTCTCAGTATTTCTTGTCTGTCATGCATTGTTTGTAACAGGTACAATCTGTGAGTGGTGCTTGGTGCAGTTTAGTAGGAATTGAAGACAGTTCCAAACTGAGATAATGACAAACTTTTTTCATCCTCCAAGTATGAAGTGTAAATACAGCTGAGATAATTAACTCCATAGGAATGAGCCTTGAGGTATGTCCCTTCAGTGTGGCCACATGTGTACCTCCCTCTCTGTGGGTGTGTCAGGTACAATGATTTCTAATCTGGTGTTTGTGCTCCTGTTATATGTTAACATAATCCTAACAGGACAGGTGTCAAATAAGTGCATGGGCATGGTCGGGTGAGAGACAGCAGCTTTTATTTTAACCTCTTTGATTCAGTGAGTGACGTGGAAGGTAAACATGAAACACAACACTTAAACAGAACTGGAGTGAGCTTAACTAAGCTTGGCTTCTGCTGTCATACAGTAGGACTGCAAATTAATATGGGGGCAAGACTCCAACCTGGCTGGTGTGTGGGAAACAGAAGTGAGATGACAACAGGGTGATTGCTAAAAATTCCACCAGAAACACTAAGCATCCAGCGGCTCTGTTACAGCTAGGCCTAATGTGGCCTAAGCAAGCTGGGGTTTATTGGCACAGGAGTGGAACTGAAAACAAGGACTGAGGCTGTTACACAATGCTAAGTCTAAAAAGATAAATAAACAAAAATAGAGAGCATATATGTAGCGTTAGTAGGGCTCGTGTCTATTCTAGTGTGTGGAGCTATATAGTCCCACTAAAATTAGTGGCCACCTCCTGTTGACTTCTGTGATGGAAAAGTTCGTCTTTCAAAGTTGTATACAATGGTGCTGGTTTTAAACCTGAGTTAGAAACACAGAACAAAATGGGAGATGTGTACTAAATCTGGAGTGTCTGAAAAGAAGAAAACTGTCAGGAAGAGAATGCACCTGTGTCCACAAAAAGGCATAGTTAGGAATGACTAACAGGCAAATAATTCAATGCCGCATTTTCCATTAATTTGTTAATATTCACCCTATGGGAAAACCTTGAGGAAATGTTTTCTTGTTTGTTGCTTTACTTCTTTGAGTGCTGGTTAAATCCTACTTTTCTAATTTATTGACGTATTATTTTCGAAAGAGGGATGTAGTAGATTTACTGTATACCCTAGTGGAGCAAAGAAAGATGATTGCTTTCTTTTAGTAGAAGTGTTTCCTGTAGAAAACAAAGGGCTACTAACTAAGCAGAGATATTAAGTAGGTGTGGCAACGTGTGTGGGTAGGACTTTGATAGTAATTCCACATGTTTCTTGCTGCTTTAATTATTTTGAATATAAGGGTAGAATTTTTCAGACTTTTAAAGTAACGGGCTTTCTGTGTCTAACTTGTCTAGACCCTTTGAAAATCCAGGTTGTTTCATGCCTGCATTTATAAGCTTCTGAACACCTTTGAAAACCTGCTCGATAGCTGATAACTACTGGAAAATTAGAGAAGAAATTCCATTAATTTGAATTATTTGTGAAGACCAACAAAGTAAAAGATTTTTTTGGGAAACAGCATTTTCTGAATTATTTCTATCATGGAATATGGTAGAGAAGTAGCATGAAAGGATGTTTGTAGTGATGGTTTCGTAGCCAATACAGTCCTGGAAACTGATGCTTTTTATAACCAGTTACTTATTTATTGTTTCTTTGACTTCTGAGATACTTTAGCAGTCTTGCACATCTTTCTGAAAATTCCTCTGATTGTGATCATCAAAAACCAGGAAAGAAAATGAATGTGTTTTTGATATAAGGCTAGAGCAGGAGGGGTAAATGAAGCTGCTCAACTTCGGCCTGGTGAGGCTCCCTCTGTTATCAGTGTATAGATATAGAGGCTTCTCCAGGCAGTGACTGGGAGAATCAAGGTTAAGCCTCTTTGTGGAGACTGCTGTATCTTTCTGTTGGTTACGATTTACCTCTACATTCAGATATTTAGTTACCCAGCTGCACCCAAGCAATGTGAATATCTTGTGCTGCCATGAACCTGAAGGACATGATTTGGAAGAGGTAAGGTGGTTTGGGAGGGGGTAAAAAAGGAAGCACTACTCTACCACTACACGAGCTCAGAATTTCAGTATACAGTAAGTGTGAGGAATAGGTGTAAAAAAAATTCCTTATGGTGTCAAGTGCAGAGGCTTTAAACTTTCCTTGGAATGTTTTACCTTGACAGTTCATTAATTTTATTGCTCCAGTTTTGGCAGGAACCCAGACACGGTAGTAATATGTCTGCATGGATAATGAAGACTCTATTTATAACTGTAAGAATAAAAAGCTATCAGTGTGATTTAAATGGGCTGTATTGGTAAGTGCGGTTCTCCATCTCTGAAACTGCTCGGTGGATCTGTGTTAACCCGCCCATCAAGTCCTTCTAGAAGTGTGTCTTTTGCATATCACTCTCCGTTGCTTCCAGAAGGCATCTGTTGTTCTAAATTTGTGCTACAGTATAGTTTTGTCATAGAAAATGTTGTGAGGAGCCGTACGTGTTTGGTTTTGGCATGCATTGCACTCACAGTTGATGAAATGGTCACTTGTCAGTATATTGTGGGATGACAACATTGGAGAGGAATGCCACCGCAGGGTTAGGGCAAGGATGTTCACTAACCAGCAGTAGCAGAAATGTGGGAATTTCAGTCCAATGTCCCCTTTCTATGTTTATAGTATTAGGAATAGAAGTATGAGTCCCCAAACACTGTAGAGTATATGAAATATCTTCCCAGCATATTAAGTATTGTTTATTTCCCCCTCCTAATTTCTTTTTTTTTTTAAATTAAAGTAAATTGCATTGACTGACTCAGTGGATTTATAGGGAAAAAATTAATAGCTAGATAGGCCCTTGGTTAGTATTCATAGTATGGTATTTTCTAGGAAATGAGATTAAGCTGTTAAAGCATCCAAAGAAGCACTATTATTTTTTTTCTTGGAGCTTGCACTTACATTTAATTATGTATTTTTATCCTTACCACTAGGCATGCCATGCATCTCCAGCCTCAGACTGTGTCACATGAAAGATGAGTTATTATTTCATGGCTGATGAAATCAGCAGAGTCAGATTCTCTCTGACTGTAGAAAGCTGGTGATGCCTCTGGCCCTGTGTAAGCCAAGGAGACTGACCTAATGACAACCCATCAAGCAGTGTAATGATAAGGTGGTGTTTATCCCAAAATCTGAAGTTTGCAGCTGGACTGGGTTACTCGTGGAAGGCGCTGTCAGGTTCCTCTCCTTTTCCAGGCTTTGCCCAGGAAACCATCGCTCCAAGTTCCTATAGTGGACATGGCGGAGAAATGTTATCTTGTTTTGCAGCCGAGATGCTTGTTTTTCTTCAGGAGTGGTAGCTGTCACATCTGATAAGGGCTGTCTGGAATTGAAGGGTTTGTAGCTTGTTGAGGGTGAAGTGTCTAGTTACTTTTTCTTTCTACATTTGATTAGTTATAGGTAGATCTTGATGCAGTGCACGCTTCTGGAGTAGAAAACAATAAAGATGGGGAAAAAATCCCCCACCCACAATAAACGGGAACAACAACAACAACAACAACAATGTATTGTAGAAGGTGGAGCAGGTTCTCTGTGATGGCTGGGAGATAGCAGCAGGTTACTGCCTGGTAGTCATGGTTGAAAATATGAAAGATTATTACAGTGATCTAAAAGGGCAGAGTGTTGCAGGACTCTGGAATCCTCTCATTCAGTCCCAGGGAGGGCCAGCAGTCTGCTAGGAAGGGGACCAGGTATGCCATGTATAGAAATGGGCAAAGCAGAGTTTTGCAGAGAAGCACCTTGTGCAGTCTCTGCCCACAGCTGTTTTAACTGTGTGGGGAGAAGAAACATGTCACTTGTTTAATTTTTTTGTTTGTTTTGTTACCATTAAGATGAATATTTATCTGACTGGAGAAAGGCTGGATGATGTTCTACAAAAGGGTTATGATGCAGTTGCCACTAGTTTCCAAGGCTTTGCCTTTTCTAATTCGTATGAGTATCTGTTTAACCAGCCAGCTTCCTGGCAAACCTGCAGTTCTGTATCTCTTGGTTTTAACAGCACATTTCTCAGTTTACTGTGGAGAAATAATACAGATTTTAAGGCTTTGTTTACCCCAGGTTTGCAAAAAAAAAAAAAAAAGCAGCATGCCACAAGGGCAATTTCTTATCCTGATGATTAGTTATAAGGCTGAGATATACTGTCTAGGAATTGTGTGGATTTTCACTTGATTTCAAGGCCAACACTGATTCTGATTACTCAGAGGTTTGCACGTGACTATGCCGTCCAACGAAATGAGAGTGTTTCATGTGACTCTTCTTTTACAAGATTGTGGCTTAATGTTTTGTAGGGTTACTGCCTTGTATTCAGTGGGGGTTTGTTCTGGCACTGTATCAGTGCTATAAAACTTCTGGGTAAAGATGTTTCTTCAGACGTTTGAGTGGGCTGTGTTAATACCCCTGCGTTTGAGTCCCAGAGACCAGCCAGCATCGGGTACCGTATGGTTACATGCATGCAAACTTGTAAGAGGAAATAGTCCCGTAAATCATATCTGCTCCTGTTTTGTCCCACCTCTATTGGCAACGGGGGGCAGGAACGCTGCCTGTGCTACCGCAGGAGGTGTTTGTCTGGGAAGTGACACATGCGGGTGATTAACACCGGGCGGACAGAACAGGACGTTCAGATCATGAAGGAACACGAACTTTGCTACTTTTTTTTTTTTTTCACCTACTATTGTTTAAAACTGACCTGTTGCTTTCTTAGCTAGTGTCATTTTTCTAAAGGAATGTGAATTCTATGATTGTAACGTCGCAGCAAAGAAGCAAACAATAATTTCATAACGATGAGGAATCAAAACACATTTGTTAAGACGAGGAATTTTGCCCCGATGAGGGGGCAAAATGTGTCAGTAAGATTGACATTAATAATGTATTCATTGTCAGGTAACTGAGCTGAAAGCGAGTCTCTGTTTATGCTTTGTTTTTGTATTGCTGGACTGACTCCTGGTTTTCTATGTTTCACTCATTAGCACATTAAGCCAAGTGAGTATATTCTTTGGCAGTTAACTCCCTGTTTTACATCACTTTGGAATATAGATGTTCATACTGCTCTTACAAGAAGTCCATTTCAAGTAGTGAAAATCACTATTTATTTGCAGTCCATGAGTAAGCACTACTTTCCTCTTAGAAAAGAATGCATATTTGTATGGCTTTTCACACGTGTTTCTGCTGGAATGCATATAGAAGCCAGCAAAGGAAATTAAACTTGTATCTGTTTCATAATGATCTCTGCCTTCCCAGTGCAAGCCACATTTTAAATATGCAGTTCATTTTTACTTAATTTTGTCAATAACAGGGCCATTGGACTAGGTGATAGCATTGCTCTAGTTCTGAGATGCTGTAGTCATTGGACAATAAATTTGTAAAGTGAAAGTCATGTGTTTATGAACTTTGTAGTTTCAGCTCTAAGCTGTAATTTAATGGCATTATCTAAAGTGGTATCACCTGCCGCTTCTTAGCTTTGTATGGTAGGTGATTTCTGTGATCCGTTTTGTGGGAGAATCTCACCCATGCAGTAATATGGCTGTGGCTACTTCGTTATTAAATCAGTCAGTGCAATGTATTGTTGGGGGGTAAACAAAGGTTGAATGACTTGTTCAGGAATGTGCTGGCAAGGGAGAATTCAGGCATCAAGGCCTGGCTGACAGTAGAAGATGGAACTGGAAGACGTAGGTTGTGCCTTGGGACAAGATAAACTGTTGTGAGATAAGGAAGGATAAACATCTCTCCCAGAGGTGAGACTTGTGGTACAGACTTAAATGACTTATCTGGAGTTACAAAAGAGGGTCTTAGACAGTTCCATATTTTGAACTAATGTCTTAATCCCTGGTGTCTGGGACTCCTGACTTGGATCCATAAAATAAGCAGTATTTTACCTGTTGTTTGTTTGTTTGTTGGTGTGTGTGGGGAGGCAAGGTGTAAGGTTTTTCCCCTCTCTTTTCTTCTGGTAGAATATTATTTACTGGCAAATATTGCAGGCACAGAAACCAGTATCATAACTGCTTGTCAGCACTGGCTATCATTGCAGGGAAAAGGTGGTACTGGTAGTTATTGGAGGAAGGAGTATGTATAGCAGCTACTGGTGTTTGAAATGAACTGACTGAAGGCTCTCCTTGTTCTGTATGTCTGACATGCATGGCTTGCAAGGGTAAGGCACTCTTTGGTCTTAACAGCCAGTATTGCCTCCGTCAGCTTTGCAAGCTGGATGTTAATGAAGAGATTCTCCTCCACACTGTGGTGTCTCTGCTGAGGATGGGGCTTGAGAGCAGCCCTGCAGAGAAGGACTTGAGGGTACTGGTGGACAAAAAGGCTGCACATGAGCCACCAATGTGCACTTGCAGCCCAGAAAGCCAACCGTATCTTGAGCTGCATGAAAAGGAGCAAGGTCAGCAGGTTGAGGGAGGTGATTCTGTTCCTCTGCTCTGGTGAGACCCCACCTGGAGTCCTGTGTTCAGCTCTGGAGCCCTCAGTACAGGACAGACATGGACCTGTTGGAGAGGGGCCAGAGGAGGCCACAGAAATGGTCAGGATGAACACCTCTCCTGTGAGGACAGGCTGAGAGAGTTGGGGTTGTTCAGCCTGGAGAAGAGAAGGCTCTGAGGAGACCTTATTTCGGCCTTTCAGTACTTAAAAGGAATCTATAAGAAGGATGGGACAGACCTTTTTAGCAGGGTGTGGGTAATGGTTTTAAACTAAAAGAGGGGAGACTGAGACTAGACAGGAGGAAGAAACTTTTTACAATGAGGGTGGTGAAACACTGGTACATGTTGCCCAGAGAGGCGGTAGATGCCCCATCCCTGGAGACATTCAAGGCCAGGCTGGATGGGGCTCTGAGCAACCTGATCTAGTTGCAGATGTCCCTGCTCATTGCAGGAGGGTTGGACTCGATGACCTTTGAAGGTCCCTTCCAACCCAAGCCATTCTATGATTCTGTGACTTTATGGTGCAGCGTCCACCACTGTGCTCTGGGTTGCTGCTCCCCGGCTGCCTCTGGTGACAGCCCCGGCCTCTCCCTGCCTGGCCCTGCTGCTCCCCTGCTGCTGCGGCCGCCTTCCTCCGGCCTCCTCCAGCCCATGCGTTCTCCAGCACTCGCTGCTCAGCCAAAGCTCACCTCATCACCTTGCAGGAACTCTGTAGGGAAAGGCTTCCCAAGGAGGACAGCACTTTCTCATTATTAACATAATCAACTTTGTATTTATTCAGCTGAGAGGCTGGGTTGTAATAAATGCTTAGAAGACATCAGCAGAAATGCTCTCGACTCGAAAGCAATACAAAGAGCTGATTGCTTATGGGCAATGACCATCTATGGCATAAATTATTTACAGTGTGCTTAAATTGTCGGAGCTCTTGAAAAATAATGGGAAGTTAGTTGTGTCCTGTGGCAGGGCTGCCTCGTTCAGCCTTGCAGGGAGAGGGGTAAAGATGGACACAGCAAACACGATTCATTTAAACAAAATGGGTGTGGGTCCTCACTCCCAATACATGTGGAGTTTCTGCTGTCATGCCCTGGCTGTTGATGGCCATCCTGACTCTTTTGGGTTGGCTGGTAGCTTTTCCTTGAGCAGCTCACTTTCCATCCCTAACTCCGGTGGTGAGCTGCTGTGAAAAGTGCTGTGTTTTCAGAGGAGACTGCACGGCAGTGAAAAAGCACAGTTTTACATATTTGGGTCTCAAATTTGCACACACATGACTGCCTGGACTAATAACAAATATATTGATCTCAGTGGAACTATATGTGCATATGATGTTTATGTGTACATGCTATGTGTAAAATAAAGCCTGCCCTTAAATGTCTTCTGGAATTTGGTCCTGAAGTAGTTAATCAGTTTGCAAAGTACTTTGTAAATGTACAAAACATTGTGGTTTCCAGAACGCTGATGTGACTGTACTGTGAGACAAAGTAAGGACAGGGTCATTCTTTGAAAATCAAGGTGCTTAGCATCCTGCCTGGGTGCTTTGTAACTGATTGGGGTGGAGAGTTTAGAAAATAGTTCACAGGTCTGGAGAGTTTTAAATCTGTACAAAAGAGAAATGACTTCTATGAACATGCTTCAAATAGTTGTGAGGTATTTGGGGAAAATACACTGTTGTTAGTGGTGGTGTGGGTTGTGGGGTGTTTTGTTTTTGTTTTTTTGGGGTTTTTTTGGGGTGTTTGTTTTTTTGTTTTTACTTTTTATTACTCCCCCACCCCCATTCAACAAGATATAGCTATATAGCAATGTTGTACATAAATGTTTTCAAGTTATTCTTTAGATGCTAGTATACTGTACTTCAGTGTCTGGAAAGTGTAACTAAGCAGTTACATCGTATTTTCTGACATGACTAGTACTGTACTGGTAATGGCAACATCCCATTAACTGTTTAGCTAACCCAGAGTATATCCTAGAGAGGAAAGGGTTACATGCATAAATATTTTGTTGAATGTGCAAAACACAGAGGCCATGAAAGCATACCCAAAAATCGCAAGTGTGTGCAAGTTACTTTAAGGCAGGCAACTACTGTCTGGGAGTAGGACTCACATTGGGATTTTACAAAGCACCTCCTGCCTGAAGAGCTTCAGCCTTCTTAGGGCGCTGCTGCTTCTCTCTGGAGGGTCTGGAAACCTGTCACTTTCCGCCTCCTTTTTGGGAATATAACACCTTCTGGATTAAATAATGAGACACACTCTTTGGAGGCTAATTCAGTAAAGGGTTCAAAGATTTGATCCCAAGTGCTGAAGGCTGTATGCTATGGGAGCAGGGGCAGCATCAAGGGGTCTTTGGTGGATTATGTGACTCATAGTATCACTCACTGAAACTTTAATCTCCTGTTTTGAAGGTGGAATAAAGCAATAAAACAAAAAAATTACACTAATGACTTATTTTGAATTTTCTGGTTTTTGGCATCACAGAGGGTGCTGTGCAAAATTATGTGCAGCACTACAGTTTGGGTGTTTTTGGACAGAAGAATGCATACACCAAGGTTAAACAAAGCTTGCTATTGAAATGAGACAGTTGTAATATTACAACTTTAGGGAAGAATTTGCACTCTGAGCTACAACTGAAATGTTTTTTATTCCTTACATTGATCTTTGACAGAAGCAAACGTACTTCTTAAAATAATGGAATAGCTTTTACAGCAGTAATGCCTCGGACAATGCGAAAGGAGGTGAAGTGTTGCTACAGAAGGCAAGGATGTGAGAGGGAGCATCCCAAAAGTCAGCAAGGGTGGTTATAGGATATAATAGTTGCTTATTCTTAATACAAATTGAAACATAGGTTGGGGGAAGTCTTCCCAGTTACAGCAACGAGCCTGATGCTTCAATCCTGTTTCCTGTTTATCCACTGAGACTGTAAGGTTTGGCTGGAATAAATGAGCACAGCCTAAGAGACGAGCTCCAGGAGTCTGAGAAGAACAAAAGAGAGAAAAGTTGAGCCCAGTGCTCCAGCTGGCATGGAGAACTTGGCTCAGGAGTTTCTACCGAGCTTACGGTTTGAGCTTGCACCTTGTGAGTATGGTGGTGCCCATTCAGCAAGCTCTTGTGGCTTCCTGTGACAGCCCACTCAGCTGCAGAGGTGCCGTGGGACTGTCCGTGAGGAGCAGGGTGCAGGCACCGGCTTCTGCTGTCCCTCTGGATCAGGCAACAGCAGCGAGGGTTGTCCCTTGCCCCTTCCCTGCTGCCTGGGAGCTGGGGATTAACCCAGTGTAAGTGCATTCCCCTTTCTGTTTAGCTGAGCTCCTGTGCATCATCTGAACAAACACCCTTATGCAGCTCAGTGGGGAAAGTCTGGCCTCGGAGGTGGCAATTAGGCATTCTACTGGCTTCAGCAAAGTCTTTGAATACCTCTCTGAACAAACCCAAGATAAGCATTCTCTTAATAAAGTGAGAGCTGAAATTCATCCTCTCTGCTTGTGTTTTCTGAGAATGTAAAATAAACCTTGTAAAGATGCACAGAGTGATAAACCCCAGACCTTTATTGTCCTGTGTCTCCCCAGCAAGTTCTCTGGTGTCTGTAATATTTGATGGCGTATGCTGAATGCTGGGAATAGCAGAGAAACGAGCTTTTGCTGGTTTGCTCTGAATGTTCCCTCATAATGAGGTTTACTAGTCACAGTTAATGCCATTCATCATCTACTTTTTCTTTAACATTTGATTCATAAATCTGACATCAAGTCGTTAGTGTTGAGAACCAGCCTACTCTAGTTTGTACATAATGCATCCAGTGATACTTAGCATTGTTTAAAAAGCCAAACTTAAATACTTTAGTGACACATTTCTAAGCTATATGAGAAAGACAGCAATGTAACTCCAAGGACGAGATTATTTAAAACAGTTTTTAAATTGAGTTATGTGTTCTACTGACCTTGTTGTAGTTATTGCTGCATTATTAGCCATTACTAGAAAGTCTTAAATATCACAGTATTTTTTTTTCATAATACAGAGCTTTTCTCACAGAGTTTCAAAGAATCATGCCTTACAGAGGACACAGGATGAAATTAGCAAACTTTATAGAATATTAGTGTAGCGTAAAAGATTTAAAGTTTTAATTGCAGTAAAGAATTAGTTTCTTTAAACCGCAGTAAAAGAACTTCTTAAAATTCAAATTAGGACTCACATTAATTTGATAAAATACAAATAAAGTAGACATGACAGCAATAAAAACAAAAAGAAAGCAAAGACTGATCAGGTGATGTCAGATACAAAAGAGGACATTATTCCAAGTTCATCAACTACTAGTGACTTCAAAAATTGTCCTGTAAAGTGCTGATTGATATACTAGGGGGTCAACAAGTAATGCTGCATTAAATACTGGGTTTTTTTGGTTGCGCGTTTATGTGTGTGTGGTTTAGTTTTGGTATTTTGTTTTGTCTTTCTTCTCCTGAAATGAACTCAATATGTGCCATTTTTTGAGAAAATAAAGTTATTTTGTTGCTTAAGTTTTCTGAGACTGTCCAAAGCGCTTCTTGACAGGGAAGTTTTCTAGGAAGTGTCAGGCTTGTGCAGTGATGGAGGTCCATCTGTGTTAGATAGTTCCTGTCTGTTGGCTGTGAAATAGCATTCATTCTTGCTCTGTGGCTGCCCTGGAGCCCTAGGACCACAAAAATGATCAGAGGGCTGGAACACCTCTCCTCTGAGGACAGGCTCTGAGTTGGGGTTGTTCAGCCTGGAGAAGAGAAGGCTCTGGGGAGACCTTCTTGAGGCCTTTCAGTACTTAAAAGGGGCCTGTAAGAAAGATGGGGACAGACTTTTTAGCAGGGCCTGTTGTGATAGGACAAGGGGTGGTGGTTTTAAACTAAAGGAGGAGAGACTCAGGCTAGACAGGAGGAATAAATTGTTTACAATGAGGGTGGCAAAAATACTGGCACGGGTTGCCCAGAGAGGTGGTCGATGCCCCATCCCTGGAGACGTTCCAGGCCAGGCTGGACGGGGCTCTGAGCAACCTGATCTAGTTGCAGATGTCCCTGCTCATTGCAGGGGGGTTGGACTAGATGACCTTTGAAAGTCCAAACCCAAATTGGTATTTTTTTTTTCTCCTGCCCCTTGGAATTAAGGTGTAGACCTTTGTACTAATTTCTATTGTATGGGAAGTTCCTCATAAACATTATTTGATCCTTTTTACTTCACTGCAAAGGAAGAATATTTTGCAAATGGGCAAGTCACTCTTCTACAGCAAAAAACGAGGTTTCTCTTAAACTCAGTGAGTTGATCACATTACCATCCAGCTTCCTTGGCAAACAGTCTCTATCATGATAATTATAGTGCGTAGCAACCAAATTAAATTAATTTAACCATCAATAATTACAAAAGAAAAAATCCACAATGATTCTGGATGTTCCTCCTTCTCTTCTTTTTTCGAGATAGCCTTCATGATGTAGCTGTGTTGACCATGTTTAATCTGCAATAGAGGTTTTTATGCAAACTTGCCTGAGTCTCACAGCTTATTGGTGTCAGTCTGCAGCAGATCCCAGACTTGGGCTGCCCTCCAGCAGTCTCGCCATCCACCTAAAGCTGCTGTGTCAGCAGTGGCATACTTGATTTCTGAATTAATTAGGTGTTCTGCTATGGGGCTTGTGGCATTAGTCAAATTCATGAATTCTTAATTTTGTGATTTCTGTGGAAGAAAGAAAATGATATGTTGGCTGTCCAGCAGGGTTTTTTTAATTTTTATTTGTTGCAAAATTAAATTACTGAATGGATGGCGATAAAAGCACTGTTGTTGGGTAAGTATTTTATAACTACAGGTTTTTTGGTGAATTTTTCGGAATTAAATTTTTCCTTCTAGCTCTTTTCCCTTTCTATAGTAGTATTTATTTTAGAGAGGTTTTTGGCGGCTCTTTTAGTGGAGATTTGATTTACGTGGTTTAATTCAGTTGGAAAAACTTGAGTACTAAGAAAAAGCTTGCTCACTTTTTTTTTTTTCCTGTCCCTATTGTTTTTTATCCTCTTTACACTAGCACCCAGTGTCTGCTTTCAGAAAGCAGCAAGAACAGAGTGAAAGAAGTAGGGCTTAGGGCATTTTCAGGCTGGCAGGAGAGTGATGGAGGGTGGTGCGGAAGGACGGGCTCTTGGGCCAGCAGGTTTCTCGTTGCTGTGGCTTGAAGGTGTTGCACTGAGGGGGCTGGACATGGCCATGGGCCTTCTGCCCTGGGACCTTGTTTTCACATTGTTTTCAGAATGGAGAAATGTGTGCAGGCAGAGGATAACAAAGACCAAATCACTCCTGTACATCTGAAGACCTGTTCAGTCTATGTATATGCCTATATGGAATACATAGTACAAACCTAAGGAAATAAGGAGCGACTGCAACGTGCTATGATGTACAGTTATTACAGTTTATTTTGGAAAGTGTATATCTCTTGCATGTTCCTGTACAGCCATCCCAGAGTCTTAAAGTAAGTTTTTCTTAATTATGACATATACTATATTGTTTAGATTTTTCATTTTCACAACCAAGTGGCAAGAGCGCTGCAAGAAATATGTCAAATAGGCTTTCAGTTGCATTTGTCTCACTGTAAATTTCTTCCATGCTTCCAATTCCTAGCAGATTGTCTGCTGTAAGAATTAAGAGCAAATGTCTTGCATTTGAATCCCTGAGAGTAAAATCAGCTCTTTAAGTGCATCTAGAAGGCAGCTTCAGTGGTTGGGCATGGCCATACCTCTGGTAAGGCTGCAATCCCAGAGAGTAAATGGTGGTTGATCTTTATTTGTTCAAGTTTCAATAGTGTCTCTTTTTTTTTCCCTGCCACCCAACTGACTTGACGTGAACTGCCCGACTTTGTATGGATGTATTTTGTGGAGAGACCATAGTCTTCACATCTAGATTGAGCCTTTATTACAGAGGTCTTAGAGAGAGGAGTAAAAACAGGAGGAAGCCCTGGAGGATGCAGCAAAAGAGAGGATGATCAAGAAAGAAGTTCATTCTGAAAGAAGAAGGTGGCAGGTAGCAAGAAATGCATAATCCCTCTGGCTGGGCAGGACTGGGATGGAAATCATGTTTCTTGTCTTCTCATATTACAATTTTGTACATTGAGTGGCAGGCTATTGGAGCTTATGAACTAATAACCATGCTGGCAGGTTAAAAATAATCAGGAAGTATATTACTAGGTACATTGGGAGTTTATTGACGTGGTAGTTTATTTAAATATAAATCATTCATTAAACCAGCAATTCTTGTTTTGCTGCTTTTCAAGTCCCTTTTTTGAGGCAGGAGTCCTGCTTTTTCAGGCTCAGTATTCAAAGCACAAGTGTAAAACATCGGATTTCTGCCAAGGGTTGTGGCCTTTACTTGAGCATGGTGGCGTTGGATTGAAGTGTTTTTTCTACTGACTTACCGTACGTTTTTCTATATGGCCTAGCTTATCTTTCCTTTTCTGTTTTTTAAGCAAGCAATAATGTTGAGGCATGACTTAGAGAAGCTGAAAACCAGGTGAACTGGCCGAAGAGAAAATTGGACTGGGCCTTAAAGGTATTTCTTTGGTTTTCATGCCTGGTGCCTGTTATTGCCAGCAATGATTAAATGGCCTTTAGTTGACCTCCTTCATTTCTTTGAAGGTTATTTTTGTCTGTTTCTATACTGATATAAAAGGAAGTTCCTGGACAAGTTTACATGATTTACATTGTGCTACATATCCCTCCTTGTTTCTTTTCCCTAAAGCTTTGACTAAAAGTGTGTGACTTCATTGGGTGCAAAAAACTTGTGGACCTTGTAAATCAGTGGCTAGTTAAATGTATGCTAATGTTTCTTAAATAGATGCAGATATCTCTTTTAGGTCTAAACATAAGAAGCTTGGGTGTCTAATGAAGTACATGATTTTTATGCCAGGCAGTTGTTTATATAATGCAGTATAAAAATCTTATAAGTTATCTGGGCACCATTTCAGCAAAACAGGTTAGCACATGCCAAAATCCAGCTATTGGAGTAGTACCTGTACTTCAGCATAGTTGGGTAGGTGTTCAAGTGACTTCTCAATCAAGAGCTAAAGGATTTTGAGCCTTAAAAAAAAATTAAAAGGAATCTGTGTGACTAGAGACTTAGTTGTGCTGGATTAATTGTTTTAGGTTAATTCTTGATGTCTTATTAAGTAATGTTTGTTTGGGGTAATTTTTTTTTTTCTGTGCGATTGTTATCTGAACATTGCCAGTCTTATGTCTCAGTTAATAATTGATATTTTGTCACTGAGCAAACTTGTTCCTGGACAGTTGGAAAGAACCCATTTGTTCTCTGAAGTGATTGGAGCCATTTGGACTTGTCTGTTTAATTACTTTTGAATGGAAAGATGTGCCAGGTGATCCTGCAGTGGGGCTCCTCTGTGGATTGCTTGACACTAGGAAATATCAAATACTGCTTCAAGTTTGCTGAAGCCTGTTTCCATCTGCTCTGGTCTTTTGATGGTGATGAAAACCAGTATATAACCAGAGTTTTTCTTTTTGGCTCCGTGTCAGAGGATATTGCTGGTGTGGATTTGCACAAAGCTGCTTTGTCTCAGCAAAACTGTTTCTAAGGCACAACGTAAACCCAGATAAAAGTGGGCATCTTGGGGTTTCCCTAGATAACTTGTAAAGAGACAAACTCCAGAGGACTTTGCCTGTTGGTGTTACAGTCTGGCAGGGGTCAGACAGCTCTGAGTGACTTTTGGCAAGCCTGGAAAAGAAACTCTCAGGAAGAGAGTTGTCCCAGCCCCGAGTATACTGACGGATGTTTTGCAGTCAAATGGTTTCTTTTGAACATTTGTGTCTGGAGTAGTTTCACAGGGGGCACTGAAGCTGTTCACAAACTTACAGCAACTGTGGCATTCGTCCTTATCCCATTTGTTGGATGTCTGCACCATTAGGCCTCAGAGCTGTGTTGCACCCTAGATGCCTGTGTATCAGGTAGCTGCTTCAATAGCATGAAGGTTTTCTTATTTGCTGTGTAGCCATTGGCTTTGCACCTTTTTTCTCCTGACGTGTTAACATCTTGTTGTGTAAATAAGCTGTATCACAGAATCACAGAATGTTAGGGATTGGAAGGGACCTCAAAAGATCATCTAGTCCAATCCCTCTGCTGGAGCAGGAACACCCAGATGAGGTTACACAGGAATGTGTCCAGGCGGGTTTTGGATGTCTCCAGAGAAGGGGACTCCACAACCTCCCTGGGCAGCCTGTTCCAGTGCTCTGGCACCCTCAAGTTTCTGATCATATTTAAGTGGAACCTCCTATGTTCCAGTTTGCATCCGTTGCCCCTTGTCCTATCATTGGTTGTCACCGAGAAGAGCCTGGCTCCATCCTCGTGACACCCACCCTTTACATATTTATAAACATTAATGAGGTCACCCCTCAGTCTCCTCTTCTCCAAGCTAAAGAGACCCAGCTCCCTCAGCCTTTCCTCATAAGGGAGATGCTCCACTCCATCATCTTCGTTGCCCTGTGCTGGACTCTCTCCAGCAGTTCCCTGTCCTTCTTGAACTGAGGGGCCCAGAACTGGACACAATATCCCAGATGAGGTCTCACCAGAGCAGAGTAGAGGGGGAGGAGAACCTCTCTCGACCTACTAACCACCCCCCTTCTAAAACACCCCAGGATGCCATTGGCCTTCCTGGCCACAAGGGCACAGTGCTGGCTCATGGTCATCCTGCTGTCCACCAGGACCCCCAGGTCCCTTTGAAGAATGTATGAAGAAGGAAAGTTGCGCTCTGCTGTCAGAAATCTTGATGGGAGCTGCTGTCTTAGGGAGAGGTGTGCAGCAGGGATGACAGCTTGCTGGAGAAGTGCTGCAGGGTGAGAAGGGCAAGGGCAGCTCCTGATGGCTTTATCCTGGCCGTGGCACACGCTGTACAGCAGTGGATCTTGCATCCTTCAGTAGAGCAACTGCTCATTAGGTACCTGGCCATGGTCACCCAAATCTTACTCAACCAAGGAAGAAAGCTGTTAACAGCTGTTTTATTAACCCCCTCACATTAAAAAACAGTTGCCTTTAACTCTCAGCAAACTGGCCAGAATCTCTTGCCTGGACTTCTCTCCCATGTGTGTCTTCTCCAGTGGCCAAGACTTTTGAAGTGTTACGTGGAATTCTGACAAGAAAAGTCGTAGGCTTTTTCTGTTTGCAAAATATCTGAGGTAACAGGTATAACTTTAGTGTTGTCCAGTTTCTTCTCTGTACTGTTAGTTTCTCAGCAAACAGAAGACCTGCAGGATTTATTAAATAATCCTTAACAAATATTCATGTGTGCAATTGTATTTTGAGTATTTCAGATTGAATTCTCATCTCTGTACATGAAAGTACTTTTTCTATATGATAGGAAGGAACCTTTTTTATCACCTCCTTGTTCAGATTTCTTATTGAAACAATTAGTGTTATGAAATATGAAGCACATAACTGTTACAAGAAGAATGCAAAACAGTTACCAAATGAGATCTGTATCAAGAACTTTCAGAAATAAAATTTTGCATATTGACTTCGTCCTTGGGGAAAATTTCTTTTAAAGACCTTAGTAAAAACCCTCTTTCTGTAAGAAATGTTGATGGTAAATGCTGTCAGGAAGCCATGCTGTTACACCTCAAATATATCACAAAGTGATCTAATAACAGGTGAAGAGGCTTTAAGTTCTATTTCTGTTTTAGCAATGCTAATGTTTGTAAGAGTATGGAGAAGAGCCATCAGAGGAGAAAATGAATAATATCTGCCATAAGTAATAATTTTCATTTTGCTTCATCAAAGCACTGATACAATCTAAAATATCATGATTCTCTTATTCTTAAGGTAGCTTTTTGTTGCTTTGAGCACCAAGTATGTACTTGCATTGATGACAGTAGAGCAAGAACAGCTACAGCAATGCTAATCATATCTTATTACTTTTAAACCTAGTAGTACTTGTGTGACAGAAATCCTGCATTTATTCGCTCTGCTTCCTGAAGATTTAATTCACATAGCAATTTTTAATTTGTTTACCTAGTCAAGTACCACAACACAAAATACGCAACTTGAAATTCAAAATAAAACTATTCGTTCCCCCCAAAAAATCTTGTTCTGGTTATTTTATGCCTGTTTACTGATTCACTGTTACAGAACTTAATAGGAAAGAGTTTCAAACACCTGTCTTGCAAAATCCCAGTGAGTGGACGGAGAGAGAAGTGGGCTTACTGTAGATTGTGTAAAATTAATCACAATTAATCACATTTGTAGGCTGTGGATTTAGAAGGTTGTAGGTTAAAGGCATTCTGATAAAGTGAGATGGAAAAAATAATGTACAAAACAAAAAAGTGAAAAAAGCAATTGTTTTGTATTAAAAAGCGTAAAAAGAGTATACTCTTAACTTTATTCCTAGTTCTTACTGCAGGAAAACTTTGCTAATATGTCCAGAGAAAATTAGTGACCGTGTCAGCCTAAACAGAAGAAATTTTTCTCTACTATCTCGGCTTTCCAGAAAGTAAGCAATATTCTTAAAGTTGTAAAGTCATTGCTTTAGCAGGGAAAAGCAAAGACTCAGTGGGTCATACAGTTTTAAAATACACTAGATGACAGAGTTTTTGAAAAGGGAGGAAGAGTGGGTTGACAGTTTCGAACTTTCTGTCATCCTTTGATTAGGGGATACTTTGATGTTCGAAGTTGGCAATAGTGTCTCCAGGATGAGCAGCCTGGTTTTAAAGGGATTAACTTATGTGACAAGTGCTAATAGTGAAGATTGATTCTGTGCTGGATTTATGCATTTGTTGATGTATTAATTCTGACAAGTCTTAAACAAAGACACTAACCAACTAAAAGGCTTTTTCGTCCTTATATAAACTCCCAGAGACTTTGAAGTGGCTTTCGCAATGAATGGGTAGACAACATGCAAAGGGAAAAATGTGCATTAAGAAAGGAGATATTTTTAATGCTAACGGAAGAGTCAAATCAACCAACCAACCAACCTCCAAAACAAAATGAAACAAAAAACCCCCTCAAAATCCCAAACAAAACACCCCCCCCAAAAAAAACCCCAAAACCCCCATGAAAACAAACTACACAGCATTATTAAATTATCCAAACATAGGTCTGACTGCCCACAACCACAGCCAAGTTTTAAATTCCTTAAGTTAAAAAAATGTTTATGACGAGAGTGCTGATGTACAACAAACTCAACAACTCTTCTATAGCGAGCGATAGATGGTGAACCCAATGTTACAGGGTTTTCTTTGAGACAGAGCTGAATTGGCTAAAAAATATTCCCTCCCTTTTCTGCAGCATAGGACTGCATAGATCCTGCCCTCTTATGTTTTTCAGAATGTGCTATTTTAATTTTTGCATGCATGCTGATATTCAGTTGGTTACAAGTGTCTAATTATTGAGATTATATGCCTGCTGACTTCATCACTTTTTTCCCTAATGGAGCTGGCAGTGCAAGAGAAGCTTGGCATTTTATCTACTGTATAATTTGCTTGTTTTTATCCTTAGTGTAACAACTTGCCGAATGAGTGCTGGAGTGAGACATAGATAGACAGCAAGAGGACGGTGAGCACAGAGGCACGTGGGTCCTGAGTAGTGATTGCACATATCTGAGAAGACCTATCAAACAGGCATTGGGAAGGCCAAAAAAGCAAGAGGAAATTTGGAAGTAACTTATGCTAGTTGAGCAGATACACTTATTGACACCTGTGTCTTCAGATTTTTCCCTCTGGGTGGTGATTTCTCTGTGGTGAATGACATCTGCTACTTGAAGAGGCCCTGGCGGTGGCCGGGGCTGTGCTCAGCCATGGGTGTTTCCTCACGGGTACGACAGGACCTGGCCACTAGCCTGCCACCGGGGCTGGTTTGCTGAGAGGTGGTTATCACCAGCTGCCTGAGAATCTAAGATGACTTCAGTCAAAAAGAAATTAGTAAATGAAGTCCTGCCTGCCCCACTGGGGCAGAATGGGAGGCAGAAGCGCCCCCAGGGTGATCTGCTGCCAGGACATGGTGGTGCCTCCTTGCCTGTCCTGCGGTTGCACTGGAGGAGGCGGCTGCCGGGTGCCTGCCCTGGCCCAGCTGAGCGAAGGGCAGGAGCCTTGACAGCCGCCACCATGTTCATTTTAACAGCTTTCTTCTCCCACAGGTACCAGGCAACAGGTAAGCACGAGGTGCCAAAGGCTCTGGTTTCGGTTCCTTGCCCTACAGACGGCTTGTGACCTGTCAGCATTGGTAGACGGGGCTGTGCTAGAGGCAGCTCGGGTCATACAAGGTGTTAATCCCAGCCAGTGCCTCAAATAGATGTGAAGGTTCTTCATGGCTGCTGCCCTTGCTCTTGCTGCAGGGAGCCTCCCTGCTGCTTCTCCACTGACTGCACTCCTCGTCCACCTTCCCCCTGCTTTGCGTACACCAAGGCTGCAGGATGATGCAGTGAGATCTGGGTTGTTTCGAGGCTTGGCCAAGTTGTTCCCAGCCTGAATCGTGACGGGGAAGAATTCTGTGTGAATCAGCTTACTCCTCGAGAAGCTGGCTGAATGGCCTGGCATGGGTTCTGTGTCAGGCCAGGAGGCAACTTCCATGCTCTACGCTAAGTGCTTTTGTATACTGCTTGGATGGTTCAGTACTGCTTGGGTGTTTCTGTAGTGGACCACTTGCTAAACCAGCCTGCCGAGGACTGTTACAATCAGGTGGCAGCAGAGGACATGATGAAAACAGCACATGTTGCCTGCTCTTTTGGGCATCTCCCTTGGCAGAGTAGGTGGAGCTGTGCTAGGAGCCTTCTTTCTCTCACCAAAGAAAAGATTTCAAACCTGTGCAGCGGGACCTCTGGAATTCTTGACCTTTTTCTGGGCTTTGAGTTGAAAAGTTTATGGTGTTTGTGGTTGTTCTTAAAGCAGTGGCTTGGTTTTATTTGTATTCTGATTTTGTAGCTTTTAGATTGAACTTTAGTAGCGTATCCAAGTTTTTCTTTGTAAGCCTGATGTCTATGCTCAGGTGGTTTTGGAGAATAAAATGGGCTCTGATATTACTCTGATATTGACATCAGGATGTGGGATTTACAAAAACCACTAGGTATTATGAGACTTGTCAGAAAAATGGTGAAAAGTTAGCATCCCTTCACAATTCTGCCTGAAGTGAGCTTATGGAAATTCTCAGTTACCTCTAAAAGGTCACTAGGTTGCAGTAGGAACTGTTGGCTTGCAATAATATTGTGGTGTATTCAGACTTTGTTCTTTATGAAATTATAGCATTGCAGCAGGAAATTAATGTTTTCTTATCTGAAATTGAAAAAACCTACTATTCTGAGAAGTATTCTTAAAATGAGAACTCTGAAATGCTATTTAAAGGGAGGAATTGAAATGTTGAATTTCAATTATGGCGCAAAACTTTTTTTGTAAGTAATAGTTTAAGGTACTAAATAGAACTAAGGCACATGTCTATTCTTGTGAATAAACAGACAAGAGGGCAAAACAATTGACATAAAAATGTTGATGTTATTTTAGTTTAAAATGCCTGTCTGCGTGTACATGTTTCCGTGAAATGCTGAGCTCATGACAAAGTGTTTTGGTTTATGTGTGTGGGTTATTTTATTTTCTTTTTTTTTTTTTTAGTAAAGTATTCATTTGAAGTATTTTTAACAGTCTCTTTCACTTTCCTGCCCCCTCCCCCTTTGTTGCTTTTTGATCTGCCATATGCTGCGTATCTTCTTGCAAGATCACTGGGGATAGATGATATCTAAATATACTTTTTGTCAGTTATAGCACATTGTGGCTCTGATCCTGATTGGGACTTGAATGTTCTTCAGGATAAAAATGTTAAGGAATATGATGCTATTTGTGAAATGGACAGTTTACGAATATGGGAGGTGCTTGAAATCTTCAGCAGAATCAGCATTTCTCAAAAATGTCCTGATATTTCAACTGAATAAAGTATTGGCCAAAGCCATGAGATATTAAGTAATATAGATATAAAATGAGTGTTTCTGCTTTTTAATCAGATCATAGATACATAGTATATTGTCATGCTCTGCTACGAGTTGTATGTCCCTTGAATAAGGATTTCAAGACAGACAGATATATGTTTGGGCTGCATTTAAAAATCTAAAGTTGAAATAAGGAAAAGAAAAATGTAATAAACACATCCAAGCTGCCTTTTAAACTTTCCTCCATACCAATAAAAGTGGTTCCTCCCATTATGTGTGGTCTCTAAGTCTCTCTGCCGTGTGTTAACGCTGGCACGCTGAAGGAGCTGTGTCTGTGGCAAGTGTCTGGTTTAACAGAGGCCGCCCTGTGTGTTTTGCTGTCCTGTGTTTGGATCTCGAGTAGGACCTGTGGCCGTCGTGGGTCCCTGAAAACAGGTGAGCAGGAGCCAAAAGCTGAGTTAGCAGTTGAATTGCTGGGCGGAAGCAGAGCAGAACATGTACGCTGCCTGGGCATCTCCTGCGTAGGTAAGAGTAAGCAGGACGTGTGACTGAGCTCTGTTCTGTCCTAGTCTGAAAAAAAAAATCAAGATTTTTCAATACGATCTGTACATCTGTTATTTATAATGGGATTTATGATGGTAATTACCCACAGTATTCAATGTAATGGGTAGGGATTCTTGGGCAAGCCTAGACCACACTAGCTTGGATATTAAGAAGCCATACAGCACAGAAAGGAGGAGCTGATGGCAGCAAGTGGTGGCTTCATAATACCGTGGGTGGGCTGCTTCCTGAGATTTTGATATATTCTACAGTTCGTGCCATCTAGACATAACTTCGTATTGCCCAAGGCATTATCCATTTCAAAAACTTCAAAACAGGCAACGGAAAGAAAGATTGTGAGAAGAGGATACTCTGAAGTAAGAAGTCTTGCTTGAATTTACTGTCAAGATGCTCAACAGCCTGAGGTGCTGTATGTCTCCATCAGGGTCTTCTCGGTTAGACAATACAGCCCCTTTGTAGCTTGCTCCGTAATCATTCAGTAAATGAAGGACATGGGTGTAAATAAAGCAATGTGGGAAACTATAAGCCTGTTGACAGAGTGGTGTGGATAGTAGTGTGAGGAATGGGAAGCAAGTTTCCTTTGTCCTCTTGTTTTTTGGGGTGTGCTGCAAATTATAGACTGTGGAGAATGCTCTCTGTGAGATCCCAGAAGCAGCCAAAAGTGGTTTGAAGTCTAGACTATGCTTATTGCAGCACGATGGAAGGAAGTGCAGTATATGCCTAGCCTTATGACTAATGTAGTATTTCTATGTATGCAGAATCACTTCTATCTGGCAATTGTGTGCTCTCTGAGAATGCATAGGAGCCTTTGTTTAGTGGGACTAATAAGAGATGGAATAATCAGAAACAGAAATATACTCGCACTTACCAGATGATCATGATTTCCCCCTTCTTTACCCTCTTGCCTTTTTACTTTGTTACTGAATGTGAGGTATTTTTAATTTGTAGGTGTACATTTTATTATGAAGCAGTTTCCTGGCTTTTTTCTGCAGCGGAGGAATTAGAGATGTAGTGGGTTTTTGTTTTAAATGTTAGTAAGGGGTAAATAAATGAAAATCATTTATTTTAAAGTACACATTATTTCTGTGTAGAATTCTGGGATTAGTATTTATATAAAGTAAACAATAACTTCCAACTTCAGAATGTTATTGTTCACGTTACTTCCACTTACTGGAAGAAATAAGATCAGATTCGCTGACTCATTTTAAGGCTATTTTGATTCTTCCCTCTAAGCTGAGCAACTGCTGTGGGGGTTTTTTTATTGTTGTTGATTTTCTTCTCCTACTGCTCACATCCTACTTGGCAGCTACTTCTGTGTCCCTTACATACTGTGCTGTTCTGGATCCGTTGCTTGTGGCTGGGTGTTTTTTGCTAGCCATTTCTTCATGGCTCATATGAAATCTTCTTCCCATTATTACATTTCCCTTTCTCCATCTTCCCAATGAGATGCATTAGTAGGAACACTCTTGTAAAACGCGGGATAAATAAGTTTGCTTTTTGGATATATTTGACATGAATTCTGTAGATTCAGGAGACAGTGTGTGAGAACTGAATGCCCTGCTGGACGTACCTGCATCGAGCTGGGGCTCGCTACACCTACAGACCTGCAGAGTCCCAGGTGTCTAGTAGGATTGCACAAGAATTTAACAACTGAAATTCTGCTGGACTTCCTCTGGCTAGTTTTAAGAAAGACAGCCAGATAGCAATAGGAAAGGCCAGTCAGTGGGGAGCAAGAACTCTGGGCATGTAAGTAGAATTTAGATGTCTGGTTTTTGTCTTGCAAGAAAATCCAGACTTCAGAGTGTCGTGTTTAAAATTCACTTTTACTAATTCTTATTAAACCTCACTTTTTCCTCAGTGAAGACTGTGATGTTGCATTTCAGCTGTATAATGTATTAACTAGGCTAGTGCTACATACGTACCCTTTTTGCTCCACTGCTTTGAGGAGGAGGTGTGCCAGATGTTGCTGCCCTGAACCAAGTCCCAGAACTTGTTCCTGCGGAGATTCTCAGTGCCTTTGAGACTTGCTCAGAGCAAGGAGGCATAATATGGTTTAAAACAAACAAAGCAACTCTCTTTCACCTCCCAAGAAGTGGAGCTCTTCTGATATTGTCACAGTGTAGGGATATTTAGTCGAAAAGTTAGTGCAACTGCAATCTTGAAATCTTCTGGCAAGGTTTACTATATGACTGCCTGTTTGAGTAAGCTCTTGTGGAGGAGGAAAAAGGCACCCATATAAAAATCTGTTAAAATATTGATGAATGAAAGAAACCTTTGCGAGAGAGGACCGGTTGATTGAGTCTGGTTCCTGGTATTACAAGCATCCCACGTCATGTAAGAGTGCTCAAATCATTATGCTCTATCTTTAGGGTTCTTGCCTCAGCTGTCTTTGCTGGTGCTGAGGGATCTTTCAATTTCTGACAGAGATGCTGTCACAGTTGGATTAGTCGTACTTAAGCCAGTTAAACTCCTTGTGAATTTGAGTAGCTCTTCTCCTTTTCAAGATTTACCAGATAAATAAGAAGGCCACTTACTGTCCCCTCAGAAAGCAAATACACCAAGCTCTTTCTGTTGTCCTGTCACACAAGTATTTGTCTCTCCCATCAGCCATTTACTGGTGAGGCATTTAGATTTAATGCTGGGGATTTTTGTCTCAGTGTCCTAGGTGAAATGGTGAATTGTGTGGTAGTTTGGTCTTTGTATAACCCTCGTTTTGTTCCTCGTTCCAAGTTTCCTACCCACATTAAAGTTCTTAATTCGCACTGCCAGTGTCCTAAGCAACACCACTGCATGCCGTAGGGTACTCGGCTGTGTTAGGGCAAACATAGTTCCTTCAGCTACGAAATGAGCTGCTATGTTGAGAAAGAATGTCATATTGGTCTGATGTGTTTTTCTTTTCGCTGCTGGCAAACTGATGTTGTGTTTTATTCTGTTTTCCTTTAGCCTCTTCCTTTAATTATGCCTCCCTTTACAATGTGTTCCAACACCATATGTTTCTACGGAGGTGATTTTTATGAGCAGTAGTTGCCTGAATGACTTGTTTTTGTTTGCCACTTCCTCTGCCTTTTTTTTAAATCTAGTTACTGTGTTTGAATGTTTTTAGCTCATGTACCACCTTATACTTAATAGTTTTATTAAAGTCCCTGCACCTAGCCCTGCAATTTCATTTGCCAGTTCTTTAAGAATCCATAGATGGAGATTATCGAGGTTTTTCTAGCTTCGAGTGGATTAAGCTCTGAGTTTTGCTTCTGTTTTCATGCTTTCTGCCTCATAGGCATCTTGGATTTCCCAGGCTGTAAAGTAAGAAAGTTAATCCCATTTGGAGGCTGTTGAAAGTTGCCTGTAGGGCATGTTGGTGTCGGATGCTTTGCACCAGTGTTGTGGGATGCCTAAGTGAAATTTTCATTTCATTGCTTGAAAGTAAGGATAGTGATGCCACGGAAAAGTCTAAAACAGTGCCTTGATTTCTTTTTTTCACCCCAATGCAGTATTTCTTCTGCTTTTCCTCTACACCTCTCTGTGTGCTTGTTCACACTGGCTGGGAGCGGCAGGAATTCCTCATCCCAGTGCTCACCCATCTATCAGTGATGTGTACCCCCCAACAGGTGACTCTTGCAGGCACTTCTTCACCCTATTCCCCAGGAGGGAGGGTTGTGCTGGTGCTGCTGTTGTGCTGAACTCCATCAGTAAAAAAGGAAGAAATTTTTCTCCTGCGTCTCAGGATTTTGCAAGGACCAAAGACGCAGAAATACGTGGTTGGGTAATGAAATGTGATGTTTCTCAACAGATGATAGACCCCAAAAGATGCTCTCTGAATGTGTGTAGTAAAGTCAGGAGCAGGTTATATGTGAATGATGGAAAGAGGCAGACTGACTCATTTTGGTAAGTTTAAATGGTTTATGCAGTTTCCAGTTCATGGCATGCTAAAGACGATTCAGATTCATAAACAGCATTTCCCCAGCTAGTGAGGGGAGTGATTCCAGCTTGTCTCTGATTGCGCTGGGAGACTATGGAGCAAGAACAGGTAAGAAGATAAAGCCACCACAAAATGTTGTATTTGAGGAAGGGTTGTGACTTTGTATGGTGGTTCTTTCGCTGACAACTTCTCTTATAATAAAAACATTTTAAAAAAATTGAAGCTCAGCAGATGGCCACATAATCTATTGTTGAGACCGTAAAGAGGGCTGAGGGGACTTCTGGAAGATCTTGACACACGCTGACAAGTGAACAGTACAGCATGTTTCTCCTTTCTTCCAGTCTCCCTTTCCCTTCCATCTGCCCTCCCCAAACCCTTGAGAGCAGATACAGACCCCATTAAATTCAGGCTGCTGTTTACAGAGAGAGGCTGGAGGGCTTCCAGCAACTACGCATTTTGACACTCTTGAAGCATCAGCTCTCTAGCAATGGTGTTTTCCTTTTTCCTTCTGAATTCCTCTAGGGGCTAGGACTGAATCCTAAAAACTTGCCAATTTTAGAATTTAAGATTTTAAAATGTAGAGTTTTAGAACTGGCAGAAGTGAGGAGGCAAGGGCTGTCATTCTGAACATGAGAATTATGCAGTGGGGATGATGCTATTGCATCATCAGTTGTTTAACAACTGCCTGCCCCTAGATCCTTCTGTTTGGATTGCTGTTGGAGAGGCTTATTGGACTCTAATGTTTTTTGTCATTGCCAAGCCAACTTCTTTTAGCCTTTCACAGAGCAGAAGAGGAAAGCCTTGCTCACATTTTGAGGATTATTTGAAACCTACCATTGCCTCAAGCTTTGGCTTCCTGTGCTGTGCGGTAGAGTGCTGATAATGAAAGATGAAAGCTTTCTATTTTTGTCTTGCGAATATAGCTCGTGTTTCGTGGGCTAGATTGGCTGATTTTTGTGTGTTCCTTTTCAGTGCTGCCTTTATCTTGGGGAAGCTGGAAGGAGGGAATAGCGACTTCACCGAGATGCTAAATTTAGAGTGGTTAGAAAAAGTGCGGATGTGTATCCTGGGTCTTTCCAACTTTTCAGACTCAAGGCACCTGAAAAGGCTGAAATGTGACCAAGCATGTCCAGTTGAAAGGACGGTGCCTGGGCACCAAAAAAGCCCTTGCCCTTCACCTCAGTGAATATCACAAGCGGCAAATCTGTGCGCCCTGTGACACACAAAGACAGGCTTTCTCCCTTTGTCTTCTGAAGTATACACTGCAGAGATAGCTGTCGGTGGTGTGTTCTCATGTAGACAAGCTTAAAATACAGATTCGTAAAAAATAATGATTGATTCCAGGTGCGTTTTAGTTCTGTATGCCTAGTACACTAGAGCTTGATATAATAATCTTTATTTATATAAAATTATTCTTAAAGATGAGGGACAGCAAATTTGTGGGTTTTTTCTAGCTGTGCGAAGTACAGAGATGATGCTAAATGCAAAGGAGAGAGTGGAAAAAGAGGACCTAGAGGAGAGGCCAGGACGTTCTGTGCCTTGGGTGTCATGTACTTCCTGGTTTAGATTTATTGGGGAAACTTGCTTATCTGAACTGTAGTTATCCAAGTGCTTTTACTGTATGAGTATAAAACCAAAAATATGATTTGTATTTTCTTTGTCTAAGACCTATAGCCTGGCTGTGGAGTTAATATTTTTTTTGTGATAGTTGTGCGTGTTGAGTTGTTCTCCCACCTCACTTTGCTCTCAGATGTTGATATTCCCACGCGCTTTTTTAGGGTGATGGATACCTCCATTAAAAACATGTCTGCACAAGTATTGCAGAATGAAATACCACGTCTATTCACGGTGTGTTCCTGCTGCAGGAATTTTTCTGCAGAGACAGAAGCCCGCATACTCATGTGTCCAATCTGAAGTGCACCAGAGCAGATGGACCCCGTGTTCTGCAGGAGGCTGTGATCCAGGATGCAGTTCTGTCTGCAAACCCCGGCCAAGAAGTTCTATGGCTCAGCCTTCCCTCTCAATTTTCCCTCAGCTGTTCACTGCTATCCCTTTCCAACCTGCCAGTGTAACTCCTCAGCAAGTGTCATCTGCGGGAGAAAATAGCTGCCTAGGCTGTTCTGGCAGAATTCAGGTTAGGTGAGTGCTACTGTAGCATTTCACCTTCTTCTGAACGCTGGCACACCTAGACGGCATTCCACACCAAGGACGGTGAAGATCCCCTGCAAAATAGTGCTGTTTTCATTACAAAATACTTAGGGTTGTTAACATATATAGTAGGTGCTGCTTCTTGTGACTGTACAGCCAAACTACAGAGTCAGAATGGCCGAGATATTCTGTACTATGCTGCCGTGTTCATTATGAACTGGCTAGCATTGTTAGTGTATTTATGGTAGGCCCTACTTTTTGTGATGGCATTAGCCAAATTACCATCTTGTGGAGCCAGGTGTCAAGTTTTCTTTTCTTAAAAATCTCTGTGGCACTGCTGTCAGAAGGCAGCAGCCTCCAGGTAAATCTGGGTTGCAGGCGTGTGTGAGAAGAGTTCAGCTTGTGGATGCTTTCATGCAGCATCAGGGGCTCCTTGCCAGGTCCTGTGTGTGTAGCACAGAAAGAAACGTTCAGCTGCTTGGGCAGCCTTTCCTGCTGAGAGAGGTGGTGTTTGTGGAAAAAGCTGTGTCTCACATGAAAGCACCTGGGAAGGCTTTATTCAGCTTCCTGAGTGTACCTCATTTTCTAGAAAGCATAAGCTGCTCTGGGGCACACACAGTCATCAGAGGTTTCCTTGCTTTGAGTAAGTGAGAAGATCCACAGGGGTGGTGGGGTTTTGTGTGTGTGTGTGTTTTTGTTTTGTTTTGTTTTTTACTTTTTCTATGACAAACTCCCAGACTACAAAGATGAGAATAGAGGACAAATGCTGAACAGTGATGCTTTGTACAAGAGCTAACTTTGTTCTGTAATATGGGCTCAGTGCTTGTTTTTACCTGCTTGTGAAAATATGAAGATTCTTAACATTTTGCTATTTCATACTTATAGCATGAAGGGCATCTTACAGGGTGTCCTTTTGATCCTACTTGTTATAATCGAAGTACTGTATTAAGAAGACATATTAAAAAGTACATTGTAATCCAAATCAACATGATGAAAAGGAATGTATGTTGGAGAGCTGCATTTGGAGTACACTCGAAGTGAGATGCTGCTTTGCTCTCCAAGTGCTCTAAGACAGAACAGGGTGTTGCTGTTGTAGGAGACCTTTGTACACAGATCCCCCACCTCTCCCCAGCAGTTTAGGACACTCGTGTACCCTGGTACGATACACACTTGAACTGGCTTCTTGGGAATCAAAACAGGTTATGTTGAAATCATTGACGGGAGCCAGAGAGGGAGCATCAAGTGCACTGTAGCTTGTGTGGAGGATACCAATAAGGAGGCTCCGTGCCCTGCTCTGGTGGGGCTGTGTTCACAAGTAGCTGTGTGTGCACCCAGGCACGCATGTTCACGAGTAGCTGTCTCCATGAAAGGAATTGCAGAATGCTGACTGGATGTCTGGCTTAAAGTTACTGAATCTGGTTAACCTATCGCAGGTGGATCATTCACAAAAAAATAATTGGTTCTTTTCACAGGGTTGGTTATGTCTGCACTGCTTGGTTAGCATGAGATAAGGAGTTGTTCTGCAGTGCATTGCGGGCTAGTTTCATTCAGCTTTGTACCTGCAGCTGTTACGTTTCTACATGTACACATTTTTTTCAACATTGCTGGAACTAAATTTTTTTCCTATTAAATGCAATATATCCATAACTAAAAAAAAAAAAAAAAATCCTTGTGAGCCAGGTTCCTGCAGGATTGCTGGAGAATGGCCAGTGATGCTCGCTAACTGAAGATAAGAAATGGAAAACAGCAGTGTGTAAGTCTAGAAATGGGAAATACTGGTACTTGGCTATGTGCAACCAGAACTGCTTTGTGAGCAGTCTCTGAGCACCATAAACCAGCTGGTGACAGGTCTCTATTGGAAAGATGGTTTTGTCTTACAGTCCACAGCCACGCTCCATGAGTTACAGAGCAAACTCCAATTAATGTTTACATTTTGTTTGTTTGGTGGCTCTTCTTTAATGTTGCTTGGGATAATTTGTCGTCTTCCCTTTTTCCTCTCTTCCTTCCCTCTTGCAGTATGTGGTGCAGTTATTTCTCTGCAGTCTTACTGGGGTTTTTTGTCAGCTTTCTTGTTCTCCTGCTTGCTGCTTAGGGCCACAGGGAGAGGGGATTCAGCTCCTCCGCTTGTATCCTGTGTCAGAAACTGGAGCTGCCTCTTCAGAACAGAACAAGGAAGGGAGATGCTGGTATCTGTTAGTGATAATGGTATCTATAAACTCAAAAGTCAACATCAGTGTGACATTTCCAGTGGTAAAAGGGGTTTCCCAGGGCAGGGAAAAGCCCAGTCAGAGGTTTAGAAGCAAAAAGCATTGTGTAAAGTTACAAGGGAGTTCTTAGTAGTCAGTACCTGTTTGTTAGTGATTCCACCTTTATGACAAGTTTATGACTTGTGGAAAGAGAAGTGACTCTAGGAATCAGCTGTGAATTACTTGAAGTGGAAATACCCACAATTATTAATAAATTTTCAATGTAACATGTCTTTATTAAATAAAGCATCCTTTTTTTTTTTTCCTCCTAAGAGGTAACAGTAATGAGCAGCAATACTTCCGATATTGAAGAGAATCTAAACAAAGGCAAAAACCATATCTAGCAGTAAATTACTGCCTTTTTGTGTGTGTGTGTGGTGTTGGTGGTTTTTTTCTGTTGTCTGTTTGGGTTCTTTTAATGACATCCTTAATCCCGTTTGGTATTGCACATCTCCATTGCTGTTTAGATAATTTTCCATAGAACTAAGGGAGAAGTCATAGCAGTTCAGCAAAAATGAATACATGTCTGTCTGGAATACTGGTGTTCTCTTTGTAAGGAGGAGATTTGTTGCTGCCTTGTTGAGGAGTGGGATTTTCTAGAAGTCTTCCAGCTTTTGAGATAAGTTTTGCATTCTGTAATAATCGGTAGCAAAAAGCTGAAACATTCTGATGATAACTTTTTATATTAGCTCATAGAGGCAGTTTATTTAATATCCTTGCTTAGCAAATGTAATTGTTGCTGATGAAAATTGAGAAGTTAATACTTACATGACCCAAGGCAAACCATTTTGAAACAAGCCTGTTCCTGAAGTTTTCAGTTTTAGCAGATACCTCATTTCAGACAAAATTTCAAATAACCGTGAGTCATGGCCACCAACTAGAAGCGTTTTGTTGTTCCTAAGGGTACAAACCAATTTCTTTTGTGTTTTGGGCAGTGAGTCATGGCTGAAAAGCATGTCAGTAGTGTTCTAAAGGTACATTGGATACAGCGATTCTGTGGGCAACATCTGGAGTTCATGCACTGTTAGCTTTTTGTGGGGATGGACTTTGGTTTGCTGCTTGAGCTGTCGTGGATATATTTGTAATAAAATGACCCAGTGGTTCTTAAGTCTTATTCTGCTGGTGTCTTTGACCTCCTCTGGAGTCACTGGTGACAAAGAGCGGTGAGCTTCCAGTTTGCTGCTGGTTAGGGACAGAGAAATACTGTTGATGGTTATGATCTAATTAGAGATGAGGCACAGGATTGTGTAATGAACCGATAAGACCTGGCCTCACTTGGCATGCGCTCCTGTTGTGCACGTACTGGGATTTGCAAAACGTGCAGCCAGCCACCGCTTCCACTTGATTCCTCAGCCAGGTTGGCAGTGCCCTGTCCTGTGGTCTTGTGGGGTATCCAGCCTCTCCATCAGATTCGCTCAGCATCAGTGCCATCAATTAGCATCCGTATGGTTCCTGACTTCTCCTTGCATTTAAGGTAAAATGAAAATGCCTTGCTTTTACTGCGAGAGAACCTGAGAATAGCTCAGACTCCTGAAATTACAGATATTTTTTAAAATAAAAAGACCTGTTTCCCTGGCAGTAAGGAAGGGGGCGGCAGTGCTTACTCAAGAGCCATAGTTGTGAGTGTGGGAGAGAAGAGTTGTTCTCACCTGCTCTTCCAGGTGATCACTTCTGGCAGCTGCAGACACTGATTTGAGCTGCCTGTCCCATCTGCAGGTCTGAAGTTGTTTCTTCCTGTGTTGGAGGGAGTTTTATGCTCAGGGTTAGGCGTTCTGGCCGCATGTGTACGCAACTCCCTCGCTGTGCTTCCCACAAAATGAGAGGTGAGTGGGGCATTTCAGCTTCCCAAACTGCTGCGTGTGGGGTTTCTCTAGTTTTGGTAGCATCTAGATGCAGAACTGTGGGGATTCGCACAGCTGATTCCAAGTCAGAGGTGGAAGAGCATAGCTGACAGCTGCAGTGTCTCTGTAACTTCTCTGTCCGTGGGCAGCTCTTCTTTGCTCAGGGCAGCAGGCATCAAACAAGCGAAAGGGTGGAAGTTACCTGGGCTCTGGAGTGCAAGTGTTTCACCGTTCATGGGGCAGCTGAGCAAATGACTTAAGTTCCCTGGTGTCTCCTTGCTCAGAGGCATAGGTTTGATATTGTGAAGGGTGTGGACTGCAGCTGACTTCCCCAGTGACTCCGCTTGTCTGCCAACAGTGTTGTGGATGGAAGATAAATTGCTGATCATTGCAGTCTTGACAGCTGCCTAGGGAGTAGACTAGGATTAATTCCTGAAGTTCTTCCTTAACTATTTCATTTACCTGTGTAGATGTTCACTACTGAATTTCTAACTCCTTTACAGGGATGAATAATAATAATCTAATTATCTGACTTTTTTGTTTCATATATGCTTAGTATCCTAGATAAGACAGTTAGTAAATTGTTATTTATCTCTCTTAGGAAAAAAATCTAGATTGTTTAAATAAGCTGGTAATGCAGTTTTACTGTATTTGGTAGAGACTATTGCCTTGGGGTATGGCTCATCTCATTAACCAGCCATGAAAACCTTGCAGTTTTCCATCTTTGCTCTTCATCAGATATATTACCATTCATATTGTGTATTTACAGTTTGTTCAGGGCAATAGTGTCTAGGGTATTTCTGTAGTTCTGGTGTATTTACACAAGGCTGCTTTCTGATGATTGGAGACTCTGGAGTTGGGTCTTTTAATGCATGTATTGATGGACAGCTGCTCTGTAATTAAATAAGAAAATGCCCTATTCATTCGGCAGGGGAGTTTGCTTACCTTGTATTGTGCCATTCAGTTACCTGTTGAGGTGTTACCCTGTGAATATGCTGTAATAACAACAGGCTGTTGGAAAAGCACGTAGCAAAACAATAGCCTGAAATAAGATACTTTTTGGAGGCATTTCAAGGGTGGTTAATAGGCAATTCCTGAGCTTTTAGCTGTTAAAAGTCTGCTTTGAGCTCCAGCCAGGTTACAAAACATGTTTTGTCTGGCAGTAGTATGGGTCAGTGAGCCAAAGGGTTATGAACAGTTAAAAAAAATCCTTCCTGACAGAGTTCGGGCCCTTGTTCTGGAAAAGATGTTGAGAGAGTATGAAGCAGGAAGGATTTCTCCAGGGTTTCCAGCACAGGAGTTTGATAATCACTTAAGCAAGGTTTGTGGTGTGTATTCGTTGTTCCAAACCTGTGTTTTTCTAATGCAGGAGCGTCAAACTTATTTTCACTGGGGGCCACGTCAGCTTCCCAGTTGTCTTTAACTACTCCTACATTTATACAGTTCTAAAACTACATTCTGCCCTTTGAAGGCAACTGGGAGGCTGACATGGCCCCCGGTGAAAATGAGTTTGACGCCCCTGCTCTAACGCATTTTTCTGCTGGTAAAGTTCAACGTTGGTTGGAGAAGACTTCTTAGCCACTTGATTTAGTATGGCCACAGCCATCCAGGAGGGAGAAGACTTGAGTACGGGGTCCCAGGAGAGGGCCCAGGGAGCTGTGGGCAGCACGGACTGGGATGGGCTCTGAGCAGGAGCTGACTCTGAACAGTGACTCTCTGGCCACCTTTGCCATTTTTATTAAAATTGTAAGTGGTGCTTTATGAATGCATAAAAAAAGAGACCTTGGCAAATGTTGTGTATTAAAATGTCTAGTGTTAGGCTGTAATTTATTAGAGCTTTTTTTTTTTGAAGAGTCAGCTGGGTTTTTTTGTGTCTTTGGTTTATTTGGAACCTTGAAAGGAAAAATTATTTTATAAAATGAGACTTTTACTGTGCACAGTTCTGGGACAGATGCTCTAAATTGTCATCTTGCTCTCACTGGAAAGCAAACATAAATATAGCTACAGCAGTGTTAAATGCTGTGACTAACCTAAGATACTCTATAGCATACTGCTTAAGATTTTATGCAGCCAAGCATGTTATCTTCCATTGAAAAAAACATTTGCTACAATTTTATTTTAGTAATCTGCAAGGAGCTGCTAACTGTACATGACAAATGGATTGCTACATGTGGTATTGTGAAGAATATCGTAACAAAATCTTGATTGTTTTCTGCTCCTTGAGTACCAAGAAAGTCCTGTGGAAAGATGTCCATGTACCATTCTTGTGTATTTTCTCCCTTCACTGTATACCTGTATGCATGTATTTCTATGAGGGAAAAAAATTAAACTGAATAATATCATTATTTCATTTTTCTCTGTTTAATTACTAATTACTTTAGAAGTAAAAGGACTGTCAGGTCTTATGTTTTCATGTTTTTCCCTTTCTATTTCACCAGCTGAACAGCTTATCTATACTTCCATTCATATTAGATGGAGGATTTTTCCTGTTTTACTCCACGTAGACACAATGGTTTCTTCCATGGTACTGTGGAGTTGACTATGTTATAGGTGACTTCCGCTTTTTAATTTGCAAGCAAAACAAACTTTGTGTGAGCATAGTCAGGGATAAGTTTTTCTCTTTCTGGTTGTGTTTCTTTGAAAAACGGCATGAGCCTTTTAGAAAACTGCCTTGAAGTATGAATGTACTTGTTTTGGCTGATGTGATAACTAAATGGAAGCTGAAAGGGCTCTTTGGAAACCACTTGTGGATCTGTAGCTAGCAGGAGTGCCAGAATTGCAGCCAACTTGACCAAAATGATGTGCTTTGTGGATGTTAGGACCCATGAACCAAGCATGCCACAGGTTATTTTGCTCAAACTGGGAGCTCGTTTTACAGTCAGCTCTTTAATGTGCTTCGGTCTTCTTGAGTTTCCTTTCTAATTCAGTGAATTAGTGTCAATACACGTGGGAGGACATTTTCTTTGGATCCTGTACTAAATTACTCTCAACTGTGTAGAAGCCCTGACAGGGAGAGGAGTTGAATGTCTCCTCATCTATCCTGTTAATGGGCTTTTTTGCTGTGTATTTTTGCACCTATTTGATGCAGTGATATTAGTATTCCAATTACTGCTCGAGCTCTTTGTGCCCATGAGGAGGTATGCAACATGTCTGAGTTGCTTCTTTCTTCCCAAGAGTGGGCAAGGACTGACAGGACAAATATTCTCTTGTACATATAGGTTGAGTCTTGAACCGAAATTCAGAGCTCGGGCTACAGATACTCCGAACAGGTCTCTGATAAATGAGGGCAAGAGGCTACTGGCTATTAACAAATGGATGTTGTGTTGCTAGTGTAGTGTCAGCAGAGCTGTATTTTGGTCTCATGCTCCTGAAGTGTTGAGTGCAAATTCATGTCGCATTTTCATCTTTCATTCATTGTAGGAAGTGGAAATTTTTTTAAAAATTTATTTAAAGCTAATCGGCCCAAATGGCACTGATCGTTCTAGTGTAGTAGTTAAATGAATATATGAACCTTTGTGAATGGGCTTGTTACTTGCTGCTCGGTTCCTCAGTGATCTGGCGTACCAGCTTCCAGCGTCTGTTTCTCCTTCAGGGACCTCTGCTACTGCTGTGCTGCTGCCCTTTGAGCAGCCTTGCCAGGTTTATCTGCAGAGGCATCTCCAAATGAGGTGTCCGTGTCTGCTCGGGAGTGACCTGTGAGGTGCTGATTACCGGAGCAGAGGGCTGCCAGGGCTCGGTCTGTATTCCTAAATCATAGAATGACTCAAAGTCATCCAGCTGTGTTGCATCTGTGGCTTGTTCAGATGTTTAATTGCATTGACCTCCCTCTTCTGCTCTTTCCTACAGTAATAGTACCCATCTTATGTCTGATTCTTTCTGTATGAACGAGCTGAGCAACTGTGTGGCATAGCAAGTGCTGTGAGATGGAATGGGGGGGAGCGTGGGCTCTGGGTCTCAGGGACAGCCCTGTGGTTACACTGGATTAGCCGTAGTATCAGCTGCATCCTCAGATGACATTTTTGCATGTGCACGGAGGCTTTGCACTTCTAATTGATTTCCCTCACTTGCTTTCCTGCTTCGTGTGTGACCTAGAACATAGGGTGCTGAAGCCGATTCGGTGCTCCTTGAACTGCAAGTAGTGTTATGTATTATTACAGGGTGTGAATTTAGTTCCCTTTTATTTTAATTAGGAGATTTTTCGTCTTGAGTGATTTAAATTTCGTACTGCTTATTAATGGTTTAGTGGATGTAGTCAGATCTTGAAAAGACCAGTTTACATAAACAAGGAAGAAAGAGGAGGCAGGTCCTCCTTCTTATGCTAGTGGATCATCTTCAGATATTTCTGCATGACTATGTGGTTAGGAAAAATGGCACCAGGTATTTGTGTGACTGCCTAATAGTTGTTAACACTTACTGGGTTTTTTTGTGTAGTATCCCAAATTCTGTGTAGCTGTTGCCACCTCCTCCCCGCTTCCTCCCCATCTTCTTTACTTAATAACAAGGGTAAGACAAAGATGACTGTTCAACTCAAAGGGTTTTTGTGTGTGTGTATGTGTTATAGATTTGCTGGCTGTCTTTTGGTAACAAAATTGACTTCTGAAGCTTTACCAGAAATGTACCAGCTCTGTGGCTTGATGAAATAGCATTAACTGTTTGGGGTTTTTTGTTTTGTTTTTTAAAGAGACTAGCTTTTAAATTGTATCTTTTCCTTTATAGTTTTCAGAGAACCTCATTTGTTTGTAGTTTCAAAAGATGTTTAACTTGTCTAGGAATTATCAAATTAAACACAAAGGAGAACAGTATGGTTTTGTTATTTCTTTAAAATTGTTGGTTACATTGTATTTGTAGTCTCTCTGCATTTATGTATTACAATGAAACAGAAAATAATACTTAATGTTCCATCACAAAAGCAGTACTAAGTTAGGGAAATTAATCACAGGAGTATATACATTACAAGGGATGGTATTTCGAACTAATAATCTGGGATACAACAGCACCATCTTGTTTAAAGGAACTGTGGTTCTCCAGCTGTCTATACGTTTGCTGCTGAAAAGAGTTATGTTTATAACATCAACAGAGTGGATTTAGAGAATCAAAACATGTCCCATGGTGAAAGTGACCTGGAAAGAAATGTTTTCATACAATTTTTTCTTGTCACTGTTTTTCATCCATTACACACATGCCTATCCCTGGCTGAGATGTTCTGATATCTCGCTTGTTGGTTTCAGAAGCTTCCTGGATTTTGCGTAAGAATTATTTAGTGTCCCAGATCTGCCAGTCATGAGCTTCTCGAGTTGTGGGCACAGGAGCAGAGGGGCAAACCTCCGGGCAGAAACCTGGTGCAAATAACACTGCAGCAGCTGTAGACAAAAGGGCAGACTGTGCATTTGGTAATGTAAGAATTGAGTGCACTGGGATTGAAATGTAGGCATATGAAAGGTGACAAATTTAGCCCAGGGTAAACTTGCCTTTGGGAGAGAGCTCAGTCCCTTGTAAGTGTCATGTGTTCACAACTTTCAAATCAGGACAGCTTGACTCGGCACGGATTAACCCTTTTGTGAGCTCCTACCCTCAGTTTTTGCAACCGACACACAGGCTGCCCAGGGAAGTGGTGGAGTCACCATCCCTGGAGGTGTTTAAAAGGCTTGTAGATGAAGTTCTTAGGGACATGGTCTAGTGCCTGGGTTAGGTTATGGTTGGACTTGATGATCTTCCAGGTCTCTTCCAACTGGAATGATTCTATGATTTGGATTTCTATGGCCATTTTATCCATTTCCACTTGAAAAAGCAAACTCTGAGTGAAATGTTGAAGGTACGATGCATTTCTCCTGGATTTCCAGGCCTGTGGTGGTCCAGATGAAACTGTGGCTCTGAAGATGATGCTGGACATCTGGAGATCGTGGTCACACCTACTCAAGGTATACATGAACTCAACAGCTGGAGTCAAACACGGCTTGCACGAGTTGCATGCTTACAGTCAGGAACCCTGGTGTGCCTCAAGCATGTTGGCTTACCAAGCATGAGCACAGCAGCCGTCATTTGTGGGCAGCAGAGCAACCAGGCTTGCCAAGAAGCATCCAACTTGCTGTATATAAATGCAGTATTTCTTGTTTCTACATAGAACAAATCTTCCAGAGCCACAATTGAGTGAGGTTGGTCTGCCTCGGCCTAATTTTTCTTCTTCCAAAATCTTAAGTATCTGCATTTTGCCAACAAGTAGCAGCTTCAGACAGTGTAAATAAAAATTGCTGTCCTCACCCATGGAGGTTTGTGCTGGATGTTGTAGTGTTCAGACTTGTAATGCAACCTTCCAGAAGCAAAAAAAAGTGGCAAAGATGGGAAATTGAGTGCAGAGAAAAAATTCACGTTAGTCCTCAAAACTGGATTGCCTTGACATTTGTCACTTCTATGGTGGCTTTGCTTTGCATTAGAATGTCTTTCCAGTTTGATTGCAGCGAAATATCTGTTTCACGTTCCTCTTGCCAGGAGGGATACCTAGTTTATGAGAGCCGAGGCTTGGCCACGTCTGTGTCTTACATCACACCTCCAATTGGTGACCTCACTTTTTCAATGTTCCTAAACCTGTTTGTGATGGCCCTGCCAGGCCCTGCACAGGGCTCCTGCAAGCCTGTGCCCTACAGGCTTGGAGCCCTTTGGAGGGGGAGGAGTGTTATTAAGCACCTGCGTTTCCAGACACCTGTGACTGATTCAGCCTGTGTTTATAGTGACGTGATGGTTACAACCAGGGTCAGATCATAAATTGTGAACCTTGCGGAAGATGAGAAGGTTGTGTTTTCCCTAGCTAATTTCCTGGGATTCAGAAACTTCATAGAATTAATTGATTTGTGCCACGAGCGGGTCAATGATGTGCTTCCAAAGCTGTTATGGATTTTCATATGGCTCCAGGAAAAGTGAAACTGTGCCCCCTGCTACTGTTGCACATTTTAAAGCAAAATTCTTTGGACTTTTTATTAGCAACCACAACAGACAGCTTCTGAAACTGCTCCGAGGCATCAAACTGAAGAGCTGGAGTTACAGGCTGTGTGCTGATATTGTTGGATGAAGAGCTGTGGTCTTTGTCATGCAAAAAATAGGTGTAAGGATATATTAATATTAATTTTAAACCCTAGTATTTGGCGTCTTTTCCTGAAAGGGTCATATCTACTTGCTTCTGTTATCTGCCTTTTTAAATTGGGGTCTTAATCACATGTCTGTGTATGGCAATAGCTTTTTGGGGGGGAGTGGCCTCATTAAGAATGTCATTTATAATCATGGTAATGTGGTTGTTTGAGTTGGTTTTTTTTTCCCTCTTCCTTTTAAATGCATTGTGTAGTAAGTGCCCTTGATTTTTTTTAGCTTGAGCAAAGTAATGTCTCCTGGAGCTTCTTTTCTCAGCCTGGAGTAGATGTCAATAGAGTGTCCTGTTTACGTCTCCCCTGTGCGCTATTTTATGATAAATCTGTACCTGAGGACAGAAGATCTCTTAATTTCTCATCTAATTTATGACCAAGATAGAAGTAGTGGCCCTTTCAGAATTGACGGGAGCTCTGCAATGGAACCGAATTTGGAAAGTCAGAATTCCACCACAGACACATTAACGTGGCTGCTTTCTTTTCCTTGTCTTCATTTCTTGGTGCACTTGCTGTGTGAGAAATGCTGGGATTTAGGAAAGAGGAGACATCTGTAACCAGTCTGCAAGAAAATAAAAAATGGTAGTGCATGCATATTGAGTGTTCACGGGACCCTGACATGGAATAAATGGAAGATAAAATAGGGCTGGGGGGCTCTTTCAGTGTTCTAGTTGGGTGGGAGGTTTTGGGTTTTGATTGCTGTGCTTTACTGACATCATTAATGCTCTCATCTGAATAATGCAGTTAATAGTACAATAATATGAGCATTTGTGTGTGGGCAGAGTTCAAATCTTCAACGTATCTGATGTTCTGCTGGGTGCAATTTTCTGCAAACCTGCTAACAAGACTCTGATCATTCATTTATGACGTGTTTGGGAGCTTGTCCTTGTAATTCAAAAACTTTACAATTTTTTTTTTAAGTTCTATTTTTACTTGCACAAAACTTTTGTATTGATATAAGTAACAAAGCTCGACAAAAGGAAACAAAACATATTTAGCACTTTAAAAAACAAAAGATGTTGAGAAGAGATGATAAACAATAAGTGGGTTGAAAAGTCATGATTACAGACACTGATCAGCCTTTTAAGCAGCACCAATGAATGATATTTCCTTTCTGATTTGTGTGAGAAGACCAGCAAAACTGACTGAATCCAAATGAATTTATTTAAGCAGGTGTCGGATGATGCGTAAGTCCAGCAATAGTTAATCAATGTTATTGTGAACTAGGCTAAATATTATAGTCACATTAGAAACAAATTTAGCTGAACTGGTGTGTGCATAGTAAGAGGATACTTTACAACTGTCATAAACCTAAAATTGCACTTGCAAGCCTTCTTCTTACAAACTAAACTTAGATGATTGTCACTTAACTAAACTAAAACCTCTTGTGCGATCTTGCGCTACCTCAATTAAGTATTAAAATCCCACCTGAAGTTAACATGTGACAAGGAAAGGCAACAATAGCAACTGGCTGGAGTCCACTCTGGAAACTGAACATTTGTAGTAGGTTTTTGAAGGATAAGCACTTGTACGTTACTGTGAAATGTAATTACCAACATTTGGTTTTGGTTTTGCAGTAAAAAAAACCCAAAAACATTCACCAACACTAAGAAGCAAAGAAACCACAACTTAAAAAAAAAGAAAAAAGATAACAGCAGTACTTCAATACTTCTTTGAAATGGTTCAAGAAGACTCTAGCATGGTTTTTGTCTTGGTTACATTGCCTGTGAAGACATGATAATGACATGTTTGGGTTAAACTTGTGTTCCTAAGAGTCTCTCTGTAGTAGGTAAGATGGCCTTTAGTGTTTTGTTTCTTTTAGGAACTGCCTACCTTAAGAACATAGTAAAGAGACAAATTGTAAACCTAAAGCATTGAAAAGATACAGCATGAAAAACGATGTGTTGAATCTCAGCTAAAGGCTTCCCAGCTTTATTAGAAGCAGAACATCTCCAGCAGTGTGGCAGATGCACTTGATCTCCCCCCAGCAGAACCCTAAATCACTCCCCCACGACAAGTGGTAGGACAGCGAGTGGGTTCCCAGCCATGCTATTGAATAGGTAGAGATAATAGGCATCTCAGCTTCTTAAAGTTTTGTCTGTATTAATTTTTCTCTCCATGTTCCTTGCTAGTGGGGCTGTGCTGATGGCCAAGAGCATGGTGGTGCTTGGGAAACTGAAGTCTAGAACGAATATGCTATAAACTGCATCTATGCTGCAGTCAGGATGCCTTCTGACTTGTCTTATTCAAGGAAGACTTAGATTTCCTTAAAAGCAGAACAACCTACAGCAGTGTGGAGGGCGGTCTAACCTGAGAGCCCCGCTCATGGGATCGGGAGGTTGCTGGCCAGTGAGCTCACCCAGAGCACCACGTTCCCTTGCCCCTGCTGCTGTTGGCAGCTGGGCCGTATTGCTGCTGACCTGACCTGGGTTTGCTGCGATCACACGTTTGCCTGTGTAAGAGACTGCCTTTGGCTGTGCTGGACCCATCTGGTGGGTCAGTGCTGGTGGCATGTGGGGCTCAGACCATGGGGGGAGCTGGTCCTACCACAGCGCAAATTCTGCCACTGAGCCAAGTGGGTGCTTACCTTCCCTTCTTATTATGGCCCTGTACCAGCTTCCCCTCTGTTAGGAATTCCTTTAAAAACAAAACATTGATGTCAGAATTACAGTATTTGAATATCTGTTTTGTCTACGCAGGATGATTGGCCAAGAGGTCCAACCATGTCCTGGGTGCATCCAGCACAGCGTTGCCAGCTGGGCAGGGAGGGGATTGCCCGCTCTGCTCTGCACTGGGGCGGCCTCACCTGGAGCACTGTGTGCAGCTCTGGGCAACACAGGATAAAAGGATATAAAGCTACTGGAGAGTGTCCAGAAGAGGGCTACGAAGTTGGTGCAGGGTTTGGAGGGGAAGCTGCATGAGGAGCAGCTAAAGTCACTTGGTTTGTTCAGCCTGGAGAAGAGGAGACTGAGGGGAGACCTCATGGGGCTGCAGCTTCCTCACCAGGGGAGGAGGAGGGGCAGGGCTGAGCTCTTCTCTCTGGTGACCAGTGACAGAACCCGAGGGAATGTCAGGAAGATGTGCCAGGGGAGGTTTAGGCTGGACATGAGGAAAAGGTTCTTCCCCCAGAGGGTGGTGGAGCACTGGAACAGGCTCCCCAGGGAGGTGTCACGGCCCCAAGCCTGACAGTGTTCAAGCAGAGACTGGACAAGGCCTCAGACACATGGTGTGACCTGTGGGGTTGTCACATGCAGGGACAGAAGTTGGACTCGATGATCCTTGTGGGTCCCTTCCAGCTCAGGACATTCTATGACTTTTAAGGGTGTGTGTCAGAGTGGCCTCTTGATGTTGCAGCCTGGTTCGCAGGAAGCTGATCTGACAGCTCCCGAGGAGGGGCAGCCGTGCTGCCAGTCCCCAGGGGCTGCTCCGGCTGCTCAGTCTCACCAGCTCTGCTGCTCCTCACCCTGCTCCACCAACCCCTCATGTACCCCGGGAAAATCCTCTGGAGAGTGGCCTCGCTTGGTCTGCAGAAGGGCTTAGGCACTCTCAGAAAGAACAAGGGGAAAAGGCTTGGCTAAGGGGAACCAAAGGCTTGGCAAGCTGGAGAACCCGGCAAAGCGTTGCCTTCAAACCTACCATCTAAATAGCGCAAAGGCTGTTCTCAGGTTTACTTTCCTTTTTGTCTCACTGTGCCTCCATAGAAAAAATTAAAGAGAGTCTGCAAATTGAAGAGCTTGTGTATCATGATTCTAGATAAAATGATAAAGCCCAGGAGGATCTAGGTAGCTTTACACTTTTGTGGCTTGCGCTGTCAAGCTGAATCAGTTGTTCAAGTTCTCAGTAGTGAAGTAACCTTTTAAAAGCTCTCTTCTTCTCTGAGGCTCTTGTGTTCTGAAATGAACAATGATTAAGCAGCATCAAGCATGTGGCTCAGTGCTTACAAAACCTAAATTCACCCACAAAATTGTTCTGAGCAACTGTTTGACTTAGAAGACCTTTGCATCAATCTCATGAAAGCTTTTTGAGGAAGCAAGCTGATTTTTTTTTTCTTCCAGTTTTTCAGGGTGAAAGGTAGTTTACAAACAGCTGGTGTCTTCTGTATAGCTAGGAGCTGCCTTAGTTACTGAGTGTTGGGCAACAAGTGTAACAGCTGTTATACTTAGGTCAGTTTGAAGACCAAAATTATTTCTTGGTTTTGCATTCAGTGGATTGTAATTTCAATTTTTTTAGCATGGTTTCTGCCATTTTGGGGGAGCTTAATTTCCATTTGGCTGTTAGAAACTGCTGTTCTGCTCTGATAAATAGGGATATTTTGTTATTACATGCACGTTAATATACTCTATAAGCCATACAAGTAAAACAGGCAATATTAGTGTGATATATATAAATAAGAATCCTCACAAAACCAGAAAATATGTAGTTTTTATATTAGACAGGAGTATATTCATTTTTAATAATGAACAGCAAGAGATAATTGACATCATAGGACTTTCAAAAATCAGGATAAATAATAATAACCCTCCATCAATGGTTACTTAGTGTTTTTGCCCAGTGCGTGTAGCTTGTACTCCTTAGGCAGAGAAGACAGCGTGCGTGCTGGGAGTGGGGTGAATCTGTAAGTATTTGTTCTTCGTTCAGGATGTCGGAGGCAAAATTGCTTTCCTGGAATGTGGCAATTCCTGAATTTCTGTCTAAGGGGAAACTAGATGCAGTCAGCTGTGTCACTGCCCCAAGCCGGCCTTGCCTCCAGGTTTCCTGCCCCCATCTCTCCCTGCGCTGGATACAGATTAGGTGGGAGCAGGGGGAGGGACATCGAGCTGGGATTTCATGTCTGGTGCAGAATTTCGTAAGAAAACAACCGGAGAGTGGGTACCTTGTTCACACCTTGGCTATTTGGCTGCCCTGGCTGTAAGAGGAAAGTGCCTGACAGAGAAGCTTTGGTGTGATTTTTCTCAGGAGGTGCTGACTACTACTCAGCTAAGCTGGTGAGTGGGTGGTGAGCATTGGTTAAGCCAACAGAGGAAGCCTTGGCCATTTTCTGCCCCCAGCGCTTAAATAATAAATTGTGTGAGCTGTGGGAAAGCCCATACTGGAAGGGACCTCCTTTTCACTGCCCATTTTATGTGGGGATGGCAATGGGCAGGAAAAGGGAGGTTCCTTCCAGCCCTGCCGCCTTGTGCAGGGCCAGGGGGGGAGTTCTCCTGATTTCTGGAAGGTGTTTTAAAGTTCTGAAAGAAAAGACTTCTTTAGCAGAGGGGAAATGTGATACCCTAGGAATAAAATAGCTGTAAAGGAGATCATCTTATAAAATGTAAAACAATATAACAGAATATCCAAGTTCAGGGGTTGGGAGTATAGTGGTGGCTTTTAAGGATTTTAAATGACCAAGTGGCTGGTTCCAGCACTTAAGCACCAGTCCTCTCTTGAAAAATTGATTGATCTTAAGTTATCAGAATGTAATATAAAAAGATGAAGACTTGCAGCATATCTCAGGTCATTAGGGATGGAGTGGATGTCACAGTTGTTTTATTTCCAGCATGTGCTTTGTAATTTATAGATGACAGAGATGGAAAAAGGGTTCTGTGGGGAAGTAAAGGAGGAAACAGAAATCATAGTGTACCTGAGGGCTGCAGTGAGGCTCCTGAAATGATACAGAAGAGCAGATCTCAAGTAAGCCCGTCTGGACCTAATGAGGAAGAGGGTTTTGTCTTGCACCTGTAACAGTGGTTTCTTTGGGCAAAAGCTACCTTGGCTTAGAGGTTTTCATAACTCTCCTCCTATTGATTTGGGTTGTGTTTCAATTTCTATATGCCATGGAAAGGCATATGGCCCTTAGCTCTCAGGGCTGTCCAAGGTCAATGTTATTGAGACTGTGGTTTATGGCAGTGAATATTGAGGAAAATTGTTTTACTGTGCTTATTTATTTTATTTTAATATTAAGTGGAGCTAACTGAATTGCACTTTGCTAATTCAATCTTTATTTAATTGTTGATAACTAGAAGCAAATATGAATGGTTGTAGAAAGGTTTTTTATAAAATACTTGCATTATGGATCAAATTGTGTTTCCTCTGTCCCTGAAGTTTTTTTTGTTTTCCAGTCTTTAAAATTTTGCATTATGATTGCGTGTGACATACTTACAAAAGTTCTCACCAAGGAACACTTCATCACTTAGAAATGCCAGATTAAAAATTTTGCAATTAAAGAAGAAGAAAAGCACTGCAATAGCAAAATCTATTTCCAGCTGCTTCTGCATAGAAACAACGTCATATGCAGCACATCAAAATGCTTCCAGTCTTACCTGTGGTTTGTAAATGCAGGAAGAAGCTCCATGTAGGAAGAAGGAAGGTGTCTGGATGGTTCTTACTATCAACACTAGACATAGGTAGTGGGAGGGCTTTTCTAAAGGGTGCCCGTTCGTTCTTTTTATGATAGAGAGAAGTAATGCAAGAGCGTAAAAAATTGTTGCACAGAAGATGCTGGAGTCCAGGGCCTTTGAAATTACAAGGCAACTGAATGTTTTCAACCTATTATTTAGCTTAGTATTGGGGGCTTGAACATCGTAAAATGCTGGGACGTGGGGAGGGTGTCCTGCTGTGGTGCTTTGTAACCTGAATCAGAGTAGTGAATCTGTGTAAGGGCTGTATACAGAAGAGAAAGCGGGGAAAAATCTGAAATAAAGGTGTGTACTAGTGACCCATTTATGTGTAACGTAGATGCAGAGAAGGAGAAACCCCTTTGGGGTTATATGCCTCATTGAGTTACGAATGAATGTATGTGGGGTCCGGTGCCATGGAGGGGACTTTGTATCAGTGAAATGCTGCTGCTCACTGTTTCCTATTTTTACAGCTCAGAGCAGGCTTAAATAATACAGTAGTTAGGTTTTCTGGTATTCAGTGCTTTACAGCACTAGGATTTTTTGTTGTTGGGAATTGTGCAGTGGTGAGAGGAATGGTGAGGAAGTTTTGCAGCCTGCCGGGGGCTGCCTCTGCTTAAGCGCTCTGTGTTGGACATCTCTCAGAAAACCATGAAGATCTGTTCTGCGACTCACTGGCTGCAAGAACAAGGGAGCTCTGTGTGCATACAGAAGAGGTGGCTGCTCTTCCGTAAGCAGCTCTGTGGTTAATGGAAATGGTAGGTTGCGATACAAAATAGTTGAGTGTGAGTACAGTCTCTGAATAAAGGGAATCCCATTCTGCACCACTGGTGACCACAACACAAGCTACTTCAGGTGACAAGAGCTGCATGTTGGGGTGACCAAGGCTCCTGATGCTGCCATTGGCAGTGTCTGACGAAGGGGAAACCCATCTCAGTGTCTTCTGAAATCTCACTTTTACTGGAGTAGCTGGGCTGTTTGCACATTGCAGACACAATTATAGCAATTGTTCATATTTATTTGTGCTCCGGGCATTAAAGCAGCTAAATTTGATTCATTCTTCCTTTACAAACAAAACAGTTCGCAGGGCTAGGACACTGCTTAAAGGTGATAGTTTTAGCTGCTGGAAGAGGTAATGAATAAATTTGGTGTAGGCAAGAAATTTTGTTTTAATTTTCTGATAAACCTCCAAGCTATGTTGTTTCCTCTCTCACTCCAGAATTAGGAGCTGTTATCTCCGAGCTTCTCTTTCGAGCCTTGCCACTTCGTTTTGCCCTTTTGTTTTAGGCATGTTTTTGTCAGTTTTAAAATGAGGATACTTAACTATCATTCAGAGAGGGCTTGTTCATTGTTACCTCTGAAAGGGAAACTTCTGATTATTGGAACAGCTCTCCAATAGCTAAATAAGTGTTTCTATTAGAAGGGTCCTCTCTAACTTAGAAAGGGAAATTTGAATGAAGCGCTCCGTTGTGCCATCTTGTGGTGTCCCCTGTCTTGTTCAGTAAATTGATTTGAAAAGTGCTTCTCTTCTCTTGAAACACAGATTTACTGCCAGCAGTTCTGATATCTGACCCCACTGGTTTTTTGTAAAAACTCATTTCAGTTAAAGGCTTTTCCCCATACCACCTTTTTCCATCCAGAAAACGTGGGAAATGGTGGCCCGTAACAGATGAGGCTTGAGTTTTTGATGCGGTAGGACGGCAGTAAGGATGAGTGAAAAGCCGTGCTCTGCACAGCGTGCTGCTGGCAGGGCCCAGGCAGGCAGGCTCTCTGTCCGCAGGTCCAGCGAGGGGACATTGTTGAGGAACCTGTGGTTGGCTTCAGGAATGATCACAAAGAAACCAGTCCTGCAGAACTTGTTCCCTTCTTGGGCAGGAGAGAGCCATACTGATGCAGATAAGAGCTTCCCTCACTGCTGAGGGGTGTGTTTTGTGTAGGCGTTTGACCGCACAGGCTCCGGCAACTTAGTCAAGCCTGGGAATGTGTTCAATTTGGCTAAGGTCAGCTCAGGGAGGGAGGAATTCTGGTTTTTGTGTGTGAATGCCAAGAACTGAATTGCACTAACCCTTTCCCGGAGGATGTGCCAAGCTACAAAAGACTGTATTAGTGTTGGTGTACAAATAAGGAGGCATTTAGAACATGAGTGAATAAGGTTTGTCAATGATTTTATCATAGATGACACTTTAAAAGTAGCCAAGACCAAATCAGCAAGGTCAGTATGGGAAGCCATATGAGGAGCAACTAAAGTCACTTGGTCTGTTCAGCCTGGAGAAGAGGAGACTGAGGGGAGACCTCATGGGGCTCCAGCTTCCTCACCAGGGCAGGAGGAGGGGCAGGGCTGAGCTCTTCTCTCTGGTGACCAGTGACAGAACCCGAGGGAACGGCAGGAAGATGTGCCAGGGGAGGTTCAGGTTGGACATGAGGAAAAGGTTCTTCCCCCAGAGGGTGGTGGAGCACTGGAACAGGCTCCCCAGGGAGGTGTCACGGCCCCAAGCCTGACAGTGTTCAAGCAGAGACTGGACAAGGCCTCAGACACATGGTGTGACCTGTGGGGTTGTCCTGTGCAGGGACAGGAGTTGGACTTGATGATCCTTGTGGGTCCCTTCCAACTCAGGACATTCTGTGATTCTACGATTCTATGAAATTCAACCTTGGACAACTGAGAGGGCTGTGGGTGAAGGTGGTGGTGATGCAAGCCCTTTGGTCAGGGCTGCACTGGGCTGCTTTGCTGGTGTCAGTGCTCTGCAGAGAAACCCACTGTACGCCAAGTGACACCACCATTTCAGAAGTAGCATACATGTTCCTTTTGTGCCTGAGCTAATTAGCCCTCCAAAAAGACCTCTGGGATGCCAGCTACCCTCTTTGTGTAGGGAGGCTCAGTGCTTTTAACAGACGCCGCCCCGCTTGAAACCAGCTCTAATATCTCTAACTTGGTGCTGAAAGGGGCCTTTTATCTAATCGAACTCCAGTCGCTTCAGGATGGAGCATTTGCAACATCAGGCATGCGACCCAGGAAATGAACGGTCGATCCTACAGGGACCGAGAGAGACTGGATGCTCTGACGTGTATTGATTCATCTGCATGTTAACAAAACAAAAACTGTATTAGTACTGCTGCTTTACCTCATGTTATTATGTGTACATTAGATATTGAATCAGTGGCGTAATGGAAAGCTTGTGATAGAAATCACAAAGCAACTAATAAGTATGAAAACTTAAAAAATAATAATGATATTTGGAATAACAATGGTAATGAATAATGATAAAAACAGGGCTGGTGTAACTAAGAGGTATATAAAGAAAAGTGGTTGTCTTTTGGACTTCAAAGAATTCTAAAAATTATGCATATCTAAATAAGAAAACCTGTTACAAATGCTTCTTTCCTCAAGTAAATGGTAATGGAGGAAACAGAAGCAGTTTGCTGATGAAATGGTAAATGCTGGAAGGAAAAGAAACTAAAGTGGAAGGAAAGGATCAGAGAGTGTATTTTAAGAGCTAAAGGTGCAACAGTTGATCAAAAAAGTACTAAGTTTGTATATATATATGTATATCTGTGTCAATCTTTTCAGCAAGAGAAAAAACTTTTGGTTTATCCGTGATTTTTTGATATTTCAGCAGAAGGAAGTTTCAAAACATATGTGCTAACAAGTGCAGTGAACATCATGCAGCTTCCTTGGGGCCCCTGAAGTGCTGGGGTGCTTTTATTTTGTTTTATATTTCATCATGGAGCTATGTACACTCACTATATTTTCCAGAACTCTTTATTCCTGGGCATTTTCAAAAGGGTAGTAGCAATTTTTTAAAGATTTCTTTCATTTGCTTGTGAATTTGAGACCACTTTAAATATAGATAAGGTGGCTTGTGGTCTGTCTGGCAAAATAGATGCAATTAGCACAGAACTGTGTTGCTCTAATGATCTTCCCAAGAGTGACTGCCAGGTAGGGTGACTGGGTTAACTCAGCACAACCCTGTTAATTTAACTTACAGTGCTTAAGTGGGTATTAAGGCTAGGATTTGACAATAAATCACAAAATTCATCTGTATGTTTATGTTTTGTTGATATACTCGCTGAGAATCTGTGTCCAAATTGATTTTATTTACTGAAACAAATTATTTATTCTGGTGAATAGAAGATGGCCTTGTAGGCCATGAGTCTCTGGAGAAATAACTTGCAGGATATGTTTTTGGTGAACATTTCCAAATTAATTTCCAAATTTAAACTTGATTCATATACATTGAGAGCAGTGTGGAGAGTGTAATGGAATTTAGAGTGATAAAGGTGTTAAGAAATCATCAGCTTGGATATCTGTGTGTGAGTAGGAGTCATTTAACATTCAAATGATAATCCTGTTTTGTGCTTGAAAAAAGGCAGAGTAAGAAGACAGACTGCAGCTACTGCAAACTCAATATAATTCTCCTTGATTGTTGTTGTCTCTTCCATGCAGTAGTAGACAGGTTATGTACCTCATATAAAATTCACTTGGATGTCCTTGCTGCCCTCACATCAGTCGCTTGCAAACCTTTTGGCTTACAGGTGTTCTTTACCCTGCATGTGTTATCTGTTGATGGGATCTTTTAACGTTATTAATGATTGAATGACACTTGTGACCGCACAAAGTGGTCATGGAGGAGCGGGGCTGTGACTCGGTTGAGCTGAACACAGGAACATTTTCTTACCAGAAAGTAAGGTAGGTTATGTATACCCTGTGCCCAGCTGATGTTCCCAGTGGGTTGTGAGCGAGGGGGCGCTTTGTTCAGAGCAGTGCCTGGATAAGGCTCGGATTCTCTGAATCTCTGTTTTTTAAAGTGGCTTTGACCATGACACACCTCCTCCTGTACTCAAGGTTCCCTGGGCACAAAATAACTGCAACGGTGTAAGAATCTTCTCCGTAAGATGCTTAAGAACTTCTAGAGAGTATCTGGTGGCTAGTTTTGCTTTTTAGTTTCTTTGTATGAAGAAATTAAAAACTGCAGGAAGTCTAGAATCTGCCTGTTCATAAACCCCAGCACTCCTGGATACTTCTGAAAGCTCTAGAGAGTTGTGCAATTAAGCACATACTTGTTATTCATGTCAGAGGAATGCAACAGAGACCTGGGGCTTCTTTCACAAGAATAGCTCTGTGCTTGAAACGGGACTTGAAGTGTGAAACCACCTCCGGTGCCTCTGCCTTTGGCACCAGCATCGTATTTCACAAGGAAAGGAATAGAGTGATCCCTTGTTTTAAGTAGTCTATGTTATATGTTCCGTTGCCCTTGCAAGTACTAACAACCTATTGACAGAGACGTGAGTGAGCTGGTATCTTAATAGCCACTATTTGCTTATGCGCTGCAGCCTTATCGAGAAGAAGGAGGTCACTGAAAACTGTTAATGTATTGCAGCTTATCCAACAAATCTTAAGTTGATTTGGGGTAGAGGCTACTGTGTTGCTAAAGGTGAACAAAAATGGTGATGTTAAAATGCAAATGTTGCACAAAATTTTGAAAAAATAATCAGAAAGCAGTAGACTAAGGCTGATCCTGTCAAAGGTCATGATACATGCTCATGGCTTTTAGCAGCTAAAATTGCGATAAATGCCAAACCTTCTCTTGGCCAATTCTGCCATTGTCAAAAAAAAAAAAAATCCAGTCCTGTTCTTGTCAATATGGGACGTTAATTTTGCAGTAATAATTGACCTTGTCTTCAACTGACTTTATGTAAAAAACAAACTCTTCGCTGTTTGTGACAAGTCTCAACTGTGAAAACTCTAGAAACCTCCCTGTTATTGGATAAGAGAGCTCAGGCTTTTTTGCACCATCTTATTGCTCAAGAGTACTTTCTTTACCGGCTGAGTGAAGGGTATCATCTTACAGCAGTCCTCTCCTTTGTATGTAAATATATCTTCTGAAGGGAAGTGGGTACTTCAGCTTGTTGGTTTTAGTCAGATCACTTTGGGATCACTGGTACATCTACCACAGAATGCACACTGACATGCTCTGTTAGAACATCCTTTTCTGACATAATTGTGTTACAGTCTTCTAGCTACCTGGTTTACATTTAATTTTGTTATTTGGACTGCTCATGTGTACTGTAATCATGTTAAAAGGACGCTGTCAATGCTGATAAAGTAGCTTGAACCTGTATGTGCAGGCAAATGTTTTATAGCATGACTGTGACATGATTTTCCTGTAGCCAGCTGTCCCACTGTGGTGGCAAACACAGGAACACTGATCTCTCTGATGTTGTAGGCCAGTACCTAGAAGGTAAATATGGAAAACAGCTCTTCCAAAGCTGTCTTTTTCCCTGACTGTCTCACTTCTGCGCCTGAGACATGGTGACCAGAAGCAGATCAGGAGAAGCTGTTGCAACTGCTCCACCTTCTGCTCTGGAGGCTTTTTGCTGGTGATGCTGATCACAGAATCACAGGATGGTTAAGGTTGGAAGGGACCTCGAAAGATCATCTAGTCCAACCCACCTGCTAAAGCAGGTTCACACACAGCAGATCGCACAGGACTGCGGGTTTCGAATGTGTCCAGAGAAGGAGACTCCACAACTTCTCTGGGCAGCCTGTTCCAGTGCTCTGTCACTCTCAAAGTAAAGAAGTTTCTCATATTTAGATGGAACCTCCTGTGCTTCAGTCTGTGCCCATTGTCCTTCATCCTGTTTTTGGGCACCACTGAAAAGAGTCTGGTCCCATCCTCTTGACATCCACCCTTCAGATATTTGTGAGCATTGATAAGATCCCCGGGGGGGGTGCCTGGTCACCCACCCCTCTTCGGAGCTGGGCAGCTTGTATGTGGGTGCTGTGATGCTGGGTAAGAGGGGCACTCCGATAGCAAAACTTTTCTTGTGAGCACACAGGGGTGTGACCGAGGGCGTGTGACCCTCCCCAAAGGCTCCCAGGAGAGGGATGTGCACCCACTGCGGGGGCTTCCCTAGGGCCAGGGAGGAACAGGCTCCCCAGGGAGGTGTCACGGCCCCAAGCCTGACAGTGTTCAAGCAGAGACTGGACAAGGCCTCAGACACATGGTGTGACCTGTGGGGTTGTCACATGCAGGGACAGGAGTTGGACTCGATGGTCCTTGTGGGTTCCTCCCAATTCAGGACATTCTATGATTCTATGACTAGATCTAATCACATCAGCCCTGAAACGCTCTGCTAACATCCGACACTAGCACAGCATTCACACTCTTAGGTTTTAGCAAGATGTGGTCCAGCTGAGATACCACAAATCCCATCTCTGAAGTGTTTGAACAGTGTCCGGAGCTGGGTGCTCTGTTCACTTCTCAGGCTGGTTCTCCCTCTCTCACCGAGGAACACGTCTTGTGTCAACCTGCTCACTTGGATACTTACTGAGCAGAACTGGGTTCAGGAGGTCCCAGCTGTGTGAAAAACTCTGCGGGATTTGGATCCAGATGTTTGAATTAAGTTCATTTGAGTTTTTTGTATGGAAAGAGATGGTGCCAACAGTAGCTAATTCCATGGGCAGGTAAATAAAAAAGCAATACATTAATTTTGCAAAATAAGTCGTTCCTTTTGCAAAGCATAAAATGTCTGAGTGGGACGTGCTACTGTAGATTGGAGTGGTGGTTTTGTATGTCATTATATTTTGATTGGCAATAACTTCTGAAATATTTTTTTGTTGTGTTTTCTCCCCGGAGTCACTGGTCTCACTGATCTAATCCTGTTTTTCCATTGTCCTTGCTGGAGAAGGATTGCAGGTGGTGTCAATGAGAAGTCTTTGCACTGTTACTCTAGAAATGCACCAAGTGTGTCCAAAAGAAAATGTTTGCTTATGATTTCTCGTATTACTAGTAATATCATGTTTACCTTGCATTTCTTGGTAATATTTAAGTACATCACATGTTTCTGGTAGGACTTCTTATCTTTGCTTCTTTTTAAAATGTCGCTAAAATTGCTATTAGATGTTCTTGAGAGATCGATTAAATAAATTTCTTTGGTTTGATGCTTATAGCTGATCAGATTGCAGTAGTCCTGTCACTGTGCTCTGCTGGATCTTAGCTCAGTTTTGCTTTCTTCAGTATATGACAGCAAAGGGAATCAACTCTCACTCTACTAGAGGCTTTTTCCCTCTGTTTTCAGGAATTTCATGAAAAATAATCTTTAATAATATCCTGATAAATTAAATATTTCATACAAATTGTTTTCTTTTTTTTTTTTTCAATAGGTGTTGGCATCGTGTCGGGCATTTCTTTTAACATCTCGGATTCCCACCAAGGTAAAGCCACTGTGTTTCTGTAAATATTCAATATTATTAGATACAAATGTAAGTTGCATAAACTTAGCATATTTTAGTTCTGTGTATCTGTTTTAAAAAAAGTGATTGAGGAATGGTATGTTGCATGATGTTGAACAGTGCTTCCATTAGTGTCTGTCTTAAATGGATGTCACTTTATATATACTGTTTCAGAGGAATGTTAATTTCTAGAAACACAGGTGGATGAAGAATTATGTTGGAAAGAGCAGCTTGAAAAACTATGAGATGAACCTGATGGCCTTTGTAGTGGGACATTTTATGTCCAAACAAGCTGCTCATGTTATTCCCTTTAGTGTTTCTAGTGTCAAAAAGGAATATATTTGATTTGGAAAAAGAAATTATGTTGAGTTATATTCAATTCTGCTGTTTTCTGATTATTTCTGTGGTTCATTTTAAAAAGCATCTTGTCAACCTGCCTTGCCGATGCGGTGAATTATTTTTTCTATTCCTGCGATGATCTGTAATAATTGTTGTAGCAGCAGAGAAAGATAATTTCCACATGAAAGAAAATGACTGGTGTGGAAGAACATCTCTTGTCCAACTTGGACTCAGTGAATGGGAATTGGGCATATGTTCTGTTTTGTTGTGTTTTACACATACATATGAATGGGTGTATCTGTATATATATGCTTTATAGAAGAAACAGGATCAATAAATGGAACAATATCAGATTTTCAGTTATGGTCACTGGTAAATGTGACTGTCCCTTACGTATAATATGAAGATGCTGACTGGTAGGTAGGATGACTAATTTGAATTTCTGCTGAAGTTTATTTCCCTCAGCTGATCACCCTGTCCCTGCAGCACAGATATCTTTGGTTGTCTGTTGGCTTTTGGATCACTGCAGTGTGCAGCCTGTTTTTATACTGGGGTTTGGTGAGTGGTTGCACGGAAACATAGAGCCAGTTGATAAACAGCTCAGACATCAGTGCAATGGCAGCATGATGGACAGGTGATGATGGTGATCTTGTTAAGCAATAGCAAAGCCATTGTAATTCATCAAAAAGCACTTGAAGGCTGGAGCTTGCTGTACTGAGGAATAGCTGTGCTTTCAGTTTAGCATTACAGACATTTGTCAAAACTCCTTTTGTTAAATGGGATTTTTCGGCTTATTTTTGTTTTCTTGGAAATCTAGAATGTTTATGCTCTACTAAGAAAATTTTTACTATAGTGATAACAAGTGGAATAAACGTGATTAGAAGAAACTGCATCTGCTCATGGTTTATGTCAAAATTAAACTTTTTATAGCCAAACAATTATTTGGATAGTTGAAAATGCATTTATTTTCTAGTAGGATTAGTGAAACTTACTGAATTTTCTAAAGTCTGTAATATTTTCAAAAGCTGCTCAGAAGCTTTCTGAGCCCAAGAACTTCCGTATAGCTGGCACACAGTAACTGCAAGCAAGGCAGCTGAGAACATGCAGCAAAGACACTTTGTTCCTCCAGGGACCTCTCACAAAATTGAGTGTGCTGAGAAATGGCCAGTTCTGAGTGACTTATTACTACATCTGATTCCAAGCTTCACTTTTCCTTAAACAATGCTGTTGAGATGTATCCACTAAACAATGATCAAGTTAAAAGGAATAAAGGTTGATTAACTAAAATAGTAATTCACACAAATATTCTTAGAGCAACGATATTACAGTGGCCACCTCATAACACTCAGGTCCAATCGGTTCTCTTCCACTAATCTGGGTGGATTGATAGGAAAGAAATGCTGTACTTAAATCCCTAATAATACAGTCTAGATAAAACACAATTGCAACATTACTAAATGTTGGATCTGTCATCAAGCCCATCGATAAGTGTATGAAATAATTGTGCGAGTGTAGTTTAGGTTTGCGAATGTATGTCTAGTGCAAACTTTCAGTAAGTTTTGACTGAAAAAATTGGAAACTGTGAAATTAGCTGGCCTGATAACTGCAGGGTCCCTCATAGCCTTTTAAGAGGATTTTTTAAAAATACAATTTTAGGTAGTAAATGAGATCACATTTTTTAAGGCCCTGTAAAAATATTTCATAGTTTCAGCTAGATGATGTTCAGAACGTATTGCTCCAAAGCAAGGACGGTAAATCTATGTTTTTAAGTAGAAAAATAAACCAAAGATGAACTATAGCGATGTTGCCACATTTCCTGGTATTTGTTAATTCTATTCAAGAGGATTTTTGCAGAATGAAATCTCGAGTCTGGATCTGTGTAAACTTTTCTCTGGAGTAGAAAAGTATTTTTAATCATGTGTACATATATGCCTATGTTTGCACATGCAAAGTAGTTAGCAAAGGCAGGACCTTCAATCTAATAGGTAAATACTTCGCAAAATAGGAGGGATTTCAATCACGGAAACTTTTCCTTAAAACTTCATTGTGATTTGGATAAACAAATGTTAGGTAGTCTCATATGTTTGTTTAATTTGACTAGCACTGGAGAAAAAGAGCTTTTCACTTCTGTATGTGCAGTCTGGCTCACTCCAATAGTCAACAATGGCCGCTATGGATTTTTTTTTTTGTTGTCGTTTTCTTTCTGAATGAATGGCAGAGGCCCATGTCCTCTAATCAAAAAGGATTACCAGTTTTAGCTTAGAAATAAGACACTGAAGAGGCCTGAAGAGAAGTGAATGTGTTACCCTTGGAAAAATGTGAGGTGCCGATGCGGGCGCTGGGAAGATGCTTGTGTCGGTTCCACCTGTCCTGCCTGGGTTCCCTCTGCGCAATCACAGAATGGTTGGGGTTGGAAGGGACCTCTGGAGATCATCTAGTCCAACCCACCTGCTAAAGCAGGTTCACCCAGAGCAGATGGCACAGGAATGTGTCCAGGCGAGTTTTGAATGTCTCCAGAGAAGGAGAGTCCACAGCCTCTCTGGGCAGCCTGTTCCAGTGCTCTGGCACCCTCAAAGTAAAGAAATTTTTCCTTATATTCAGATGGAATCTCCTGTGCTTCAGTCTGTGCCCGTTGCCCCTCATCTTATTGCTAGGCATCACTGAAAAGAGTCTGGTCACATCCTCTTGACACCCGCCCTTGAGATATTTATAAACATGATGAGATCTCCTCTCAGCCTTCTCTTCTCCAGACTTGCTTCTGCGGTGGCATCTCTGTGCTCTGAACCTGTCCATTTGCTGCAGGGTGCTGCCCCTGCAGTAGAAGGCATGAAAAAAAGCACGTGTTAAGACTCCTCAAAAACTTCAGAGTAAAGTTTGGTCGCTAATTTAGGTCTTTGGTGGAAAGTGGACTTTGCACAGGAGTGGCCGAGGAGTGCTTGTATCTTGTGAAGCTGTGGGATCATGAGGACAACTGAAGGGAAGAGGATTTAGAAAATAGACAACAAAGAACAAGCAGTAATAACATCTTCAGTCTTTCCTGCTGTGAGTGGATAATGTAGCTAAGTGCTTAAAAAAGGTCATTTGTGTCATTAAACCCCCCTAAATTTTAGTATTCTAAATCATAACTATTTTAACTAGAATTTTTCGGGCAGCTTCATCCTGTGGTAACACTGTTCATGACTACTTATAGATTTGCCAGGGAGACCTTGGCATTTAGGAGCTCTCCCTACTATCTCGCTGCTTTCTGGAAAACTGCTAGCTGGTTCTTATGGTTGGAAACTGCTACGTTCCTGACTTGTGTGCTGTTGCAGCCTTTATGGAGAGGGAGTCTGGAGAGCTGCTTCTGGGTTCTCAGCAGCCCAGGAGTCATTCAGGGTCGTCTTTTAAAAGCATTGCCACAAATACAGAAATAGAATAATGTGGTGTTTGTCAGTCAGCCTGGCAGCACCTTGACTATGAATCTAGGGTAAGATAAAGTACAGGAAACTGTGCAATTCAAATAGACTACTCAGTTACAATGGTTTTAATGATAAATAAAAGGAAATGATGGTGCTAATGTCTTGCCTTGTAGTTATGATTCAGTCTAAGAGGTGTGTTTCTTTTTGGATATCATGGCTGTCAAGATGTTTGCCTCCATAGTTGTGAATTCCCATCTTAGCACACTCCCTGTAGCCCTAGATATGTCACTGGAGAAGAGGACTTTCCTGCCTTTTTTTGAGCTTCCATTTGGATTCAGTATGTTCACCCTTCTTCCCTGACTGTTGTCCAGATAACCCACTCAGACAAAGCTAATGTATTTCCTCTCATACTTTTAGACATGCTAAAGCAGTCTTGAATATTTATATATCTGTATCTGTCTATATATATGGTATTTTTATTTATATAGGTATATATAAAAAATTGTGTGTACATTTCCCTTCAGCTTCTGTGTAGTAAGATTTTTTTACATCTATGATCAGTGTAAGTAATGAAAGAGCAACATGTGATGCTGTGTTGTAATTAATGATTATTCAGTCACAAGAGTGCACATCAGTAGAGTATTGTGTAAATGATGCTTTTTACAACAAAATTTTATCATAAACTTTATTATAAGCTTATTTGCTTATAGCTTGCAGTAAAAGGTCAAATGTGGTGTTCCTGTAACCTCTAATAGCCATTTGAATCTGTAACAAGCAAATGTAAGTGTTCTTCTAGTGTAAAATGCAATCAGATCACAAATACTTTGTGTCAGTTCCAGAAACTGATGTAAAATAACAGTAACGTTGTTCGAGGTTTTCTTAACCTCATTGAAAAGTGTTAGTCTTTTTTAAAATACGATGTTTGCACTAATGTGGCTTTTCTTTTTTTTTTTTTTTTTTCCCCCCTAACTACAGTTAGAACTAACTTTCAGCTACTTGGAAATCCAAGGAGTAACTTCCAGTAAACCAGGTCAGGTGAGTGTATTTTAGGTAAAAGATACTTGTTTACTCATTGCTAAATCTGTTCCAGTCAAGAAGGTAATTGTCTAACATGTAGGTGTCCCCATCTGGTGAGCACACTGTACATTTGCATTCTTACATTCACGCTGCTTTAAAGTCTTAACAATAACGATAAGAATTTAAAGAGTCAGTTTTAGGAATGTGTTGTACAGGTGGGATGACCATAAGAAGTAGGTTTTTTTTTTCACCTAGTTCAATATGGTACAAGTTTTCATTTGTCTCATAAGTGAATATTCTTCTTGGAGATGAAAAAACAATGGCCGTTGGTATATAATCATCACCACAGAAGCTTGAATGGCTTCCGTGGTGTGTACCTTTATGATGAAGCCAAAGCCACTGCTTACATTGCAGGCAGAAATGGATTGCTTCCAACTATTCTTGGTGCTGTTACTGTATACAACACAAAATATATTTGACAGCAAGTTCTGTGCCCAAAAAAGTGAATGTCAAAGAGAAAGTGCTGAAAAGAAGAATGCCTTTAAATTTTTTTTTTATTCATAAGATAAACGTGTTGACACGATTTGACAGTCCAATTGTATCAAAGTCTTCATGTGTTTCATGTGTATTTGGCTTTTAAAGAGCTTTTCAAAAATAGGAGAGTCTGACACTTTCTTTGAATGCTGAATAGCTCTCATTGTGTTTAACATGCCAACTTTTTAACCTGGCCTTTGAAGCTTTCCTTAAAGGAAAAAAACCCACAAGATCCAGATGTTTACTATTTTAATGAGGAGACATTCAGTAAATTCTGTATATGTTTTTGTGGCTTTATTTAAGGGACTAAAATGCCATGGTAGCTAGTGTTAATTATTCCTGGAGGCACAGACAATCACTGTTGTAGCAGGGTTTACAAGGGATTTTCAGCAGCCTCTCTTAGCATACTATTTTCATGAAACATTTTTTAGGGCTTTGCATGTTTACATTCGTTTGTGTTTTAAATGTGTAAGGCTTATAGTTGAAGGCAGGCAGAATCGTAGATTATTGCCTGTGGGGCAAATGGTATTATGGCAGTTTTCCTGCAAACAGCGTGTTATATCCGTGATACCTGAAGGACGTAGTCGGTGCTTGGCATCTCGCAGAAAGCCATGAAGGGCTTCCCACTGTGACAGAAGTGAACAAATGGGCAAAGTAATGTAGGGAATTAATATTGGTGAGGATGAAAAACAGTAGTAACTTACCCACTGTCCTGGTTTTGTTAAAAAACAAGTTCTTCTTTTAGTGAATTTTGACACTCACTCATTAACAGAGTGACTCATTAAGATTCTCTTCAGAGAGTGACAACAACAGATCCAGGTAGAGGTTCAATTGGTGGGAAAAGGTGTGAAGATTCTTGATGTGCTTTTGGGCTAATACAGCCTCTTCAAGGGTTGTCCTGGTGATGACCCTGGGCATGAACTGGGAACCAGAAGAGCCCTGGGAACCAGTGTCAATAAAAAAAACATCCTCTGTAGCATACTATGCAGTGTCCTCTCTTGTACTGTCTATCTACACTTCTTATTCATTCCTAAAGTTAGGACCAAGCTTCTTACTGCGTTTGCACAGCTCCTCGTGTAAAAGAGTTTATGATTTGGGCAGCGCTAGATACTCACACTGGAGAAGACAGAAACATTACATTGCTACCTGTGATGTGTCAGTCATACAGTAATCTGATTTGACTCTGAACACTCAATATATGACAGAAATGGGTTGCAAAAGGCTTTATTTTCCCCACTAGCTGAAGCACGTATCCCCTAGACAGCGGGACAGTTATGTTAGCTGAGTTACTGCTTTCTCTGAACCAGGACAGTATATTACCGCAAGATTTTTGTAAATGGCATAGATCGAAGCATTAGAGCTTTTCCAGAGGATCACAACCATTAAAGGCTTTTACTTTTTACTGGAGGAAGCGGGCCCTGCTCGTTCAATAGTTGCCTGTCAGGCTGCGCTCGCTTCTCCTGGTGTTCTGGGACTTGTTTCAAAAGAGGACAATGCTGTGAGAAGTTCTTGGGTCTCGAGTGTCAGCTGAGGTCAAGATCCTTTGAAAAATCTTATTCCCGTGGGAAGCAGGACACTGTTAGGAAAAGCAAAGTTTGAGTACGGTGGTCTTGTACATTCAAGAAGAGCTTTGAGAAACTTTACCTGGAGCATTGTCGTGTAACGTCTTAAAGAATAACAGATTTCTTCCAGCATGCAAAGCACTTGGCTGGTATTCAAAATGCTCTCCTTTTTAAATGGACATGAATTACATGATACCCCGTTCTTGCCCTTATGCCCTCTTATTTATAGTTGATTATGGAAACTGAGAAATGCAGCATCTCCATGAAGATGGCGTCCTCGGAGGATGTGAACGAGGTGCTGGCGCACATCGGGACCTGCCTCAGGAAGATATTCCCTGGACTCTCGCCAGTGTAAGTGGCTTTTAGGGCACCTCTATCAGGAACAGGTTGCGCAGAAACGGTGGCAAGCCACCACCGCTTGTCTCCTGGTCTCCCCACCCTGACCTTAGAAATGCACTGAGGATATGAGAGAAACCTCAAGGCAAGTGCTAAGCTTCTGTCCAGGTGTATGGCAGAACCAGGAGGCAATGCAGAGCACAGAGAGGCTACATATGGTCTGTAGGGTCATGAGAGCCTTTGTTTTGAAGGGGTGATGCAGATATTTGGAGTCTGAGGTTTTCATTTTACCGTGTTGCTTCTGCAACCTCAGTATAGCTTAGGTTCTGGCTTTTCTTGTCATTTACACACCACACCCCCCCTCGCCTCACCCTATTTTTTTCCTCCAGAAGTAAAATCTGAGTTGAGAGAGGAGGGAAAAGTTCTGTTTACTTTCAGTGTTTGTGAAATGATGCACATGATTGGGAGCCTTGTTCTTCAAAACTGAGTCCTGAACAGTCTTGTCATTTACTTTCGATGGTTTAACTGGCTTCTTGGATCATATGTCTGATTTTCTAGCTTTTTTGTTCCGCTTTTTTCTGTGCTGCTCTTGCCTTTGGTTTTCTCCCGTATCCATGCCTCTAAATTTTATCATCTTACAGCAATTCTCAGTATTTTTTCTTCATTTTGTTTTCTTCTCTCTGTCCTTGCCTCATCTTCGTTACTCTCTACCAGATCATGCAACTCTACTGTTACTCTCTTTAGCTCCTGGTTTTCAGCTATATTAGAAAAAATGAAGTGTGCAAAAGAGTTTTCCTGGGCATGTTATTTTTTATAAGTGGAATTTTGTAATACGCATTAGATGTGAATGGTCAGGCTAAATTTACGTGTTTTATTTTGGGTACATGTCTTTATTATTTACCTTTCCTGTAGGCGGAGTAGGAAATGAAGTTCATAAACTCAGGCTGGCAGTTTTTTCTTTTTTTTTTCCTTTCCTTTTTTTTTTTTTTTCTTTTTTTCTTTTTTTTTTTCCCCCCAGTTTTCCTCTGTGGCAGTATTGTTAACTGCCTTGATGGAGATCAGGCTCTTCCTTCAAAAAGCATACATACAAGTGAATGTTTGTTAGCTGATTTGCCATAAAAACCTCAGTAATGATGTGAGAAATGCAGACAAAAAGAGTGGAGAGGGCTGGAAGGCTATGCATGTCTGTCGGAGTGTCTGTGAAGGCCTTGAGCTCCCTACATGTTTTTTCTGGGCTTTTTTGAGAATGTTGCTGGAGCATTTTGGGTAGCTGTACAGAGTGCTTACTTCTCAGAAAAGAAATTTCTTGCTCTCCTCTCAGATGGCACAGCTTTGCAAAATGAAGACATTGGAGTTGTGCAGATGATATAAGACCAGAACAGGCAAGAAGGGGGAAAGAAGTTTCACCCTTTAATATCTCTTATTAATTCTTCCCCCCATATTTTATAGAATTCTGCAGTTCATGAGGAATCTTGTCATTCAGAAGAACAGATAATTTCATGTCTTAAAAGGCAGGAAGAGATTGTGTTCCTGTCTAAGGGAAGGGGACAAAGCACACTACCGAATTACAAAGATTGGAGCTGGGTACCTTGAGTGCAGCCGAGAGGCCACATGTAGCTGCTGAGTACCCTCTGTGGCTCTTTACACTATAGTGCTTTTACTGCATAAAAGTAACGTATGAACAGCAGTGGTTTCAGGGTAACCAATAATACCATATCTCTCCCTTGTGTTAGATGAAGTCCACAAGTCTGCTCAGCTTGAGTGATCTTGTCACAGAATAGGGCTTAGTTGCTCCAGTAGTCACAGGGTTAATCATTAGAAAGAAAACCGAGACAGATAAATGTTACTCCTGCAGGGCTGCATTACCATGTGTGTGACATCTAGGTAGAGAAGTGAGTTGTATTAAAGCTGTTAGTCCTTCCTATACACTCATTTAAAATTGTACTTGAAATAAAGAAGATTTGTGAGTTTAAAAATGACTTTTGAAGTCATGAATGACTTTTCCCCCCCCCCCCCTCTTTGCATCTAGGAGGATTCTGAAAAAAGTAACTATGGAGCCTTCAGACAGACTGGCTAATCTCCAGGCCCTGTGGGACAGCCAGACAGTGGCAGAACTTGGACCTTGTGGTAAGAATGAATTTAAAGGCTCAAATATAAAAAGGCTGGAATTGCAGTGTCAGGAAGTTTAATTCTATTTCTGGCAGAGGCTCGTAAAGGTGTAATTAGTTTTAAGGTGTAATTAGTATGGAGCAGACTCCTGATTGGTTAGGTGAAGGCACTATATTAAGCTTCCTTGCAACCTACCAGGCAAAGATAGGATGTCTCAGTTTCTTTCAGCAGCACAATGGACACCCTTTTGAGAGAAAAAGAGAGTGAGTTTTGAAAGACTAGATCTTTAAGATATAGTATAAGTATTAAGATAAAGTATAAGTATTAAAATATGCTTTTGGATGTTTATTTGGTTTTTTTTACTATTATGTTAAATACTCTCTTGGGTTGCTTTTAGGAGGCTTTTCGCAGATGTATGCCTGTGTTTGTGACTGGCTTGGATTTCCCTATAGAGAAGAAGTACAGTGGGTAAGTACATGTCTTGTTCTGGAGCTCTTTTCAGCTAACTGTACAAATGATGAAAGAACAGGTAAATCATAGTACTTCAAAAAAACAAAACAAAACAAAAGAAAACAAAACAAAACCAACAACAAACTAACAAAAAACCTCACCAAACGCAGTTCTCTAAGGATGTGTTCGGTTATATATGTTTAACAGGATGTCGATACGATTTATCTGACACAAGATACCAGAGAGTTGAACTTGCAAGACTTCAGCCACCTTGACCACAGGTAAACAATATGCAGTAATCACTCTAATATTTTGCAAACTTTCCTTATTCCCCCTTGCACTAGAGTTCACCTGCCCTTGCTAAAGTGGGTTAGTCCCATAGCTATTGCTTAAATGTGTAGACCTCTCAAATGGCTATCTGTAGCATTTGTAGTTTTCAGAACAAAGCTGCTGGTTTTGCATGAAAGCCCCATGGAGAGCACATGTCATTGAAGAGCCTGAGAAGATAAATATATTTTGCTATTGGAAGCAATCCAAAAAGTTGGCAGATAGATACTTTTCCTGTGATGGCGGATATAAGAGCTCAAATTCAGCACAGAAAACATGCAACTACATCTGGTGGGAAATGCATAAAAGGAAATTATGCAGTCTTTAGTTATGCAGAGTCTTTTTCTCATGGAGTACACAGTAGAGATTATTTTTGTCAGCAAGTCAGTAAATGGTTAAGTTGTTCAACTGAATCCCAGCCAGTAGTTTCTCCACTTAGAAGAGTTGCTATCAAAAATGTGTACTTTCAGAAAGGAACTAATTGATGGTAACTTTACTATGAGACACTGAAACTTAGCTAAATGTTGTATTTGGTTTACTGAATTTAGCTGGCAGAGAAAATTGAATTCTAGGAAAGTTGAATCTGAAGATATTTATGTAGGAGGATATGGGAGGGAGTCTTAACTAAAATCTGTCATTATACAAGGAAAATGACAAATTTAAGAAACTGTAAATAAGATGGAGAAAGCATTTGTTTCTTTCGGAAAGCCCAGTGGAAGAATTAAGAATCTTTCAGAGATACAATGTTAAAATATTACAACAGGAAGGCTGAACTTGGAGGTAGGTAAATAAGAGTATTTTGCCACAGAATGCTTTGAAACTTTGAGCTATCTAGTATGCAAACTCACGAAAATACCTGCTCAAATACTTAGCTTCTGTGATGGGCTTTCACAGTCTGCACTGAATCCCATGGCAATGTTATTAAGCTGTACCTGTGTTGACTAATTCAGAGGTAACTCAAACAAGAATGTTTTCAACATGTTGCAAGGTGGGAGTGCTGAGAAGACTGTGGGGCATTCTTGAGAAAGTGACTTACAGATACCCAGGTTCAATAAAAATTAAATGTTTGAACAGTTTATTAGGAGTGAAAAATATTACTTACTAGGAAAGAGGAGCTAGAACAAGTGTTTTAGAGATTTAGAATATCTCAGCTGGTTCAAATGAGTTGGCTTTCAGAAAACAGAATGATGAGTTTGTTGCTTTATAAAGATTTTCATTGAAGTATACCTCACAAAATTGACATCACTGAGGAAGTATGTATGTGTTGTTAACGAAAGTATTTATTAAATATCTCAAGATTGTGTAAGTCCAAAGGTTTAAAACAATTTTGGAGACATTTACATGCTGTAGAATCTGTCTTGTGATGAGAGTTTCTACATGTTGAAGACTGAACTGAGAATAAGGTTTTGGATTGAAATTCCAAGAAAATTAAATTTTTTTTAGGAAGCCAAAAGCTTATGTTATTCATTAAAAATATGAATTAGGATCCGAGATCCCAGTCAATTCAATAATGTATACAAGTGGTTTGTGATATATTTAGCACGGTGAGGATGCTATACAATATGCCATCATGCTTTGTATTTTGAGAGGCTGTTGTATATCTTGTCTGCCTACTTTTTGGGATTGCTGAAACTATATACTTCATGTTGTGGAGTAGCTCTGAAGCAAGACAGGATGGGTAAACCAGTTCTCTAGGTACAGGGCTCTGCATTGCAAAAATAAACAATTTATGTTTTTCCTCATAAAGCATTTCTGTTAGAGGTCAACATAAGATGGCATGAATTATAGATGAATTTAAGTTCCCAGGGCGTCTGTCACTTGGAGTGCATAGCATGACTTGCCACGTGGGAACGTGACTTCTGAGGTTTTATCTGAAGTTTTGTTGTGCTGCAAACCGTATAATTGTTTAAGAACAAAAAAGAAGACTCAAAGTGAACAGGTCTTATTTAACTCAGCTGGTTTTTCATCTGTGTAGCGTATGTTTTAGCATATTTGGGCATTCAAAAAATTGACAGAAAAGCATGATTGGTTAGATTTTTTTTCTTTGTGTTATTTACATTTCTTGCCATCTTAAATACACTGGGGGACACAGATGTTGAGAAAAAGTGAAGGTATTAGATAAGCTTGAATGTTGTTGAAGCTTGGTGAGATTTTCTGCATTCCAGGAGAACTGAATCTGTTTTCATTTTAAGATGACACAGATTTACATTTCGTAAATGTTACTTTATTCTGGTTGGTAACTTAGTAAAAAACCTAATTACTATAAGCAACTCAATATAACTCAATCAGGAAAAAGTTAGGAGAAGGCCCGTCTTTTGGAAATGGTTGTTAGCGTTCTTTCATACCATATTGCAAAAGAATTCAGGTAATTGTTAGTACCACATCTAGAATTTAATAGAATAAAATGAATAAAGCAATATCTAATTTTGAAAAGAGAAACTCAATAACAAGTGCATTGATGTTAGACAAACTCAAAGGAAGAGAAGCAAAAGTCTTAAAGGAACCTCATTGGCCAGAAGCACCTTCAAAAACCTGAAGAAAATGAAAGACTAAATTTTATAGCTTATAGTTTCTAGATGATAAGGCTACTGCAGAATGGGCAGGGGTTCTGCTGTCTTCAGGCATGTGGGAAGGAAGGGATTGGGGGGTGCTACTGAAGGGTGCCAGTATCTGTGCATGTCTAGGGTTCGAGCAAACAGGCCTTGGGTGCTGCAGAAGACTAAACTATTTAAAGACCGAGAATTTGCAAATCAGCTCGGTTGATTTGTTCTAAAATGTTCCTGTCCTGCTGCAGCAGCAATGTTTATTTAACTTCTTGAAAGCCTGAGGGTTTTCTCACTAGCTCTGAGCACTCCGTGTCCTCCGTCCTTCAGTCTAAGGCCTGAGGAGAGTGGAGACAGAGATGGCCATAGGCCCAGAAGTTCCTGAGCTCTTGACAGCCTTCCCAGCTGATGTACCAGCTCCCTGTTAAATGCTTGCAGCCAGTGATCCATGCTCGTTGTCCCTCTGTTCCTTTGGAGGACCTGGGCTGCTGCTGACAGCTGAAATAAAGCTCTTGGTGGTGCCTTCTGCCTCTTTTGGGGGCGACGGTCTGCAGCATGAACAGGTCTGCTCCACCAGTGTGACGGTGGTACCATCAGCCTGTCCAGTGTTTGCCCTGTAGTGTTCATAACCAGCTGTGGCTGGCTGGTTACCACTGGGTGGATAAAACAAAACTACACCTGAAAAATTACTCATGTGGTCGTTCCACTTCCTTGCACTGGCAAGAGGGACATCAAAGCTGCTAATACATTACCTTCCTAACGATCATGCCGGGGAAGGCAAAGGAGGAACAGACCTCTGTGTGTGGACATTTCTTATTCTGTAACAAAGTTCCTGCCTGCCCAGCCTAAGGGGAAAGTACCTCTGGGTGGTTATTTTTCTCCTCATAGCATTTCACTAGTCGGTTACTGCTTCACATGGGGATAAAATTTGTGTAGGTAGGGACAAAACCAATGTGGTGGATAGAAATAAACCTCTACACTTCATGAAGCTGTTAAGACTCTGCTGTGTCGGTGGAAATGAATTCACCACAAGGCTTGATGTGTGCTGTGAGCAAGATGGAAAACAGGCTTAATCCTTGAAGGGCACCACAAGCTGGTTCCTCTGCAGGAGTGTGAAAATGGTCTATTTGCATGAGCTTCACAGTTGGTGGGCTACAGTCTTTTGCAGCAAAATGCCGCACCTTCATGCTGTTACCTTAGTGATGGGCTGGTACGTTCAAATTTAGCAACTGCAGTTCCCAATATAGCCCACTGAAGGCTTGTCCATGTGATGTTGCCTTGTCTCCTGGCTCTCCTACATGTTTAACAACCATCCTGAAGTCTCTGAACATTCGTGGAGGAAAAATGGAAGAGAGGAAGAAGGAAAAGAAGATCAGAGAAGGCTGCTGCATGTTTAGTGCAGATCTGCGCCTACCTGCCTATGTCCTGAATGAAAAACTGGAGAGTGAGGCAACCTTATAAAAACCAATACTTTCAAATTTTTCCCCGCAAACACTGAGGCTTGGATGGCACTGTTTTGCTGGTCCAATAAGTTCACGTATACTACAGCTCTTTGTTTCATTATAAAGACAAGGGCTTTCTAAGTAGCTGTTAAGTCCCAGTGTAGATGTACATATGTATTTAACATGTTAAATCAAAATGGTCCAAGTGCTGCACCGCTAAATAGTGTGCTACTGCTTGATGAATGATTCTGCTGGGGGGTAGCATATGGACACGACATTTATCAGCGTCTGTTATTGGACAAACTTGACAGAGGGAGAGCAGATCACATTAAGAGGCTTGGAATGAAAAGAATGGGAATAATTTAGAATTTCATTTGTGAAATCCCTTTTACAATTAAGGAAGGTTTGCACTGAAAGTCGCATTATCCATTTGCAGGTCTTCTGCTTCCTAGGGGAATTTAACTATAGAGATGAGACAAGGAGGTGTTCTCTAGAAGCATTCAGTCATGGAATTATATTAAATCATCAGACTGCCAAAAAGCTTTTTAGTGTCATGCTCAATTATAATTAGAGGTGATTAAGAAGCTTAAATATGTCACACGCTGAAGAAAAAGTAATGCTAAAAGTAGGAATGGCAGCCCAGACAAATTCCTGATTTAAAAATTCATGCTAGAATGGATGTCAGTTGGCCAGCCAAAAATTTGTATTACAATATGAGAAAGACACAGCTGCTGGTGGTGCTCGGGGTTTTTTTTAGGATGCAAAGCTTTCTGTAATGGATTTGGTAGGCAATTAGTATTGCAAAAGCAAGGGGAATTAGATATGGAATAACACTTAAGAGACTGTTTCAAATGACCAAAGCTGACAGTTATGTGAAATGTGTGTAAAAGTGTTTTTCTTTTTCTAGAGACTTAATACCTATAGTTGCTGCTCTGGAGTATAATCAGTGGTTTACAAAGCTGTCCTCCAAGGATCTGAAATTAGTAAGTAATAAATCGAAACAGTATACCTGCTCCTACCAGGCTATGCTGTGTTTTAGAGGGTACTATTACATCTTTTCAAGGTGAACTTTTTTAGGCAAGTATAACTAGGCAATCTATAGAATTTTTTTATTTCTCTTAATCAGGAAAATATAGCCTGTTGGATAGTTAATTCATGCCATAGAAACACTGCTGAGAGTCAGGTCTTGTCAAAATTTCAAGTGAATGAAGTTTGGACAATAACAGTAACCCATAAAACCACTTCATTAGGTGTTGCTAGCTCCCTCAAACAATATTAAATGACTAAATAGGAAATTAATTCTAAAACAGCCAGAAATCTCAGTTGCTTTTTGGAGGCGGAAATAAAATAGCAGGATTCTGTTATTTTCTAATGTTTAAAGCAGGTTTTTCCTCTTAATTTTCATTGCAACTTGATGGATTTTGCTCCCAGTTGTCTGAAGCTAACCCTGTGTAGTAATAAGTATGTAATGATGTCCGATATTGGTATTCTTCCACATTGGTTTTCTTTCTGAAAAGCAAAAAAGGGGCAAATCTCACCAAATTTGACTACTGAAGAAAAGGCCAAGAATATCAGTAATTAGGTGACTTTTAAAATATATCAAAATATGCTATTTCTTCTAAACTTGAAAATTCATAGCTGCAGGTGGAGTTAGTGGTTTGGGAAATTGCTTTCACGCTTACTTCCAGAAGCTATTATCCTTAAAAATGAAGGCTGAGTCTCATCTTGTTTAAATTGATGCCATTTAGTTGATGTGAAAATGCTCTCGTTGCCTTCCTAAGCTGTCATTTTCCATGCAAATTCAGTAGAAAGTAGCTTATGTCATTCTTGGCAGAAGAGTAGGCAAAAAACTTTCTTGCTGGGACATCTTACTTGAAATTATGCATGGAATGAGACTGGGAGTATTTTTAATCCTGTTGTAGTTTGCTGTTAAAATCACCGTTGTTAGAGGGTATTATACAATGCGATTAATCAGTTTCTGCTTCAATGAAATGAGATAGTTTGCTTGGTTAGAAGACTGGAGAGTGTAGTTTGCTTAGAACAAGAACTGGCCATATTGTCCGAGATATTCTTACATGGAAGGGGTTTTTTTAAATTTTTCTGTGGAAAACAAATAAACTTTGTCAACCTTGAAAAGGAACCAATTCCTTAAAATAAAAAAAAAAAAAAACAAAAAACGAACAAGTGAAAAAAACCCTTTATCTTCCATGCATTCCATTTTCAGTTAAAACCACCAGGAAAAGGTAGATCGTCAAACAGTAAATCCGTGCCATAGGAACACTGCTGAGGGTCAGTATGGGGTCAGACACATCCGGAGGCCACGGAACGCTTTGTGCTTCATGAATCCCGCTCTGACATTGTGTTTGATAGACGGTATCCATCGTGTTTTTATAGTACATGCATGAAACTTTCCATTTGCAATCACAGTGCTGTAGAAGCCTTGTGATAATAGTATTCTGAATTACTGAAACATGGAAGGCAAAGATAGAATTGGGAAGATGGCTGAGTTGATATTCTTTAGAAAAACTTGTCAACTTTACTGACTATAGGAATTCATAAGATTTCATGTGTGTGGTAGATAAGGATTTTTCTTTTTAGGAGATTCAATTAGTTTCAAATATAAAATTCCTAGAAAATGTCAGACTGTTGTTAGAGAGAGAGATCTCCCAGGTATGAATGTCACATTGTTTTTAAAGGCAGGTACCAGAATAGTTTCAGCACTTCATGATAATAATTGAAATTCAGCTGGACTTCACATGAATGTTGATTAGTGTGCGCTGTGGGGGAAAAAAAAGGGAAATCCAGAAGCAGAATAAAACATTACAATAAAAGGTGATGAGGTACAGACTTCACTGTATGGCTTTTGAATCATTAATGTTTTATCTCACTATTTGAATGAGCACAGCAAACAAACTCTTTTGTTACCATGTTTTGTTCATGGTACTTGCAAATGTCCATGCAAATTCTAGAATCCAACAACAGTAACATCATGAGGTGGGATTTACTTCTGTGTAGGTTGGGAGAATTCATGCTGAAAGACACTGACCCTTAATCACTGGTCCTTAACAGTCTTTGGAGGACCTGTAGCTAGAATGCTTTTGCTCTTGAGTTTTTCTGTCTGCCTTATAACATCTTTATTTGTGTTTACTTCTCATTCCTGGTCAGGCTTTATTCTCCTTTGCACTAGTTGCCACTTTCATGTGAAGGATTAGCTTGCATATGAGCAAGACTTCTTTAAAAATTATGTGAGCGTTTTTTCTGAATTGTAGGGTTTGTGGTTTTTACTATCATTATAAAAATTCTCCCCCCTGTGATTAGGTGGCGTGATTCATAAATGACTTGTTTTTAGTCTGCCTCTTGCTGCACTGAGTCTTTTCCAGAAGTCCTCTGTTGCCATCTGACTTTCTCTCTGGGATGTTCCTAGTATTCTTATTTACCATTTATGTACGACAAAAAGCTGATCATGGCCTGGATTCCATTACGATGTACAGCTTATAACTCAATAACCGTCCGTTCCATGTTTGTGTTACTTAACGCTGTTCTGTCTTTTCTGTGGCAGTCCACTGATGTCTGTGAGCAGATACTGCGAGTGGTGAGTAGGTCCAATCGGTTGGAAGAACTGGTATTAGAGAATGCCGGGCTTAGAACGTAAGTAATTCCTTTAAAATGTTGCATTAGTTACTGCTTACTCCCAGCAAAAAGTATGTGTGCTGTGTGTTAGCCAGAGTAAGCATTAAAAAAACCTCATGCACAATGTCTACGTTGTTCTGAGGAGCCTGTAGTCACAAGCTAGTCATCACATATTTTGGAGGTTCCTTATGTCCAAGATATCCCTGATGGGATTTAAGTTCCCTGATGATTTTTAAGATTCTGCCTGCAGAGCTGGGTTGAGAGGAGCAAAATGGATCGGAGAAGGGCATAAGCCGTAAATTGGCTCACGCTGTTTCTCTCCAAATATGGTTGCCAATAGAAGTATGAACACCTTTTTATCATTTAAAAAACAACATTTGAGGTTTTGTTTAAAAAGTGCGTTATTCCACCTTGCATAGCAGATTATTATTTAATTCCCCAAAGAGCTGTTTTTATCTTACTGTGTATTGTCACCTGGTCAAATATAACAGGACTTCTACATTACCAACTTTTTAAAGAAGCAAGAAAGTAGATAATAAAGTTTAATGCCTTGCCATAGCCTTGAAAGGTACATAGAGGTAAGCCATACAGTTTAATCCTTGCATATATTTTAAATACAGTAAGTTGTAGTTACTAGGTATATGTTTTTTCCCTTTATAGGTAATAGAAGCAAAGTTCAAGTTACACACTAGCCCAGTTGGAAGTATTTGTAGCTTGTTTTAGCGCTAGAGTAGCATCCAACAGCATGTTGACAAGATAAACTGTAGTGCTAATGAATTTTTATGTTAATAAAAAAAAGCAGAGGAAAGGTGGGAGAAGCAGAACACTATACTGAAATACAAATAAAGAAGGGAAACAAGCACAGGGAAAATATTTGGTGTGCCTTACGTTGTCTCCTCTTCCATTGTTTGGGTCTTTTTTCCCTTTTTAAAATGGGTTTTGCATTGAAGAACCTTTAGAAGAAAATTGCTGAAATGACACAGGAAACATGAGGTTAATTTTGGAATTACACCCAAACTTTCTGATCTAGCACACTGCCTTTAATAGCTGTCATTCAGACAAAAGCACCTGATTTTAATCTCCTTTTTCTTGTGGTATGTGCCATGAAATCCAATGGTAATCATTAAAAGCTATATTGACTACCTTTGCACATTACTTACCTTAACTTATCACAGTTGAATTAACTGGTTTCAGTTTTAACGGGACTTGACAGGTAATCAAACTGTGACTTTTGGTTCATGTTTCAATCTACATGCAGAATGTTTGGCATTTTGCCTTGGTGTGTATCTGCTCCGATCAGCATTGTCTGTCTGGTTTTGTCAAGGACGCATTTGTTGGCTTTGCCATTTATCATATCTGCTTGCTAGGAGGAAATCCTGTTGTTATTGCGTGTCTTCCTTCACATAGCTTACAGACCAGTCACTTTTAATGAGCTGTGACAGACTGCCAGACCAGGGTTAAGAAAGAGCTACCAAGAGCAATGCTTTGAGAAATAACCTGAGCAGCTGCAAAAGCGTATTTCTTCCTGCAGCAGAGTCAGGTTAAGACTATTTCATTCTTTTCTACCTCCAGCTCCTCATTTCTGTGATTTGCTTAGGGCTGTAGCCCCATAAACACTTGTTATCCTCCCAGCTGATGAGACAGCAAACTATTTTGCAGTAGTAGTCGTAAGCTGCTGTTGGGTAAAATAGGCTGTCAAGTGACCCTCCTGTCTGATAAGATCTGTGCCAGTTTAGATGCTCTTGAGAATTTTATCCTCATTGCTATTTCTTTAACAAATGTGAAGGGTGCAGTCTAGATTACGTTGGATGACTTTAATGCATATAACAAACACTAATGTTTTGCTAAGTGTATTAACTGAGGTAGGTCATCTCCAGATATCAGGGAAAGGACAAAAGTTTAAGATGAGCTTAACAAATGAGCTTGAAAAGAGAGTTACATCCCTGGAGTGTTTTAGAGGAATGGGGGAATATGTGATAACCAGAATATTTTTTTCCATGAAACCACAAGATGCATTCTTCAGTCTGCGAAAAGCCTGTTCGCAGGAGCTGGTGAAAATGATCTATTTGTTGTGCTTATGTACTCTCTGAAAGCTGGTGGACAGAATGTCCTTACCACCATCTGCACTGGCCTCTGCCACCCTGTCCCAAAAGGAATGGCTGGCTGTGACAGAGGGGAAGCAACGGAGGCGCCTGATGCTGGTGCCTGGAGGGACTTTCACGTTGCATCTCATCTGCCCCTGCTTGATGGGCTCTGGATGTCCTTAGACCTAACCCTGTTAGATCTTCCCATACATGTCCTCTTTGTGTGGCAGGGATGTTGTCTGGACAGATCTTGAGGAATTGTTTTGTTTGTCGCAGATTTTCAGATCTGTGCTATTCTTACTCTTTGTGAAATGTCCTCACTCTACCATATGAGTATGAAATTGGATCTCTTGGGGGCTTTATCTTTAAGCTGGAATCTCCTCACTTCAGGCGTGTGACTGTGCAGTGCACACAGAGCGAGGCTGATGCTTTATAGAAAGCGTCAGGCTTACATTGCATGCTCTGTGGTTGAAGTGTGAAGCAAAAAAAACCCAAGGACATGAAAGAGAGAGTGGACAAAGGAGAAGAAGGGATGTTGCCCAGATGCTTCTGTTTATGGTAGAATCTGCACAGGGAGTAGGGAAGTTGTGATAGTTTTTTTCCAAAATGGGCCTTGGAGCTCCATGGCCCCTATATAGGGTAAATCCAGTGCTTTCTGGTGGCAGTGGATTTACTGTGCCTTTGCTAACTAGTTCCCACATGTCCAAGTTGTCCAAAAAGTTCTGGTAATCCTGCCTACATTGGTGGCAAAAGCTGGAGGAGAGTTTGTAAACAAGCCTGGAGGTGTAGGCAGAACACTGTAATAAGAGGAAGCTGTTAGGGATGAAGGAAGAGTAGGAAACTCATCATGAAGAAAGTTAGGGTTTTTTTGTTTGTCTTTGAACTTGAAACTTCATTTTTCTTGGGGCCATTCAGTTGCCTAAGCGCAGGCTTCTAGTGCTGTTTGAAGTGCTGGAGGGCATGCACAGAGTGTTGGCAAATGTGACCAAGGACCTACAGGGAATGTGTAGTCTTCTGCAGCAGCAGCTGGCAGCAGAGCAGGATACCCTGAGGCCCGTCAGGTCGCACAGATTCAAGCCCACCATTTATTTTTGTTGAGTGTTTGTATTCACATGCTGCTTGTATCTTAGGAAGAGAATACGCTTTTCTGAAGGGAGCCCATCATCATGCATTTGCAGCACTGGAACTCCTACCCCCAGGGGTCCCTCTAAGGCAGTGGGGTTTCAAGGGGAAACTGAACTTCCCTGGAACGTGTCTGTACTCAGGTACACCTTGCAACAATAGATAACCAAAAGCTATTGAGACTACGGCTGTCCAGTCTCCACTCTTTTCCAGAGACTGGAAGAGGATGCTACCTCCACTGCTATTCCCAGCACGCAGGCTGATCACTTTTACGACAGGCAGTATCTGCCCTGAGGAAAACAGGCAGTGTTAATTAGCATTCTTCTAGCTATATAGGTGGTAGTTCTCCACCACTGGCCTGCATGAGGTAAGATATTGGACTTTAAGGCAGAGAGAGAAATAAGCCCTGTGAAGGAAGCTCAAGGGATATTTTTGTTTTTTATTTCAGTATCTAACTTAGGTGAAGTAAGAACATTGAAATTTTAGCCTCAGTTTAACAAAAGCACACAGTAGGTCTAGTCCCTTAATACCTGAAAGCTTCCCAATAGGTCCAAGGACAGAGGGTTTGTCTTAGAGCTGGTACCAGCCAACAGCCTTGTGACTTAATGCAAGGAACATGCATTAACATCCACCCGAGTCTGACAGTGTGGATGTGTAGGAAAACCTAAGCTAGCTTTGAACTTAGTGCTGTGGATGGTGACAGTCCAGCTGCAGCAGAACGCTCTGAGACGGGGCAGCAGTCCCTTGCCTCTCCAGTGGATTTGAAACGCAGGTGGGTCATGCTGCTACAGCTGCCTACCAGAGTTTGTTAAAGTTAGGTCAAAGCCGTCAGTGCTACCTGGCCTGGCTGTTGTGAGCATTACAGAACCGGAATACCACCGTCTCTCCTGGCACACGTTGCTAGGACTGTGCTCAGCCAGCCATGTGCTTTGGTGTTACTCGCTGTAAAAAGCAACCAAGGGCCAGTTCATCGATGTGCTGCTGTTCTTTGAGAGCGTTATTCCTGCTGTTTTACAAGGTCAGAACTGCTCCTGGTTTGTTGACCCTTCTGGATAAGCTGCAAAGCCCATCTTTTTGAGTGACTGTTGATCAACAGCTGCTGCAAGTGAGGAGGGTGGCTTGTAAGTGAAGGAAGTAGCGGTATGCAAGTTGATGTATTAATATATATCCCACCTGTGTGTGGCGTGAAGGAGATGGAAGATGGGCTTGAGTTTTAAGATATTCTGCATAACTTCTGTTTTGTTTCTTCAGATCTTTATCAAAAGCAGTTTGAGCTTTGATTGAGTTCCCTTCAGTTGCTTAGGCCACAGAATAAATAAATACTAAAATAACCTGCTTTGAAAGGTACCAAATTAGTCAGATAAGCAGTTTAAACTGTGAAGAGTCAGTTACTGCTCTGCAGTAAGATGGATCACTTCTGTCTTGTAAGCCTTCCAAAGTTTTAAGCGTCTGAATGTGCTGTTGATACAGGAGATAACAGGAGTCTTTCTTCCTCTCTCTTTTTTTTTCTTGCAGAGATTTTGCACAGAAACTAGCCAGTGCCCTAGCCCATAATCCCAACTCAGGACTCCATACAATCAACCTTGCTAGCAATCCACTTGAAGATAGAGGTATTGCAACATTTATATTTTTCTCTTTCTACAAATGTAATAGGAGGATTACTGCTACTCTGCTCAGCTTTGCCTGAATAATAGGTTATTGCTCTATGTGTAATGCTATTGTAAATATCTGTTGTTCACAAATGACTGAGAATGGCTATTCTTTTTGATGTATACATATCCATTAGCTTGTCAGGAAATATTCAAATGTCTTAAACCAACCATGGATTTCATTAGATTTCTCTACATTTTCGTAGAGGTTTCTTCTAAAGGAAGATAAAACACAGTAACTGTTTAGGACTAGAGAGTAAATAAAGTGGTGTGCATTTTTGAAGGCAGTGTAATCACCTGAAAGACGTTGCCAGTACTTGGCAATATTCAGTAATACTGACACAACTGGCATCCTTATGGAGCAAAGTGCTGTTGACTCCGCAAAATGGGAAATCAAGCTGAATAGCTCAGCTTTTCTCAGATTAGGCACCGCTAGGCATGATTTCAGTATATATCAAGTCATTCCCCTCCCTTGTCTACTCTCTTTTCACCTGAGAGGCATTTATTTTTAAAATAAGGTTACATTCTTTCAATCTGGAGTTGACCCTTCAGCGCTGCCCATGTGAGATTTCCATTTGCTTCACTTAATGCATTCCAGGCACACAGTGTTCTGAGATCAGGCCATCTTGTGCTCCTGTTGGGCCAGAAGAAAAATAATAATTTTATACAGTGAACCTTTTCTTGTTTTATCTGGTTTGTTTTGGGGAAATTTTCTGGTCTCTTTGCTGTCATGATTCAAAATGGAACTGTTCGTTTTGATGTCAACCTGACTGACTCAGAATGTTGTTATTAATGACACAGTTTTGTAGATGTCTCTCCTTTCTTCCTGGTTCAATAAAAGGAACTCATTTTTATCTTGAAAGAAAAACAAATGACCAAAGTATTTTGTAGATATTCTACAGTGCAGGGGATATTTATTTTTCATTTTTTTAAAAACATGTTAGTTTGGGTACTTTCTTTGCAACAAACCTATAGATTCAAACCATTCTGTAGTATCCACACACAAGATACAAATGAAATGCAGAAACTACAACTTGGATAAATTAGTAGAGTTTTTTCATTATCTTGGTCTCTCCTATCACATATGCAATTAAGATTTGACCTTTTCATTAGATAACTAAATAAGTTACAGGAGTACTTAAAGAGAAATTAACTATTATTGCAATGTGCAAATGTTGCAGCTTTTCAGTTTAAGAAAAAAATGTGTGTCCTGCGATCTGATACTCACTGAGTACAAGGTTTATTAAACTGAAGGGGCAGCAAGCATTTCACAGGTAAAAGCTGTCTTAATGGAGATTTAGGTAAACATGTGGATTTCAGAAAATATCTCTTGAAAAGTCATCTCTGCAGGAACTGGAAGTTGGACCAGATTATTCTGCAGGTATAAGGGAAATAACACACAGTTGTGTGAATTATGGGGAAGAATATACCGTTGTGCCTTGTTTGAACAAAAAAACCCACCCTGAGCTATTAGATATTACTGAGTACCAGTAAGTAAAGACATTATGTTATTACATTAATGCAACTGTCTGTATTCCAATAACATGAGAAAATGTGTTTAGTTTAACTAAGGCATAGGTCTTGGCTTGAGTTCAAATAAAAAGCAGTGTTTATATGAAGTGATTTTACCCTGAGACCAGTCTCTTAATCTGTGATTGGCTTCTCTTTATGGTACTGTCAATATTTGTGAGAATAACACCCGGAAAGTTTATTATCAGTCTTGGCTTTAACATCTAGCCATTGTTAAAGCAATGGGAGTTTTGCTTTTGGCTCTACTAGGATCAGAATTTAATCTTGTATTTAGTTAAAAATAATGCGAAACAAACATACTGAAGCCTAGAAATACTCACATTCAAAACTGCGTGCCTGGGTGGAGTTAACTCTACTTCTGCCATTAGAGCTCTCACCTCTGTTACTAGGTTAGCAAAAACGGGTGGTGTAAAGTGTTTTCAAGGGCCTGAGTGACCAGAAGGACTTTTTTTTTTTTTACTACACCAAGTTCCTGCATCTTATAACTGGGTGGATCCTTAGCCCTCTGTGCTGCTAAGATGTTAAAATTGTTCGGCTTAGCTAGAGTGATAAGCGATCTGTAGATTGTTAGCTAAATACAAACATGGAGAGGTAAAATTATTTGCTGCACTTCTTACCCAAAATGCTTCACAACAGAAATTACATTTGTGATATCCTTAATGATTCTGATTGTATTCCTTTTTGTCCTCTTCTGGCAGCATTAACTCTACTTTGATTTTGAAAGTATGTATTACAACTAAACCAGCTCAACAGAAGTGGCCAGTCAGCTACAGAATATAAATTCTAAGGCCAGCTTAAGATAGATTGAACATCCTGCTTCGGAGGAGCTAAAAAAATATTATTTTTTTAATGGTAGAGCTATGAAAGAAAATCCTATTAGTATGACTTGATTTATTCTTGCTATAAATTGGTGAAGATATCCAGTTACCACTGTGTTTTACAATAAAGGAGGCCAAGGCATCATCACTCTAATATTTTGGCAGTATAAATAAAATACAGTATGTTGTTTTGAGTTGCGTGGATCTTGCACCTTATCACCAGCATATACAACGTGCTTTTAGAGAGCATTAAAAAAACCCTACAACATCATCTGCAAGGTAGCTGTTCTTTCATTATCAATTATAGGTAAAACATGATAAAAGCAGAGTAAACATATGTACGTGACGTACTAGCGGACTCTTTCATGTCTGCATATGTGGAGAAGGATATCAGCTTTTTCATTTACTGTGTTTTAAAATAAGTGAAAGGCTTTACCCCCTTTCTCTTTGCCATTTTCTCACTGCTGATTTGCTGTAGAGGACTATATTTCAAACCTCAGGTTAAGCCTGGAGTTTCTGTGTTGATTTATTCCTCTAATAAATATTTCATGGATTGGTTCCATTGTTATTTAGGATGTGCCCTCTTAATCAAATTTCAATCTTTTGCTTAAATGGGGGGATTAAATTTATGGAGTGTGGAACTTTGTTACACTGAGAAAGCGCTTTAATGAAAAGTGCTGCTTTTTTTCTTTTTCCTTTTTTTTTTTTTTTTTTTTCCATTGGATTTGTGCTGAGGCAGTCTAGTCCCTGTCAGTATCTTAATAGGTTTTTACTGTTTGGGATCTCAAGTGGTTGTAGTATTTCCAAGCCAGTGTCCTGGCTGGTAACCCGCAAGCTGCTGGGAGGGAGTGAGTGAGTTAGGTGGCCATTACGACTTGGTGATGGTCTCACATTTGTAGGGTTTACCTCAGAAGAAGAGGGCAGTGGTAGCTAACGTGGACATCTCACTTGCCTCAACAGCTCTTCCTTTTAAAAGAAAATTAAAATAGGTTTTTATTTTGTGGAGTTTTTTGTCGTGGGTGGTTGTGGGTTTGTTTTGTTTTATTTTGGTTTTTAACTTATATATATTATTTTTTTTTGGCCAAACCATAAAGCTTCCAGATTTCCCAAGTGCTGACCATTTGATATGTACAATACCTTCCCTTTGACCCCTTCTCAAAAGTATATAGCTTTTAAACTAAGTAAGGTGGCTCACTGTTAACAACAAAGCTCCCTGTCTGTTGAGTGATTAACAAAGACAGGCTCTTGACTACATCAGTCATTTCAAAGATTTATGCTCATAAAAAGACAGGGTAATTGTGGGCCTACCCCCACAGTGAACGCAGTTCCTCCTGTAAGAGTGTTTGCCCCCGGTGTGATTGCTGGGGGTACCTGGGATCACCCAGCTAATCTGGAAACATCCATTTTCTCTTTTCTCTTCCCACAGGTGTGTCATCTTTGAGCATCCAGTTCGCCAAACTTCCAAAGGGACTGAAGCATTTAAATTTATCTAAAACCTCCTTGTCACCTAAAGGTGTGTTTTATAAGTATGCCTCTTTCTAAAAGTTTCAGGCTTCCATCCTAATAATACCTTTTGTTGCCAGATTATAAAGTAATTAATTCTGTAATTGCTTTACATGTGTATTCTCAACAACACAGCTGCTTTTTTGCAGTTGGGTTGCTGAACCATAGGCTGAGTTCTGCATCCCCTTCAGCACTTTGTAAAGCTCCTACTCGCTTCTGTAAGCTTTGGGCTTGAGCCTGTACTGTAAAGAAAGGCTGCATTTAGAACTGGCAGAAATGATGTGCATCCTATATGCTTCCAAAAGATGTCTGAAGCAAAAATGTGTAGGGAATTTTCGGAATGTTTTACATGCAATTATTTTATGAAACCAAGTGTTGTGACAATGACTGTTAAGCAATTTGCTCTGAGTAAAGACTTCTGTGTTTTATAACTTAGAAGTTTCCAATTCGGTGCTATAATTGAAATGTATGTATATTTTAAAAGCAATAGTAGTACGGAAACACAAGTCAGAAGCTTTCAGTGTTTTTTTCATTGCTGTTTTACAAATAATAGATGCATTGACCTCTTAAATAGACTTCACAAACCCAGGGTCTCCTCTATAGAACACAAGTGTTAAAAATAGAAAAAATGCGCTAATGTTATTGCAGCTTTTTCACAGATGTTGATGACCTGGAGAAGATGAGTGAGTTACGATCTATGAAGGACATTAGTTGATACCCGATAGGAGCCATGCTCTTCTATCCTTTTAATTATTGCTCTGTGAAGTGCAGATTCTGTGTTCTCCTGAGATTTAAGGGTTGACCTGGGGGAGTGTGGGTGGGGAGAAGAATTTTTTTGTTCTGTTTTGAGTGTTTTGTAGCTCTTGGTATGCTTAAGTAAATAGTAAACCCTAAACTGACTTTATTCAATCATGATTCTCATTCAAAAGACCTTATTAAACTCTGGGGATGTTTTTTTCCACTGCTAACTCAATTTTTGTTGACAAGCAATTGCTTAAGAATCTTGATTACTTTTACTTGTACTGTTGAGATTAGATGTTCATGAATTTGATGGAAATCCCTGTGGTTCTGGCATGTTCATTCATCCTGTGCTTTTCTTCATGTGATCTGAATGATTTCAGCAAGTGCTTGTGATCGTTGAGTCAAGAGAACACTCTAACTACACTTCTGTCTTCGTAAAGAATAAATGCCAGCTTGATAAAGTTCATCCACAAACTCTTGTCAGTAAAAATGAATTCTGAGGTTATGAAAAGAATTTGGAAAGTTTTTAACACACTTTCTGAAGACAATCTTCAAAGAAAAGCTGAAAATATATGCCAGTATGTGTAATACTCATCTCATGTGAATCTTTGTCCAGACTGCATTGCAATGACTGTCTATTCTCCAGAGAGTAACATGTCACTGTGAATATTGTCCCATGGCAGCTCCTCAGAATTCCTTAAAGTATATGCAATCACTTAAAATTGGAATTCTTATAACCCTCTGGACCTGAAGAAACTCAGCTTCACCTCTTCAATTGTCTGCAAAGCTGCCTGTCTTAACCAGTTTTCCTTTAACTTAAGAAGACAGCATTGAGTTGGTTTTAACTTGGGAGACTATTTTTGAACTTGTAATATTGAAGGGGGAATACTGTAATATTTTACGTGGGGAAAGTCAAAAGTAGATCTTGGATTCAGTAGGCTCCAAGGTGCATGGATTTTTTTAAAAATTATTTTTATTTTTTTTTACTTTTAGCTTTTCAGTTTCAGTAATTCTGTACAATCCCTCACTGGTTTTGACGTTATTTAAAAAGTGCTTTACATTTGAGATAAGTTTTTAAGATTGAGAAGTGAAGTTCAGATGTTAACTTCCCAGCTGATCTTTCTTGAAATATTGTATTGCAAAGTTCCTGAGAGCTGTTAACACTCTGAGCCTCCTGAGAACAGTAAAAGAGCATGAAAGATTGTCTGCAAATGAAAGTGAGATTACTGTTAGAGTATAGCATGAGGTAGGTGAAGTTCAAACAAAAATTATTGATTTTTAAGAATCCAGTTAAATGGAAAGTTGGAGTATAGTCATTTGAAGATAGGTCTTGCTTTTCTGAGCCCAAGCCAAAGGCTAATCAAAAAAATCCCTCATTCACATTGTTTGCCTTCAGTGGTGTGGCTGATTTTGAGCAGTTGGCTCTTTTTAAACATAAACCAAGCAGCAACGTTATGGATTATTTGATTCTCTCCCAAACTCGGACACCACTCCTGTACTCCTAAAATTGGTTCTGAATAGTATATGCTGAATTGTTCACAGTACATCATATTAATTTCTGCTTCTTCTTGTTGCTTATAAATGCTCGTAGAGAAGACTCGGTAACGTTAATACAGAGCTATAAGCTCTAGTGGTTAAATAGAGCTTTTAGATCTTTCAAAAACTATTAATTAGCAGTTTTCCTCTATAGATAGGGTGTGGTTTCAACAATGCAATATTAAGATAAAAGAAAAATTACACTGAACAACAAAGTTTTGAGACTTGGTGGAGGTGTCACTGTGCTTTGACTCTTTTCAGTACTAAAAGCCCTCTGAAACCAAGAGCCATACTGCTAACATGGGAGACTTTCTGAATATTTGGAAACTTGGAAAACTAAAGCACTGAAGTGGGGTATTTTGCTCTCCAGTGGCTTGCTAGCTGCTTCCTCCACATCCTTACTCATAAATCCATTTTGTAATTGTTTTTAAATGAAGAATGGACATGTTCCACCCATTGAATGCCAGTCCATTTTCACGGACCAGTAGGTTTGAGAAATTGCCCAGTATTGTTTAGTAGATCGAAACACTTGTCTGCTTTGTGGCTTTGGCCAGGCACTTAAAAAATGCACCGATGTAAGCAATACACATGTGCACTGCTTGGAAGTCAACAATAGGCATCGACAATAAACTAAAGACTTTGTGATAAGCTACAGAACCCTCAGGTGGATGTTAGATTCGCTGGCATTAGCCACAACCTAATTTGTATTGGGAAAAGCGGAAGAATTTTAGAGGAAGAAAGCTCTGACTGGTTTGTTCCCAGTGTGAGCTTTTTAATTTTAATGTGAAAAATATGTGTTTGTTCTGATCAAAACTGAGTCTTTATTCGTGTCTTGATATTTTAATTAACTATTTTTCTGAAATTACAAATATGTAATTGAAGTGTTTTTAATTTCTAGGCCTCATCAGCTGCTTTTGAAGCTCTGACAGTTATAATTGTTAATGTACTTGGTGTTCCACATATACTTTCATGTGCTTCCACAGACACTTTAAGTGTTCTCGTTTGCAGGAAGATACTGTCTTAACATTATGGAGTAAACTGTGTTTAAAAATCTGTTTCAAAGTGGGATTGCACTGTTATAGCCATCGCAGACTTTGCAAAAAGACTTTGTCCCTGGATCCAGGACCTATAACGCACTGTGGCTCCATCAGGGCAGCTGATGGGGTGTTGTCCGGGCAAAACTGGGCGCAAAGTGGCAGGGAAGGGACTCGTGCCCGCCTTGTGATCTTTATTCCTCTCCTGCAGTGTCGTGGTGGTGGCAGGAGGTCATTAAACATTTATTTATGTTTTTGGCAGGGGTGAACAGCCTTTCCCAGTCACTGAGTGCCAACTCGCTGATCGCGAACACGCTCGTCTATCTTGACCTCTCAGGGAACGCACTCCGCGGCGATGATCTCTCAGTAAGCACTTGCTTCTCATTTGTGAGATAATGAATGGACGTTTTGATTAATTGTTAAGAGAAGGGCAAAGCCATTTTGTTTAGATCCTTTTTTTTTCCTTTATTTCAGTACTGTTCTAGTAGGGATAGGAAATAACGTTTTGATCTCTACTCTTCCGTATATAGTCAGAGAATTAAATTGCCCCACGCGACTAAACAAATGCACATAATTTTAGTTCTTTCTGGTAGTCCTTGGCTTTCACTGCTCAATGAGAAAGCTGCAGGCATGCCACTTATTTCAGGGGACTTACCATGCTCCCTGAGTCCTTTTTGAAAGTGGCCAAAACACAGTTAAAAAAACCTCAGTGATAAGTGTATAACAAAATTTTTGTTGGAAGGTTGGAAATTATTTATTTTAACTTGGAAAGACTTAGTTACTGGTTTTCAATATTTTTGTTTGTATAAGTAAATCTGTGGACCTCCTTGACATGTGCTATTGAAGCTCATGATTCTTTGAAGAATATAATTATTTTTGAAATTGCTTTGTTCATCTTATGCCGTAGAGGTGCAGCTCTATTTCTATTTACTTCTCAATTTGTATGTATTCACTTTTTGACTGTTATATTTGTATTTCTCTTTCACATCAAAAGTTATGTGCATGTAAGTGTCAGGTTTTGAATTCTTTAAGTACTGAGCATCTGAAACATGCAACAATGGAGTCACTCACTCTTATCTTTTAAAGTGCAGTCAGACATGACGGTTGACTTTGTCACAAATCTTACTAGTTTTACATTCGTCAGCACGTTCAAAGAGCTAGTCTTTTTAGACATAAGAGGTGAAAGTTTCAGTGAGACAAGAGGATTTAAAAGGTAGCAAACAATAGTTAAATGTAAATAAAGACACAACGAATTACTCTCAAAGAGAGAGTAGCATAGCAAATAATGTAGAAACAAAAATTAGAAGAAAATGTGCAACTTTGGTAGGCAATGCTTAAAGAAATCTGGTGTCTACCTACAGTATTTTAAGGGACATAAATACAAAAAATGGGGCTTTTCTTAGCCTGTCAGAGCGAGAAATATGGTTCAAAGAAAAAGATTGCTAGTACTGAGATCTCTTAATCTGTGGAACAGTCTTCCAACAGGAGCAAGGAAGTCCTGTTATGTAGCAATTAAAATGAACCATAGCAAAGCACAGGGATTTTTGAAGCAGGGACCTTTCTTGCACTGTAGGTAGTGGGGCTAAACGACCTAATTTTTAGAAAGATATATCTACTTTAGAAATGTTGAACATGCTCTGTTTGACTGGATTGTGTGTGGAGTTGAGTGTTCCGTGTTTCTGTGAATTAGGTCATACTTTTATCTTTCTGCATTGTTCTCTGAGACTAAAAAAAGCCCCAAATAAAACACTGTATAGTAAGAAGTTTTACTACGCTAACATTTACATGATATATCCTATGCAGTACTGAAGCCATCAATATTAATATCTTGTTACCTGTTCTGTATTGTCCCTTAAACTTTAATGCACTGCTGATATTAAGAAATAACTGTGGGCTTCAGACACAAATGAGCTGGTTCCCTCATGCTTAAAGGTGCTGACTTAAACTTGCAAACCAGTTAGGCTTTCTGAAAAGTAACAGCAAACTGAGTGACATTCCAAGGTATTTCTCATTAAAATAATTATCAGTTGCTGTGAAAGTGAATTGCAAGGTAACTCGAGACTTCTGCATTATGAGTAATGTTTGGTAGATGTAGCCTGAACATCATTTTTTCCCGTTGTTTTAAAAAATGATAGGCTTCAAAAGTAAAACAGGTTGCTTTCATTAGGTGAAAAGAATTTTCAGACATAAATCTTGTAGTGCAATTTTATTCTAAAATGTAATGAGTAGTGATCCAGTAATTGGTGTCATATTATCAAAATTAACATGACAATTTTTTTTTTTTTTTTTGTCAATTAATTATAGAGCCTGTACAATTTTTTGGCCCAACCAAATGCCCTTGTTCATCTGGATTTATCCAACACGGAGTGTGCGCTAGATATGGTAAAGATGTTTTTTTGTGGAGATTCAAATACCAAGGAAACATTCCCCACCTTCTATTCCTAAGTACTTTTCTGTGTTAACATAAAGTAAAAGAAATCTTCTTTGTTTTAAACTAGGTGTGTGGAGCCCTCCTTCGTGGATGTCTTCAGCATTTAGCTGTGCTTAGCCTCTCTAGGACCCTTTTTTCTCACAGGTACAGTTTAAATGTCATTACTCTCACCTCCTGCAATCTTTTGGTTTGTAATTTCTTGCTCTTGTGTTGCACCTTTCTTTCTAAGAAGAAAATCTATGACTGTATAAAGGTCATGGAAGTCTTAGTTCTCTATGAAATATGTATTATTTATTCCAAGCAAAATATTTTCTTTCCCTTTTGCACTCTGTGCTAGATGGCTATAAAATAAGCTACCTTGTCTAATACGTTTTTTGTGATACTGATGCAGCAGAAAGTCTATATATATCTTTTGTCTCTAAGAGGCATAGCATCAGGCTTTGAAGTCTGACTGACTTGACTCCTCTTTAAATTTGGCTTTTAAAGTTTGTATTTTTCATTATTTGATGATGGTTGCAAATGCTTTTATTCCTTTTTTGGTTGTTTTCTGGAAGGAAGTCCCTTCGAAAGTCTTTGAGACTGAACATTGACTTGGTAGAATACTTGCATTGTAGGAAATTTTAACTTTAGATCCCTTTTCCTCAAATCAATGTCTTGGGTCCATAGCAGAGCTGACACCTAGTTGGGGGTAAGCTACTCTGGCATTGAGTAATTATTTCAAGTGGTGAAAAGGCAATTCCCAGGATTTTGTAATGTCCTGTTTGACCTTCCGCTCATAAGTATGTCCACTTTTAACCAGACCTAGATGATCATTCTTTGTAGTTCACCAAAAAAAAGCTAGATAGTAACATCTTCTGTGCAGCAGTGCAATGCTGAGGATTGTTTGTTGAATCAACATTTTGATGACATTATATTTTGAAGCTAATTGAGAGCCACTGATTACAGAGCTGTTGAAGGTAGAGCAAATTAAACACGTAAAAGATCATTACAATTCTGACAGCTTGCATTCACTGTTTATTGGAATAAGGAGTGTCTAAATGCTACTTCTTAATGAATTTGTTTACTTACAGAAAAGGAAAAGAAGTCCCTCCCTCCTTCAAACAGTTTTTCAGCAGCTCACTTGCTTTGATGCAGATTAATCTTTCGGGAACTAAACTCCCTCCTGAGCCTCTAAAGTAAGAACTTCATTTCATTTTCTCCTGTTGCCTAAAACCTAGTTTGCATTGTTACTATGTGAATGCCTCATATTAAAAATGAAAGGGAAGGGATTTTGCATTTTTTTTTTCATTTATACATTATTGATATTGGAAGAGTGCGTTTCACAATGTTCACACATTCAAGAAATCTTGTTTCCATCTCACTGTTGAGACTATGGATCATATTTTGTTCTGTGAGAATGTCACAGCTGTTTAACTTCCATCAATGTTTTTTTGGTGATATATTTCTGACTTTGTGGCTTACAAACAAAACTCTTTGCTTTACAGTAAAATGGGATAATGTATTTGTGCGAGTGCCATTCCTTTGATGCTGCGGTATTGCAACAGCCGTTGTGAAGCAACCTGTTGCAATGCTTGGGAGGAGACGCCTATTGCACAGAGCTGTGCCCTCCTTTTAGGGGGAGAGATGATGGCAGCAGCTTCTAGGAATGCCAAGTCTCTTTGCTGTATGTCACCCATCCTGTGGCTAACAGGTTGTGGTGGTGTGGACTGGGGACTCCTGTCACCTACCTGGCACTGAAGAGAAGCTCCTCTTACAGCCCAACGCAGGCTGAGGGACATTGTGTGGCACTGTGTCACCCTTCTTGTGACGTGTGCAGTTCTGAACTGTGTTGACTTTAAAACACGTCTGGAAAGTTCAAGATAGGTCTAGATAGGTCTAATCTATATAGGTCATTCTCTGATTTTGGCAGAATCCTTGTGCTTATTGGGCTAAATTAAAGAAGACGTTGTTTCCAGAGTGTCATATTCCTAGCTAACAGGCTTTAAAACATACATAACCTTATCTATAGTAGATGCCTAGACATGTTCACTAGCCATTTTGGGGAATACACCTCCAAAATCCTAATCTGGATATGGCTATATGTGTGTATGTCCATATACTTGTGTGGTTGGAAGCCTGCCTCCAAGGGAGAAGAGGGAAGGGAAGCGGGCAATAGCTCAGCAAAGGGAGTAGCTAATGAATAGGAGTTGATTGCAAAATCAGAGATGTTGGATATAAAGAGTAGTTAGTGAGTACCAGATGGAAAGCTTTTGATACCACCTAGAGGAAGCTAAAGGAGAGAAAACTGACAAGTGCCACACAGGAAAGAGTAGTGAACAGTGGTTTGGGTTAATTTTATTAATGCAGTTTGACTTTGCAGGGGACAGTACAATATGATGCTGAAGTAAGATGCACTGCATTGAAATCAATATTCAATTGCCCATCATTTTCGCTCTGATCTTTCACTCTGTTCTGTGTGGTGCTCTTAGCTGTCGTCTTGCTTTCTTAGGCTTTGCTAAGATTGGGAAGCTGTGGTGCTGATGTGTTTTCAAACAGAAAGTGATTATTGAGAAACAGATTGGTTGATTCTGATGAAGGTTAGGGCTATTGATTCTGTGGTGGAGGGCAGCAGGGAGCCATGGTTAATGAAGCAAGAAGAATGCAGGATATATGTGACTCATACACAAGACAATCTTATCAATGCTACAGGAAAAAAAGAATGCTGTGAGACACAATATATTTACACAGGTTAGGAAACGCGAGAAACCCTAAACACTAAGGTTCATATTTAGCTCTTCTCATTGGCATGTCGAGTATCTCCTGGGGTGTGAGGAGTTTTGGTAAGTTAACTCTCTACAAATGTGCCTATGCTCATGGAAGATGTTATTGTATTAATTTATCCCCAATACCTGTGACCCCTTGATCTGCCAACTGTGCAGCAAATGAGATCTTCCTAGTCCCTTTCATCCAAAGTATTAGTGAAAACCTACTCTGTGGATCATTTTCAAGCTAATCTGGCTCAATTTGACTGAATTGGGTTAGAGGGAGTTGCTCGCATGAGTGGTGTTGGTAGAAGTAAAGATGCAGTGATGGGTATTGTAGTATTAGCTGAGAGCAGTAACCTCTTTCTCCAGCACAGATGGCTCCAGAAAGGAGCATCTGTCCAAAGTCCAGCTGGACATGGATGGTCTCCATGCCACTCTCAGCTGGCTGTCATTTCAGCCTGGGCTTTTTTTGTTTTGTTTTGATGGCAGCGGTCACCTCTGCCTAGGAGGCAGGACAGAGCTCTTAATAGTTTTTGGTAGTTTTCTTGATGTGCTTTTTCTCTGACCTGAGCTTTTTCTTCAGTCTGAGCTGAGTGTATCTCACTACAGTACAGAGAACTATGATCTGCAGTACACCTTGATTGCCCTCTCAAACCCTGGATGGCTTGTCTAATACACTTCAAAAGCATCCTCTGGAAGTTAATCTGGTATTAAAAGGACTGAGGATGCACTATATCCCGTGGCAGCTGCTTTGCCTTCTGGCAAAACAAAACTTCTACAGAACAATCAAGATCACAGGATTTGTTAAAGACAAGAAGCTGGAAATATATGTGTGTTTTTTTTTTTGAGACAGACTTATTTGTCATTGCTAAGATTGCAATGGCTCATGAGGGATGATTTCTAGAAGGAAAATTAAAAATTACATAGTGTACAATAATAGTACCACTCTGGCATCTTTGATCACTGCATGTCAAAAAGCTTTTGACAACTCAGGTCTTGGAACTGTCCTGTGACAAAGGAGAAGTTCCTGGTTTGCATCCATGAACCAGAGGTCACCAAGTTGGATGTCTGATTCCGGCTTGCCTGCAGAAAAAAAAAATAGATAAAATGCAGATACCTGACACTCTGAGTCCCAAATTCCCCTGATTAGTTGTTATTTGATTTCTTTCTTATCAACTGCCTTTAGATCAACAGTTGTGGTATGTTTAATCGCATATGCTAACTCTGGGAGTTTAACGATATTGGTTAATCAGTGCAGTCAGGGAAGGAGATGAACTTCCTTGTACAGTGATGTACCTATTGATGTAAAACCTTTCCGGGAAGAGATTTTTGCTATTAACACTGCACTGTGAGGATGCCACGTAGTGGGTGGGGAAAGACTGCTTTTAATTCTTGTACAAAGGTAATATAGTCAGTGTTCCATCACAGGTCACTTTTTTTCTTTTTTAACTGAATTAAGCAGTTCATACTCTCTTCTCCTTTTTTTAAGTGCATGTTGCTGTTTTCGCTTGTTTACAGAATGCTGTCAAAAGTTGTGTTTTGATCTGTCAGTGCTATAATGAGACAAGTTTCTGATATGCTTCTCATGCAAATGCCAATTACAAGGCCAATTCTTACATTCTGCATGTACCACAGTTGACAAGGCCTTCCATGTATTGCCATGTGTGTGATTTAAATGTAGTGGCTAAGTATAATTATGATATGTCTGTCTTCGGTGACTTTGCTGGTGATTTTTCATGACAAAAAATTGAGAAGTAACAAGATTTTTTTCAGGACGAGTTTAGGAAATCAGGCAAAAAACCCATCTTTTTTTTCCTCCTATGCAGAGAATACATGTGAAGCAAAACTGTGTCTCTTTTTTAATGTACATTTTTTTATGGTTGCACTGTATTTTTTATGTTGCCTCAAAATGTTTAGGAAGTTCTTTCCAAAGTTGTTATCAGTCAGACTAACTTAGAATAAAAGCATGTTTGGGAGGGAAGTATAGATGAGGATCATAAAAAAATTTGTAAAAACTGTTGCGGAGCTTTCACATATTTTTCAAAGCCTGCATATTAATAGCTTGAGAAGTAAATAAGCACAAGATATTTGCCTTTGTTAACAGTGAAGGTCTGATTAACATTTATACCTGCAGGGCAGATATAAATAAGTTTAAATGAAAAACCTTCCTGGGGAGCACACATTTAAAATATGGCTTTTACACACTACTTGCATAGCAAGTGTGTAGGCAAATGGCTCAGCAAAATGGATTGTTTTTTCTCTTCGTGCATCAGCAGTTTAGATTCTGTTAGCTTGATTTTGACTGAAATGAAGTTTGGGGAGGAATCCTTGTATTTCTCTGTTCAGTTACTAATTCAAAGCAGCATCTCTTCTAAAGATACTAGAAGGGATATACAGATTGTGTTTGCTCCTTCTCTGAGACACATACTGCTGTGTTTTCTGATTTGATAGCATTAATACAAATGTGATATTAACAATAGCTTTCATATGCAGAAACAAAGTTCTCTAAGTCTTTAAAGGTGGATTTATGAAAATCATAATCAGTGGTTGTTACACTTCTCTGCCATTCGGCCTGAAGACAAAGGATACCATTGTCTGGGAATATCATTTTGAAATCTGTAAATGTTTATTGGGTTGCAGAAGTAGAGAATTGTGTGATACTTGAACACGATCCAGGACTTGAGTGTTACAGGCACTGTGCCTGACTGAAATGGCTGGCTGCACTGTGTCTTGCATATATTAAAACCCCCAATTTTCCTGAATTTTTGGAAAATCTGAGAGTTAGTATGGTCATACAACAGCACGCTCCTTTTGTAATCATTTGATGCTCTTTGAAAGCAAATGTTGAAGAAAATGCATCTCTGATGAATGTTATTAAATGTTGATGTAGCATTAGCTTTACAGTTTCTTTACTGGCCTTGCATCCCTGCAGTTTTCGAAGCTGCTGGAAGGTTTTAAGTGCAGCAGGTTTGTGGTGCCATTGTCCTTTAAGAAGTAACTCCCCAGCTGATGTGGTTTTGTTTTGAAATGGTTCTTTGCATTATAGGTGTATTAACCTGTGATTGCTTAGATGGTGATGATGTAAAGCTGCCTTTTTTTTTTTTCCTTTTAAATGGCTCTAAAATTGATCTCTTTCAGAGCGCTTTTATTAGGCCTGGCTTGCAATCACAATCTGAAGGAGGTGTCTTTAGATCTCAGTAGCTGTGAGGTAAGGAATATTTATCAGGATGTATTCAAAAGATGCAATGATGTGGAATTGGGAGTTCCCGTGAAACCCACCGGGCGAGATATTCTTTTTCTGTAGCCATCAGTTGTGGGAAAGGTAGAACTCGGAGAAGCAGTTATGGTAAAAAACTGCTGTGTGTTACAGCATCATCCTAAATAATGAGCACAGAGGTTCAAAGCAGGTGGAGCACCTGGTTGGCAAAGCCCTCCTTGCAGTGTAGCTGTTGCAGATCCTGAGCCAGCGCTGTTCGTCGCTCAGCAGCTCCTGCTCTCTGGTGCTGCGATTGCACAGGACCCTGCAGCAGGACTTTCCAAGGTGCCCAAATGTGAACGGGTCGCAGGAAGCTGCATGTCCTGAAGGCATGTCTGCGGTTTGATTGTCTTCCTTCAAAACCAGAGACATGCTTCCTCTTCTGCGGGTTTTCTTTTTAACCTTGGGAAAAATTCTGCTTTCCTAATCAATTCAAGCCAATAGGGAACTTGGGTAAAAGTTGATTGAAGCATGCCATTAACTTAAGAGGTACTGTGCAAATGGCTTTCAATATCTCAAGAATAAATAAAACCAATGTGGCGGCTTGATTTGCTTTATCTTGTTCCCTCTTGCTTCTCTCTGCTTTGCTGTGCACTTTGTTTCTCAGGAGTGTCCCTACTCTTGCAGGATGATACCTGTGTGGCTACAACTTAGGACAAAAGATCAGCCAAGACCCTGGGAAGCCAGTGAGGCAAAGTGACACAGAGAACTGTGTGGCCTTTTGCCAAAAACAACTTGACCCAGCTTTGGCTCAGGCCTCCTGTAGCTGAGCGGCCACCCTTTCCTTTTGAAGCTGCAAAGAAAGCCTCTCACTTGTTAGGCAGCTCTTTCCAAGTCCATCACCTGAGTATTAACTGTTCCTGAGTATTAACTGTTCAAGAAGTGCCTTTCAAATGCAAAGGTTTCCCTTTAAGTAGAAAACACGCAGTTTGATGAACATGTTGAGGTGCAGTAATCCTTGCCTTAAGTTCCTGGTGGATTGCTTTTGGAATGTGGACAGATTTACTAATGAAGAAAAAAACCCAAATCATTGTGTATCGTTTAAAGTTTGTTTTGATACTTTATACTTAAAAAAAAAAAAAATGGTATTACTTTGAAGAGCATTGCATATAAATTCCAAATAGAAAAGCTTTCAAGTCAAGTGCACATGCTTCTAACTTCTGAGTAGAGTTCAGACAGATGATAATTCTTCTTTCAGAGGGAGGAAGGAAAAGGGAGGAGTAATTGAAGTAGCAAAAATTAAGTCCTGTAATCATAACCTTAAAAGAATAAATTAGTATCTAAATGTAAATTAGTGTATAAATCAACGAGGGTTGACAGGAGTGAAAATGCAAACCTTTCATTAAATAGCCCCCAGGATGGGATATGGAGGAGCCTTTGGAAGGGTGTTTTGATTTATTGGACACCAAAGCACAAGTGGTCATGGCCGACTCTCATGACAGAAAGGAAGGCGTCATGCCCAACTCCCATAGCTGGCCCCTCCAAACTGACAGCACTACCTTAGATCCTTTCCATAACATTTTTCTTTCACATCACTGAGCCTCATCCATCCTCACGTGCTTTGGAAAGAAGAAGTTACGCTTCCAGCAGTCTGGGCGTTGATGCGCCAGGAGCTGGGAGTACCCTGGGTGGGCCCAGCACCGTGGGGTCCTGCTCCCCCTCTCCCTCCCCTCTGTGAGCTGGGCGGGGTGATCTGATCACCCCGAAACGGGGCTGTGGGAAGCTGCTGACCTGCGCTACTCCCAGCTCCTGCAAGCACACGCTGTTAGGAGGCCACAAAGCTGAAGCTTCAGCTTTTCCCTCCTCCTCCCTACATCAGGCAAGCTGTACTCCACTATGGAAGGATAAATCTCTCTGTTCCTTCCCTCTCCCACCACTTTTCATTTGCTCCCATAATTTTCTGGTATATTAACTACAAGCTTAATCATTCTATATTGCTTGCTTGCTTGTTTGTTTGTTTCAATTATTTTACTACAAAAATTACGATTTTGTTTCTACCTGCTCAGCACTGATGTATTTCACTCTTTTCCCTTCTGCTTCCCTTAGCTTGGTCACTGTGTAAGTACCCTCCATGCTTTACCTTAATTCTTAAATCAGTAAGCAGCTTTGTTTGCCTTTCCCATATTAGTACCTCATAGCTTTGAACACGCTTGGCATTTTTTTATTGTTGAAGGATTGTCCTTCATTTTCTGAATAAGAGCTTGTATTTGTAGTCTCAGAACAACGTCATGTATGAGATGTTACAGAGGTTGTTTTTTTTCGGTATCACAGTCCACATTATTAATGCCTCTTCAACTAACCTCTGCTTTTATATATATATTATTTTAATACAGTTGCAGTAAATTTTGATCCTAACAGTCAAGTTATCATCACCTTCGGATTAAATAGATATCACCATTTGTGCACATGAAATGTTTGTATATTTAAGATTTTGAATATGGAAATACCAGTACAAGATTGAAAGCTGCTTCTGAAAAATTATCCGCTTCGACCCTCGAAGTATATATAGCATAAACATTTGGATTCTATTGTGAGTGTAATTTTAGTGTATAGAACTTTTACCATACCAACAACCAATCCAAGACTGCACATAATCTACCAGTTCCATAGATTCTTCAATAATAGATGTGACACTGTGTAAAATGGTTGTCTTGTGGTGGCCCACACTGAGAGAGCAGCACAGAACAAAACAGAATGATTTTGGCATTCGTACAGGAAATACTACAAATGCTCTTACAAAAAATGAAGTTGAGCTGAAATTGTACCACTTCTGTTCCAAATACAGACTTTAATTTGACCACTTCTGGAGAGGACAGGGTGAGGATGGGTAGGGTTTGTTTCATGCAGAAGAGGAAAGGTGCCTTACATTCTGTATCTCTTACACTTCCAGATGTGACTTATGATTTACATGTTGTCTTTGACCACCACTTGGTCTTTGACCAGGTTGTTGAGTTGCTTGTTAATCAATCGTATATCTGAAACTTTCTGAAAAGTGCCAAATCAAGTCTTTATTGAAAAATACTTCTGAAGGCATTTATGGTTCCTTAATTATAGCATGGATAAAAGAGACTATTCATAGAAGTATCAGCAGGTCGATTCAGGATATTTAGCCAAGTAAGCTAAGTAAAATATTACTCATTTTTTATGCACAGGAGATGAAAAGGCTGTTTCATGTTTGAAAATGCTTTCTGTTTTTTTTGAAGCCAGGAAAGTGGAAACAGAAAATGCAAAAATAGAAATTTTGTATAACTTTCCCCCTCTTTTGCTTAAGTCTTTTCCTGGGGGAAGTTCGTATAGTGAAATGTCCTTTATGTAGTTTTCAGAGCTGCAAGAAATAAGAAAATGCCTTTACTTCTATGGAAAAAAAAAAAAAGTTGCATTGTTTGATTCAGTAGCATTAGTAAATAAGTATGTAATTCTTAACAACTTAGGTTTTTGATGTTTTTCCCTAGTCAATTTCATTGTTTTTCATTAAATCCTGATGTTTCTTTTGTATTCATTTAATATTTCAGATTAATAGTATCATAATTGATACTTCCCAGCTAGGCATTTTTGTTGTTGTTGCTGTTTTTCTTTTTTTATGCTTATTTTTAAATTTAAAAGAAGGTAAAGTACAAATTTCTCTTGTTTATGTTTTTCTGTGTGGCTGTTTTAAAATTGGATTATTTAAATTTTCTTTCCAGTGACAGGAAAACATAATTTCATAGCTTTTTGCCTTTTTTTTTTTTTTTTTTTTTTTTTAATTTGCTACTCATCTTTGACCTGGGCACCCTAGCGTTGTGCTGAGAGCTGAAAGAAGATGCTTACTATAAGCTTTGCTTGTAGTGGAATTCAAGGGTGATGTGTTGCATGCTCATCTCCTGTGCTAAGTTTATTTTTTTTTTTTCCTCACTGGATGTTTGCAGTGTCCTGCAGTGTCCTACACGTAGGGAACCTGCACCCAAGTCCTGCGGTCACTGCCTGGCACAAGTGCTAAAGGATTCATGGTGTCTGCACCACTTGAATCTTTCCTTGATTTAACTGCTGAGCAGTAGTTTTAAGAGAAATGAAAGTGAGTCCCTTTTCTCATTTATATGGAAATAGTGAGAGGGAAGGATGAGAATTGTAGGAATGTGTGCCTAGGTGGTCATGTTGATGTCTGTAACTTCTGCTGCTGTTGTTTTTGCCACTGGTAGTGCCTTTTGTATTCACCAATCTCCTACCAGTGTTTTCTGTTTGATCTTGAAACCATAACTAGTTTGCAAAAATGGATGATGTTTTGTCTCTAGTTAAGATCGGGAGGTGCACAAGTCTTGGAAGGATGCATAGCAGAAATACACAATATCACCAGCCTAGATATTTCAGACAATGGTAAGTACCCAGAACAGGAATGAAGGGTCGTGCAACCCAGAATCTGAGAAACGCTTTCTCTTTCAGCTCGCAGTGGAATCAAGGATGGTCACTCTTGCTTTAGGTTTATTTGCCATATGGGTCATGGATGTGTCTCAGACCAAGAACTCTGATTGCTATAAAGTATATAAGAAATGTTTATAGACTAACTGTACCCTCAGAAGTTTATGTTGCTTGAGATAAACGTGAAACAGCAGAATGAACTGAGGCAGCACACGTCATATTAGATCTAGGATCTAGAGGAAAGCGGGTTGTAAGTACAAGGGGGTGAGAAGCTAAATGAGAAATGCAAGTGTAGGGAAAGAAGAAAGGGAAAGACCAGGTACAGAATGAAGCTCAGATCATGATACGGAAAAAGCAAGAGAGGGAAATTTGGAGAAAATGGTCAACCAGCTTCAGGTCAGAGAAGGCCTGTCTGAGTCTTTGGAAGTCTTGGACTATTCCTGCTTTGGAGGCTCTGTGCATCCCAGCTGGGAATACCAGCTCACCTCTCATCTTGCAAACTCAAATTGTAGATGTATGGAATGGAAGAGTTCGCCTGCTGTGTTTGACTCTCTGACAGCCAAATGCAGAAGTTTTTCAGAAAGAGATTTCCAGTACAGTCAAATGCCCAAGAAAGGTGGGATGGATTGGCAAGTGGAGAGCTTTGGGAGCTACTAACTCAGCCCAATTATGTAAACAGATCGATTGTTAGAAAGAAAGATTTTTGACTTCTAAATTATCCTGCAGATCTGGATTGTAACTCATTGTAATCTAACTAGTGGAGTCTTCAAATACACCACTGGTTTGGGAATACAGTCCTCCAGCAAAGTATTTTTATTACTCAGGAGTAGAATAAAACTTCGCTCATTTTTGAGGTCATTTTATTCATAGCCTGCTATGTTATCCTTTTTGCAGTTGGAGGCTTTGAGACCTTGTTGGCACACAGCTCTGCTAAGACTAGCAATTAGCATGGTCTCAGAATTCTCCAAGGAACTTTAAACTCTGTCTGACAATGCAAGGACTACCCTCGGGTGCATGGACTACAGATAAGAGACCATGTTTCTCTTCTGTGTTTCTGAGAGGTGCCTTCAAAAGGCTGATCAGGATGGCAATTTAAAGGGCTCATTTTAGAGAAAACATTTATTCTCAGAGAATAACAGAGCCAAAAAAAAAAAAGGAAAAATATTTAAAAATAGAAGAATTGAATTTTTTCTAGAGCTCTTGGAAATTAGTACACTGGTATAGTTACTTGAATGAATACGGGCTTAATAATTGGACCCTGTTTAGGCTTTTTGTGAAAATGTGTTTTAATTCTTAATCTAATTTGATTCTTTACAGGCCTAGAATCCGACCTCTCAACCCTTGTAGTATGGCTTAGTAAAAACCGATCGATAAGACACTTGGCGTTAGGCAAAAACTTTAACAACATGAAATCCAAGTAAGGCTTTTTTTTTTTTTTCTTTTAAATAACAAGAGAATGAATGAGGAAAAGCTGCTGATTTCATCATCTTCCTAACTTTTCTTCCCTCAGAAATCTCACTCCAGTACTTGATAATTTAGTTCAGATGATTCAAGATGAGGATTCAGTGAGTATCTTTCTGCCTACTACCTTCATTTGTATTTGTACCCTCACAGCCTATTTCTGGTAATATTCTTCACTGTGTTAATTTGCTGCATAAAATTTGGTCATGATCCTGCATAGACACATCCAACTTTTTGGTTTTTATTTTCTTCAAATAGTAATTTGAATTATGTGTAGCATGTAGGTAAACGTTTCTTAGGGTAGTTTTGAGATCTGTTCTTGTTGAAAAATACTCATTCTAAATAGCTGGATGTGTTAACCTAGTTGCTTTAGGATAAAGCCCTGTAGGTATAGGCTTTCAAAACTTTTGTGTCCTGGTAGGAGATTACAATGGTAGTGTTCTCTGAGTGATGATACTGCTGCAACAACAGAATTTTTGTTTGTAATTTTTTTTTATTTTATAGATAAACTATTTCCTGATAGCTGTTCTGGGGATAACCATTTTTTTTTTTCTTGACAAAATGCAAAGTCACTGCAGTGATCTCCCAGAACTGCTTTCTCCTTCAAAAGATGCAAATAAACCATTCACTATGCTGTTCTCTACTTCTCCTAGTACATTAATCACAGGAGAAATTTCATAAAAACCTTTCAGAGTGCCTTGCTGAGATCCTTGCCCACTTTCTTCATTTCCACCCTCTCTCCTGATTCTGAAAGACTTTTGTGGGTGGGTTTGTGTTCTTGCCTTACTTGGCATCCTAGTTTTGGCTGTAAGGGAATCTTAAGGTGCTCTGTTACTCTCATGCTTGTCAATATTTATTTTTAGTCCTTTCTTTCTCCTTCATTCCCCATCCAAGTAACAAGCAAGCTGTGCTTTCCTCCTTCTCCAGAAATAGCTGACTGTAGACTTCAGTTGTCTAAACACCTGCTATTCCTGTTGTCTGTATTGTGTTGCCTCCCATTTCACGGTCTCCACACTTTATTTTCTCCTCCCGTCTGTGTCTGTACCCTGCAATTCAGTGGAGCAGTTTTTACCAGGGTTTCCGATGTCTCCTTCTGTACAAAGTCCATTAGACCCATATTTTATGTTCATCTTTCATTACTGCTTAGTTATATTTGAAGTGATTTTTTTTAGCTAGGCCTCTCTCTCTGTGTCATTTTAGTTGAGATTAGTGATACCGGGTTTTTTCTTGATTCTTTGACTACCTCCTCACCTGAGTCTTTAAATCATGGGATGTCAGTGTGACACAGTGATGTGCTGCATACGGACACCGGAGCTGATTCTAATTGAGTTAGCACCTGTAAAGAAAGCAGAAAATCCTTGTTTGTGCAAGTCAGTTGGAGCATCATGCTAAGATATGTATTGAGACATCTCTGTGTTACTTCTTGTACCAAACTAGCCTTTTCGGTTTGTGATGTGTGACCATCTCCTGCTCCGTCTCTGAAGGGAATGAAAGGTATAGGGCCGTCTTCCCCTTCTCTCCTTTTCCGGTTGATGTCATACTGAGGGGTGGTATCATGTCATCACATAGCACCTGCTTCTTCTCTGTGGACATTTGTCTCTGCCTTGCCCTGTATCTCATGCTTCATCTTTCACAGCTATCCTGAAGACTGTTACGTCAAACCAGATTAATCAAAGCAAGTGTAGTTTAGTATGTGTTTTCTCAATTTCCTTCTTCCCTTTGCTCTGTTGCAGGTGAACATTTCTTCCCACTCAGGCCATATCCTAAAACACCTCTTCAACACACTCTGCATCCTTTCAGTATCCAAACCATCTTCTCAAACATGCTGTTTGTTTTTGTTTTTCCTATTTATGTGACTGTACTGTTCATATTATCTATTTGCAAGAATTACACTTCCAACTTTCACTTCATTCTCTAAGTGTTACAACCTTCTATTTATCTTTCCTGGCTTCTGTTTTTTGAACCTTCCAGGACAGAGAAAATGTAGCTGCAAATTTTGGATGTATCCGTCTCACAGCTGTACCTCCCTTGCATCATCAGCTTCAACTTCTTGTGCTCCTTTTCTTTTCAGCCCACAGGCAATGTCAGCCAGTGTTCCACTTTCTGCCTTTGCCACAATCCAGGGGTCAGATATGCTTCTATAATTCTTACTTCCCATGTCATTCCTGAGCCAACCTACAGCACACGCTCTGTAATCTCACCCTGTTTCCAAGCAGCATCACGATGAAATAATCCACCAAAAAGTTATTTTATGTAGGTACTTAAAATAACTGTCTCTCCTTCATGTCATGCATTAACCTTTGGGATACAGCATGTGATCCTGTTGATGTTAACCTGTCTCTTCTCTCCCCATGTTCTTTCCTCTTGTTAATCCTCTTCAGTGAAGGAATCTTGTTTGCTTCTGTTTCATCAGGTGCTAAAATCAATCTGAAGCATCTAGCAGGTAAAGAGTTGAGGACATAGGCTCTGTAGCCCTATGTTGCAGATAGCTGGATGCTCCTCACTCTACCTTGAGGTAGTATAGTGCTTAGAAAATTATTTTAAGTTTCTAGTTATTTTGTTTAGATTTTGAATCCTAAATGGGATGGTCCTTATTCTGCCATTACTGTGCATTTACTGCCACAGGACATTAAAAAGTAAGGGTGGAATTGGAGAGACCAGGGTATGATGTTGCCCAGAGCACACTGCTTGATCAGAATTGCCTGCAGGCTGGTGCAGTTTGGAGACCGTGAATTATCTGTATGGAAAGCTGAAGCAAGATGCTTTAATCTAAAATAGTCATCTTCCAAGTGCTTCTTCATATATTTATACACACTTTAAATAGATCTGTTGCTGTGTTAATACAAGTCATGAGTAAAATGATGTCAACAACCAATAGGTTGGTTTTGTGATTGTAAAAATACAGCTAGATGCAAATGTGATTCTACACAATCTAAAAGCAGTGGTAGGAACCCGAACAACAAAATTTCCCAGGTGTTTAATATAGACAGAATATAATATTTAGATTTGGGGTTGATTTTTGTTTTAGTGGGGGTTTTTTGTTTGTTTTTGGCTTTTTTGTGGTTTTTTTTGTTTGGTTGGGTTTTTTTCTCTTTAAGTAGATGCTGTACTGTGCCAGCTATAAGGATGTATTCTTAATAGTACTGCAGGAAGGGTCTGCAGCTCTATGCTTACTGTGCCATTTCTTCTTGCAAAAATACGTTACACTGCAGGTACTGTGTACATACTCTGTACTCAGAGCAGTAGTCAGTCCTGCATAGGTACAGAGAAGTCTTAATACTACAGCACTAAATATCTTTAGTTCTTAGTTCAGTGTTTGTGGAATTGGCCTTTTGAGGGCTTTTAACAGCATTTTGGTTTGTAGGAGAAAAAATTTATCTTGATTTAATTCTTAACTGTTTTCCAGCAGGAGTGTGATAAAATCAATGAATACAGTCATACAGTTTCTAATTCTATTCTTGACTTTAAGAATTCCTCTTCCTTAATAAGATTCTGTTAAGACTTCTTCACCGTATTGCCAAACTATCTGTTTTCTGCAGCAGGGACACTGAAGTTAGACTTCCATTTTCTCAACATCCAGCTAAAACTATTAAGTTGTTAAAAGTAGTAAATGTTTGCAGGCTATGTAGAGTACTGCCCCTTTTTGTGGGTGATTTGGTTTTGGTGGGGTTTTGGGGTTTTTTTAATGTACTGGTCAGATAATTTAATGAATATTTAGCAGCCGGTACTTTTAATCCTTCAGATTTACATTCTGATTGTGGTTTGCATTCAGGTCACCTAGTGGGTCCAGAGGTTTTTGCTTCTTGCTCATTGAGTAAATGATAAGCGTAGCTGTGCAAAAAAAACCTCGTAGTTCATCCACTTCAAAGACACTGCTAATGTAGCAGGTGCTTTACTGTGCTATATGCATATTTTGTATGTGGTATTAATGGTATATAGGTGTCAATCCTTACAGAACACAGTACAGAAGCGTTTTTAATGATACACTGTTTTGTCAGAGTATTGGAATCCAAGAGGCGAGAAATCCTTTCCCAGGAGGATATTTGAGTTTTACAAAAATTGGTATGCAGGAAGGAGCACTCGAATGACCCTTTCTAAAGTGACACATGAGAAACAGAAGAAATTTCACTTTCACAAGCTTATTGGCGATTTCTGAGTGCTGTGTGATGCTGCTTTTCTGTGAATATGTCACAGGAGGTCTTCTCAAACTTGTGCCAAGAGCTCTAAATGTCATTTAAATGCAATGCTAATATTCTTTAGGGTGCATAATGTAATAAAATGGGGAAGCACAGACAGATTAAGGGCATTAACATAGTAATTTAATAACTTCCATTTAAAATAAAACCAGCATGTGGCTTGTGTTACTGTTAGACTTTTTAATTATAAACCTGCTGTGCCTCCAAAATTTTATGCATTTTCTCATTTATAAGGGCATTTCTTATTGTTGCAGGCTTTTTGGTTATTACTGTAATCCAGTGGTGTCTGGAGGCTAGAGTCCCAAAATATAGCGGGTACCATGCAAGCATCTTGGACCCTGAAAGATTTGCACAGTTCTGTTGGTTTATTTATATTAATCTAACCTTTAGGCATCTAATGTAGAGGTGCCATGGTTCATCCTTCTGAGATGCTGATTTTCCCATACTTGTAATTTGGAGATTCTAGGCTCCTAAAATTCATTCTCCAATACTTGTCTAAGTGGGTCTATAATGACAATAAACTCTTCTGTATGAACTCACACTTGAGCAAGGGAAATGTTTTGTGAAGTTCTTGTACATCGGCAAAGACAAATTACAATTGTAGCAGCTGTAATACCTCTGCAAGGCATGGTGATGGGTAGACTGTAGTTTTTGAGCTCCTGCCGTTGAGTGTTGGGAGACTGACAATGAAGGGAATGCAGGCAGTTTTAAAAGGAGTTTTCTTAAGGCTTAGAGTGTGACTTGCCGGAGCCCAATAAAGCAGTTTCAGCTTAACATAGTATATGAAAACAAAATAAAACAAACAGGTTACATAAAGGTATTGGAATCACAGAAGTCAGAACACCACTGTGAATAATATCCATTGACTTACTCATTTTAATAGATACTCTTCTTATTGTTTTTAATTTCAGACTTGCTACAGTTTTCTGTCTCTTTCCTCCCAAATGTCCATGCCCCTAGTTGAACGAGCAGGTACACAAAATCACTCCTGAAGTTGAAGTAACAATAATGAGACAGTTTAAAGGAACTGGTTTTGTTTTAACAATGTCTCAGATCCTAATTTGCCCTTGGATAAAGCTCTCAGTCTGAGGGAGAGGAGGGGAGTGCTATTACAGATATTTTTATTTCTCGCTGACAGGGAAGCATGCTGGTTAAGCAAAACCGACTGGACACTAGAGGCTGTCTTCTGAAGCTGGCTGTTGCTATCTTGCCTCTTTTCAGGTTACCGCTCTATTCTGTTTTTAATAGGACACAGGAAACTCTGAGGCACTGTCAATTTTTTTTTTTTCCCAGGGTGTTGCAACTTAATCTATGTGTGTGTTTGACATGCTTTAAGTTGTTGACTCCCAATTTGTCACGTGTTGTAGGATCTGCAGCAAACGCAGAAATAACTCTTTGATGCTTACTGCTGTCTCCAAGAATTTGGGGAACTTGTAACTTCTGTTGCTTGATGTTTGAGGAATTGAGTGCATTGTCAGCTGCTGTTATCAGTGCCTTTTCTGTGCTCCACAGCCTCTGCAGTCATTGTCCCTCGCAGATTCCAAGCTGAAGACTGAGGTCACCATCATTATTAATGCCTTGGGCAGCAATACTTCTCTTACGAAAGTGGATATTAGTGGAAATGCCATGGGAGATATGGGAGCAAAGATGCTGGCAAAAGCCCTACAGATAAACACCAAGCTCAGGTAAGGAAACATATTTGCAGTGAAACATAGAATGGCTTAATAATACTGAAGTTGTTGACTTATTCTCAAGCAATTTCTCTTCAGAACCCTTCTAGGTACAGCCGCTTTATAGTGTCTCCATTGGGAAAGATTCTCATCCTTTGTTCTTAAGGAAAAAAAAAAGAAAAAAAAGAAGGAAATTGTCTCTGCAAAAACATTTCCATAACTGAAACTGGAGAAAATTACATTTTCTAAATTTAAACAGAAAGACCTCTTTTTGGAACAAGAGAGCTCTAAATTGCCTAGAATCATAGAAGAAAAAAATCACAGAATCACAGAATGTTAGGGATTGGAAGGGACCTCGAAAGATCATCTAGTCCAATCCCCCTGCCAGAGCAGGAACACCTAGGTGAGGTTACACAGGAAGGCGTCCAGGCGGGTTTTGAATGTCTCCAGAGAAGGAGAATCCACAACCCCCCTGGGCAGCCTGTTCCAGTGTTCCGTCACCCTCACTGAGAAGAAGTTTCTTCTCACATTTAAGTGGAACCTCTTGTGTTCCAGCTTGAACCCATGCATTACCTTGTATAGAAAATTACCTTGTATAGAACCCTGGATGTCATGTAATCCAATGTCCTTCTCAGAGCAAGGCCAGCTTCAAAGCTATACGAGGTTGCTCAGGGCCTTGTCCAGACAGGTTTTGAACATCTATATGTACAGGAATATCACACTCTCTCTGGGAACCGTGTTCCAGTGCTTAGCCACTCTCTGCTGTTCTGCTTTCCCTTTTCTACTGCAGGCCTTCCCAGCAGAGAAAATTCCGGTACTTGAGTGCAAAACTAAAGTAAATTATTCTTTGTCTTCTGGCATGTCAGTTTGTAGGAGAACTAAGAGCATGTGGAATTCAGAATGGGTAGCAGCATGGACCATCCCTCTGTCCCCTCTCCCCTGCCTACAGTGCTGATGGGCATTGGCATCTCTTCTCTGCACCTTCATTTGCCTGACAACTTCACTGCTTTTTAGCACATGTCTGGCACTGATGGCTCGAGAGTATCACTTTTTTTCTATCCAGCTTGTGATTAGTAAACAGTAAAACCATCAATCAGCATGAATCTGGATGGGGATCTCTAAATATGTCACCATAATCAGGAAAGCTAATCCTCACTCCTCTTGTCAGACTGTGCAGATGAACCTACCTCAGTGTATGGTCTGTCTGAAGAGACCGCTTGGTGTTGGTCTCCAAGCGTTTGTTTCCCAGATGATAAGAAATTCCCCAAAGCAATCCTGGCTGTTTTGTTCAGAAGCAGCGATTCTGGTCTTTGTGTTGCTATGCCCAAACTGAATATTGAAAACGTCAAGAAAACAGTGGAGAGGTGGTTTAGGTTTATTGAATGTATTAACCTGAAATGACCACAGTACCTGAAGAGATAAAGCCTTGACGGCTTTCGAGGTGGCAGACTGAAATGTTCCACAGTACACCGAATGTCACAGTTGACACACAATGTCAACACAGTCTGTGGCATGATTACAAACTGAATAATGCAATGGTAATTGGCTCTGGTTAAAATGTTATAAAATCACATCCAAGTAGAAATATAAACACACTTTCCAATGACAAAAATCTGATCTTTGCGGAGTGGGTGTAGAATCTCTCTTCCTTACCTCCATCTTTCCATCTAAAAAACAAAGGGATAATTCTGCAAGAGCAGAAGTTTGTCGATACCTGTGAAACCCTGCTATCTATCTATTTTTTTCCCTTTAACACCAGAAATCTTTGTTTGGTTTTGTGCCTTTTTTTGTAAGAACAGCTACAACTAGTGCTCTTGCACAAGCAAGATTTATCCGCTTGACTGTCTCTTCTGACTACTAATGAGATCTTTGAACATGTGTTTGCAAATTGCCAGGCATTCTGCTTGAGTGGTCTAAATTGAAGGAGGGAGGGGGAAGGCATCACTATTGTGTGTTCAAGAGCTGCAATTTGTGCACCTAACCTAATGGCTTGAACTGGGAGCTAGTTACGTTGCACATAAAATCACAGGAACTGTGTGGTGAGCTAGTACAAGATTGAATACACAGTAGCCTTCAAATTTTGACCACCAGTCAGCATGAATTTTTTAAATACCTTTTTCTATAGCTGTAGCCATATAGCCTATGTAGAACAGAGACTGATCACTTACTGCAATTTTCTCAGTTTTCAGTGTGGACTTGCAAGGCAGCCATTTGAACATTATTTTTGATGCTATTCCTGGAAAAAGCTGGAATTTTATTTGCAAATCTTTCTGTTAACTGTACCTTAGAAAAGTCATGTTTTTTATGTTAATGGTGGAAAATATAGTACAGAGTCCTCTTTAAAGAAAGGGAAACTGAATTTTGTAGTATCTTTGTCTCTAACTTCTGTCATTTCAAGGTTTTAGCATATAAAGACAGATTTTTAAAATGTTGCCTGTCACTAGACAATTTTGAATATACAGCACTGTGTTATTTCAATATGAAAGTTTCAATATAGACTTATTTGCTGGTTCTTGTTTAACTTATTTTTTTCTTTTCTCTCCCCTCCACCTCTCAGAACTGTAATATGGGACAAGAATAACATCACTGCACAGGGCTTCCAGGACATAGCTGTGGCACTGGAAAAGTAAGTTCTCAGGCAACTGAATGACTGATAAAGAGACCAAAGACTTAGATCCCAGATGATCTGAGCAGCTGCAGTTCTCACTGCAGTCAATATGATTTGAAAATGCTGAGTGCTCTCAATTTTAAGCATCAAGGTGCTTAATCTAAAGGAAAATGTGTGACTTGACATCTTTCAAAGGATGGGAAAAGGTCTGTGGCTCTTTCATCCATGCTCTGCTATCAGCATTAAGGCCATTGAGTTCTGCTGTTAGCATTAAAATTCTGAGTTTGAGAATATTTTCCCTTTTTTTCATTCTTTTGTGTGGATGGCATGCAGAAATTCTATTCTAGGCACTGAATGAAGCTGTATACAATAACAGAAAATTACTGAAGTATGACTTTGTGGTCTGACTATTTTTTCTCTCCCCCAGCAAGCTGAAACTAATAGTCATGATCTTGGGAACTGAAGTTGTTCATCGTAATTGCCGTGGTCTTGGGTCATTTTGCTTCCTCGAGCTTACTCACAGTTGCAGGCATTACCAGTGATAGATGCTAAATGACTTTAATCTCTCTCCACCTCCGTCACATTTATTGATATGTTATTATTACTTTTCTTAAGAGGGGAAAATTACAGATTTAAATTAAGCAGCAGTTGCAGTTGATTCACATCATTTAATCCCTCAGAGAGGAACAAAGATTCTCTTAAGAAGTTGAAGGTAACTTACAGTTGCTAGTTTCTAGGCAACGCATCCTGCAAAACTTTGTAACTACTTAGGGGAGCATCTTAACTCTCAGAGGGGTCATGGGGCTAGAGCTTATAGAGTTACTTGTTTTATGAAACTGTTGTAGTTTATATACTTTGTTTCAAAATGAATTCTGCTTCACTGATGGGGGAAACTATATAAATGATGTATAATTAAGCAAATCATCTTGGAGTGATTCCATTGATGATAGTGAATAATAATTTGCAAAGGTTGTTTGTCAGCTTGCAGACATTTCTCTTTTAGAGAGCAATAGCATGTACATTTATGAGAAAGTCTGGCAGAAAAGAAAATATGCTTATTTTCTGGTTAGCCTCAATTTTACTTTTCTGTTCTGAAGTGCTTGGATAAGTAAATAGAAAGGAGGAGGAAATCCTAAGGCAAAAGCAAATCATCTAAGCAGAAAAAAAAAGAAATGCTACAGATAATTGTGTGACATTGCACTTTGTTGAGGTGACATCTCGTTTGTTTAGCTTGGAAGCTGAGGTCATTTTATGTCTCCTCTAACATTTTAAAATTGTTAAAACCTTTGATAATATCACAAACTAAGGCACAAGCAACAAAGGTTTAAACTTGCGAGAGATTGTCAATACTAGCTGAAAACAATTAGCCTTTAAACAGTCTGTCTCAAAGACATATTGAGAACATCCTGCACCATATGTTTCCTAAAAATACAAGAAACTGTCAATATTCTGTAGGAAAGAATTCTTGGTTGCTCAAAGTGGAATGAAATATACTGAAGATACTTGGAGTATGTGTGTTGTGCGTGTTGTTTTAATTTTGTAATTAAGAAAAATAGTCATATACTAAACTACAAAAAAAGAAGAAAGCTAAGCTTTTGTAGTATGATAAAGAGGCTGCGGAGAATTGGGAGGGAGTATAACAGAGTTCAGAACAGGCTGAAGTAATCTGAAGATGGGTTTTTTTCCCCTCCTCCCAGCTTTTCTTCATCTGTTTGTAGCTGTGTGAAAATGTTCTTCCTGCAAGGGAATTCCAGGAGCTTGGCTGTTGGCAGCGTTGCCCCAAGGGTGTCCCAGCAGCTGGTATGAGAGACTGAAAGGATCTTCTCTAGAGTCCGGGGCAGGTGTCAGGTCAGGAGAGCATTTCAGAACAGTGAGCGTCCTGATCAACCTGGCCATTAGACAGGGATTTGTATCTCTGTAATTGTCATGTGAAAATAAGCATGTGCTTCTGTGCTTTGCAGCCTAGAGCACATTCTGTCATAGAACTGTACAGTATTGCCCCATATTTGTTTCTAAAATATATTTTTTCTGTATGGCCTGACTGAAGAAATAGCTCAGGTTCTAAAATCTGCTGGGAAATGCTGGGATTTATTAGAGACGTGGGAATCGTTCCCTTAGCAGTGACATGAAATTCACATGCCCAAGCCTGCAAAGCAGATTCTCTTACTCCCATTTTTTTAAAAAAAACAGGCGGTAAAATCATCACTATGCAGCGCTGCGTGTATGTCATGAATAGAGCAGGAGTTACTACAAGGGAAATAATGTGATGAAATGTAGGACTGTTGTCACATGTACTGTGTGTAGAGGGAGGGACAGGCAGTTTTTGAGACATCCTTTCCAGTCCCTGAGCACCTCTCGGAAATTTAACATCCTTTGAATATAGGTATTTTGTTGAGAGTGTTAATGTGTTATGAAATTACTGGATTATCAAGTTGGTAGAGAAAAGTACTCTTACAAGAGACAAGTAGAGTGTTAATAACAAGAATGAAGGAATATTTTAGACTTCAAAGGAAACAGAGAAAAATGAAGTGTGAAGATAAAGGTTGCTCGGATGATGAAAGTTGAAAAGCAAGCTTTACATTCTTGATATTTTTTTGCCCTTAAGAGCTGGTTAATTCTTAGATGAAAATAAACTGGCATTCCAATACAATGCTGTCTGTCTGGAAGGAAACCAAGTACAGCGCCTTCCTTAGGGTAGTGGTCTTCCGAAGTTCTGGCTCTGTGACTGGGTGTCTGTGAAGTCTCCTTGCCTTTCATTTTTTCACCCCTTCCTCTGTGTGTGTGTGGGGGTGCACTAAGCTTTTGACTAAATTGAATTTAGCATGTAATTACTAGCATGGGAACCGGCAATTATGGAGTCCAATGAATGCGAGGTATTAAATGTCAAACAGCTGCAGAGAATCTTGTAAATCTACCTTTGTTTCTTTTTAACTAAATAAATACCCCCACCTGTCAGGTAGTACTCAGGCAATCAGGAAGTTCTGTAATTATTATGTCTTTGAGCTCGGTATCTTTGACATTTAAAAATTGTCCTCATGCTGTTGGACAACCAATTATTTGTTGTTTAGTATTACATGAGGACACATAAGAGAGTCTCTACAGTTTGCACAGTTCTTTTGAAGGAAGGACAAGACAACTAGAAAGAAAAGTTACATTTTCTGGCTGTGATGCAGCTGGACACCATGGAAGGACAGGCACCTTGCTGACTCCGCATGAGTAACTGCCTGCCACTGACAGCTATACATCGGCATGTTTATGTTGGGGAAGAAACATAGAAGTCTTTCGTTATCACTTAAGATAAAACGTTGGCCAGTATCAATGAGGAATCAGTATGTTTGGTAGTTCACAAGACCACGGTCCTTCAGAGAGTGGTGTTTCGTGTGGCTAAGGAACTGGTGGGAGAGGAGGTGAAAGAACCTTGGAGTTTCACAGTAGCTAAGGTGTCCGCTGTAGGAGTCAGTGCATTTAGTGAGGAATTGGTCCACTGAAGTCAAAGGAGTTGATTCAGTTGAAACTTTCAGCTTTAAGGTCTTCAAAAATGGATGGTTGCAACCATATTTGTGAAGTTCTGGATGGAATAGGAACGGACGGCTAGTGGGACATTTGCAGACAGCCAAAGGAGGAGGAAGAGATGTTTGCAAGAAATTAAGGCTAATTGAACATAGGCACAATAATTTCCTTTCCAGGTTTTAAGAACTTCCTGATATTTTTGCCTTACATATCTGAAGGTGTGTGGACATACCCCACTACGTGCAGCATTTTAGGTTTAACTGTGTCACGCTTGCCAAGTTATGTTCTCAGAGTTTAAATACAATTTTGACTCAAGACCAAAACCCTATCTTTATTCCTATATCTCAGCAGATGGACAAAGCTATGAAAATATTTTCCAAGCAAATAAGTAAAATACAGGTGACAATTCGTTTGCATAAAATAATGTGGAGATGCTGCGCTTGTTTTGTCAGCTTCTATTAAAAATTCAGCAAGTGTCTTCAAATTATTGTAAACAAAAGAAGCTATTAAATACTAAATTTTCAAAACTCAGTCTGTTAGTCACTATCTATATGTTACTGAATATTTCCATTTAGACTTAGATCTGATAGAATTGCAAGCAGGCACCGACAGTCCCTGTTCTGTTTTGATATAGGAGAAAGTCATCCAACACTGTACACAAAGGTATGGAGGACAAGTAGGCCTTTAATTGGCAGCCACTGGGCACTGGCCACTTAACTGCAGTTTGTACTTTTTAAAATCTCTGCCTCTATCTAGTGTCAAAGAAGAATTAGCAGCAAAAAGGAACATGCATGTTTCCAGTTAGTCCGCTTACAAATGTGAAAAATACATTCGTAGCATCTTCCACAGACAGGCTAGATGCATCGTATTTCTCCCTTCTAGTTTATTCATAAAGAGGTACAGTAATTATGTTAATTTTTGTTTTTAAAAAGCCTTTTTAAAAATTTTTCTTTAGGAATTATACTTTGAGATTCATGCCTATACCGATGAACGATGCTTCCCAAGCACTCAAAACAAACCCCGAGAAAACAGAAGAAGCGCTGCAAAAGGTATTGCATATACCGCCAATGTACAGAAATAAAATCACTAAATATAAAGCAATAATTTTAAGTGGCTGTGATTTCATGCTTGGCTGAATAAGAATTCTAGGCTAGATTCATTGATCGTTTGATTTGCATGGACATATGCGTGGTAGTCGAGTTCTGCAAGAGCATGTAAGGCTTTTTGTTCCAAAGAATGGTTAGAATGAAGAATGATGGAATACAATGGTTTAGTATCAAAAAGTCATGGCTAAATCACTGCACGCTGGACCTTGTCTTGCTGTATGCAGGACTACGGAAGGGAGAGTTAGAAACTGGCGTGTTTGCTACATATCTGCTTGTGTGTATTTCCGTATGCATAACATTATTAGGACACGCTTTTGGTTTTGGCATAAAAAGTGCAGTCAGCACTATAAAAGACAAAAGATGCTCTTTAATTTGGAGGAGAATAAAATCATTTAAAGCCTGTGGTTTATATTGTACATATAAAATTCACGCACCGTATTACCCTAAATAAACAACTGCACCAACATATTCTTTTGGATGAAGAGGTGTTGACAGTATCTGCAGCTGTTCCACTTGCATGAGTTACAAAACTCCCATCTGAGTTTTAATATAGTAAATCTTGTGTGCTCCATTTAAATGAGCCTCCTGCTCAATCAGAAAGCATACACATGTCTTTAATGAACAGTTTTCCTTCAGCCTGGCTAAGGTAATAAAAATCTTATAAATAGTTCTTGCAGATAACTGTGATTAAAAAGCAAGTGTCTATGATCCTTATTAGTAAAGAAGTTTTCAGTAAAGTGATTCTCACAGGGAAAAGTGCTGGTAGTTAGTGCCTTTTTCTTTGATGCATGAAAATGGTCTAAATTCGGCTTTAAAAAATCTGAATCACAGGGGATGGACATATTTCTTATATCTTGTTTAATAAAATTGTAAATAGGTTCATATCTGGAATGATAGGTGCATCTTTGAAAAAGATATCATGAAGCTTCTGGCCACAGGGATTTAAATTCTACATGTTAAGTAGTCATTATGTACAAAGAGCATTTTCTTTTATTCATTTCAAAGTTGCTGTGAAACCGTTTGGCCCCGGGTTTCTTTTAACATGTGTGGTTCAGGCTTTCTTTACACGACATGAGGAAGTTCTCTCCAAAAAGAGGTAGCAGTCTCTGGAAGGGTGCTGGGAACAGAGCTAACGCCACGGAGGCAGGAACGCCTGCCCGCACAGGCTGAGCTGTCGTTCCCAGCACAGGGACACCTGAACTGACTGACTGATGTCTCAGGAGGGTCCCCAAGCTTCAGCGCACCACAGCTTGGGTACAACGAGAGTGCTGCTGGCCCTGGTCCAGCACCAGATGGACATGGTAGCTAACCTCTCCAGCTCTGGCGTCTCTACAGCACACTTCACAGTGTGGGCAAACCGCATAAACCCCGTATTACTGTGGGGCACGGTCAGGCTCTTCCAGTTCTTGCCGCTGATGTACGTGAAGAGGTTACAGTCAGTCCCTGTTAGTCTCTGCGTCACAACCGACTGGTCACTCCTCCCGTCCTTTTCCCTTCTCTTCCTTTCAGACCAGATCCATCACCATGGATGGACCTTAAGCAACTTACTAGCAGAGTATTTTGGGCTGGACTGAATTTGACAGAGCCAGATTAGGGGAGTTACTCTATGTGCCATTAAGCTGGCTGATGGTATGTGTTCATTGCTGGTGACAGTTGTGATGTCTGGGACCAGCAGCTGTGGGTAGGAATTGCTTGTCTTGGAGCAGCTCTCAGGTACTACTTCACCTTAAGTAACCTTTACACTGAGGCTCCTGCTTCAGTCAGGCACTTCTAGGTATTTTATCTTCTCCCCAGACCATACTGCTTTTTAAATCCATCTCTTTGCGGCAGACCAAATGCATCTAAGAGAAATGAATCGACTGTCTTGTGTCATCGTAGTCTTTACAACACTTTATGAATAGACTCCCTTTAAATATTTTTCAGACCTGGGATCTACTCCTTTGTCAGCATAACTTACTAAATAGTTCCAAATAGAAGACTAATTCAGAAAGCACTGGCAAAAGCACTTTCACTAGTCAGTGAGTGAATGAATATTTGCCAATGTGATTATTAAGCATTGGGACATACAGAGTGGGATTGGCAGATAACAAACAAAATTATACTTAGGCAATCTTTCCTGTCCCTGTTTCTGATATGGCAGTGAAATTGAAAGCAAGTTACAGTTCAGAGAGTGAAATCGGTTTCCTAACCTGACTTTCTTTTTTAGATAGAAAACTACTTGCTTCGTAATCACGAGACCAGAAAATACCTACAGGAGCAAGCGTACCGGCTGCAGCAAGGCATTGTCACGAGTACCACTCAGCAGGTGGGAACCTTCCTCCTTACTGGTAGCTCTTGGTGTCTAAAATCTGCCTAGGGACAGAGTTGTCTCTCATTCTGTCAGAGTACCTTAAAGCAGGGTGTTCTTCGTGGGTGATACTTGGTGTCCCACGAAATAATAATTGTCGATGATAGTATTTTTGGAAGGAAAAAAAGCTTTTGGAAGAGGGAGGTCTTATGTATAGGAAGACCTGAGCTATTTCTGAGTGAAATACTGTGGAACTGGAACAGTTTAGTTCATTGATGCTGGGGACCCCGACTTTTCAGTAGACTCCCATCAGTGCGACAAGCATCATCGTGCAGTGATGCTGCTTCTGGTGTCTGAGTCAGTTCAGTCTCTCTGCCTAGCACCGAGCAACCCTGTGTACATACCCTTGGATACCACCTGAGCAAATAGCCTGAGAGAGAGAAAGTCATAATCAACCTTAAACCTTCAGAGCTGTGAGTGTCATGAGAAGGTTTACTGAAAGGGACAGAGCAAAGGAAGGTGGAAGTTTTCCGTGCTCTTTATAGTCTGGACAGCTGAAAAGGCTTTTCTGTCTAACACAGCCCAAAATATCACTTGAAGCTGGAAAGCTTGTCTGTTTTGTCAACAGACTACACCACTACCAGGTTTGCTAAATGCCATGGGTTTTTTGGGGTTTTGTTTTTGGTTTTTTTTTTCCTTTCTCTTGAGAGGACTACAAGCATTTTCTGTGGCAGCTCACCATTCTCTGTATTCTAGTGCATTTCTTGCCAGTACCACTCAGGACTGTTTTACAGCTCCAGCGTATGACTGAAACAAGGTGATGTAAGCAGAATAAAACTTGTCATGGCCTTTATTTTAAATTTACTTCCATGTTTGTTTGTGCCAGTTGTGTTCCTGTGCTAATGGGATACTCCAGCAAATGAGAGGAGTATCTGTTTTGCTCTTCAGCTGAGTCAGTGAAATTTCTCTCTGTTCTCTGCATATTTTTTTTTGGCGAATCTCAATACAAAGTGGCCTTTTTCTACCTGTGTTATTAAAATTTAATGGGACAGAGTTTTATTACTAGAACCTGAAATTATACTCTAACCTTTCAACAGAGAAAATGGTACATGGAGATGTACTGGCACTAAAAACTGCATTTTATTTTATTTCAGTAATTTATCTGTTCCAATGCCACCTGTTTTCCCAAGTTAATAATCTCCATATGAATTAAGTTTAGACCTTTTTATAGCTCAGTGGTTTTAGCTGTGCTTTTCTCTAACAACCACACACATAACAGCTTTCAGTAACTGCAATTTATTGTTATTTTGAAAGCAGAGTAAAATTACTCATTTCTATATTAAATTGTGTACAATAAGGATGGATTTTAAAGAGTTTTAAAAGAGAGCTGGAAAAGATTCTTCAGTTAATATGCTGGAATTGCATTATTATTCCCAGAGTGTCGTCTTTTTTTTTTTTTAGTCCAGATGTCCCAATGAGACTTTCCACTGTCTAATAATAATTAATTAGTTTTTTGTACTTCTACAAAAAAGCCACCCCAAACCCTTTGAAGAGGAGAAGTCATGTGGAGCAAAAAAGGAGCATGTTGTGAAATTATTTCAGTTCTCTTTGCTAAAGAGATGCTAGAACTCTGGAGTATATGATGACACTTGTACTCAGATGTTGATTCAAAATGTCAAATAGCCAGTTCTAATGAATGCTGTGTGAGCTGATAAAGACTTTTAACTATTCCGTCTCCCTGCCCTGTATATCTTAATCAAAACTGACCGTATGTCAGACATTCTTATCGGTTTGTCTTGTAATGATACAGATATACCACCTGCCCTGTATCTGCAGCATGTTGAATGAATTGTGTTGCAGATACAGATTAAGTTAAATTTATGCCACTGTCAAAGGTCTGATGGAAACTCCTGCTTTGATAGTTATAGTTTGCTTGCAAATAGGAATATTTACATTTTGAAGGAATAACCCAGAAGCCTGCGCAATTGCATTTGGCTTAGACAGGAGAAATCTCTGTTAGTGTTTGTTGAATGGATAGTGACAGAGCTTTATTTTTTCTGTCTGAACGTCTTAACAATTCAGGGACCTTTGGAGCTAAGTGTTAGATATATCGACAACATTTTCAGCATTAAACTTGCTCCAAAAAACAGAATAACACTTAAACTGGATAACTTGTTGTTCTTTGTAGTTATCCTGGAGGTAACTGGAGGGAAATATTCCAAAGCTTTTTGCCTTTTTTTTTTTTTTTTAAATGGTAAAGTGTGATTTATTTTTCCAATATTTAGGGGTGTCTTTATGAGATATAATGCTTTCCCTCAGTAGCATTGGTATACCTCCAAGCTCTGATCATGCATTTCCAGAGTGTTATATTGTCACTACAAATCTCATCATGGTACTGTTGATTTGCTACCTGGACTGAATTCAGTTTGACCAACATATAGATGTTTTATCTTTTCTGTTTCTTTTGTTCAAGTAGATGATTGACAGAATATGTGTAAAAGTGCAAGATCATCTCAACTCTTTAAGAAACTGTGGTGTGGATGCTGTACAGGAAGATGTGAAATCTGCAGAACGCCTTATGCGGGATGCTAAGAACTCCAAAACAGTAAGCCTTTCCCATCATATTGGTGATACTGAGAGCAACTCAGTGTGTGCTTGCAGCTTTTTTAGTTTTGGGGAGTTAAAATAACAGCGTGTAACAAAAAAGCGTGATCATCTCTAGGTAATATCTAAAGCAACAAAATAATTCTAATTTATGAAGACTTCAGTTTAGCAGAGAGATTTCCTTCTTTTTGCCCATGCTTGAAGACAGGCATTGCTAAGCCTTCTTTCTGAAGATATTCTTTCTGTTTTACAGCTCTTACCAAATCTGTATCACCTCGGTGGAGCTTCTTGGGCAGGAGCAAATGGTTCACTCTCCAATCCAATCCAAGAGACACTTGAATCCATGGCTGGAGAAGTCACAAGGGTCGTGGATGAGCAACTTAAGGTCTGTGGATAGATCTGTTACTATCTCCCACATGCAGAAATAACTAAATCTGATGTCTTCTGTTGCTAAATGCAAATACGCCACACTTCTTTTTTACCTCTCAAAATATTTGTACATAAGCTATCTTTTCATTATTGGTTTCTTATAACTTTGTGCCTTATTATCTGAATACTTGCCTATTTAGCATGAAAAAAATTGCTTTAGTGTTTGCAGTGGGCAGAAGGAGCGCATACTGTTTATTATCATCTTATTTTATCTTCTGGAAGGGGAAGACATCAATGCTTCTTGGGCCCTTAATAAAGGCATTTCTCAAGCACCCTAAAAAGTCTCATGTCCTGGAGAAAAGTCCTCACTAGTTAAGGTATCCCACTGGAGTGAAAGCTGCTGCTTTGCAGACTGCATTGCAGAATTTTTTTCCCAGTCACCACTTCTGAACCTCGTGCAGAATTTTAAGTGTTTGGTTTGGATAACTTGTATGTATTGAGAGTGCCCCAATAATTATTCCAGGCAGCTTTGCAGGAAATCTTTGCACAAGTTGCCTGTCAGACCTCAGTTCTTGAAATAAATAGCACTGATCTGTAAGTATTCTCACCTGTGTGTTCAGCCAGCTCTTGCTCAGAAAATTCTACCTTCAATTATGTTAGATATTATTGTATAATAAGCAAGGAAGAGTCATCCATACAGCATGTGAAAGGTATCAGTCCAAGGAGAAGTCAAGGTGGGGAAACTTAAGCAACTGGTGGGATCTGGTTGAAAGCTGATGAATTTAAGAACATGGTTCAGAGGCAAATCAGATCAGCTGAGATTTATGGCTAAGCTACCTTGCTTGTGTTTGCTGTATTTAAACTTGTCAAAGAAGGTGAAAGCGAAGATTGAACTTTCAGTTGAAACAACATGAAAATGCTTTAGTCAGTGTGACTATATTGAAGAACAATAATAATACCACATTACTAATTACTTTTTCCAAAATAAAGAAGTTAATGAGGAGAAAAATATTGCTGAATTTTCAGTATTTTCCTCCTCTTCCCCATTATATGAAATAAAGTGAAGACTCTATATCACTTTTTTAATTTCTGCAGACATTAAGGTGATTTATCCACAATATTCTTCCCCATGGAGCTTCTAGGCTGTTATTGGGATGGGAATAGTCAGGCCAGTTCTTTGTGCAGGGCTCATGCACTTAAACAAGTCCTGTGCATTTTGAGGAGTCTTACAGAAGGGAAAAATAAATGCCTTTTCAGCATTTAGAATGTTATTTATAGTTCCTGGCATGAGATTGAGTGAATGGGTCTTCCATTTACGCTTTTACACATTTAGAGCAAAATGCACTTTAGCTCAACCATTCCACCTTTTATATTTACTTTTGATATTTGTGACGTTAAAGTTTAAGTGCCTAACAAGAAACTATAACGTCACAATGCTCTTTTTATATTCTAACACTCATTTTTATCAATTATACTCTCAAGGCTGAAAGATTTTCCTTTAAGTTCTATGGTGGTGTACTTTGTGTGGAGGAAAAAATGTTGAACGTGAGTTAGGGTATTTTCCAGTTGTTTAGCTCAATTCAAAACATTATATGCAGTTTATTATTCATGAAGATAGATAAGGGAGCTCACATAAGTACAATTCTTTTTGTAATTGTTGCCAGAAAAACATTGTATGTGTTCTTTGTGGAGTTTTGGCTTTTTTTAGCTTCCATAGCAACCAGAGTCTGATTCTAGAAAGAAGTGTTTGGAAATTGGGTAAAGTCAATGAATGTTCTTCAGGCAAATAAGATTTTTTTATTTTATTTATTTATTTTTTTAAATATCATAGAAGGGAAGTGGGGAGAAGGAATAGTTAGAATAAGGACAAGCAACATCTTAGAGTGAGTTGAGTTGGCCAGAAGAGAAATTATCGCAAGGCCCTTGCATTTCTCTTCTGCTGGTGTCACTGTGGACACACACAAGCCAGAGATGCTTTATTTGGTCAGCAAAGGCCCAAGAGGCAAGAGAATATTGTTTTGTAAGGACAGGAGTGCTTGAGCTACCTCCTAAATTCAGTCTTAGTACACAGGGTTTGTTGACTCCATCACCTATTCCATTTTTTTTCTTTAGATATCATCATCATCATCCAGTCCTTTTACTCACTATCTTTCTCCTGAATATTAAGAGTCATTGATTGTGGGCAGGAGTTTGTTTCTGCACGCCTGCTGACTGGCACTTGTGGCCTTGTGAGTTAAATGTTTGCCCCTCCACAGTCAATATAGGTAACTGTGAGGTTCCATCACTGAGAGGTTTTGGAATGGAAGTAGGAGGTGGGGAAAGGTTTCTGTAGATCTAATAATGGTCATGTGAAATCAACAGTTGAAATCCACCACTGAGGAAATTACGTTAAGTTGTGCACTTAAAGAGATCCAAGCTCTATTTAACTTTTCTAGTCTTATCAGAAAATACTGCTTTGTGTTAATAAATAAATCTACTTTACTGTACACAGCGTACATATCAGCATGCAGATAAAACAGTATGAATTTAAAATTTAGTTTTCCAGATGACCAGCTGATTCTTTTATACCTTCTGTAGTCCCCACCTAACTTTTTTTTAATACAAACATTGAAAGCAATTAGAGGAAAGATGTTTCAGTGACGTGGGGCACTAGTAGTGTTTCTGTGTCTCATCCTGATCCCTATGTGTGTACATCAGAGCTTTCCTGCATTTTTTGTGACACAAGTTCATACACAGATGATTCTGTGAGGGTTTGTGAGCCCTCACCTGTGCCTGTAGTGAGGGCTTTTTAGCCTTCTAGTCTCGTCTGGGGTTTGGAAAAGAAACCAGTAAGTGGTGAAACAAGATTTAAACCAGAATTACCTTTTCTCACAGACACAGGTAGGAGATAAATCTAATGCAATTGAAAGGGATTTCATAACATAACTTCATAGCATTGAGGTATACATGAAAGATTTTTCTAAGAGAATGTGTAAGAGGGAAGAAGTTGACTTTACACCATGAGCAGGGGAAACCTTATTTTAGGATAAACAAAATTGAGGGAGTTGGGAGGTTACATGATCCTGTTTCCGGAGCATGTATGATTTTTTTACTCCTGATTCAGGGTTTTAATCAGTCATCAAAAAAGAATAAAAATAGTTTGTCCACTGCAAATCCTACTTGTGGCTACTTCTGAACATATTCCAGCCCTGTACTATATGCCAAGTTCTCATGAGTCTCTTTTCTTGATATACTGATGCCTCTTGCAGATTGGCAGGTCTGGAGCAGTGATGAAAATTGCTGATTCAGGGCTCAGTTAAGAGCGAAGGCAGCTGTAGCAGAGCATCCGCTGCTTTTGTAGCACACAGAAGCAGCAGTGGTGGCTGCACGTGGGAAGCTAATTTATTGTTCTGACAATTAAACACACAGAGACGTAAATGTTTCATATTTGAAAAGGCAAGTGCAGTTGTGGGTAATTTGCAAAACAACTACGTTGTTCCTTCTTAGCTTTACTTTTGTAAAATGCCTTTTATATTGTAACTGGTTTGGAAAATGGATTGGAAATTAGGAAGAAAAATTGTAAAAATTACAAATCTAAAAGTGTGATAGTGCTATGCACCAGAATAATGCTGTGATCTTCCAGGTGATGAAAATCTCAAAACCTGACATTAGCTTTTGCTTGCTGTGCTGCAGACACTCCTTGAGTCTATGGTGGATGCAGCAGAAAACCTTTGCCCGAATGTGATGAAGAAAGCTCACATCCGTGAAGACCTGATTGAGGCTAGCACTGAGAAGATTTCCATCCCACGCACTTTTGTGAAAAATGTCCTCTTGGAGCAATCTGGAATTGATATCCTCAATAAAATTAGGTACTTTGAAAGACTATTCTAACAAAATTGGGTATAGAATTTGGATTTTGGGTTGCGTGTATGTGTGTTTGTGTAATAGAAGATTTTTGGAATGTTTTTGTGACTCACAAGAGACCATATTAAGGCATTCAAAGAGAAGGAAATTGTCCTACAGATCTGGTGTACTTACGAGATTTAAATATTTGGAATCTCCAGGGATGTTCACTTGATCACTAATGCATGCATTTCTGTCTTACTTAGTAAGAGTTTTGGTTTATGGTACACAAATAACATTTTCGTGACTGATACTTTTTTTTTTTTAAAAAACCTAGTGATGTTCTCAGGTAACACTGAATTACTGTAATAGAAGGAAATTGTACTTATTTGCTTTGAGTGTTAACAGCGCTTTGTCTGTTGCCGGTCTTGTCCTGTAGCTGTAGCACTTGCTTTAAACCTTTTTGTTTGTGTGGGAGTTGTGCACAGCAGACAGATATGCTTAAAAAATGGAAACCTGGATATTCAAACTGCAAACCTGGAGCAGAAACAGTTACCCTAAACATCTCTTAGTTCGCTCTTAAAAAAAAAAAGAAAAAAAAAAAGGAAAAAAGAAAAGCTTTTACCTGACCTTTTACTGCATCATTTTTTTATATTAAACACAGAATATATTTATGCAGTATAATGTGGTTGACCCATACTTAAACCTTTGCAGTTGCCTTCATTTTGTTAAGGAATCTTCTCTGCTTGATGGAAAAGCGTGTCATTTTGCATTGCGATGCTAATATCTTTGCAAAAGAAAACACTAAGACTTAGAAGTTAGTTTTGCAGAGTGCAGCAAAATTGGCAGGAAAAGGTGTTAAAGACTTTAGTTATGCCTTCAGAGTGTGTAAAATGGTTCAGGGAGGAGTTTTCTTCACTTCAGTCCTATCAAACAAATCTTGACCCTGAGACAATAATAGTGCCCCTTCCACCTGGAAAAACTGCAACTGTCAGGGGGGTAAGGGTGCCACATTGTCACCGTTCCTGCCTTACAGTGTTTGAAATTAATATGTAGATAACTGAGGGAAATCCCTTCACTCTCTTTCTCTTCCCACCATGGCTTGGCCGCCATTCTGCCTTCCTGTGACTTGCATCACCTTTCCAAGGAGTTTCTTACCTTTTTCCACAGGTTTTCTGCAGCAGTAGTGCTAGCCTGGGATGGAAATAGCTTTGTTAATCCAATGCAACTCAGTCCAGACATAAAAACTCAGAGGAGGGCCACGAAATTGGTGAAGGGTTTGGAGGGGAAGCCGTATGAGGAGAGGCTGAAGTCACTTGGTCTGTTCAGCCTGGAGAAGAGGAGACTGAGGGGAGACCTCATGGGGCTGCAGCTTCCTCACCAGGGGAGGAGGAGGGGCAGGGCTGAGCTCTTCTCTCTGGTGACCAGTGACAGAACCCGAGGGAATGGCAGGAAGATGTGCCAGGGGAGGTTCAGGTTGGACATGAGGAAAAGGTTCTTCCCCCAGAGGGTGGTGGACACTGGAACAGGCTCCCCAGGGAGGTGTCACGGCCCCAAGCCTGACAGTGTTCAAGAAGAGACTGGACAAGGCCTCAGACACATGGTGTGACCTGTGGGGTTGTCACATGCAGGGACAGGAGTTGGACTCGATGATCCTTGTGGGTCCCTTCGACCTCAGGACGTTCTATGACTCTAAGTGTCAGTGAAGCAGTCGGCCTTGAAACCACAGAGGCAGGAGAGACGGAGCTTTGGGCTGCAGCTCAGGTGTACGTGCCTGTCAGCGGCAAATCAACTGCCCTCCTCAGCCTGAGCCTTCAGTACTGTGGCCAAAGACGGAGCCCCAGAGGAGCAATTCAAGGTACATATTTCCTTGGTAGGAAATTACCAGTGAAACTTCAATTCAGCGTACAGGGCGTGTTGATGTTCCATGCGTGTCTGTGTAATGGTACTGGCCGACATGAAGTTCCTGAGACAGAAAGTGGTTACCTAGAGCAAAAAAAGAAGGGAAGTTGTGATGGCAAAGTCTGGAGAAGCAACACTGTATCATTGTCCTTCAGCTGGCAGACAAACACAAAAAGGAGCTGAGGAAATTAGTGGATTGTAGTTGAGTATAGTACTGTTAAACAGGCAGCACTGTCCTAATCCCGTGCATCTGAGATTCGTGTTTCTCTTTCCTCAGTGGCGAAGTATTCCGTACTGAGTTTCACATGTGGTTTTTATTCAGCTCTCTTACCCAGATGTTTTCATTTCAGCTCTTAGAAAAATGTTAGAAGCAGGTTAAATATGGTACAGAGGCTCTTGTGTTTACTGTGTGATTCATGAGTTTATTTCTGAAACCTGCAGTCATGTATCCTGACACCCTCTAATGTTTTACTTCAAATAAGATGACAGCACCGTGGATAATCATCACACTGTTGAACATGTAATAAAGACAAAATTCTCCTGCGTGAATTCAAAATTTCTGTCTTGTTTTTAATCCTCACACAGTGAAGTAAAGCTGACAGTGGCTTCTTTCCTGTCTGACCGAGTCGTAGATGAAATCCTGGATGCACTTTCCCATTGCCATCACAAACTGGTGAGTATTTGCATGGTTGGTATCTGAATATGCTGGGTACCTTAACAATGCCATTTACATTCATAACTTGTTCAGTTTCTTCTTAGTACAGCTCTGTTTTGAAATTGGTCTTATTTTCTTTGGCATCACTGACATAATTTGAAATATAGTCACGGGATTCTTGCCTCTTTGCTCTAAGGAGCATACAACCTTGGAAGAGGCTGCATTATATATTTGTCCTATTATTATATTTGCACTATTGTCGGATGTAAAACTAAAAATACCATCAGGATGTGACATTGAGTCATTAGTTAAGAACAGTGCCAGTACTGGTCCTGGTGAGAAGATAAGCGTTGGTTGCTCATTAAATGAGAGGTAAAATTTCATTCTGTTGAGGAGGGACTGCTGAGACCCTGTTCCCTGAACAAGTACATCTTGAGGCTACCTCAGAAATGTAGATATCAAATTTGAAGGGAAAGTATTAGAAACATAGGAAAGGAAACACTGTTATCTGAAGGTGCTGAGCTGTTTGGAGGCACAGTTATTTATTACAATGGTACTTGCTTCATCGAGACTAGAGGAAATAAACAACTGTTTATCCACAGAAAAACATTTTTAATTGTCATACAGTGGGACTCTGTAAGGATAATCCAGTACTGTTTGGTTTTTTGGGGTTTTTTTGGTTTTTTTAAAGAAGCCAGTGGGTGTTCATTTCCTGACTGAAATTGCTCTTCATTTCTAATTGAAATTACTCCGGCTTCAGCCTGCAGTCGTGAGTTTTTTCAGCTGCTTTTCCCCACAAGATAAGGGAAACATATATATTTCTCTTTATTTTTTTTCTCTGTGAAAGTCCTCATTCATAGAAAACAAATCGCTCTTTTTTCCTTTATTTCCCCTCTCTCTTTTTTTTTTTTTTTAATAAGTAAATTAGAAGACTGGGTCATTCCAGGGTGTGTCTTCATGATACAGAGCAGCATTGTGTAAAGGTACAACCTCTGCTCTCAGGAGCTGTGCAGCAGCATCAGCCTGCGTGAGTGGCCACATGAATTACCTCCAGTTGGTCCTGGAGCAGGTTCAGCTGGCATCAGCAGTGGGCTGTCTCTGTTCAGTGGTATTGCACAACTTGGACATACCCTGACTCTTGCACAGTAAATCATTTTCTCCAGCCTTTGAGTCACTTCAATAATAATCCTCTGCACTTTCTCCAGCTGTTTTAAGAGCTTCTTTTAAAATTATGGTCCCCAGAACTAGACAGACTATTCCAAAGTCTTAACCAACACTCTATATAGGAGTGATAGTGAGGTTTTTTCCTGATATTCTTTACTCATTGTATTTACCTGGCCAAGGAGGTAATAATTCCTTCTTTTTGTCAGAGTTTCAAGGGTAGCTCATTTTCAGGACTGGTAGATCTCCCTCCCATTAGTGGCTTTTGGACACTTGACTCTTGCTGCTTTTCAGGATTGTGTCCACAGCTAATTGTCAGTGCTCCTAGTTCCTAAGGAATGGTTGTCTGTACATTTGATTTGAGTTGATTTACTTTGTGATCCATTTTGGCCTGTGTTAGTAACGTGTCCCTTTCACCATTTAACTCTCCTACATTTCTATTAGCTGCAGATTATTACAGGTAGTATAGCATTGACGAGAACACTGAAGAGCACAGATCTTGAAAATTCTGATAGAGGAGCTCCTGTCTAATTTGTCAGTGTTAATCATCGACCAACAGTTGCAATCTGGCAGCTGGCAGCTAGTTCTTAATACACCAAAGATTAAATGCACTGATACAGTTCTGGGCCAGCTCCTTAAATTGGAGTGTCACATACTACTAATTCAGCCACATACAAATGTCTACAGATGTTGCATTGACAGAGTAACATTTGAGGCAAATTTGAAAAATAAACCTTATACAACAAGTATTTGCTAATGTGATTATGATTAGCATTAATGATTATTCTAGCCATTTTAGTGTGATTAAAAATAAATCCATAGCAGCTCTCCAGTTGTTTGTCGTGAGCAGACACTAGACTAAGTGAGCTATAATTGACTCAGGTCACCTGTTTACCTTTTTTGAATGTTAACAAAACTACAATCCACTGGTTGTCGGGAGTCATGATGCTGTTTTGCAGTGGACTACAGCTCTCCCTAGCTGCCTCTTTGAAAGCTTCTGTGACTAACTGATTTGGGCCAGCTGATCTTCAAATACTTGCTTTTAACAGATGTTATTTAATATTCTCTTTAGTTACAAGCAGAACTGGAAAATATTTCATCATCTTCCTGACAACAGGAACCCACTCCATTCCAAGCACAATCCAGGGTGGTTTATATAACATTCTCTGTATTCTTAGTAACAGTTTTTGCTATGCAAGTCTAAACAAGGATTTTATTGTTGGTAGAGTTTTTCCTCTCTGATGCTTAAATAAAAATATCTTATCACGTAGATCTATCAGTGATTAAGTTTTTTGTTTCTATGGTAACCCCTACCTATTTCTTCAGTGAAACAGAACTGATGTTTTTCGCAAAGCTGGTGTGTTTTTTGAATAGCAGTGGATAACATTTTGGCCGTCAAATAATTATCAAAATTATATTAGCCAAAATTATATATGTCTTTGTGTAATTTAACAAAACAAAATTAAAAAAGGTCTAAGACAAAGCTTCTCTTCCACCCCTTTATTTTCTTTATTAGCAGTATAATTATGCTGAGGAAGCCCCATAATACTATTACAAGTCAAAAGTAGGATGGCTTTTTATCTGACCCTTTTCCTTTTCTTTTTTTGTGTTAGACTTTCTCCCTTCCTTTTTAGAATGTGTGACAGAAGGAGTTTTCCATCAAAAAAAAAAAAAAAGAAAAAGAAAAAAAGAGGAGAGGGGGAAAATATTAAAAAAAAAATTAAAAAAACCAACAACAACAAACCTGTGTGAAAATTTACACACACAACTGAGCTTTACTTTTGTAATTGGTCTTCTAAGATCTGTGATCGCTTAAGTTTTGTAAGCTTTCTGTTTTGGTTTGGTTTGCCTTTTTTAACAGTTTGATTTATGTGTTCGTGTCTTTATCCTTGCCTCCAGGCTGACCATTTGACTAGACGTGGCAAACCACTTCCACAGCAGGAATCACTGGAAATTGAGTTAGCTGAAGAAAAGCCAACTAAACGCTCTATCATCACAGTTGAGGAGTTGACAGAGATAGAACGTTTGGAGGACCTGGACACTTGTATGGTAAGACACATTCCTCAGCCTGCAAATAACTGGAAGAAAAATGTTTTTTAAAATGCCCTTTGGCAATTTCCTGGTATCAGGAAACTGAAGTTAGGAGTTGGCTTTTAGAAAAAATAAATATTAGCTTGTGAACATTTTGTCTGAGTTGCATATTGCTGTTCAGCTTCCTGGATAGACTTGGTGTAGAATCAGATGAGTACAGCTCAAGAGAAGGAGCAGCAGGGTTGCTCCTTTCTGCAGCAGCTATCTATTGGTCTCCATAAAACAAAAGCACACCTTCACTGGAAATACCAGCTTAAAATAGTTCCCTTTCAAATCCTCTTCACCAAGATTTGATTTGATGCAGTATTGGTCCTAACACCACAAATCTCTGCAAGGTGTGGGGCGTTGACTGCATCATCTGGGTCATCACTGGTACTGTCAAGTTCCAGACACATTCTGTAGCCAAAATTCAGTAATCATTTGGAGCCCTAAATCCTATGGGAGAGAGAGATTCCTGTAAAATATCTAGCATCTGAACCCTGTACCTGTAAGTTACCTTTTGCATTCTGGCTTTGTATATAGAAAAATAAGGTAAGCGTTCATTTTGATCCCCTCCTTCCCCCTTTAAATTTATTCTTGCAGCATGTTATAAATAATAATACTGGAATTTTTTTAAAAATAGCTCCTGCCTTTATCTCGTATCATCATGGTTATGTGAAAGGATCATATAACTGTGCTGTTGTCTTTCGCTTTGGTCATATTAAAAGAATGGAAATGTGATGATGCTTACACTCTTTAAAAGGTACATTAGATACTAATGGTACTTGTCTTCAGAAGTGGTTATACTTCTCTTCATTTTCTTCATTCACCCTCGTCTTTCACAGAAATTCAAATACCTTCGTGACCCAGATTCTCATCAATATATAATTTCTGAAGAGAATGAAGCATCAAATAAACACGAGACAGTAATCTTGGTGCTAAAGAACCCATTTATTAAAAACTATAATCCATTTTTAAGAGCTGCTTTTTGCATCCTGGATGCAAGTGATATCAGTTGCTGTTGTAAAAAAATACAGCCCAGAGAGGCTAATACAGGAGTTTTTACTGAGTTAGTGTTCTGAGTTTTTACTACTAAAAGCATCTTAGTTAGTAACTGCAAAGATAGCGATTTCCAGGTGACGTATTTTAGCTATGGGAAAATCATACAGATTTCAGATATTGTCTTGGAAAAATTAACCTGATTTGTGGCAGTTTTTAAGTGTCGTACAGATGTTTGCATGGGAATGAGGAATGTTCTGAAGGGGTAGCAGTGAATGCTTTGTGAAGTAATCAGTACAGGAAACAGATATGCTGAAATGTTTTACTAGAAAGAGAAGCATATGGTTTTATGAACTATAATTATGAACCCAATTTCCTTTGATTTATTTTTAATCTTAAATGTGAAATAGCTACTTAGATCCCACTTCCAAAATGGCATTAATCCAGAACACTGCCTTGTTTGGCCATTGGAAATCCCTAAGCATTACAAAGTGTAATGCTAAAAGAGATCTTAGCTGTGTGAGTAGATGGTGCACCTGGCTGTGTATTCTGCAAACCACAGATCTGAGACTTTGAATTGCAGCTTGATTTTGGGCATATTTGGGAGCCTGGTCACCTATTTTTCAAAAGACTATGGAATATTAGATGAGGCTAATCACGTAATTGAGATGCCAGGAAAAACTCTCATGTTCTAAGCCATTTCTCTTCCATAAATGTCTATCAGTTTTCTCCAACTATTTGTCAAGGTATCTGGGGAAGGAGAGATTCTGGGCTTTTATGAGAGAAACTGATCTTGGACCATCGTCCTGGGGGAGCTCATTTTTTTTTCTCCATTTGAAAAACTGGATTCACTTTTCAAACCCATCATCTTCAGCAAGACTCTTGTTTTCATTCTTGTTTTCTTCAACAAGCCTGTTGAGAATCATTATTCTGGCCGAGGCAATGTATACAACAGTATGTTGTTATGCATCAGCCTCCTTTGGAGCTGTATTTGAACAACTTGGGGGAAAAACTGGATCTAGATTCAGTTTTGACTTTATGGTTGCAGGTAGATTGTATCTCACCAAATCTAGGGGAATGACTATGATTGAGGTAGATTATTTGGAATAACATACTTATGATCTATTTGTTTGTATACATGGTTTGAAATGGGAAGATGTGAAGGTTTGTTTATAAAATTCAGACAGGCAGAACAGGGGTCTGGAATGCCCAGTGCTGATGACAGAGCGAACAAGCAGGCACTGGAGAGTTTCACTGCCTGCCCACCAGGGGGATGCAGAGTGACTGGGGCGGAAGGAGTTCCCCTGCCAGAGTAGAGGGTTGCCATCCGTCCACTTTGAGGTTTGATGTGTATAAACAACACAGACAAGACAGAACGAAATGTCACAAACAGGCCCTTGAAATGCCCCACTGGGGAAAAAAAAAAAAAAAAAACAACAACAAAAACAAACTACCGAAAAAACTAAACCAAAACAAACCAGAAACAAAAAACCCCCACAAACAAAAAACCCAAACAAACAAACAAATATAAAAACAAACAAACAAACAAAAAACCCCACAACTTTTAAATGTTATTTCTAGTATTTTTCCATTATGGGAATTAGGTCTTATTAAATACCAAACGGTGCAGTTAAAGCTTATTAGCTTCAACTTAGGTTCTGATTCTTATCCGTCTTTAATGATGGCCAGAGAGCCCATAATATGAAATATTTGTCAGTCATACCAGAATTTGCTAGTCTGTTAAATGACTTCTGAAAAACTCTGGGAGTGATTGAGTGGTCCAGCATAGGATGTGATAGCTGCAACATTACAGACCTGGGAGCTTCTGATCTCCCTGAGCTGCAGTACAGTAAGTTGATGTTCCCTTTTCTACAGCTGTCTTAGTTGTCTATGTTTAATTAGAGCTATGTTGATGGTAATAAGTCATTAGATAAAAGTTGTGTGCAAGTAAGATGGAAGTAAAAATCTTTATGCAGAAAATTACTTACTGTTCTCACATTAAAGGAAAAACCATGGCCTGCTTTTCAGAGCTTAAACTCAATCATGAATTAACTTCATAAAATAGTACAGTTTCTCTAAATTTTTCTGTGCATATATGATAAGAGTGACACATTTTAAACTAATGTATGCATTTAAAAACTAACTTTAAATAAAGCACGTTTTTTTACTGGGATTGAATATCATGTACCTTGTTATGTGTAATCGCGTAGGTAGATACTAACTGATTTGATTTTGCGTAGTGCTTCTGGTTGTACTTTATCTTTATTCCTTCATAAGCCATTAGTTCTCTGCAGAAGTAAGAGAGATTAAATGGTGCTCAATTCCCCACCAAAAGGCAATGGAGCATCTTTGTTAGATTGTGTTTAACAGTTACATTCTAGAGCTTTTTTGTTTGTTTGTTTTAAGCTATTTGAATGTTAGTTTGGCTTCTAGATTACTAAAAGGAGATCACCAGAGTTGAGCCACTATTTGAAGAAAAATTTTGAAAGGAATACATTTTTACTAGAAATCTGGGTACTCATAATCTCTAAAATATCCATTTCAGCAATATAATTTTATTGCTATAGTTAGCAACAAGCATACGGGAGGATAAGTATTGTTTTTAGAGCAAAGCAGAGGTTATTTGTGTTGTGAAGAGGTATGGTAGGAAATAGTTTGAAACATATAAAGGAATTGTAGGTTGTAATGCACAAGTCTGCTTATAAATCTTCCTTAAAGCATTTCAGTGTAAGATTGAAATGCTTGGACGGTAAATTATGTGTTTACAAAAATGCTTGTAGCTAATAGAAAAGAACTGCCTGTGATGAATATTGAATCTTAGCCATTTCTTATCTGTTTCTAATTTTAACCATAGAGAAGGTTCTACGACTTTAATGGAGGAAAGTTTAAAAAAATTAATCCCATGAGCTATATATTAATGTTTTAGTTTTTATTGAACAATAGATTTCACCTGTACAGTAGAGAAGAAAATTTGCAGTAGTAGCAGAACACTTTTAGATCAGCGGTGTATGTTTTTTCCTGGGAATGTACTAACTGGCCTTTGTCAAAGATTTAGCAGATTAGTCCAGTATCCAGGTGAAGACTTATAAACACGAGAGTTCTAAACGATAAGGAGTGAATTGACCTCAGTGTTTTCAAAGAAAAGGGAGAAACTGCATTCACCACACCAGAATTAAATTTTAAAAAGAAAACAAAAACCAAAACCAAAACAACAACAACAAAAAAAACCAACAACAACTCCCAAGGCACCATCTGAAAGGTTTTCTCTCCCCACCCATTCATCCGAGACAAATTAGAATTAAAACAAGAGAAACTTCTTCAGTGGCTTTCAGCAGAGGAAGAAGATCATGATACAGACTCGTATGTGCAAATGTGCTGATACTGTAGGAAGAAAAATGAGAGATCCTCTGGTATGCCCTGACATACTACCACATCCCCTTCTTGTTGCTCTCTTTTTACCTGCAGCAGAACTGCCTTGGGCATAGATAGTCAGCTTTTTGGCTGAAGGACTGCCATAACACCCTGGTTCCTGTTGGACTCCTTATGTTCTCCTGTGCTACAAATAAAGCTCTATGACATGCTTAAGCCAGCAAAAATCATTGTTCTTGCTGAAAAAGAGCATTTCCACATTCCCCTGTACGCCGCTCTGTCTTTCCTGCCCAGACCCTCACACTTGTATGGGTGTTTGCACAGCCTCACTGCAAACTGGGTGTGGGAATTGATTCAGCTGAAAATGAAGCTTTTTACGGAGGATTTCTTTCCCAGGATAGTTCATCGACTGACTAGTTCACAAAGCAAATCCTGAGCGGCAGGAACAAGCAGGCAGGGGTGAGGGCAAAGGCAGCAGCCTGGATGAATGCCGGATTAAATGGATTGTGACACTTGAGTTTCTCTCTTGTGTGCATTAGCAGAAATGGGCCTTTGATGTGTAGTAAATACAGCGCTCTGCAGGAAGCTAGGAACTGGCATTGTGGTATGCGAGAGTATTCTTGGCTTCTGAAAAGGCTTCATCACAGGCATGTGAGCAAATCTACTTCAGTGGGAGGCCAGTAATATTTCTGACTCACCCTAAATTAGGAGAGTTTATGAAAACATCACCAGGAGGGGCACAGCAGGGTGCCAGCATTGCTACCCATCCAGTGCCCGGGCTGAGAAAGTGAGAGACAGAGGGAGCCGGTGTGATAATTTTGCAGAATTCATAAATACCTTGTTTATTTGCAAGTTGTGTGTTTATATGTTAGCCTCACCATTACTATTAGGATTGCATGAATTGTGAATATTTGTTACCTGTCTTTTCCTGGGTTCCTTTATATGTAGTTCTGCAGTATCCTCACTGCCCTTAGAGGTCCTTATCTGTGTCTATTCAACACCTGTTTCATGTGTAGACTGCAGACAGCATGTTTTTGTTAAACCAGCTGAGATTTCTTAGAGTTCAAAGCAGTCTCTCATAATCTAGGGTACATTATTGGCACAATATGAAGTAAATGAAGAATGTGATAAACTACTTCTAGTAACAGCACTACGTGCTTGATTAAAAAAAAATAGTGTAAAATTGGAGACAGATTTCTGCTTAAGTTGAAGCAAGAATTGTGAAGTGCATCTGCTGATTATTCTGTGTTCATTGTGGTACTTCTGTATCAGGAGCTTGTCTTCCCACAGTACTGATGCTTTGTTTTGTCTTAGCAGACCCAGATTTGTATTGAGGGTGGAAGGGAGGGTGCGTAGTTACATCCTTTGTGGCAGTAGTTGTCTTAGTGATACTGAGTTTCCATCATTTTATTTCACGTGTCGTCAAAAAGCCACATTGAAGGGAGAGAGAGTTCAGTAACAAAGCACTCACTGAAACGCTGGTCTGGAGAGTTTAACCTCCCTGCAGCACTTCTAAGCGGAACTGTAGCCTGCTGGTGGACACCCATCCAGCTCAACTGACGTGGTGACAGAGGTGACTGTCCCTACCTGGGTTTGCTTGCCCTGCCACGCAACACTCGCCCATGCAGCCAGCGGCAGGGATCGCCCGAGCGCTCACTTACCTACTTCAGGTAAAATTCACAGGTTATGAGGACAAAGCCCCTTTGCATGGGCTGGATCAAGGAACAATTGCATAGTCCCATTTCCCAGCAGAGCTGTGGGGTCAATCCATGTTCAAAATAAATAGATCCAGAATTCATCTTTCCGCAGCCTGTTTAACAGAAGCTGCTCGTCGTTTCCAGTGGCAGATTAGCAAGAGCTCCTTTGGAAAAGTTCTTACCAAAATGTAGACTCTGTAACCTTTGGCAGAGGGACAACAGCAAACAGCATAAGAATAACCTCTAATGGTGCTGTTTCTGTAGAGCACATCTGTCTGCAGCCATAATGCTTCTTGATTCAATTAATATCTGTAATATCTGGCAAGCTGACCTTCCCAGGTAGTTGAGGAGTTTTGTGTATAGGTTGCATGGTCCCTTCTACTGCTCTTTGATTATTTCAGCGTCTCAACTAAGTTGGCCAAAGTTACTCATCTGTGTTGTATGGGGGAGTCTTGTTTACTCTGAAATTTGGAGAGCCTACTAAAAATAGCACATGCACAGATCTGTCTTACTGAGAGTGGTTCATGGTTCTCATTTCACCATAAGAGCAAGAAGCTTGCGATTTTTTTTTCCTCTGAAAAATTCACACCTCATGTTTCAGGGATAAGGAAGAGTCACTTACAGGACGAGAATAGGGAAAGCCTGTGTTAGGGCAGGCAGTTACTAAGTACTATCAGATTTTGCTATATTTTGTCAAGGAAAAGGAGTTTAGGATGAGCTGGATTCCTGGAATCAGAACTTTTAAATAAATAAATTAAATCCAGAGTACCTAGTGCCAAAAGGCTAGAAAGACAGCTTCCAAGTCATCAGGTCTCATCCCTGCTATCACAAACAGCTGCAGCGCACAGTGTTATTCATAAATTTATTAGGGTTCCTCTCAAAACGTCTTTCTCTGACTAGGGTGGAACTTAGAGGTAAATAGATTCTTCTGCTGTTATTCAGGTCAGCTAAATCCTCATTGTGAAATTGTAAAGATCAAATTACTGTGGATTTTTGAAGTCAGTAGTGACAGGATTGGAATACTGATCTCAATCCAAAAGCGCCTAAACTGGTGCAAAAAACCTTCAGGTAAGTAGATGTTAAAGGAAACCAAAAGGAATGAGTGGGATAGAAAGACAAAGCAATTTAAAAGTCAAAGTAGTTTCAATCAAAGCTCATCAGAACGTCTTTATTTTGTACATTTTAGCTGTGGGTCATTTCCAATAGCATGGTATTTAGGTAGTTCAGGGCAAGTTTGTACCTATATGCTCTGAGCAATTGCAGAATCTGGCGCCTCGTTGCCAGCCAGCAATTAGTTCCTTGCTTGCGGGTGAACAGTTCTGCTTTGTAGGGCAGGCATCTCCCTCCTATTTCATGCTCTTTCTGTCCCTCTTGGGCTCATGTGCTGTCCCGTGACGGTCTGACCAAGCAGCATTATTAAAAGTCACACTTAGGTGCTAGCTCTCCATAGGCGAGCGTTTGAGTTTTGCCATCCTCTCTTGGGTAATTATGATTGACCCTGTTTATCCATTTGTTTTAGAGAAGAAACTCTAGTTTCAAAACCAAATGTCTGCCACTTCAAGTATTTCTATTTTCTATAGAGGATCTTACAATATTTGCTAGTTGCCTATTAAAATATCTCCTGTTTTTAATAGGGAGATATCTCGATATACTAGTTCCTGACAGGACTTAAAATGAAGGAGGTTTTGGGGTTTGGTTTTTGGTTTTGTTTTTTAATGTTTAAGTTCACAAAGCATATCTCTAAGTGGCTGAGAGGTATGAAGATTTAGTGTGCATGCTAGAGAGATGTCTGAGACAGACTTCGGTGAGAAAAGAGCGGCAGCTCAAGTATGCCTGGGTTTTCAAGGGTAGAACTTCCCATCAAATTCTGAGCAGGAAGGCTACTGGTCCACTTCCCCGTACAGGGTAAAGTGTATCTGATTCACTGTGATGAGTCTCCCTGTAGCATTTACCCTTTGAAATGTCACAGAATCACAGAATCGCAGAATGTTAGGGATTGGAAGGGACCTCAAAAGATCATCTAGTCCAATCCCCCTGCCAGAGCAGGAACACCTAGGTGAGGTTACACAGGAAGGCGTCTAAGCGGGTTTTGAATGTCTCCAGAGAAGGAGAGTCTGCAACCTCCCTGGGCAGCCTGTTCCAGTGTTCCGTCACCCTCACTGAGAAGAAGTTTCTTCTCAAATTTAAGTGGAACCTCTTGTGTTCCAGCTTGAACCCATTACCCCTTGTCTTACTGTTGGTTGTCACCGAGAAGAGCCTGGCTCCATCCTCGTGACACCCACCCTTTATATATTTATAAACATTGATGAGGTCACCCCTCAGTCTCCTCTTCTCCAAGCTAAAGAGACCCAGCTCCCTCAGCCTTTCCTCATAAGGGAGGTGCTCCACTCCATCATCTTTGTTGCCCTGTGCTGGACTCTCTCCAGCAGTTCCCTGTCCTTCTTGAACTGAGGGGCCCAGAACTGGACACAATATTCCAGATGAGGTCTCACCAGGGCAGAGTAGAGGGGAAGGAGAACCTCTCTGGACCTACTAACCACCCCCCTTCTAATACACCCCAGGATGCCATTGGCCTTCTTGGCCACAAGGGCACAGTGCTGGCTCATGGTCATCCTGCTGTCCACCAGGATCCCCAGGTCTCTTTCCCCTACACTGCTCTCTAATAGGTCATTCCCCAACCTGTACTGGAACCTGGGGTTGTTCCTGCCCAGATGTAAGACTCTACATTTTCCCTTGTTATATTTCATTAAATTTTTCCCCGCCCAACTCTCTAGCCTGTCCAGATCTCGCTGGATGGCAGCACAGCCACTGCTTCATCTGTCCCCAGAGAGTCTAACGATGGTGGGAAGATGACTTGTCATTTTTGCCTGGATGACTACTTATCCTTTTGGTAGCTGTTCGCTTCAGGTTGTCAGAAGGAACGAGAGATGCAGAAGCTGTGTTGGTTCTCAGTCCTGGGAAGCTGTAGGGCAGGGAGATACAACAGTTCCTGTTCGTGAAATCATAGAAAGTTTTGGTTTGGAAGGGCCCTTTAAAGACTGTCTAGTCCAGCCCTGTGCCATGGGCAGGGTCACCTTTTACTAGATCAGGTTGCTCAAAGCCCCATCCCACCTGACTTTGAACGCTTCCATTCAGGAGTACCTTGCCTCAAACTTGCTTTAATGGTGTTATTGCCCAGGGCACCCAATATATATGGTGGCTGTCTTAAATGAATTGCCCAAGAGTATTTTAAACAGCTTTCCACCCCTCCATATTTGCTGAGTTTAAGAGTCTATTCTTCTTACTATAAGGAAGTTTAGGTCATGAACAAAGTAATTTTTGCGTCAGTGTTTGCCAGCTGAACATAGTGAAAAATGACAAGCAAGTAGGTTGTGGTGGCTTAAAGTAATAGTTTGTGCCATCTGATCTGTAGCAGCTCTCCATGCTACACTTAGTTTTTAAGTAAAATAAATTAGTTGGAACCATGGTCTTTGTTCGTCTTAAAGCCCAGCTGCTGTAGAAGACACTCTTAGCCTCTTCATGAGCAAGTAGAAAACAGAACTGATGATACTGAGAATTGCTTTTTCTCTTGCAGGTGGAGTTGCATGCAGAGTTCCTTGCAGGATATTCATTCAGAACATGAAATAAAAGATTCAGTTTAATAGTTTTAGGAACTGCTCGGTTTATTCATGCATCTGGTTTTTACTCTTCATAATAAAAGCTTTGGATATATATATGTGCAGGAATATTTATTAGCAGGAATTTTACATTACTTGAAAGATGCAAGTGCAGAATTATTAATTAAAAGAATATGTTTAAATACTTGGCAAAATATCACAGTGTACACGAGCCATATCTCAGCAAGTAGAAAAGCAAAGGTTTCTTGGCTAGGAAAATGAAATGAGCTCAAGGGCAAATCTGTTGAGCTTATCTTACTGCAGTGCTACTTCTTTGAGAAAATGTTACTGTACAGAGTAATTCTAAAGGTCAGGCTGGTTGAGATGAAACTAATTGAATTACTTCTGAACCACAGCTTTTTCTCTAGAAATTCAGCTCTTGAGGAAGGGAAAGAAATAAACAAACATACGCCTTGAATTCATGTATGGATTATTCATATGCCGTATTTATATATGATATGTATATTTATGTACTTCCATATAGAGGACAGAACTCTGAAATATAAGGTCAGGACTAGATCCTCTGCTGGTGTAAAAATGCATAGCTGCTACATTCAGGACAGCTGGATCCAAAAAAGCAGCTTATTGCACCTTGGCCTTGGTTTCTAAACAATGTGTTGGTGGCTTTGCTCTCCTGTAAAATACTCTATTAGCTGTCATGGGTTTTAGCATTGCATTTAACTTTCCAAGGACAATGACACTCAAGGGGGAGATTCTAAGGACAGTGATTCAGGTTACCATCGCTGCTAGTGAGAAGTACATAGCTAAAATTCTGCAAGCCATGCTGAGGGTTTTATCCTGGAAATCATGTTATAAGATCTTCAGTAGTTGAAGTAAGCAATAGCAGCTTTCTGGTTTCTAAGACTTTCTATGCAGATGGAGAGACACCTCTGTGTCCGAAGATTAATGTGCAAAAAAGCAAAGTGGGTCAATTTACTACTCTGTTTTATGAAGAATACCAGAAGATTTATTTTTTTTTAATGAGACAACAGATGTGTGACATCTCTGTCAAAGGTAGTTAGGAGACTAGAAGAAGTGTGGGAAATGTCAGTTGACTGAGATGGTGTCATGGCAGCTTAACAGGTCAAATCCTTACAGCGAAACAAAACAACAGGACTTGTGATAAAATGCCTTGTTTTCTAATAGCTCTTTCTTAAAAAAGTCATACCCCACAAAATACATATAGCTGAAATAACTTAACACTGGTTTAATATGTTCTGGAAGAATAATTGAAAACACTTTTTTCTGACAGCTCATTCCCAGTTGGTACATTGTTATGATTCCCCAGTCCAATTTCTGGTTTTGTTTGGGTTTAATTTAGTTGTGATTTTTGGTTGTGGGTTGGCATTTCAGCTTTAGCAATGGGTCCATGTGCGCTGGGAGGCAGACCACTTTATTTTGCAATTATGCTGAGAGCAAATGAAGGGGAGGGTTGGGTGGCCTCATGATCAGGGGTCTGAAGACTGGCATTAGGTTTCCTGCAGAGCAGCCAGATTCCTTGGTGACTTCAGGCGAGACCCTCAGTCTTTGCTTTGCTTAATGGTGCTTCCTTGTCTCACCTGCTGCGTGCCTCCCTCTCCTCCTTCTCCCTCCTTACTCCACACCCACGAGCTGTTTAGCACCTTTTAACTTTTAAGTGGCGCAACAGTGACACTCACTCAGGTGAGATCTGTGAAGTGTGGAAGGTGGGAGCTACCATAAACCCTTGCTGGATCAGGACTGTAGACTGTAAACTCCTCAAATCCTGTGATTGCTTCCTGTTACATATGTACTGCTTCATACTTTGGTCCTAATCACATTTCCAGCTGCTTGTGTAATATAAATCACTTTCCTGCCTATGCATTAAATACGCAGAACACACTGGAGTACTACCAAGAATGGCCATCTGAAAGAGAAACCCTGTTGCAGATGGATTTTTTTTTTTAAGTGTGCTAGAAACTTATTTTTAAGATGGTTTCAGTTTTAAAGATGTTTCTGAATGAAATCTGCAGTCTCTCCAGCAATCTCAGATACTATGTGAATGGTAGAATAGAAGATGGGCAAGAGAAAAGAGAACATGGATTCTGGCAGGGAAATGGAGTAAGAGTGTATGTGTGTGGATAGCATACAGAAGTGAGAGTAATGATGAGGTTTGTCTGAATCACTACTAGTTGAGAACTCTGCATAAAGCTGAAGTTCCTGAAGATAAAAGGAAAGAGAAATTAAAAACAAACAAACCAACCTGGCCCTCAGGACAGTAGGAATATAAAGGAGTGGAGCTGTGTGCAAGAACACTGTTCTTGCTATTCAAAGATAGCCCATCATCATATCTTTAAAACTTTTAGCTACAGTTAAGCTTAGAAGTATGAACTGTGACAAGTGGGTCATTATTGTTGAGAATGTCAAAGGATTGAAAAACCGACCTTAATATCCCTTCAATAATTAAAGGATGAACTTCATGTTATGCACAGGCTGGTTTCACTGCTGAAAATTTAACGCCAGTGCGATATCCATTTAAAAATGCAGCACTTCCTTGCCGAGAAGTTTAATCCAGACCATGACCATTGACTTCTGCCACAAACACTCCGCTAATACCTGCGGTGGTGTTGTAGCAGCAGTTCCCATTCAACTTGAAGACAGAACCACACTTCTAATAATTGTTTTTTCCTACTCTAAATTAAGGAGGAGCATGATTGTTCATGTGCCACACAAGGGGATGGGGTATGGCATTGCTTCATTTCATATGATGGCTGTGCTGCTTCCTTTTGTTTTCTTCCAGTTTTTTGAAGGGGAGAGGAAAGGTCACGCTCTATTAATGGGATAGCATTCTTCTAATGTACCAAAAGTGCTTGAAGGGGCTGTGCCTTTAAACCTCCTTATGGGAAGGAGAAATACCGCTGCTTGGGCTTAGGTTTATTTAAACCTCAGGAAAATAGACTTGCATTCGTTTTCTTTCAGGAGAAGCTATGTTTTGTTTTCCTTGCTCTCCTGTTTTTCACAACAAACTGCTGATTTTTAATTCAGAAGCTTCCTTCAGACTAGAAAATAACAGAATTACAGTTTTTTCTCACTACTGGTGGCAGCAAAATGAAAAAACACAGTACATTGGGACAGCAGGTGGCAGGTTGGCACCATTGATGAGTGCCATATATTGGAAACAAACATCTGAAAACCTGAATTTGTCTCAATATAAATAAGCAAGAGAGATCACATCCTTCTCTGGTTATCCTCTGGAAACACAAAGTGTATAGCACCTCTAAATGCAAGGGATTTTTACCTCATTCTTGCATGTCACCTTTCCTGCTAAGACTTCTAAGTGTTTTGGCTTTAGTTTTCTTTATTTTGGTGACTTCTGGTTTTGCCTCCTTTCCTGAGAACTGCTATTGCTTTGTCTTCCCCATTCATATTCTTTTTTCTTTCTTTTTTGCTGCATGGAGACTCTCTGCTGTACAAGTGTAAGTATTTTTTTAGCTCTGCTGTTCTGGCCTACTTGTTTACGTTTTTGTGCTCCATTTGCCTCTGTACTGCCTCGTGAGTCTCCTGGGAGACTCTAGTGCCATCCATCTGCACCTACAAATGAAATATGCGGCAGTTCAGGGATGAGATTGGATTTCACAAAACGGTTCAGCTAGTGTAGCATCTGAATTTAAAGCATCCCTTGGCTTTAAGACCAAACCAAAGCAAAGTGCTGATGTTGGAGGTATAAGCACAAATGTTACTGCTCAGAAAGAAAATCTACTGATTTTGTTTGATACTCAAGTGTCATCCAGCTTAATGGAAGAGTGGCTTAAATATGGACATAAACCAGAGCTTTCTTGCCACTAGGGTGGAAGAGATGTCAGGGGGTTATCTCAGTTTGTTCAGTTGTGTTTTCTTTGTCGAGTTGAATCACCTTGAGCTTTTGACTGCTCTTCTCACCTTTTTGTGCTGTCGCACTTAATGCCTTCTCGAAGCTGAAAATAAATAACGTTGTTTTGCAGGAAGGAGGGTTGAATGGAGACTGGTTGGGGAACTGAATTTCAAGAGGGAAGGGGAAGTTATTCATTAATTTGTCTGAAATCTTTTGAAAGGGAAGTGACAGGATGGTCACAGAGCATCCCTGTATCTCATAGGGTTGAATGTCAATTACTTTGGAGGTGAAGGAGAAAAACATGGAAATGAGCATATCCCTCAGTACTGGGAGTAATTTTAATTATCTATATAATCAAGGAATGTAGAGTATTTGAGACTGTTGCTAAAAGCACATTGTTTTCTAGCACTCAAAACAGTGATTTTAGTTGTTGTTTTTAATTCCCAAGGTAGTAGTGTTCTTCCACAGTTGGTAATGTAATTTAAGAAAACTCAAGAGAGCTCAGATAGTGTTGCGAGGGAGTCAGAAGGGAGTGATCTGGAAAAGTGATCACGGGAAGAGATCCTGGGAGTTTAAAGTTACCTTGAACACTTGAGAGTGTCTAACTTTAAATAAGCCCTAATTTGGGACCATGGTGGAGATTTGGTGGCCCCCATGCGCTGCAGAGGGGTACCTTCATGGAACCATCTCTGAAGATCTCAGTGGCGCAGGCGCATGCAGACTTGCAAGAGGGCCTCTGAAGACCCAGAGATGCAGTTAATCTTTTTATCTTTCCCACCAGGCAGCCTACAGTGTGCTCACAGAAAAGCAGGCAAAACAAGGAAGAAGTTCAGGAGGTGGTCTGCTAGAATGGAAGGTCCTTGAAAGATGTGAAAGAAATAAAGGAGGGGAGGGCAATACTAACAGCTATTCCCCGGTGAAGGCCATGAGTGAAACATAAGGCAGGAGACCCACGTTATGCTTGCGTGGCCAGAGGTGGTGGGAAGGCAGAAGGTCCACATCTGCCAAACCTGAACTGCTTCCATGAACTATGGGAAATGGGGCTCAGGCTGGGGAGAGGCAGAGATCTTTCCCCAGGAGTTCAGATGTCTCCTCTGGTAATGACATGTGCTCTGCTGCGGTAGCATACTGCACGGTGGCTGAGATATTAAGCTGAGATTAAGTCTAATATTTTGTAAAAAGAGCACACTGGCCTATTTAAATTAATGCTTTGACCCATTTTGCTCTGCATGTGATCTGGGAAGTTCACTTGGCAAGAAGCCTTTCATCTGTGCACTTCCCAAACAGGCTAGAAAACAGAAGGTTTTCAAATAAAAGTGTATGTATAGCTGTTATTCATGCTGTTCAAGCAAATGCGAGGCATCTCCATCCCGCTGCCTTTATCCCCAGCAACCAGGCTGCTGACGAATCATGCCAAGCTGACAGTAAGTTACAGCAGTGATCCAGAGACTGGCTTATGGTCATCAGCACAAGCTCTGCAGGGTCACCTGGGGGCACTTTCTTGTCTGGGAAGGAAGATGAAACGATTCTTTTTCTGGCTGTTGGGAATGTCTTGGAGTGTTGCAAACCCCACCCAGGAACCTCAAAACTTGCCCCGTGCTCTTCTGCATTGGTGGCCCAGGCTGAAGCACCTCTTGGTTTGTCTGTGTCCATCCAGGAGCGCTCTGAACACGGGCCGTGCCTGCAAAGTTACTGAGTGATCGAAAGTCTCCCATCAGCCTTGTTTTCTGTCTTCTTTTCTGATCTTCTTTAGCACATGAGTTGCTGCATTATCCCACTAGATGCAATTTCCAGTCACACCACCAAAAAAAGTGGCAAGCAGACCAAAACGCATGCACGTGCACGTTAACAAGAGAAATGGGCTACGTCTGAAAATAAAACCAGGAGACTACTGATAGTGACTTGTAATTGCTGTCCCCCAGATACTGAGCTGCTTCAGTTCTTCCTTAGATGAGATGCGGATGCCTTTGGTTGTTCCAGGCTTGGGTGACGGATTGGCAGCTGTCGAGGTGTGCAGTTCAGAGGCTGCCCAGCTGCCTGCCCATTGCACAGTCCACTGCAATTTTGGCTGAAAAAATTCAGCACCTCTCCAGCCACTTGCCATCAAATCCATTAAATGCATTATATTTATTGGTTAACTCTGAAAGGCATGTCTGACCTTTTGATGCAATAACACTTTGCCTGCTCATTAGTTTCAGGGTAAGTCTGCTCAGGTGCCAAGCTGTTTTCTGGCTGGTCTTGAAACTACTGTGTCGTTTAGTGATGCTTGTCAAATGTGGAAGTGGAAACCTGCAACAGCTGAAGGTATCTTTTTTTCCCAGCTGTGTGCATGGCAGTAAAAACAGAGCTCTGTTGCCCAGACAGTGCTATCATTGCCCACTCTGTAGTCTGAAAGTCCTTTTCTGAGCTTGAGAAGATGAGTAATAACTTTGCTGTTAGGAAAATCTGTCATAAGCCTGAGCATGTGAATGGTGGCATAATAATCCTCCTGACTACTTTGGATGGGAATATGAATTCAGTACATGTAAGTCTATGCACTGAACTTTCCCTACATAAAAACTTAAACAATTCATGATTTTTCTGAAATGTCAATGCCAACTATGTGTTTTCTGGCTCACATAAAATTGATACTACTTAACTTGATTAACAATTCTGTTAACGAGTTGTGAGCCATAGCAGCTTCCTGACTGACACTCCAGGTTTGAAGCCATGAGGCTTTAAGACGTGTAAGTATATGGGTGTCACTAAAGCCAGCACACTCGACTCTACCACAAAAGGACCCTATCTTTGCAGAAGCCGAGTCGCTTTTAATTAACTCTTTAGAAAACCTGCAGGTCAGGTTTTTGTTTAAAAGTCTTTCAATGCTGAGCTATATCAAGAGGTTTGGAATTGGTGATGCATTTGTTTCCTTTAGCAAAACAGTTTGTCTTGCCATGCAAACTTTCAGAAGAGTTCATGCAAGAAAATAAAGGCAACTTTCTTCCAAAAATAACAAATTCAGGTCTTAAGTCTGGGTGTTTGTGCTCTTAAGGCAACATGCTCCTTTTTTCTGGAAATGTGAAGATGAGAAGAGTAGCACATAACATTCAGTAACTACAGTGAATGTATGCCAAGGTAAATTTCCACCTATTCTCAGCGTTAACTAAAGTCCAGGGAAGTCATGTTTGCTGGTGATACTACTAACACTACCACAGTATTTTTGCTTTTTGAAGAATGGTGGTGTGCCTCAAGACTGCATTTTCGTAGGGAAAATGGATGGTCTGTGTGGTGATGTCCAGAGGCATAGATGCTTGAATTTTAATCATTCTCAGTGGCATGTCACTGACAAATGAACTGAGGTAATGTATTTCATAGGAAAAGTAAAAGGCAGGACAAGGGGGAGACTGTCCCTGGTATTGTCATTAACTGTGCAGTACTGGATGCAGTAATTGTATTCTCTGTGCCTCATGATCTCAGATGCAGAGGTGAGGTTTTAATAGTTCCCTTGTTTTACAGTTGGGAATCAATGAGTTAATGCCCAGACAGTTCAAATAATCATCATATGTACAGCCAAAGGTTTTAATGAGAAGAATAAACTGCCACCCTGGTTCTGTTTGAAGTCAGTTGAACAAAATGTCAATTTAGAAAAAGTTCTGAATGTTTGAGGAGGGTAGGAAAAAGACCCATTTCCTCCTGGCGTTAAACCCTGTCAGATCTTGAAATGATACATAGGCTCGAAGAACTGATTTGTTGGATAGAAACGTGCGTTCTTTGTCATTTCTTCTGTCCACTGAAGTCATTTTTGTTTTGGTTTATGTTGATAGATGACTCCTAAATCAAAAAGAAAAAGCATCCACAGTAGAATGCTCCGGCCGGTGTCCAGAGCTTTTGGTAAGTGAGAATTTATTACAACTCTTTTGCTTCTTTCCTTGCCTGAGATTCTTCTGGGTAGTTCTTGATAGAAAAGCACAGGTAACTCTCCCTCCCTCTGAACTGCATTTAAGGCCCACACTGGTTGCTTTGTTTTATGACTCTTCTAGTGTGTTTGATAGGAAATATTTGCTCACAGTGCTCTGTCTGGTCACAAACATGTTGTGGCTGCGTTCTCTAAGTGTGTTTATCGTTATTTACCACAAAAGAGAGGGGTGGCGTTGTCTTTTGTTTTAAATAGCATGTTAAGTCTAATTAGAAAATTTTGATTTCTCTTAGAAATGGAATTTGATCTAGATAAAGCACTGGAAGAAGTACCTATCCATATAGAAGACCCACCGTTTCCTTCCAGCAGGCCGGACAAACGAACTTCTGGATTCATTTCAGAACTGCCATCAGAAGAAGGGAGAAAACTGGAACACTTTACAAAATTAAGACCCAAAAGGAATAAAAAGCAGCAGCCCAGCCAAGCAGCAGTGAGTCTACATTAAAATATTGCTGGCAATGTCATCTGTTGATTGCTTTTTGCCATGAGTCAGGTCTTGCAATGTAATGAGGTCAACTGTTGAAGTTCTAAAAGCCATAAGCAACTATTTCGTTTTTCTTCTGCTATTCATGTCTTTCACTGTGAAATCTCTATTGCAACCTTTTTGTCTTGTTTGACACAGCCTAAAACGGGGATATGTTTTATCTTTTTTTAGTTTGCTTTTGTTTTTTCATGGAAGCAGTTTCTGGAGGTACTTGGAGCTTTCACAGGAAAGACACAAAATATCATGAGACTTTTCAATTACATTGGAAGGGTTTGTTAAGTCTTGATCCTTTTTTCTGCCTGCATTAAGACATGGTAACTTGGCATGAATTCTTATTCCTATCAGCTCGCAGAGGAGCTACTCTGTGACACCCAGCTTCCCACAGATCCTTAACTAAAGGTGGTGTTTGGGCCAGAAAATCTGCATAGTCACCAGTCTACTTTTCATGCTGGAGTCTGCCTTAGAAAAGCAAAACAGAAGAACACTGTCTGTCTGTGAAGTCCTTGGTGTGAACCCAAGTATACGTGTGGGGTTTCCACAGTTCCATTTCCTTGGCACACCACATCAATAAAGATTTCTTTCTGTGATGGGTTGTCCTCAGGGTATGTAAGGACAGATCTGGAGGAGTTACAGAGCTATCTCACGGCAACAGAGCACAGCTGATATGATAAGTAACCCTTATCAAGGGGCAGCCCTTGCTTCTCTGAGTTATGCTGCCTAGTAATGAGTGTCTGTGGCCTCTTCTGCTCCCTGAGGATTGCCAGTGGAGAGGACCCGTGAAAATCTCCCTAATGCTGGGAGAGGTCATGTCAGGCAGTAGAGCACTTTTTGCACTACTTGGGAATGGAGGAACTTTCCAGCAGAGGGGATAAGTCAAGCCAACTTTCCCTTCCTTTGCACTTTATAGGGAAGGGTGGAGGTAGCAGAAGGACAGACTGGTCTCCACGTTGTAGTGAAAACACATCTTGAGTTTACTTCTTCCAATTCCAGTACTGCAGAATGCACGTATTTTCCCAATTGCTGAACTTGCTTCTCTTCCAAATTTACTCTGCGCATCCTGTGCCATCTGCAGGAGTGGGGACATGTCGGGGGCAAGTGCGGTGCTACTAGGCATGGAACTGGGATGTACGATGTCCTGCCCAACAGAAACAAAACACTTACTACTTGTAGGGGAGAAGAGGTACTTCCCATGATAGAGCAATGTTGTGGGAACGCTCATCCATATTGAGTTAATTAGGAAATCAGGGGTTTATTTAGTTGCAGAAATTGAAAGGAACATTTTTAAACTCGTTTGTCCCTGTCTTGTTTTTATTTGTTCAGTAGTTCTGACCTCATAACAAGTCTGAACAAAATTTTGAGAGACTTAAGATGTTTTCTTTGATGCTTCCAAAAATTAAACAGCCAAATTTTGAAGGCCAGAGTCATGAGTGGTTGTGGCATTGTTTGCAGAATTGATTTCCTCTTGGTTTTGCCACTTTGAGAATACAGAGAACAGTGGTTAGAAAAAGCACTTGAAATGTGAGAGGCAAAATCTTGACCTTTTCTACTGCTTAAAGTAGGTCTGTTGGGTTGTTTGCTCTTCCCATTATTTCCATTTAGTAATTTAAGGACTCTCAGATGATCATAGCTGTACTTCTCTGGTTTTGCTGGAAAATGCGTTTGTTATTTGTGAGCTGAAAAATGTAAGGAAAAAAAAAGGAAAAATGGAGGAAAAAAAGGAGAAATGGAAACTTTTAACTGGGGGGAGTTGGGCGGGCAGAAGAAAGATTTATAGTTTTGTCAGGGTTTTTACTGATATGAGTGTTCAGAGAGGGGAAAAAAGAGAGAGATAAAAGGAAAACCTCAGCACCATCCACTCCCATATCGCTTTGAAGGAATATGATGAACTAGTTGTTTGTCATTTAGACTTTGTGAGATCTCAACCTCATGAGTTCTTCCATCGTGTGATGATTTAGTTGAGAAAGAGTTGAATCTCTAATGTATGAAAGAGATAGTGATTCATTTATTTTATGTGTGCTTCTAAGCCAGTTTTTTTCCTTAATAAAGAAACACAAGGCTCACCTTTCAAGTTAGGGTTAAAAAAAAAAAAGGAGGAAAAACAAAAGCTAACAGCTTCTCTCTCTCTTTTTTCTTTTTTTTTTTTTTTTTTTTTAGCACTAGGAGCATAAAGTACGAAGTAAACCCGAGTTCAGTCTTTTACATGATTACTAAAAGGCATTACAATAAACATCCGTAAGAAAATCCTGTGCATTGAGGACCATATTAGACCCTCAACATTTGCATGCATCTTTAGTACATTTTTATGAACTGTTGCTTTTTCAGATGCAAAATTATTTCTTTGAGGTAGATCTTCTCAGTTGCAGTAGATTATTGGATCTTTGCATTGCTTCCCATCAGGAGATGCGCTTGCCTTTGATACTTACATGTTTGTTCCTGCTATTTGGAGGGCTCGGGTATCAATATTAAACAGTTTCTCATTTCCATTGAAATGCATCAGTCACTTTTGGCTGACATGTTTCAGTTGAAATGTCAGTGTCAAATCTTTTTTGACTGAGGAGGTAAATACTTGCATTGAAACAACCAGCACTGGTGTGACCAACCCATATGTCAGTCCGTGCATTGCTGCCCAGCATCAAATGTTCCAGGTAAAAAAGTTCTCTACAGAAAACCCCAAAGATGCCAGAGTTGGAAGTCTGAGAAGTCATTGCACTTCTTAGAATAAAACTGTTTTTTATAGAAAATATGCAGTTTGACTGGCAACTAAGCAGTCTTCACCAGATGGGCTCTTTTCAGATCAGTATTATGTTGCTACAGTGGGTATCAATCAAATATTAACCATTATCTTTCATTAAAAAGTAAACACCAGGCTTCTAACAAGGTTCAGCCACTGAAAAGCAAAAATTTTCGTGGATGTGTCAAAGCATTAGTTCACATGCAATCTGTTGTCCTGGCTTATCGAAGCCATGTCTGATGTTAACACCAGCTTTTCTCATGGCAACTAGGAGATTCCTTGATTTAAATTGTTTCAAATTACAAACCATGCTGTTTCGTGGCAGACTGATTCCTGGTCATAAGTGCTACCAAGAATACAACCGGGTTGGGTCTTTTGGAGTTCTCTGTGGTCACCTAAAAGGTTTCCATATGGCATTTAAATTGAAAGAAGTCTCTGTACTGGTAACAGAGCTTTTCCACATCAAAGCCATGTCTGCGAGCTAGGCTTGATGAGAAACCCTCTCAGGAGATGGTGTGTTTCATCTTCAGGAGGCTACAGAGTCACCTTCATAGGGCCTTTGCGGTTGGCAGGTATTACTTTAGATGCCTCCAGTCACCCACATTCAAAACATGGGCATCGAAACCAAAGAGAGGGAGAAAGTTTTCCATTTTCAGACGCTCAGTGAAAAGCTGTGTTTGGTTCCCCAAGTGAAACACCCGATTCTGTATTTAGAGTCTCTGGTTTTGGAAGTGCTGGACTGAATGAATTACAAAAGGCTCTGTTAGCCTGCTGGAGCTCTGTTTCGAAATCTCTAAATCCAAAACTTATGTTTTCACCTGAACAACTAGCAGTTGAAAATACTTTCTCTTCAGGTCACCACCTGATCAGGATTTAATTGTTCCTTAACTGCGCTTTTTTTTTTCCTCTAACTGAACTAGTGCTTTATTCTCACAAGCCCAAGGTATTTGATTCCTGGCCTCATGCATTGCAGTGCCCAATTTGTCACTGGTGTTTTGGATTACTTTACATTCGATGTAATGTGTCCACTGACCTGACAAAAGGAGGAATTCCAGTGGTGATACCAGTCTCTGCACTGAGGTTTGGTTCACCCACACAATTTTTATTATGTCTTAACTCTTGATTAGTATAATTGAAACAAATCTGCTTAGATTGTTATATACAGGAGGTGTTTTTTTTGTTCTGTCAGGTGTCTGCTGGAGTGCCTCCAGAAGGGGATCAGAACGGCCTCATGGGGAGAGTGGATGAAGGTGTGGATGAATTTTTCACTAAGAAAGTGACAAAAATGGATTCAAAGTAAGTTCAAATATAACTTAAAAAAAAATTATAATAATCCATCTTGATAGCTGGGCAAGTAGCACTGCTGAGTTGTATTTGACTTCTGTTCCCACTACCCAGGGCTGCTGTTGTCAAAGGTAGAAAATACCTCAGTAGTCAAGACATTGTGAAGTCAATTACCCTCCCTTAAAAATGACTACTTTGAAATAAAGTACTTTAATATACCATGTGGAGGGGATTATTGACTAGTATGTATTTTTATAATTCCATTGACTTAATTTTACCCTTCAGCAGAGCTCATTAGAGCTGAAGCAGAGCTGTGCATTGGTTGAGGCTCTCCTCTCCAGTGCTGGTGGCACACATGGGTGACTCTGTCTAGTACAGACTGCTGCTGGGCACAGTGTTTTGATAGATGGCAGTAGATTTATGTTGGTTTAGAAATATGTTAAAGAAGTGTTTCACCAATTTGCAGTATTCTAGATTTAGGCAATATGTCGATCTGAAGGATATGTCTCTTTCAGTTCTATATAAGGGCTATACAGCTTATGCAGTTGCATTGTAGTTGGTTGCATATTTACAGAACAAGGCATCTAGATGTTATTGCGTTCATGCATGTTTGTGCACATACAGAGAGACACACATACGCACATAAATACTATACATAAATGAGAAAGCTAGGTGATCTCCAGACAACTTGGAATGACCCTTTCTGTGCTGTATGTGACATCCATTAAGGAAAATGGTAGGTGTTAACCGGCAGAAAGCTGTGGCAGGACAAGCAAATGTTTTTAAAGTCACTGAGAGTTACAAATATCTGTAGTGACATGTGAAGCCATCTGTGATATACTGTGTGTAGTGGTAAAACTACAGTAGCTTTGAAAAATGGATTAGCCGGGTTAAGTTCAGGGTGCTCACAGACTCCTGCATCCTCCCGTGCTTCCCTTGGGCGCCTGCCAGCCCCTCACTTCAGATGTCCCCGGGAAATTATGCTGTCCCTGTGTGCCCATCCCTGGCCATGCCCATGGCTGAGGATCTTTGCTCCATTTGCTGCACCAGTGGCTCTTTCTCCAGTGAGGTGCTTGTATGCAGACATGTTACGTGCCCAGTTTTGCCCTCAAGTGTAAACACTCTGCTTGTAAGATGCCTTTAGAAAATCTTACTGGCAGGTGGGTTGTTTTGGGGTTGTTTTTTTATTCTGAGGGTATCTGCAGAGGCTGGTGGAGCACTGGAACAGGCTCTCCAGGGAGGTGTCATGGCCCCAAGCCTGACAGTGTTCAAGAAGCATTTGGACAACGTCCTCAGACACATGGTGTGAACTGTGGGGTTGTCATATGCAGGGACAGGAGTTGGACTCGATGATCCTTGTGGGTCCCTTCCAGCTCAGGATGTTTTATGATTCTACTATAAAGGTGACCTCTCGGTGTTCCTTGTTGAGAGAAGGTGGCTGTGCGAGCTAGTTCCTATTTCAAGCAAGGCCCTTAAGGGACAAGATCCCTCAAAAGCTGTGTAAATCATGTACCTGGATCGGTTGTTCTCCTTTTACTAATGGGCAGATACAAAGCAGAGGTAGCTCACTCTGGAAACAGAGCTCAGTGAGATTATATGTGCATAGGCAGCTTGGGCAGAACTCTGCTGAAGCAGCACCTCACTGGTGCTGGAAACAGCTGGGTGCCCGGTGCAGATGACACAGCGACCTCTCTTCATTATATGAATGCACAAGGCCGGCACTGGAATCCTCAAGACAGTAAGATCAATGTTAATTGTCCAGTTTTTAATTTAGACACACCAGCTAATGACTGAGCCTAGGGCAACATATGGATCATACAAAAGGTTGGCTTTGCCCAGGAGAAGTCATTAGGTACTATTTAAAAGAGAGGGAGAAGGGGAGTGGAGAAGAGTTTAAAATGTCTGTGTTTTTTATTAGGAGACCATCAACTAAAAGTTCAGACAGCAGCGAGCCCAGTGAAGCAGGTGATGAGAAGAAGAAAAGAGACTCAAGGAAGAGTGGCTTCCTTAACTTAATCAAATCAAGAGGCTCCAAATCTGAACGTCCCCAGACTGTGTTGGTGGCAGAGGAGCCCTCTTCACCCAAGGTTGCTGCAAAAAGTCCAGCTGTGGAGACAAGCAAGAAGGAAGTAAAGCCTGCAGAGCAGAATGGTGGTACAGAGCGATCTGAGGAATTGAAGACACCAGACTCGCTGGAGGAGGCGCAGCCAGATGATGCGGCCAAAACTGAGAGAGGTGACAGCAAAGGAAGCCCACAAGGAGGCCGGAGGTACGGCGTACAGGTGATGGGCAGTGGACTTCTCGCAGAAATGAAAGCCAAGCAGGAGAAGAGAGCAGCCTCTGCTCAGAAGGTGAAGGCAATTTGATTTCTCTTGAGTTGTTGAAAAAATGAGCAAGACCTAGGTGTCTTCAGGGGAAGTGGGTTGGGTCTACAAGGATTGGTGGCTGGAGCTTGAGACATCAGTCTTGCTTTCCACTGGGGATTATGGTGTTCTTGCAAGAGGATTGGTCTCTGCTGTGGTGGTTGAACATGAATACCCTGGCCAAGGACGAGGCTGCACATATGGAGCAGGAGATGTGCCCTTAAGCCTGCACTTTCTCTCCTCTAGTGGAGGAGGTGACACCAGCTCTTGTGCTCGATGTCAGGCCATCACAAGCACAGAAGAGGACACGTAATTGTTTGCATGTATTACAAAGTAATTTCTGGGTGACTAGCAAGCACAGCTTGGATGTCTTCACTCTGTATGTGTTTAGTTTGTTCACATGAAATGGAAATGCGCTGTACAAAAGGTAAAGTGAGGACGGACTTAGGACAGACTGTGTGCCCCCTGCACACCAGTGCCTCAAGTGTTTGGCAGAGTTCCCTACAGTGTTAGCTGTCTCTACTCCTTTGGAAGGTGATGTAGAAAGGTGGAGAGATGTACTGTGTTTTAAATTATATATTCCATACAGAGAAGTAAATCTGGCTTCCAGACACTGTTTACAGCTCTTCAGCTTATAATTTTCTTGTTGCATTTTTTAATTTTTATGTACTTTTATACCACACCTAATTATTTTTATGCCTTTGATTTCTGTATTTCAAATACCAACACTCAAAGCAAATAAGCATACGTTGTAAAAAATTAGTCTATTCCCAATTGTCGTTCCCAATTCCCTTCTGTCTCTAATTTTCTCCTCTGTGAAGTGCTGATGCTGGGCAGGAACACTGCTTCACTTTGCAAACGTGCGAAGTAGAATACCCTTGCGTTGCTCCAAAGCTTTTTGTGCCGACTTATTTTGCCTGATGCCCATTTACAGCTGAACTTTCCCGTTGTCATCCCCTGCTTCTCCCCAGCTGCCATTGGCATGTTGTAAAATTACCAAAGGATCAGCCTTTTTTCACTCTTCTCTTCCTCTGCAACATGCAGGGCACTCAGATACTCTGCATTTCCCTCTGTTATCCCCTGTAATTTGGAAGGTGTTACCTTACAACAGAGCTCATCTGCAAGCTTTGCTGTGTTTTCCTTCCCTTAACACGTTGCAGAATTGTCTTACTATGACCAAGCAAGGCACCCAAAGTTCATTTTTGCCTTTATTCATACTCTTACAGTGCTTGCCATGATGTCCTACAGACACTGGAGACTTGTGATAAGCAGATTCAAATTAATACAGTAGTCTATAGCTCATTAAAGGGAACCTCAGCATAAAAATTATTTTTCTAAAGAAATGACCAATTCCCACCTTTCTCATTGGTGACGAGTAGTGTCTGTGAATAGTGTCATTGATTTCTAAATTACCAAGTTCTCAAATAAAATGCCATGTGATTTTAAATGGGTGTTATGCTCTGCCTGTAACTTATAAAATACCAGCCTACTCCAATTATATAATCTTTTACAACTGCATAAACTGTGTATGCTTGGTGCTGTTCGAGTTTTTAACACTCGTCATCTAAAGCTGATCAGATCTGGAATGATGTGACTGAGGTAGAATATTAGCTTGTGTATTTTTTTTAAAGTGGGGAGAGTAAAAGGCCTCGTCAATTTATGAGCTTTCATAGCATTGATTGAAAACTTGAATTTCATCTATCAAAAAGAAAAGTTGTTGCCTTTTCCCAGTATTTTTTTTGACCCTTTTTTAATGCTTGGAAAGGTTACTCCTCTTCTTTCAGGCTTAATTTTCAAGAAAATAATGTTATTGATCTTTATTTTTTGGTTAGATTTTTGTAAAAATGGATATTTATGGAGTGCAAAAGCAGGTTTTTTATTTAGAGCGACAAGAAAACTGAATTGAAATAGGAGTCTGTACACAGCAGGGCATTGAGTTATCCATTCTTAATGTCGCCCAGACCACACAAAATTGAACTGCTCTTAAAAAGAATTTTTCACGTACTTCATCCTACATCACAGTATCGAATAACTTAGGTTTGCACTTTTATTCATTATATTCATGAAGGTGAAAATCATACAATATCCTGATGGTTGGGCTACAGAAGATGGCATCCCCCTGCTGTTACGTTATTTAGGATGGGTATGACACCAACTTCCCTAACATCTTCAAATTTGTCAGAATTCCAGTATGATAGAAAATCGTATTTTCCTTCAAGGTACAGATGGCTGCTTATGTTCTGAGCTATTTTACATGAAAACAAAGCCAGAAGGAATTTACTATTTCATTCATAACCTACCACAGTCTTGTTACAGATACAAGGGATGAGCAGGTGCACAGTACATGGAAAGATGGCAAATGCTTTTTTGTTTTCTTTTGCTTAGAATACAACGTGCAAATTGGCATTAATGGTAGAGACTAGGCTTGCCTCTAGGTTTATGTAAAAAGATCTTTTAGCTCCATCTAGTGCTTACAGACTGAATTTTTAATTATCTGGAGCATGACCTGTGAGCAGACCAAGATCATCTGTCACCTCTTTACTCACTCTCGATGGCATCGAGCTCCACAGTATTTCCCAACCTTGCATGAATTCCTATTAAATGTAGAGCCTGGTCATTATTTATCTACATGATAAATTCACCTGCATTTATCTGACATGATTGATAGCTTCTCAGAGTAAATTTTTGCAGCAAGTGTTTAGTGTTATCTCAGGACCATCAGCAGTCTGTAATGTGTATGCAGTAGGTAACCAAACATGCCAATGTCCTAGTTGCATTTTTAAGTACTACACTAATAGATGCCAGCACTGGCTTTTGTACTTGTCTCTGTACATGGCTATATTTCTCCAGTAGTCCCATAACTAGTGAGGGAGGCAGGAGTTATCAGGAAAGTAGTTTTCATGTTGTCATACAGCTCTCTTAAGTCATTTACTGTAGCTAAGTGTTACGCATATATCTTCAATATTTACATAGGAAAATGAGTATTTTGGTGATAGTTCATGAGAATTCACATTCCATCAAGTTGGTAAATTCAGTTCTCAAAAGCTTTTTTTCTGAATAAAAATCCAGCAAGCAGAGAGTGGTATTCCTTTCAAAACTATATAGCCGAGGCAGTCTTACAAAGAAACCTGTGGCATTAGGAGGTGGAGAGGTGAGAATTTAGCCAAAAATATCAATGACAGTCAATAAATGGGAATAAAAACTGAGTTTTCACCCAGTGGTACAAAGTGTAATGTTCCTGCTAGGTTTGGATGGGACTTCGTTTTGTTCTGTATGGGCACTGTAGGTTACTGTTCTGGCCCTACAAGTCATGGCATTTCTAAAGTGCTTCTGACCAGAAGACTCCATTGTTTGGCTTACACGTGGTTTTTAACATACAGATGATTTTATACTCGAAGCCTACAGAAATATAATCTCTTTGAGTGGATAGTTATATCAGTATCAGGGTCATTTCACAGTACAGGGAGTTTAATGTCAATTGTAATAGCATCCTCCTGGGTGCAGTGTGCCATTTGCAGTGCACAGCTCTACTTGGTGGAGAGGTGGCAATGTAAATCTTTAAGGCCAACCACGCTGTTTTCTGCATCACTCCCCGAAATTTGTTTCTCCTGCAATGCCTGTGTTGAGTTACCACCACAGGGGAAAGACAAGAGGACAGTGTGGACAGTTAGAGATCATTTCTTTATTTTTGTATTTGAAATGCTATTTTTCCTCTAGACTTGTTATGCGCTCCTGCTACTTGTAGCCATTCTCTTCCTTCCTACATTTCCTGTTGTCCAATTTCTATCTACACACCAAACCCAAGAAGATTGTGAGTTCCAAAGGGCAGTGATCATGTCTGATGTGCACTGCATGGCACATGGTGGAGGTTTCTGAACACTGTGGAATGGTCAGATCCCAGTGTGAGTTACGCAGAGGTGTTGGAGCAGTGGTAGCAGTGTCCTGAATGTGTCAACATGATTTATGCGTGGGTATATAACAAAATGCAATGGTCATCAGCACAAATCGTTTTCTTTAAGTCATTTGCCACACAGTCTTAAAATAGCAAATCAAGATCAATATTGAAGCTGCCTGCAAAAGTCTATCCCCACTTTTTTAGTTTAAAAAAATACCACTTTTTTGCCTAGCCATATCTTTATAAGGCTTTCTGTCATAGTATATCCTGCACTTATTTCTAGGCACTTTTTTTATCCTCCCATTTATCCCTCTACTTAAGCTTCGGTAGCAGGTAAGACAGTAAAAGGAGACTGGTTCTTTTCCCAGCACATCAACTGCATGCCTAAGCTTCTCCTGGTGAATACACAGGTTTTAAGCTCACTTAAGCTAGAGCTGTGATATGACAAAAGTCTTTGCACCTTGTCTTTGGAGGCTGGGATGTTAGGAAAGCTGGTTCTGAGAACAGAAGACTTCGTCAGCGTATCAGCACATAAACAAGAAGTCCCCTTTCTTTAGAGATGCTGACTATCCAGCAGTGCTTGTGATGGGTGGCTTTAAACCCCTTTCAGTAAGTGAGCTCCATTTGTTTTTAGAGGAGCCGTGCAAATATGTGAGTGCTGCTACTTCTCTAGTTGCAGGTTTATCTAAAATAAGAAGTTATTTTTTTACGTGGAGGAGCAGAGATTCATTCAGCAGTCATACTCAAAGTCTAGATCTTAAGAAAAATACTTTTTTATTTTATTTAAACCTAAACAAGGATTTTTTTAAATCCAGAGCTGTCTTTGGAGAAAAGACTGTTTCCAACTAGCACCTTCCATTTCAACTCCTGTACATTAGGACACAGGGTATCATTGCAGCTTTGCTAGACGTGACAAATCAGCATTGTTTTCTTCCTGCTTAGATCTCCAGGACCTGAAAGAGAAACAAGAAGAGAGAAACCACCATTTCTTACTGTCACTTCTTTCTCTGCCTTATGGCTTCCAAATTAGAGCTTTTTTTTCCTAACAGAACCACTGGGTTGTATTAATTACAGATATATTATTAAATGAGAGCTTTTCTCTTTCAGAAACTTGGGAATGACACAACTCCCAGAGAGTCTTTTGACACAGCGATGAGCTCAGAACGACTGGATGGAAGTGGTACAGGTACAGTCTGAGTTTCCTGGTTTAAACTCTGTCTAGAAAATGCAAAATGCATGACCTCAAAAATCTCACTTCCCTCTCCAGATTGTGTGCCTGCAATTACTTAAACAAAATATGAGCTTATGCTACGTGAAAGGGATTAGAAACAAGCTTGCTTTTTGTACTGTGTGGGACAGCACTTCTCATGAAGCCAGTTCCGGGGCTGAGTTGATGGCTCAGCTTTTACTCTTGTGCTCGACGTTGCACAGGAGGGAAAGTACCTGGTGCATATGCCTGGGGCACCTTCAAAAGGATGCTGACTTGTAATGGGATCAGCAAAGCTGCAGCTGAACCCAGGAGCCTGCAAAAATGTCTGCTCAGAAAGAAATGAAACTCCTGAATATATTTTATGACCTACATATGACCAATGTGCATGGTTTATAGTAGTCAGTGCAGGTACCAGCTGGAGCAGTCCTGACTTTCAGCTGTTAGAATAAACATCTCGTAGGCAATGGCAGGTGGCTCTTCTCAGGGTTTACCCGGCTTGACCGACGCCAGGGCTGTCTGCAAATCTGTGAAGGGCTCTGGACACTGCACACATGCACAAAACTACTGTCCATCATGTACAAAGTGGAGTCCAGCCTTGCAGAGCTTACAGCACCAATTCCCTCTGCACCTTGTCTTTTTGTGCCCTTGTCAAGCTGTAGTCCTGGACCCTGACATGGCAGTGCCTACAGTGCAGCCGCCTCAAGACAAGGTGAAATTCTGTTCTCTGTGCATACTTTTGGGACTGACCAGTGAAGTGTTCAGAAGGGATTCAGCTCTGGTGGTTTTGTGCATACCACAATCACTGGACAGAAAGGAGTGGGCTGAACTGGGAAATCCAGGCCTGCTTTCTCAAGAGCGGTGGTAGGTATCCTGCAAGCACAGCATATAGGGTTGCCAAAACATACAGAAACAAGGCTGAAAAAACAGGCTGAAATCAAAATCCAAATGTGGCCATCTTGGTTGAGCACCAAAACCAGGTCAGCACTTCAGAAATTGATTTCGAAGTTTTATACCTTTCTAAAGCTAGTTTTAAAAGACAGCATATTCAGAGCATGCTGAACTCTCTAAATTAGTGGTTTTAAAGCCTGCTTATCTTTTGAGGAGGAGCTTGTATACTATATGTGTCTCCTGATATCATCAAACTGAAGTCAAAAGAGCAAGAATAGTTTGTGCTTGGGGCATTAGAGTAGCCAGGGGGGTCTGAACCAAATTCTTCTCTGGTCCTCGTCTCTCTGTATGACGCATTTGACCCCCACCTCACTGTACTGGGCATGCCCCTTCCTTTCAGCCTCCAGCTGTCAGTCCTTTCTTTACCACTCTTGCTTGAGAGCTCCCTGAGGCTGCTCTTTGCTCTTGCAACTACAGGTTGTCTTTGTTTTGGGTTAACTTATTTTGACTTACTGGATTCTGGTAATATTAGCCGACCTGAGGTTAGGAAGGCAAGAAAGAGAGTTAATGGAAAATTGCTGGATGTTGCTACAGGCAAACTATAGATAGTGATGCAGAAGGAGAATAAGGGGCTTTTTATTCCTCGCTTCGTGTCTGGACGTTGCCTGCTTTTTTTGTATGCACACACGCACAGGTGGAGAAGGTGTCCTGTGGTTCCCCTTGCAGCAAGGAAGTCTGTTGCATGCCTGCAGACACCAACTCTCCCTGTCACGCACTCACACACATATATATGCACCACACAACTCAATGGTTTGCCAGAGTTGAACTACAGCTGGGCTGAAAAAACAGCTACATAAGCTGGTAAAACATATTGGAGATTGGCTCGCAACAAACTATATCAACACTCCCTTCCCTCCCACTGCCATTAAAATGTCTGTGCTCAGCACTTTTGTAACAGGGAGGATTTCTGAATGGAAATAGCATCTGCGAGCACATACCTGGCTTTGCCAAGTACCAAGGCTACCAGTCTGCATTTCGGTTAGTCTGTAATTCTCTTCTGAGACTAAAGATGGGACAATTGTTGAAAGTCCCAAGCTAACATACAAGTTCCAAGATTGTCATTAGAGCTGCTACATACAAGCCTTCAACCTTCTGAAAGCTGCAGAGCAGGAAAGCAGGGCAGGCATTTTGCTTGTTTGCAGCCCAGAGTCCAGCAGGCTTTCTACCAGCTTGCACAGCTCAGTAGGGCCGATGTATTGCTTGGAAGTCAGTGTAGTTTTATCTGTAAATACCTCAGTCTTTGGGATAAATAATATGTTGATAAACTTGCTAATGTGTGGAAACCATAATCCATATAGAGCGTTGTTAGATAAATCAAAATATTATATAAGGAACACTTTGATCTCTGCTAAGTTTCAAAATCTCTTCTAGAGCTTGCTAAAAGCAACAAATAAAAAGATGTAGCCTGCTGATCACACATTTGGGATTTATTTTCTGGGCCAGGATTTCTCTGTTGATCTTGGATACCCAACCTTTTGTCTGTAGAGGCATGTTAACAGCCAAAGGCTCCGTCTTCCACTGATCCATCACTGCTTTCTCAGCAGGCAGGCTGTACCATCTGCTCTCAGAAATATGAAGGAAGAATAAGGTCCAGCCAGCCATCACCCCAAAGATTGTAAAAAGGGGCAGATGCCATCACCTCTGAGGCAGTTAAATTATGAAGCTGAGCACATGTAAGAACTAGTGGGTTTAGATGCTTTTCTTGCAGTGATTTTGAATGAAATGTTAGGGGTTCTCTTACACACACAGCAGTGCAGCAGCAATATGTGAGCTAATGATGTTATTTTGCACACGAGCCTATCTGTGCATGGAGCTGTCTGTGTTGCAGGAGACTTTATTTTATGTGTCTATTTATTTTAGTGCCTAAACTCCAGCAGACCCTTCCAGAGAGTCGGTTTGCCTCGAGTAAAGGTGACTCCATCTCAGCATCATCAGAAAAAAATGCAAAAGCTGAACCAAAGGCAGAAGCTGGCACAAAGGCAAGAAGTTCTTCCAATACACCGACCAGCCCCAAACCCCCACTGCAGTCAACAAAGCCCAGCCTGGCAGGACGACCCACGGTGCCGCAGAAACCACGCTCTGCCTCTCGCACTGGTGAGGAGCTGCTCTGGGCATTGGTTATTCCCAGCTGGGTCCTTCTGAGTGGTGTTTGTGTGGGCTGTGGAGGAGACACCCATGGCCACATCCTGAACAGGAGCTAAATGTAGAGGGACAGGTCCTTCAGTCACTTGCTCTTGACTTGCATCCTTCTTTTCCACTTCCTTCTGCCCTGATTCAAATAAACTTATTAAAATGGTTTAATCTGTGATCTGCAATGGTAAAGCCTGAGGAGAAGCAATAGCAGCAGGTGCAGAGCTGTTTTGAGTTAGCCCGCTTTCACTAAGAGGTGAGCATGGAAAGCTACTTCAGCACCAAAGGCCTGTTGTAGCAGCACTGACAAAAATAACTGCATTTTTTTTTCTAAACACCTGGCTATAAATACTAAAGTCCTTGGGGTTTTCTGGCAGGCTGCTCTTAGCCACTCAAGCCTGTTAATAACTTGTACAAACCGACTGTCTCTCATTCTCTCTCTCTTTTTTTGCTTTTGTTTCTTTCCTTATTGCTTTTGAGTGGAAATAATTGTAACTGCTTTATAACCCTGCAAGACTGCCTGTTGAATGACTGTTAATTGCTGTCTCTCCAAACCTCCTGCCCAGATATTATCTCAAGATTTCCAATATTGGGAAATATTTCAGCAGATGTCCTATACATTTGTTCATCCGCTACTTAATAGGCCAGTGTCTCAACCCTCTCTTCCCAAAGTACAGCCACTGCAGTCGAGGGGAATGAAATGCTAATTACTGACTCCACCAGTAGCTGTGGCAAATATAGCTTATTAATTGCGAATGACTGAAAAAATGTGAGCCTGGCCATCTGTAAGAGCTCACAGACCTCTAGGCTTTTCCCATAGTCACTGTCGACCTCAGAAAGATGTCAGTCCTGGTGAGGATGAGGGGGCAGAGGGATGTCATAGCCTCCTCCCTGCCCTTGGTGTGTAACCTGAGCATTACTTAGTCTCTGCACTCCAGTGTAGTTAGTCTCTGCACTCCAGAGTGGTGTTCAAATACAGAATCACCTTCTGGTTTTAGATGGGTTTAAATGTATTTTATTGTCCATTTTATAAATGCTTATAACAGTGAGAGGTGTCGGGTAAGACGCTCACAAAGATGAATACAATAGGAAAGCATGGCTTATTTGGTGATGCTTAATCTGTGAAAGAGGCAGTGTGTTATCTCAAAGTCTTAGGTATCAGAAAGTCCTGAGCTGTCTGTTTCTGCCAGCTGCTATTTCCTGCAGAGAGAGCATACTGTGGGTTTAACACAGAGAGTAATTAATATTTATACATAATAGACCAGCTCCTTGGGTGGCAGCAAAAGCAGCACCGTCTCTGTTGCAGTCTAACTTCTATCCTAGTACTTGGAGCAACCTGCTGGCTGAGCACACCCAGGCGACATGATGAAGCAGCCAAGCAATAATCGTATTTACACTCTTGCTCCTGCCATTGTTTCCAGCGGTGTGGCCAAACTAATGGCAGCAAATTTTTGCTAAGTAATCTGCGGTCAAAGGAACACAGATTGGATCTCTACAATTTATAAAAGACTGAAAGTAATTCCTCAGTAAAGCACAGAACAGCTGTAGTTCAGAAATAAATAGCTGTGTTTGCCAAGCGCTTTGCTCTTCCATGTCTTGATACTTGAGCTTCCCAAGGCAACTGGCCTCACAGGCAAATCAAAAGCATGGAGAAGGTCCAAGAAATGGTGTATCTGTTCAGATTGAGTTGCATTTGGAAGGTCATCACTTTCCTGTGCTGAAAGTAAAAAGACTGACTCCTTTGTGGTGGCTCTGTGACAGTGAGAGAAATTCCTGTAAATTTCCAGTATGCAACTGAATTAACTCATTGTACAAGTACACATACAGGTGATAGTCCAAGTTCCTTTTTCCTTCTATTAATACTAATGGATCTTCCTAGTTCCTCTGTTGTGTACATATGACACTGTTTACTCCTCGGGAAGCAAACGTACAAGCAGCTTCAGTAATCCATTGTAGCTGTGCTTCCCTACTGTCCCAACAAAGGCTGTCTTTTGTAAGACCGAAAAGGTCTTCTTGTAAGGTCTGTAGAGATGATAGTCAACTTGCTGTACATAACGCATATCCAGCCTTTTAGAGAAACGAGATATCCAGGTGGCTTAAACTATGGATTTGAATTTAAGTTCCAGATTTCCTCACAGTTTAGAAGAGGAAGTATTTTTTCTGTTTAGAAAATCTTTGCAGGCGCTATCATGTTATGTACTGGTAATTTATTCCTGGAAGTACAGAGTTCTGTAGGCTGTTTATGAAATTTGTTTCCTTGGTTCACTTTTATGCCTTATAACTGTGAAACAGGACATCTAAATTGATCAGTTCATTATGTTTCAGGACAATAAAAGTATAAATAGAACTAATGCTTCCAAAAATCCATCCAAAATAATATTCAGCCGTTCTTTACAAATTGCATACTTATGTCTTGCAGGAAATTCAGTTGCTCGCATCAGATTTCTGTTTGTGCTACAATAGCAGTACACATTAAAATGCTGAAATTGAGATCTTTGCTTTGACTATTAAAATTCTTTCACCTGGACTGAGAGCCATCATACGTTCTCTTGACATAATGTAAATTCCTGAATCCTTATTTTTCTGACAGATTCTAGCTGTTTCTTGTTTGTGTATTGTGTTGAGGTTTGGCCCATCATAACAGCTCCATTTCTGTGAGCTACAGTGCAGCTATAACTTCTCACCCTTTTGTTCATGGTACTCCACAGAGGATGCTCCGGAGTCTCCCTCTGGCCCCAGTTCCCCAAAAGTTGCCCTGCTTCCACCTGCGCTGAAGAAAGTTCCTTCTGATAAAGAAAAGGATGGTCAGAGCAGCCCCACAGTCAGATCGTTTTCTCAAGAAGGTAGGAGTGTTGGTCTAAGTGTTGTTCCAGCGTGCTTGTCTTCTACTAGAATTCAATATGTCATTGTCCCCTGGTTCGTTTTCACTTGGAAGGGAAGGCCTATTCGTTTGGAGGACATAAAGCAAGGAAAGCATATCTGGTCACCTTTTCCTCATCTCCTCCACCCATGGGTTGCCGGTCTATATTTTCTTCCTTTGATCAAACCAAATGAAAGATGATTCCCTTGGTATTAATAATGTAACTGAACAATTAAGGGACACTTATGTATATTGTGATTAAGTTTGGTCTGAATCGAGATGCTGATTGCTGTTGGTCACATGCAGTAATGCGGAACGCAGCTCTGAGGTTCAGCACAGGAGCTGCCAGGACTTTTTTTCCTTGCAGCCAGCCTGTTGCTTTGTTTGTACTTCTCCTTTCTGTGGAGTCACTGCATGTTACCGAGTTCCCTTCCTCCTCCTCCTCCTCCTCGGGCAATGTTTGTGCCAGGGCAGGGCTTGGTACCTTCTATGCACAACAGTAGGCTGCTGCCTTGTCTTGGCTACTTTTCATCTGTGCACTGGATTTCTACTTCTGCTGATGCATTTCCTTGCCCATAGTTGGCTCTTAGACGAGCTGAGGCTTCCTCAGATAGCATAGAATACGTGGAGAAGTCACAGAAATGTTGCTCACCGTGGTGTCAGCTGGCACAAATGGCAACGTTTGAAATCCGAGAGCGAGACCTCTTTCTTACTGGGACCCTCCTTGAGAAAGACCTCCAAGGTGATTCCCGTCATGTAAGCTGTGAGACACAGGAGTGCCCTTTCACACTCTGCCAGCAGTTTTTCAGACTGCAGGGTGAAGGCAGATGAATCAAGGCAGGTAGCGCTGGGTTGTGAAGATGGAGCAGTTGTGCTGCCCACAGAGGCCATGGTTACCCTCTAGGTGAGAGGAGAGGCAAAGCCATCCCCAAAGCCAGATGGTCCAGAGGTATAATTTTAGAAGATTCTCCCTTTCTCCCCTAAAACTACGATTTGCTTTATGAAACAGCTTACCTCACAGTCTGAGTGTTACTCTGCTTGGAGAATAGTTGCTGTGGTGGCTGCCATTTACTGACTGCACGTAAGCACGTGGGGTGCTTGTCTGCAGGTTTCGACTCTTGCTTCAGCCACCTGTATGATGCTGTTGGGCTGCTCTTGTGCCATAAAGGTAGCCCAGCAGAACCACCACGATCTCACTGAATTGTGTAGAGCCAGCAGGACATACGGCATAGCCAAGGACCTCTCCTCTGACTGGAAAGGGCTGAGAGTTCAGATGCTCCATGTTGCCAAGAACTGCCACAGTCTGTGGCTCCTGGTGGCTGTAGCCTTATGAGGGCTGCAAGGCAGCCTTTTTTTTATTATTTCTAAGATTTTTTTGAAGATATCCTTGCTTATTGCAGAGGGGTTAGACTAGACCTTTGGAGGTCACTTCCAACCCGAACTATTCTATGATTCTAAGGCAGAATATAGCCTGTTTATTCTCTTGTCTTTAATCCCATCAGAGCCTGTGATGAGGCAGGTAAACTGGACTACACCTTAGGGATCAGGCTCGCTGTGCTGGTGCCATCGTGTTGAGAATGGTTGTGGTCAAAGGCTCTTGTCACAGCAGACTGACTCAGCTGTTCGAGTCCTTGTTTTCTCACCAACTTTTCACCAAACTGCGAGAGAGAACTTGTTACTTCATAACTAAACAAACACAATACAATGGGGCTTGTCGCAGGTACATTTTAATGTGAGGTTAACCTCACCATTTCTGTGCTCTATGCTTTCCCACCTCCTCTCATGAGAGCGAACACACTCCATGAAGCAGGCAACGTGGAATTGTAACTACAATCCTTTTGTGTTACAGCAATCTCTAACACAACAGAGATTTGACAAGATTTTGCAGTTTGTGGTTGTCACACAAGAAACGGGACAATTGCTTTATTTTTAAAATGTATTTGCTGTTTGGAAATCTTTACACAAAAGGGGTCAGACACGTGCTTTCCTCACTCCTTGTTCCCTTAGACCTCCACGGATGAGTTGGCCAAACACAGGGTTTTCTAATTGCCGCTACACTGCACTGTACGAATTTTATCAGTACTACAGGGTGTTTCAAAAAGATAGGCCAGTTTCAAGTGGTAGGAGTTTCAAATTGGGTCCCTCTTTTTAAAACACCGTGTAGTTTAGAATGGCTACAATTGAGTTTCCAGGTCCTTACAGAGCTGCTATGCTTTGCATAAAATTGTTTGGGAATATGTAAATTCTGTTTCTTTATTCGTTTTTCCTTTTTTCACGTTTTACTTGATTACTGTTGTACTTCCTCATTCAATCATTCCTCTGTCCTTGCTTTCTGCTGCCTTTCAGGCTAGCATGCTCCATTTGTTTCTGCAACTGGTAAATCACTGCAAATCTGCCTTAGTAAACAAAATTATATCTCCTGTGAAGTAAAGCTGCAAATTAGATGATACTTGATTATAAAATTGCTTTGTGTTAATGAATTTAACTGTACTTTGTGGGGCAATCTCAAAATACACCTCTCTACACAGCATACCTGTAAGCTCAGGCTGCAGTTACCAACATTTGCAAATATCTGGACTAAATTTAAGCAAGCACCTGGCATATTGATTACAACTCTTTGAACAATTGATTAAATGGGATGGATAAGTGAAATTATTTATGTTACTTACCATACATGGGCCTACAGAACAGCTTAGGGATATAAATTAATCCTTTTCCCTGCTAGAGCAAGCTGGAGATTGTCAAAATGCAGCTCATGACTGTGCCAAGGCATCTGACAGTGTGAAAACCGCGTCGGGGCAGTATTCTACCAGTGCAGAAGAGGAAGCTCATGTGCTTGGGCAGAGCAAGGCAGAGCCCACTTCTGGTTAGAAGTTTTCATTTTTCATCGAGACACTGCTTGATAACTGGCACTAACAATCATTAAGAAACTGTGATAGCGAAGAACCCACAAAAGGGTGTGGGTTTGGCATTGGATTATGACAAAGGTGAAGATCTCATGGGATGCTGAGCATCTTTCTGTCCCCATGGGAAAACACAGGGTGTGAAAACATTTCCAGATAAGAAATACGTGTGCATTTTTCCTTCGTGGCAACACCGGTGGTGGGTTGTTACCAGGCAGCACCGGTGGCCTCTCTGCAGAAGAGGGGTTGTCACACACCGTGACTGCTGGTGGCAGCGATGGTGGCACGCTGCCCTTCACTAAGCTGCAGGTAGATTCTCCGCTGCTTGGTGAGCTTACGCACCTTTCCTTTTTAAGATGCGTGCAGTGAAGTATTTCAAAATACATTTCAGCCTGAATATTGTTAGTGCCAGTTTCAGTACATCACTCACAAAACCATTTGAGAACTGGGCAAATCAGCTTATTTTGACATCGTACTTTGCTTTTCAGCTGCATAAACAAAAAAAAAACACCAAAAGAAGCCAAACCCAGCGCTGGGCTGCCTGGTTAAGGCGCGCATCCTGAAGAACAGCTTTGACTTGTAGTGAACTCATTCAGTAGGCTGTAAAAATGTTTGGTTGATCTGTGTGTTTTTAAAATATAAAAGCTCCTGTTCTCAAATGGTACGTGTTTACATGCTTCTTTTTACCTCTTATCTGGTTTGTTTAAACAATTATTCTTTTTTTTTTCTGATGTATTTTAATGAGGTATTTGAACGTGTTAGGCAACTACATTTACCCACAATTTTTCTGTTTATAAGGCATCACGTATCCCTTTTGTAATATCCTCCACCCAAAATGTATAAACTGGTTACTTTTTCATATTGCAGAATCAAACATAGCCCACCCAAACTTGGAATCTCTCCTCCCGATTATAATCGAATTATTATATTTTAGTTTGTTCTATGATATCTCTCTGATAAAGTAACTTTCAAAAGCTGAGATGCTGCCACAAATCTACACAGGTCACCTTGTGTGTGGTTTCACTGGGAAAACGGTAAGCTCTTGTGGCAGGAGCTCTGCTTGCACTGTGTGGATTTAAATGCTTGATATATTTTTCAGGCATTTTGGGGGGAAACCACCTGTCTTGATTTATCAGGCCATAAACTAAAACGGCTGCTGCAGGGTGTGTTCTGGGTTTAGTCTGGAGAGTGGATGGAGGCTCAAAGAAAGGCCATGTAATTACTAGGAGGTACAAGTATCAAGAGCAACTCAAAAATTTCCAGGCACCTATTTCTTTTAAAAGCACTGGTGTTTGGGAAGGCGGAAATGCCTAAATTTTGTTTTACAGGATTTGGGTATCTTAATCCTGTCCAATTCCATTCAATAGCTTTAAAAACCTTCCTCAAAATCCTTTCCTCTTCTTTCCCAACTTGCAAAGCTGGCGTAAGAATGCAGCAAGCCATGTAGCTGCCGGCTCTCATTTCCTCCCACGTTTTGGCTAGCACAAATAAGGAAACGGGTAGTTTGGACTCAGGAGGACTATTTGGGCAGCAAATGTGCCGCCTGCGCGGAAGTGGTTCTCCTCAAGACGCGCGCTGCATGTGTCTATTCTGCTTTTGTCACGGCAGAGAACCAGAACTGGACAATGTCTGTGCCAAACGAAAACGGGCCAGAGCTTTCTGTCCTGCCTCTCACGGCCCGTTGCCACATATTGGTGCTGCCGGGGGTGTCGTGCTGGCCCCCCTGGATGCAGGACGCCTTGTATCCCCAGGGATACAGGGAGCATCCCTGCTGGGGCTGCCCCAGCAGCTCAGCAGTGTTGACTCCCTTGGGATTCCTCTGCATTTTCTGCATTCCTGGCAAACCCTGACAGCCTGGCACGATTTGAAATGGCCACGGACGTGTGTCAGTGACGGCTCCATGTCTGACCCTGCTGCGGCTGGAGCTGGGAACTGGAGACAGGGCAGGTTGTCACAGAGTCACAGAAGGTTGGGGTTGGAAGAGACCTCCGGAGATCATCTAGTCCAACCCACCTGCTAAAGCAGGTTCACCCAGAGCAGATGGCACAGGAATGTGTCCAGGCGGGTTTTGAATGTCTCCAGAGAAGGAGACTGCACAGCCTCCCTGGGCAGCCTGTTCCAGTGCTCTGGCACCCTCAAGGTAAAGAAGTTTCCTCTCACATTCAGATGGAACCTCCTGTGCTTCAGTCTGTGCCTGTTTTCCCTCATCCTATCACTGGGCACCACTGAAAGGGGTCTGGTCCCATCCTCTTGACCTGCAGCAGTGAGGCTGCAGGTGGGTGGTAGACAGGGAAGGAGCGGTGATGCTTTATGGCCACCGCTGCTGCCTTGTTAAGAGAGATGTGTATAGATGTGAACAGGCACAAGGATCAGTGCCAACCAAAGCCAGATGTCCTTGTCTGAAATGGTGGAGCAAATAAGGTCTCATAACTGTAATGTTTAATTTTGGTGGGGTGAAGTAAGGTGACTCACAATGAAATCACATTTAAGGGCCACTGTGTGTTTAAAGATTCATTTTAATTGGAAGTATGAAATTTCTAAAGCTATCAGTCCTTGTGGAACGTCACCCCCAGCGATGTGTATAATAACTCTCTCGTTACCATAGCAATTTTAGAGCACTGATTAGATCAGAAATATTAACAAGGTTTTACAACCTTCTTTCCATTTTATTTCAAAGCTTATAAAGTTTGTGCCTTACTGAGATTTTAGAGTGCCGGGTGAGCCAAATGGGTATTGTTTGCATTTAGATCATGGGAAGTGGATATGTCCTCTTCCTTTCTCTGCCACCAAATGCAGGTGAGGTGCAGAGCTGTGGTCTCAGCTGGAAGAGATGCAGGTTGGGCTCAAAGGTGTCGGTGTCTCTCACATCAGGGAGCAGGGGGGTCATCAGGACCTGGCAGTGCTGGGGCTGCAGGGAGCAGCAGTTCAGGTAATGTCAATGCCAGGGTGAACGTCTGACCTGATGAAGGCTGCTGAGTCAAAAGGGAGAAGGTAGATGTGTCCTGCTAGGGAGACAGGCCTGCCTGGGATGTGCACCACAGGTCTGAGGGGTGCCCAGCAAAGATGTCCACCTGAGCCGTCAGGAGTGCATTGTCTGAGACCCAGCCCAGCTGGAAAAATAATGCTGTTCTTGCTTTGAAGTGGTGTGATGATAAGAAAGTCTCCAGGCTGTTTCTAACTGTAATGTTTATCCGTGTCACTGCGAAGTACTGGCTTTCATATTTCAAATTTGTCAGCTCACCAACCAACAGTAGAATAAGATTTACTCAAATTCCCTTCCCCTTCCCCTTCCCCTTCTTTTTCCAGGTTGAAGAATTAATGGATGTGTGCTACTCCCACTAGTGCAAATGAATTCAGTGGGAAAAGGAGCAGGTCCTCTGTGTATGAATGATTTTTTTTTTTAAATTCTTTTTCTTTCTCTCTCTTCTTCAGTCATTAGTAAGACTTATTTCTGTTTTACACAGCTGTGAAAAGAAGCCCTGGGCAGCAGTCCCATGAGTTTCAGGAACTGAAGCAGAGATCCTTGAGTAAAGATGGCCATCAGGGAAGCAAGTCCAGTGACTCTGGTGAAGAAGCAGATAAAGATTTTATTTTTGTTTAGAAATCAGTACAAGTGCTTCATAGCGCCAGAGCTTTTTATAACAATCAGGGTACAGCAATCAACAGCCTTTCTAGCCAGCTGCTCTTTCACCACAGGTACATTTCCATGCAGAAAACCTGATCTTCCAATCATGATTTACAGTACACTCACTTGGCATTGATTCGGTCCATAATTTCTGTTCTGTACGATGCAGATGTTCCTCTTCCCATGCCTTTGTTAAAGCCAGCCATTCTTTCATGTATTCTACTTGAATTTCTCTGAAGCAGCTACAAAGAGTGCCCTGCGTTAGGGCATTTAGACAGCAAAGCAAATTAACTGGACACTGTCTCACACTAATACACTGTACAGCAGGTAATGTGTTGTACTGCTGAATGTAAATGTGTCAAATCTGCACGTGACTTCCCTATAAATATATTCTTGCGGTATGCAATTGCACATTGTAATTATATTCAAAGAGCACACTAATTAAATAATTTGTATAGATTATATATATTAAATGCTTGGGTATGGTTTTTACATTCTCCCATAGGGAGCTTCTTTCTTCCTGTTCTCATACTGTACATAAAGCTGCAACACTTACATTTGTGTACCGTCAAAAAGCACAACAGAGAAGGATTTGGTTGACCTATAATCATGGTATGCTTCCACATTCATATATTAATGTATATAGTTGATTGGAATGAGGGCAATTGGAATTTTATTAATATTGGTGTTTTCTAGAGGCCTTTCTCAGTTCTGTCTGCATATTAGCTTCCTTTCATTGTGTAATTCTACAAGAAAAATAGTTTGACATCTGTAAAAACATTTCAGCTTTCGGGGGAGAGGGTGCGAATTTCACAGCTACCCACTTACGTTACAGGTTGAAGGGATTTTATTCATATGTATATTTGTAACAATAAAAAATGATTTTACAACTGAAATACAAGTCTTTGTTTTTTACCATGCTATTTTTGGTCTGGCGGTCTCTGCTCTTTGAATGATGATGTTGTATCAGGTTGACAAAGCATGTAGTTAAGATGAAACTGCTTCTGGTAAAATATTTGTTCCTGCTGAAGGGGACATATACCCATCATCTTTGTAAAATTACTGAAAGAAGATCTCTTTGTTCATCTCCCTTGGGATCTTCAGCAAAGCAGCCTTCATGTGTGCTGGGAACACCTGCTGTATCCGAAGCCTCTGTTTTGGTTCCATAGGACAGAACAAAATTGTTTTGGTAACTTTGTCCCAAGAGCAATTGCCCTGACCTTGCTGCGGCTTCTTGCCTGGGTAGAAATGCTCAGATAACCCGTCTGACAAGTGACCTTCCATCTCATCCCTGTGCACAGACTCACCACTGCCACTTCTATTGCAATATGAAGGGCTACTATGTCGAAACAGTGGCCTTTTATACCAGAACCTCTTAGAAACACTGCGTAGAGGTTTAAATCTCATAAGTAAGGTACAAGGCAGTGGGAAAAAAAAGATCCTGAAGGCTGGGGGTTCATACCAAAGCACCACGTGGATTGTGCTCTCTTGAAATTCTGCACCCCCATTGTACCTCTTCTACAGTTAGGAAATAGTGACTTTTATTTTTGGTATCTTGAGCCTGTAGAGGCTGTGGGTAGGTGCCAATGTGTTTTAGGGACATAACAACCAGTGTACCCTGGTGCCAAGCCAAGCTGGTTGGGAGGTTTGGGGTGTCACAGCGCCAGGTGGCAGGGGGACATTGCTTTTCCATGAGCTGCAGGCCCCCCAAAGGAGATGGGGGGCTGGGGGAACAGCCCTCCTCATTTCTCTTGTTGGCTCCCTGCTGCGAGTCGCCCTGCGGATGATCTGTGGGCAGTTGGACAGCCCCCCTGATCCCTGCCTGTCCTGGGCCATGCACTGCCCTGTGAGAGTGAGGGGCAGCGCCCAGAAACCACGTGCAGCTGCTTCGGTGGCATGTCCATGGCAGACATCCCTGGAGCTCCTGGGAAGCTGAACAGAGAGAGCAGCTAGTGGTACCACTGGAGAAAAGCGCTGTTACTTGTTCTCCCAGGTCATCCACGGCATTTTTGAGTACCACTCATGCTCTGCGTTCCTCCCAGTCCCACACTAGGTACTGCCCGAGTACCTCCAGCCACAGCAGCAGAGGTGGGAGCAGAGGTTGGCACAGGAGGAGAGGCAGCTTTCTCCCAGGCACACCATGGCCTTCCTCTTGCACCTGAGGGCATCTCCCCAACACCGTGCTGCGTGACCTGGTTGCTCAGAAAGAGCTCACAGGGTCCAGCTGGGATTATGCCTGACATGATGGCTCGGTCCCTGGACTGTGGCTGATCTCTGGCAAGACAACAGCTGCATGTTGCATATGCTGGTTGTGGAGGTGACAGGGAGGGCCTCTGCATCCCTCCCTGCACACAGGCACATGTGCTGTATGACTAAATTGGAGGAAAAGGCCCAGCAGCCCTGGTCACCCGGTTAGAAGTGCTCCCCTAGAAGGTGTCCTAGCACCAGCTTCTCTGGTTAGATCCACACCTACTTGATCCATCCTTGAGAAAAAGGGGCGAGAAGCTCTCAGAGGGAGCTGCTCTGGCCTTTTCTGCTCCTCAATCTGGTTTTCAGGTTTTGCCATTGAAGAATTTCACCCATGATCATAGAATCATGGAATAGTTTGGGTTGGAAGGGACCTTCAAAGGTCATCTAGTCCAACCCCCTGCCATGAGCAGGGACATCTGCAACTAGATCAGGTTGCTCAGAGCCCCGTCCAGCCTGGCCTGGAATGTCTCCAGGGATGGGGCATCCACCACCTCTCTGGGCAACTTGGGCCAGTGTTTCACCACCCTCATTGTAAAAAATTACTTCCTCATGTCTGGCCTGAATCTCCCCTCCTTTAGTTTAAAACCATTACCCCTTGTCCGATCGCAACAGGCCCTGCTAAAAAGTCTGTCCCTGTCTTTCTTACAGGCCTCTTCTAAGTGCTGAAAGGCACCAACAAGGTCTCCCCAGAGCGGGGGTGCCTCCCCGTGTGAGACATGCTCGACAAGGTCTGTGGCTGTCTGCCCGGCTCCAGCGTGACCTCAGACACACCACGACTTCAGGACCTATTTCCCACTCCCTATTAAAGGAGGTTAAAATCTGGCTGATAGATTTCGAGCATTTTAAAGTATTCCCCGATGCGCAGTAACAACAGTAAATAACTGCTTCCTAAGATGGAAACAACAATTGTTTTAAATCCTCCCCCTCCACCAGAGCCATCCAGCCGGGCTGAGATAATTCAGAAATTAATGTGGCCCATTAGTCACAAATCTGCAGGACCCACTGCACTTAAGTGAAAGCTGCCATTGGCGCAAATTCTTGCTGCCACTGCTTGTTAATTGATTAATGTGGAGATCGTTCCTTTCTCCTGTTGCGTAGAAAAAAAGCCACTCAGAAACATTTTCTAGGAAAATACCAGAAAGCTCTGCTCCCGTTTGAAATGCTGCTTTCTTGTGGTCATGAGAGAGCTGTGCTGCTTTCTCCATGCCCAGGTATGTTAATGCTGGGGTGGCCTGCACCCGAATCCCACTTTTCAGGATTATCCTGCTTGTGCTGAAGTTGGGGGAGGTAGCGACACTGTTCTTTGCTTCTCCTGAAGCTGCAGCCCGGACGCTTGCTAAGAAATACAGCAGAGGTGAGTACCAGAGGTGATCATTTAATGCCACACTTCTGCTAATCAGGCCTGGAAAGCATAGCAGTCTTTCCCCATGCCAAGAAAGTCTATAAACAGGGAGGATGAAAATCACTACATAAACACAGGGCTATGACCTTCTGTTTCCTTCAAGTGTAGGAGGTGACAAAACCCAATTGCCTGGGTGATGGAGCATGTTCAGAGAAGGGCAACGAAGCTGGTGAGGGGTCTGGAGCACAAGTCTGATGAGGAGCGGCTGTGGGAACTGGGGCTGTTTATCCTGGAGAAAAGGAGGCTGAGGGGAGACCTGATCGCTGTCTGCAACTGCCTGAAAGGAGGTTGTAGCATGGAGGGGGTTGGTCTCTTCTCCCAAGTAGCAAGTGACAGGAAAAGAGGAAATGGCCTCAAGTTGCACCAAGAAAGGTTCAAGTTGGATATTAGGAAAAACTTCTTAATGGAAAGGGTTGTCAGGCATTGGAACAGGCTGCCCAGGGAAGTGGTTGAGTGCCCATCCCTGGAGGTGTTTATAAGATGTGTAGATGTGGTGCCCAGGGACATGGTTTAGTGGTGGACTTGGCAGTGTTAGGTTAACAGTTGTACTTCATGATCTTAAAGGTCTTGTCCTATCCCTTGAGACACAGAAATGGGTGGAAAAGTGTCCAGAGTGCCTTGGCCGAAGGCACCAGGGCTGCAGGCTTGTCCTCCTGGGGCTGCTCCTCGTCCTGGCATGTGGTCAGGCTGTAACAGGGGTGAAAGGGTTGTGGCGTGTTGAAGGCAACACTTCATTTTGAAGGCTGTGTTCATTTTAGTTATTTATTTTGGCTATTTATTTATATATTTGTGGTTATTCTGAGACGTGCTGAAAGGCTAAACCTACCCGGTTGTCCTTCTTAGCCTCTGAGAGGGGAAGCTAAGAGGTACCAGCTTCAGCAGGGGCTCCTGCACTGAAACCCAGTGGTATCTGGCAAAGGACGTGGATTGACATGTGATGTGCCATTGGGAACTCTCTGGTGTGGTTTATGTGCTCAAGGACCTGGGAACAGGCATCTGAAGTGGATGAAGAAATGCAAAAGTGAGGTCTCACAGTGCACCGCAGGGCAGTGAAACAAGTTGAGGGATGTAAAAGCTGATGGCAAGTCCCTAGGAAGCAGCCAGGGGAGCCACGTCCAAGCACGTCTGTGGGATGTGAGACATCCTGGAGGCTCCGGGGTCACACATGGGGAGGGGAGGAGAAACCAAAGCTGGTGGCCAGAGGCACTCATGGCCCTGGCCAGCCAGTGCAGAGCAAGGACAGAGACCTGGTCCCTTCAGTGAGGCTTAGAGTGAAAGAGGGACTGGGTTGGCTCCTCTGTCTCTGACAACTTAAATGAAATCTCTTTAAAACTACTCTTTTCCTCTGTGTCCATTGTCCACCAGCACACAGTCAGGGTGGTCCTTGGGATGAGGTGCTTGTCTGGATGGGAACTGGGACCACTCTCCTTGCCCTGCCCTGGGCAGCCTGTGGCAAGTCCCTTCACCTCGCTGCACCTGGGGTTGCCGACATCGCACCCATGGTTGCTCCTGCTGCAGCAGCGAGACCCTGCAGGGGCCAGGGCTGCCGCTGCCCTGGGGGTGCAAATTCTCCTGGTACCAAGCACCACAGAGAAATTTCTGTAGGAGCAACAATGCTCATAAGCACCAAGAAGCTGAACAGTGAGGCCCTGTGTTTTCAAAAGAGAGAGAAAACAAAGTGTGAGTCTCTGTGCAGCAGATGAAGGGGGGAAACACGTTTCTTAAATATGTCTTTGCAAGGACTGCGCTATCACAAAACTTAATTTCTTTTGCCATATCCCACAGCAAACTGAAGAAGAGACTCCTGCCAGTATGAGAAGAGTCTCTTCCTAACATGAAAGCCACTCTGCCTGTAACACCCCTACATCAGCTGTCCTGGGGCATTATTAGATGTGAGTTTCAAGCACCCACGTTTGAGAAGCCCAAGTGGGAAAGCAGAGATGCTGCCGTGGTCCCTCCCAGCACCATGGCAGGGTTCTTGCTCCAATACTGCTGTGCTGATGCTGCTTTGGCAATTTGCGATGAACTCTACCAGCTGATCCCAACCCCAGCCCTTCAGAGCCTGTTTTTTCTGCTTTTCCAGTAAGTTGAATTGAGGAGAAGAAAAGCTGCGTGGGAGAACAAGCATTTTAATTAGATTGATACCAGCCAGAGAAGGCAGGAGAGGCTGCTAGCTTAGTAAATCCAATTTGGTTTCACTGAATGGAAGAGTAAAGTTAACTCTGTCATCTCTGCTCAGCATCGTTCACGTAGTGCCCGGTTCCCTTCCCATTTACAGAGGTAGGTAAGACCCAGCAGTGGGCAGCGGAAAGCCCCATGGAGGCTGTACACCCACCGCTTTATTTGGACAACATTAAATTCCAGCAGATGACTGGAATAATGAAAGTTATTAGCTGTCACTGAGACTGCAAGCCCTGGCTGGCTAGTATCGACCAGCATGTGGCTGGGGCAAATGTCAGCTTTTCCTTTGGGAAATCTCTTCATAGATCCCATCTGACGGCCTGAGTCCTGATCCCTCCTTTCCAGCAGCATCCTGGTGGGAAGGGCTTGGCTGCTCCCCCTTAACACCCATGGAATCCCCATTGCTGGTCCAAAAAGGAGTAGAGGACAGAGATCTGATGCCTCTCAGTTTGGGGGGCTGCACGGGGAAGGCTGCAAAAACCCGGCCTTGGTGGGAACCTGATGGGAACATCTGTGGGATGGTTCTCCTCATGTCGCATCACATCTGTCAGTACTGGGACCTAGACTGTCTGTGCGCCTCCTGCACCCACACACCCTGCACCAGCTTCGTGAGAAAGGATGGAACCAGCATCCAGCCCGACACAGGGATGCGGGATTTGCTGGGCAAAGGGAGGGAGGGAACAGGAGGGAGGGAGGAGGGCATCTGCCTCGGAATGTGGAGGTTGGGGTCTGTGCTAATAAGCAGCTTGTACCCATTTGAGGGTGGGGTTGGAAAAAATAAGAGTCTTTCTTTTCTGCAGCAGGCAGCTTTATCTTTGATTCGATTTCCATGCAAATGGTGGGGGGAATGACTGACTCTGTTATTTCCACTTTGTTTCCCTTTCAGTTTGTCGTTCATCTGCTTCTCCAGCATTTTCTGTTGCTGGGATGCTCACAGACCCCTTGCCGGGCGGCAGCGCATCGTCCCCACCCTCCGCAGCCCAGCTGCGCACAGCTGCTCATCCAGCATCCTCACCTCCCACCGCGCTGATGCAAATCAGATGCTGTGGGAACTGGTCGTGCCAAGGATCCCAGCTTGGGCTTCCAGTCCCAATGGGACTCATGCAGGACTCAAGCTACCTGCAAAACCCATGCTCAGTGCAGGAGCAAACACTGATGGGTGCCAGCGGTGACTTCCTCACTGTCACCAGTCAGTGCAAAGCTGAGGGTAGCTGAAGCCATTTGACGAAGAAAATGATTTCTGTTTATAAATCCATATCTACATCCACAGGAATTATTTTCTGAAAAGGTGAGGGATAAAGCTGTGCCACAAATCCAGATGCTGCTTCTTTCTTGTTCCTAATTCTGGTTATGGAAACCCAGATGTGTAACATCAATATTTTGAATCTGGCCCAAAGAGCAAGGCACTTTTCACCTGCCCCTCTTTCTGTTTCCAAATCAGTGATTTGCACTTCTATGCATGTTTTCCCAGTTGCAGCAGCTTGATTAGTTCTTTCTACAAAGCTACCCCAGCCTGGGGTTTGGCCATGTGCTCCTTGCTTTGGAAAAAATGCCATTTTTAAATTTATTATCAACATCAACTAAATAATACAGCACTGCTGGTATCCCCCAGCAGGAGGGCTCCTCACCCACAGTGGGGCCATGGAATGGCTGTGCAAGTGCTTCCAGTATCAAGGCACCTCCTGAAGCACCTTCATGTAAGACTTAGCCAAATGCCACCAAAACCAGGGTGCATCTGTGGTATTTTCTTCTCTTTGCAGACAAGAACATCTTTGTGGGACCTCTCAAGGCAGGATTTTGGGAAGGAGGACGGGTGCTGTAGAAGAGAAATGCTTGTCGGGGAGCCCAGGAAGATGCAAAAGTCAGGTTGGAGGCTCCCTGAGAGGGAAAGCAAGGGCCGAGACCCACCAACACGAGATCGTGTGAGCTGAAAAGAGGGAAGAGTTACCCAGAATAAGCTGGTCACTTCTACATCCTAGTGACTCTTATCTATATTCCAGATTTTTGGTTGCATTTTTCAGGAACCTTGCAGATCACAGAGAAGACAAGTTTTCTAGAAAAACAGCTATTTTTATTATTTTTCAAAGCTATTTTACACACCCAGATTCACGTTTTTTTAAAAAAGCACGATTTTTATTCTTTGATGTCTAATTGCCATAATCTGAAAATAAACCAATTAAAAAAACATCTGAACTAATGATCTGTCATCACAAAGTCCTAATGGAAAAAATCATCCTGTGAAGTATTATTACATTAAAGCCATTTCTGAACTTAATAAAAAAATAATGGGACAGTGGTGTGGTTTTCAAAATATTTATCTTTAAAAATCTATAATGCTCTAAAGCAAAAGAATTCAACTGCCTTTTTTTTTTCCATCTTTTCAAAACACGGGTTTGAGATCTCTACCTTGAGCATTAATACGCAGTGCAAAGCCGGAGCCGAAGGAAAAGTCCTTAATCAAAAGCATTCCCTACTTTTTGAAATACTGCTTACCATTAATTCTTATTTATTCCTTTAAGGAAATAGGCCAAGAGAGAGCGGTTGCTGACTTTGGTACATGAGCTGCACACAGAGCAGCTACCTTCAGTTTGTTGCCTTAATACTAATGCCTATAGATCCACAGTTCAATACGCTCCTCAAATTTATGGTACCCTGCAGAAAGCCCCACCAAACCAGTAAAACTTGCTTTGAGCTGTGGGGTTGTTTGGTTGGTTGTTTAGTTGGTTTGGTTTGTGTTTTGGGGTTGTTCGTTGGTTGGTTTTGTTTGTGGTGTTTGGTTGGTTGGTTTTGTTTGTGGTGTTTGGTTGGTTTTTTGGTTGTTCTGGTTTTGGGGGTTGGTTTGTTTGTTTTGTGGGGGTTTTGTGTGTTTTTTTCATTTGGTTTTTTTTTGTTTGTTTATTTTTTGGGGGTTTTTCCCTTCATGCTTTACTGAGTGACCTAAAGCAACTGGAGAGGACAAACCCCATTTTAGCCATACAGTGAGGTGGTCAGTTCCTCACCACAGGCTGGGGCTCCTCTCAGCTTACTGGTTCCAGTCACCTTGACCTAAACTTCTGCAATTCCACCCCCAACACCCCGAAATCCATCTCGTGCGATATACAGGAAGGCAGAGTGGTTAAGCTGTGTGTCTATGGGGTTGCACCTATATCTATAGGGTATGTTGGTGGAGGATTTTGGGGAGGAGCAGATGTCACCCCACCCTCATGCACAGATAACGCTGAGTTTGTGTGAGGTTCATTAGCACAGCTGACCAAATGACTGGGGGGCCCATCAAGCTTTGGGGTGCTTGTTTATCTCCAACCTGGACCTGTTTTCACTCAGAGTGTGCAAGATCCTGGATAAATATTGGCAGTTTAAATAAGGTGATGCTTCTTGCCCGGTCTTCCTCCTGTGTGGGCATGAGGGAGAACCAGCTGTGATAAGGTTTTCTCAGTGACCCAAGTTTTATATCAGTTCCCTTAAAACCTCATTGTCTGTGTCACCATCGAACTGCAGGGTGCTTCCCCTCGCAAGTGTTTCAAAACCTGGGTAGTATAATATTTCCTCTTAAGTTAGTTTTGTTCAGAATATTTTTAGTAAGAAACTAGCTGTCATGATCATACTATCGAGGACCCTCTTTTGTGTTGCCCATGGTGACACTTCCCAAAGCCAGGTTACAAACCTCGCTAGAAACTGAGGGGCAGCTCTTTGCTGAAAACACGACTCAGGATGTTCCCTGTCTGGGCCAGATGGGCTCTGGGTCCTGGGAAGAGAGATTAGACCAAAAAGTGGCCTTCCTGCCCGTTGGTGCCATGGAGCAGTGCCAGGTGACCTCATCCCAGGCAGGAACTCAGGCAGGTCCCATGGGGAGCACGAGGACGTCGTTGCTGGGGAGCTGTGGTGGGAAGCACTAGGGAGAAGATGCTGCAGGAGAGGTGCCACAGGAGAGCCATCACCCCAGGGCAAGAAATGCCTTTTGGCAAAGTGAGTCAAGGGCGAGTCAAAGAGAAACATGTGGAGCTGGTCTTCCCAGGGAGGGACTAGTGGAGGTGTCCCCTAAAAATTTAGACTTCCCCACGTATCATTACCTAGTGGGCATACACACCTCTCTTGTGCTGGGGCCCCCCAGTGCAGAACGCTCATTAAACAGGGGGTCGCTTTTCACTCTGCCACTGTGTTAACATCTTGATGGTCATTTTTGTGGAGAGAACCCCTGTACCAAGCCACTCGCACGCTACTACCTAAATGCCTCAGCTCCATGTCATCTTCTTTTCCTTTGCACACTGGAAAAGCTGGACATCGCCATTGGGATCTATCTGAAGGAATGTAATTTACAGACCTGATATTCTTGGAGTAAAATGCAGCTTTTCATTTTACATTTTTTGTGTGCGTGTTTTGTTTGTTTGTTTGTTTGGGGTTTGTTTGTTTGCTTGTTTTTTGCTTTTTGGATCAAAGAGGAGCCTGCTCACAGCAAACTAAAATACTTTTTAGAAGCCTTTTCTGCTCTGCTTCTGAGGGCCTCTCTAAAGAAATTAGTATTTGCATAAAATCGAAATACATGTATCAAATCAAAATCAAACTGGAAAAAACTGTATATAAGGGATCTCAAAGGAGATAAGAAAGTTGATAGAAATTATTCTTGGAGCACACGCCACAACCGCAATGACACAGAGCCCAGTCCCAGGTGCTTGAAATCACTGCAGATGAATATGCAGGTGACATTCACATCATGAATATAAACATCCACCATTCTGTATCAGCACTGAGACCTCTAACCCCAGGGTTTCTTCTTTTGATCAGTATCATAGGAGGAAGAGGGTGTGGATTTGCATCCACCTTCATTCTGTGGCTCTTCAAACCCTCCTGATGGCTGAGGAGAGGATGAAAAGGTGAGAGATCTGCACCTGCTGCTGCTTCGTTTTCATAAACCAAGGAGTTACAAGTTTTAGCAAACTTTTTTACTTCTCTGAAGTCTCACGTTTCCCCCAGGCACTTCTGCCTTCCTTCAGGCCGTTTAGAAACTTTTAAAGGTTGGCTGCAAGTGGCGCACGGCTCTCTTGAAGAGGTGGCTGCGGGGTCGATTGTTTCTCCAGCCGATCTGGGAAGCCTGAGATCCGTCCTGCCCAAACCCGTGCCCGAGCACAGCCCGATTTAGACACGGATCCTGCTCCGCGGCCGCCCGAAGCACCCGCAACGGGTGGGATCCGGGCGGGGGGTCGGCGGCTCCGGGGGGCGGCGGAGCAGCAGCAGCCCCGGCCGCGGGGCGGATGGGACGGGCCCCGCGGGGCCGCGCCGCACGCCTGGGGGGGTCTGTCCCCCCGCGGAGCCGCCCCCGGGGCGGGGCCGCCGCCCTCAAAGCCGCGGCCGCCGGCGGGACCCGGGCAGAGTCTGAGCGGGGGCTGCGCGGCGGCTGCGCGGGGGCTGCGCGGGGGCTACGCGGGGGCTGCGCGGGGCGAGCGCCGGCGGCAGCACCATGGAGAGCGGCGCCGCGGGGCGCCTGGACGCCGCCGCCTTCCTGGGCGCCTGGAGGCGCTTCGACGCCGACGGCAAGTGGGAGCGGGGACACGCGTGGGGGGACCTATGGAGAGGGGGGGCGGATGGGTGCCCGCCTGGGGGTGCTGCTTAGAGGGTGCCCAGGCGGGTGGGTGCTGTGTGCGTGGGTGCTGGGGTGGAGGGGTGCCTGTCTGGGTGGGCGGTATGTAGGGGTTGCCCATGCGGGTGGGTGCTCCGTGACGGGGAGGGTGATTGTGCGGGTGGGTGCCCGTCTGGGTGCAGTGTGGGGTGCCCGGGAGGTTGCACATGTGGACGGGTGCCTGCATGAGTGGGTGCCTGCCAGCATGTCCAAGCTTCACCCCTACAGGGTCCTGCAGGTGTTTCAGAGCCCCCCTCTGCCTCCTCATTATGCCCTAATACCAGGTCTGAAAATCCTCCTTTCCACCCCAAAGTGTTGGCCTTTTCATTGCCTGCCCATTCCTTTTGTTGTTCACTCTTGAGGTCCTAGTTTGTGAGGGTTTTTTTCTGAAAAGTCTACTGTAAGGGAAACTCCTAAGGGAGCCTCGCAGCACTGTGCCCAGCATCCACATAGAAGCAAAATGGTCAATTTGGATAAGAAACCCCCAAATGGGCAGGCAGGGCCCCCAGATGAGACCCCTACCATGCAGCCTCAGGCCCCCTGCACACCACACATTATGTAGTTCCCAGATATAGGCAGTGCTGCCTGACCATTAATATATTTGACTTTTATTTAGACAACGGTTACATAGAAGGGAAGGAGCTTGACAATTTTTTTCACCATCTCCTGGAGAAACTGGGACCAGAGGTAAGTACCGCGCCACATTAGTTGTGCATCAAGTCCAGGCAAAAAGGTCGTCATGATGAGAGATGGTTTATGTTTGATGTTCTCTGATTGCTGGCTTCCTTAGCAATCCCCGAGGTAAAGAGCTTTTCTCCTGGTGACAAGGTGGCATTTAAGCAGGTACAACAACAAGAGCAGTCACTTGAGATGTTTGATCAGTCGTTTTCAGTCCACCAGCTGCTGTCACGGCGAGGCTGCAGTTGGAACCAGCTGAAGGGGCTGGTTGGAAGCCTGGAGAGAAAGTCATTTACTGCCCTTGAATAGAAACAATCGAAAAAGCACTGGCACACAGTCTGGCAGGGCCAGGAGGAGGACAAAGGTGATAATTTATTCAAGCTGATTAGTTTTGTTAATATGATAGGTTTCTTTCCAAGGTCAATTTTAAACAAATATACTGTCATTAATTTTAAATGGTGCTTAGGAAGAAGATGTACATCTGTATTGCCAAAAATGGCTAGAAGCTAAACGACAATCAATTCTGTTGCTCATAAGGTCAAGACCTGTCTATCAAGTGCTTCTAGGTTTCTCCCCTGGTTTTCTTTCCTATATTTGGCAGCATTTCTCCTCTCCTACTCTCTACATCTCAGTTCTATCAGAAGTTGCACAAAAATTTACAGGGCCTGGTTTCCTTAGTTCCAGGTTATACATTGCCTTTGACTGTCACCATCAGTGAAGGTGAAATCCTGCCACTCAGGTCAGCTGCTCAGAAGTATGTAAAGTATATATTCTGATAATGGGCTCAACATTTTCACTATACATAGTGTGCCCAACTAAGAAGAGAAAAGGACTAAGCATCTTCCAAATGGAAGGAGAGGACACACCAAAAACCAGAGATGAAACAGTTTCTTTAGGCAAAAAGTAATTAACAAAAAGGGAAAAGGTAGCTGATAAAAGGCATAAATTCATGAGTATCAAGGGTAAAATCAGAATTATACTCAAAAGCCATTTAGGATTCTTCGATCTTTGGGACTACAATAAAAAAAATAGAAGCTGTGAATAATTTTTCAAGCATGTCTTTGTTTAATTTGCAGGTAAATTTGGATTGAAATATTGGCAGTTTCTGCAGAAATGTCTTTCTAGAGCATGGATGGTTAGATGAACAGATAGACACGTAAAAAGACTTTAAAGCAAATAAATAAAGATTCAACAATAAGCACTAAGAATCATTAGGGACACAGAAAAACTGATTTGAAGAGAAATTGAGAAGTTCATGGTCATTTGCCCAGGAACAAAAGATGAAATTGGGAGCTGCTAGTCCTGGATTATCGAAACACTAACGCAAAGCATGTTCAAATGAACCCAGTGACAGCAAATGTGAGATGTTGAAGAAGAGGCTTAAAATGAGGCTGCAGAGCTCAAGGCTGCAGCGGTTCACTGAAGCAAGAGACCTCCAAGTGGGGCTCTCAAGAGTGAGCTGTAGCTGGTGATAAAACCAAATTTTAGGTGGGGATCTCACACCTCAGGCAGCTTCCTAATGAGGAGAGACCAAGAGGAAACTTTCCAGCCCCACTCTAGATGGTAGCTGCCCTTGCACATCCCTCACGTGAGATTTTGGAGACAGCACAACACCAGCTGGGTTGCAAACTCGGTGTGTTGCAGCAGTTTTTGTGGTCATGATGATACAGATGAGAACTGTGTTATGCTGTGTTAGATATCAACACACAGAACATGCAAAATGAGAGTGTTCTAGCAATGAACTATTCTGCTTCGAGAAATCGAGAACAGTTTCACTGATTGCCAAAAGTCTGTGCTCAGATGACTCCAGCTTAAACCGGCACCCTCACATAGTTTGATTCTCCTTTGCTCCTGCTGTCTAGGTGTTGCCATTAAAAGAAAAAGCTTAACACAAGTTGAATGAAGAAAGAATAAATTCCCTCTCTTCCTATTAATCAGAACAGGCTAATTCTGGAAGACAGTGCTCACTAACTACCAGGCTGCTCAAAAACACTCTCAAGTATTTTTGTGTTTTCTCCGCTGATTTTTTTGCCTGTTCTGGGCAGCATTTTCCTCAAGCAGTATTATGCTGAGTGGTCAGATGACATGTTGCCTTGTTCCCCTTTGCTAGAAGCCTGGTTTTGGTTCTCATGGTTGTGTAGGGACAAGATGGGATGGTGGCCTGTCCAGGAGGCAGCAGGCAGAGTGGTCTGCCTTGGTGGCAGAAAACCCAAGGGGAGCTTTGTCCTTGGAGACTGAGAGCAGTCCCCCGCCCCGCTCTCCTAGCACTGGATTAAACAAAGGCCTCTACTACCTTTGTACTAACAACATTGAGCCATTTTTCTCTTTGACGCGTGACTTACGTTGTACAGACCTGCGGTTATAGTAGGAGGGGTAAAGGATCCCCTTTGCACTGGTTTTCACTGTCCTACGGAAAGAAAGAGTCATTTGTGATACAAGCAGTGAGTTGGGACAGAGTATCTCACAGCTTTAGTGCTTGTTTTGACCTTTACTTGTTCCTCGGGCACTTAATGTCTCTGTTTCCTTGCACAGTAAAAGGAGAAGACAGTAATACACTGGCATAACTTCCAGATGTGTTGCAAGGATTAATTAGTGACTGTGTCAGAAGTGCTATACAAGTGATAAATAATGTTATCAGCACTGGAAGTTGTCTCTGCTTGAATAGCAAATGGCTTCATAATTATATTTTTTCAGCCTGCACTCCCTAAGCTGTTATTTTTCTTAATGACCACCGTAGTTCTTCAGCTCTGTTTTTCTTCCCAGCTACTCTGCAGCATCCCCAGCTGACACTAAATGCCAGGGGATGTGAGCAGCTGGGAAAACAATGCAAAAGGGAGCCCGGCGGGAAGCTGAAAGGCACAGCTCTTCCTGGTGGCTTTTAGCAAGGAAGGGAACTTGAAATACCATCTAGCGAGGGAGGCTAATTCATCGTCTTTTATTGAACCATCAAGAATTTGCCGGAGGGAGGTGGGGAAGGGGAAACTTTGCAACAAAGGTAGACCTACTATAAACCAACCCAAAACCCAAATGCTGCTTTCTGCTTCGCCTCCTCCAGCAACGGGTGATTGCTGGAGGCATTTGGACAATGCCCTTAATAACAGGCTTGAACTTCTGGTCAGTCCTAAAGTGGTCAGGCTGTTGGACCAGATGATTGCTATCAGACCCTTCCAACTTCGCTTCACTTCGCTTCACTTCGCTTCACTTCACTTCTATTCTGTTCTGTTCTTTTCTGTTCTGTTCTGTTCTATTCTATTCTGTTCTATTCTATTCTATTCTATTCCACTCTGTTCTATTCTATTCTGTTCCATTCTGTTCCATTCTGTTTTCATGGTGTGAATTTTGGGGTTGTCCTATGCAGGGATATGAGTTGGACTTGATGATCCTTGTGGATCCCTTCCAACTCAGGACATTCCATGTCTCTGTGACTCCATGATTCTATTCTGTTTCTAAGAAAACGACTTTTATTTCCATACATATGAGGCTTCGGTGAAACATGGGGGATTTATGACACTGATGGACCGAAGTTCATATAAATGCTCCATCAGCTGGAGGGGCTTCTGTGAAGTGGTTTTGTTTGTTTGGGAGATATAAGGCAAAATCAAGAATAATACAGCCAACCACCAGCACAGGTTTGTGAACTGATGGCGTTATCCATCTGCTGCTGTTATTACTCCTGTGACTTCTCTCTAACCATTTGACCCGCCAGCTTCCAACCTGCTGCTGCGAGCTGCCTGTGTTGTCATCTTCTGGTCAGTCATAAACCTCTTTCTTCTACATTATGGACATCTTTTCATGCATTTTCTTAAAGTTTTTATGCTGAGGTGAAAACTTATTGAAAAGAACAGTTTCTTTCAGGGCTGAAGAAGTAATTTTATTGGAACAGGAACTACAGCCCCTGCGTTTCTCTCTTATATTGCTGTACACCTTTATTTCTGTATAGAGATCATTTAGGATATTCCTTGCTTTGTCTTTGCTATAGTTTTAATGAAGCTATATGTATATTGTTGTAATAATTAGAAAAGAAAAGTTTTATACATGAGTGGCTATACATTTTGAATCGGTCTTTTATTGAAAGTTTCTGTAAAACAAATGATCTCTGGGCAGGTATAGAAGGAAATGTACATTACCATTATGCTCAGAGGAAGGTGTTTCACTTTGCTTACATCATACCAAAACAAGACAGAAGACTTTCAGATAAAAGTCTGTTACACTCCCCTAACTGTAAGTGTGTAAGAGGCAATTTCTGAAATGTAAATTTGTTGAGGTAAGACAGGTATTGGCCTTGTTAAAACCCCTCTGCCCCAAAACCTCCTGGATAGTTATGACTAGAAGGGACTGAAGTTAATCTTCGGGAGTTCACCCTGAATAGCCATAAAGGATTTGTCTTTGCTTTTTACTTCTAAAGAAGATGAGCAGCCTCCAACTACTATGGCACTTCATCCTGACCTTGCACAATGTGTTGTCTATCTAAATTATGTGTTTACCTTAGTATGGTCAGGAATGCAGCAGCTAGTCATTCAAACAATGTTTCATGGCCAAAATAACAGTCAGCCTCAAAGCCACACAAAGCAGTTTTTCTCTTTTACCACCCCAAGAAACCCCAAATCACAGACCAGGTCTGTGGTGACCAGCAGGTCAAAAGTAACAAGACCTCTAGCAGAAAGCATTAGTTTGCATCCTCCTCCAGACTAATTCAGAAAACTAAACCCTGAGCTGATCCTCATTATTTAGATATAAGGAAGAAATTCTTTACTGTGAGGGTGGTGAGGCACTGGAACAGGCTGCCCAGAGAAGCTGTGGATGCCCCATCCCTGGGAGTGTTCAAGGCCAGGTTGGATGGGGCTTTGAGCAACCTGGTCTAGTGGAAGGTGTCCCTGCTCATGGCAGTGGAGCTGAAACTAGATGATCTTTATGGTCCCCTCCAAACCAAACCATTCTATGATTCTGGTTGTTGCCAAATGCAGTTATTCCTTTAGGTGTGGTTTTTGTCAGCCTTGATTACCCTGACCAGTTCCTATTCCTGTTCCTGCACATGAAGGCAGGGCACTGCAAGTGCCTGGAAGTATCTCTAAATGTAAACTCAACATGCCTATAGGGAAAAGAAAAACCCAAACCAGACATGTTGTGTTTTCATTTCCCAAAGACATGCAAAAAAACTTTCATCCTAGCAGAAAGGGCAAGACAAAGAACCTGTCCAAACCCTAACCACAAAACTGCGATGGCACAGGGAAGGCTGTAATAGCCTTTGTTGGTTGATAGTGTCTTCTACATGAAAAAAATATTTCCCACACATGTGCTGAAGAGAGCCAAAAAAAGAACCTAAACACAACACGGAATGACAGGATAAGCTCTCATCTATTATAGCATGTAGGACTACAGTAAATCCTAATCAAAATACAGGGCCAAATTCTCAAGTGATAGCACCGCAGTTAAGTACGCAAGACTGGCCCAAATGAAAAGTTAGTCCAGGAACAGGGGGTGAAATCTCAGGCTAATGCAGGCAATCCAATGTACAACTGCATGGATGAAGTCATTCATGTGATGGTTTTCTTAATGCTACGGGATTTAAAGGAGAAATGTTTGGCAATAAAAGTTTCTTCTTCCAAGTTCAAAGCTTATGTTACGGATGTCTCATCTGGTCTTTGCTGGCCTCCTGTCTGTACTGTGTGGCTTTTGGCATGGTAGTAGTTGTCAAGTTTGTTTTCCAACTAGCATTCTTGGCAGCCATAATTTATTTTCGTAGATCTTGTAGGAACTTGATATCTCTGGGACCCTTTGCCCTCCTATCAAATTTGGCTGAAATGCTGTTAGGAGAAACATGTGCTCAAGCCAGTATTTTCAGATAAGCTTCATTTTATTTTTAAGAAACAGGTTATAATAGTCACATTTAGTTTCTTTTTGCTTTTTATGCCCTTATCAATGTAGTGGCTTTCTTCCAAAAATCATGTCAAGAAGGAAAAAAAAAAAATCGATTTAGACAAGCCTGTCTTGATCAGCAGGAATTAAATAAGACAACTCCTTTCATCAAGTAGGAAAGTCTCCACACAGTTCCATGCATTCACTTTCCTCCCTCAAAACAAATGACTCATAGTTGTCTTTTCATCAAGGCAAGCTGCTGCCAAGCACATGGATCCCTTAAGGAGCAAAAATGTAATTAGGAAGCACAGGGCAAGAGTGTGACAATAAAAAAGGAATGGGTTAACAAAGAAGACAGATTACAGCCAAGAGTCATAACCAACCATGACAAAGAAATTAAATGCTGGCCAGATTAGAAACAATCTGAGCATGCCCTTTCCATTATTACATACAGTATTAAAAAACAGATTACCTTTATGATGCTAATTACTTTTAAAGGGTTATCACAAAAGGAAAGATGAAGACTGGACATGGAAAGGAGAGAGCAGAAAATTCATTTGTTATGGCAACTTGAAGTATAGAAGCTTTTATCTGCGAAACTCTGTGGAACAGCATCCATAGTAAGAGCTCTACTCCATAACCCTGAGAAATATATGGACAAAGGCACTGCAATATTTTAAACTGTGCTTTTCTTAGGACAGAAATTACTTGGCCTCCCCCTCATGGCATGTAGTAAGGACTTCTTTCTTGATTGGACAGTAAGAACATGCATCAGCTCTTGGAAACCACGCAGCACCCAACCTGTGAGGCACCAGGGCAGCTGAAGCTTTACAACTCCTATGAAGCAGCCTGAAAACAGGTTAAAGCATCCCTCTGCTCCAGGCTAGCTCCCATCATCATTATAGTCCAATGAAGATCATATTTCATGGAAATTAGCAGAGGGTTGAGGGTTTTTTTCCCCTTAAATGAGCATCAGGAGTGACATTGCTGGGGGTTTACTTCTGCTGCAGGACCCTGTCTTGCTTCCCAGCCAAGCACTTGCACTCTCAGCAACCACACAGTTCCTCAGCACGACCCTGACCAAAATTGGAGGCAGGTCCTACTTTAGGTATGTTTTTCTGACTGTGGCAGGGAATCCTCTTCATTACAGTGCTGATTGATGATTAAATGTGAGCATCTCTATAGCTGTTTCTACCTTAACTAGGCAGCAATTCAGGAGGAAATTGTGCTCCTCCATCAATTAGGGATATTACCTCCTAATTAAATTCTCCTCCAGAAACTCAGGGAGGTACATGCAACAGGGGAAACAAGGAATGACAAGAAAGGGTTCCCCATACAGACAGCTATGAGAAAGCATGCAAGAGCATTTGCTTAAACTTTCACAAAAGGGAAATTTTAGCTAGCTGCTAACAAATCTGCAAAATTTTAGCCCAAGCAGTAAAAACTTGAGAAAGCTTTGACAGCCTTTGAAACTGAGGAGGGATCTGGCACTTGAGATGGACAACATAGTCAAAACAGCATAAGTTCTGATGAGAAAAGCTCTGCTCAGCCACTGCCGTTTACTTGCTGCAAAACCATTTCTGCCTGCCCCAGCTCAGAGACAAGAGGCACAAATTTGTACCTTTGCTATTTGTACAGTTGCTTTCCAGAGCAGAATGGTGGTGTAATTTTTTTTAATTATTATTTTTTTTATTACTTCTCCTGTGATTTGTTCTTAACACTTGAATAAATGGCACATGAGCCTGATGCATTCGAAAGCAGAGCGTGTTTGGCTTTCAGGCTTTCCTGCTTGATGCAATCTGTAGTTGAACAGCAAGTTAATCATTAAAGGGAAGGAAGGAAAACCAAATTTCCTGGGGAAACCAGTGGCGGTAGCACTCAGTGCAGCACCTGTGTTTTTGTGTAAACGCCATTCGTCCCTGTGTGTGCCTGCCTGGAGGTTTCCCCTTCCTCCTCTTCTGCTCCAGATCTTTCTCATTCTGTCATAGGACTTGCCCCCATCTGGGAGGCAAGGAAATATTTGTAGGAGCACAAAGGCAGAGAATAAAAAAATCAGACCTCTTGAGCAGAGAGCTGCTGAGATTTTACCTTTGGCCTCCCCTCAGCAACTCCATTGCAGGGTGGGCAGCAAGGGGGTCCCTGTAGTCCCTGGCCGGACTGGTGCCCCTGTGCAGCCCCTCACTGCCCCAGCATCCCAGCTCAGCCCTGGCCCCAGTGCTGAGTGAGAAATGGCCTCTCACACCACCAGCTTGTTGATGGATCCCTGCCCAGGCCGTCTTAGGGAAACCTCATCTTGGGAAAGACAGTTTGTGCAGTATCTTTTACTTCGTTTTTATTCTTTGGGAGTAAAGACTGGGTTTCTTGCTTCATAAGTGGAATATTTATGAACAGAGAGTGTCTAATTTGAAAAAAACCACTGTAGTGTAACCCCTTGGACTAAAACCTGTTTGAGCTGTGTAAATACTGTAAATATTTTGCATATTTACTTGATGTATCGCATAGTCTAAATCAGTTAAAAATAATTTTTAAAAGAGGCAGTTCTATCTTTATGCAGATAACAATGTTGCTGCCAGACAAAGCTCAATGACGTGGTGGTTAATAGGTGACACAAAGTTGAGCCATAAGCTTTCTTAGCAAATGACTAGCCTGAACTCTGCAGCACACTTTTCAAATATCAGCTATGATTATCGGCACAGAAATAGCTTATCCTACTGGGCACGGAGGAGGATAATTTCAGAGTACTTTGCAAGCCTATTGAAGCTGGCAACTGCTAGGCTTGCCTAACGCCGGGAAGGTGTCTCAAACCATCAAGGTGCCGTCAGAAGGCAATTTAAATAGCACAAGGGCGAGTTATAATGCCAAGGGGAAAAAGAACAGTATGTGCGTGGTCAGTGGTGTGCTGTGCCCCCGATGCCCGCACCCAGGGGACCAGCAGTGAGCACCACCCAGGGCTTGCTGGCCACCACCGCGGGGATGGAGCATCCTGCAACCATGCCCTGGGACCTACTCAAGGCTGCCAGCAGGCAAGTCCTGGGAGGGGGACCACCACCTCGGGCACGTTCCTGCAAGATCATTTCTGGGAGCTGACAGCCCTTGGTGCTGCTCCCCCAGGATGCCTCGGAGGGTTGTGCCCCACCTGCTCTACAAAGAGCCACATGGGTATCCCTGTCCTCTCATTCCCACTCCCATATTGCCAAATTTTACATTATCTAGCACATCCTAGTCTTGCATTACTCTTGGTGAAGGAGTTTCACTTGTTCTAAGTAGATCTCCCCCTTGGTTATTTTGATGTGACATTTCTAGTCCAAAGCCAATTAACTCTTTCTTCCCCAATTTCAATGTAGGATCTTCTGCACCAACAATGCTATTGAAGATTTCTGTGTAAGCCCATAATGACTTTGTGCAGACCAGTGCTCATGAGCTCTGGGTCTGCTCTGAAGTAAGGTGAAGGTGAATTAAATTATATAATAAATCATCAGTCACCTATCTATCTACCTATAGATATATTTTTTCTCTTATTACTGGCAGCAAATTAAGGCTGCAAATACCAGCCATATCTAAACATGTGGGGATAGGTGGTGACATAGCGGGTGCAAAGATAGATCTTACCTGAATGACCCTAAGCAGAAGATATCTCATTTTCTTTTTGCTCACCTCATCTGTGACATCCTAGTGTGCCACTACATCTCTGTCACTGACTGTGGCAGCTGCTGCTGAGCAAAGGCTGTGCAGCAGTGACACCTGAGAGCAGCTGGAAATTGCTGTTGTCACCTGGCTGCTACTGAATGTGGGCACGACCAAGGAAGTTTTTGGGGCATGAGTCATGTTCAGTTTCCAGTGTGGTGGTTTCAAATACCCATCCAAAGTGAGAACATGAGCTGCAGTTGCTACCTGTGCAGCCTGGCCATGTTACTCTGCTCAGAGGTGACCAGCCTCACAGAAGGATCTCCTTCTACACCATGCAACTTTTTGCGGAGCAGTGCAAGTGCTGCTCCAGTTCAGGTTTTGCAGAATCTGGGCCTAAAGGAGGACATAAGGCAGTGAATAGTCTGAGGCCTGGACATGCTACATCCAGGGCATCATGCAGACCATGCACACCCTCTGTTCACTTCACCAGGACGGGGCAATGGAGAGTATCCTTTCCTCAGAGATTCACATTTTCTCAGCTTCTGAACAGCCAGGCAGGCTGCACTGGTGTATGTACTGAGTAATCTGGAGAAAGTCTCTCATGGTCTTGTGTCACAGTGTTAAGAAAGGGATTGTACAACCTCATGAGCCTGTAAGAGTAGCTGAAAGGACGAGAAACTGGGTTAGACCCAGGAAGACACAGCTACGGTGCTAACTCGACCTGGACATAGAGATGACAAAAACCTTCAAAGTGGTTTTCTTCAGGAGTAAGCTTAATTTATTCTCTTGCAAAAAATGCTACAAAAGTGTGCCAAGAGCCAGTGCGTTATCCTCCTTCCTCCCCTCCCAGAGAGGCCCATCTCCCATGGGACCAGGAGAGGACCCAGGACCTGATCAGTGCGGGTGCAGAAAGAAATGTTGGATTTCATTTTTGCCTGGGAAAGATTAACTAGGGGAGCTTCCCAGCCCAGCCACAATGCTCATCTGACCAGAAGCCTGGGGAAATTGCACTTTGTGTAGCTCAGTCAGGCCAGGTACCATAAAGGTTGCTGCTAAGATAAAGAAATCATGCCTGATGAACCTAATGCTTAGCATTATATTCCACCTGTTGCAGCAATGCCTGTCAAAACATAAAACCTGACAAGTCCTGAAAACTCCTCACTATATATAAATTGATTATGGGGTTGAGCAGATGCATAGGGAATGTGAATTGCTTGAAATTCCATGCTATTAACCAGAAGCACTGACAGGGCTTGGTGCCAAATCTTGAACCAGTTGACAGGCAATAATAAGCAACAATCTAGCTCCAGTGACACCTTTCAAGGCTGATGATCTAATGAACTACAGGGATGTAGTTCAAGGATACGGACACCTTCCTGAATAGCCCAAGGTGAAAATGGGCAGTGTGGAAACCACTGTAACACACACTCAAAAAACCCCAAATCCCAGTGATATAGTAGGAACAGCTGGCTAAAGAAGCAAGTGACACTGAAATATTCGGGGTCTCTGAACTCTGGTCTTCCAACTGAAATCTCAGTTGCTACAAAGCTGTGCATAGGTTTTATTTCCAAAAATTCATCCAAGGTGGTGTGTTTGTGGGCTTTTAGAAGCATTAGCCCCTGACTGTAAGGATGCAATGATCCTGGTGGTTATCTGTGAGTGAGGAAAGATTTCATGCATGTGTTGTTTTCTACATGACAGAACACCATCACAGAAGAAGAAGTTCAGAGGATGAAGGAGCAGTTCATGTCTGCCCATGATGCCACCACAGATGCACGCTTTCAAATCCAAGAGGTATCTCCCTCCACCCCCAGCATGGGATTTCTTTTACAGAAGGAGGGATAATTATGACCAAGAGCAGGCTTGGGAGATAAACCTGGGTGGGAAGGATGCGAGTCATGGAGTACTACCACAGCCAGATCTTTTGGTCTGGGCTTTATTTCCAAGGCAACAACATACCCAGCTTATATTTCCCATACTGGGTCAGCAGCCACCCAAGTCTTGTCTTTGCTTTCATGGTCTGGGTTTGGTTTGGGTTTTTTTAATGTGTTTGGGTTGGGTTTCGTATTTTTGTTTGTTTGTTTCGGGTTTGTCTTTTTTTTTTTTTTTTTTTTTTTTCCCAGCTTGCAAATATGGTCTTGCCAGATGATGAGAACTTTCTGCTGCTTTTCCGACGGGAAACTCCCTTGGACAACAGCGTGGAATTCATGCGGGTCTGTGTCTCTGTGTTATCTCTTCCCCTCATACACCAACAGCTTCTTCAATACATACATTTCCACCATCTGTAGAACACAGCAGGGGAAATATGTGGGTATTGTGGCAGCAAAACACGTTCTGACCTGCTCAGGTAGAGAAGGTTGTATGTTATTTACACTAGCAAAGCAGAGATGTAGTAGCTAGGACTGGACCAAAGACACCTGGAGAGTTTGTTACACTTTGCAGACACTGTCAGCCACCTGTCAGTCATGCCACCAGAGACAAAACTTAGTACCTACCCAACGATAAATTCAGCCTTGATGGGAGCTACAGCCAAACCTGCAGCTCCTCACCCACAGCACAGCATAGATCAAGAGGGCAGACCTGGCACATTTTAAGCATCGTTTTGTCCTCAAGCATCAGCCTGGCAGGATGTGGAGTGGAAATCTCCCTAAGTTGAGCCAGCTGAGGAGCACAAGCCCATAAGATTTCCTTAACCGTGCCCAATCTCCTTCCTATCTCTGCTGACGAGTCTCCCAGAACAGAACTTCAAATTTTCCAAGACTTCTCGAAGTTACCTTTATTTCACATCTAAACTGGGGGCTTCTGCAGATCAATGGCCACTTGTTTACAGTCTTGGCTTACTCAGGGCAATAAGAGAAGCTGCATGTATGAATTATGTAAGAAATGTGGAGTGGTTTCTTAGTCTTTTCTTCCTTTTATAGACAGTGTTTCTGCATCAAATATGTGATAGCAACATGTCACATGTACAGCATCCAAATGCAAATAAAAACTATTGTGTGGAAAGTTTATTTTATTTCATCTACAATTAATTAAACATTGGATAATGCAACAGCTTGCTCATTAGGGAAGTCCCGATTTGAATCTTTATGATATCTCACCCGAGCAGACGATTAACTGCAATATTTATGTGGCCATATCAATCTATGTCCGTTCAGATCTGGCGCAGTTACGATGCTGACAGCAGTGGATTTATTTCAGCTGGCGAGCTCAAAGTAAGTTACTCTAACAAGTCTCTTCGGGCTCGATCTACAGCTCACTGGTATCACTGGGAGCCTTTCCATCAGCTTTACCGATTTGCTGACTTTTTGTGTGGTTGATGAATAGCATTTCTAGGTTGTTCATGGAGAGTGTAAGGACTAGGGACCTTCCTGCCTTCTGGCACCACTGCAAGGACTCTGATGGGAGGGAGGATGCTCTGTTGTTGCCCTTAGTGTCCTGCTTCCCCCTTGCTTCAACCCATGGCCCCACTTGTCTTTGTGTCCCCCAGGCACCCAAGGAGCCCCCACAGCATGTCTCACCTTGGCTCTGTGCATTTGCCTCTCCCAGCTAAATGGAGCCAAAGCCATCGTGTTTTATTAATGGGATTTCTTCACAGCCTCTTCCCAAGCCTGCAGATTTTCTGAACACTGATTTATTTTTAAAGCTCAGGCTATTGGGGCAGAAGCCTGTTCAGAAACTGTAATTCAAATGCTTCGAGCTAGCTGGGCACAGAAATCCATCCCAGGGCTGCAGACCCAGTGTTGAACTCTTGGCATGTGGCTCCAGCCTGTGCCCCACTGGTGACATGAGTGGACGCTTAAGTGTCTTGCTGGATGGCAACTATTTTGATTTGAGATCAATTAGCAAATACGGCAGGACTTATGTTATCTTTTATTTATTTTGTGGGTGAATTATGATGTATTCCATCATGCCTGTTCTGGGAAAATTTAGTTATTTTCTGATTTATTTTTAAAAATGTTTCAACCAGAAAAATGTGAACTCTATGCAAAATGAACACACTAGTACTGATCAGGAATGTGAAATTAGATTCATGTAATCCTGCTGAATTTGGATTGAATTTCTTACTGCTATTTGTCGAATTTACTCTAAAGAGTAAAATTTTACTCTCTGCTTGTTACAGGATTTCCTGCGAGATCTCTTTCTGCAGCATAACAAGGTGGTGGCTGAAGCAAAGCTGGAAGAATATACTGATACCATGGTAAGAAAAGATAGTGTTAATATTGTTTAGATTATAGTACCACCTTAAAGTCTCCTTCAGGGTAAATGTTTGCATATTTGGTGCCACAGATGTCCTCTCAAAAGGCATTTTTTCTCAAGAGATCCCTGTGGAAATTTAGCATACATGCTGCTGCTGTTTCTTTCCACCACACTGGACATCAGCTGTGAACAGCATTTCACATATTGTTGCTTTGAGCTGAACTGTTTATTATGAGAAAATAGCTGGACTTTACACCAAAGCAAACTGAGCTCTAAATCCATTTTTTAAAAAAGTAGTTGAGGTGCATCCTTCCTCAGGGTATGTTCAGCCTCAGCCAGATCTCCAGCTGCTTCCCTCCCTCCCTCCTAGCAAATCCTTTTGCTCCCAAGACACGCAGGTATCTGGCTCTTCTGCTCTGCAAAGCCCAGCAAGTCTTGCTGGCTCCCTGCTGCTTCCCTGAAAGGCTGGCAGGTTGAAAGCTTCAACTCTTCCCCTGCCCTATCACAATGTAGCTTTTATCCTGCCTGCAATCAACAACGTAATATTTGGTGTAAGTTTAGCATCAGTCACCTGGATTTCAGAGCAACTTATTATATTTAACCATCTAAAAACAAGAAAAGAAAAAAAAAAAGCTCATTTCTGGTGTCATTCACAAGGGTATCATTTGATTTCCACTAGGAGATATCTACCACTGGAGTTTTCTAAATTATTTTCAGATGGGACTGCCTTGATTCTTGACACAAAATCTGTGTTTGTACCTGAAGAACAGCTTGGTATGCAAGCAAATGAGGAGCTGCCCGTGTATTTTGCAATACCACGTTGTATATGCATGATGCATCTGTGCCTAGAAATGTGACCCTTTAGAGCAAAGTGAAAAACTGTACCATTACAGAAGACTGCATACTTTATTTTCATATTTATAGGACAGTGAAGAGAGAGGAATACAAGCTACAGAAATTATTTTCCAACTCGCAGAGCTTGAAAACAATAAAACCCCATAAACTACAGCTAGAATGAAAACCTTCCTGGTGATGCTTGCAGGCAGCAAATAGCTTTTGTGCTTCTCCATGAAGGTTTCCTTCCTCAGTGGCTAACCTCTGATCAGGTGCTGGGAAATAGTTTGAAGCTTGTAGACATTGGGTGGTTCATTTCCTCCAACTTCTTTCCCTTTCCAATAATATCCCAAGAAATATGAGCCATTTCTGCTGTCCCAAAGCAGCTAGATATTGATGTGGCCTGGTCATGCACCCCGGGGCTGAGAGCCAGGAGGTCTGGTTTCTATTCCCGTGTTTCTTTATAGAGTCGCTTTGTATCTTTGGAGAGGCAGTTCTGTCTCTATGTTGGAGGATAAGATTTGATCTGGGAAAAGGGATGCTTCTTATATCTGGGGAAATCTGTGATCTGAAATGCAATCTGGCTCATGAGGACAAAAGTTTGCAAAGCTGCTATGCCAGAAGAATCAGGGATATTAACAGTTATTAGAAAACTAGGATATGGCAGATATCCTTTTTTTTTTTTCTTCCCCGTGGCAATTCTTTGCTATAAACTGAAGATCAGGGATTTTTATAAACACATCTGATCCCAACAGCTAAGGTGGGGTGTTATATTACATGTGTAATCTTACCCTGTGATATCCTGTAAAAAAGTAGACGACATGAATTCTGTACGTCATGGCAAAGTATCCATGTGGAGAGCATCATCACAGGAGCAGATACACTGCTCAAAGTGATTGCATGGCAACCTGTCTGAAGTAGTTGGGCAAAATCACAAGGAGGGAAGAAAGATTCAGTCTTAATATTTGCAGTGCTGATTCACAAAGGGAGAAGTGACTCAAGGAGCCAAGAACAAAGGCATGAGGTCAAATCCCCAGGTGATGAGAGGTCTCTGTTTTCTACCTCTGCTTTCTGCATGGAGTGGGGAGATGCTCAAGTGCAAAGTCTCGGTGGGACCTGTCACGGTCACTGCTGTCTGGGAAAGCAGGGGGAAAATGGCCCTCACACATTTAATTCCTGAGCCTTTCACAGCTTTTCTTTTGTATATTGACCAACCAGCAGCACCAAATCCTTTAGTGCAGAGTGGAAACACTTATATTTCTCTCCCCTACTACTTTGCTCCCACCTTTTTCTCTGTTTATAGCTCAAGGTCTTTGGGACAAGGACCTGTTTCTGTGGTGCAGAGCTACAGGGTCTCTCAGGGTGGCCCATCTATCCCACTTATGGCTTTCAAGTGCTGCTGTAATAACATTTGGTTGAAATAAGCTGCCTCTCAAGGAGCCATAAACCCATCTGTCTCCATAGGAATTTACAGTTCTGTGCCATCTTTTCTGTACATCCACAGCCAGCTGCACATATCTTAAACAGCTACTGATACACTGAGTGGACCCTAGAGCCTTCTGGAGATAGGGACAAAGGGGAAAAGATAGAAACTATCATTTTAAAGAAGCTAGCCCAAGCACAAGGAAGAAAAAAAAAAAGAAAAAAGTCAGTTTGTGATTCTGTGTTTGGTATTTGCAGCTTTAGTTTGTGAGAGGTGTGAGCAGATAGCACACTGACCAGGGTGTGCCAACTACTTGCCACTTACTTATGCAGCCATGAATCATCTTATATCACATAAAAAAAAAGTTGGGAAGAGGGACTAAGTATTTCTTTTGGAAGAGATTGGTTGTCTTCAGAAAGAAACATCACTTTATCAGGTTGCTTAGAAGCCATTTATTAAGAGGCTGTTCTGTTTCCTTGTGACATTGACATCCCCTCTTCAGAAAACACTGATATAGATGAGGGATTTGATTAACAAGTGATGGATGCTTGGGAAGAAAACGGGTAGTGAACGTGTTGGCATTGCACAAGCCCTGTGAGTCCTCTAAATCAAATCTTTAGGAGCACTAATGCTACTAGGGAAAGTCATGAAAGAAGAATGTTTGAATTCTCAAGACTCTTCATGAGGCATTTAAAATAGCAACCCTGTGCTGAGGAAGCCCCCTTGCAGGCACAGTTCTTGTTAGTTTTCATGCCTACATACATATATATTAATAGTCATTAGGTGTGTACTAATATTTATTCACATGCACTTGCATGAGAAGATACATAGTCATGTGCAGTTCTGAACCCTCGAAAACAGTCTGCGGGTTTGTCATTTTCCTGTGAGCATAGACCGAGAGCTGTTGGCATGGAGGTACTTGGAGGCAGAACCGAAGTCCTGTATTGCTCTGCGCCTCTCCGGGCTGTGGGAAGATGCTTCGGGGGTACTGCAATGTGTACTCAGGGAGACAGGGTGGGCATAGCTGGAAATTAAGGTTTTCAGTAGCATGATGAGAATAGTCTGCCTTCCTGAAGCAGCACAAGCTGGAGAAATGAAAATTTGCCCCCTTACTTCTCCAGGACGAGAAGGAAGCTGTGGAAGATGACAGTAGTACAACAACCTTTCCCAGTCCCTCTCTACCTCCCCACAGCCCCCAGACTTAAACTGTTATTAGGCTTCTGGGTCCTGGTGAAATGTCAGCCTGTGACTGTGGAGCTCACACATGCATTTGACATTTTGCCATGAGTGACAGCTTCCATACCTGTGCGTGCACATAGCTGTGTACTTAAGCAAAATATTGCAAATGCCTGAATATGAACCATATTTAAGACATAGTTTTTGATGAAATTAAGTATTCAACCTTTTTTCTTCTGTAAGAACAAAATTCTTGCTCAACTTTTCCACTTGGCATGTTATTGCCTTGTTCATAGAAACACTGATAGTTCATAGCTTCCCAGAGAGCAGCATGCTACTTCTAGTTGGTAATCCCAATGTCTGCAAGCCACATGCAGGGAAAGCTCATTACTGAGGCAAACTTCAGCAAATTAAGTTATATATACTTCTGAAACAGACGCACATGCAACACAGACATTCACTTTTTGCATTCCCTTATGCTGATAATGTCAGACTGAGTATTAAAAAGTCCTTTAATTTGAGCATTATTATGTTTTAGCAAAATGTAGAGGATAAATTCTCCCAAGACAGCATACCATCTTTGCCCACCACAAGTTAAAATCCTAGGGAGGCAATAGTGTCAGCGCAGTGACTAAAAATTCAATGAGCTATGGTCATGAATTACAGCATTTGAAAATTAGTAGATGGAGATGGCTGAGGATGATATTTTAGCCCCAGAGAAGTCAATATAGAAGTTCTTCCAGATGAGGAGAGCATTGGAGGGATTACTGGTGCTTTTGTGGCTACACCCTGTCCTATCTGTGAGGACAATGCCAGAGGCTCAGTATGGTCATGTCTTGGCTGTGACAGCCTGTCCGTCTGCCTGTACTTGTCACTGCCAGTGTATTTACATGGGGGGAAAAAAAGTTGGAGCATGGAAAATCCAGGTGATTTAGCCCCTGAACATCTTATTGGCCAAGCTAGCTTACCTGTGTTATTGAAGTCTCTTATGAATACCAAAGAAATGGTGTAATGGAAAGACAAATCCTTGTTGTATTCAAAAAAGCCTAAATTTCCAAAGCCCTAGAAATACGATAGGAGTTGAGTATACCCTTAGGAGGGTGTGCATTGAGTTGTGCATCCCTTCTCCTGGTAGCGGTCCATGCTGGCCTCTCTCTCAGGTGGCTCCATAAGGATGCCATGACCCCCAGGAGACTGCATCTCCAGTGATGCATGGACACTGGAACCGTCACATCACCGAACACCAGCCGCCACTGTGGGACTCCCCCCTCATCCCCAGAGAGGTTCCTCCTGGCTTTGGGTGGGTGCGATTCCTCTCGCTGCTGAAAGGTGGCTTTGCTGCGTGTGATTGAGAGGGATCACAAACACAATGGAGGGAAATCTGCCCTCCATGTCCAGTCTAGACTTAATCCCGGCAGTGCTGTCACCTCCAGTTTTGCTCCACACTTGCTGTGGCATAAGCCAGGGGAAGCAGAAAATCCCATTTAAGCTCAAACTTCATTTCTGAAGATCAAAACCACCAGAACTCAAGAGCCTGGAGGCTTTCGAAAAGCCCAGCAGATATCGCCTTGGTCTTTCAGGAATCAAAACACTCTTAGAAATCCCGCACTAAACAACTCATCTAGATGGCACAGGCAATCTGGTCTCTGGTTGGACTGAACACTGAGCTTTCATCCTGGGGGTGACTTGCTGGCCACAGGTTCCTCCTGTCACTGCAAAACCCTTTGGTTCCTGTCCTTCCCAGAGGAAAGAAGCCACAGGCAGCCCAGCAGCTCAGGCACGTGCCTGTCTTCATACGCCCTCAATAACTTTTGTGCTCACTGGCCAATTTTAGTTACAGCTGTTTGGTATAGATGTCCCCAATGTATATATTTGTGAGAGTAGGATGTCAGGCAAGAGCTGATTCTTTCTGTGTCCCACCTGAGGGAGAAAACACTTTATTGCATACAGAGAACGACAACCAGAGACGGTTTAAAAGCATGCTTTGGTGACTCCACTGATCACATAACTATTTATTTTGGTTGTTTACTTCTTTCCTTACCTCTGTCATGGAAAATAATTCAGATTTATAATCTTACATTGCTCTTCAAAACACATGTGTGTTTTCATATCCTGGAGTTTCAGTGACCTTCCTTACAACACCGGACTGAGAAAGCAGAAATATTTCCTTTGCTGCATTCAAAGCCAATAGCAGTTTTGATTTTGCACTTAAAAAACTGAGATGTAACAACTCTTATTTTGCAAACCCAGCTCTTACTTATGCCTTGTCTGCCTCAGTGCATGGACAACATTCAGACAAACAGAACTAAGACTTCCCTGGTGCCCTGTCATTAAAATGCTGGTGAATTAATTTGAGCAAACGCTTTAAAACGCAGGGTAGTTTGACAGTAAAATAAATGCATCATTTTATAAAGCATTACTGCTGGATGAAACAAAGCTTTTAGCAATACTGAGTGCTACGTAAACATGCCAGACCTTATCCTTAACCACACTGAGATGTTTCATATCAGCCTGGCAGCATAAATATACCTTTCAAGAGTGCAAACTGAAAATCCATCAATTTTAACATAACAAGCTGGTGTGTAAAAGCAAAAGTTTAAATTAGAAACCATCTCATAATTATTCCAAAAATCTACTTCTACTGTGATGTATGCTTTGTCATATGAGGTGGGTACCCTCTGTCATTCTTTGTGTGCTTATGTATACAATTAGCAGATTAGAGCAACGCTTGAAATTTGGAAGTTTAATTTATAAACATTTCCCCAGGCTTTTCCTGAGTAATGCAGGCCAAGATTGCCATGTAGTGGGTATGCATGAGCTCCAGTTGTCCAGATAATAGGATTAGGTCTATCTTATTAGCCATGGTACCTGAACTAATTCGGTGAACGCTGTTCCGTCTTCTCTACATGTTTTCCATCTTTCATGTGGAAGTCACTAGAAAAGAATTAGCTCAGCCTAGCTCTTCCAGACAGACTTCTTTTTTCCAATTGACTGGCATGGACAATCAAAATATTGCACGTGTTTGAAAACGTTATTCAGGACACTTGTTGCAGAAAAAGGCCAAATAATTTGAAAACACAAAGATTCTCTCTTGGTATTGCAAAAGCAGAGCTGAGGGAAGGAGATCAGAGAGGAGAGCTGGTTAGCTATAAGTAGACATGGTCAACCAATGGAAGTTTAATGTTAAACTCAGAGATAGGGTGCAAACAAAGCAAATTGGCTGAGAATGTTGCTTTTCATTCGGTGTTCCACCGAAGAATGTACTATCTCTGCAGTTAAACGTGTTTTAATGGGGTCTGTGCTACAGCTGGAATACTGTAAAGAGTTCAGAAATGGATAAAGTTGAAAATCATCAGCTCAGAAAATTGATAATGAAGCAGAAAGACTTCTGTCTTCTGTCATTTGGTGGCTCTGCACAGAGCACATGCCCAGCAGAGGCCAATGAAACAGGGAAGTGGCTTTCCTTATGCTGCCGAGCACGTGCATGGCTTTCAGGATGTGATTTTTCCAAATATCTTAATATGAGCCTTCAGTTGTTCGTAAGAGTTTTATACTGTCTTTCAGCAGGAGGAAAAGGGAGCCCATATCAAGTGCTCCTCAAAAATCCCATCCAAACCTCAGTAGTGTAAATCACACAGAATAACTAGCCGAATAAACTCCTGGTGCAGAATCTTACCTAAACCCAGTGCAATAAAGGGTTAGCATAGGCTCACCATCCTCAGTGTAGATGCCTGGCCTCGAGCAAGGGGCAGGGAGGAGGCAAATCTGACAAAATAGGCATCATATTTATGCAAGGGGTCCCTGAGAAATGGCAGCTTTCCAGATGATACCTAACTTCATGTACATGTCAGGCTCTGCCCCAGTTTCGCTGCTGGGAAGTGCTGGAGACCTGCTGCTGGTTCTGCCCAGAGCTCCCACAGGGTCAAGATGTGTCATAAAGGATGGTCCTCTCCCTCTAAGCCTCCTGAGGTGGGAACTGGTATGGGCCTTCTCCAGCAGGTGTGCAATTAATTGCACCAAAGATTTGTAGTGACCTGTTTACTTATAACCTTTAAATAAGCACATGAGATTCATGAAGGTAAGATCAAAGCATACTCCCTTACTGAGTATCTGACAAAGAATGACAATCCATCTTAGTAAAATATTATTCTTTCCACATGGAATACATTTTTTTCTAGAACTTTGAGCCATGAGTTATTCAGGTTTGCCACCCATTAGATGTCTTCTCCTTTTTCCCTGTAATAGACTCTCATTTGTGCCTTGCAGAGAAACACTGTACCAAATAAAATAGAAAAATAAATAGATAATGTCTGGCGGTGACTCATTGAAAATATCATATTAAGGAAAATATAATATTAAGGAAAGGCTAACTTTTATATTCACAGAGATTAACCTCTTGACGTTGGCAGCCTGAATCTTCTTCCCAGTCTTAGCGCTTTCCATCAGTGGGCTTTGAGCCAAGCAAAGCCCACGGGCTTTAGCAGCATAAAACCCTGACCTAAGAGTCTATCAGGAGGTGACATTTGCACCTCAGCTTCTTAGTAGCTGCAGCAACAATCAAAGATAAGGATGGAGTTGGCCTGAAAGCGTTCAGAAGTGCCTAGCTTTTTTCAGCTTTTTTTCAGGGGTCATGGCAAGGCCAGTATTTAGGGCACTCGCTGAAGACCTGTCTTAATCCCAGTGTAAAGCAGGAAGGGACCAGTGCTGGTATTTGATTGTTTGGGTTTTGCTGTCAGAAAGCAGGATGGTTTTGCTCTAGTATTGTGTCACCCTTGCACTTTGTGCTAGCAGGGGACATTGTGCACCATAAGCAAGCAGAGCTGAGGGCAGAGCAAAAATGTATGTTGGCTTTTTTGTATGTATACTTTCTGCATTGCCTATTTTATCTCTCTCTTCTTGATTTTTAGATGAAAATCTTCGACAAAAACAAAGATGGACGGCTGGACCTGAATGACCTGGCAAGGTGGGCTTTAATAATATTAATGGGTTTTTTCAACTCACAATGGCAGATTCAGGCAATATAATGATCTCCCTGTGAGGTCATACATTTGAGTTCTACCTCCTTTCAAATTAAATCAGGTACTCTGATGTATGTGTCCCAGGTCTCTAATGCATAGTCTCCATTGTAACAGTTTGAGGACCTAGAGCGGGTGACACTGAGCAATGCCAGGACCTGTTTGAGCATCACCAGCATGTTCTGGCATGATCTGTGCTACCTCTGCGATGCTCCTCAGGAGGTGATGAAGCAGCCGGTGGCACTGTTTCTCCAAAAGAAGGATGGCAATTCCCTTCAGCGGGGTCACAGATGTGCATTTATTTCGCACCATCATGCACAGCAGAGACTGCAATGAATTTTTGCTGCTTGTTTGAGGAATAAAAGTGCCATTGCAAAGGAGTTTGCCAATGGCAGTGAGAAAGGATTTGGAGAGAGAAGGTGAAGATGCTTGTGAATGAAGCTGGGGACTCAGTCACAGGCCTCTGTCTCTTTTCTGCCCTTGATAGCTCAGAGGCTTTTATATGATTTTCACTACATGCAGATAGAGAGCATGTCTCTGTCTGTAAATGTACATGCAGTGCCTGGATGGGACTTTAAACATGCAGGTACAGTCTCGAAACACTGGTTTGGGGGGTGAGAGGAGAAAGGTGCTGGTTTTCCACTGTTAGTTTCTGCTTGGGATTGCAATGAATGCCAGCAGAAATAACCAGCAGTGCCTGTGGCGTTTCCCTTTGGACACTGAATATGTGAAGAGAGAAAGAGAAATAGAGGCAGAATGGAGAATAAGGGGGTTTGCCTTTGCATTTCCATCTTAAGTACGGTTCCCTAATGCCTCATTACTCAGGGCAATTGAGGCTCCCCTCTGGTCTGAACATGTCTCACAGCCCAGGGTGTGGACACAGCTCAGCATGCCTTGTGTCACAGGCTCTAAGCCCCTCCGGGCTGGCAGCACAACTGGAGAGAAAAAATATCTTTTAAAAGTGCTATGAGGGGCTTTGGGAGGGAGGAGGGGAAAGGAGAGGAATTTGGTCAGTCTCGGTGCTCAGGTCAGTATTACTTTGTCCTTTACTTTTACGGCTACCAATCCTCCCTCCAACAGAGAGTGATAAATTACTCTTTGCTTTAGTGCAGCACAGCAATCCAGTTACAACAAATGATTGTCTGGTACCTCTGGCTTCAGAGGCTGACCACCTCCATTGTGCTGGACCACCAGCAATGCTCTAGGAGAAGCAATTGTGCTAAGAAACACATTTGCAGTGAGCCAAAGGGTGCCCACCATTCCTGTCAGACGGGGAGGGAGGCATGTGTTCCTGTAACAGCCCTCTGTAAATAACCCTGCAGGCGACTTTCTCTTTTAAAGGCCTATAATCTGAAATCTCTTCGCTTTACGAACCAAAAGAGTTCAGAATAATTTGTGTGCAGATGATAAAGTGGAAAGATCATAATTTAAATCTCTCTATTCAGGATTCTGTCGCTCCAGGAAAATTTCCTTCTTCAATTTAAAATGGATGTAAGTAGCGCTATTTTTTGATGCATTGATCCTGTCTCAGCTAAGATAACCTGGACCCAGACTTGAATGCTTTTTCTTTTTCATTTGCTTGTCTTCTCCACATGCAGGCTTGCAGCACGGAAGAAAGGAGGAGAGATTTTGAGAAGATCTTTGCACACTATGATGTTGTGAGTCCCTTGCAGTCTTTACATTACACAGATTTAACATACGCTGCTCAGACTTCTTCCTCACACTGGGTGCTGTGAGGGTGACTCAGGAGCTGCAGCTGTGCCTGAGCCCATGGGTCAAAATGGCCCAGGCTTGGGGGTAAGGTGGGGACAGAGGGGAATGATGCTCAGAGACCTTGTGGCAAAGGACCCATTTTTACTTTCTCCATCTCCATCGCTGGCACTGCTGCATCGACCATATCCCTCTGCAGGAGATGCAAGGGATGGAGAGGGGGTGGTGGCTTTAGCTCTCACAGTCTCTGGCAGCTTGAGATCTGCATCACCATCACCTTGAAAAGTAAAAGAGAGGGATCTTGGAGCTCGGTGACCAGGTGGACCTACTGACTAGTAAACGTGGGTTTGGCTTAATTGAGCATTTTGGTGTTTCTTCCATCTTTCAGAGTAAAACAGGAGCACTTGAAGGCCCAGAAGTGGATGGGTTTGTCAAAGACATGATGGAACTGGTCAAGGTAGCCCTTTCTGTTAATTAATACCCTATATTTCTGAGAGGAAGGTGCTTGTTTTGGTAAAGTTATGTAAATAGAGAAGTTAGTGAGAACACAGAATCAGATTTCACTTTGATCGGTGACAGAAATGAATGTCACAGTCTCAGCATTTCACCGTAGAGCATTTCATCATATCACAGAAATCCTGCCTGACGAATTAATAGAGCTTCACTCAGCAACGGTATTTAAGAAAGGTCTATTCTAGCTCATACTATGAATTAGGCAGATGTTACAGCATCACAAACTGCGTCAACAAGGAACCGTCATCAGAGGTTCTTTCTTCTGTTTTCACTGACAATATGCTCCTCACCAGCGTGACCTTGTGGTTCATTAGCTCATCACAGGGCTACACCTGAAAATGACTTGAGCTCTACCTCTAGTAAATAAATAACATCATGCCCAGTGTGTTACCAGCTTCTTACAGACAGCAGAGTCCATCTGCATTGGGTTACCTTGAGTTTCCAGATGCAGTCCGAGACCGAGCTTTTGATGCAAATATGGCCTTGTCTTTGGCTCGCTCTGAGCCTGAGCTGTTGTGTTTCCACACGATGTGACCTGACACAGGAATGCCTGTGCTCCCATGTCCATTTGACAGAGCAGAGACTGAAGCTGCGTGCTGGTGGCTGCGTGCGTGTGTTATGGTCATACGGTGTGCAGGGAAGGGTGTGAGGACAGGCAGGAGGTTGGCTCTGTGCTCTGTGCATGTGGGCATGCGAAGGAATGAAGGTTGTACTTTCCCTAAGGCCTTCATCAGCGTTGTCCTTGGGCACCACAAGGTATGTGTGTGAATTCGATCTCCTGGGCAACCGGGAAGCAGAGGAAGCAGTACAGCATTAAGAGCATACTGAGACAATGTAGCCTGTAAATAAGCCTTTAGCATTCATTCATCCACTAAAGGTATTTTTAAGTTGCTGAATAGCCTGTAAAACAGTAGCTTGCCAACAGCAATGCTACGTTTCTCCTCGTGTAGCAGGTTTGAGAGAGGAAGCCAGATGAAAGCGCAGGTCCAGTAGTGCAGTGATCTGTATTTCACACCTTTCTGCAGAGTTTTGTTTCATACGGATCAGGTACTGGTGGCCTTGATGATGCACAAAAACCATGTTACATTTCCTTACAGTTACTCGCAGTCTCATACACCTAACCATACCCCTTCTGGTTTTGCAGGACGCCCTTTCCCCGTTCTCTGTTTGCTTCCCCACTGTGTATGAACTGACGTGGAGTCAGCCCATTTGGGTCACTTCTGCTTGGGTGGATTTCCCTGCCACTGCATTGCCTGCTGCTTTACAGGGCTGGGGGAATCCAGACCCATTTTCTCTCTCAACACTGTTTTTCTCCTCTGCCTGCAGCCCAGCATTAGCGGGGTGGACCTGGACAAGTTCCGCCAGATCCTGCTCAACCACTGCGACGTGAACAAGGATGGGAAAATTCAGAAATCCGAACTGGCTTTGTGTCTCGGGCTTAAAATGAATCCGTAGCTGGGAGAGTGCTCGTGGTTGTGTTTCCCTTGTGAGATTCGCCTGCTGCTCCTCGTAGAAGTGTGTCCGTGCTGCTGGGCAAGCGGTGGGGAGCAGGGCCACCGCACTGCCGGGCTGGACCGCGGCTGCGTGAAGATGTGGCACAACTGGATTTGCACATGAGGGTCCCCCTGCTCCCTTTGCGGTTTTTGCTCCCTGCCACCACTTGTGGGTCCCCTTAGCAATGTCTCCGCCCATGAGCAGACCAGCTGCTCAGAAAAGGGCTTGCTGCTCTTCTCCTGCCCCCGTGAAATGCTGCCCTGCCCATTCCCTAGGATAGGGACAAGCATCTCCTTAAAAACGTCCCGCCAGTGCTCTCAGAAAGCAGCTACTAGGTGTTTTTGATGGTTGCCCTATGCGTGAAGTCATTACTTTGGTGAGCATTGTGCTTTGTTCGTGCATTTAAAATATTGGATGGCCAACAGTGTATTTGTGCAGAAATAAAAAAAAATGGCAGTTACGGAAACTCAGTAAGATTGGAGTTTATGTGTTATGTACGGAAAGCCATCAGCCACAGGCTGGCAGGCCATACGTAATAGCCAATTTATGTAAAATGCATAAAATGGCAAGAGTTTTTGTGGTATCTATCAGCTGTGGGGTTTATATCTGCCAGGAAATGAAACATGGTAGTTCTTTCTCATGAGGAAAACACACACCCCAGGAAATAATCTCACCTCCAGGATGAAGCCATGGACTAACATTACTGCTGGAAGAAACCTTTCTTCCAACCCAAACTGAGATAATATACAAATACAATGTTTACATAATTTGAAAAACTGGAAGGACAGAAGCCTAATAAGAGCAAAGCTCTTACACATGCTTATTTTTTTAAATGCATAAGACTTAGTAAATACTTGTAACCTTTATTGAACTTAAAGCTTCTCATCAGTCCCAGGCCATGATGTAATCCTGCAGTGTAATGGCAGCAGCGTCATTTGTGCCACATATTTCCCTATTCCAAAGGCTTTGACTGAACATTCAGAAAGTGCCACACCTATGCTATCATGCCCAAATAATCCTTTCTTCATTTCCAAAGAGAAAACTACAGAGGAAGGGTTGTTGGCAAAACTGCCACACATTTCAGCATTTCTGCCTCTACAGATGAGAAACCCAGATTTGACACTACAAGTGTCTTTCTGGTTATGTTCTTTGCACAAGGCAGTACAATGAAACAGTCTATACTTGGTTATATAAAAATTAATCAGAAATTAACTTCAGTTAACACGAATAGAGATGGAGATGTTATTCAATAAAATACTTAAGACCATATACAACTTTAGGGATATGCTCATTTTCTTTTTTCATTGATGACAGGCTCACAGACTGAACAAGTGCTAAGTGCGTGTTTAACCCCAGTACGGAACTGGGGCTTTAAACTCCAAAACGGTTTTTTATCACCCTGGCAGTGACACAAATCACAACCACAATAACAGAGCTTTGTAATGGTTCAGAAAAAAAGATAAGCAAGGAATCAAGCCTTAGCAGCAGCTGCCCAAGCCATCAGGGGTGCAGTTTTTCTCATGGATGCTCGCGTCTCTCTGAGGGAAGAGCTGTAGTCAGGAGTGCAGGACAACAGAAACCCCACACACCACTGTTTATCAGACATGCTTCATCATCATCCTGAACAACTTGTAACAAATTCAGCAGGGCATATCACCGACCATCATTTCATCATACCTCAAATGGGATGTGACTTACCAGCCTAGATAATTATACCATGAAGTGTATTCTTCTGTTTCTCTCTCCTCTTTCAGTCTTTGTATCATTCTCATTGTTATTATTATTTTCTTAAACTACAGTTTCTATCACTTTGGACATGGGAACAATTTCTGTACCATCCACTACAATACATTTGCACTCATAGATGTATGATCTTCATGCTATTTGCGTTTTTCAGTGATGGCAAGACCATTCTGTTTCACCTTTGCTTAATCATATTGATACGAGCAGAACTTTTTCTCATTTATTAAAGTATAAATTCAATAATATCTTGCCCTTCCTCTCCAAAAATACAGCAACTTTTAACCTAAAATGAAAATGATTTTTTAAAGACTCTACATAACCAGAACTCTCATTTCAAGAATTGTACACCACTTCCTCTTTATTGAAACCTTATGCTTTTTACATTCTCCACAGCCAATAGTTTTTATTCAACAGACACTGAGCAGTAATGAATTTGATACGTCGGTGTCACGGTGTATTTTGCTTCTTTTGTACAAATCTGGGAATTTTTTTTTAATACTGATTTTGCTGAAGCCTTCCTCTCTGCAAGTTCATGCAGCTAGTTTTATTAACTTTAAATAAGTGAGTGAATAGCCTTCAGTAACTGAGTGTACAAGAACATTTTACAAAGTATTAGCAAAAAGTAATTTGGGATGAGGGATTAAAAGGTTATATAGAGAACTGATTTTTTAAAAAAATTTATTTACTTTTGCATTCCCATGAGGATATTTTTCATGTCTAGAGCAGAGACTAGAGAGCAGGAAAACAGGGATATATGCTGCCTTGTTTAAAGGGACTGTAGGAGAGAGTCATACATACCCCAGCGGGACTACAACCTCAGTGAGCTGCAGATCCCCAATAAGCAAAACCAAATGTCAGGAGATGCAGTAGGATTTGAGCCCATGTTACAAAGTCAGCAAGGCAATTTTTAGTGAGCCATGGTCTTATAAACCTCTAGCCTCTAAAAGTCAATGTCATGGCAGGAGGCAGGCATATTGAGACTTCCCGTAGAGCAAACGTGTTCCTTGCTTGCAGAAATATTATTATTATTATTATTATTATTATTATTATTATTATTATTATTATTATTATTATTATTATTATTATTATTATCATTATTAGGGTTTGGGGTTTGGGGGTTTGGGTTTTGGGTTTTGGGTTTGTTTGTGTGGTGGTTTTTTTTTTTTCACTTCAATAGTGAATGATCTATAAGGCCTTTTGGTCGCAGGCTCTGGTGATTTCATCTCTTTAGTCTGCTAGAGGTATATAGCTAGATAATACATTTTGATAAAACATAGTAATTTGCCATTTTGCAAATTTGAAAGGTACTTTAACATGCAGTGTGGATTCTCTTACATACTAAAACATGAGATACTGTTTCACATTTGAATGGTTACATGAAAATAACTGTTTCACATTAATTATACAAAATCATCTTGCCTACAAAACCAAAAACATTTACATACTGTGATGCCTTCTGTGCTGTAAACATATTGATGATATGAAAGGAAGGTTTTGGGCTGTTTAATCAGTACATTTTCTGCCAACAAAATTCTGTAGATGTCACATTATTTAGGAGTCTGCATTTTGGTAACAAGAATTTGAAAACAGAAAGTGAATGAAAACATTTTTGAGATTATTTTCCCTTGGCTTTTTCATGTTTTTCTTTAGAAAACTGTGACTAAGGTATTCACAGTTTTCTGTTTCTTCATAGTTTACAAATTTACTGAAATCAATTTAACTGACTTACCATACTTAAGAGGTATATTTCCAAAAGGCAGTTATTTACCACAAACATAGTGGTCAATATGCACAGTGCTCCCAAATGCACCATTTTGTGATTGGTTTTCTTTCTTTGCTTGTTTAATTGACAAACTGCTGGATCTAGAAATCAATGTGTGAGTTTCCCCAGAGAAAAACTGTTCCTTTGCCTCCCTTTTTGCTGTGAGTTATACGAGGTCATGCCCTGCTGTCCCATCACGCTCCCTGCTCGTCTCAGCCCTTCTCATTTTTGGCACTTGACACAGTATTTTTCTGGATGACTTTCCATGACAACCTTGTTCAGGAGAAGCTGCCTCTGACAGCTTCTTCAGTTGACTGTGTAGAACTGATACCCATGAAAAATTCACGTTTATAGGGCTTTTAAACTCAAATCCATCCCTCGCTTAACATCATTGTTTTCACTGGAAAAACCATCAACACGAATATGTGCCACTGGAGAGCCCCAATTTCCTGAGCCAGCCTTACAATCCCAACTTGCCTACGTGTGAGTTGTCCTTGGTCTGTGCAATTTTTTCCCACAGAATAATGAACACACATACACGTGATCACATCATTCCCCAGTATGAACACACTCCAGCAATCTCACATCACTGACACCCAAATGGAACCAGATAAGATGTTTAGAAATCATAACATTTAAGTTTCTCTGGTGCTTTGTTTTTGAATTTTCAGTAAAATAATTCCTTCCCTTTATTCTGACAACATTGCTTTAAATATCAAGTGAAATTGCCTGCACAGCTTACAAAATCTGCTTTTTATTCCTATTGAAAACTAAGAATGAGCATCAACTCAAAAGAAGGGCTCAGAGCATAGGAAACCAGCACAATATTTTGATTAGTCTCCTTTTCTGTTTGTGTGGCAAAAGAATAGTGTCAATATTAATGAAAACAATTGTGACTAACACCGCCAACAAGACTATCAGAGAATCATCTGCCACACTATAATAGGAACCTATCATGAGAAACACCTTAATTACAGCTATTATCTCTTAAAATGGCTGGGTAACTCTTACATTAATCTGATTTCAAACAGAAAGTTGCTGTTACATAGTGAGATGCTAAATGGGGCTTTGCTGTGTAATTACATGGGGTAAAGTAACTATGAAAGTCATTTTTGTATGAGGTCTACACAGACTGCTAATGAAAAGCTCTCATTTGCGGGCACCTGTATTTTCAGTAATTCCATGGAGAATTGTGTCTCATTTTAAGGAACATTTGCACAAGGGAAGAGGGGGAGAAAAGAGTGCCTGCTATGACCATCATGAGAGAAAACAGGGGAATCATTTGCCTAATGCCAAGAGACATCTACAGCAAGCTCCCACTGGGTCCCAGAGGTAAAACCACTTCCCTACTCTCTCTCACTTAGCTGGGGACCACCAATTTACTATCCCTGGAGGTAGATAAACATGAGGTTCTTAGGGACACGGTTTAGTGCCAGAGTTAGGTTAATGGTTGGACTTGATGGCCTCGAGGGTTTCTTCCAACCAAAATGATTCTGATTTTCACAAACTCATCCCACGGCGACATGTCCTGCTGCCCACCTGCCATATGCTCAGCCTTTATGCTGGCTTCAGACGTTGCCCTTCCTCTTGGGTTTGTTCCTTCACGTTTGCTGTTGGCCATAAAAAATGTCCTGCTGCTGTGCTGGAAAATTTGCATGAGTGGTGGGGAAACCAGAGAGAATGTCTCTGCCCAGGAAAAATGGCTGGTGTGATGGCACGCATGGTGCAGGCAAATGCTCACGCTGCACCTCCAGCGTCATCTGGCATCTATTTAGATGAGCTGTTCCAGGAAAAAAAAATGAATTTGATTGGATTTAATGGAGACACTGCAGTCCACAAGAGCTATTACTTTTAGGCAATGTGGCTGGAGAACAGGCATCTGCCCCAGACTTGGAGATATTTGGTTTGGGGTCCCTGCCCTGCTCAGCATCACAGCTGTGAAGCTCAAATGATTTCAACCTGCTCAGTCTAACCAGGAGAAGGTTTCTGCTGTGGATGATGAGAGCACATAACCGCACATTGAAAGTTAGCCATCTTGGTTTGGAAATGTACTTTCAAGGGATATATTAGCAATAATGGCCATCATGTTCCCAAGTAAAGGAGAGATAAAGGTGCTGGTGCCCACATGCAGTGTGAGGAATAGCATGGGATGGTAAATCTGGTCATCCTCTTGAGGTTCTCCTGCACCAGACCCTGGTAACAAAGCTCAGGGAAAGATCTCTAGGTGTTATGGGGAAATACATGGAATTTAAGCTGTGAATTAATTTTAAATCCAGCTACAGCCCTCATCCCTATACAGTAAAGTTTGTACCAACTCTCTAAGGTTCTGCTCTGTAAAATAATGAACACCAGACCCTGTAAATGGGTCACCACTGATGGGGTCTGAAGAAATCATCCTTCCTGCATTTCTCTGTGAAGTGGGAGATGGATTTTAATGCTACTGCACAGACAGAAGCTGCACGAGGTTGAGTCCTCTGTGCCCAAGCTGCTGCCAGACAGCAGAGCCCTCTTGGCTCCAGTGGATCTGGGACAGCACAGAACAGCAGGACATGTGGCCATGGTTCCATTACCAGATATATTTTAAAGGTTTTGAAGCTGGGGGTTTCTAAATTAAGTAGTGCCAGTGATAGAAAGTGGCAGCATCAAGGCTTGCTGAAGTTGACACCACAGTCGAATACCTCTAGCTCTGAGAGATCCTGTTATTAGGACTGTGTCTGCTTTATATGAATAAAGAGCTATAACGTAGTTGTCAAGGGGTTTCTTGCAGCTGGTAGAGCTAAGGAGACCATGTTCTCATTTTTTGATTCTCTGCAAAGTCTCATGTAAGATATCACTCCCAGTGCCTCATAGAGAGGAGATGGAGAGATGCACTCAGAAATCCCTTTTGGGTGGCTGTTTGATCAGATTGCTGTCATCTGTCACTTTGCCTAACATGTCTCTGACTTTGATGCTGCAGGCAAACACAGTTTTTATTTACTATTGTTAATCCTTAGGAGACAGGTCCATTTCTTCAGTGGATAAAAACTGGGAGCCAGCAGACTGCCAGGGTTTTCGCTGCCAACAGAGGTGAGGATGTGTCTGGAGAAATCTTGTTTTCAGACGAGGATCTAGGCAAGGGCTGGGCAGCAGAGCCTGGAGGAACGCAGCACCTGTGTTTTAGGTGAGCTGTGCTCCAGCTGGCAGTCAGACTGACGGCAGCTGGTTGCTGCGGCTTTGAGAAAGAGCAGCAACTTCTTCAGACACGCTAACCGGATCATTGGGAAACCCACGGATGCACATGAAGTTCAGGCCAATCCATTTTTTTTTTATGTCTTCCTGCGAGCGGAGAGTATGCACGTGACGGTACAGATGACACGCAGTGCTTGCCAAGGCGCCACAATAACTTGATTGTTTGCCTAAGACCTAATTAATGAGATCGTCAAAGGCAACCGTTTCCTCCTTCCTGATGAGTAAATGTGCACATGAGCATGGACGTAAGTCCGGGACATTTCCTGGTCATCAAGCTGAGAGTGATCTGCTTGTGTTTGGGATATGTAGGAGATCATAAACAAACCAATAGATGCTTCTATTTTTATAAGGCATAAAATGCTAATAAGCATGGCATATTACAAGGACTTTAGGTGACTGATACAATGACAGGATGGCATTTAGAGACGCATTCTAGAATTTCTTTAACCATCTCTGTACAATGTAGAGATGGTACATTTTCAGCAAGGATTCCTTTTTACATCTAAAGAATGGAGGATCCTATGGGCTTACCATTAATGGCATTCACATAGTTATGTTTTAATTTTTAAGAGCTAGAAATTGCCTCATTTTAAAAGTGTCTTGTGTTATTTTTAGGTTCAAACAAATTGTAGTGCATTTCTGCTTCCTCCCTGCTTGCTGACCATGAAATTTAGCATGTGCTTTCCCTGGACATCTCTTCCACTCTCCTGCTGGTGGGATCCAGAGGTCCTACTGCCAACACCTGGCATGCAGTGGTTATGAATCAGGCCACACAAGATCAAGCAGCTGGCTTTAAAACCTACGAAATCTCAGTTTTTTCCCTCTCCTCTCCTCTCCCTATCTCCCACCATCTTTGCCTTGATTTCCTTTTTAAACAAACCTGTGGCATTCTTTATTTCATGCCTTCTGAGTCCAAAACCTCTAGGCTGCCACGTCTACAAGATTTGCTCTTCAATGCAAAGCACTACATCTGCTTGTTACTGTCATTATTTTTCCGAAAAGCTGAAACCCTCATTCAGTGTCCCTGTTACAGGCTGCAGGGCAATTCCCCACATTGTGAGCCTGATGAGAAATTGGGAAGAAGTAACAACAGAAGCCGTACTCGCCAGCTTGCTATCAGATGGCAGCGGTATATGCCACACCATCACCAAACACAGAATCACAGAATGGCTGGGGTTGGAAGGGACCTCTGGAGATCACCTAGTCCAACCCACCTGCTAAAGCAGGTTCACCCAGAGCAGATCACACAGGAATGTGTCCAGGCGGGTTTTGAATGCCTCCAGAGAAGGAGACTGCACAACCACTCTGGGCAGCCTGTTCCAGCGCTCTGGCACCCTCAAAGTAACGAAGTTTCTCCTCATATTCAGATGGAACCTTCTGTGCTTCAGTCTGTGCCCATCCTTGGGGAAAAACACATCCTTGACTAAATTCACACCTTTAGACACCTCTGTTGACTCTGCTGAAGGTGTAGCTCTCCTTCTCCTGCACTTGGGGGTTGCCTCTGGGGTGCTGGTTAAAATCTCACCAGGCTTCCATGAGAGCTCGAGCTCATCGAAGAGGAGAGTTGTACGGCTTTTCAGTTCACATGGAGAGAACCATGAGGGATGGCAAAGGGCACAGCCCTGAGGGATGCCTGAGGCTTTCCCCTCAACTTCTTATTTCCACTGCCTCTGAGGTTTCTGGTACTGGAGGTATCCTCTGCCATAACCTCAAATATAGATTTTGTTGGTCACACTCCTGGTTTTTAAGAGTCCTTGTGATCCTGCTGGGTTTTTGGAGACAGGAGGAGCCACTGCTTGGGCTTTAGCAGGGGAAATCATATAGTTGGCCACATGAAACCCCCAAAAGCTGTGTGTGAGGGGCTGCAGCAGACAAGCTGAGGAAATTCCTTGTACCTATGTCATTTCGAAGCAACCCAGGGAACGTGCCCCGAGAGTGGTAAGGACATTGGTTCTCAGCTGGAGGGAGTTTGGAAATGAAGCTGCAAAATGCCTTTTCTCCAAGGACAGAGCCCTCCAGGTCTGCCTGGAGAGATGCTGTGGCCATAGGAGGACCAGGTAGCTTAGGAGCCAAAAGTCCCTGGCATCCTCCACACGGCTTCACCCTAACCCATTTTCTGTCGAGTACCTCACAGAGGAGCACCAGCAGTGCACGACTGATGGCTCAGCACTGCACCCCTCCCAAGGGAGGTGGTGGCTCACACCAGTGGGGTAATTTTTACACTGTCTTGAACTTGAAGCTTTTTCCTGCAATTCATTTTTTTCCATTAAAAATGCAAGAAAAATTCATTCACAATGATGCTGATTTTTGCCACTTCATTAGCTTTTCACCAGAATAAAAGCAAAACCAAAAAATCTCCACAACCAACCAACTAACCAAATCCCCCACAAAATATTAAAATTCAGCTCTAATGCTGTAATAAACACACAGAAATGTATATCACTTCATAGGACACCTATCAATCTTCCTGAAGTGATAAATTTGGGAAGCAGGAAGCAAGAGATACAAAGTCCCATAATCTTATAGAGAAGTTTTAGTAGACTACAGGCAGCAGTGAGGCAGCACTGTGATAACATAGTCCTCCTCCCCAGATCATCCCACTGTGTTGGTGGGACATCTTGTGGTCAGGGCACCTGGTAGGGCTCACACCTTTGTGTCCAAGAGGCCACAAGCTCCAAAGTGTTTGCAGGTTCAGAGCTCCTTGTTCTTGGGGCTCGTTATCACTCCACTAGTTCTGTGCCTGTGTCTGGCAATGTCTCCAGTTACCTCTCAGCTGTTGCTCTTCCCATCCCAGCTATACAATGCCCTTCTTTAGCTTTGCAAATAGACTTTCCTCTGTTTTTCTGATCTCTTGCAGCTCTGCTTAAGGATTCTTAAATCACTAAGTGGCAACTACCATCTCCAGAGGATTTGGGGTTCAGCCATGGGTTATATGTGCTAACCGCTGCTCGTGCCCACCACACCTGGCCAGAAGAAACATCACAGAAAATACAATTTGTTTCAGGAAACAGCTTGGGAAGAGAACATCATGCCATTTTCAGAGATGCCAGGTCTGTAGAGGCTGTTTCACAAGGTGGGATATGCTGCGAATATCTGCTCCATACAAAATGCTGTGGACGATCCCTGCCAGGAACAGCAGCTGTCAAGCAGGGGCTGTTCCCAGATGTCACAGAAATATCTCAGGCTCATCTACGGCCAACAGTGTGAGCAAGCTGGCTGATTTACCCATACCTGCATTCACCCTTTCAAACTGCACAGTGGGATGTTTCCCGGGTCAAATTCTGTCCTCATGTCAACCCACGCAAGACCATTCATTAATGTTAACTGAGAAGAAATTCAATCTCAAATCTCTAAGGGGTACCACAAATGCAATAGCCTGGGCTATAAACTCCCCTGCTGAGCTGTTTAAAGACAGCCAGCGGCACAGGTGTTAGACCTGGCTTCGAGGAACCCAAAACCCAAGGTGAGACAGATGGGGCGTCTCCACTGGGTGGAGAAGCACCAAGGAGGGACGAGCTCCCTTCCCCTTAACCAGGTGGGCACTGCTTTTCCTCAGCAGTGATGAACAGTTCGACAAAAACACAGGAAAACAGAAGTCCCTCAAACCATGTCATGTGCGGGTAGAAATGGATGTGAAAAGAGTGATGGATTAGTCAGTGAAAAAGACATTTTGTACGCTGCTGGAAGAATAACAAAAAGAAATTGCTTGTGTTAGCACCCCCTGTGTGTGTTATCCTCTGCTGGATAATAACACAATAATATGTTAACGTACAGTACACAGTTTTCTTCTTCAGAAGATTGTCTGTTTTCCTTTTTTTTTTTTAAGGCCAGCTCAGTACAAAGTGGTTTCCTACCACATTGTTAATTTATTTTTAGTAGGAAGGGATCCACACAGTAGCCATTGGCTCCAAAATTCAGCAAGCTCCCCATCTCTGTATTTGAACCATCACCATAGCTAACTCGGTGTCCATAGAAATATAATAGGAAACTCAGCTTATTTGAACAGACACAGGTAGGCCTCTCAATCTCCTGGACATAAAAGACTTCTTTACAAATAATTGGTGGTGAATAATTGATGCAATTAAAATATCCACTTTTCCTATCCTTGGGAGCAGATTATTCATTCTGATTGCTTCAGCACTTTCTGGGGGATCTTTGATCAGCTTTGTAAAGCACACTGTACATTTCCATTTTCTGCTTCAGATAAGTCTTATCATTGGGCAAAGGGATTAAGGAATTAATTTAGCCCATCACTCTGTCAGGCTTAGATTTCAATCTAGGAAGAAATGGAATTTTTTTAAATGTCAAAACCTTCCCTTTAAGGGCTGCGTAAGCCTGCCATAGGAACCCTGCTTCGAAAAGCGAGTGTGCTATAAAGCGTAGTGCTCGGTTGCAGAGCTGACAAAGCCCATTTGGGTGCAACTGTACCATTTGTCTGTTCTTGGTCCTGTTTAATGGTCATGTTTGAGACTTTTAGGCCCAGCCACTAAATAAACAGGCATGTGTACACATGTTTTTAGGAAGTATTAGAACAGTAAAGGGAGTTCTTTAAAAGAGAGGGAAATCAGTGATTGGTTAGCTTAAATTGCTGCGCATTTCATCTGAGAGTTGTGTTAAGGGTACTTAGAGCATCCAGATCTCAATTCTGCTAACGTTCCCATAAGCTGCAATACTACATTCATATAAAACCATCACTATGCATAACATCAGCTTTGAAAAATCTAATCTGGCTATGAAAAATCATCTTCCTCTGGCTTATTTGAGCACCCAGTGCAATTTTCCAGTGTGGACTATTTCATAGTCTTAAAATTCACTTACTGCAAGCAAATGTGAAAAGCAGACTTCAGTCAGTCATAAGTATACAAGAAAAGAAAGAACAGAGACCAGTGGCCTAAGCTCTTTTAAATTTCAGCCAGTACTTGTGGAAGTATTTTCACATCTTCATTTCTACAGAAAATTGGGCATGAACCAATATTAAGATGAATTATAGCTCTGAGTAGGCTCTGTCTCATGTTGTGAGAGATGTTTCCTTCTTGTCAGTACAGAATCTATAGCTCTTACATTAAGCAATGCAACCAGTGTCCATCCTGCTTAGCCCATCTTCTCCCTGCTCCTTTCCCAAGGGAGCAATTAGATGTGTAGCATTACAGTGTGGTGGGATTTTGTAATTGATATAAAGGACTGCCAGGAAAAGCAGCCAAAGTTCACGGGTTAAATTGGTCCTGTGTACCTCTGCAACAGATGTGAGCTAATTAAAATTAACACTAAATGAAATTAACTTTAAATGAACTACATAATATTTGAGAATCAACTCAAATTAAATGATGCCCTGTTTCCTTCCCTTCATGTTTTCTATTGGTAATCCTTCCCCTTAAAGGTCATGCTATTTTTTGAAGCCTTTTCATGAGGTTTTTTATTTTGCTGATGCTCTTTAAATCCTGCAGCCCAGGTGTGTAACAGTCTCTGCTTGCACAGTTGAGCCCCCTTGCCCACAGACACGGCTCCTCATGAAACAAGCGTTTGAAACTACAAATTAGAAAAATCAGATGTGATTGCCTCATGGCACTCAAAGAAACAGTCATTTTGTGCACAAATTGGAGGCTTTGCAAAGGTGAACACATGGAGCAACATGGAGGGAGATGTGCTGAAAATGCCACCTGTAGAACACACACCTGCAGCTCTGCAGTGGGGACAGATTTTGGACATTTGCTCCTGGCTGGAGTATATTGCTGTGCCTGCAGTGGGCTGCACAGCCTTCTCTTTATGATCTGTAATTGTGGTTAAACGCAGTATATTTAAATCACTGTGTGCCAGAGTCAGTGTTCTACACTGGCCTGTGGGCCTGATGAAGCTTTTCATAATTTTGCAAGGACTTTTTCTGGGTTTCCCTCTGAATACTGAAAAGCAGCGTTATCGTGCTGCGTTCGGCCAGATAGAGCTACATTGATCAGCGTGCAGCTTTTTCCAAAGAAGATATGGCTAATAACACTTTAAAAGCACCAGCTTGAGTTTGTCTTAGCCTTTATTTCACAAGCTATGCACTTGTTTGCTTATAGCAGCCTATGAAGATTTCTATCCAACACAGCAGAGCCAGGGGTGATGTTCATGTGGTTTTGACAACACCACAAACTGCCTCTTGCACCTCCACCCCATGGCACGTAGCTGAGCATCTCCTGGCTGGACTCAGTGGTAGGACAAGGGTGGCATCTCACAGGGCCTTGCCTGTGCCAAGCTGGGCTCTTCCCTCATGTCAGCCCAACATGCCAGTCTCCCACTAGTGTGGGAATCCTCAGCTTCATTTTCCAGGAGGCAATCGGTCCCTTCACATCCTGCTCCTTTTTATTCTGTGCTTTGCTCCTTTAAGAACAGACAATTGGGTTCCTCTGTTTCCTATTTATAAATCATGCTGAAGGATAATAAAGCTGTATTTAGGGTAGCTATGCTGAGCAGCCATAATGAAGAGCTGCTTTTCTCATAACTGGAGACGAAGGAGCAGTAAAAGCCAGGAGACTAGTTCAGGTAATTACAATGGGCGAGGAACTGATTCTTAATCACAAGGCTTTCATTGCTCTCATCCCACCTTGTGTGAACACTGGGAGCTGGCATTAAACCAACAGAAGAGCTTGTGAAGAATTAGCAAGTTTTACTGTTTTCACCCAGCATTAGTGCTGCAGCCACAGCCCGGGTGCTGCTCAGATGCTGTTTGGCACAACAGAAGTAAAAAACTTTTTTATCTTGCTGGCCGCAGATCACAAGTTGGCATGACAAGCTTTAGGCTCTTTTCTGGACTGGGGCTGGACTGTTTAGTTAATGCTACAAATGCCATGTTAATTAATATTAATACCTTCCAGTTGCTCACAACTGATTGAACTTGTAGTAAATATTTTACAGAAGACATTTGAGCATCACTGTAAGCGAGCTCCTAATTTGTTATCTAGGAGCATATGTGGAAAAGTTTGGACAGAAATTTTTGAATGCTGATGGTTAGCAGTAATGAGATATGCCTTACTCCTACCCTGACGCCGAAATAAATCATGCATTCCAGAGTTTTTCCTTGTCTATCTTATTTAGCCTGTTTTGCTAAAACAGATTAATACTTCTGCTCAAATCTGTATGAGGACAGAGCCACAACCTGCACATTTGCCAGACTTTCCTGGCTCAGGAATACTTTCCACAGTGGGTGCAGTTTGGGCTGAGAGCGCCCGCCTCTGACTTTTGAAGCCTCATGTATCAAGCAAGCACTAGTGCCAGTAACGCCTGGGGTGTGTGACAGGGTTTCATGGGCAGAATTCCAAAATTCATTTGTAACTTGAACTAGACAACCCCAAATTTCTATGAGCAACTTATAACACATTGGTCACACCTTGCCACATATAGCAGCTGTGTATACACAAATATATTAACACATGTGCACGGATTAAATGCCAGAATTTCTGTATAGTATCTAAGCATGTGCGTATTTATTTTATTTTGAGATTGCATGTACTCTTCAATCAAACAAAACCCAGCAGAGATGTCTTATTGGGAGAACAATGATGGAAGCATGCACAGGATGCCAGAGACACAGTAAAATTACCCTCTAAGCAATTCAAGTCTCCTGGAGGTTTACTTTACACTGTAATTTGGCATTTCTGGGGCAAGCAACTCAGTCAGACCGACATTTAATTTTGATGGTTTGGAACTGCGGAGCCACAGTGGAGCTGGGAATAGCTGGCTGCCAGCGAGTCTGGCCCAGCCCGCTCCGGCAGCCAATTTCTGCTGTTGGCAGGGGATAGAATCATAGAATGTCCTGAGCTGGAAAGGAACCACAAGGACCATCAAGTCCAACTCCTGTCCCTGCATGTGACAACCCCACAGGTCACACCATGTGTCTGAGGGCCTTGTCCAGTCTCTTCTTGAACACTGTCAGGCTTGGGGCCGTGACACCTCCCTGGGGAGCCTGTTCCAGTGCTCCACCACCCTCTGGGGGAAGAACCTTTTCCTAATGCCAATGACGAAGGCTCTGACTTCCCTTCTCCCCAGCTGCAGGACTAGGCCGCACGCACCCACCGGCCACATGTCCAGGGAGCTCCGCAGCCCTAGCGGGTAGAGTCCTTGAATAAACAGGGTGCCCAGCATTAACTACACCTTTTGGACCAACCAATAGTTACAGCTATCCTACATGATTATGAGGGCACAGATGGTAATTATTAGTAGCAAGTAATTGTTAAATTAGGCTTGAAAACCTTGTTGTGCCAGCTCCTGAATCAATACACCCAAGGAAAGATGTCCCTGCCCCAAGTTCTTACAGCTTTGTTCAGTGACTGCTCCCAGAGTGTGGCCTCAAAACCACAAAATATGTTTCAAGCTTTATAGCTCAGGGGAAATTCTGTAATAAGCACCTGCAAATCACAGGTGCCCCTCAGCCACTGGGTAACATGGCTCACAAAGGTGAAGTGGTGGAGGGGGAGTTTGCAAAAAGCCTTGCAAACAAATTTTGGTAAAGCATCCCACCTTATAACAGACTTAAACAACCTTTCCAAAAGCAACCTGACACAAACAATTTCATCTCAGGTCTAGGCTCCTGCTTGCTCCCTGCAATCAGCAGATTGCTGAGCCAACCTCTATTGCTATCCCTGGATAGCGCATCCAGTGTTTTGAAAGAAAGTGTTTAAAGCATTAAATAACTGCAAAATATAGCAAGACTAGGTGATGACATATAGACAAAAAGCGTCCTTTCACTGCCTTCAGCCTGACTGGAATTTCTGTGCAGTCACAGGGTGGATTACATAGCATCATGGTCCCAGGGGACTACTTGTTAAAAGTTATCTTCATATAATCATTGCAGTGTACAGTGTAGAACAAGAAAAACATTTCAATGAATTTCTGTCTGGTTATATTTTCTCATCACAGAAACCACTACAAAAATTTTTAATTAAAAAAAAAAACCAAACAAAACACTGGGATAGCAGCTTTTTCTTGGGCTATCATTAAAGACTATTGACAGGCTAAGAGGGGCTAAACCATCTTGCATAACCGCTTAACATGGCGCATGTAAGGGCTCAGAAGGTCAGCCTGAGGAGGGTAACCCCAGCTAGGATTCATTTGGGGGGGCTGAAGTGGTCTGCATTCTACTTAGGCTCCTGCACTGCTGGCCCTTTGCAGAGCAGGTCAGGATCTCGTTCTTTTCTGAGTCCTTCATTTCATGTGAAGATGATAAAAAGGCAGATCATCCTGAGGTGCATATTGGTTTGCCAGTTGTGAAAATCCACCTGAGAAGAAGCAAATCAGACACATAGGTTCCCAGTATGAACCCTGGAAAGATGTTGCTGCCAGGTCATTTTGCAGGCCCGCTCAGTCAGAAAATCCATTTACCCTCTGCTCTAAGGAAACAGTCATGTCCAGCTTGTTCCCTTAAAACTTTACCTTGGTTTATGAAATCTACTATGCCATTTTGTCTGGGATCATTTGTCCATTAAACATCAACATCATTATTGTTGAAGTAATGGCATTTAAAAGGTATTGCCCCAAGGATGTCAAATTAGATCAGGGCCACTGCCATGCCAGGCACGGTATGTGTGCGGAGATAGCTGCTGGGATGGGAGGATTTCAGACTCTTTTTCTCCTACCCTCTTCCTACACGACCTTCCAACATTTGTTGAAGACTGATGATGGCTGTGGTAGGAACTGTCAGCATCTGGCTGACCACAGGGTGGGGAAAATCGCATGCAGCTGTGAGGAGGTAGAAACCCCCCTTGCAGCCATGCATGGCTCATCGCACACTGCTTTAAATATTCAACCTCAGCTGGACCAGAGCTACAGCCAGGAAGATCAACTAAACATGCTTCAAGGGCACAACTAAAGAGCATGTCTAGAGCACCACCGAGATCAGATTCCTGTCTGCTGGGATGAGAATACGGTCCCAGAGTGAAGTTCTCAAGCTGTGACAGCACCATGCAACAGCTTCAGCCACAGTGCCTGCAATTCCATCCGTTACAATGCAAGTGCTCTGTATAAAATGTAAATGGGAAATTTGCTTAGCTAGTGGAAGCATCCTCTGTCGCACTAACCACAGAGCACTTTTCTCCTCTGAGCAAATGCCTTTTTCTACTCTTATGCTGCTCTCCTTCATGCTAGCAAACGCATTAATGCACCAAGCCCCTTTTTCACAGTGTTACGAAAGTCTGTTATTCCTGAATTGGCACTGAGGATGTAGGCAGACATAACTTCTACAGCATCCATGGACTGATCTACTATCTGTTCCTGGTGACAGGGCTGGTGGAAACAAGTTGACCTGCTTCCTTCACTTTGCACTGTGATGATCTTTCTTTCATATAAAGGCGTACCCAACAGATGAAATCTCTCCCACTTCATCTGTGCCCTTAAGAGGTTTCCCAAGGCCACAGATTCACCACTGACTTTGAATGTCGTTTGGCTGCTGTTAATCCCTATAGGGTAACGGTGCAGGAGCTGCTTGCTGATCACACACACCTGTGAGGTTAATTCCCTGCAAAGAGGTGCCTGGAGAAGCAGCCACAACACACTATCTCCTGTAGAGACTGTATATGGGAAGGAGGGAGCTGGGCAGAAAGAACCGTTGTTCCTCAAAATGGCCCCCAAAAGGATGCCCCAAGTCAAAGTATTTTGTGGCAAGTGACTAAGTGGCCCTGAAGGGCCAAAATTTAATTGGCAAAATTTCTCAATCCCTTCAAAAAACTGCACTGAGCAGAAAGCTCAGAGGAGGAACATGTCAAGTGTTAATAAAAATTACTATTTTTCCAGTTAACAGTGCTCACCGGTCCTAAGCCAGTCTTTTAGATAGTATGAGCTAGTCTTTTTAAATATTTGATAATATTAGTACGCTATCTTAAATCCCAGGTTGTGGTGGTGGTGTGAAAGAATTTTATTCATTTCCATTCTTCAATTTGGGAATTCACAAATGTACCTTTTCCACTTTCTTAGAGAAGCTGGGGTGCTCTCGCTGCTGTGTGGTGCTAGCTGAGCAGCTAGGATCATCTCAGCTTTCAGTTACTCACATCTCCAAGTTAATTTACGCTGTAAAACTGCCCTGCCACCAGTAACTTCCTTAGATGTGCAAAAGTAGGAATGAAAGCATATGGGGAAATTCAGGCTTCTTAAAATCCTTGGCCATTGCTCTTCACAGGTATGGCTATATCCAGGACTTCTGCAAGAAGTGCCTCACACCAATGTCCCAGCTCTGGCACCTAAAGCTCAGCTGCTCAGACCATCTGCTCTCAAACTGCCAGACCAAAGCTACCTGCAGTGTTTGTAGCAAAGAGTTGGTGTCCCAATAAGAAGAAAACCTGTAATACAAAGTCTCCTTACTTCTCCATAGCTTCGCTCCCAGAGTGCATAGTTGCATGTGGACTTCGGTAGGGCAGGGCATTAATTCCCTGGGCCTTGTACATTCCTCTAGCTATGAATTCACAGAAAAGGCTACCCAAGCCAGCACTGCTTTTCTAACTATAAACTCCACTGCAGTTACCAGCTGTTCAGGATAAACATCGCTTAGCTGCAGTATCACAGACTTAACATCCCAGTTCAGTTACCTGAGTCCTCTCAAGGCAGAGCAACAAGAATGGCATTTAAAGGACAAAATTTGCCTTCAGAGCTATTTAGGTGCTTCTCTGCCAGGGAGCCATCAAGAACAGCATCCATATGGCAGAACTTACTTATCAAACCAGGAAAGCTCGTTGCAGCAAATGAGGCAGATGCATGTGAGGCCTTTGCTTTCCCAGGGCCGTTTGCCCTGGCACCTGAGCAGAAGCAAATGCACTCTTGCTGATAAGCGTGGGCTTGCTGTGTAACCCAGTTACGCAGGCTCGGTGTGGCTGCTAGACAACTCCTGTCTCTGGTCCATGTGAGCCCTTTCTGGCAGCATTTACACACCTTGTATGTAGGTGACTCCAATACATTCTTGAAAGCAATTATTTGCTCACTTTTAATGAGGCATACTGATAAATAAGCAGATGCTAATGTTGCTGTTAACATAACACTGATGTGAATGTTTAACTAACTCACTTCAGTGTAATTAACTGGTGACAACTGGGTGAAGAACCTTCCAGCATTCCTTTTAAAGACAAAGATTTTAAACCAGATATAAGCAGTAAAGGCAGTAACAACCTAGGCTTGTTTAACTGACTACTCACACTCATGGCCAGCACAGCTGCTTGGAAAGACAGCCTGGTCCCACGGTGTTCTTGGGAAAGACAGCAACCTGGAGCATCCCACTTCCCAAGGAGCCCCTTGCAAGGCTGCAACACCCTGTGGCGAGATCGATTGGACATTGCTGGCCTAGAATTCACTAAACCTATCCATTTGGTTTCTTGTCTGTAACCTAGAGATAAGGTTCCTGCTCTGAAAAATGCATAGGAGGCACATAATTTGGCTTCCAGTGGCACATGGAAAGTTTTGCTTAGTAAATGAGATTGAGGCTGACTGAACTCAGTCTTTGCCAACCAATATTTTAGCCTAGGGGTATCCCTTAATCATGCCTTGATTGCTGTAGTCTAACTGCTGACGATGTTATATTTGTGCTATTTGATTCTCACGTCCTGTACACTGAAAACAAGGCATTTGAAACCACAAAGCACACCTGATATAAACAAGAAAATATTTTTGCTACTAGGAAACAGCTGCACAATGTGCAGTGCAACAGGAGCATTTGGAGAGCAAAATAAACCCAGACTAGAATAAAGGCCTAGCAGGAACCATGCACAGGGGCCCCTGTGCTTGAGGGACAGGAAAATGATCCATAGAGAGAAAGAACAGTTACAGATAAGAGCTTTTTCTACAAAAGCAGGGCTTCTACTGGCCTACAAGGGAAGAAGTTCAAAATGGATTAACTGAAAAACATGAATTTCTCAAGGATTTAAGAGACTAGCCATCAGAACAGGTCTAGATGCTGACAATTAAAAGCTGATGGCCTCGAAGTAGCAGGAGGCCACCAGGTGTCCTCGGCTATATCACACAAAAAATTTGGGCAGTGATGGTGGTCATCATTGCTTGAAGGGCTGATTAGATGGCAAAGCTTGCAGGAATGCCCCCTCTGATTATTCTTTTCTACTCTTGATTTATAATTATCAGGAGAGCAACTATTCTCCTAGGTTAAAGCAAAAGTGACCCTGTTCTGCTGTCGTGTGAAAAAAACTTTTCTGTCTTTACGACTTTCTCAAGGTTTGGTGAAGTCACTGAACAGCTGGAACTCATGTTGTCTGCCTCCATGGGGGTTTTTTTGCAGAACTACTCTTTACTATCTGGTATCATCTCCTTAGTGTTACATGTGTTCATTGCAGAGCTGAGAAAAAGCATTTTTGCAGATCATTTCCCTTTCCTTGACTATATGTCTTCTTTGATAACTTATCTCTCTATCAGAAAACTAACTGTGACCATCTGATTGACTAAACAGTATTTGAAATAAAGGAGGTTTATATCACACATTGCATGCTTCTACATTTTCTTGTATTTACACTACACCATGTAATAAGGTGTTACATGGAAGCATTAGGCCACAGTTCTAGAGCAGAAAAGTCCCTGGGAAAAAAATCTTCTCAAAGGAGAAGGGTTATGGTAGTTTATAGCACTAGTTGCAGAAACTATGTTTTCACCAGAGTCTCTGCCAATCTGACAAACTCCAAAAAGTAGAAATATCCCTATGGGAAGTGAATATTTTTTTCCCCCATAAGTTTCCCCATGATACTTCTTTTAGGTTGTTTGTATTGGAAAAGCATTTTGATCAACCAGTGCTGGTGGGAATTCTTTCTACCCTCATATGCTGTATGTCCTATGGAGACTGGGAGAGAAGCAGGCAGTGGAAGAGGAGAATCTGGAGGGCAAAATAAACCCAGATTACAACAAAAGGACTAACAGGACCTATGCACAAGGCCTTCTGCACCTGAGAGAGAAAAAAGATCCAAAAGGGAAAGAGTGAATTCCCTTCCACTTCTTGGACGGCGAATGTCTTTGTTTTATCTATATTCTCTTGTTTGTGCAGATATCTTCATGGTAACTAACCTGTCAAAAGGCTTGCTGTGCAAAGTCATAGAAATGTAGTCAATCCTGAGTCTCGGAAATCACTGTGATCTTTATCACTCTCCCAGTTAATTCCGTGCTGATAATGGCTTGTGTCTCACTGCACAAAAATTTCATCTTGTATTGAACGATTGCTCAATTCTGCCTGCCTTCCCTGAAGTCTAACACAAATAATTCCTTCTAGGTGGAACAACCCATTGTTTTCTTAGGGTCTAAATCCTGCAAACATCTAAGCTTGTATTTAACTGTGCTCTAGCTCTCCATCCCATTAACGTCAGGAAAGCTGTCCAGACAGGGAAAACGAAGAATTTATGTGCACTGTAGTAATTCTAAGTTCTGCCCTTGCTTTTGCTATCAGTTCTGGCTTTCCAGAGTGCCTGTGAAGGCAGGAAACTGTCCAAGCATTGATGATCCATGAAATAAGCTCTAAACAATTAAAGGGAATTCCAGCTGTGCATCCACGGCCTCTGCTTTCAAATGCTGTTTTTAACAGCATAGCTAGAGCTGTTTGAAAAAAGAAAAAGAAAAAAAAAAAAGGGCAAAAGTTTTCTTTGCAAGAGGGAGGATTTGTGTCAGGAAGATTAAATCACTAAGCAAAGAGGCACAAGCAAGCTTGGTTATGGGAGGTTTTCATTCCTCCTTTCCTCCTAGTGTACGACTGCTGCAGAGACACAAATGCTTTAATGCCGGCTGCTGATGGGAGAAGGTCAAAGCCTTTGGCTCCGGAGGGAAGGCTCCCAGCCTCACCACCTGCAGCATAACTGGAGGCAAAGGCCACTAAAGTGGTTATTTCTGGCATGGTTTCTTTGATATAACAGAAACTTAGTTGGAAAACACTTGACACAGTCGCAGGCTGTGTTAATAGAAGAGAGGGGAAATAGAAAGACACAGAGGCTGTCAGCCTTCAAGGTGTCCCTGTGCGTGTCTGACAGTGGATCATGATGGAGCTGACTTTGCTTTGGTTAGTCTCAGGCATATTGACAGAAGGAAGGTGATGCTTAGGGACAGATCTGCAATTAGCCTTAATTCCTTTAGGGAGGCCTGTGTCACTTAATCTTTGGGGACCTCTTGTTTCTGTTTTATGTTGGCTGTTCTGCTAAATCAAGTAATGCAGTGGTCTCTGCTCACCTGGAGGTTTTACTCATTTGGTCAGCATAAGCCTCCCTGGAGCAGAAGTCTTTCTTCTTGGGACAAGGGGACTGAGTCGCTGCCCTTGTCCTCACAGCAAGTGGCCACAAAAGCTCAGGCCAAGTGAGCACATGCAATGCTTTGTGCCAGGGTGGGGAGGGGGCGTATAGGGTTGGGTGAGGAGCTGAGAGCCACCTGCGAATACACTCTGATGAGCATGTCTTGAATGTACCTTTACATGGCAGCTATAATGATCCTTTACAAAGTGATACAGATCTCAGCAACAAATTTAGTCCCCAACAAAACTTACCTTAATATTTCTGTAATCATTAAAAAAAGAAGCTGGTCCATGGTCTTAGCTTTTATTATAAACAAGTTATAGTAGCTTTGTCATAAAGACATTTACCAAAAAAAAATATTTTGCTTAAAATAATCTATAGAAATACAACTTACTTAAACACAGCTCACAACCACAAACAGTTTAGGAAGCTCTTTTTCTCCCTTCAGAGCAAAGGCTGAATTGGCAGGTTTGAGCAACAAGTTATTTTCTGAGTTTTTGGGACAATATTGCCTGACAGAACCAGGCTCTACTTTTAATTTCATCATTTATAATAGCTGGTCATTTGTGTCATTGCAAGAGAAGCAGCGTGCTACAAAACCAGACCTGGAATATCTTGTACTTAACCTGCATCAGTGGAAATGACCCTAAAGTGGGCAAAATGGTAGAGAGCTGGACCTGTGAGCACAAGAAAGAAGTGCTTGGTGCAGCCTCTCTATTCTGTTCATCCCTCTCCGCAGATCTGCTGTGCTGCTTCTTCCAGAGGTCCGGCTGCAACACGCCAACACATAAGTGCAGGACCAGGAAACAGCCCCATCCCAACCTCGGCATGACGCTGAAGGGGAAGAGTTCAGTGAAGATGAAGAACGTGGCCTTGGAGACATCGAGCACTGCCCATGCTCCCCTTCCCCTCGCTGGTGCATGAAGCACAGGCACACGTGCTCAGGGAGCTCCCACCACTATGGAAGGACCTGCTGCTGAGCTTCAAGGTGGGCGAGCGCCTGGTCCATCCTCAGAAACAATTACTCCTGCAGTTCAGCTCAGTTTAATCTCTTAAATCTTTTCCTCAGCTGCCTGTTGGAACCACAGAGAGCAAAGCACCTTTTATTTTTGCTAGGAGCTGATGAAGAATGGTGTCTTAATTCAAGCATCTGCCCTGCAGGGAGACAGATTGCCTCTCCAGCCCCACTTTGGCATGGAAGCACTAGCTGTGCTCCAACCACATTGATCCCCATAGAGGAACCACATTCAGCTGTGTTGCCTTTTGTTTTCTGCTTGTCTTTTAAGCTGATGAATACACAGATACAGATGTTCATTTAAAAACAAATTAAAACAAAACAAAACCACCACAATGCAAAACAGCAAAACTGATTGTGTAAATATTATTGAAAATCTATATTTGATGTTTTTCCCGTGACCATATCTTTTCTCTTTTCCTTCAGTACTCCATTCAATTATTTACATACTGCATGTAAGTCTATCAATCAGTATGGTACCTGCTGATATGGATACGGATTATGTTTTAAACTACTCATTCATAGTGGGTGCAGCTTGCTTGAAAAACAACCCTGTTAAATTGTTTTTGGACAGTGGACCTTAAGACAGTACTCTCCGGTACTCAGTTCAAGCTCAAATACGCCACAAGCAGAGGCATTGTCCCTCAAAAATAATATTTAGGAAGTTGAAAGCCTTCTAGGGTTTTTTATACATGTTGTTGGGCAATTCAGTTCTTTACACTGACTGTGTGACTCAAGGTATGGTGTAGCCCTGTGGAACGTGAACCTGGGATCTGCCCTGAAGGACAGGAGGTGGAGGAGGGCTCGCAGGTATCAGACCCAGGTCCCTGCAGTGATCTGTCTATAACATTTGGAAGTGCAATACAGATGTATTTTTTCGAGTTGTTTGGGTTTTTGTTTTTCTTTTTTTTAAATGCAGACCGATCTAATAAGAAAATCCTAATTTTGAAATAAAGTTAAATGAGCCCACATACTCCACATACTAAATCAGAAGAAAGAGAAATAAGGCTCTAAGTTTACCTTTCTGTTTATTAAAAGACCACATGCAAAGATGAGTGACAGGCAGCAGCCCCATGCTGTCAGGTCAATAAACCAAGGCTTTGTGCATCTTATCGCGTTTAATTAAGGTCTGAAAAACTTGTGGCCCACAACACTTGTCATGGCTGCGTTCATTTGTAATCAGCATGTCAATCCTTTCTGCTTAACCAGCTGCCAGTCTGAACGTCTATAACAAGCCACCATCCAAAACACAGATTTTTGGATACTGTTGGCTGTTAAGTCTTTTATGTCCCTGCTGAAAGAAGAGGTGCCGTTCCCGGCATTCTTCATAAATATTCCTCACTCTTCTTGGCTCTGCTATTGTGTCTTGCTCATTCAGAATTTGTTTATTCATTTCTGAAAGCAATTTTAAAACATCTGGAAGCAATTACCTTGCTTTCAGGGTTTTTCATACCTGACTTTTTTTTTTTGTACTTCAATCAATTTCACTCAGGCACTGGGGACTCTGAAGAACCCCTTGCTGCATATACCCCAGCACGCGTGAAATAAAACAACAGGATTTGCTTACAGTCATAGGACAAGTTTTATTTCAACTTAAACCTTGACCGATGTTCTCAAGCATAATCCTGCCCCACCTGTGGGCTCCTGTATGAGGAGAATTGGCCAGGGCAGGCTGTGAAAGCCTCGTGGGCCTCCATGCACTCATCCAACAAGACCCATGAGTCCTGAACCAAAACCGATTGTATTAATTCACTGTTTTCTTCAGACCTCCTCCCAAGGAGATGGCTCTGGGTCTTCTATGGGGACCTCTCCCACAGGTCTGCCAGGAACATCTCCATTATACAGCCTCCTGTCCCAGCATGAGATCTCACATTGAATCAATAAGAGGGTCTTTTCAGCCACATCTGTGCAGATTCATCCATAGCTTCTCTCCTGGTATGCATACATTTCAATACACTTCTAGATGCAAAACCACAGGGAAAATCCTCTCATCCCCTTGTCAGCTCTTTGTGTCTTTGACATATGTTTCTAATAACGCAGAGCTATGCAAAGGGTTAAATGCCAGTCCTGTTGGAGTCAGCGTAGCTTCTGCCATTAAGTTATTGTAAGGCCAGAACTGTACTCATATCTCTGCCCAGACCGAATTAACAGAAATATTAATGTCACAGACTTTGCACGTGGATTTGGATTCAGTGCTGACACCAAAAAATTCATGACCACCTCCACATCCCTTTCTGAACACTGTTAGCAGCTTGAAAGGATCATCTCTAGTGTTATGAGAAAAGGAGAAAACATTTGAGCTATTATAATAATGGAATTTGTCATTGCTCATGACTTTGTCTTGTATTTTCTTTTATTGCAATATATAAAAAAAGATATATTTCCTTATTTGCATTTTATGTCAGTTGAACACTTTTATGCAATGCAATAAATAGGACTCTCTAGCTTTATCTCTAGGAGACAGAGCAAGTATTCCCAGCTGAGGGTAACAGGACATTTTGCAAAGTGTCTGAATCCAGTAGTAATTTGGAAAAGCGCTGCTGTGTATCTGAGAGAGTAATTCCCTCTCTGCCTGCTTTTTGCTCCTCTCTTTCAATGGGGAAAGTTTAGGGGGTTTATTAGAGACTTTTCTGCTACTCATGCTAGTTTCTGATATGATTCTGTGTTAAATCTAAAGGGAGACAGGAGACGTTCCACTCCTCGTTTTTTTCAGAGCAGTCTCGGCATCGGTTTTGTCTGTGGAATGCAGGGGTACATCTGCTCCACATCAAAGCTCATTCCACATTTCTCTGCCCTCTGTCATCCCATATTTGCAGTACATTCCCCCGTCTTTCCTTAATTTTCCTTTCCTTTTTCCCATTCTTGGCAGGCTTCAAGGACACTGGAAACTTCACCATCGTGTATGTTACAAAAACAAAGAAGTATAAGTCTTTGTTATCTGAGGATCATCAGAACAATTTCTGATGAATTCTCAGCACCCTTGCATGTGACCTGGTTTACTAATGCTGTTATTGATATAATTTCCAATATAAACTCTCTCCATCCACTGTTTATTTCATTAGGTTTTGGTGAGCTTTGCTGCAGATCTCCAGATGGATTGTAGTTTATATTACAAAGGTACCTTTAACCTTGCAACAGCAAACTTTGCCCTGCAAAACACAAGTTTTTCTTTTGTTTACAGTGCAGAAGGTGCCAAAATCCACAAAAAAGTGTGACGAACCTCGATTAAGGTTGGCTCATCAGCATCGCATGCATTTACTCGAATGATATGCTGCTGACCTCTCTGCTAGCATAGTGTATTCCTCATAGAAGAAGTATATGGGCAGATCTCTGCAGTATTTTTCTTGCAAGGATGGAGCTAAAGGGTTATTTGACTCTAGCCTAACTGACCTATGAAGCAGCAAGTGGTCAGAGTACATTTAAAATGCCAGATAAATTTGTTGCCTGGGTTGCTCCTGGGTTTTAGTCCTCTGACCATCCTCACTGCATGGGAGATATTAAGGTTCCAGGGTCCCTTCTGGAACAAGCTCTCTGATTTCCCCTAGGACAATGTACTCATCTGCTAAAGGACTGACCCCCACGGGGAACAACACTGGGAGTGCACTAGGTTCCAATCCCACTCTCCACCACAGCACTTTGTGTGCTCAGGCTGCTCCTCATGTCACGTATTAGAGCGTGCAACACACAACTTCAGCATTCTGCTATTAAAACCACCACTCTGGCTGTAATACATCCGTTTCAGGTGTGCTGAACCAAAAAATCAAGGTATTTTTGGGCTGCAATGTTGGGCACAACAGAGCCAGCCATGTACTTTGCAGGGCAGGTGTCACCAGGCTGCACTGCAAGTGGCTACCATGAGTGACATGGATAAGCCCTTCTCTGTGCCACTTGGCCTGGGCACTGGGGATCACATCCTACTGTAGATGCTGTTGTAGCTGCAGAGATGTATCCAAAGACATGGAAAACTGCCCCACCTGTGACGCCAGGCAGCATTATTCCTTCCTGTTGCACAGTGAAATACGTAACAGCCCTGAGCATCAATTTTGCTGAGCTAGGAGTGAACTTGGCTTCTGTGGCAGGCACATAAGTAGTCAGAAAAGCTCTGAACTTCCTCCCTAACAGGCTACACCTGCTGAAGGCTGCAGTGTGGTGGGTTGATTTGTTCCCTGTGTTTCTATGTGAGCCTTTCAGTACCGGAACACAGCATTGATGGTCACAAGCAGGCCAATAATTAGGACTGCTAGTAAAATGCTTTGAGAACATAAGGTGTTTTTCTTCCCTTCACTCAAACCAGCTTGCTCATCCATAACTAATTCCCAAACGACTTCACTAGTTGTCCCCAGCTCCATTACCTTTTATACACATTTTGCATGCATAATTTGCATGAATTTGAGATGGGAGAGGAAGACACAATTTTAGTTTTACACAAGCTCTTAGATTAGCCTTTGGCACAGGAAGCTCAGGACCAAAGGCCCAGGAGGTTCAGCTGGGTCCTACTTCATCTTGCCCATCTTTTACCCTCTTCCAGCTTTTTAACAGCTCCCTCTCACAGAGAACAGACTTGAGCCCTGGTCCTTTTTCTTTCCATTCTGTTGCCTTTCTTGTCCAGGAAGACCACTGTCTGGTGTAACACTTGATCAACCTTCAACAGCTTAGCCGGTGTGACAAGAACCATTGCAGCGCTGAAGCCATGCAAAAGAGTCTGTGGTTCTTCCAAGATTCATTGGGGGTGTGCTTTTTTGTAATTCCCATCTGCATTACATTTTGTGCAACTTTTTCCAGTCTGCTTTTGTTTTCAAGAAAACATAAACACTTGATGCCATCACATTGCTTTTCTTGTCTATCATTAGACAAGGAGTAACTGGTGAGAATCCATTGTGGGCATTCACTGAGTCTCCTCTGAGTTCCTCACTTTTCTGCCTTTGAATTTTGGGAAATAAACCATCCCACTTCTTTGTGCCTATGAAGAAACATTTCCATTTTAATCTTGCCTTTTAGGTTATTTTGCTCTCCATCCCACTGCTGGTTTCACAGAACACAAATAGTGGGAATATGCCATCTATGGGCCTGAAGAAGGCTTGCAACCTTAAATAATTGGTCATAAAGGGCCGTTCTGCTATTTAAAGAGGGAGGCAAGCTGTATATCTCATTAAAGAAGTAATGGCAATGTTTGGAGGCAACTCCCAGCCCTCATCTTAAACCACTCCCATTCTAAATATAAACCTGCCCGACCACAAAAGTGCTTCCTGTTAAGAAGCAAATATTGATTGTGTCCTATTCGATAGCACTCTACACTGGGGATAGAAAGGAGGAAGAGAGGAAACAAAACTCCCCTGATGGTTTGAGGGGGTTTTTTTTGCTGAAGTATCAGTGTGTTATTCATATGGATTAACCGCTGACTTCACGCAGCTCCTACCAAAGTCCTACTGCTAAGCCAGCCTAAACTTGCCTGAGACTCAAGCTGGACTTTCTGTTACTCCTCTCAAAGTCAGGTTCAGGGATAAATAAGGCTCATTTGGCTGGCAGCACCTCTATAAGTGAAACAGCATTTTCTCCAATAAAAGGCTGCAAGGTGAAGACCTGAGATACAGCTACAAGGGGCCTGTGCCAAGAAAGCTTTTCCTGAAAGTGCGCAGCACGACAAAGAGTGAGAAATCTCAGTAACTGCATGTAACCAAACCTCAGTGGCAGTGAGAGGTATTTAGGAGGGTACAGACTAAGATTCTCATTCATGAGGCCGGATTCACTGCCTTTCACACCAAAGCTGCCCTAGGATCAGCAAAGCCAGAAGCCAGCCTCCATCCATGGTGTGCGCTTTGGCAACAGATGGAGGGGGACAGAGGATTTCAGGCACACAAAGTAGTCGGTGCTCCATGTGATTCATGGTAATTACCTGTGTGCATAGTTTTAGCACAAGGTAATTTGAGTTAGCCCTAAATGAGAGATTGTTAGCTGATCACCTTGAATCACTTGAAATTTGTCTTGAGCTTAGAGCATGAATAGGGACACTCATTATGTACAGGCATGATCTGTTGTGGTCAGCTTTTAATATCTCTGGGCCTGCACCTCCCCACACCACTCTGTGGCCCAAATTCTGCTCTTAGTTACACATGCCTATGAAAACAGGTGCAACATGGACTGAGATCAGCAGAAAGTGGTCCATGTACCAGCTTATGTCATGGCCACCAGGAACTGACCCATTGAGACAGCAACCATATCAGCCAGTGCTTTCACATTTGGAGTCCTCAGTGCAGGTCCTGAGATCTATACTTAACATCTTTTGACAAATGAAGGGACATTATCTGTGCAGCACCTCCCAAGAAAAAGCACCTTACTTTTTAAATATTCTAGGCATTCAAGTCAAGGAATACAGCTGTTACTGTCTCCTCAGCTGTTGCCTATCAACAGTATGTCAAACAAAGCCTTTCCCAGAATGAGCCTGCTGCTTTGCATTAGAGTTTGCCCTAAGCCTGTGCGGTTTGTTCACCGATGCCAGGAAGGTTGTTCCCAGAACAAAAACAAACATAAAAGTCACTAAATCCTCATGGGGAACAATAATGCTCGTAATCTATTTTCTAAAGAATTTTTTAAAAGGCGCACAGGAGAAAATGCAACCTAGTCAAGAGTTAGCCACTAGCAGACACTTTACAGTGGACACAAGCCACCAAGAATACGCAAAGGAAGGTGCCCCAGGCCAGAGACACTCAACCTGTTCATGCCACAGGCATCAGCAACCTCTGAATTAAATCTGCTACCACCTTCTTGACTAAGACTTACGTACACAGATGTGCTGGTGTGGCTCACTGGATGCTCCCTCAGAGCAGAGGTGGTACAAAGCCCAGATGTCCTCCTCAGCCAGCCTCCGTGTGGTTCTTGGTTATCCACCTCAGTGAGATGCTGTCTTGGGGTTAGCAGCCTTGAGAAATACTGACCAAGTCCGTTATACTCACCAAAGAGAAGAATAAGGCTGAAAGGAGAAGGTTTTAAAACTGTGTGAGAGATTTCTATAAATAGCAAGCTAATCTACAGGGACTAGCTTCTTTGCACTGTCATTTAATTGTTTCTGAATAAACATGTTCCTCAGCAGTGTGTGATATTGAATCTCCCAAAATCACCCTTGGTACCTGCTCCGTTGCTTGCCACAGTCACCATTGCCATTAGGCTCCTCTCATACACCTACAGTTTATCTATAATCTTTTACCTGCTCTCCCTCCATATCCTCAGATGCTGCCAGCATCTAAATCGTGCTGACTTTCTGCACAGCTTCTTACTCAGCTCTTATGAACATCCAAATATTCAGCTTTCTCTAATGTCAAAGACAGCTGAAACCTGTCCTCCCAGCTCATATTACTTTCTTTGCAGTACTACCATGGCTCCCACTTCTCAAGAGCATCAAACACACGCATTTTCAAAGCCCTTTCATAAGTGAATTAAGAGTCTGGTCTGCCTTTCTGGATACAGATAGGACTCCTGAAGATTATCAGTGATGGGCAGAGCCACTGGGAGGACTGTGGGTGTCCACTGCTTGTAAATTAAAAACCTAAAAGAATAAAATGATAGTTACTAGCTGTACTAAAATGAGTGCCAGCCCTTCTCCTCATCACACAGCTCCACAAGGAGCTCCAGGGATGACCACAGGGAGACTCCTCTGAGCAGTGCAAGCTGCATGTCTTCCCTCCCTCGTGTCTTTCCCCAATGAGTGTAACTCATAAAAGAAGAAAAGCGAGTGCAGGGGGGATGTCAGAATCCATCACAGCAGTTGCTAGTGACCATTTGGTGTCTCAGGAGCTGTACATTTGGCTTGAATCAACATGGACATACTACCACGGGCACAGCTGTGAGGGACGGATGTTGTGCCGTCGTGACATTGTGAGATTTGTGCTCCAGTGAAGCACCAGCCTGTGCTTCTGCAGAAGCCCAAAGTTAAGTGGGGAAAAGGGTTCCTCATGCATCAGGTCCAGTTTCCCCTTTGTTATTCACGATTTGTTAGATGGTAGTATACTGTGGAGCTCTGCTTTTCAAATCTGTGTAGCTGTTGGAAGCGATGGTTACATTATTATGCCAGCTGCAGAGGGGTAAATAGGAATACTTGGCTTTTTATCCACAAACAAACATTTTTCTGGCACGTGTCTTTGGAGTAGCCACCCCAGCATTCAGATTTCCTCATGCTTAATTCCACTGTTTTTCCTGTGGGTTGGCTTAGGAACACTGGGGAGAGAAGGTATGTAATTTTTTAGTTACAGTAACTTTTCCAGGGACAGAAATGAGGTATGATTGTATATGTGTGCCTTTAGGTTGGAGACTGGAAGACAAAAAAATGGAATGGAATGGAATATAGAATAGAATAGAATAGAATAGGATAGAATAGGATAGAATAGGATAGAATAGAGTAGAATAGAATAGAATAGAATAGAATAGAATAGAATAGAATAGAATAGAATAGAATAGAATAGAATAGAATAGAATAGAATAGAATAGAATAGAATAGAATAGAATAGAATAGAATAGAATAGGAGTAGAATAGAATGGAATGGAATAGAATAGGAGTAGAATAGAATGGAATGGAATGGAATGGAATGGAATAGAATAGAATGGAACAGAATAGAATAGAATAGAATAGAATAGAATAGAACAGAACAGAACAGAACAGAATCGAATCAAAGTGAAGTGAGGTGAAGCGAGGTGAAGTGAAGTGCACTGAAGTGAAGCTCAGGTTTGAGACACTGAAGATTTTTCCGTAATGGCCTACCTTTATCCACTGTAAATGCATTCTTCCAGATGCATGTCCTAAGTCTGATATGCGTAAAACATAAATCTAAACCATATGCTGTGAACTGCTGGGCCTGACAGTCTAAAATATCCAAGAGACCACAGGACAGAAATCTCATTACGGTTTGATGGCTGTTGTGCAAATGCTTTAAATTCATATTTCATTCTTACCCTAACGATTGTGGACGTAAGATGGAGAGCAGAATGCTAATGTTTCATTCACTTGGCAGAAGACAGCTGTATACCCCAGACTATTCAGCGCTTATGTGTTTTGCTGCTTGATTCGTGGCTGGCTCTCTTCTCCCACTGCATTGGTGCAAACACCAGTGAAACCTCGCGTTTCCAGCTGGAAGAGTGGATGAAGTAGCAGCTTATTAAAAGAGCAGCCCTTGGGTTTGCGAAGCAATTAACACCTTTGTGAGGGTGATAAAAGAAATAAGGGCAGTGGGGACACAAAGGCTTCCCAAGGTCACAGCAGGGTTGGGGTGATGCCGGCAGTGGCTCAGCCCCAGGCACCCCTGCCCAGCTCAGCGCTGCACCCACCGACCGGAGCATGGGGCAGGTGCTGCTCTCGGGTGACACAGCCCACCCCAGTTCAGAAACAAGCACTTTGGGGTTTAATTCTGTTTTCTTTGATGGGTTCAGGTTCATGGAGTGGTACCAACCCACCAATACTGTAAATAAAAGGAGTCTTTAGGGCACTACCGCAAATTATTATTTATTTTCCTTTATTTTGTGGTCTCACTGGCACACTGCGTGTCTCATTTTACAGTTAAGGAATGTGGACCTCCATCATATGGTGCTTGTCACCTAACTCCAGAGTAGCTCTGGCACCTCCTTTTGTTATTCCTAGAGCAATAAAACAGAAGAAACGGACAGTGTATATGGAAGAATTACACATATCTTGTGGTTTCAAAAGAACTACATCTTCATCTGGTCTTCATGGAGGAGAAGTTTTGCTGCTCCAGGAGTCCTTGGACATCTTCCATTTGAGGTTCATTGAACGCAGGCAATCCTAGTGTCTCCCTGCACCTCTGTGCTGGGCTCTCTGTCTGCTCAATAAGTTTTACCAGTGCCAGAAACTCAGATATTGTAATTTATACTTATTCATGAGAACGAGCAGCACCTGCAACAAAAGCACCCCCTCCTGAGTAAGAAACTTCCCACTTTGCAAGGTAATCAGTCTTGCCCATCCTTCCTTCCTACACCATAGTCCCTGATTTGGAGTTGCCCCAGAAAGCCTGGTTTAAAAGCCTGCACCACTCTTGGTGATGGGCCTCTCTGCTCCCTTCAATACATGGCTACAAGCCCAGCCACAGGGAAAGGATCAAGGCTTATGATTAAGGTGTGCAGTAACGCTCTGCTCAGCAGAGACTGTAAGTCCCAACAAAGTCAAGGAGAGATGTGATATAATTTAGTTAGGTGCTTCCATATGTTATGGAGAGAAACACCAGTCTTCACTGTTGTATAACAAAGTGCAGCAAGTGCTTCACAGACATAACTTGGGGGTTGGTGAGAATGTGGATTCAAAGTACTGGATTAGGAAAACCAGGGTAATATCAGTCTTGGAGAACAAGTCCTAAGGAAGAGGGAGTAGAATAACACTAGGTTGTTTTTAAATTGTTTTTTACCAGATAGGCCACATGTCTATTTGAAATGAACAGTAACATTGGTCAAAAAATCTCCTTAAATCTGCTGGACTCAACAGAAATGAGGTTCTGGCATTGAATATCTGAATAGGAAGGTTGATTTAGGATTTAAAAGGACAGTCCATATCAAAACAGGGTAGCCCAAAATGCCACGTTAAAATACAGAATTTTTTTTCCTCCCTGTTCCCACTTTCACAAAAAATTGGTAGGTGGGGTACATGGTGTATGACTCTTTCCTCCCTCGGATGCCTCAGCTGCTGGCTGGAGACAGCACAGCCATCCTCAGAGCTGGCAAAGGCAGGAGGAATTCCTTTCATAACATCTGTCTATGTGAAGGTCCTGGAATTTGCATCTTCCCCGAGCCTGCTTTAGCTCACCTCCCTGCCTTCTTGGCATTCCCCTCTTGTCCAGCAGATAAGAGCACATTTCCAGAACCAGTTTTGCAATTACCCATCTTCTCAGTTTTCTTTCCTGACCTTTAAAGGGGATGCACTGAATAAATGCCTTTGTAAAAGAGACAGACTTTCTGCTGGGTGGCTATTTCAAAGGAGCAAATATGATCTTTTCATAAATACCGTGTCAGGCCCATGTAATTCGCAACTTATTTATAACAGTCCTAATGCACACCGTGGAAGCCGGGGATAGTGTTGCACAAGAACATTCATCTAAAGCATTTCAAAACTGCAAAGCAAGGTAGAGAGATAAATTTTTGAGCAAGTTGCTTGGCATTTGTAGAGTTCAGCTTTTGCTTCAGTTTCATAAACCTTTTAAAACCATTCAGAGCTTAGAAGCGAATGATAAAATATCGTAGCCTGTGAATTATTTGTTAAGCATCTGGTCTTGGCATTCAAAACCCAAACTGGTCACCTAGGTACAAGGACAGAATACTTTTCTGTGACATCGAGTGTATCAGTTTGTCCCCGTTGACTAAATATTTTAAGGCTCCTTCAAAGCCTTTTGGTGTTCACAGGACTCATCTGAACTGGACAGAAAACAGCTTTAAAGAAAAGCTTACTCAGCTTTCCCATACTTTGCTGGCTGTCATGATATCCTCAAGAGTAAAAAAACGTCCCCTTTCCTTTCTTTGATGTGTATTGGCTTCAAGCCTGTGTCACCAAACCTGGGCAATCGGAGGCCAAAAGAAACCCCTTGTTTCACTGAGCAGCTCCGCAAGGATCTGGAATGCCCTTACCTAGGTGGCAGTCAAAAAGTAGTGTTTGTTGGGAAGCATGGCAGAGTCACAAGCATCGTCGCTTTGATTAACCCCTTCCTTCCACAAATATGGCAGCACATGGGAGAATTTCACACAGCGTGAAAGACCCCTGCACGCAGAGCATCACACCCTCTAGCTGGCTTCCCTGCTAAACACCCGTAGCAAAAATAGCTAAATCTTCCCCCACTTGTCTGTCTCCCTCTGGTGTACACACATGTGGTAGATTGTGAATCTTGAGGAGGTGGTGGGCTCCTGTGCTTCAGTGCAGTTCTATTCAATGGCTTTGCTCACAGTTTCTTCAATGAGAACTTAGCATGTAGCTCTAACAGATTAGGCCCAAATATTTTATACATATTACAAGCAAAGAACCCAGCTCAGCTTTTTTTTGCAGTCCCATTGAATGTCCATTGGCATTTTTATAGGGCTCGATTCTTCTCAAAAATGTGGTCCTAAGACCTTTGGTGGAAGCAACAGAGGTTCCTGCTATTTATCCTTAAGATACAAAAATTACCAAGGTCCTTTCTGTCTGCTGTCATCCAAAACTGATAGTGTTTGCTACAGCCTGGGACAAAGGCTGGCATGCTGATACCAAATGCATGAGGAAAAAATAGTTAATGAGCAAACTGCATAGCACTGTCTTTGCGCTTTATGGATAAACACGCATAGACAGATCTTAGTCTAAAAAGCTCTGATGTAACACGTACTGCATCTGATGGTGAAAATGCTTGTATACTCTTCATCTCACATGACCTGATTTTGTTTATTGAGACACAGTAGGTGCTGGTACTTGATGCTCAATTTTGACCTTTAAATCTGATCTTCATATCTAGCGGACAGACTCCCTCTGTAAAGGACACCAGTCCTTTTGGTGGTGGAAGTGTTTTAAAAGCAATGACTCCTCCAAGAGGTTTCAGGGGGCTGGAGAGCCAGCTTGCTTGAGAGCAAGTATAATAAATTGTGAATAATCGCTTTTTTTATGCAATTTTCAGAAGAGCAGAATAAATCAGAACCACAAAAGGGATGTTACAGAGTCAGCAGAGCCAAAGTAATTTAGACTTTAGCCTGCATTGAGCTATTCCTTCTTTTGTCTGGAAAGATAAAGTATTGTGTGGCTCTACATCGACCCTCTCATGAATAATCCAGAAAGCTGTACTATCTGCTGAGTCTGGAGGTAACTTCATTAGTACTCACCACATCTGATTTGAATTAGACATACAGTTGGGTGTTTAAATTACAGGAAGACTTTGTGTTTAAGAGTTTCCGCATCATGCTGAGGCTTGGAAAAAAAAGTGAGGTTTGACACATAATAGGGATTGATGTGCTACTTCAAATGCTGGTGTTACTGGAAAGGAAGGAACTTCCACAGGAAGAGCAAGGGAAATTATACAGGAATCAATAAAGGATGCTAAAAATAGTGTCTGACTTATCTTCCGCGTGGGTCAAAACACTCTACTCCAGGGATGCACATGCTATGTCTTGGCTGGCATATTCACACTCTTACTAGTGTACAAGCTGTCAGGATTTCCTCATAAGTCAATGGAGAGAGGCAAACATCTCCAGAGGACAGTTCATTCCACCTACTTAAGGAATTGCCAGCAAAAATAGAGAGTGCTCTAAAGCCTGCCCTTTTCCTAATTGCCATCAGCTTCACATGCTTTAAGTCAAACATGTGCCTAATTACTTTCCCGGAGAGTGCTTGGAGAGCTGAGTGCCTAGCAGGTCTGAACTGCTAGCTTGAAGGAAAACAAAGAAATTAGCAAATATTCTGGATGAACCTGACGAACCAAACTGGAAAATGGGGAGAGCTTGCCTGCAAGGATGACTAAGTTGCAGGCTTGGAAGTATCGTAGGTCCCAAGAGAGAGAATATGATTAGTCAGGTAATTTGCAGGTAATATGCTTTCATCATTTTCTACTTAGCATTAATTTTCTAAAATGCCAGGCGGGAGCCTGCTCAGAGGGGAGGAGGGAGGCAGCGGCAGGGGATGAGGCTGCGGTGGCGTGGCCCTGGGACTGCCATGCTGTGCGGGGCAGGGAACAGAGCCACAGTCCCTGAGCCCCACCACCTTGTGCTTGGCAGTGCTTTTGCTTAGAAAGAAGATGTCCCCCTCTTTTAATCTACGAGGCCCCTCTGTCTGCATCAGCACAGGGCAGTTGCACTTGTGACATTTGTGATTAGGGAAAGGGGAACCACCACAGGCGCAGCCATCTGCCCACAGGTTGGAAAAGACTTAATCCTTTGGGATCTGAAGCAGGACCTTCAGCTCAGAAGTTCATGGGCATTTTGGCTGAGCAAAGCAGAAGTGAAACTGAGTAACGTGAGCTTGGAGGTGCTGCTGTTAACCGAGGCACTGTCAAACAGTGGAGCATGTGGCAGGGAAAGTGGTGGGTGTATGGCTAATTTGCTGGGGCGGAGGGAAGGGTGTCACTCAGCTTTCTTCACATTCGGGAGTTTCTTAACATTTCTCCGCTACATCTGACTAGTCAACTGATCAGATCTATTAATTAGATTTTTTTCTAAGCCCATATTTACATGAGCACTCTCAAAGAACAACAGATTATATGATTGCAAAATACATTAGTACCAAAAGTCCTTCTGCAAAATGTGAGAAAAGACAGTTTGGGCACAATTAAGAAGGAAATTTTTGTTTCTTAGATGCGATTAAAGCCTATTATACAAACTCCTCAGGGCTTTCTGCGCTCCTTAATGGGGATTGTGTGACTAGATTGAGAGCAGTACAAGGCCCTAAATTTGAAGATTATAGCCTGTAATGTGTCACAGAAAGTTTTTAACATCGTCCCCGTTAATCAGCAGCAGGCAAACGTGCAAGAAATAATACCCTCCCTGCATGCCCCCAGCCTCCCCATCTTGCAAACAAAAAACTGCAAGAGCCAACAGATCTGTTCTGGCTTGTTTTATTTCACTTTGTGTTTATTAAAATGCTGTGTTTGCAGTTTATATTTCTTGCACACTGTTATTTCAACGACATTTAAACAAGAACAGCATAAGCAAAAGTCAGACTGAGAAAGCAGCTCATTTCATTTCATGTTTTGGAATAATCCTACATAGTCTTGTAATCATCAATTACATTATCTCTGCTGTTTATTTGCTTTTGATTTACTTACTTCGGAGGGTGAACACAAGCTCAGCTGTTTCCCTTTGTTTTTTACTTGCTTCCACTTTCATTTTCTCGAGTATCAGCACGACAAATAAAGCAACAACCTAGTTAATCTACCAGAAGCAAATGTTTACAACCCAAAAGAATTGTCTGTGTGGATGTTTTAACTCAACGGCAAAAAAATCTTTATTAAAAACAGAGTTTGTAATGTGTGATTTCACTTCCTTCTCCTCCAAGAAGAGCTGCTTGCTTATTCATGTGAGTTTTTGACAGGGCAGCAGTAGACTGCCTGCAGCCCTTCACGGTTTGGTACCATCCACAGCATTGCTGCAGGCATTTGTTTTTTGCTTGACAAAGCCCCTTTTTAAAACCATTGCTGGTTCTCAAATAGGTTGTTCAGGAGCTCTCAAACCAAGCTCTCTTTGTACAAGCTGTAGCTATGTCTGTACGAGTAAATTCACTGTGCCCAGACCCACTCCCTGGCACTAGGTGTGTTCCATGACTGTATACTTAACCTCTCCTACCCACCAAAGAGTGGTCCTATACCCAGGTTGCCTTCTGGAAATGGTCTCTGGGCCAGGAGCTCTTTGGAAGATACTCTTTGGCAGGAGCTATGCTAACAATCTAACGATACTTTGCAATTGTTCAACAATTTGAATAAAATTGTTTAAGAACAGAATTAGCAAGTTTTGTCTCCTGGGAACGGTCCCTGGCATTGTTAGTGGTGGGTGATGTGCCTGGGCTGGGAAACCAACATCTACATGTGACTCCTGCTGCTTGCTGAAGCTTGGCTTGTGAGTCCTACCACAAGTCCCAGCCTCATGCTCTTCACTCCCAGAGCTGGATGTTCATAGCCAGGCAGCACAAACTTGGTGTCGTCCGCAAACTGCATAAACTTCACCCTTTTGTTCTGTCTTTTGATCAACCAGCTCATCATGGGACTCTACTTTGAACGTCCTTAATAAATGAGCCCTTTTTATGAAGGACCGAGCATACACAATTCCCAGGCAATCCATAAAACTTTTTCCCGAACTCAGGAACCAAAGTTCAATTGGCTTCAACACATCTCACAGCCACAGCTCACACCGCAGCTCTGTGGATGCTCTCCTTCCCTGGATATGCAGCTGCCTTCATATGGTCAGGATTTGGCCTCCAGTTGGAAAACATCAGTTCTAAGATAAGCAAATTCATCTTCAGTGAGCTGTGCAAGGCAGCTTTAGCTCTGCCTATCTGCTGAAACCAAGCTGAGATGAGAAGGCAAAATGCTTCCTTGCCCATAGCCCAGCAATTATAACATTTTTAGTATCAGGTTCTTTTAGGAAAACTATACTAGGCCTGCATATTTTATTTGGGTGGGAAACAAGTTTTTCTGACTACTTCATCTCCATAATTTCTTCCCTGTCTCACCACCTTCTTTTTTTCCATAAGCTGTGAGAAATGAGGAGTTCTTCCCTCTTCATCACTGGAAATAAACAGCTGTTCCACGTGAGCTTGCGCTTCAGGAAGCAAAGCTGAATCTACTATTCCCCTACACACTGAATATTGAATGTTGCATCTCTTGGGTGTAAGGGTACTTTTTCTGTCCTGTCAAGGATGGAACCAATAATGAAACACCTGACAAAGATCAGTAAAAATTTTAATCTTGTTATATATGAAATCCAGCATAATTCCAGGGCAGGCTTCACTGTCTCTCCTGTTCTCCACTGGGCAATACAGACTAGCCATCTTCTAACATTTAGGGAAGCTGGAGTGACAGTTCATCACCTCATGGTGGACCAAATGTAGGTTAATGTAAAAGTGCTAAAACAAGGCAACACATTAACCACGGAAGAGCTTTGCCTTCCTCTTAAAAACAGAACTGGGAACGCTTTATACCGGGCTGCCCATAATAGGTAGGGAAATGGGAAAAACAGTCAGAAATTATGAGGACTTGGTGAAATGAACAGAAGGCATTTGGAGAGTAAGTGGTCTGTGGCCTGAAGGAAGGAAAATCTTGTATCAGGCAATGACAAGATGATATATAAATGTAGATGGAGAAGGGATGATGAAGTTCGGGGTGGTGTGTTCTTAAAGGCCAGAGGAAAATCTTATCATGGTGTGGGGCCTGGTATCAAAAGCTCAGTCTGAAATCTGAGTCCAGTCTGATGTCCTACCACTGATGCTGAGGAAGACATGAAAGAGCTGAACGACAGGTTGCAGTCAGTCGTGAATAAAATGCCAACACAGACATGCTACTAGTAACAGAAAAGCTCAGTCCTAAACCGGAAGGTGCTGTGAATCTATATTGTCAGTGAAAAGGGAAAAAAAATCCGTATGACTTTCTTTTCTAGGAGCAAGCATACTTGTATCACAAAGTCCCCAGCTGGGGAAACAAGGAAGTGGATTGAAATTGCCCAGGCCGCCATGCAGAGAACGGCTGCGGGGAACACTGAGGTAAAAGCGAGGAGCTGTGCCCAGCCGTGGGGATCACTTCAGTGTCATCGCAACCTCACAATGAAGCAGTGGTGGGCAGCAGAGGAGGCAGAACATGGGGGATCTGAAAAACGCAGTTGTCTAAAGCTACCCATTTCCATCGGCAACAAATTTGAGCTCCTTTATTTGAAGGTGGCATGGTGCTGGATGAAACCTGAAGGCCTCAGACAGCAGTGTGCTGAGCGGCTTCCAATTCCTACAGGAAGAAATAAACAAATGAGGAGGACTCTTGGCCTGAATTTGATGTTCTTTCATTCATACAGGTTCATTAGTAGCCAAAATTGTCCTGCAGGCACCACAAGCTCTTCTTCCTCGCACCGCTTTTCCAGCTTCTCTGTCAGGAGATAATGACTTGCCAATTGTCTCAGGTTCATTAGTGGCATAATTTCACATGTTTTAACTTTCCTGCTACTATGTCTGAGGCCCAAGTCCTGGCTTTCCAGTCCCTGTGAACTAACTCTTCCTGTTGGCAGTGTATTAAAAGGAAAAAGATACCTTTGGAGATTTTTTTTCTCTCTTTTATTTTCCAGGAACATTCTTAACTCATCCACCTTGAAGCTGATTTAAACTGGGAGACCTGCTCCTGCAATCTGGCAGCTGGCTTAAAAACTAATAGATCGCAAGCTCAGTGAAATAGAGTTCCCAACTCTTGTTTTATATTTATTCCTGTCACCTACCCCTTCACTTAATCTTTTTCCAAAACACTTAAAACTGGTAGCACATTTTCTGAAAATAATTTGAAATAGCAAACTAGACATTTCCCACGAGAATCCCCAGGAAGAAAAATGTGGACTTTATCAGTATTAATTCTTAGCTGGCACTTTTCCCAAAGAATTATTGTTTGTCTAAAAAGTGGTTTTGAGGCAACTTTATAACATAACTTTAAACATGCTGCATATTACTCCAAATTTCATACTTTTTATGAAAAGAGAAGACTAGCATCCAGCAAAAGCACACTTTGTACTTGTCATTCTTATGGCTATTTTATAGACTGTAACCTTTCTAAGAAAGCACAATCCACCAAACCTAGCTGGAAAGGACTAGTGTTCCAAGCGGTTATTTGCTGTTGAAAATGAACAGTAAAAATTGATCCCTGATGTAGCTCTGTTGGTGCTGTGTTCATGAACTTCCAGCCCAAAGAACCTCATCTTGGCCACATTGCTTTCCCAGTTGCCTCAAATGATAGATGGTGCATTTCCACAGTTGCTGCACTGTTAGTAGAAGAACAACCACATATGTAATGTCACTCAGCCTTTAGTCTCTGAGAAAGGTTAGGAGTTAACAGAAAAGCAACAAACAAACAGAAAAAAATCAAAGACTAGACCGAACATATGGTATTGTTTCTCCTGGTGTGCTCTTCTGGCTTCTAGCAGCTGGTAGCACAGAGGTTTCTAGTCAAAGAATGTATCTGCAGCTCTGTGTTTATTAGCCTTGATAGCCTTTCTTCCATGAGTTTAGTTGCTTTTGAACTAATTCAATCTTTTAGCCTTCACAGCATCCTACGGCATCCCACTGTTTAATGATATGCTATGGGAGAAGAATACTTTCTCTTCTGGGCTTTAAACCTGCTATCTGATAACTCTACCTGAAGCTTTCTAATCCTTGTGTTATGATAAAGTGTTATTAATTACTCCTTATTTACCTTTTTCATTCACTTAACAATTTTATAACCTCTCCAGTTTCTCCTCTCAGTCCTCTTTTCTTCCAGACCGTGGAGCTTTAGCTCATCTTCTGCAGTAGAGAAGCTGTATCACACCTCCAGCCAGATTTGTTGCCCTTTCTGCACCTTTTCAAATTCTGCTATGCCATCTTTGAGAGATGGGACTAGAACCACACACCACATATTCAAGAGAGATGCTCACCGTGGGTTTCTATAATAGCATTGCTGAAGCTTTAGCCTTCGTTTCCTAATAAACCCGAGAGTCAATTTATCTTTTCAACTAGCAGTGAATCAATGTCCCAGGAGACTGTTGTTTTAGAAAGCGGGTACTACGTCTCTGCACAATGATTACCCAAGCGGCCTCACGTAGTCCTTTCTGCTTCACATACTTCATACTGCTTTGCATTAAAAAAGAAGTTGCTGGAGCTGCTTTTCAGGTGCGAGCTTGCCAGCAGGAATTCCTAAGAGAGACTACCTGCCCCACGCAGCCAACGCAGCCGAGATGGGGTGCTGAGTGTCCAGGCCAGCCGCAGCAGGCAAGACGGGCAGCCGGCCTTGCGTTCAAGTTGCTTGGTGTTTCCTGGCACAAGATCCTGCCTTCTCTTTCTTACGGCACTGCCAAAAGTGAGTGAGCTGAAATCTTCCCTGAGTGCCTACTTCAGGCTAGTTTAGTCTTGTCAGGAGTTGATTTTGGTTCGGGATTTTTGTGGTTTGGAGGGGGTTGTCTGGGATTATTTTGTATTGTTTGTCTCAGGCAAAACAGCTCCACCACTGCCAAGGAACAGGCTAGGGAATGTACCTCTTATCCGTACTTAAAAGAAGTAAATTGTGTGATCTTTCATTTGGAAATTACTAATGTTAGCAGGATTTGAGAAAAAGATTGTATTCGCATAGATGATATTTGCACAGTGTTTTGTTGAGTAGGAGACTTCTGGCATCACCACTGACATGCATCTAATTTTTTCCAAACCCTTAGCCTGTGAAAACCCTCCCCAAGTTAGGCACACTTACCTCCTGCAGGTCATGCTGGGTCCAGACACCCAAATGGGGTAAGAGGCCCATCGCTCCTGTGAACAGCAGGAACCTCAGGCTTGATGGGAAACAGCTCCAAGTTGCACCAGAAGAAACGAGTGTCAGGCTGAGAGGGAAGAATGAGATGAAACAAAGGAACCTGAGGAACTTTAGGGAAGCAGCAGGGGAAGAGCAGGAGAACCAAGATTCGCCTTAATGCAAAGAACTGACCTGCTTTGGAGAGGAAAGAGATTGATGAGGGAAGTCATTATTTATAGGATCCTGCTTTATTTCCATCTTTTAGCGTGTCCTGAGCTCATCAGTACCTGACTCCAGTCCAGTGAGCTTCCAACCCTTGCCTGGAGTACCCGAGTCTGGCTTCCTCCTGTCCGTGTGTCTCGACCTCCAGCACCTCCAATAGCAACAAGCTGGATCCCTGCTCTGTAGGTAGGCATTTTCCTAACAAATTACAAGTTTGAAATACAGAGCAGGACAAAACCAAATGCCATCACTCCCCATAACACACAAAAAAACTAACCAGGGCCTGTCAGCGTTTTGCTGACTCCTCTTGATCGCCCACTCCTCAGAGACTGCTTTCTCCTGGCACCCAGCATCACCAGTAACGTCAGATCCCAGGCAGTCGTGTGGCGCCAGCGCAACGGGAACAGAAGCCAAGGCAGTTGTGGGAAAAAGGCCATTGTTCAAAAAAATTCAAATGATGTCACTCTGCTCCTTAACAGCATCAATAAAACACCCTTTCCAATGGCAAGTGCCTCTCTCTGCAGTTGCCTGCAGTGAGGGTAGAAGGCATGGAATGGATTAGGCTGCTTTTAGAGGCTAGATGCTTATTACAAAAACCACATTTCAGTATAGACTCCCTTTCCCCCTGGACATGGAGCCAAGCGGCACCAAGGTGCAGGGTCAGGTCCCTCAAAGGGACCTCACCTAACATGAAGGTGTGCAGACAGCAGCGATGACTTGAGTGTGCATGTTCTCAGAGGGAGGAGTGACGCTTGTGCTCCTCGTTACTGTACTCCCACTTACTAGTCGTCACCATTTGCATTGTGACATCTGCTAGAAATCTTAATCGCAGGTTGTGGCCCTACCGGAGTAGGCCTGAACAGATGTAAGAATGAACTTTCTAATTATCTTAACACCTTTCTGGCAGGGTGTCATAAACACAAGTTAATTAAGCCTCATGCTCACCCTGTGATGCAGAGATACATCTATTTTTTTTTTCATTCTGATTTACAAATGAAGAAGCTGAGGGACCAGTTTATACGTGCTACTTGGTCCTGAAGCCCAAGCCCTCCCCTGGCCTCTCCTCTTCAGCTGCTATGTACCTTTCCACCTGCCAGAAGATCAACACATTTTGACCTGTTGCTGATAAAATTAATGAGTCGCGTACCATGCCCCTGCAAAACCCTAAGTTTTCTTACAGTGAAGAAAATCATGAAAAGCTTCAACGTTCTTTACTTCTCCCTACCTTGGTGCTCTGGAAGCACCTCCAGCCTGGGCTGCCCTCTTTCAAAAACCAGAGAGCCAGCCATGGCCTTGCCATAGATGGACTCCCAAAGGCACCCATACGCGTACGAGTCATTAATCAGGCGAGGGATGACTCTTAATTGCCCAGGAGTTGTATCTCTCTGTCATTGCCCATCACTTGCCCCTCGTGATGCTTGCAGCTATGGATGAACCCAAGGAAAGTCAGACCCGTCTCCCTTGTGCCCTACAGGCCACCCATTGTGGTAGATCCCAGACATCCTGGGACATCAGGGAAGCTGCTGACAACATTCAGTGAGACATCCTAGAGCTATGTGTATAGAAGAACTGCAGGAAAGAGCTGGCATGGCTGCAGAGCTGTGCTGGGACACCTGAGGTGCCCAGGTGGACTTTGGGCAGGAAAGGGTAGAATGAGGCTCTCTAGATAACCTGCCCTGCCTCTGAACCTTCATAGGAAAGGAGAAAACAACTTCAGGCCCTGTCTCAGGAGACATCTCCCTTCCAGCCCTCTTGCCACTACCCAGAAGCTGGGTCCTTGGAGAGCCACACAAATATTCCCTTGCTCCTCTAGCCACAGGGAAAGGGCTGGACACAAGGCAGCTGGGGCAAATCCGGCTTGGTGGGCAGGCAAACCATGTGCACTGGCAAGACTGACTTCCCAGTCAGACAGTGATATCTTTCCACAGGCAAGCAACCCCTGAATTGGTGTTTTATTTTTTCAGATCAGTTTTTGAAAGGAAGAGCACAAGAATGAAACTCTAGGCTTTCCAGAGCTGTTAGGGGAGTCTCAAACAGTCAAATGGAGAGATCATTAAAAGAATTTTAAGGTGACTCAAAGCAGACCCTTAGAAATTGAGATCTGCAGAATTAAGCAACTGTAAAACCTTTGCCTAGAGTTTCCAGAAGGCCTTCATTGTACTTGCCAAGCAAAACTTGCTGATGTTCATGGTGATGATAAAAATCCCAGGCACTAGCCCATAGTTAGACAACTCTCATAAGTTAAATTATCTCTCTTTTATTTAATAATCATTTTATCGCAGAATCACTGTGATAAACTGGCCTAAACCTAGAATGCTGCATTCAAGCCCTCTTTGTACAAAACTCTTCAAGCTGTCAGAGGAAAAAATAAGGAAGTCTATTTCAGCCCAATTTTAATCCATCAGTTAATGTTTTTATTATTTATTCATTATTGCAGATTTAGAGGAACTGGCAAAACTGATCTCAGAGAAGGCTTAATTTAGGACTGCTGTAGCACTATACTACTCTGCAGCGGCCTTACCACTGAAGAGAGTATTTAAGAAAATACACCTTGACAAATGTGCAAATTATTATGAAGCCCTTTTTCCTGGTGTCTTGTATTTTGAAGACAACCTTGTCATTGAAAACTGAGGCTCCTTTGTTAAACTGCTTATGCTGGTGAGCTACAGGCAGAATCACACTTAGCAGCAATGCTGTTGAACAGATGGATCCCTGTTTTACACATGATCCTGGAATGCAATAAAATTGTTTGGTTCTGGGAAACAGTTTTTCCTCCCATGACACTATCAAAATGGCCAAAAGGCCTGATTCTGAAATCCATACTCCCACGAGTAATCCTCGTTCATGCTTCAGGAAGGCGCAAGTTATGAAGGAACGAAAAAAAGCACAGGAACGTCATCCTTGCACAGAAATATTCTCATTTCCTGAACTTAAGAGGGTGCAAAAGGGAACTTGCTTTGGAAAGAAACAGAGATAAAGAACCTACGTGCATTGCTAGCAGCAGAAACACGGGCAGGAAAATATGTAAATGCACCACAACTAAAAACCTGTGATCACTTCAGCAAACTGGCTTGGAGAGGGAGTGCCGGGAATCTTCTGAGAGATTCCCCTTTTCAGCACCTTGAGCCAGCAATCCTGAACACTTCTCATCCCTTCACACCTCATGGAGGATGTCAGTGTGGGATGGAGATTAGACCAGAGATCACAAAACTGGGCCCTTCAGCCGCAGAGGTCAGGAGAAGTCACTCGGCTGTAACTCTTAAGGTCTGATTCTTGGCTGATATAAACCACCATGGCCCCAAAAAAAAGTCACACTGAGGCTCTGCTGCTTTACACCCACTGAACATCTGGCCCTCAGCCTGTGGGAAGAGGATATAATGTGCCTCATGCTTCACGCATTTCTGAACAGCTGCTTTGAAGGACTCCTTCGAGCCTCACATGAGACTGTTTGCCCTCACTGGAAGGTCTGGAAAGGGCTGATTGTGCACAAATGATTTAAAACTTTGGTGTCTGCAGGGCACAAACGCATGCTGAAAGACATCCCTAATGTAGTAAGCCGCTTCTTGGCAAATCTCTCTGCAAATCAGGTGGGCAAGGAAGAGATTATTTCCAGTCTCAGACAATTAAGAGCTTCACAGTGTCTTTCCATACAGGAGTTTTCTTCAGTAATCCTGACAGGATCAGGTGATTTCAGCCTGGCACAACTATGTGCAGGGGTTTGGCAAACATTGGATGGATTTTGCTATGTGAATATATGTGACCTTTCCCTTTAATCTTTTTAAAAATTATTACTATTAATCGGGAATTACATCTTTGAATCTATCTTTATCTTAACACTGCTACTGGTCCAGCAGGTCTGCCAAAAAAAACCCCAGCCTTGCAAAGAGCAGACTTAGAAAGTCATCTGACATTTTTTTTTCCAACTAAGAAGCTTTCAGCTGCAGTGTGTTACATTTTTTAGGGATTCAAGTCAGTAAGCGAACAGTCAAAATCGTATGTCATACAACTCACATAGCTAGGACAGTTTCTTATTATTTTCCCTTATTAGCAGGTGACACCACTAACCACTACTTCTGAGAGGGCTTGACGTAATAGCTAGACACAATACCTTACAAATTGATTAAAGCTGAAATTCAGGAATATTTAGTTAATTTATTTAAAGTGACCTTTAGTCACCTCCAAAATGGAAGTTCTTAACAAATTGTACTTTCATTAAGATTCTAGTTGCTTCTTCCAGTTAATTGCATTCCATGCCAGCCTAAAAACCTCTCTGTGCTTTTGGCAAGGGACTGAGGCTAGGCAAAAGTCATATTCTACTCTGTTACTGAACCCCATGCTTCAGTTGCCAGGGCTAACAAAGGTGGTCAATGGCATTCATATGAGTTAAATGGTTACCCGAAAGAGATTAAACCCACTTTGTGATTGAGAAGAATTGCAGAGGGGTGCCACAGGAAGGTTTCTCTGTTCACTAAGCTAGTTGGATAAGCAGTTGGGCCATAAGCAGAAGGAAGGCACGATTGTATCTTCATGATAGCAGCTTTCTTGTATAGACATTAACTCTGAAAATTAACAGTACTACTTTTCTTTTAATTTATTAATTTAAGGAAGATGTGGTCAGCTTAATTCCAGTAGAAAATTTGGTAACTACTGCACAAGAATTACTGCAGTGTCATAGTGTGTGTTTCAATAGTTTAACACACAAAAGGGAAGATAAAGATGATGCCAACTGCATAAATTATTTGATAGTACTGGACTATTTAGAACATGTATCCTGCACTTGCCAAATTACAATTACACTTCAATTTATTGCAGAAGTAGGACCAACAATTAAAGGGACAAAGTGAAGCACAGCTTTCTCTCCAGGCAAGAGAACTGGACAGACATTCCCAGGCCTGTGATCAGCACTGCTGCCTTTAAATCAATTATATTCTAAAAGTATTTCCATTCATCATTCTAACATCATAAGTAGCTGCTATCTGCACAGCAGCTTTCATCTAGAGACTTAAAGAGCTTTCTAAAAATTAACTCAGTGCCTCTTGAACAGCCATTGAATGTCCCAAACCCATACTACCAACCAGTGAAATCACCTTCTTTGCCAAAACCTCTGCTTTCTCTCTTTCTCTTCTATTTTTTTTTTTTAATTAGTTTTTGTTACACCTACTATCAAGCTATAAAAGCACGCAGCGGATGCTGAAACCTTGCTGAGCTATGTGATTTTTATGAGCTACCACACATAAAATTTGTGTTGATTCCAATGTTCCATGGCAAGAAATCACATTGTAAACAACAATTTTACCCCACATGGAAGGAGAAGGGTTTGATTCTGGACAACTTGTGGAGGATAAGATCTATTCTTCTGCCGAAATTAATGACATCTGGGAGTCAGTATTGCTTTTTCATACTTTTTTCCTTAGTTAAGAAAGAAAAACCAAGAATCAAAGCAATTGAAAGGGAGAAAAAAATCATAAAATTCAGCAAATACATGGGCAGAACAAATATAGTTTGAATATAACTTATATAACTTATCCTGGCGATTGATACTGCCAGAGTATACTTCGAAGGCAGAACAAGGACCACAATCCTCTCTCCTCGCTCCTCCCACCCCCAAACTCACCTCTGCCAAGTGAACTCACCTTTGCCATCCTTGTAAAGCACTGTCGCTTTTAACTCCAATTCAGGTGTAATTTGGAAAGAGTTATCAGTCTGATAACCCACTTGCTGGTGACGCTCAGAGTTTGGCTGCTGGGATTGTGGCATCCCAGCAGCTTTGGTTCCCAAATTATTTGCACACTGACATGTGTCAATATGTCACCGGATATACAATATCCACCAGGTAAGCCAAAGGGGCAACTTTTCAGCAAGAAAACAAGAGCACGTTGATTTGATCTGCTGAAGCCAGAGCACCTGTCTGCGGACAGTCTGGGGAGCTCCACCTGCTCCCCGCAGCACATCAGCAGCACTCACGCTGCTCCCTTCCCGGTGTTGTTTCAAAACAGAAGAAAATTGAGCTCTAAAGGGTGCTCCTGGCACCCTTTTGAGGCCAAGTTCCCGGCCCCAGTGCTACATCTGGCCTTTTTGAGCATATATGCCTGTTTGAAGTGGGAAGGCGAGCGCGACTTTTCCACCCGCTTTTGGGCAGAGCGGTCACAAACACCATCCTGAGACCTCTCGGGGCACGGCCAGCCACCAAGCAGTGGTGGCAAAGCCCAGCGATGGGGTGTGGAGTAGAATTCTGGAGAAACAAAAAAGAGAAAGGGTGTCAGTAGCACGGAGTAGTTCTCTGGAGAAATTCTGGGAGCCGCAAGAGCAAACGCCTGTATCCTTGCTTGCTCGTGAGCTCTGCAGTGCAGCTCAGCAGGTCCTGTTGCCTCAGCTACAGCTTTGGTCTCTCCTCTTGGAGTATTTTGTAGTAAAGTCATGCAAGAGGTTTCCTCGATACTTCACCATCTGGTAGAAAAGAAGCATCAGATTTCCCCACCCCTTGAGAAAAAACACCCGTCCCTCTTCGCTCTTTTTGCTATTAAATGCACATGCATCTGTTGAAGGCCTGAAGGCAAAAGCTCTTAAAAGGAAAGAAAAAGAAGTCATTTCACCACCACGAGGGATGGGACAATGGAAAACCACTGAAGCAGCTGGTCTCCTGTCCTGGAGCATCCATTACTGCTGTGGCTGGTGGCATTATTCTTCCAGCTGCCCTCTAGGTAGGCTCCTGCACTGGGGCAGCCAATGTTCCCTGGCATTGCCCTCCACAGCTGATGAAGTAGAAACCATCCTCACTGTGGCAGGAACGCTGCTCGCTACACGCAAAACAATAGTTTTCGTCCCCCCTCTTCTCTCCCTTGTGCTATGCTTCACTTTGGTTTACATTTCGAGAAATCAAAACCAGCCTGCCATTGCAGCAGCTCCCCTAAGCCCTTAGGACTTGCTATTTGTAACTCTTGCAAATTCAGCACGGGGGGGGAAGGGAGAAAAATAAATCCTTGGATATGAATCTGGGGTATTTTTTCACCTCTCAGAGTACGCCGACGACTTGTTAATACTAATGAGGCATGCAGCCAGTCGGAGGGAAGCCCCCTGCATGCTGAAAAACAGCATTGCAGGAGTGTGAGTCAGTCACACATTGCAGCACTTTTCAGTGATCTGGTAAATGAAAGGTTTTGAAAGCAGGAGTATCTGAATGTTTTTTTTAATGGCCTGTCAGGATCCCAGGGCTGTGGCATCCCTGCCCGGTTTAGGGCAAGAAATGAGGGTATTTGGTGCAGTGCTGCATGCAGGAAGGGGCTACATGGCTGGGTGAGAGCAAATGCGCCCCTGTGCTCTGGATGCTTCTGGGGACAAGGCTGCAAGCAAGGGCTGAGATATGGGCACACGGGAAGAAGCGGTGATTTAAAAGCTCTGCAGGTCAGAAACAGGGTAAACTAACTACGGATTACTAAAACAGATGAAGATTTATAGAAATTGTCAACGGAATGCGGTGCCCTTGGCAAGCAATGAGAAAAAAAAAAATCCTTGAAAGGTGCCTGAGCAAAAGCAGCTAAATTAAAACCATCTTTGCGACTGAGTTTGAGGAGGAAAACAGCTGGTAGGAGCTGCAGTGCCTGGTGCAGCCTGGGGCCGGGACAGCCTGGGAGCACACACGGTGTTTTGGTTCCTGCTGGTACGTGGAGCTGAAGCCGCTGCTCATTATAGCACAGCACAGGCATGGGGAGGGGAGGCAAGAGAAGAAGGAGTTTTCTCGGGTTGTCTTAATTGTGCCTCAGCTCTTCTCTGGAGGAAAAGGGTTAAACCTGCAAGTAATTTGGAAATGGGAAAAAAAAACCCCAAACCCTGTGAATTTAAAAAACGGACTGAACTGGATTGCAGTAAAGCTTGACTGCGAACCATTCGCTTTTAATAAATTATTAAACAATATTATTAAATAATATTAATAAGTAATATAATATATTATTTCATAAATACTTATATAATATTATTGTATTTACCTGAAAGGAGGTTGTAGCATGGAGGGTGCTGGTCTCTTCTCCCAAGTAGCAAGTGATAGGACGAGAGGAAATGGCCTCAAGTTGTACCAGGGAAGGTTCACATTGGATATGAGGAAAAAATTCTTCATGGAAAGCGTTGTCAGGCATTGGAACAGGCTGCCCAGGGAAGTGGTGGAGTCACCATCCCTGGAGGTGTTTAAAAGGCATTTAAACGAGGTTCTTAGGGACATGGTTTAGTGCTAGTTAGGTTAGGTTATGGTTGGACTCGATGATCCTGAGGGTCTCTTCCAACTGAAATGATTCTATGATTCTATGATTCTATTTCTACTAATTTAAGCATACAGCTAGTTTTGCATACTGTGACCCTCTATCCATGCAAGCACCGGTTTTAGCCTAATCAATGATGTCCAGAAACTGGTCATTCCCCAGATCAGGGTGGGTAAAAATTGTTTATATTAATTTACAAAAGAATGTATATTTAACTCGAATTGGATTTAAGTAAAACACTTTTATTTTAAAAGTGTGTTCATCATTATGTTTGAAATCATGGCAACATATATTAAAACCTGAACAAAAATAATTGAAATTCAAACATCTTTTTCAGGTTTACCAATGGAATTTTTTAAAGAGGCAAACAGATCAACTGAGAAAAGGCAGCAGAAACCAAATTTTGGTAACGTTGTTTGAAAAGAACATTTGATAGCAATAGCCTCTTCAGAGGCATAAAGAGCATATTTATTCATATTACTGCATTCACCTTGTTTACTGCAATAAGTGTTTAATGCAAGGTTGAAAAAGTGGCCAGGAATGGAACACCAGAAAAGCAGTTCTTATGACAAATAAAAAAAAAATAAATAAAGGAGAGGAAGTGATCTACCACTTCTAAATTCTTGTAGGACAGAAGAAATGGAAACAAAATTAGCTCCATTCCCCAAATACAGTAATTTGTGTCCTCAGTGCACCTGTTAGCTTCAAAGACAGGGTAGATGAGAAGAAGAGGATTGTGTATTCATGTGGTGGCAGAAATATGAACAGGATCTTCAATGGCTGCTGCCGATAGGGAAGGGAGCATGGAAGTCCCCTTAACCCTGCTGGCAAATAAACTCCTGTCTTATGCTTTGAAAAATGTACATTTATTCTTAATAATCCAGCATGGTTTACCAGCATTTATCTCACCCAAAAATACATATTTTTCGTTCATTTTCATTGAATTCCCATTCCAGTTACGCATAGCTTGGTAGGCATTATTAGTTTGAAGAGTCTTTATTAATATAAAAGAGTCTTTATTAATATAAAAGAGATGGTCACAAAGTATATGCACTCCCTGAAGGAAGCATAACATTAAAAAAAAAGACAAATGAGTTCAATCTGTACTTCTCAAATGAACATCACAAATACAAGGAGTACCAAATTTAAAGTTAAGGCTAAAATTAAATTGCTTATTAGTTGCAAACTGTTGAGAACCTACTTCTTCTTAGAAAAAAAATAAAGTAAAAATTTTAAACAAAAATCAGTACAGACCTTTCCTTCTCTGTGGCTGTGATTCTGAATTCAACCATGTCACCACGCGCCTGCAATGTGTAAGAGCACTCCTGTGGCTCTTTCATGACCCAGGAGGTAAAGCAAACAGCAGGGTCCCTTTCCAAGGGTCAGCTGGAGGACAGGTGGGCTGGAATAACATCCCACCTGAAGTCCCTGCCAATGCTCCCAGTGACACAAGTAATACCAGTATTTCCCCCGTTGGGGATTACATGACCAGACCGGTCCTTTAGCTACTGATTAACTTCAATCCAGTGAACTGGCCTTGTTGCTCCAGACATTGAACCACTAAACCGTATGGATCCAGCTGTTGGACTTCAAGGTCTATCTTTAAATGGAAACATCCCAAAAGAGGTGTTCAGCCCCTGAGCACCCCAGGGATGCTCTATCTCCACAGCTCAGCCTTGGCCCATCACAGCAGGGAAGCGAAGCTGCTGCGTCGCTCATGCTAAGACGAAAAGAGGGAAAGATCAAGTTCATACAAGCATTTCCTTTCTCAGCTCTCTATACTTTATTTTTCCAGTTTAACTTACAGCAAGCCTCCCAAATGCAGTGCAAGCCCTGAACATGACGCCAAGGTTCATTTCAGGTCCATTTTCCAATAAGCTGGAGTTGGTTTGTAGCTGGGGCATATGCTTTGATCCTCCCACTTGGAGTCACATAAAAAGTCAACTCAGATCTTTTTTTGCCCCTAAATTCATGTGTATTCCCCGTCACTGCCATCGACACCTGCTCAGCGGGTCTGGAGAAGGGGAAATGGGTGATCTGTCATGTCTGCCAGGACTTTATGCTCCTTCCTTAGACAGGCAGACAATTCTAGGAGATGTCGGGCAGTAGAAAACTGGTTTCACAGGTCTACGCTTTGTCCTCAGCTTCTTCACTCACGACTGATGTTTTGGGAAGGACCATGTAAGAAAAAATACCACTGTCAAAGACTCTCGCTGACTAAAAGAAACTGACTGAAGGGAAAAAGTCTGTTAGAACTATAAAGGTCCTTGGTAGAAGATGGAAAGAAATGGGTTCCTTCGAGATTTTCAAATTAATAACCTACCTAATTATTAAGAGCTGCTAGCAGAGGGAAGCAGCCCATTGATTTATTCCAGGGAGGGAGTGGTGCAAATTCTCCTCCCAAAGCTGATGGTCTGTGGTCTCAAATTAGTGACTTGCAGCACTTTCCGGATCCCAGTGCTCTTTATGAATAATCAGAGCTGTCTGGAAAGTTCACGCGGGGCTCTGTGGCACATAGCAGGCACCTCTGAGCACCCCTGGTCTTGGGGACACTTGGTGCATCATGATCTGGCAGCTACTTTGAGACCCCACCTGGAGTACTGCATCCATCTCTGGAGCTCTCAACACAGGAAAGACAGGAACCTGTTGGAGAGGGTCCAGAGGAGGGTCGCCAAGAGGAACACCTCTCCTGTGAGGACAGGGCTGAGAGAGTTGGGACTGTTCATCCTGGAGAAGAGAAAGCTCTGGAGGAGCTTATTGTGGCTTTTCAGTACTTAAAAGATGAAGATAGACCTTTTAGCAGGGCCTGTTGTGATAGGACAAGGGGTAATGGCTTTAAACTGAAGGAGGGTAAATTCAGGATAGATGTGGGGAAGAAATTTTTTACAGTGAGGGTGGTGAAACACTGGTACAGGTTGCCCAGAGAGGTGGTCGATGCCCCATCCCTGGAGACGTTCCAGGCCAGGCTGGACGGGGCTCTGAGCAACCTGATCTAGTTGCAGATGTCCCTGCTCATGGCAGGGGGTTGGACTAGATGACCTTTGAAGGTCCTTTCCAATCCAAACTACTCTATGATTCTACTTTGGGTGTACTTTCTGTATCCTAAACGACTTTGGCAGCGGGACCACTGTAAAACTGGGCAGGTGCACACACCTGCCAAGAAGCACCGGAGGCCTAACACCCCCCCAGAATAAAGAGATTTTGTTTTGCAGCTGCACCACAGCCAGCCTTCCGGGGGGATGGTTTAAAGCAGCGCCCGAGCAGCCCCTCCAGCGTCCTCGGCAGGCCGGTCCCGCACCGACCGGACTGGATTGCAGCAGGGGCAATTCCGCCAGTAACTTCTGCGGCACGGCAGCTCGGCCGGGCCGGCTCTGAGCCTCCCCCGCACCGCGCACACGCGTGGGACCCGGAGCTCCGCGGCCGCCGAGGGGCGGGGCTCCGGCGGGCGGGGGCGGGACCAAGGGGCGAGGGTGGGCGTGGCCGTGGGCGTGGCCTGCCGGCCCAGGCGCCCGCCCGCCGGGAGCCGCGGGCGCGCGGCTGCTGGGAGCTGGAGCGCGAGCCTCGGCGGAGCGGCCGCTCTCATTGGCGCGCCCGGGACAAAGTGCCCGTGAGCGGCGGAGCGGTTAGCGGGGCGCCGCGTGCCGCCTGCCGCGCGCGGGGCGATCGGCTCGCGGGGGCGTCCCGGGGGCGCGCGGCCCGCGGCGGGCGGGAGGCGGCGGCGGCTGAGCGGGGGAAGGCAGCGGGGCCGGGAAGATGAACCGGAGTTTCAACAAATCTCAGAGTCTGCGGTATCTGGAGTGCAGCGCGGTGGAAGTGAAGAGTAAGGTGAGGACAGCGCGGCGCGGCCTCGACCGGCGGCGGCCCGGTGCGCCCCTGCCCGACCCGCTCCCCGCGGCTCTCCCGAAAATGAATGGAGCCCCCCCCGGCACCCCTCAGTGTCCCCCGCCGCCTTCGCGCCCGGTGGTGCCGGAGCCGTGCCTGAGCCGCAGCCCGGAGAGCGGTGACGGGTTGGCGGCAGCCTGCGGGAGGCGGGGATCCCCGCTCCGGGCGCAGCTCCCGGCCTCGCCCCCGGCGAGCCGCCCCTGCCCGGCGTGTGGCGGCGGCGGCGGCGCGACCCTTCCCCGCCCGCCCCCGGGGCGGCGACGGGGCCGGGGCGGGCGGGCGCCGGGAGCCTCGCGCTCGATCTTTTGTTTCGCCGCGGGGACTTCGGCGCTAACTTTTCTGGGGCAGCTCGGAAAGCGCCGGTCGCCTCGCCTGGCGGGAGGCCCGGGGCTCGGGCCGGGGACGCCGGTGGGAGCGCTGAGGGAGGCGGTGCCGCCGCCGGGGTGCTCTTCCCCCCCGCAGCCGCGGGAGCACGCCGTACCGGTGCTACGGCCACCTCCCGGGTGGCGGGTCGGCTCCCCTGGCGTGGTGTGGCAAGAGGAGCGGAGGGCTGGGAGGGAGAACTGCCCGGTCCCCCTGGCCGGTGCTGGTAGCGCCGAAATCCTGGTGTAGATCCAAGTGGGAAAAGCCGGAGCGAGGCCTGTGGGAAGCTTCACCCACCCGTGGCTGTTTTACCAGGTGTTACCTGGGGGTGCCGGCACCCGCCATAAGCCAGCCAGGTTTTGCACGCTTGTATTGTTAGGAAAGGAGTTGTGCAGGAACAGCTGTATGCTGGAGCTTGGCTTCTTAACATGATATTGGCTGGCTGTGTCTATGGTTGGTCTTGCTGAGCTCTCTTAAAGAGGTTCTGGTCGCTCTTGGTTGAACCAGCACATCTAAATCTCACCTGCCACCTCTGTGTGCAGAAATAAAGAGCATTTTAAGCAAAACCGAGAATGAGAAATCTCCCTAAATCTCCCATGTTTTATATACATGTAACAGAAAAGGTGTAGGCAACGCATAGGTTGAGAAGAGTAGAGTAACACTAGCATGTCCTGGAATTGCGCACAGCCCTCATCTCCTGTTTAGATGGTATTGGAGACAATGTTTTGGGGGCTTTGTACTTGATGCTCTCCATTTTTGCTCCTTGTTGCATTCAGATCAAACAGCCTTGAGCAGCACATAGACCTGAGGATGGTGGGATGCCTTCTGTGGGAGAACTACCTCATGTCCAAGGGACTGGACTCTCCAATCATTTCTACATGTGGCACCTGAGATATAGGTTGAGGCCCTTATTTCCTAATCTCCTGTTGCCACTTGAAGGGGCTCAGCTGGCCTGGAAAGTTCCACTCTGTTCCCATAGCTGGCAAGTTTTGGTTCAGTTTGCACTGGTTCTAAGTTGTAACCCATGCACGACACTAATTGTGGCCCCTAAATGCTCCATCCTGATCCTGTTTTCTAGTTACTGAGTTGTACACTGTGCACTGTATGAGCTTCAAACTAAAACCTTGACTACAGAGAAGATTTTTTTAAAGTTCATCCTCTCTATTCTAATTCAATTTGCCATAGCTTGAGTTTGTTCTGTTAACAATTAAAAAACAACCTTGTGAAGAACACCTCATAGCTTCCTTTACAGCTGCAGAAATCCTGTAAGTGAATCCTACATAGTTGTATAGGCACAGGGTGGTGTACGGAGGTTGTAAGTGTACAAATGACTGTGGGCTTCTGGAGAGAATGAAAAATAAACTTCTGTGGGTGGGAAGGGTTTACTGGAAGTCTTCTGGACCTCAGGTTTGTCACTGCTGATGTCCCAGAAGTTATTGTAGAGAACAGTACTGCATTGGAAGGAACCTTAAAACAAAGGCTAAATAGAAAATATCCTGCTGAGGGCCTACACCCAGTGATGATCCATTAACATGCAGCGTGGGTCGGTGGAGGCTGCGCTGTTGAATTTCCTGGTGTTGGTGGGGTTATACTGTTAGCGTGACTTGTGCACAATAACATCTAGAGTGTTTATGTAGCAGGCTGTTGCAGATTGTTGGTGAACAGGGGGTGGTACTGACACTGTGAGATGGTTTTCTTTTGTTTGTAAAGCTTGTAGGTTCCCTCTCACAGGATTACTATTCAATGGTTAGAAATAGATCCAGTCAAAAGCTCTGGCCAGTGGTACCTGGCAAGGTACCTTATACCTCTTGTTAAAATGTGGTAATCTTGTAGGGTTGATTATGATGCTGTTTGTCTTGTCCTTGTGGATCGCTGGGTTGTCCTGCTGCAATCATCTAAAAATACTTTTTTTTTTTTTTTTTTGATTGGGTGACCTATCTAAGGCTGGGGAAACAAAAAGATTCAATAATGCTGCTTTTGGTAGCCGTATGCAGTCAGTCTTTTAAACATTTAGTTGCCTGTGTTTTGTAAGTAGGAGGCCTGCCTGGACCTGCCTGGGAACTCGAAAGTTGAGTCTGAGAACTCATGATTTTGCAGCTATCGCCTGAGAGCGCAGGCTGCCAGGTGAGCGGAGGTGGGTGCAGCTCAGCCTCTGCGCCGGGGCATGCTGCTGGCCGGGGATCAAGGGATTCTCAGGTGGCTTTTCAAAGGCTGGGGAAGTGGCAGGCCGTGGGCAGGTGGAATCCCTTTTAGTGGAGGAGCTGGGTGTGACAGAGCGCTGCTTTTACACAACGAAGTGAAATGGCTTTTCTCCTTCTCTGCAGATTGGTTTGGGCATGAAGGAGCTCTGGAAAAAAATAGCTGTGGGGAGTCTGATGGGCGATAGGCTGCAGCCATTGGGTTTTTGATAGCCCTGCCTCTGTTATGATAACCAGGTGGTTCCTTCCTTAGGGATAAACCACCATCCAGCTGGTGTGTTGCATTAGTCATGATTCAGACGTGGCTCTTGTGAAAACTGACCAACATTTTCCTGCATTTCCTGAGTTTCTTTTGTTTTCTTCAAAATAAAGTTATTGGAAATTGGTTTGTGCCCTTGATTATTGGAATGGTAGAGTTTGTCAAATCCTTAGTACCACACTGGGTAAGACACTTTTCTGGCGATCCCCAAGTATCCTTAAGTTTTAAGATTCCTGATGTGGGCCAGAGGATTATTTTAAAAAAAAAAAGGGTGGGGTGGGAGAAGGAGGGAGTCTTGGTGGAGTCCTTCTTGGTGGCTGAACTCACTCCAGCTTTTCAGCATCCTCCTTGTGCTGAAGGGTCAAAACCTGCACATGGTATTCTTCTTTCCTTGTTCGGTAGATGTGTGAGCTTTGGGGATGATCGGATTTCAGCTGGTCTAGACCAGCCTGGACCTTCCCTGGACCTAGCCTGACCCATCACCCCCACTAGGAACGTGGACCAGCAGCATGCTTCAGCCTCCAGTGCTTGTGTCCGTGGATATTTTGGTGCCTTGTGACTACCTGGGGGGAACATTCGCAGTGATGTGTTCTTTGGCTACATGTCTTTGCAGGAGGATGAGCTTTGTGGCACTGTGTAACACCTCTTAGCGTGCATCAGCTCGGTTTTTCTCTGGGCGACTGTAAGGTGCTGGAGAAGCCTCTCACTGTGCTGCGGCAAATACAGAACGAGAAAACAGAGCACCAGCACACCTCTGTTTTGAGACGCGGCAGTGATGGGAATCGCTGTAGTCATCTCCTTTAAGAAGTCCTCTTCCTTTGGGCTCAGTGCTTCCTCCCTTCCTCTGTGTCCTCCCCTGGGAGCTGGCCTTATAATCAAAATACTTAAAAGCTTATTGCTAGATAGAAAGGTGGCAGGATAAAGAGAAACCTGCTTAAAAATTGGCACGTATCGTAGGAAAATATGAATAGAATTGTAATTATACCTTATCCCTCTTCTGCAATCTTTCATGATAGAATACATTAGAAGCTCGGTTCTTATCTAGGTGTTGTCTGCGTAGCTCAGGATTAATATTTCAGCCCTTTTAGACAGTATCTGAAAACACATTATCTTGCTGGCCAAAAACAACTGTGTATTCTCATGTGTCTAGTACTCACTGGCTCTTTTCCCCTGTCGGGTGACAAGTGAAGTATCTGTCCCCTATGAAGAAATTGCCTCTAATCTCTGCAAAAGGTTTCCAGATGACCCTTTCTCTCCCTCTTCTCCCTTTTACCAACAGCCACAGTGCATGCGATGTGTGGGGCTTTTTTTTTGTTTGTTTGTTTTGTTAAGAATTCTGCCTGTGACCATGAGATCCCAAACCTATTTTTCATTTTCTCTCCTTAGTTTTACAGAGAAGTTTCAGGCCTCTTTCCCCATGAGTGTAAGTGTACAGAAGAAGAAATACTTTTAAAATAGAAATTCCTCTATTAATGGTGATACTTCTCTTTAATTATAGCTCCATGTAGCCAATCTTCTGTCATCCTGCTCTGAGTGAAAAGAGATTTTTTTTTAATTTCTTTTTTTTTCTTGAATTGTACATATAGCTTTTCAAAGAGGAGGGCAGCTATCAGGTCAAGTGTATATTTCTTTTACAGTCACTTGGATATTCTGGAATAGTAGAGGTATAAGATTGCCTCAGGCATTTAAATGGTAGCCCTTTGAATTGTTTGTGAAAGTGTGTTTTTTTTGCACTTTGAAACAGGCAGTTTTATGTTTTCGGGTTAAAAGCAGCAGCAAAGTATTTCTCTACTACTCCTATGTTATTTCCTGCAAGCTAGATGTACCCGTAAGAATTCATTTTCATGTTTTCAAAAGTAGGTAAATGCACTTGTGGTTCCTTGAAAAATAGTCCTTAAAAAAAACCAACACCAAAACCCAACAAACAAAACAACAACAACAAAAACCCCCAAACAAACAAAAACATACACAAAAAACCCAACCCTTTTGTTGTTTTTTGTTGTTGGAACTTTCGATGGTGGCTGAGGGTTATAGAAACACAGCTACCTGACTCAGGTGCTGACTGTGTCATTGTGACATTTCTGCCTTATTAATAGTGTCATATTTCCTTACATTAAAACTGATTTACAAATTAACAATAACGTGACTAACATCCTGCTGCTATAAACAAACCCATTAAGATAAATATATCTATTTGACTACAACCATATTTTTTTCCTCTTCTCCCATCCCCTTTTGAATTTGTTCCAGTAAATGCTGGTGTTCAGATGGATGCCGCAAATGGATTTTTTAATACATTTTAAATCATATTTTGATGTATCCAGAGTATATACGGGATACTGTTATGGTCTTCAAAGATCAGCTGTGCTCTTATGAAGTAACTAGCAGATAAAATGATGCGTTTTGGTCCTGGGCAAGTGTAGAAGTCCGGGCTTCAGCAAGCCTGCCCAGCTGCTAGATTGATGTGATATCTGAACAGCTTGTGGGTGGTTTGTCCTGCTCATGTGTCATCTTCTCAGGAGGAGTGTACTTGTGCTTGTTACATTAAGATAGCTGTTTTAAACCTTTCACATGCTCTATTCCACCCCCCACCCCTCCTTCCCCCTCCCAAAGTTGCTGATACTGCTCAGACACCTTAGCAGTATTTTAAGTCCACGTGACCGTTTAGGTATTATGGTATATGTATGCACATTATGTATTAGAAAGGTACAAGGTTTAACATCAAGCAGTGTTGTAGCTGTAGCAACTAGCGGTAAGAGCAAACTTGCTTTTACCAGTCTCCTGTAAAGAGATTTTAAAGGTCTGGTTCTTCTCTGTCTGCTGTTAACTAAATGAGAGAGGTGTACAAATTGTGTTTTCCAGCATTTTGTACTTTGATTTTGCTCTAAGCCTGAAGCCTTACAGGCCTTGTGAAGTTTTAAGAAATGTTTTCCATGTGTAGCACACTTCAAAATTGATCAAAAAGCATCAGTTTTTTTAAACCTACAGGACGTTAAACCAGACTTTGTCTGCTTTAAGTTTTTAAGTAGTACTTTAGATTCTTCCAAGTTAAGGTCACGCTTGTCATACCTAGAATAAAACTAAGTGCAGTGAAAAGCCTTGTAACCAGCTGATTTAACTGCTGGTTTTGAGCTTCAAAACATATTTGATTATATGCAAACCAAATGTGGCACAGACTCAGAAAACCGCAGTGCTTCCCCCTCTCAAATGAAGACAGTATGCCACAGAAATAGCAACTTGAGATGGTCTGGATTGTTGCAAAACGTGTCAAGAAAAAGAGACTGCAAACATTAACCTCTTAAGAAATCTTGCCTCTGTTCCTTTCTGTTTTCATTTTGCTGAGGTTCTGGCAACAGGTATTTATTTTGATGTGCTAAATAGCATCTACTAAACTCCTAGTTTCTCTGTTATTAGAAATCTGTTCTTAGTAGGATGAATTCTGAAGTGGTCATGCCTAGTAAATCTAAGTCTGTCTTCAAACAGTTGGGTGACTTGAGAGAAAGTGACCACAGCAAGTTACCATGCAGCAGCTGAGCTACTACAGTTGATCCTGTGAAAACTTACTGCCCTTCACAGATGAGAGGCCAAACTTTTCAGCCAAAAAGGTGTTGCACAGACAAGTCATTTTTGTGATAGTTCTGTTCAAGTGACAGCTACAATAAGCACCAGCACAGTGTAACTTATCTTCTCTGACCTGTGCTCTGGCACTGTGTGAGCAGTAGTGCTTGTAGGAGTTATAGGGAAGGCTGGGAAATGTGCTTTGTGCTGCCTGGCTTCACAGAGCGTGGGATGGAGGGGAGGATATGCTCTGGTGCTGGGGTTATAGCCTTGGGTCCTGTGTAATAACAAAAAAACCCCCAACCAACCAAAAAAATGTGATTACTGAAAGATGGTAGTTCCTCTGACTATGTTCCTGAAATTATTATACTGCTGTTACAGGCTTGGGTGCTTGCTGTGCTAACTGGATGGCTATCAATATTCCTACGCTGCATTGACCAGAAGGCTCGGGCTGCTACTTTCAGCACCTCCCATACTCTCCTATTCTTGATCGTGCCTTGATTATTTGCACCTTTGCTCTTGTAATGGTTTTTAGCCTAGCAATTTGGGAATTCCAGATCTGCTTAAAACTTCAGCCAGCCAGTCTATTTTATGTGAGTAATCTTGTAAATTTTAGTCTCGCCACATTGAAACAGTCCTAAAGGACACTGAACAATGAACCTTTAATTTGCTGAGGTGTTCTTTAAAGTTGGAAAGTTGTTTACAGCCAAGTCAGAAAGGAATGTCTCCCTTGTGAGGTTAAAATACCTGTGGAGGCTCTGGCAGGCTGCAGGACTAGCCACCTCTGAGGAGTTCTTCAGGGATGCAATTAATAATGCTTTCCTTGGTAGTGCTTTATCATTCCCTTTGTGAGAGACTTTGCACGCACTTAATCTGAGCTTTTAGCAACCAAGAAATGCTCTTCCAAGGATTGATTGCCTGGCCCTAATTACCTTTACAATTCAGGCCAGAAGTTAAAGATGAAATGTAGCTTTGGAGACATTCCCTCCCTCTAAGTGAAGGCAAAATGTCCCAGTACAGAGGTAGTCCTGTTCCCATTGGAAATTCCTGGAGTTAATCGAGGCAGAAATGTCTGGGGCAGGGTGTGGTGCACCAGCCCCAGGGCCACCCAGCCTGGAGCCATCCCTCCTGCTTCTGCCCTGCACAGCTGTTCCCAGGCCCCTGTCAGGTCTGGCGAGGTGTGTGCATGTGTGTGCGCACATCAAATTATTACTTCTCTGCAGCTGTTGTTGGCCCCGAGCTCATGCGGAAACCTCTAGTAGAAACTAAAAGGGTCTTAAGTTTGCAACCAGCCAGAGTCCTTACTGGATACAGGTGTCTGGTAACCCTGCAGATGTCTCTCATAGCAAATGTTCAAAAAGTGGTTTGCTCTTGCTACAGACCTGTACTAGTGCAGGGCTTCCTATCTGCAGGAATCTGGGCTCATGGATTTGTCTGCTCTTGGCAGTGTTGCCCAGACCTCCTGATCCAGTGCTCCTTTGTCCTGCTGGGGGGCAGGGTGCCAAATGTTCCTTTTGCCCTCATGCTGATGGTGACGTGCCATGGATGTATACATCCTGTCCTGTATTTGTGCTAAAGCAGTGGAAGGCAGTGTAATGGTCTTGTGCCCAAGAATCATGAAAGAAGGTAGGTAAAGCAGGGAGAATGGTAAGCTTAGCTTTAAGTTGCCATTGAGCTGGCAGCTGAGCATCTGAAGAGATCAGTAAAAGATTGCATGGGAGGCATGTCTCATGAACAGAAGTTGATCTGAGGGTGATGGGGACAGAGAAAGAAGCTGAATTTGTCTTCTGAGTAGATGAAGAAGAGAGAGAAGTGTTGCCATGAACAGCCCCATTGGCTGCTGGAAAGGGTTGGAGGGGTTGCGAAGGACAGTTCTTCAAATGAAAAGCAGAGACATGAAGCATTTTGTCCAAGAAGCACGAAAAGCAGGGGAACAGCTGGGTTTCTTTGGGGGGAAAACTGTTCTAAGAATTGAAGATATTAAAGCATGGCTGTATTTTTACGGGGGGAATGAATGGGGAGAATACAAGGGTGAGGGGTAGGAGTATGGTATGATGCCAATCAGGAAGAAGTTTTGGGGAGAAGATAGTGAAATTGTCTGTGGTGAAGTTCCTATAAAGGGCAAATAGAAAAGAGGCTGTCTTGCTCTTGTGACTTTCTTTTGGAAGAAACAGCAAGAGGTGAGTAGGGGACTAGGCAGAATACAAAATCCCACATTTCCCATCAGCTTGATCGTCGGGATGAAGCCAAGGTGCTTTGGGGCAGGCGGTTGAAGGGGAGAAGAGGGAACTTGTTGCAGAGAACATCTGCTTGGTTGGTGGCATCTTGTCACTAGTGACAACCGCTATGAGACTGGGAGCACAGCAAGAGAGTGCTGAGTGAACTGGGGGAGGAAGAGGGAGCAGAGAAACACAAACATGAATGTGACAGCAGAGCTCTGAAGTCCCAGATATGAAGTCAGCCAGCACAAAACCATTTACTTTCAGCCCTCCCTCCTCCTCTTTCTTGGCCTCTGCTTCCTCTCACTGATAAGGCCACCCTGATCAGATCTTCCCTGTTTTTAAAATCTCGCAGGTAAGCAGAAACTGGAATCTATAGAAGGATGAGAGTGTTTGTTTTTCTTTCTGTTCCTGATACTGGCTTCATGGGAGAAGTAGGTGGCTAACATAATTCATGTTTATTGCTGAATGCTGCTCTTTGATGTTTTCTTATTACAATAGCCTGAACTCAAAGCCAGCAATAAACTAGAGGGATGGCACCTCATAAACACAGGGCTTCATTTTTGACCCTGTAAACTTTTTGAAACTTAAAATTTAAAGAAAAAAAAGTTGGTCTCTTTTGCTTGCAATAACTCTTCCGTTTAATTTCACAAAATAGCAGCCCTCCAAGTAAACAAGCCTCAAAATACTGTTCTCTCCTCTGACCTCTCTTCCCCTCTAGACAGAAAAAAAAAAAAAAAAAGGACGAGATTGCTCTTTGTCAGTCTGCCTAAGTTTTGGTCAGCTAGCTGTGATTTTTTTAATTCTTTAGCACAACTTTTATCAGAAAACTTTTTTTTTTGCCAATTTTTCTTGGCATCTGTTTTTGCTTTTAAGGTTCCTGCTTGATGTATAGCGTTTTGTAGGGTGCTTTTTGTCATCTAGCTGCAGACAGCAAGTATGGCTGATACTTCAGAGGATCTTGGGACAGAGCTAGTTCTTTGTGAAACAAACTGTACAGTTTTTTCTAGTGTCTGTCAGACTAAATTTTTTAATTCCCTTGGATCATCCTGTCCTCGGACTTCTGCAGTAGTAGATGCTGTATTTGCATTAGATAAATAGGTCAAAATCATTTACTTCATTATGACAAACTAATCTGCTTGTTAAAACTGTTATTTTATCAAACAGCGTATCCCAGTATCGTTCTGGCAGAGACTGCTGGCAGACACCAGTCGTTGTGTCTCGTTCTGTGGAGGGATATACTAAAGATGAACCTTGTAGCTTAGAAAAGCAGATAGTCATCTTGGCTATCTGTGCGAAGCCCTTGGAATTTGTAGTTTCTGGAGGATACGTGGTGGATGTTATCTTGAAATCCTGGCTGAATACAATGCAGAGCACCCAGTCTCCAAGCTGTGTGGTACTGCAAAACCTATTATTACTGCGATACTCCCTATCAGCCTAATTAGGGATGATGAATGAACGGTCACTGCTGAAGCATTTTTTTCCCCTCTTCTGAAAAGACCTGCTGACAATGGTTGCTGCCTGTGTATGTGCATAGGGTGAGTTAATCAGCTAAACTACTACTACAGTAATACTAATCTTTAAACAACAAAATATTATCTGCATTATCTGCTTAAATTTCTCTTGAGGAGACTGTTTTTTTTCCCTTCTCTGCAGAATCGCCTTCCAGCTCTCTTGCCTTCAAGTGTTGCGCCATGCAAAAAGTATAAATGAAATTACTGGCCTTTGTTTACCATTGTCCCGTTCCTGGGCGAGGGAAATTGTCTCTTGGGCTTTCCTGAGGCTGAACGTGTGAATGAGTTCATTTGACTACACAGCGTTCGCATCAGACCTCGGTGCCCCAAGTCTGCAGTTTCATCCCCGTAGGTGGGTTGTTACCCACCTGTCACACTCGGCTGATACAGCCCGTGGGGGTTCAGCTGGGATGCCTGGCCCTTTCACTTGTCCTCCTCTCATGTGGCAGCTTAAGCTGATCTGTGGGTCACACCAAAGTGTAAATAACCATCCTTGCTTCTTTCCTCCCTCCTTTCCCATGTCACTTTCCCACTGACCTCGGTGCCCCAGCACAGGAGCATTTGTGCCTGGACACCTCTGTTGGGCCAAGCAGAAGCGATGGGCTCCCCCAGCAGATGTCTGGGTGGTTGTGTAGGATGGTTGTCATACTGACTGGGCTGAGACCACACAGTGTCTGCTTTCTTGAAGTACCCTGTGTGCTAATGGTCCTGAACGAGTTGTCTGCCCAGTAAACCAGTGGTTACTGGGATTGGCACCGAAGTGCCCTGGCCTGGTGCGGTGCTGTTTCGGCTGAAGGAAATCTATGTTCCTGTTCAGGTGTGCAGAGCAGGAGATGCAGCCCTAAACAAAGCCTACAAAGATCTTGTTCCTGCCTGGTTAGTTTATCACGTAGATGTTAAACTTTTCACTTGAAGATGGTTGCTTCTTGTTTGAATCTAGGAAAAATAAAACTTCAAGATACTTTTCAAATAAAAAGACTTAATGTTTTTTTCAGTTCGAAATGTGTCAACAGGAGTAAGTTGCCACTTGGATTTTTCTGGAGAGGATCAGGGGATGGAGGACAAAGGAGGACTGTTTTCCCTCCATTGGAACCAGCTGTGGTTTGTTCGGCTCTTGTGCATTTGGATGGGCACTCTGAATTGAAATCCAAACAGGAACTAGCAGTTAATATTACAAACAAGCAGCATAATTTCACCAAACAAGCTTACAGATGATCACAACTAGACTTAGATGCTGAACAGTGGGATTTTCATAACTGCGGAAGTAATTTGTGAACATCATTGCACCCAAAGCCAGTAGGTTGGTTGATTGGTTTCTTTTTTTTTGTTTCTTTTTTTTTTTTCTTGAAGATGATTATGGTGATGATTCATACTTTTGCTAGTCTCAGCAAAAGAGTGGCTTGCATGTATAAGTTGATTTAACATCTGAGAACTTCTAAGCATGTCATTCTCCATTTTGAGGAAGAATTTGTCTACGAAAAATTCTCAAGCTGTTCTGTTGTTGTGGTTTTTGGTGGTTTTTTTGTTTGTTTTTTTTCTCCCTTTGTTTGCTTACTAGTTTGTGGGGGTTTTTTTGTCTTTGGTTTCTTGCCCTGGTATTGACTGACTTTGCAAATGAGAACTTCCATGGGATCCTAGTCAGAGCCTTCTTTGTTCTTGGATTTATGGGTGTGGTTCCGTGCTTTCAGGAGCGAGTTTCCATGATTTAGAGGTTCAGTTTATGAACAGCAGTTTACTAGTCCTACACAATCTGAGTTATGAAGTTAAATATACCAGAAAGATCACTTAATCTACTTAACTAGAAGCCTAGTTTTTGACTCTCTTAATTTCCCTGATTAGAGAATCTATTTTTTTTCCTCTGGTTCTTAATAGCACATTTGGTTTCTAATATTGCAAATAAGGTCCATTGAAATCTTTTCCTCAATCACTTTCTGGCTTACTTAAAATAACTTAATGGATTTATAACATTTTCAATTGTCTTGTACTAAATCACACCCTTTTTTTTTTTTTTATTTAAACAGCCACTTACTGGGCTGTAAAACTCAAAAAGTAAAAACCAGTAGAGTGACAGAAAAATTAAACCCATGAAAACTAACTTAGAATTAGAATTTTCCTCCTCCTGTATGTATACCAGGAAATTCAGGGGGCATGTAGAGTGAATGTATTTCCTAATGACAAGCTGTGCGCTTACATACCACACTTCTTTACAGGTCTTGTGGTTGGAATCCCAGTGGTATTGATGGGAAACATGCAAAGAATTTTTATAAGGTTATTTGAATAGCTGAGTAACTTCTTTTTAAAGCAGTAGAGTGAACGCTTCTGCTTTGGAGAAGAATGGTTCTGTAGATGCTTGAGATGATTATAATGAATGATGCAGCTTTGAAGTTAAATCCTACAAATGCATTTATCCTCTGGAGGATTTAATGAAAACTTAAAGTCTATTTTTTTAATGTTAAGGTGGCACACTTAGAATCATCATAGAATGGTTTGGGTTGGAAGGGACCTTAAGGGGCAACCCCCCTGCCGTGGGCAGGGACATCTTCTACTAGACCAGGCTGCTCAAAGCTTCATCCAGCCTGTCCTTGAATGCTTCCAAGGATGGGGCATCCACAGCTTCTCTGGGAAGCCTGTTCCAGTGCCCCACCACCCTCATGGTGAATGATTTCTTCCTTATATCTAATGTAAATCTACCGTCTTTCAGTTTAAAGCCATTACCCTTCTTCTATCACTACATGTCCTTGTAAAAAGTCCCTCTCCACCTTTCTTGTAGGTCTCCTTTAGGTACTGGAAGGCTGGTACAAGGTTTCTCCATAGCCTTCTCTTCCTCAGGCTGAACAACCCCAACTCTTCCAGCCTGTCTTAATGAGAGATGTTCTCCAGCCCTCTGATCATCTTTGTGGCCTCCTCTGGAATTGCTCCAGCAGGTCCATGTCCTTCTTATGTCTGGTGCCCCAGAGCTGAACACAGTACTCCAGGTGGGGCCTCACCGGAGCAGGGTGAAGGGGGAGACTCACCTCCCTCAACTTGCTGGTCATGCTTCTTTTGATGCAGCCCAGGACACGGTTGGCTTTCTGGGCTGCAGGCACACATTGCTGGGTCGTGTTGAGCTTCTCGTCAACCAACGCCACCAAGTCCTTCTCCTCAGGGCTGTTCTTAATCCATTCTCCACCCAGCCTGTATCCATGCTTGGGTTCGCCCTGACCCAGATGCAGGACCTTGCACTTGGCCTTGTTGAACTTCATGAGGTTTGCATGGGCCCACCTCTTAAGCCTGTCAAGGTCCCTCTGGATGGCATCCCTTCCCCCATGAGGACCAGGGCTTGTGGACATGAGGCTACTCCTGTCTGTCTATAGAGGGCCTTATCTGCTTGGTCTTCCTTGTTGGGTTGTCTGTAGCAGACCCCCACTATAATGCCACCTGTCTCTGCCCTCCCTTTAATCCTGACCCATAGCTCTTGGTCAGCTCCTCATCCATGCACTCCAGTCGGTCATTGATGTAAAGGGTGACCCCCCTCAACTTCATTTTCCCTACCCGTCCCTCCTAAAGAGCCTGTATCCTTCCATTCCAACACTTCAGTCACAGGAGCCATCCTGCCACATCTCTGTGATGCCAATAACAGCCATGCAGGCATGTGGACATCTCTAACTCTTCTTGTTTACTCCTCATGCTACATGTGTTTGCACAGAGGCGTTTAAGTTGGGCTCCTGATGAAGCTGGCTTCCTGGATGGAATTTCTTTGTGCTGCTCTTCAGGTGCTTTCCTGCTGACCTGTGATGCATCTCCAGGCTCTGGGCATCTGTTGCTGGCACTGGCAATGAACTGGTAGGAGTGGGATAGACTGAGGTTCCCTTCCTTCCCCCCGCTCCCCGGCAACTTTAGTTTAAAGCCCTCTTCACCAGCTTGGCAAGCCTATGACTGAAGATGATCTTCTCCTTCTCTGACAGATGGACCCCATCAGCCCTCAGTAGACCAGGTTTTTCATGGTCTATGCAGCCAAACCCCTGGCTGTGGCACCAGTCCCGTAACCGTTTGTTGATACTCCAGATATGACTGGCCCTTTCAAACCCCTTCCCTTTGACCGGGTTGTTTGATGACAAAACTGCCTGTGTTCCAGACTCCCTCACGGCTGCTCCCAGAGCTCTGTAATCCCTCTTGATACTCCTCAGACTGCTCCTGGCTGTATCACTGGTGCCCGTGTGGAACAACAGCAATGGATAACAGTCAGTGGACTGTATGAGGCTTGGTAGTCTCTCAGTGACATCCCTGACGCGAGCCCACAATAAGCAGCACACCTCTCTAGAGAAGTGCGTCAGGTCAGCAAATGGGTGCCTCTGGACCTCTGGGAACAAAGTCACCTACAACTGTCACCTGTCGCCTTTTCTCAGTTGCACTGGTTGTTACACGGGGAGCAGATTGGGCCGCTTTACTCAGCTCCTGCATCTCTCCTGGTGTGATGGGTCTTTCCTCTTCAGCCTATCTGTTGTCAAGCAGGGTGGTGTCTTGGTAGCCGTGGTTATATTCTAATGTGAAGACCTAAAAAGTCATTTGTAGACTTGAAAGCACCTATATGTGACTATATTGATCATAGAAGGAGAGAGGTGATGCACACTATGTTCAAATGCTGAGCTGGAGCATTGGGCTGTGGTGATGTTTGACAGCAGATGCTCTATTTGTTTTCTCTTGCAGTTTGGGGCAGAGTTCAGAAGGTTCTCCCTGGATCGCTACAAGCCAGGAAAGTTTGAAGACTTCTACAAACTAATTCTTCACATTCATCATATAGCCAACCTGGAGGTGATGATTGGATATGCTGACATGCATGGAGACCTTCTCCCTATTAACAACGATGACAACTTCTTCAAGGCTGTTTCAAGTGCTCATCCACTGCTCAGGGTTTTTATACAAAGACAAGGTAAGATACAATTTCATTTCGGTGCCTTCAAGTGTGCTGGGGCAAGATGAAGAGTGGATTTGTGGCCCCCATTTAAAGGCCGAAATGCTGTAAGAGGGACCTAGGAGCCCTCTTGTTCCTCCTCTTGGGCACTTCCTTACAACTTGCAGGAATGTCATGACTTCAGGGCAGGCAGAGGGCCTGCATCGCTGCCTGTGAAGTGTTTGAAGGATAACATCCTGAGACTCACCATGAGCCACTTCTTTCCCCAGGGGAAAGTACCTTGTGCTGCTTGTACTGTGTCATCACTTGAGCATGTCAACTGCATCACTCCGTTTTTTTGGGGAACCGTGAGGAGGGAGAGGATCCTAGTGTTGTACTACTACTTCACATTTAGAAATCTTATCTATCCGTCTTGATAGTCAGTGTCATACCCAAATGATTCATGCCTGTATAGTGTGCGAATGTGCACAGATACATAGTTAAAAAAAAAAAAGCCTCTGTCACAAATTAGGTCTTATTTGACTATGTTGACCTGGCAGACAGACAAATGATGATTCTACTCTCTGTCCTTACTCTAAGGAGTGTTGAATTTTCCCATTTTGAATCATCAAGCAAATGTAAGGCAGAATTTCCCAAATGTCAAGATGACATCAGCTTTAAATGGCTGTCAAGCTCTTATTGCAGATACCTGAAACCACCTTCTTAAAGACCATATTTGGCAGTTGCCTCAGATGAGGAATGTTTTTTGTAACAAGGTGTCTGCCACAGGGCTCCTTAAATCCCAGGGGAACCTAACACTGTGTTAACACACTTCCACAGTTCTTTTGGTCATGTAGGGATTTATAGCACAGGGCTTTTGGAATTAACATCTTGTCAGTAACAGAGTCAGAAATGAGACTTGATCTGAAACTTTGAGCAGTCATGTAGCTTTTTTGGTCTGGACTCTGTGTGGGGCCATTTGCACTGATAAGGATTTAGCAGGAGGCTTCAACCTGTGCGTTGTTACGAGCTGGTACAGTGTGTGGTTGAATTTGGTGTTGTCAGATACATCCAGGGCTGTGTGGCCCTCCCCATTCAGAGAACATTGTCTGCCACCTTCTTTTACATGGAACTAAGTGCTCAAGGAGGCAATGGAGAAAAGGGTCTAGAGCAGTTTATTTTCTTTGTGTGTCTGTCAGATGAGTGGAAGTATCTGTGGGAGAGGGCTTTGGTTGCTAGCTTTCCCTTCTTATGCAGAAAAGGTGAAGGTGGATGACAAGTCCTTTTAAGTCTCCTCCTATTAAGTCACCTTCCTGTAATGCTTGTTGGGGCTTGTGAATGTTGATGATGGGTCAGGTCATAAGAAATCGCTTTCATGACTTCGTCATGCCTGCATCAGTTTGAGTTTATTCGTGTCTCTGGATCAATCTTGTTCCAAATGCAGCTGTCCTGGCTCTGCTTGGGCAGACTACTGAAGTCACAGAGTACCCCTAACTCTGCATTGGGATGAGGGGTTGCCACTGAAATGCTGACCACAGAAGCAGGCAAATGAAAGAAAACTGTTGACTGTGTGTGGAAAAAAAAATGCTCCCTCTTCTTCAGTAGGACAAGTATGCTAGTTGTGGAGGTTAATAATTTGTAACCTTAATGGAAAAATGCAGTATTTTAAAATGCTTTTCTTTTACCCGTTGCACAGTGGGAATAATCCTGCTGACAAGTAAGGAAGCTCATACAAGAGGGAAGACAGGCCCATGCCTCCTCATATGTGGCAAAGCCTGAAAGCTTTCCCAACACACATTCTTGTGCACTCCTTCTATAAAGCTGAAAGGAACAGTAAATCCTGGCCTGTCCCTTTGATTAATGACACCTTTAATAACGGACTCCTGGGGTTAATGTTTGAGATTCATACTTGTGGATGCTCCTAAACAATCATGTCCATTTCCTTTTGTGAGAAGAACCCTTTGGAAATCGTTCCTCTCAACTGTAAAGAGGAGTTCTTGAAATCTTTTTTGTCTCTCCTTCCTTTGCTTCATCATACCTCTGCTGTTTTCCCTGTCTTCAGACTGGTGTGATGGAGCAATGCTGATCCTTCTGCTGGAGACCTGCACCAGAGAACATGGTGACTAGCACGAAGAAATCATTGTGCCATCCAGGAGAATCTGGTGTGCCTGCAGTGCTTCAGCTCATACACTAAACTCTGACTTCAGAGGCAGGAAATTATGCTGACAGGGATACAAGTAAAATATGAGGTCAGTCCTCTTCTGTGACTTTGAAGGAGACTGCAGAGCGTGGGCTCTTTAGCCTGTTGGGTCAGGGATCACTGGCCTTCAGTGGGAGAAGTCCTGGGAGGTCGCTGCCAAAGGTTGTTCTCTGAGTGTTGTAGAGTAGGGAGGGTTTGAGAGACCTGAGCAGAAGTGTGCAGGCATGGAAGGACTGGATAGTTGAAGTTCAGGTCTCTTTCTCTCAGAACAAACTGTTTATCAACTGCATGATTAGTCATCTGTTCTCCCAGTTTATATCCGAGTTATCCTTTCTCTTGTCAAGTGAATGATACAATCATGTTAACAGCTTAAATATTTGTTCCCAGAGTGGCAAAACAGGTAACTTACTCTTTGCACAATAATCAGGCAACGATTTGCTAGTTAATTTGTTTGTTTGTTTGTTTGCCTAGTTGTTGTTTATCTGAACTTAGTCTTGCACTTTCTCAGTTTGAAAGCACATCCCTTGCTTGTCCCCAGAGGTAAGCCTTGTGCATGCTGCTTGGACTCTCACATGCCAGGTTGGTGTCCAGGTATTGGATGGATGCCTTATTCTGTTTCCTCCTTTTTGTCTCTAGAGCCCTAGGTTTTTCAGGATTGCAGTTAGCTGTTCTCTGCTCAGGCAGGAGATGTCAATGCTTGTTAGCCAGGCTTTTTACTAAGGACCTGAATTGCCATTCCCAGTGTGCTTGCAACAATTACCATTCATGCTTTTTGGGGTCTTGAAGGCTCTGGGACGTTTTCAGGTTATGTTTGAGTAAACTCAGCTATGACAAATTGTTATAGCTCATAGTTATCCATCTGCTGAAAGTATGTGGTATTTTGTTTTGTTTTTTTTTCAATGCCAAATTACAGTGCAAACAAAAATCCTAATTGGAGAACTAGGCTAGAAAAAGAAACGGCAGTTTGCTTTGACTTGTTTTCCCAAAGTGCAAGTATAGGTCGTGTCCTGTGTCGTAAACTGATGTGGCTCTTTTGACTTCATTAGCGCAGTAGTGATTTATATCAGCTGATGCTTTGAGCCCAAGAATTTACTCACTTGGCTGTAACTGATATCAGACATATCCAGAACTCTCTATGGAAGGTGCCTGCTGCTGGGGAAGGAACAGGTGTCCCAGAAACCTTAGAACAATGCAAGGAATTATGGATGTGTTTGAGTTGCTCCATAATAACTGAACTCTTGTAGTGCAGCCAAGACCTGCATGGAGGAGGCGCTTAGCCGATGATGCAGTTGGTCATTGTTTTTTCAAGACTTCATTTATTCTGTGTCTGATTTAAACTACAGCGCTTAAGACAGTCTTTTGAATACTGCAAAAATATTTAAGTGTAAGCTATGAATTCAGGCAGAAACAAAGAATAGAAAAACTGAAATGAGTTGGTATTACATACTGTGAATGCATTACATTTTTCCTTGTACGATTAAATGAAATGATGTTATCAAATCTTGTTTTAACTTTAATGCCTGTCTTGCGGAGGCAGAGTCTGTGTTCAAGCCAGGGCGTATTGGAGACTCTTAAACAGAATGGAATAAATAACAGAATTATAATGACTTTTGCATTGTAAACCTGCCTGAAATGACTCCTTGAACTTTGTGACTGGGGCATAAGGATGTAAGTGGAGGTCTACCGGGTAACAGGTATTTCAAGATCTGTCCTCTTTTGCTTGGATTACGTGCTAAAGTGTGCTTAACCTGGGAAGTTCAGAAACTCGGAAGTGTTGCAAAATGAACATGCTGACCACCCTGTAAGTACTCTGTGCAGCACTTCTTTTTCTAAGGAAAAGAGGTACATCCAGGACCAAGATGCTGAAGTACAGCAAGCATAGGGAGTGGAGTGATATTTGGCTCTAATGCTAACTGAGCACACCACTGTAAATCCAGAGTAATGATTCTGATTCTGGGAGAAGTGATGGAAGCTGCTGATGACCTGAGCTTCACTTCCTACCATTCTTTAGGGTTTATAGAGTAATGGACAGTAACAGAAAATCTGCTGCAGCTCAAGAAGTAAAGGAGATGAGAGACATGGTGAGCAGCCTGTCAGGCCTCATCTTGACCTCAGACTGCGGTCAAATGAACTATACTTCTGGGAAGCCTTTTTGTTTTGTCCCCATTGCAACTGGAGGTGTGTCCTGATGGTGGTTTGAGGTTTTCGGCCTCTGCTTGTTTTGCCTGAGTTTCAGCAAGTGGCTTTGTTCCTGTAAATCTGTTGTGTTGATGAAAATGTGTCCCTCAGCAGAATGATTCTCAAGGAGAACCTGAAGGAGCTGGGGTTTGGAGAAATAACAAACTTACTTAAATATTCAGGCAGTCTTGACAAGACATAGAGTGTCAGCAGGGACTGTGATTGTGCTTGTTGCTGTTGTGTGAGTATAGCTGCTGCCTCTGTGAATCAGCAGCTGTATTACTATTGCTCCTAAGCAACTTTCATAAAATAAATTAATGAATGTGGGGCCACTTTGTCAATCCTAAAGCAGATTCTAGATAAAATTCACAATCTTTCCCTCAATAAAATTAATTTTAAAGCTTTCTAAAGGTTTAAATAGTTTCATGGTAAGTGCAGGAGACAGGTGAAATGCTGGAGTGCCAGATGCTGAATCTGTATTTCAACATATCCTTGTCAAATATCACGCTTCTTGCAGGAACGTAAAAGGCAAAAAAACTGAAGGAGCTGAAAAGCATTCTAACAGCAAATAACCCTAAACCACTCTCTACAGCTGACTGGAATGTGGCCTTCCATAATTCAGTAAATGCCACGAATGAACTGTAGCTGTTAATTGAGGTGGCCTAAGTTGGAAAAGGCTGATGTCTTGTGATACCTGTATTGTCTTGCATTTTTGGGGTCTGGAAAACTGATAGTACTTAATGGCTTTTTACTCACTGTCTTCAGAAACTTGTTATAAGCGTGTAATCTTTTGTAGTTGGATTTTAATAGTCCATTACTGTAACAGTAAACCAGTACTGAACACCAGTTGTTGCTTTTCTCCTTGAGTGCTTAGAGCTGCTGTCTACCATCACTTCTCACTTAAAGTTGATCCAAAATCAACAGGGGAAAAATGTGCATTTACCTGGTTGGGTTTTGGATTTGGCTTGTTTTAATTTACATTAAATTAAAGATTGGAAAATGCTGGTTTTTCTCAACTGCATGCGGCAGCTAATGTATTTAAACTGCTGTGCCATGCAACATTTCTGTATGTTAAGAAGCAATTCATAACTCTGCAATTTGTTATTTACCTGGCAAAGTTCTGTTCTGCTCGAAGTACCAATATCTGTGCTTAGCCTTCTTGTGTTATAAAATCATAGCAACCACGCAGAGTTTTAAAATAAAAATGTGCTAATGGGAATCATGCCCAAGTCCGGCAGAAAAACTGATGGTGGGTTGTTTTATTGTCTTTCATACTTCAAGCAGATAATCCCCAGGAGTGCTGGTTGGCTGTGTAACCATGTGTGTTAAACACAAAAACTGGCTTTGAGGCAGCAACTAAAATGAAACCCATTTCCAGCTACATAAAACCTTTAACTGTCTGCTCAGCCTTCTAGAGTGGGTACAGTTGGAAAAGTTTGAATTGAAGTCTTTCATGTTTTCTTTTTGGTTCTTCAGTAACCATCCTGTTTGTTTTACAGCACAGACATTGACTTCACATTCTCAAAATGTTGTATTTCCAAACAAGAACGATGTGATTTTTTTTTTTTTTTTTTTTTTTACTGTTCTTGTTAAAGACATCTGATACATTAAATAATAAAGCAGGTTGCAGCACATGTTGAGGGAGAATACTGGGCTGCTTCTGGTCTTAGTCTTGGTTGAGATGTGCAGATTTTCACAATGGTCTTATATGAGAGTCTGAGGGAATAAAATAAAGGGTGCAGAGAAGGTAACTTGAGGTTGTCAGTTTATCTGCTCATGTATGAGTGGCTGATCTCTGAGCCAGCTCTTTGGCAGAAAACTAGTTATTTGAGTGAGGAGCTGGCACAGGATGGGCAGGAGCACAGCAGATTTAAAGTGTCTTAACACTGCCATGAAGTCTCTGCTTCTTAGGAGGAAGAACTTGTCTGCTTGTGACCTTTGCAAATGTCCAACACCTCTGTATTTGGAAAGGTGGCAAAGCATCTTGTCTTAGCTTTGACAAGATTAGGGGATGGCGGTAGAATTCATGCCAGTGTAATAGGAATTGCTGCTAGGCTTAAATTTAATCCTTTCATGATTTTCCTCAGAAACATCTGGTTTTGAGCTGGAGGGGTCTTTGAATGCTTGTCAAGCCAAGTAATCTTTGTCCCACTCAAGTCCTTTGATATCTGAAGATAAGTAAAATGCAGCTGTTTGTTCCACTGAAGTCTGGCAACAAATTACTGTAACTTCTCTGCTCCACCTTTCATGTGCAAATGATGAGACTGGGTAATCGTTATCTTTCAACTACTTTATTAAACATCTTTAAAAACATTATGTTTTATCTGTCTTGTCAGACATAAACACAAAACAGCCTTGGATTTTGTTGCTGGCACCATTAGTGATACCTGGTGGCTGAGCAGAGCCAACACGAGGCTGCTTCTCTCCTTCTCCTTGGAAACTCCATTTGTAGAGCATGCGTCTATTTGATTTTCATCACCAGTACTTGGAGCCAGAACACCTGGTAAGCAAGAATTTTCAGTGAAAAGGAGAGGAGAGTGTGTGGAAACAGCATAGCCTATGGATGGGCTTTGTAGAGTCGGTCAATATATGGCAGTGAGAACTGTTGCAGAAATATGCACTGCATAAATATTAATAGTTGCAGTATACAGTAAACATGGAACAGAAGCCTGGCAAAAATGCTGCCGCTGCTGTTCTGTCATTGGCAGCAAATGCTTGTTGCACTTCTGTGTTAAACCTGCATGGAATTTGGTTTCAGTTTCAAAGTTTCATAACTTAATAATAAAAGCAAATAATCAAATATATTAATTAAAAAAACCAGACTTCAACAGTTGATGCTGCTTAAAAATTGCATCGAGCTGGTACCAGCACCACATGTTCTGCTGAAGAGACTTGTTTACAGTGACACTCTTGTAGCCTTTAATAGGAACCTCAGCTCAACTCTGTGCTTTGCTTTAGCTGGTAACCCACATAAAAACAAGCAAATAACCACTCTCTTCTGTCCCTCCAAACTCCTGTTTGTTGTCTTACAGTTGCAGATTGCTGCTCTGATGGTACTTAGAAAAGCAAAGAACCCCCCCAATTAAGTCTGCTTAAATATAGTCTCAAGTAAAACTATCTCTTGTTTTCCTCCTTGATCTGACTCTTTGTTTAAGATAGCAAAGCTACTCTAACAGGTGGCTTGACTGTATAAAAACAGTGATGGGGAAGACTTGTTGAATTATCCACATCTGTTAAGGTCCCTATGAGGGAATTTTCCACTATTTATCTTTCCTTACCTTAGTAGTCAAAACAAGAGATTCTGTTTCCTGCTCATGGCTCAGGTTTTTTCCTGTTGTGCTTAGCTGTCATTTCCCTTCTGTAAGTGATGGAAACAAGTACAATGTGCAGATAATAATGAAATGCACTTGACAGTCTCTTCTTTGACACTGGATTTTACCTGAAGAGACCTCACAAAGCTCAAAATAAGCTTCCATGTAGTGAGGGAGGGTAGACAGCACAATGCAAATACAAACATTAACTCAAGATTCAGGCCTTCAGGAATAGGCTTTCTGCTAAATTTCTGAAGTATTCTAAACTACTTAAGTACAGTAAAGGGTTTATGACAACTAAATCAGACTCTTACACTGAAGGCAAGCATGCAGTAAAGGATGTTTCTGCTAGTTGTTTGTAGTAGGCATTGAAAAATTAAGTCAAAATATAACTCGACAAATATAACTCAACTCAAACCATGTTTTTTTAAGTGACTGAAAGCTCCTCTTTTGTTTTCAGACTCCCTGTGTTGTTGGGATTGCACACTCCAAATTTAAATGTGAGTGCCAGCATTAATACTGTGTAAGAACTCTGGATATTTTTCAACTCTAAGAGAGAAAGTGGTTTGAGGGAGGCTGAAAGAACTCATTCTTGAACCTGCCCCTGATGATGATCTACTTGGATCTTATTTTTTCCTCTATGCTATGTTTAGATTAGTGAAGAATCCTGTGGGAATATTAAGGAAATTATTAACCTAGAACACTGCTGTTCATGGTTTTCAGTCCCCTGCCATATGCTGACATTAAGTGACCTCTTAAAAACTTCATATGAACAACTTCTACACCACTCATATCCTCCCCCCCCTTAATTTTCTTGTATTTTTCCTGTTCTGTGTCTTTCTTTTATTGCTCTATCTGGTTTTCAGCTTTTACTCTTTGCCTTAGTTTTTTAATTGCCTTGCAAGGCTGTTGCTCGTGGGGCAGGAGAGTGTGTGCTGGGTAGAAGCACGCAGGTGCTGGTGCCCATTTTACTGCAAGGGCTAGAAGAAGGCTTAGAAGAACATTGGCACCTGTGGGGTGGAGCAGCAGTGACACAGCAGGTATGGAAGCAGCAATTAGTGAGGAAAACTAGCCTGTTACTGTGGGTCTTAAACCAATTTGTTTTCACCTCTGGTTATACCTTTGCATTAGAAATAATGGAGAAGTTGAGAATTTAAAAAAAATAAACGAACATTGTGAAATTTTGAAAGAGAATATTTATTTAATTTGTATTTACATATGAATAAGGAATCATGTACTTCCTGGTGTCTGTGGAAGCTGGGGAGCTGGAATCCAGCAGAGTTGGTGGAGGGCACTCCGAGGATACCCAGCTGCTGGCAGCGGCGAGCTCCGACATGGCATTTCTGCCTCTGCAGCCACTGTAGGTGAACACGACTGTTCCTTTAGTGCTGAGCTACCACCTGAGGATTTGAAAAGGCCTAAAGCTGCTTTCCTCATCCATGAATACCACTGAGGTGTGATAAGAGGTCTGTCAGTTATGACCTCAGCTTGGACACTGATGGCAACCGGTTTGTTCACTCTATTAGCCTGCTTTACTGCTGCTTAGTTTTCATTCTGCCAAGCAATTTGGCAATTTTAGTACTATGTATGCAGCAGATGCAGTGATCTTGTTTACAAAATAATGTAATCTTTACATTTTTGCTTTTGTGTATTTACTAAGGTCCAGTTTTAAATGCAGCTGGCATGAGTAAAGGGCAGGAAGAAACACAGTATTAACCAGAAAACCATAATGTTTCAGAAAGAATTCCCCCCAAACTGCAAAAAATCTGAATGAATAAATGAATGCTTTGTAATAGAGCCCATAAGTAAGTCCAGGAGTAGTGGTTTTGTGGCTAGCAACAAGAAAAAATAGAGTTCCCTAAGCTTGCATTCCTTGAAGCTGCATAATTCTAGCATGCCTAATCCTTTGTAGAGGGGAAAAATAAAAGTATAGCACATTTGGATTACAGTATGCAACAAGATGTTTCAAGAATTTTGTTTCAGAGCAGTTCTTGGCTGAGACAAAAAGTATCAATAGCAGGAGTGACAATGTCTGCTGTGCCTACATTACTCCCCAGTCACTTAAAAGTGCCCTGGACACTTGTGCAATCTGCTTCTTACTTTTAAAACTTCTGCCTGAGTATTAGAGAGGGGAGTGGGTAGCTTACGGGGAGCCAACTTAACATTAATGCACCAAGCCCAGATACAGGATCGCTCCTCAAGCCTGAATTGCATCTAAAGCTTCAGATGACCTCTTCATGGTGGGTTTTACCTGTACCTCTCACAAAATGTGAGATTCTTGTTTCCAGTGTTAAACTGAACGTGGATCCTGTGCTATGGTTGAAAAGCTGCTTCTTCATCCATTAGGTTGCTTCACGAAGGAGTTTTCCATGTGGGTAACTACATGATGTCTCCATTTACCAGGTTGTAGTACTCGAAACGTTGTATCCCGAGGGCTTCCCCTGGACAGACAACAATTGAGGGACAGACAGTGCTGCTGTTGTATTTGCTAGTGAGCTTTACTTTTGCAATGGTGACTGAAAATGCTAGTTCTGGTCATGATTTTCACTAGATGTGGCTAACACATCATCTTGTGTAAATAGGCCAAGCCCAGAGGCAGATCAGATTAGTTTTTTTGGGGTTTTTTGTTTTTGTTTTTTTTTTTTTTAGTTGATTTCAGTAATTGTTTGGCTAGTGCCTTTCTGACCTCTACAAGGTATCTGTGCCTGCACTGGGCCATGACAATGAAAAACAGGAAACTTTTTTGTTTAACTTCAGTTTCTGTTTGGGTCTCTTGCATGTTGCTTGTGGATGCAAAGGTGCTGGTGAAAGTATTGTGCAATTTCCCCTTCCCTGTTTATTTTGGCTGACTTCAAAGGCTGTGTGACAGCATTACCTGGCAGCTCTTGTCACAATCTAGAGTTTGGTGTGTTAACGTTTCTTGCACTGAAAGAGAGGGATTGAATAGCAGCAGGCTGCCCTGAGGGGTCCCATCCTGCACCCAGGAAGAGCACTGGCCTGTAATGTATTTTGCTTTAAGCAGTGTTTAATTTCTCCTTCTGTGATGTATTTGGCTACCATAGCATAGCACACCTTCACCTGCCACATGCACAATTTTTCAGTCCCCTTACAGGGGACATACGGCTTAATGAAGAAGTGTGGTACCTGTGGGTTTGTAATACAGGCTCTGTGCTGGAGATCATTCATTGCTATATGCCAGTCTCTGTTGTACGAGCACTACAGGGCACCTTGGAGTAAGGGGAGGCATTTAAGCTCATCTCAGGCATGCCATGTTGTCTAGAAGGGATGGGGACAAGAGAGGGAGCACTGGGAGAAGCTGCAGAGTGGATATCTGCTGTGATTTAACATGTGCTGCTGTGGGTGAAGTGGCTTGGCAGTACCTCAAAACCCATCTCCCCTCCCTGAAACGTTCCCAGAAACAGCTGGCCACAGGAGCCGGCCCATGGGTTGCAGATCACAGGAAACAGCTTGCCGCAACAAGCTTGGCTTCCTCTGCTCAGATGACCCTCAGCGAGGGTACGTGTCATCTGCATCAGGTCTGGGAAGTACACAGCGGTGGCGAGCAAGAGGGTAGGGTGTTGTTGGAGATACACACAAAGGCCTGTCTTACAGTGAGCTTCACCAGTGTTGGACCCAAGACCATATAGAGAGCATCCCTGGAACTAACTTGTCCTACCTCTGGATGCCTGGCGTAGATCTGGACAGGAGTATTTCCCTGAGCATTTGTTGTATTTTTGTTTTTGTTTTTTCCTAGCACTGTACCTCAGTTGGTTCCAGTTAATTTGGTAAGTGGTGGCTGTGTCCCACACCCTTCCTTTCACCAGCTGCATCCTGGGTTCCCAGAGCCATATTGCATCACGAGGAAGTATTGAGCTTGCAGTGTGCTGCAGGTGCCTTTCTACCCTGATGAGTGTCATACAGTGTGTGGGTAGCATGCTCTTGAGTCTTGTTGCTCTGGTTTATGGGTGTGTTGTGCTTATCTTGGAAAATCAGAGCCACTAGTTCCATCTGTCTTCAGAAATGTTATTGTCTCTGTCTCAGAACACTTCGGTTCCATGTGGATGCCCCAGGAGAGCTGAAAGAGAGAGGTATGAAGAAGATAACTTCTGTATGGGCATCAGCAGCAACGATGAGAGGAAATGGTTTTCCTGCTAGTGTAAGCTGGTTAGCTAGGTTGCTCGCTAGCACTTGCTGAATGGTACCCTTCCATGGTGACTCTTTTGCAACTGGCATGGACCGAGCAATTCCAGCAAACCAACTCTCTGTGCCTTAAAGACCTCCTGACGCTACAAGGCATGTCAGTGTCAGCAACATGTATGGCTGGAGAGTTGCTTGCTTGTAGAAATAACAAGGAGAAGTTGCATCCCTGCTGAGGAGGGAACACTGCTAGAGGTATTTCTGGGGTTGTGCTGAAGTCCAAAGGTTTGTAAAGGCAGCTTGCTACGGTCCTGTGCCTGTGAGGTGCACAAAGGCTCTGGCACAGCCTTGCATCCCTCTTGAGTGATGGGGCTGTGTGAGCTCATATGGACTGGCATGGCTTACAGAGCAGGGCATGTTCACACTCCATGCCATGCAGCCATGGAATCCCTTGCTCAGGTTTGGTTCCTGCTGTCTTGCTGAGACATGGTTCCTGACTCCTAGTGTTCGTACTGTTTCAAAGAAAACATAAGGTTTGCTTATGTTATTAGCTTTCATGCAGCCTAAAATAAATCAGGAATGCTTGTTATTCAATGCAGTGGATGAATCCCTCTCCTCTTGAATGTGGTGTATGGCTACAGTGCATGCAGGTGGGATTTGCAAGCTGATCCAATGCGCGAATACCCAGACTGGTGTGCTTTGGTGCAGAGCGCTAGCACAGATGCCAGGATCGAAGGGGAAGTCTTGTCCCTGTGCAGGTGCAGTCTGGGCCTCTTTGGGCTCACATGGCACATAACTTGCAACTGTGCGCTTGGCTGCTTCACTAGCTTGCAAGAGGGGCGTCTAATGGTTCTCAGATTGCCGTCTTCATATTGATGATGTTTCTTCCAGAACCTACCAACTCACAAACAGAAAGTTTTTGTACAATTCAAAAAGCAGAGGAAGAGAGAACACACAGGAAACCATAAACATCTATAGGAAAGATGGGGAAAGAAATGGGGGGGGGGGGGGGAAGGGAGAGTGCAAAATCTCACTGATTTTAAAAAGGAATCCAGTAATAACGACTTAAGTTCCAAATTCACGCACTCTGTCTGCAAAACATCACTTCCTAGATCTTGTGCCTCAAGACTCTTTTAATGTCGTTAAAACATCATTCTAAAACAAATAATCAATTTAACTATTTATTTATAGCACTTAGTGTTTGCAGCCAGCTGGCCTGAAAACACTTATGCAAAAACAGTAGCTGTTCTGAATAGCAGTTTGAGAGGCCTAATGAGCTGATATCTCGCTATCTGGCTAAAATGGCTTCTGGAAACACCCTACCAGAGAGAATATCACAGGGAGACTGGATATTGGGCTAGGAAAGTACAGAATTTGGTTCAAGCTTTTTATCTGTGTCAATGGCACTGAGAATATTGGCTCTTGGAAGAAAGAGGGTGGCTACATGTAATACTTATCTATACTTGATATGTTCATCTAAATCTCAACATCAATTCTTGGCAGCTTGGATGTCAGTACAATAAGACAACTTCTGCTGTAAGGTGTGGAAGAACTGAGCTACTGAAATACAGCCCCTGAATTTTTTTGCATTGTACTGCTTCTGTGGGGAGCTTTTCACTGTTCTGAATGGTGTTTCTTTCAGAACCAGAGCAGGACGTTGATGATTACCAAGCTACTAGTTCACACAAGTGTGCCTCTGCCAGTGTGGTGGCACAGTCACTGCCACTAGCCTCTCGTGAATAATGTAGTTGTTCCCATGATAAAGCCATGTGAGCTTTTGCAATAATTCTGCTTTCTCAACAGCCGAAGGTGGGTAAGCTTTAATTTTTTTACTGTTGTGATGGTCAAGTTATATGTATAACTCTTTATGATCCCACTAAGAGCTAGGTGAACAGCTTTTGCACTGGCCTGATAAGCTTTTCTTCATTGAAAAAAAATCATCAAGTGTTTTTAAGACAATTAGATCCCATGCCACTTATTTTTAATGATAAAATGAGGGAGAAAAGAACTAAAGAATTTGTGTGTGTTGTCTAGTGCACCTTCAACTGGACATCTAAATCAGCTGGGAAATAGTTGCCAGCTATTGGCTTTAAATTAGTTATGATGAGCAGTCTGCTCAGAACACATGTATACATTTCTGAGTGGTTTACTTTGATTAAAGAAAAACTGTCAAATGCACGGTTCCACCATTTCTTTTAAAGTTCTTTCCTGTCTGTCATTTTCTCTCCTTATCTGTCCATACACCAGCACGATACAGCTGTTATGCTCTGCTGCTTATTATTTGTACCATGATTTCCTAGCCCTCCCAAGGGGGCAATGACCAGTAACAGCAGCCCAGGACCTTTGGAGGATCATGAGATTCAAAGCTGAGGTGTCAGGTTCAATTCAAACCCTATAAAGACTCCAAGGAGCAGAATTGTACCTCCAAATGGGTTTAGAAGATTCTGAGTCCTCATATATGAAGGTGGTTGTGTTTGACACTCAGAGGATCTGACACAAGCAGTGTAGGACACAAACTCTCATGTCTGTGGGAGCTCACTTGCCCAATGGATGTGTAAATGGGGAGCTGGTAAACAACTTCTTCAGGCATAGTGTGCTTTTCTGTTTTCAAAACAAAAGAAGGTATTTAAAGGGAATTCTGCAACCACAGCCATCTTCTTCCTTGTGGAAGCTTTTCTTTTTTACATTCACTAGCCTCTGCAACTCCTGACAGATGTTGTACATCCAGCTTTATTATCTCAGCAGAAGTTGGGTAAACAATTCCTTCACTAGCGTGACACATGTGACACAGTCAAGGAAAAGCTGCTTCAGAACACATCACTTCTGTAGGTGAAGAGAGGAGCTGTGTTCTGGGTGTGTTGTCTCAGGCACCTGCATTATCTTTGTGAGGCAGGTGAGATACTGGCTTCTTAAATAATAACACTGGTCTTAAGCAAGTGTTTCATAACAAAGTTATTTGACTCATTGACTGCTGGGAATAACAGCCCAGGTCTATTTTGCTTTGGGGAAAGGGGTCCCTTGGAGAGGTTTTGTAAAGGCTTAGCAAAATTCTCTGTCTGCAGCTGCATTAGTCTGTATTTTCCCTTGTGGTTGGGATGCAGTGTGGTGGTAAACTCATAAAGCTTTTGGGGCATGAGGTCCTCTCCTAGACTGCTCTGTGTAGTTCCATGGTCCCTTTGCAGAACATGGAGAAAGAGACCTTATTTTGGAGTGTTGCCACTGTGTCTGCTAAATCGTGACCATGAAAACTGCTGAAGGGGGTCTGTGCTAAATAACAAGTGTCGTATGCCAATGGTTATTTTTGGTGGTTTCAATTACAACCATCCTTTCTCCGAGAACCGCACTGGTGTTTGTGTAAGCGGATGCCAAATCGCAACGGCAAAGCCACCGGGTACTGAAGCCAAATGAGAAGAGTGGACACATTTGCAGCAATGTGCCTGTTCTCTGCTGTTCCAGCCCATGACCCTCAGCCTCTTCCTTGTGTAAACCTGGATGGAAGGAGTCAGGGACATTTTTGTTTAGGAGCAATATCAGGAGGTTTGACTGTGAAGAGGCAGCACAGAGGATGGAGCGGTGGTTAGGCTTTTCAGGCTTTGCCTCAGTGGGAAAGTATGAATGCATTTAATACTGTATTTGCACTCTTGGCTGGCTGGGACCCAGCCCTGACCACAGGGCCTGCTGGTGCTGCAGGGATTGCTTTGGCTTCTAGCACATGAACGAAGGAAAAGAACTTTTGGGAGCTGATTCATAGGTTAAGAAGAGCAACCTTCTTTGCCTCCTTTCACTTTTCTCTTTTTAAATTTTTTTTCTCTATTCTTTCAGCAGGACTCATTGTTTAGACATCTTGTGAATGAATGGCAGAAAGTCTTTGACTTCTGTTTTGAGGGGAAGCCAGGAGTGACTAACATTCCTTAATCTGATTTTATTGCACATTCTTGTCTTGGATATGTTTTCTTTTATCCCAAACCAGAAGAAGAAAACAATCCCTGATGCTAGTGGCTTCTAAGCTTTGTCTTCCTGTAGCTCCACATGTTGCTCTCTGTATCCATTTGGGAACTGACTTTGTGTATTGTTTTGTTTTCATGCAAAAGATCTTTCTGCAAAATGTGACTTGAATAAAAGCAGGAGGGAGTTCAGATGCTGGGAGTCCCTGGTGTCAGCTGAGGCGGGCAGCAGATAATCCCTGCTCTTTTCTATACGTTCGTTAGCATTCTAGAAATACCTGATGTGTCTGTTTCCTGATTAGGAGACTTCTAGTCAAATGTTCATTTCTCACAGGAAACAAAATATTCAGAATTTCTCTGGAAAAGTTTAGGAATGCCTTTCCATATACATAATTGTGGCTTTTTTTCATTTGCCCGTGTTGCTGTCCCCTGTTTGCTTGGGACCCCTCTGCATTCTGGTAAAGCTTTTGGCACAGAAACAAAGCAGACTAGCCTCCCTCCCTGCACCCTCACTAATTGCAATTTCTGCTTCTTACTTTAATTTGCAGATGGGGGAGATGGGTTTGACAGGAGTTAAGAGAGTTGAAAATGGTTTGAAGGGGAGGGTAGTCTGAAGAAATGTGATCAAAGCTGGCTATTATCACTGAAATATGAGTGTTGCTATTGATGCTTGTTTATAGCTTGTTAAGTCTTAGATGTGTGTACAGTTTCATTTTACAGGCAGATGGCTTTTAAGTAAAATAACTGCTTCTCAGTGTGCTCTTCTAAAGTGAAACACTGCTTCCTTCCTTCCCCCCAGCCCCCCCCAAGTAAAGTTTAAAGTCTACAGCTACCAGGAGTGCTCGATTCTACCAAAGGCAAAATGTATCCTGTTTGTTTAATAAATAATCAGCTGGCTTTGATTTTTGCCTTAATTTAGTCCAAGTGCTTGGGGGTGGATAGATGGGAATGCAGCATTTGGGGTGGAGACTTTCAAGGAAAAACTCAAGAAGTAGAAAATTAAAGTAGCAGAGGATAAATCCTTCATCCAGGCTAGGGAGATAGCACTGTGGTGCACGCTGTTGCTTGTAGCTTCAAAGAACAAAACAGTGATTCCTGAGAAAGTATGTTATAGTTAACATACTCCTGGTTAGGTAAACTTCAGATGCTTTATTTAGCTTTGGCAATGCCGGGCATTTTTATTTTCAAAGCCCTTGTTTCTAGACCCTCTGGTCAACTTCTGAGGTGCTCCTGCAAGTTGTCTAGTTTTCGTAGTTACCAAGGAAAAAAACTTCAACCTGAAAACACAGGCAGACTGAGTATCTAAGGGCCGACTTGCACGGACACTGGTACAGGCAGTTGCGTTTTGGCTGTCTCTGTGCTCTGTTGGCAGAACATGAACTGGTTTTGCTCCAGAAGACACATAGTTGGGTTAGCATGGTGCCAAGCTTGGATTCCTATGCCCAGTGTCCAGAGCAGGCTGGAAGAGCAGCTGTCCACCGTGGACAGGAGAGCAGTGCCCTTGGCCTTGGTGCACTGGGCTAAACTAACAGAACTACGTGTGTGTTTTGTTTTGTTTTTTCTTCCCCTTTGCTATTCCCTCTTTCAGGGGGAGGAAGTGGAGGATGGGAATTACAGTGTGTGGCTAGCACCAGGTATTCACTATACTATAAACAAGTATTTGCTCTACTGCACCTCAGTTTTTCTAGGATATGTGGTGTGAACAGTTTTTTAGTAGTGTTAATACAGGTATCTCTGCACCAAAAAGGATTGCTAGGAGACAGCCAACAAATGCATGCCCTCCGGGGTCAGATTTTTCTTTGAAACTTTCTATGTGCTCTATCACCAAGCATTACAGGAAGGAAGAAAATTGGTGGTTTCCAGAGGCTAACCTCAGTCCTTCAGTGGTGACTCACAGCTATGGGGACTAAAAGGAAAGGTGGCCTCACTGAAATCTGAGTGGCTTTGTGAGGAGCAGGACTGAAGAAGGCTGCAGTTTGAGGGCAGACAAGCAAACCCTCCTGAAAGCACAGGGGTCTGGCTTTGTTATTCACAGTGTTTTCCTAGCTTGATTTTAATCCCCCTTTGCATGTACCAGGTTACCCTGGCCATGGCTTCCTGAAGCAGCTGGGGAGAATGGTACAGGCAATTGCCATCAGCCTTCAGAGCGTCAGTGACTGGGGTGATGGAGGAAATGAAATGTCAGTGTGTTGAGGTAAAACTCCTTCTGAAGAGGAGGAAAACTTATTTGTTTTTCCACTTATACCCAGTTTTCTGCAGTACAGCAGTTCTTTGCTTGGCAATGTCATTCACATTGCTATTGCACTGAGGCTCGTAAGACTTTGAATTATAGTATACATGCTAATAAGAATTTATTGGTTTTTGCCCTTGAAATGAACAAAAACACTCCCACTCGGTATGTTCAATGTGGAGGAAAGCACACTGTTCCCCTTGTGCCTTCCTCTCCCCTTTCCCAAGCGTTCTTTTGTGCTGCGAGGAGTTGCTGCAGATCCGCTGTGCAGTTTGTGCAATCTTTTCCCCCAGTTGCCAGAAGCGTAACCCATGCTTGTCTTCATGCTGGCAAAGGTGGATCTTTGGAAAACTGAGGAGGACATGCATGTGGGAGGGGAAAAAAGTATATGGTCCTGTATTAAGCTGAGACAGCAACTGAAAGTCTTGGGAGTGTTTTGACTATTGCTTGAAGCTTTTAGAGGCATGTAAAAGGGGGGGGAGGAATTTATATTCTCTGCCAAAGCTTCCCACAAGTTACAATCTCTTTTTAAAAGAGAGTTTATTGTATGGGGCCAAATCGTGCTTTCAGACTCCGCAGCCTAGCAAAGCATGCAGCTTTTCTTGTCCTACAGCTCTGCACAGCAGCATCTCAGAAGCCTGGTGCAAGCTGGTGGTAATGCTCATTTTTGGGGGGAGGTTCATCAGCTGGGGAGCTCTGAGTTGGCAGACTAAGGGGTCTCAGCTGGACCCTCTGTGCCAGTGTCCTTGCCCTGGCTGCTGCTTCCCAGCCACTGATTCCTTCCTGTTCCAGCAGCACCTAGCCTGAGTCATGGATGTCTCTCTGCAGCATCTTCCTCCTCCCTCACCACTCCCAGCACTGAGCCACTTCATAAGCAATGCTGCAAGTGGAGGAGGCCACTTCAAATGTAGCTATAAGAGCTGCTCTTTAAGTCACTAGTTTTGTCCCATGTGGTCAATGGCAAACTAGAAAACACCTCAGAAAAACATGCTGCAATGACAAATGTAGCAAGGTGTATTCATCAATAAAACTAGCACAACTAGCATCTGAGAAGCAATTTGGCCCTGGTGGAGCTTCGGTTTAATGTGCTGTGTCCTTTTTTGGCCATTAACCCTTCATCTCAGTAAAGAAAGGTCCAGAGGTGTGAGCAGTGGGAAGGTGAAGAGGCTTAGGAAACTTCCATTTTTTTTTTTTTTCTTCCACAAATTAAACAAATTAATTGAGGGAGGATAAAATAGGCTTGACACTGGTGTAGGTTAAAGGCATTGGAAGAAAGCTATGTCTGCTTTTCATGTTTTGATTTGGATCGGGGGGGACTTCTGAAGTAAACCTCCTAATTTCCCCCCACTTCCTGCCCTGTGTGCTGGCTGGCATTGCAGAGCAGCATCAAGGTGTGCAAGCTGGGTTCCTTCTACCTAAAACAAAACCAGAGGCTGCATTACCAAAGCCTGCCCTGCTTATGATGTTCTAGGTGTTTGGTCTGTGGCAGGACACCTGGTCTGAAGTAAAAGCCTTGTAAACCTTTAGTCTGGGACCTTCTATATCATTGTCTTATGTATTGCTTCAAGTGGGCCAAACTACTTGGTCATGCAGAGCTAGCTTTAGTGTGGTGATGTAGCAGGACACACTGAATCTCATCCTTTTGTGGCTGCAGACCCCCACATGGCAGTGGAGATGTGTGGTGGTGCTTTTATGTTTCATTCCAGTGGATTTAGTGGAGTTTTTATTGATTTTTTTTTTTATAACAGCCTTTCATACTGTCATTGAAAGTTGCCAGGAGCCCTTTTCTCATCATCTTGCTGGCTCTCCCTTCCTGGAAGACAATTGATTTTTGTCTCGCTGTAGAGAATCGCATTAAGTGGTCTCTTGAGGTGCTTCCCCAGCCCCTGCATATCAAACTCCTGTACAAGTGGTACGTGGTAGGAGTTTTCCTCTGCTGCTGTGTGCTCCCACAGAGCTATTTAGGAATGTACGTGTAACTTTTGCCATAAGTGTATGCTTTTTTTTTTTTCAGTTTTTAGAGTATTTTGCCCAGATTCAAATGGTTAGGAAGATGAACAAGAGAAATTCAAACACAAAGTGGAGGAAGAAGAGGTGTGCTTTTCTCTAGAACAGGGTATAAAAGGGTAGGGTGAGAAAGATTTGGCCCACTAGAAGTGAAGTGCTCGCTTTCCTCATGGGTACTGCTTGTGTTAAGTTGGCAAGGTGCAGGAGGAATTGGTGCTGTATGTCCTGTGTGTGCTACAGTTCACTTGCAGCCAGTTTCTGGCTGAGCAAATTTCTTACTTGTGTGTGAGCGGACGGAGAAAGGAACAAGTCAGCTTCTCTGTCATCTCCTAAATCCCACTGGTAATTTTTGTTCCAAAACACAGTTTAAACATATGGTATAACAGAGATCCAATGGTGCAGTCTGCTGTATTCTTGGAGGTGGATCTCCTCACCCTTTGCCCTCCACGTGTCTGAGTGACTGTTTTCAAACATGCTTGATCTAAAGAGGTGTGCTATTCTGACCCTCTGAAGTCCAAGCCTACTATTTGCCTCAAGTAACAAATGCCTGGCAGATTGGAAAATGTGAATAAACTTGTGCAATGCTGTTGTCCTTGGATTACGATCTCATCGCTGCAATTCCTGACACCATCCATATGACTACTGCTTACTGTTAAAACTGAAACCTCAAAGCTGCAAGTCAATTTTTTTTTTTTTTAGGAGAGTGGAAGAAAGAAGAGCATATTGTTTCCTCTTTCCCCCAACATTTGAAATTGCCTAAGATGGGAGAGGATGGAGCATTATTGACTGATGTGAATAGTCAATAAGTAGAACCTAATCTGAACTAAGAATGCCATGTCCTCGATGGCACACACCTTGTGTAAACTCTTCGTGCTATACGTTTGGTTTTGGCCAGCTTGGGAAGCAATTCTGACCATTAACCAGCCATTAATTGCCGTGCGTCTGTGTGGCTGGGATGCACTTCTGACACAGGAGAGAGCGATGTGTTACAGGCTTGCTAGTTGTCCTGTTTTGAAGCTGCGAGGCGGACGTGTGTTAGTGTTCCTTAAACCCTTGGGGGTGTTGGTGACGTGATGCAGTTACACAGCTCAGCGACTCAGTCTTTCGCAGGGCTCTCCGTTACTGTGTTTGTAGTTTGTGCTCCTTATCTCACCTATTCTTGAGGAGCCTGCTGCTTGGAGTGGTGGTTGGATATGCTCTCCTCTGTTCAGGGACATCAGATGTTTGCTGTGAAGTAGCTGAGTGGGAGAAAAGCCTCCGTCTTTGGTGGCTAGACTGGTTTTTGCCCTGATGATGACTTCATCTTTTGACTATGCAATGTGTCTGAGACTAGGTCTGCTAGAGACACACCTGAGTAACTTTAGTTGTGCAGATTATTAAAGAAAAATGCTCCCCCTCTAGTTATAATAAAACTTCTGACATCCATTTCCTGAGTCTTCGCGTAAAGCTAGCCTTGAAGTGAGCTATTATGGTACTTTTTTTCTTTTAATTTCTCCCTTGTTATTTGACCAGCACTCAATGCCAGCGTAGCTTGGTCAAGTTAAGTTCAGAAGACCTACTTCTGCTGCCTTTATTTGAGGGAAGGAAATAGTATGCTACTCTGTCCTAGAAAAGGAAATCCTCCTTGGATCGAGGCATAAAAACTTGATTCCATTTAAATGTGGCGTGTTATAGCAGGAAAGGGCTGGAGTGCCTTGAACCTGCTTGGGTTTAGACTTTCTGTTGTCCAGCCGAGTTTGTTAACTTCTTAAAATGCTCTCTGCTGGAGTTCACTTATGTTGGAACCTGCTGTTCACCTCCTTGATCTTCATATCTAAGTCAGCAGTCATAAGGTATAAGGAATTCACAGCAGGCTCTTGACTACTTAGTGCTTCTCACTTACAGAATCATAGAATGTTCTGGGTTGGAAGGGACCCACAAGGACCATCGAGTCCAACTCCTGTCCCTGCATGTGACAACCCCACAGGTCACACCATGTGTCTGAGGGCCTTGTCCAGTCTCTGCTTGAACACTGTCAGGCTTGGGGCCGTGACACCTCCCTGGGGAGCCTGTTCCAGTGCTCCACCACCCTCTGGGGGAAGAACCTTTTCCTCATGTCCAACCTGAACCTCCCCTGGCACATCTTCCTGCCATTCCCTCGGGTTCTGTCACTGGTCACCAGAGAGAAGAGCTCAGCTCTGCCCCTCCTTCTCCCCTGGTGAGGAAGCTGGAGCCCCATGAGGTCTCCCCTCAGTCTCCTCTTCTCCAGGCTGAACAAACCAAGTGATTTTTAGCTGCTCCTCGTGCGGCTTCCTCTCCAAACCCTGCACCAACTTTGTGGCCCTCTTCTGGACACTCTCCAGTAGCTTTATATCCTTTTTATCCCATGGCGCCCAGAGCTGCACACAGTGCTCCAGGTGAGGCCGCCCCAGTGCAGAGCAGAGTGGGACAATCCCCTCCCTGCCTGGCTGGCAACGCTGTGCTGGATGCACCCAGGACGCAGTTGTCTCTTTTACTTAGTAAGCAGAAGAGAGCTCAGCAATATACTATGGATCTCTGGGTTTGGAATTAATCCAATCTGAAATTAAGGTTGCTTTGCCTTACCACCTTGTGGCCACCTGCACTGGGCTGTACCTAATTTATAGCAAATGCTCCTACCTCCACTTACAAAGAAGCGTTTCCTGGCTGTCACCTCCATCTCAGGGCCTGTGGGATCTGGCATCGAACATTGTTTGTGCTCATTTGTGGGGACAGAAGGGAAAGGTGTGGAGCTCGTTTTGCTCAACAGCATCTCTTTTTCTGCTTCTGAGCCAGATGCTTTTGCATGTAGCCTTGGGTGCAAAATCATGTTTCAGCAGGTTCAATGGAAGGATTAGTAGGAGCCAGCTGTTGGCAGGAAGGCGTATGACTGTCTGTGTCATGGTGTGAAATCAATTGGATAAGTACAGCTCTTGCATCTGACTAGGGAACTTTTTTTAACCGTGTTAATCACTGTGGGAAATCTGGAGTCAAATACTTAAACTTTTTTTTTTTCTAGACTGAGAGTAAAATCCAGGGGATTCTTGGTTTTGCTTTTACTGACTGCTGTATGGGATAAATAAGGATCCTGCCTTAAAAAGTGCAGTGGGCTTCTGTCCTGGTGTGTCTTGACTGGGACTGCCTAAAATTTTCTACTTCTAACTCTGAAATAAAGTTGTAGTCTTGCTGCATCAAAATCAAGCACCTCGTGGACAGCAAGATTTTCAGGAATCTGAGAAGTCCTCAGGGAACTGTTGACGGTTAGAAAATTCATCTTCCTTGTTTATTCACTTGGTATATGCCAGTTTTCACTGCAAGTGTTGTGGCGTGGCTTCTGGCACATGTGAGGAATTCTGCATTTCTCATGCCCGATAAAATCATTCAGCGATGTGTTGCAGAACTCTTGACCTTTGCTAGCAGGCAACATGACTGCAATTCATTTGGTACTGGCAAGTTTGTTCAAGATAAGAGATTAAAACACTTTGAAGATGGCTCTTGAAACGCCATTTCAGTAGAGTAGGTAATGGTCGTTTGTCCTGGTGTTTTTAGACTATAAATCTGGCAGCATGCTTTCCAGGGTAACTTGTTCTTAGTCTGTGTGTGCTCCCTAAGCCAAATATTTTTATATGCTCCATAGGAGTAAAATGAGCTTGGATAGGCTGATTACCAAGATAGGACTATGGTAGAGGCAGTGACTGAGGTGGAGAAGCAATGGGTCATTAGAGTGTCGGCTCTCTTTAAAAAAGAGCATATTGTTTTGCAAAGTTCTGCCGTTGTGAATGTAGGGGTGTTTATCTTGGTTTGCAGTCATCAGTGATTTTCTCCTTAGATAACTGACCAGCAGCTGAACTGTCGGGCAAATGATTTCATGCCTGCACAGCCGGGGCTGGGCACCTAAAAGAGAACCAAAACCACAAACCTAGGGCTGCATATTGTGTGATTGCTGAATTTCATAACTGCTGTAAAACAATCACAGTGGGGCTTTTCCTTTCCAAAATGTCAAGACAATAGAAACATTTCTTCTAAAGAAAGAACAAATGGAGGAGGAAGGCTCTAATTGCCCTTTAAAAACAAAATCCCTATCTTGCTGTGCTGCTTCTGGTCTAAAATTAAAATGTTAGATTAATCTTTGAATCAATGCAAGAATCTCCTCTCTATACCCAGCATGTGCCTGGGTTTCCCACTCTCTTTAGGAGCAAACCTCTCTTAGGGATGAGCTGAATTTTGTTTGTTGTTGCTAGGAGCAATGAGATGGAGTCAAAATTGGGGAGGCAAGGAGAGCAGCACACTTATCTCCCTTCTCCTCCAAAATAAATAAGGGTTGGATTTTTATTAAAACCATGACTAAGTTTTGTTTCTTAAATGAAAACACAACGCTTTATTGACTTTTTAAATCAGGTCTAGCCTTCAAGTCATGTTCTGTTATTAAGTGTGCCCTTCTCCCAGTCTCTCTGAAATCACTTACAAGTGGAGTTTAATAAAGAGTATGTTTTTATAGTAAAGAGGGAGGAGATTAGGGTTCAGTTGCTCTGCTAATGAGACTCTTCGAGGAAATCTATCCCCAGTGTTCACCTCTGTTTCAATTACTTGTAGGACATCTCACCTTGCCCTATGCCTTGGCAGAAGGGCAGCTGCTTCGCCAGCAGGCAGGGGATGAGATGCTGAAGCTGTTCTGAAGTTTGTGTTGCTGATTTTGACAATACTGCTCCTTCTGCCTCAGAAAACCCTCTGCCTTCCTTCAGCAGCTGCCTCTGCTAAGATAGGAAAGCAACTTTCCCCTGTCCTATGTATGAAGAGGGAAGAATTCATTGCTTTTATCTTATTTCTGGCTTTACTAGAAACTCCTTTGCTGTCTGGTGGAGGAGAAATGAACAGGTTTTTGTGCTGGAAACATCCAAAATGAATGGTTTCCTTTCCTTGCCGTAGGACTTGGTTAAATCCTGTATGTGTCTTTGAAAAGCTGTTCACTGCAGCCTCATTCACTTGCAGCTTGGACTTGAAGCAGCAGGTGTTAACCACTGGTTCCCCTCTGACACTTATACCACTTTGGTTTGCTGGTTTTGGCCACTGTTCCTGCTTGCCAGCATTTACGTAGGTTTCCTCGGCACATCCAGCCAAGCCGTGATTTCCACAGACGCGTAGGTGGCCACGCAGTGGGTTTCTCAAGCTGTTTTAATTTTTTCACAAATACGTCTGTGCTGGCAAGATTCAAGCTGACCATTGCAGGGGTCTCATGGGACCACAACTGCGTGGGACTGCTGAATTCTTGTCCCTTTGCTCCTGTGAAGTAAGGGGCTTCCTGAGGTTAGAAAGGCTGTGATTGTTGGGATGTGGAGGAGGCCAGTGGGAGATGTTGTGAAATGTCTTCTCCCTGCTACCTGCAGCAGAAGCAGCAGCGTGTCCTGCTGATGTGAAGTCTGTGACTTATTTGTGTGTGTGGTTGGTTTGTGTGTTTGTTTCGTGGGTTCGTTTGCTTGTTTGGTGGGGGATTTTTTTGTTGGGTGTTTGGTTTTTGGTGTTTTTTTTGTTTGTTTTTGTTTTCTTTTTTTCTTTTTTTCCTTCTCATGCCTGCAGTCTCAGCAGACGATCCTTGCTGGAGATCCACAGGAAAGTGAATGGCTGGAGGTGTCTTATGAAAAGTGTCAGTTGTGTGAGCTCTACTTTTTTCAGCAGGTGGTGCTTATAAAAATGAATAGCTTTATTTAGTATGTGGGAGGGCAAACTGGGTGATGCTTATTTGACATACTTTAAACTGCTCAAGCAGCTTGTTGGAATCTTTCATGACCAGGTCCCGTGTGCCAAGAAATATTGGGGGACCTAGGAGGGGAGGAACAGATGCCAAAGCCTGTTTTTTTTTCTTTTTTTTTTTTTTCCTCCCTCCAAGAAAAGGGCAACATAAGCAAATGCAATAAACAAAGGACTTGATTGTCTTCTGCTAACTCCTGTGAAAGTGAAGCATGAAGTTTTAAATATAGCTAGAAAACATGAATGTTTTTTAGGAGAGTGGAAGAAAGAAGAGCATATTGCTTCCTCTTCCCCCCAACATTTGAAATTGCCTAAGATAGGAGAGGATGGAGCTGGTAAAAATCAGAGAATTGCGCTTTTTTTAGTTGCCATTGCACTCCACTTACATTTTCAAGCCCCAACTTGTCAAAACAAGTATGCCATTCTTATTCTGTTCCTGTAAACTCCTGCCTTTGTCGTAGGTGAAATAATGGAGCGGCAGCTCTGAAATGCATCTCTTTGCAGTCCAAGCCCTTGCAGGCAGATGCCTTGAAGTCAACTGTTCTTTAGGGTGTTCTCACCCAGACACTGAAAGATAGAAACTGGGTGCTTGTTAGATGGCAGAGGCCTGGCTGTCCCAGTCCAAAGGTGACTGCTCCTGGTGAGAGAGTCATGTAAAAAGGAGCTGTGCAGATGACAATATATGAAGCACTAATGGGTAAGACTGTGGAAGGGAAAGGAGGTGAGCAAGCTGAAGGCTTGTTTTGGCATAAGAATTAATTCCTATGAACTAACCAGAACTACACCCATGTTGCTGTTCAGATGGTTGCTGTCAATGGAGTGTTGATGCCTCCTAGGATGCAAAATAGAGAAAGGGATCTAACTGGCTTCAGGAGACCACCCTGTGATATTGGGTGTGGTAGTGGGAGATTGGACGCATGTACTCAGTGAAATTCCTTCCAAACCTGAAAGCTTAAAAGTATCACGCTGTACTTGTGCTGCTGCTTCTGAGTTGAGGAGGAGCTGTATGAGAGAGGCTACTTCTGGATGTGCTGTGCTTGTCTCGAGAGCTGTTAGAGAATTATATATGCAAACAGGAATTGACTATAGCAAGGACTAAATCAGTTTAGTAGCTTGTATACTTTTTTAACTTCCTGCAGCACTGAATACCGACATACAGTTATAGCTACATTTTTAAGTATATGTTCTTCTGTGCCATGGTGTTGAAGTTATAACACATGAGAAATCCTCCTCTGGTGAGGACAGAGCAGTTTTACCAGATGGAAGAGTTGGAGTGTGTATTCTTGGAGTAACATGGGTGGGCTTGGGCAGACACTCACTGCAGCAGGTGTATTGGTCTTGTGGTGCTGACTTGGGAAAGGTCTGTTGGGAATCTTAAGTCATGACCATATTTATCATGTGACAAAATTTTATATATTGAGTGACTTTTATAGTGAAGGCTTTCAGCCCCTGGCTATAAGAACAGTGGGAGAGGAGTGAAATGGCTGATTAATGCTAATCAACCAGCTGTTAATGAACTATATGCTCAGTTTTTCAAATTATGCAGAAGAATTTTTAAGTGGGTTGAATCCAGTATCCAAACTTGAATGGGCATGTTTTGAGGCTAAGTGTCGGGTACAGTTGTACTGGAATACCTTATAGCAAAGGTAGGGTGGAAGATGATCTGTCTTAATTACCTAAACAAGCTTAGGCTAGAATATGTTTTTGCAAGGCGGTGTCATTTTTCACAGGATTAAGTCTGTAACCTGGTGTTAGCTGGCTTACTTTCTTCCCTAGGACGTTGGCCACCTCTTCTGAATTGCTGGAGTTGTGGACAAAGCAGACCAAACATGTATAGTAAACTAATGGCAATAGTTCAGCATCTCATTCTCGTTCTGTTGGTCCACAGAATGGCCCTGTGAATTATTCTCTTTTGACTGAGTTGCATGACTTGTAAGTCAACCGAAGATTCAGTGCATCCTTCCTTCAGCAGCAGCTTGGTTCATAGGTTGTAGCTTAGCACTTGCCGCTCCTGAAGAAGAAAGGATGGTTGGGAGAGTCCGATGTCAGTGGGAATATGAAGCGAGTCAGCAACGTGGCATTGGTTATTTAAACGAAAGTGAGATAAGAATCATTCCAGGCAGTGGTATGGCATATGGGCATTTTGTACATCCTGGCTTTTCCCAACCATAGTGTTCACACCTCTCCCTAAGCTGTGCCCTGTGCCCATATCTGCTCTCCTCTTCCTATCTGTTAGAGTCATCCTTTGATTTCTGTCTTTTAAATCACTTCCTTCAGGAGTTCAGTAAAGCACACACACAAGTGATTGATAAGCCTTTAGTTGCAGAACTGCTTTTACTTCCACTGCTCCCAAGACTGCAGTGTGGTTTTGGGCCAGCCCTGTTCTTGTTCAGACATATCTTAACATGTCTGTCAGGTGCGCTTTCTTTCCTCTCCCTCCTGTTTTTCTTGATAGCTGCGTGAGATCATCTTTTACCACCACCCCCACCACCCTCCTTCCCACACCTAACATTACTGTGCAACCTTAGAGATTTTTTTCCCTGTGGTCTCATCTTTGCAGGAAATAAGCATCCTCTGCTGGGTGCAGCATGACTGCCAGTCCAACCCTCTGTCTCCTCTGCCTTTAATACTAGTTTTGTACTCTGCTGTAGCAGTGGAGCCGTACAACTCTAACTGAAGTGAGTGAGAAGAGAAGCATGGGCAAAAGACATGAAATGGCTTTCGTGTAGGATCAAAGATTATTTTGCGTAATGGGTTGCTGGGTTGGAGATGACATGTCTTTTCCTGGTTTTAAGCAATGCTCCCATCTTTCAGCAGCACTGACCTTGGTGTACCTCCTGCCCCCTTGTAAGTTATGCTTAGACTTCATAGAAAAGTCACCCAGACATGATGCGATAGATCTGTCCCTGTAGGCTAAAGAGCTGACAAAGCACTGTTCCCTCCCTGGACACCAGGGAGTTGCCAGGAGTAAGTCTTCATTGTGGGGACTGCTGCCAAGCTAACGCTGGAGATTGGTCAGAGAGGACATCTCAGCACTTGCTTCTGCGAAGGGTAAAACACTGTAAGGTTGCAAGGGGTGGGTGGCGCTAAATTCTGAGCAGTTGAGATGGGTGCTACCTTTGAAGGCTTCCAGATCGGCTGGAAGCAGCAGCATTGTGATGCTCTGAGGTACTTTTCTGAAAGGTGTCTTGAGCAGGAAGTATTTGGGGCCATCCTTGTTACCTCAAGCAAACTATCTTTGTGGAGTGGGGAAGCTTGAAGAAACTGCTACTTGGAAGTAATTGTCTCTGCTGTTTAGGAAGCTGATGGCTTGGGATTGTGAAGTCCATTGAGCTTCAAGACATGGGCCCAAATGAGGGGATTTTCGTGGTGAATCCAAGTGCTGTATTTGAAACTTGGTTTAGTGAAAGACCTACAGCTCCCTTGATGCATGACAATTCAGGAAAAGGATTATAAAAGGCTGGGCTCAGATACTGAAGACTCAGCAACAAACAAAAGTCAGGGTATGCTGTCTTGATAGACAATAGATAAATCTCTGAGAGAGAATTTTTTCTGCAACTTGACGGCACATTGGACTGTGATGTTTAAGCCATTAAGCTTATAAAGCTGATCCAGCTGCAGCTCCACTGGCTTCAGTGGAGTGGCAACAATATGTGGCAGCTGATGTTGTGATCCTGTAACTCTAGTCACAGCAGACAGATAGATGCCTTGCAAACTAGCGTTCTTGACAAATCATTTGAAGATAAAAGCTACATCTTCCTTTTTCTAGGGGAGAAAGTAAAAGGTTTTGTTGTCAAATAGGTTTGAACGGGGCTCTCTGTCTAAATATTGTCTTTGGGAGAAAGAGAGTAGGATAAAAATACATGAGCAATTTGTGTCTAGACTAGGGGTGTCAAACTCATTTTCACCGGGGGCCACATCAGCCTCGTGGTTGCCTTCAAAGGGCCAAATGTAATTTTAGGATTGTATAAATGTAGGAGTAGTTAAATTTATACAGTCCTAAAATTTAACTACTCCTACATTTATACAATCCTAAAATTACATTTGGCCCTTTGAAGGCAACCACGAGGCTGATGTGGCCCCCGGTGAAAATGAGTTTGACACCCCTGATCTAAATGGTGTGAACTGTGATCTTTTTTTATTCATCTACATCTTGGAATCTGCATCAAGAAAAGCATATCTCAGACAGAAGTGAGCTGACTGAGGAAACTTACTTAGGTCTATTTACAGAGGTCTTCTCAGTTTTTAGCAATGGTTTTAGCTCCTTCCTCTACCAAATAATGAATTTCAGCTCTCCTTTAGTGCTGGCCACAGTGTTCTTTCTAACTCATAATCTGAAGCCTGACTCTCTTGTTTTCTTCTCTTCCCCTGTGGCCAACCTTCTAGGACCATACAGATTTTGATTCTTCTGCAATGCTTCTTTTCGGTAGTCAGTGCTCCTTATAACGTAGTCATCAGCTAGCTCAGCAGTAGCCCTTTTTTTTTTTCTCTCCTATTCCTGCTTATTTTGATTCTCTTCTTTCACTTTATACTGCTTTAAATATCTCTGTGCCTGAGCCTTTGGCTCTCTGTGTGTACACTGGACTACTGCCTTGTACGCCACTGCTGTGAAATCCAGATTCTTTGAGTGGATATCTGTTAGCTTGACAGTCTGAAGAACAAGCTGTTCTTGCCTCTGGTTTTTTGGAACACTTCTTTTACTCAAGTAGCTGCTGTTTTAGTGAGGTCAGCAGATGCTCAGATGCTTTCTGCTCCCTCCACAGTAGCACTTAACACTGCTTTCATCTGCTGGCACATCACCGTGGCTCTGCTGGCCGCCATCAGTGACGCTGGCCAGAACATAATAAGCATTGCTTCAAGCTCCTCTCAGAACCTCCTAGGACAAACAACCCTGTCTTTTGTCTGGTCCCACTCCAGATCTCACTCGATGTCAGATGCAAACCTTTCCTGTCTTTAGAAGATGTCACTTAAAAATTTGACCAGATTGTCAGAGTAAGCTGTGGCACTGTCCCCTCTCCAGGCCCTTCTGCTCTTACTGAAGTAACTTGCTGTCAGTTCTCTGCATATTGGACTGGGAGTATCTCCCCCATTTAGTGCAGTATCTGGTAATCAGGTACTTGGGAATGACATCCACAAGCCATAAATCCATAGGCTGGCATCCCTTTCATGCTAGGAGTCTCTGAGCAGCCATACAAACAGCAGTCATCCTTTTGGAGCAAGTTGCTGGCCAGTAGCAGTAGGAGCGGCGCATGTCATGTGGTCAGGAATTTTACTTTAAAGGCCTTTTTGTGTGCAGATATATTCACGCAGGGTTTACCATCCCTCTGATGTTAGCCACATGGCCTGGCTTCAGGGAGTGCTCTGCAGAGCTTTTCATTATCTGTGCCCCAGCGTGTGTGTGTGTGCACGTACAGTTCTTTTCCCAGGAGGAGCTTGATGAGGGCAGAGTTTCTTCACTGTCCTTTTGATCTGAGACTCCTTGGGTATTGGTAGAGAAGTTTCAAAGATGTATTCTGAAGTCAGGACAGACAGACAGCCAATTACTAGCTCAGTATCATTGGGATTTTTGTTAATGATCCTTCAAGTGTTTATCCTTAAGTCTCTTATCTCCAAAGCAAAAAACATGACTTTGTTTCCTGCCTGCTTTCCTCAGTAGCTGCTTTAGAGGTGGCGTCTGTATAGTCAGGCGATAACATCCATAATATTGCTGATTACTGTAAAGGCATACAGAAATACTTGATATAGAGCTATTGTACATATTTGACTTTATTTAACAGGCCCCTCTTGATTTGAAAAGAATCCTTTCCAAAGCAAAGTTGGCAAAATCAGACTTGGAGCAGGCTTTTGAGTTAGGACTATATAGGAAATATTTACCTCTAAGGACCAATATTTTCAACGTGTGCTATGACTTGTTGATGCTGAATTGGTAGCCTTCTGCTATAAACTTTCATATAAACTGCATGAAATAATCCTGTACTCCTGGAATATTTATCTGATTTTTTTTTTTTCATCATCTTAGGAAGGGAGCAGGAGGACAATGAGGTGGGGACTTTATGGTAATAATTTTGAGAGAGGGCTGGCTGAATTGACTTGGCCTGGAAACTTCTCCTTGTTTAGCGAGGAGAACTGAAAAGAAGAACCAGTTCATGCATTTGATATCCCAAAGTCAAGAAAAGGTTGAGATGAAAAAAATTTGGTTAATATTGGTCTGTGGAACTGTGGGGCAGCATTACTGCTGTTTCACTAACCTGATGAATCTCAGACCTCTAGACTCCCACAGGAAGAGGCTAGAAGCCGTGGTCAGTGACCTGCAGGAACCAGCAGTGACTTTCTCCCAATTGCTCAGAGGCTGTCAAGAAGGAAGTGCTTTTACCTGGTGACAAAACCCACTGTCTTAACTGGAGAAAGATACTGCAGTGAGTTTGGCTTGCTGTAGCGATCCTGAGATCAAGCTAGGGTCATGCCATGGCACGGCCTGTTGCAGCCTGGGAAGGTAGAGTCAGGGACTGATTGAGGTGGCCACAAAATCTGGATGGAAGGGTGGACAAGAAGTCTGCCCAAATTCAAGCTTGGGTACAGCAGATGGGAGAAGTTTTCAGTCTGAGATCTGAATTTGTAGCACAAGGCATGGAGATGGATGCTGGAATTCCCATGGGTATAATCTGTCCTTCTGGGGAAACTACCAACAGGCTGGATGTGGTCCTTGTAATTCACATGTCTGGTTTTAGCCATTCTTCAAAACTTAACATTACCAATACTACTTTCCTACTGCCTCTCGAGTGTGTTTTCCATACTGCTTTTCTGTGCTTGGTGGTGGAAAGGGAGCAAAGCTTTCATGCTGAAAGTTTCTCTGCAGCCAGAGTGGAACATAAAGCTGAGGTGGGCCTTCCCTTCTCTTAGGTTGCCTCTTTGCAAGCAGAATCACCAATAAAGCTCAGTTGAGGCAAAGTCGCTTTTTGAATTAAATCCAGATTGTCTTTAGGCATGTTCTGCCTAGATTTGGAAACTATGAAATGTTCAATATAGTGTGGCTGTCTTCCAGACAGCAGTGAGCCAAAGCAGATGAAAAGGCGTGATCGAAAATTGTGAAATGCATGTTCATATGTATATATGAACATGAAAATATGTATATATAATATATATATATGAAAAATATTGCATTCTTTTACAGGAACATTTGGAAGATTGTTTACAAACCAGTGCTTTCTTTGCAAGTATTCTCTCTTCCGCAAGCTTAAACGATCTCTGTTGTGTTCAGAATATGAAGACTCAATGTACCAAAAATGTAGATGGAGACTATGAAAGTCTCTGTCAGGAGAGACTAGATGGAAAGGGTTGCTGCATGAGCAGAGTGAATTAGGCCAATAGGTGGCAAATTATGTGCTTTTCCAAGGTGGTTCACCTGTCAATGGTTGTGTTTTTTATTGGTGCATTATTTATTTTTTTTCCTCAACTTTCTGTGTTGTGTGGAGCCAGCTGCTGAAGTACTGCTTGGATTAATAAAATCAGCAGTAATCAAAAGGAGCTTGCTTATCAGCCTGGAACATCCTGGACAACCTAGTCTCTGGTTGCAAGAGCGGAGGGTGGAGTTTAGTTACCAAAGATCAGGTATGTCCCTGGGAAGCTGGCAGCATTGGAGGGTTCAAACGGAGCCTGTTAGGTGGGTTTGGCAGAGCTGCGCTATCAGTATGAGCCTACCCTCCGTGAATAACCAGAATCAAAATCTGTATGTGTGTTACAGCTCTGTCATGAGCCAGTTACTGTTCCAAGAGTCTCATTTCCCTTGCTTGTGAGAGGTGTGGTGATGGTCTGAGCAGGTGTGTTCATCTCTCCCAACACTGGGTAGGAATCTGGCTTTTATTTGGGGGCAGGAGTGCTCATGAGAAGACCTACAGTGTGTCTGCTTCCCCTCTCCCCATTCCGCAGTGATTAATTGACTGAGAGTAGGACCGAGCTGTGCTCAGCCCTGGCTGGAGCATGTGGAAGCCACTCGTGCATACTGCAGGATGTGAGGTATGTTCTCCTCACAGTGGCAGTCCCAGCTTTGCCAACGTTATTTGACTCTCGCACTTGGAAACTGTGGTGACTCATTGCCTACATTTGTATATGGTCAGGTTTGCGTTGCAAGTCCAAGGTACCTCTGAGCGAGCCAACATCCAGCTAACAGCTCATGATTTAACTGGAAGGACAGGGGACCTGTGAGACTAATACAGCACTACTAAAACATAGAACATCACAAAATCAAGCATGCCCTAAAATAAAATGACAGCTCATGGCTTTTGTAAGCTGAAGTCTGTGTGCTTCTGGCAGCTCGGTATCAGAATCCGTTTAGAAGTTTGAGCCCTGACAGTGGCATTTGGGAGTGCGATAGCATGACATAGCATACACCTTTCTGCAGAGGTGTCCTCTGAGAGGACAGGACCATGTCTCTCCTCTGCTATCACTTCCTACCCCAGACAAGCATTGAGCAATGTTTTCCTGCATGTTCCATTCGTCTGACATTAGTCGCTACTCACCTTCTGCAATGATTCTTCATGAACAAACTTTAGGTTGGTCTTCTGGATAAACATATGTGTTAATGACACACAAATTTGTGTGATATTTCAGGTGCTAGCTTTTAACTGAAAGACCCCTCCCAAGTAAGTTTTCAAGCCTAATAGTAAACAGGAATTCCCTCGTTTTCTCCACCCCACTGACAGCATGACTTCCTCTGATGGAAATTATTTTGAAGAGTACAATCCAGCATATTTTTTACATCAGAGGTGCTGACAGGTTATAACACAGTCTGTAAATTTTAGAGCTAGAATCTCTTGGCTGTGCTGCTGCTGGCACAGAAAGTGATAGTGGATAGGACAGGGCAACAGCTTTCAGGCTCCATTAGATACATGAAAAGGGGAAAATAAAAATGTTGGAGGAGGAAAGAAGCCTGATACAGTTTTACAGTGTTCTTCTTTTTTTTTTTTTTTTTTAACATGGCCTTCCCTGCTACAACAGATGAGAGAAATTATCTGCATTGATCTGGTGTAAATTAATGGAAAGAAAAGAACATCTCCTCCTTCATCCTGCATCATTGTGCTCCACTGTGCAAGAAATGTGAACTTTCTTGCTGTTTGGCTGCTTTACTTTGCCCTTAAACTGTGAGGTTTGATACAGATGTTGAATTCGGAAGTGGTTCATCAGGTGGTGGTGGCTGCTGCTGAGTTGGTGAAAATGGGCAGTAGGCAGCAGAGCTGGCAAAGCCCCTGTGAGAGGAATTGTGGTTCAGACTTTCAGCCCGTTTCAGTGGCAGCTTAGTCATCTAAAGAGAACTCGCTGTGCAAACATTTTGCCTGCACCAAGTTCTCAAACTTTACAAGTTACTTCTAGTGTAAATGCTTGAGTAAGATGGTCACTTAACTCCATTTATCTCCATTGTAATGCAAGTGATATCTTGAAATGGGTATAGCGAGAACACTATTGTACGAGGGCATGCTTTTTTGAAGAGTCTGCAAATAATTGTGGTTGTTGATACGTGTGTGCTGACAGCTGTAATATCTGCATGAGCAACTAGTACAATCTGCAATAACTGCAAATGCCAGTTAGGGACGTTTTCTGTGTGCTGCCCTATGCACTGACACCTCAAAAATTGGAATTTTAAAGCAAATTTCAGAAAGCTGTTTCCTCATGAGAATAAATGAACACAAGTCTCTTATTTGTGGTTTTGGGGTTGCAGTGTTGAAAACACACCGCCTTTGCTTCTGCCTCTTAACCACTGAAAGCTGATAGGGCACAGACTCTACCATGTGAAGGAGATAAAACCTAATGATTGAAGCATCTTAGTCAAACTGTTCTACCTTATTTTGTTGCCTACTTAAGGCATCTATAAATTCCAGAGGCAAAAAGGGAAGAGTATGTGCTCACAGATACTTTCTTCCATTTGAGGCCTCAGTGAAAGCACCCTAAAGACTTGCAATAATATGCACAAATAAAAAGGCTTGAAGGGATATTTGTGTAGTGTAAAAACTATCTGATGGACTTCTTGAGATGGGAAGAAGGTGACAAGATATGTTTCCTGCTTTCTGAATCAATATAGTAGAAGAGATTTGTGTCCTCATTTTTTGCAAGTCACTTGTTTAAAAACATGCAGTTGTGTGTGATCCTTGCAAATGCCAAGCTCTTACTGTTTATACAGTAAATTCTGGTAATGAAGGCAGCTGGCATACTCTGGAAACAATAAATCCTCTGAAGATAATAGAGCTGTTAGAAGTAGACAGAGGAAAACCAGCTTAAGGAACCTGCTCAATTAATATACTTTATCTCAAGTGACTGCTTAGTGGTATTCTTACAGCGGCCTTAGGTCTGACATTTGTCTTAGCTCTACCATGCTATAAGCCTGGCTCTGTGCTGGTCTCCTTACTATCTGTTTCAAAGGTGAAGCTGATGCATTTCCATTAACCCTTCTCAAAAGTAAACTTTTAGCTCAAAATGTGAGTAAGCCACATGGAGTTTCTTTGCAGTGAAGTAAGGAAGAGTTCTTTAATGGCAGTGTTGTGCACTTTTAGCACTGCTCATCAGACAGGTAACAAATATGTAAATTGTTAGAGGTTATGTAGTAAACAGATGTATTGAGGGCCCTTAATTCCTCCATTTATTCTCAGATTTAGATAGTGAGTAATTGTCATCTTGTACAGTATCAAGCATTTAACTTGACACATAAGCAATCCTCTTAATTATTCAGTGTCTCATTTATTGGTATCTCCCTCAAAACTTAGTTTGACCAGTACAGAATGGGTTTGGGTGAGGTTTCTGTTCATTGGGTTTTGTTTTGGTTTGAGTTTTTTTGTTCTTTGTTTTTATTATTATTTTATTTATTTTTTACTATTATTATTTTGTGCGTGTTTGTTTGTTTTCCTTCTAACTAGCTTTAGCTTGTTCACATCTTGCAGTTTCTTGACGACAGTCAGCTTTAGCTTCAGCCAGCTAAATCTTCCTCAGGCTGTCGAAGTGCCTCAGGCTGGCGGCTCCCTGCCCTGTTCCTGTCTATGCTGAGTGTCTCTGGTTACTGTCCCCATGGGTGCCCTATGCCACCACACCTGGCTCCCGTTTGCAAAGGCTCCCTTTGGCCAACTCTTCCCCACATTCCTCTTGCTGCCCCAAGGGTATGTAGAGTGGCAGCTGCTCTGGCCTCACCACCAAATGCATCTCCAGTGTCCAAACCTCCTGCTCTGCTAGACACCTTGCAGAGATCAGGCAAGGGCAATAAAGGTGTGCAAAATAACTCAGAACTTTGCGTGATCCTAATATCTAGTGGTTTTCTTCAGCAATTGGGATAACTTTTAGAGATCTCTAATTTTCAGGGATATTAAATTGTAAATTACTTCTGATTTGCAAGTTTTACAAATTGTGAATTGGAGATTCCCTTTTGGCCATGTTTAACTAGAGGTACTGAGAGACAAACTTGTTTAAGCTGGTAAACATAGCTGCTGCCTCACCAGTTGGTGACATTATTTCCTTCTGGATATTCCCTGTTGGCTTGCAAATTACTGCCAAGGTATATAGAGTGACTCACTTCTTGTAGTGCTTCCAAGATGGAAATTCTAAAGTCTAAGCTTGGAGGTGACAGTAGTAATATTTTTTACTTACTTGTTAGGTTAGGGTTTGGGTGAACTGAAAGATGATGCATCCTATATCCAGTAACTTGCCAGCTAGCAACTGCATTTTGTTTATTGAGTGGATTTTTATGGGGCTGGCTCTCTGTTTGGGAAGTTTGCTCAGATGGCCCTGTAGTTTTAGGGAGGCTTTTCAGTTGTGTTTCTGCAGAAAGCTCCCATTGTGAAGGCGCCCGGGCTGACTCTGCACAACGTGACGAGTCTCCCACGCAGCATCCTCCCACAGCCTGTCACACCGACAGCGCAGCACTGGCTCTGCGCGTAGCGGTGGTGAGAGCGCTGGGAGCTATTGACCAACGTGATTATGAAGCTGGGAATCTCCTCCTCACTTCCTGTGGGCTGCGTAACACAAGAGCAAGACTTCTTAATTAGCACAACAATCTGAAGTGAGCAAAAGAGCAGAGCTCAGCTAAAACGGTTTCCCCAGCTGTTTGGGCAAGCAGGTGATGCGAAATCTGGCATGTTAACTTTATATTGGCCTTTGACTGATCTGACACGAGAGGCATAAACCCAAACAGGACGGTGGTGCTTTTCCGGGAGAAATGTGTGTTACAGATGCGACTCTCCCCTCCACTGACTGGCTCTTTGATATCTGTGAAGCCCACTTGGTGTTCAATGCCTCACTACTCTTTTGGTATACTTCAGGTACTCTTAGGATCAGGGTTTTCCAGATTTCTCTCTTGTCCAGATAAGCAGGTGATTCATAGCCACAGCCTTTTTCTTTTTACCCATTTTCTTTCTTCAACTTTCAGTACTGTATGTGTGTATTAAAAGGTGGAGACTAAGGGTTTGAGGTGATACCTTTCAACTAACCAATCATTTGACTAGTCGTGGCCAAAGGCTTGACTTGTGTGAAATTAATTGATACAGACAAGTGCAATATGAGCTGTCTTGTGTAGAGTTTTAGTGTAGTGATCTGGATGTTAAGTTGCATCCACCCAGAGGAAGAACTGGAGCTGAGCAGATAGACACCATCTGGATGGGAAAAGGAGAACAGAAAAATATGTTGTACCTCTCTATTTTATCTTTTTTTCTCACGGCATCTCCCTGGATTAATGTGGTGTTAACTGCTAAGCCAAGGGCAGGTGTCATTAACTTTGAAACCTGTATAACCTGTCTCCTTGCTGCTCTATCTGTCCCTCAGCATGGGAGGAAGCGCTTGGATCTTTTCAGTTTCTGCAGGAGGTGGCCTGTATTGATGCCATGCCTCCAAGTGCTGTACCCAACAGAAAGGCTCTGTGCTTCTGTTCTTGGCCACCTTTAGACGTGCCTGCACAATGTAAACTTCTTTTTTAACCCTGTGACTTGTTGGTTCTCAATGTGGATCTTCACATAGCAGCCACAAAACTTTGTGGAGTTAGTAGACTTGAAATAAGCTGTTTCATTAGCTATTGTGTTAATGAGTACATGTTAAAATACAGCACAACTTTGTGCTGAGTGTCTGTATCTCCCGGAAGGGCATCTTAGCAGGAAGACACATTGATTACATTGACCTGTGAAACTCTTTTTCTTGTATGTAACTACTAGTCTTCACTTTTCATGTCCTGGAAACAGTGTTTTTCTGAAGATAGAATGCATCATCAAATAAAAATTCTTGTCTTGGTCATCATTTGGCTCCTGTTGTGGGAATTTAGTACAGATTTAGTAATACTGCCTGATCTTATAATTAAAGATCTCGTCAATTCCTGATGCTGTCTAGCAATTAAAGAGGTGAGGAAAGACATGGAAAAGGAACACTGGGCTTTTGTGTAAAGAAAGCAGAGGGTTTTTTTAATTCATTCTTGTTCCATATGGGAATGAAGACATGAACTGGCTGCTCATAGCAGTAGCCCAGGAGGGACTGACCGAAGGTGGAGGAAGGTCTCACAAATAGAGGCAAAAAGTAAGTGGTAAGCTGAGGTTACTGGTAGCAGTTCACTGTCTCTGGGCTGGGATGCAGCTTGTACCAAAGCTTGTCGGAGTCAGCTTAGCAAGTGCTTGCCTTTTGTATTGAGGAGATGCCTCTTTTATGCTGTGTAATGAAAGTAAGTCCTAACATACTGCATCTGTTCTTTCCTGCCTTTGAACCGCGCAAATCCCTCCTCCTTCCTTTAAAGCTGCTGGGCTTTGCATAACCTCTGATGTATTCTCCAGGTTTTTAGCTTAACCATTCTAAGGGGAGCTTAGTCCCTCATGAATAGTAAGTTTTTATTTTTAGCAGTTTGGGATCCACAGATGAAAAGTGCTTTATGTAATTAGCCCTCTTGTGTGGGATGCCTTTCTTTAAGGTGACTTTCCTGGAACTTACAATGGTAGTAAATCAGTAAGCGCACACTAAGGAGTTGCACAGCTGTAGCTCGGCCACAGCTTGATTTTCCCAGGCACAGGAAAAGCCACATCCCAGCATAGTCCATGAGCTTCCCTCAGAGCAGGGATCAGGCTGTGAATACTCTGTTCTTTTGGGTACATGTCTGCCCATACCCTGCAACAATGTCATTTAACAAGCAAGTGTGGTGATGACTCAGTGTTATCTCCCATGTAACAGGAAAACTGAGATCATGAAGGGAATTCCCAGTGGCAGGAATACCAGACGTGCCTGAGCATGGCGCTGGGAACCTCCCCTCTGTTCCTAGTGGCACGAGATTGCTGATAGTGGAGATGAGGGCTGAGTTTGAGCGGTGTCCGCATTTAGACTGGCTGCTGCTACTGGCAGAGCTATGCTTTCATTCAAAACTCTTGTTTGGGTAGAAGCTGGAGGTCTCTACTGCAATGTTCGCTATCATTTTGCTGGTGAAATACATGGAGTAACTTGTGCTCCCCAGGAGGGATATTGATGCTGGCAGCTGCCAACACCGATGTCCATTAAGGAGACAGAATGCTTATATGAGCCCTGAATTATGTTTAGTAAATAGTTTTCTTAACATTTGAGCCAGTAAATGTCAGCTTCACTTGCCATGTGTCATGTTTTGTTCTGATATGGTGGAACCTGATCTAACTCATTAATTTCTGAATAATCACTTCCTGTCTGCCACTCCCTTGTTTATATCATGTGGTCATAGGAAGAAACTTTTTTTTAAAGAAAAAGTACACCAGCGACTAGTTTACTACACTTAAATAATGATGCAGTGTGTCAAAAATTGTTTGAAGAAAGAAGCAAGGGGTTTTTTTAAGTGGTGTGAACATTGGTGGTGTATTTTGGGGTGTTGTTCATTTGTTCATTTTTCTTGGTTTTTTTCAGTCTTGCAGATCAGTGCTTGATATTCTAGGAAAAGAGAAGCTTCACAGTCGTGTTAGTGGTCATCTGAGGGCTGGACCTCTCAAGTACACAGGTTCTGCTAATGTCCGCAGCTCTTGGAGAGTCCTCGCAGATGCAAAGTTTGCCCAGGCTGCAGCTTTTAATTAGTTTGGCTACTCAGTTGGGCATGGAGCCCTAACCAGTGATGGAGAAAGAAATACAACATTATAAAAATAATTTCAGGGAAGTCACTTAGCCAATAACTCTAACAGTTGATCCTTCTGCCAGAATCGCAATAATACTTTAAGCTGCTTTTAAGTAAAACATGCAGTTTTTACTGACTAAGGAGGGATGAGAGTTAAGTGCTTCTTGCTTTCTAATGATGGCCAAGAAAGGGTATTCCTAGTCTAACATTAAAAGTAACAAATTTATTTTGCTCTCAGCTGGATAAGCTGTGGTAGTTGTATATTAGGCAAGGCTTCGTTTCTGTTTTGAGGAAAAGGGATGAGGACATTGCTTTGACCCTCTTACTTCATGCTTTTATGGCTGCTAAGGAAACAAGGTGGTAACATGCCACCGTGGCCCAGATAAATGCTGCTATCACAGCAGAGATCATGGGTACCACGTGGTAATGTGCCACACAGCGGGGGTGAAGACCACAGGGACAATGATAAACTTCACGTTGAGAACTTGTGCAATACAGTTTTACTCTCTAAATGTCCGGTTATGCTGGGAATAAAAAAAAGGAAAAAGGTATATTATGGAGCTTCTCCCTACATGGAGATGACCAGCATGTGCTTGGCTCTGCAGGGAGGATGTGCGTGGGGCAAATCCCAGACAGGCGTCCCCTCTTGGAGTGACTTTTTTCCAGCCATTCCTTAGCCTGGGGCCAGGGGCTGGGGATACACCAGTAGCAGGGTTCAGCTGGGGGTACCCAGCACTAGGGATGGGGTTGGCGTTTTGTTCCCTACGCGGGGAGTTCTTCCCAGCCCCTCTCTGGAGAGTAGATCTGCTCTGCACTGCCTGGCACAGGGCCGGGCTTCCACAGGAGCAATTGACCTCTCAAGAAAAGTAGCATTTGCTTGTGCCATTTTGTTTAATCAGGAATAATTCTATTTTGCCCTCTGCAGACAACTTCATCAATAAAGAGGGCTGCTTGGCTGGCGCCTTTTTTTTTTTTTTTTAATCTAGGGAAAGCACCGACTTCCATTCGTGAGAGGAGCAGCCTTGCCCTCTGAAGGGGGAAGGGTGCCGGAGGGGCAATTTGAGGAAGTCGCTCTTTGAATTGTAATAGTTAGACTGGGATCTTGACCTTGCTTCTCCTCCACATTAAAAACCAGACCATTAAATAGATTTATATAAAATGTGTTTGCAACTCTTCTGCAGCACTTTGAAGTTGGTCCTTCCTTGTCCCCTGCCACCCGAGGGGCCCTCGTTTTTGCTTTACTTCTCAGCGCTCCTTTTCCATCCTGTCATTCCCAGGCCTGAAGTACAGGGCTGCACTGGCCATGCTCCCTTTGTTGTGGAGGATGACCAGCTCCATCTCCCTTCTTCCATGGTTGGGTGCTGCTCCTTCTCCTCCCTGCTGCGGGCTTGCTCCTGCCTGCCCTGGCCTGCTCCAGCCTGGGGATCAGGGGACTGGAGAATGTGTCTGCGCTGGGGCAGTGCCACCTGTGTCTGTCCCACCAGGATGCAGGGTGGGATTCTACCCGAAGGGAGGTTGTAGTGAGGTGGGTGTCAGTCTCTTCACCCAAGTAACAAGCGATAGGACAAGAGGAAGTGGCCTCAAGTTGCAACAGGGGAGGTTCACATTGGATATTAGGAAAAAATTCTTCACAGAAAGGGTTGTCAGGCATTGGAACAGGCTGCCCAGGGAAGTGGTTGAGTCACCATCCCTGGAGGTGTTTAAAAGACAGATAGATGAGGTTCCTAGGGACATGCTTTAGTACCAGTGTTAGGTTAACAGTTAGACTTGGTGATCTTGAGGGTCTTTTCCAACCAGAATGATTCTATGATCCTATGATTCCTGCAGCTCCCTTGTCCCGCCAGCCAGGAGGGCATCCCGGTGCACCCAGGAGGATGCAGGTGGAGTGGAGAGCCCGCCAGTCCCATAAGGTGTCCGTGGCAGCGACTGCGTGGGGCTGGGGAGAGAAGGTGCAGCCATGGGGAGCCCTGCACCCGGCTGGCCCAGGAGAGGCGTTTGTCTTGTGGTGACTCATCTGACTCCAGCCAGCAACATTTGGGAGACTCCCAGAGATCACGACTTGAAAGACAAGTGTTGTAATTAGTTTCTTATGCCATACTTGTTTTGAAACTTTTTAAATTCCGTGATAAGAGGCAGAATCTGGACTTTGTTTACAATCTGCTGGCTTGGAGGCAGGAACCAGAAAAGTGCTTTGTAAAGTGCTCTAAATGTTTTTCTCTCCCTCCCCGCCCCCCCTGATTCCAGGATGTATGTGGTATTATCACACCACGACAGTGAAGCTATAAAAACATGATTGCGTCCTCTTTTTTTGAAGAGAGAAAATGCATCCTAGAAGCATTTTAACTTCATAAAACACAATTTTCTCTGAGAAGCTGTGGTAGCAACTTTTTAGAACAATCCAGAGTAAAGAGTGTGGAAGAGACTACCATTTATTTCTTTGAGATGTAAATCTTCATTAACTATGAACTTCACAATTTGGGGATTTCTCTTTTTTTAGTTATTTTTACTGGGAATTTAGAAATGTAAGTGAAAAGGTGCTTCCTAGTTTGCCTGTCTGAACTAGCTTGGGATGAATAAGGTGTTACTCAGCAAAAGAATGCATGGGAGAATTACTTAAGAACAGAAAACAGTCTGTCTTGGTAGTACCCTTGTATCTCACATATTTAATGCTTGCAACATTCAAATGTGGCCACTGCTGTGGTTGTGAGATAATCTCAGTCTTTTAATGTGCATGTCCTGGCAGCACTGCATTTTTCTTGAAAGCAGGAAAGAATTGTAAGGAGAGGCAGGGGATAAAGCCAACTGAATTTGGTAGCCCAGCCACAGTCACCAAGGAGGTCTGCAGATGTGCCGCATCCAAAGTTCCTGGTGCTCCCAGCTCTGGGATATCTTTTCCAAGCAGAAAAACTACTTGCCTGCTACAGAAATGTGATTAGCAGTTACCTGAACATGAGACAACAGACAATTCTTGATTATTATCAGTTTTGCTTTTGGCTGGGGAGGGAGGGTCACTCTGGACTTGAGAGAAGGAGAGCAGCCAGCAGAGGTTATGCAGCAGAAAGCACCAGGAGGGAGCGTGAAATACAAGGTTAGATTCAGTTTCCCTTGGTAAGCTACAGGCTGTGTTAGCTGGGTGATACGTGTCTTGCCTTCCTGGCATGGCTCACCTCTGCTGGCTGTTGAACAGAGCCCTGGAATGGCCTTTGATGCTGGGGAAGTTACTTCTGAAAGGAGGAAAAGCCTTCATTTTAAAATCAGGATCTACAGGATAATGGTTCTGATCAGGTTCAGTACTGCAGTGCTTTAAAACCTTCTCCTTTGACATACGGCCGTGTGAATAGTCTAGTACAGATAAGTTACCCTTACTTCGTGCTGCCTTTCCAAGCTTTCTTTGCAGCTTCTTCTGAGACTACTATGAGTTAAAAAAATTTGTTTCTTAGTATAAAATTTGTATACTGAATGAAAATGAGCCTAAGGTGGATCTGGGTTTTTTTCATTATTTGTCGAGATTTTTCCAAATATTGCAGCTGTGAAAAACAGAATGGTATTTTCCCATAATTGCTCTTTGGTTCAATCTGTCAACTATGTTTATCTTTCTTACCTTCCAAACTTTAGACTTGTGCAAAAAGTAACTATTTTTCTACTACCAGCTGGGAAAGAGTTGCATTCAGTACTTACAGAATACCCGATAAAATCCACCATCTTTTTGTCATTTTTAACATTTTTACTGTATCTGCAGTGCGTAGTAGGGGTTTTTATAGTTAAGTCTCTCATTTTGCTTTGTTTTGTTTCGCTTTGCATTACACGTACACATATTCTTTTGGAAAGAAGAGAACTCCCTTTGTGCCAATATGGGGAGCAGAAGGTGCTCCCATCAATTGCCTGATCTTCTGAGTGAATAGAAGAGGTACTGTGTGTTGCAGGTCAAAAACGGAGTGGGTGAAATAAAATAATTACAGGGTTGCTTTTTAATAACTTTAAACTGTGAAGTTTATAATGATAACTTGCTGAAGAGATTGCAGGTAATTATAGGTTGGAGAGTGGTGGTTATTGGGATTGGGGTGGGAAGAGAGTGTTTTTTGGGGTTTTTTTTTTTTCCTTCCTAAGTATCTTTACGATTGATAGCCCCCCCCCCCCCCCCATTTTGATACCATCAGCTGAGTTAATACAATTTTTAATGGCTGCTAGGAATTGTTGGGGGCATGGTGATAGGAGGTTTCATTTCTCAGGCTCTGGCCAGCAATAAAGCTGCTTACAGGTGATGCCAGTACTATCTGTATGCGTCACCCACCCATTACTGCTGCTGGGTGTCCGTTCCTGAGCACTGGTTAGCCTGGGAAACCATCTCGCCAATAAAACCTCCATAGCAGTACCTGAAACCTTAGGATGAATGTGATAATTGATGGCTGAGATATGCAAGAGAAACATGACTTCCCCAACTCCCTGCAGGAAAAGGGAAATATTAACCAATTAAAAAAAAAAATCACCCAATGAAGCCAAAGCTCAAAACCGACAATTTCTAATGCTGTGATAACATAACCTTGGCATAATGTGGTTTGTGGAAGGAAACAAAGGGAGAAGGGCTGTTTGAGTCATGTTTTAGAGTACAAGTCACACATTAAACTTACAGGAAGACAATCCAATGTAGTCCTAGTAAACACCATCCACGACTTCACCTGTAAAATTTGGAATGCTATAGCTGGCTTTTGGGCTCGTTTGGGCAGCTGGGTTTGGATGTTTCTGAGAGTGAGGATAGCTTTGAGAGGTACAGGCCTAGGTGCTCGCTTACATTTGGTAGCACCTCTGTCCTCCAAAGGCCTCACTTGTTTCTTGGGGCAAACTTGCAGGCTGAGCAACAGCTTCATGCAGCAAGTCAAAAGTAAAGGGCCTTCTGCTGAGAAGGGAAGAGGTTCAGTAAGGGAACAGTGGCCTCTGATGACAAGCAGCAAGAAGTGCAGGAGGCCACACCAGCAGCACAGGCTGAATTCCTCAAGAGGTTCTCCCCATCCTCAAGGCAAGCGGCCCGAAAATGTTTCCTGTGCATGTCTGACACCATAAAGAGAGCTTGAGCCTAGAGCAGTTACAGTTTTGCTGGCTGTAACATGCTAGACCAAGGAACAAAATAATGTTCACTTTCTTGAAAGAGGGTAGAATATTTTAAGCTTATAAACATGTTGGGAGTAGGGAGACATATTTCTGTTCCCTGGGTTTTAATCCTAGCCTACTAATGAATGCTTCCTAAGTAGGAAGGCAAGTTTATCTTTTTAATACTGAATCACTATAGAAGGAATGTTGCCTTTTGCAAAACTGCAGTTTGAGGTTTAGTAGGGACTAGACTAGAGTAGGATGGTGCTCTTAATTTTCTTTCTGGTGCAGTTATTTGGTGATTTTTTTAAAATTTTTTTTTTCCCCAAAATACATTATTGACTTTACAGTCTACAAACAAGTGTTTGGAAAGATTTGTTTTAGAAACTAAAGGATTGAGATTAAGGATATCAAGGATAATGTGCTCTTTTGTTAATTTGAATTTGTCCTTTTTGATCTTGTTTGTGCTTCAAAAGCCCTGTTGAAGGTCACAGATAAACTATAACATTTAGGTAGTCTTCTAAATGTAAATTATATTGTGTCCAGTTCCTTTTGACACAGTGATATGAAGGGAGAGAGGAGTGAGTGTGTCGGTGCATGTGTGGGATACATTACTTGACTTCGATGGAGTAACAGCTACATCTACTTTACCTACTGTGTGTTTTTCAGATTGGTTCACCCAGAGGTTGCTGGCAGCAGCAATAGCTGCATTTTTTTTTAATTATTCCAGTAACATGCAGAACGCAATGTTAGCATTCCGATAACCTTATTTTTCCCCCCATTAAATACTCCTTGATGAGTGATACTGGCACTGGATCTCCCCCCAGCCATAGTTCACTTAGTATCTGTTTCCTCTTAAATCCCTTTGCATGTCGTCAGCCTTACAGGTCACGAATGAGAGACTGCCAGCTTATTTGCTGTCTGATTGCTTTCACAAATGCTTCTGGTTTTGATCTTTCTGAGGAAATGGACACTGAATGCAACTTGTGTCAAACACAGGCGGTGTTTTGTAACTGAGACGCAGAAAGGTAGAAGGGTTCAACACGACACGTTCCCTTGAAACGTTTTTATGACTGCTGATAATTTGAATGCTCAGTAATGGAGATCTATTGGATGGAGGGGTTACCCTTCGCTATTAATGACTCATTGGCCTCCTTCCCAAGCTGCCTGAAGTGCTGCTCTCCCTAGTGGAAGTAATTTTGTCTTTGAAGTACTTTCCAGAGCTGTCAACTAATGTTCCACAGTTCCCAGAGGAAATAATAAGCCATGAGCGCATGTACGCTGAAAATGCAGAGTCTGAAGTGAACTGTTCCTATAGGAGCCTGGCAGTCTGCTTCTCTGTGGAATTCAGCTTGTTTATACAATCTTATCTGGCTAAGCTTTGGTATTTCATCTGGCAGGCAGTTCCTATGAAAAGCAGCTGTCCAAGCAGTGGGAGTGGTGCTCCTGGTGTTTTTTTTCAGAAGGTCTATAATTTCTTGTTTCATGTAAATTAAAGAAATGCAATACTCTTTTGGCTACAGCCAGATGCTCTAAGTCATTTTCTTTCCCTTGTAAATAGTCCTTTAAGTATGCTCTGCTGTTATATACTGTGAGACTTAATGATAGGATTCATGATGCCCACCAGGAAGGTATAATGCATTTTGTAAAGTCACAGACTGACTACAGAGTTGCTAGAAGAGTACCTCAAAGATGTTACAATCTGTAGCTTTCTAGATATGTGGGTTTGTGGGTTTTTTTAAATGATAGTAAAATATCCATGCTTGGAAGCGAAAACCTCCTTTAATAGATTTTACTGTTGCTGGACAAGTGGAGGTTAGTTCCAACAGTTTAAAAGAAGAAAATCACCAGCAGCACTGTTGTCAAGAAAGCGAGCACACGTATATCACTGCGTGAACAGATCTGTAGCATATATCTTCTCTAACAGAAAGGTCCTCATGAGTAAGTAGGTAGTGACAACTGTTAAAAAAAAAAAAAGAAAAAACCCCACATATTAACAGAAAGGATGCAGCCAAATACTTAAGGCTTTATGTGATGCATTTCCAGATAACAAAATGTTTCTTAAAATGTATTGAAAGCTGAAGCTTTTGGGGAGAAGAGTTTCAATAATATTCAGTGCCTACAGAGGAGTTTGAGGTGTGTTTTTTCTTTTTGTAGCTTTGGGTTGTGGTAAATGTTATTGGTCACCTCTTTTAACAGGAACAGTCTTTTCAGTAGAAAGCAAATTATGGGCACAAGTAAAATTCAGGTCCAAGTCTTCCAAAGTTTAGTGGTTATCCAGGATTATCTGTCCAGCTCGTAGTACATGTTTGTCCGAAAGCACTAAATCTCGTACCAGAAAATGTTCCATATATTCTACCCCATTCTAAGAAATGGGGAGTCGTTCAGCATCTAAAAGAGACTAATTCTCCCTGTCACCTGCATGTAACATTTCACTTCAGCCTCATTCAAGACACAAAAAAGCGTGACACCCTGTAAAATATGAGGCTTTAAGCACTGTTTAGATGTGTCACCTGATGGCACTTCTGACAATATGCACGCAGGGTTCTGTAGACGTTTTGTTCTGCAAAAGGAGAATTTGATATTGCAAAAAATGAAACATGAAAAACGAGCTCTTTCTGGTTCCATGTGGTATATACTGGTTTTTACTGAGACCTGGAATCAAGCGGGGTCTGTTCCATTAGCTAAAGTGGCATTCCTGCTTGCAATCCTATATGGTGAAGAAACTCAAAACCTAAGAACAAGTTACTGACCTTCATGAAAAGTGTATCATTGTAAATTATGCAATGATACAGTTTTCATTTCAGTCCTGACATGTGCCACTGAACAGTATATTACTGGAAATAGGTAATACACCACTATGGGGTTTGGCCACCCCATAGTTGATAAAAGGGGGTGATGTTGACTGACTACTGCCAGTTCCCTTGTGAGGAAGGAAATTTTTTTTTTTTCTCATTATGCTGGGGATTGACTTTCTGTTGCTACAGCAACAGCTGATGTTAAACTTCAGTAGAGATACTTTGCTTTATTCCTGCAGCAGGAGTAGCAGCTCTGAATAGCGGGGGCGGGGCGGGGGGGGTGTCTTTTTTATTCTGGGCTTGTTTTTATTTTTTTTTTTTTTTAAGGTGAAGTCCCAAGCAAGTGTAACTGCTAGTGAGCAGGTCATCTTGAATACA